>NC_044907.1:21912693-23355193 GCF_001633185.2 Quercus lobata | reverse complement strand
AAAGGTATAAAGTTTGAATGCCACAAGGAAGAATCTCTGATAAGTACACAGTTCTTGAAGAACCAAAAGAAGAGCAAAGCCTCACATTTTTTCTGATTTTTATTCAATAAATCTCCTCTATTACAATGAGTGCATGCTATTTATAAGACATGACTGAAAATAGAAAATCTAAAAATGTACTATAATAAAACCCTAAATAAAAGTTGATTTGGTCTGAAATTAGCAAATCCAAAATAGGAAAATAGCTAAAAAAACGTTCTAAATAATAAAATCCTAAAATTAAGGTAGATCTAGTCCGAAATTAGAAGCTCCAGAATAGGAAAAATATCTATTAATTGATATGGAGCTGGAAAATCAATCGGCCATTAATCTACGCCATAAATCAAGCCCAATTAAGCCAAATCAGCCCTCAATAGCTTGAATTAAATTTATTACGCATTCATCTTCCTTTGGGCCCAGCTTGGAATATCCCGCATTTGAATTAGCCTAAATCTCTTGAATCAGCCCATTAAGTGCTTCTTTGATCTTCTTGGATCTTGCTTTAGTAATAGGCTCAACTGGAACATGCAATGAATCTTTGAATGCTTGTTGATTCTCATCATTAAGGCATAGGAAGATCACTATTTCATTCAATTCATGCAAATCTAACTATTAGAAAAAACTTACCATTATAGTAGTGCATTCTTTTGCTTCCTTCAACTTTTCTAGTTACATCAATAGACTCAATCTCTATTTCATGAAATTCAGCCTCAACATTGCAAGCGAAGGTGTTACCCACCCTCAAAAGATATATTTATGTAGGAGCAAGGGAATCGATTAAGATAGATGGTTCAATTGCACACATTCACACACACTTCCATCTCTACATATTCGTAAATGTGATTTGCAGACATATAAATGTTCAACTTGTAGCATATTTATATATGTTCTGCATTTTAATCTTTCTCAACAAAATATAAAAGCAAGTGATGGTTCAATATTAATGGTTTGAAAGTATACTTATGTTTTTGGTGGGCAAACAATAAAAAAAGTAGATAAAGGACATCACATGTCACATATAGATCTCTAATACGTGTTGTGCTGGCCCTGACATTGCCTTTTATTTTCCCCCCAAACAGAGGGCAATGCGCCCAATAATTGAATTATCAAAAACCACTCTACCTCATTTAATTATTCAAAATCAAAGTCAAGCCAATTGAAATTCCGAAAGCCTAAATCATATTTAACTAGCAAGTAAAAAAAAAAAAATTGGAAACTTTACCGATAATGCTTTTGGAGAAAGGCCAGTCTGATCACAGTAAACATGTTCTTGACGTCGAAAAGATGGTAGTAGGACGCTATACAATGGGAGGAAGTAGACCTAATGATGAACTACAATCTGAAAAGCAAAGAGGAAAGCTTTTTGTGAGAAGTCGGCCTAGACCTAAGAAGTTCTTCACTGTTGTGGAGAGAAGGATTTGGTAAATTAGAGAAAAGAAAGAGAGGGGAGAAGCAGCTTCGGGTTGGGGGAAACTCGATGGAGACTGGAGAAATATTGGGGGTCGAAAGGTTGAGAAAAGAAGAAGAAATTGTTATTGAAAGAGAGTCAAATAAGAGAGGCTTTTATCAAAAATATAAATAAACAAGAGAGAGGTTTTGGTGACAAAATTCATGACCATAAATGCGTACTCCTCCTCTCACATAACTGTGAGTCTTACTAATTAAATTTATAGTGGGACCTACAATTCATGTGAAAGGGGGGTGCGCATTTATGGTACCCTTAGAGTATTCAATAATTTTTCGAAATGATGCAACCAAACACCAATAGTAGCAACTAAAACGGTTTGCTTAAGCAGTCAAACAATTGGACACATCTTTCTGTGGAACAAATTTATATATTCAACTGGCGCAATAAGGTATGATCAACAAAAAATTAAACGTTTCACTTTTATATTATACTAATCGCTAACTTGTGCAAACTACTAAAACTAAGTTCTAAAATAGTATTATTTATTTATTCTTAAGAACGTTAGATAATACAGCTTCAAAAAAAATATATATTAGATAATACATGAGTAATTATAGAGTTCAAATCCCTATAAAAAGCTCAAATATCTTAAAACAGTACACCAATATGAGAAATTTGATTTCTTTGTTCTACCCAGGTACAAAGTTAAAAACAACCTCCAACTTTGTATAACTTATTTGTACCTTTAGTTAACAACCTCAAACTACTGATAGGCATCCTATGTCTATTATCAATTGCATCCCTTTTTTCATGAAACTTAAGGTCTCTATCATTTTTGTTTTTTTGATAATATAATCCCTTATAATGTTCAGTCTGTTTGCAAAATCCTGGTAATCTTGGTTGTTTATTCCTTGTTCTTATCATCATCAGTATTGCTTAAAGAACCACATTTAGGAGTCTCATCTGAAAAGTCATGTATGGTGCAATTAGTAAATGGTAAAAAGGGAGCATAACATGCAAACACAAGAATGCTTTACATATCTTTAAATAAACTTCATCCATTTAAAAATAAAAAATAAACAAACACACACACACACACACACACACACACACATTAAAAGGAAAAACATTAAGGACCTGGAACAATGGAAATTAAGGTTATAATGTTATACACATGGTTTTAAAAGCCGGATTGGACTGGTCGGTCTGATCGGTTCAACGGGAATCGGCCTTCAATCCGGTCTGGTTATTACTAAAAACCAAAAATTATCCAATAATCGGAAATAACCGGGAACCTACCGGTTCAACGGTAAAAACCAGAAACTGGTATGGTTGAACCAGTTTTTGGCCAGTTTGCTTAAAACACCAAAATGTAGCAATTTTGACTAAATAGTAAAGATCTGAAAAAGTAAAGCAATCAACCATGACCATCCTTTGCCACTAAAAAAGAAAAAAGAATAGAAAAAAAGAGTAGTTGAGGAGAGAGATTCTTCAATGAAGGCAATTGCCAATTGCCAATTTTGATCATATAAATAAATAATAATAATATATAATATATGTAGCCAAAGCATAATATATATAAAAAATGCACAATAATAATCCATATAAATTTAGTAATAAACAATAGTACAAATTTTTTTTAAAGAATTACTAATTTATTATGTATTGTTAATTTCATAGTAAATATTTTTAATACTATATAAGTTGTGGATTTGTTATTTTAATTTTCTAAATATAAGATGTGATAATTAAACTCACATTTTTTAAATAAAAAAATATGTATTTAAAACTAAATATTCTTAGTTTTAAACTTATTACATATTTTATTATTTATATTTTATAATTTAAAACTATTAATTAATTAATTATGACGTCACTAGTTTGACTATCGGTCTAACCACGATCCGACCATAAAATCGAAAATCACTACCTTTTCCTGTTCTTTAACCGGTCTGGTTTTTAAAACCATAGTTATACATAAAAATTGTAAGCTAAAGTTGGCCTAATATAGATAATGAAGGATTATGCTTAGTTCATTGATAATATGGAAGGATATGGCTTATATCTAATGTTTTTTTGCATTGAACACAATACGATTCAGATATGTTAAAGGTTAAAGGTTTGACTCATTTTTTGAAATAAAGGATCTAGAAAAACTATCATCAAATGATGGTTGCATCTTTGTTGGAAAACAAGGCTACATGTATCAAGGTATTTGTGTTGGTTTAGCAGATGACTTGGACTTTCTATGAGCTACTAAATTTTTTTTTTTTTTTTTGACGTCAAAGATAGAAGTATATTAAACAAAAGAAAAATAAGAGTATACAAATATAGACTTGGCTGATGAGCTGTAATACACAAAGCCATGCAATCCATGCATCGTGGCCTACCCCTTCTACAAGCCCAAACAGTACAAGAGAAAGAATAAAATAAAACCAGTCCCTACAAACTACCAAAGTCCTTGATAAAAAGCTATAAGAGTCATCGTGCCTTTTGCCGTTGCACAAGATCTCGAACAAGTTTCTGGTAGTCCATCAGCAGGTCCATTGCTTGCTTGAGGATCTCAGTTGGATGGGTCTGTGTGTTTTGGAAGTGTATACGGTTTCGTGCATTCCAGAGTGCCCATGCAATCATAGCCCATAGCTCAAATTCATTCCCTGATAGTCTCTCCATCATCTGTCTCGTAAGAAGGAAGAAGCTTGGCACCCAGGAGCTTGTCTTCTGAACCTTACCCCTAACCAGTGCCCACACGTTACGAGCTAGAGGGCATTCCCACAATATATGTCCCGTTGTTTCTTCATGTTGTCCACACACAAAACAAGTGGGGTCCACCTGCACCTTCTTTTGGAGTAGATTTGCTTTGGTAGGCAGGATATTAGAGCATGCACGCCAAATAAAAGTCCGTACCTTGGGAGGGACGTTTATAGACCATATCTTTTTCCACATCTTCTGATCCAATCTAGCTTGGGAGTGCTCTCCTGATTGTGGGTGGTGGAGTCGAAGAGCCACCTGATAGGCCGTTTTCACCGAGAACTTTTTTGCCTTATTTTCCGTCCATATCAGTCTGTCCCTCAAGGTCATATTACCTAGCTTGAGCTGTAGGATATCCTCCCTTGTACCCGGGGCAAAAATGGCATGCACCTTAGCTCGATCCCACTGGTTTGTAGTTGCATCTATGAGGTCAGCCACTTTCAAGCTTTTATCTGCTCCATTATTAAAGGTTGGTGGTCGAGGCAGCCACCTATGGGTATTAATACCTATCATTTGTCCATTACCCATCTGCCATATAGAACCTTCCCTAATCACCTCACGTGCTTGTAATAGACTCCTCCACACTACCGATGGGCTTGCTCCCAATTCCGCATCCATAAAAGAGCATGAGGGAAAATATCGAGCTTTGTACACACGGTAAAACAGTGAGTGCGTTTCATGTAGCAGTCGCCATGCCTGCTTCGCCAACATAGCCAAGTTAAAGGCATGGATGTCCCGAAACCCCATTCCGCCCTTCCTTTTCGATGTGCACAGCCTTCCCCAATTAATCCAATGTATTTTCTTCTCCTCCCTAGTTTGACCCCACCAATACTTGGATAGAGCAGAGTTTATACCATCACAAACTGTTTTGGGAATTTTGAAAAGGCTCATCGAGTAGGTGGGAATCGCTTGGGCGACAGTTTTGATCAGCACTTCTCTACCCGCCTTTGAGATATGCTTCTCCTTCCATCCCATGACCCTTTTGGTGACTTTCTCTTGTAGTTCTCTGAAAGTTGACACTTTGGACTTTCCTCCTACCATTGGCAGCCCCAAATACTTCTCACAGCCAGTCATAATTTGCGCACCCATCAAACCTCGAATCTCTTCCTTCACCTCATTCCTTGTATTTCGGCTAAAGAAAAGGGATGTCTTTTGGCGATTTATGGCCTGTCCAGAGGCAGCCTCATACTTAGCCAATAAATCCAACAAGCGATGGCATTCACTTGGAGTAGCTTCACAGAAAAGTAAGCTATCATCGGCGAAGAGGAGATGTGATATTTGGACTCCACCCCGACATGAGGTGATGCCATGCAATTCTTTGGTGTCTGTGGCTTTTCGCAACATAGAGGACAAACCTTCAGCACATAACAAAAAGAGATAAGGTGAAAGAGGGTCACCTTGTTTGATTCCACGGGTCGGAGTAATGTGTCCTCGAGGCTCACCATTGATGAGGACCGAGTAAGTTGCCGTTTGTACTGTTTCCATGGCCATGTCCACCCACTGTACAGGAAGTCCTATCTTGAGCATTATTTGCCTGAGAAAGCTCCATTCCACCCGATCGTATGCTTTGCTAATGTCTAACTTCACTGCCATGTGCCCAATCTTCCCTTTCCGTCGGTTCCGCATACGGTGTAACATCTCAAAAGCCACTGAGGTATTATCGGTGATAAGTCTATTTGGCACAAAAGCACTTTGGGCATCTGAGATGACATTTGGCAAGATCATCTTCAAACGATTAGCTATGACTTTGGAGACCATCCTTGATACCACATTTGCAAGGCTGATGGGGCGATATTCACTCATATGCTCAGGTTTGTTCTTTTTGGGTATGAGTACTATGTGGGCTAGGTTCATTTTGTGTAGGCATCGTCTAGAATGCAAAACAGACAACACAGCGGACGTGACATCAGGGCCAACGATGTGCCAGAATTTTTGGAAAAAATATGGTGACATGCCGTCGGGGCCAGGGGACTTGGATGGATGCATTTGGAAAAGGGCTACTCTTACCTCCTCTTCAGTGTAAGGGAGCATCAGTGTGCGTCGCATATCATCTGTCACAACCCTGTCTACCTTGTCCACCACTTCGGTCATATGAGTAGTTGCGGATGCTGTGAAGAGAGTCTGATAATAGTCCACTGCAATATCTGCCACTTTAGTTTCCTCCGTTTGCCACAATCCATCCGAATCAACCAAGCCTTCAACCTGGTTTTTTTGTCTTCGTTGGCTTGCACGCTGGTGGAAAAATCTGGTATTTTTGTCGCCAACAGGGAGCCATATAGCTCGAGATCGTTGTCGCCAAAAAACCTCTTCCTTATGCATGAGTTCATTGACTTCTCTCTTTGTCTGGTTAATACGTTCCATATTATCTCCATAGTTGGAATGAACCAACTGTTGCAGCTCTTGTTGCTTGGCACTAAGACGCTCTCGGGTATTTCCGAAAGCACCCCTGCTCCACTGCACAAGGTCCATGCGGCACTTCTTGATCTTTTCGAAGAGACAAAACATTGGACTCCCAATTGGGTGGGACTGGGTCCACGATCTTCTTATCTGCTCTTCACATTCCCCGTGGGCCACCCACTTTTCTTCAAACCTTTGGATCCTCCTTCGCCTGCACCTCAACGGAGCAAACTCTGTTTCGAGTAAAATAGGGTCATGGTCAGAGTAAGAGGCCGTTAGATGTCTAACTTTAGCAGTCGGAAACATCTCTCTCCATTTCGGGTTCGCACAAGCTCTATCCAACCGCTCCTCCACAAACATGTTTACTGGCCTGCCGTTCCGCCAAGTATATTTGTACCCCTGGTATCCCAAGTCTACTAGATCACAATGCAACAAGGTGCTTTGAAAATCCTGCATAGGCCCCAGTGGCTTAGGCACACCACCACTTTTTTCATCAGATGACAAGATTTCATTAAAATCACCTATGCAAATCCACGGCATGGAGGCCCTAGAATGGAGATGCCGCAATAAAGCCCAGGTTTCCTTCTTCCTCTGTTCCTCTGGATGGCCATACACACCAGTCAAGCGCCATTCTACCTGTGGAGAAACCAGGATTTTTGCATCAATATGATTAAGAGAATAGGTCTGAGTATCTACCATAATGTCATCCTTCCAAAGGAGAGCCAGACCCCCACTCCGTCTCAGACTTGGTACCGCAAGCATAGAACGATACCCTAATTCATCTCTAATCGGAATCATCTCAGTTACTGACAATTTTGTCTCCATAAGAAACAAAACGTTGGGTCCTTTTGATCTCACCAAGTCGGCGAGTACCCGAACTGCCGAGCGGTTCCCAAGCCCCCGGCAGTTCCAACTCATGATGATCATTGCGTCCGGCGGTGCTGCCGAGTAGCCACCGCCGATCCCAAATTTTCTGCCATGAGTTTACCCAGTGACTTTGCTTCCATTTCCAAGAGCCTCTGCTTCTTGTCATTGGGTGGGTCATCAGGTAATGGTCCATCCTGTTGCTTCCGTTTAGATCCCAACACTGATTCACAAGAGATACCAACGGTCACAGTGTTGTGGGGTGGTCCTATTCGACGCCAGGTACCATGCAAAGGTACGGTTTTTTCTGTTACAGTTTGGTTTGTGGGAGTAGTAGTGGGTTCTGGGGCTTTTGGTGTGTCAGACATGTGTGTGGGGAATGGAATATCTGGGTGGTTTGTGGTCAAAGTGTCAGAGTTAACATTTAAAGGGATAGTTGACTTAGTGGTGGAATAGGAATGTTGAACAATGTCAGTTAATGGAGCGTGGGCCAACTGTGGTAGTGGATTTGGGGTGTGTGAAAGTGGATTGTAATTTAGATCATGGTCAAGGTCCGTGATAAACGTGTCAAACAGTTGTGGGTCCGATAAAATTTCCTTGTGGGTTGGTGCAGTTTCGGATTTATCGGCTTGAGTCACGGTTTCTGCATTTTGAGTCGTAGTGGGTAGGTTCGGCAATGGTGATGGCGTGTTTTCCGTCGGAGGTGATGGTCGTGTAGATGGTGAAGGTGTGGGTCGTGGAGGTTGAGGTGGGGCTGTTGGTTGGGAAGATTTGGTACGTACCAGTTTTGGTTGTTGCATGGTGGTCAAGGAAGCTTTCAACCATGGGCCATATTGTTGGTCACTCTTCTGCAATGACTCGCCACTATCAATCCAGATCTTGCAGTCCCTCTCATCATGATTTAAGCGACCACACCAGTAGCAGAATATAGGTAGCCGTTCATATTGGAAAGAAATCCAATGGGGATCCGAGCCACCCAAATCCACGTAACGTCCTCTGCAGAGGGGTTGCTCAATGTCTATAAGGATTCGGACCCTAATGCAGCGTCCTCTGCATTCCCCAGATGGTGACGCATCAACCTGTACAACTCTGCCAATAGTGTTCCCTATATCTGTAGCATTAACTTTATTCATACGACTGAGAGGAAGGTTATGGATTTGAATCCAAAAGGGGCTTGTGACAAACTTTGCGTCGTCCACAGATTCAGAGGCACTAGGTTGGTAGAGGCCTATCAAGTACTTGTCAAACGACCAAGGTCCTTGCGAGATCACCTTTTGCGCATCAGCCTCATGGGTGAACAGAAGCAGCACCGTGTTTGAGGCCAAGTCACGAACTTCGAAGTCTTGGGCAAATCTCCACATGCTTTTGAGTGTCCGTGACAATGCCTCCACGTTAAGTCGACGTTTGGTGAAGAGCTTGGCCACAAGTACTCTGTTATTGTTCTCCAAAACAGGGGTTAAAGGGATGGTTTGGCGTTCCTTTTTGTGAAGGGAGAGGCGGGCACACCGACCTGTGAGATCGTCCATGCTGTAGAGGGGTGGGGTGCGATGTGGATGAGAAGGATAGAAAGTGTAGGAAGGCAGAAAACTGGACACAGAGAGCCACGGAATAGAAAGGTGATGAAGACTGGAACTGGGATGAGAGAGCCAAGATTCCACCAGAGCAGGGGAAAGATTCTGCCTATGTAAAGGCTAGGGATTTCACCATCGTGGCTTCCCAGTGGAGAGAAACACGAGAGAAAAAAGTCAGTTAAACTTTATACATTGTCAAGTATTGAAAGTACAGAAATTGTAGTGGTTATGAGCTACTAAATTTAAACATGGGTCATTGGTTCCTCGTGTCCCAAGTCCATCAGAGAAACTTTGAATGAGCCCGAGATAGAGATTAGTGCGAAATGACTCACCTACCCTTCAATCCACATCTCTTTATTTTTCCATTGTTGGCTTCTTCTTTGTCTTGTGGGCTTGGTCCGCATAATGAGAGAAGACTTCGATTAACCTAACTTTTAACTTGACCGTGGGACTAGGCATGAGAGGTACCAATTTTTGTGTGGAACCAAGCTAGCCAATATCTTAAATTGGGCTTATGATTTTGCTGCCCATGGCTTAATTTAGCAACCTCCACATCCTAGCGTTTGGTCATGTTAATGGCCTTTCTAGGTTGATTTTATGGGCCTAGCTTAACTCAATTCGAAGGCCCAAATCTATGGAATGTTGACTTGAATAGTTTATGAACTTTACCATTTGTGTGCGCTGCACCGGTGGCTTCTTGGGCTGAATTTAATGAGCCATATTTGCCATTGTCAAAAGTGTCCTCAACGAGCGTACTCCCTCTCTGAGTCAAAGTTCAAATACACGCAAATCATAAGCAACTACTTCCTAGAAGACAGTAAATCAATTTATCTTTCCCTTTTCATTTCGTCCTTGGTTGGTGCCAAGAGCCTTTTTGGCATTTTGTAATCGTGTAACGAGACCTTATAAATAAATAAATAATTAAATTTGGGTTGGTGTTTCCAATAGAGATGGTAAGGTAAAGATAAAGTAAAAGAAAATATTAATCCATCTTCTCCTCTTATTGTTCTAATAAAGAGGTCGATGATTCAAATTCTCTCCCCTAATGATCGAGTTATAAAATAAAATTAGGGCATTTATAGATAGCTGCAAATAGCAAATTAATCCATTTTTTTAATCAATATTAACAATTTAACACTATTTAACATCTTTGTTGGTATCAAAAGCTTTGTTGGCTTTCCATAATGAGACCTTATAAGAAAAAAAAAACTCGGCTGGTTTTTCCAACCGAGATGGTAAAGTGTAGATTAAAAAAAAAAAACAAAAGATCAATCACTCTTTTCAATTTAGTAACGATCGCAGCCTTTGCTTCCTTGAGCAAAACTGCAGGCTAAGGAGTCGGCGTTTCATGGTAAGGTAACAAGACTAGGGCCAGCTCAATAGGTAATGCAATTAATGCAATCACCTAAGGCCCCCAAATAAAAGGACCCCACTTGTAAAAAAAAAAAAAAATATATATATATATATATAATATCTATATATTTTAAATAATAAAAAATTTAAGCACTTTTATTGGTCAATAAATTACATTAAAAAGACCTCATTGTATCCTAAAATGCAAAAAATTAAAAAGGAAAAAAAATAAAATAGTGAAACTTCAACTAACAAAATTAAATTTTAGGAGACAAATTTATTAACTCATTATTAAATATGCTAAAATCAAAATTAATACCAAACAAACTCATTAATAATAAAACGTAATTGTCTTGAAATGTGCTAAAATAGAGATTATAAATTTCAAAAACAAAAGAAAAATCTCTTATCTCTCTATTTCTCTGACTCTCCATCTATATTCTTACCTTTCTTTTCTTCATCTTCATCTTGATTCTTTTCTTCATCTTCATCTTGATCCTTAATCTTTTTCCATAAACTCAGTTAGTTAGTCTAGCTTGAATTTTTTCTACCAGAGGTAATCTTCTATAGCTCTTCCCCTTTCTGTCTTTCCGAAAATGAAGACTCAGAGTCTTTTATTTATTTAACTTAAATTATATATTTTTTTAGTTTATTTCATTGTTGGGAGTCCCATCATGGGACACGTTTTTTTGCTAGGACCCTTTTCTTCTTAGGACACATTTTTTGCTTTACAAGTTAGCCATAGGATGATAGTACAGGCCCTACTAGCCTGCTCACATGAGTCACATTTGCACTGCACAACACCTTGTACTTATCTTCACCTCACCACCTCTCCTCTATAAATAGCCCCAAATATAGTAATCCAACATACTTACATCAAATTAGTGAGACAATGGATTTTGAAAGAATGATCCTAATTGTAGTTTTGTGTCTGTGTTTGGCAAGTAGCTATCAGGTGAATGGAACTCAAATTGCATCCGAAGAAGAGGAATTGGAGTTGGAAAGACAACTAAAGCTCATAAACAAACCTCCTGTCAAAAGCATTCAGGTTTTAGACTAACTCAAACTCATGTTTGTTTTGAATTTTTATATGTTGTAATAAGGCTGTCCACTACCCATCCAAACCAACCAACTTGCCAAATCCAAAGCCATCTGATCCGAAAACCGCCTGATTCGAGTGGTGGCTCATTCCACTACGGGTCGTCGATGATAGAAATTGATAAGATCAGTTTGGGTTTCAGTTTGAAATTTTGAGAAATCGACAAACTTGACCCACCCGATGAACCCAACTTCCTCTGCTTTGATCTCCTCTCTAATCTCATCTCCACCATTGACAATGACCTTACCTTTCCCAAATCCATGTGATTTTCGGCATCATAATTGAATTTCTAGGGAGATCTCAGTCGATTCAACAAGATCTCCTCCAGATCTGAGGAGATCTCAATCGATCCGGTGAGATCTCTACCAGATCTGGTGGAGATCGTGATATTCTGACGAAGAACCAACAGATTTTTTATTTTATTTTTTATATCTCCCCTAGCTCTCTCGATTTCGAATGAAACCGACTTAACCCGTGGCCAATCTGACCCATTCATTCTCTCGGCCAGCAACGAGTCCTTCAATCTACCACACAACTTGGTCGGGATAGGTTGGGGTCGAGCTCAAACGCGACCTGGACCAACCCATGGACAACCCTATGCTGTAATACTATAATACTTCAATTATATTTGATGCAATGATATTTAAACATTCCATTTAGAAATTATGTTTTCTAATTATTGTTATTTACTATTATCAATTGATTGTTCATTTAAGTAAGATAAAATGCTCAATAGTATTAAGATTAAGTGTTATTGTCCAATTTTCCCAAAAAAGAAAATTTTGAGTTTGATTTCCACTTCCTCTTTATTGTAAGGGGGAAAAGATTGAAAGACAAAAAAGAGAAAAAAAAATTATGAGATTAATAACTAACATTGATTTAATCGGAGGAATTGAGATTTAATGAAATGAGTGAATTTATATTTAATTTTGACTGAAATATGTGTTTGGCCCTTAAACTTTGTGGTTTTTTCATTTTGGTTCCTTACATTGAAGATTTTTCATCTTGGTACCCTTTAAGGAAATAAATTTGTGTATTTGGGCTTATAAGCTTTTTTTTTTCTTTTTTTAATTTATGTGTATAACTTTTTAAAATCTTATTTTTTCTTACTTATTTTGATAAATTTTCAGAGTACAAGTATACATTTGCATATATTTAACAAAAAGCTAAATAATATGTTTGCAAACGGACACACAAAAAAAAAAAAAGGGGTTAAAGTTATAAAGTTTGTTGTTTCCAAATTCTTAAATGTTAAAATTTTATTATTCTAACGTAATTATTCATTTTTTTTTTATCCTAATGAAACATTTATCATAGACATAGGGATTTCAAAAAAAAAAAATCCTAAGATGAGACCAAATCTAAGTACCACATATCTTTGCAGTGACTTTAAAACCTTAAAAGCTAGCTAGGAGAAAAGTCTAGTAATATTAAAACTGATATTATTTTTTTGCCTTCTCAATTGCGCATCCGCGTTTCAGGCCTTTTTTTTTTTTTAACTAGCATGTTATGCACTGTTCATTGGCCATGAACAGTGTATTTAGGCTAATAAACAGTGCCCAACAGTAAAAAAATTTATTATTTTTTATTGTTTTCAGTTTTCAGCAAAATAAGCTGTATTCAAACACACACACACTGTCTAAATCATGGAACTCTTATTATTAATGATTATTTTAATTTTTTTTAATTTTATATATAACATGTTATAGAACTTGTTTTCATGTTATAAGAGAACTTGTTTTTCTTGCGTTATAGAACTTGTTTTCATGTTATAAGAGAGCTTGTTTATCTTTGAACTTATAGACAGAGTTTGGATCTATTGTTGACTCTGTCGATATCAATAAACAATTGGCTTTTGACCATCCTTTGTTGAAAGATCACAAGATCCAGGTACTTGAGCATTGATTGAAACTATTTATTATTTTATTCCTTTATATATAGCATTAATCAATACATTTGTTTTCTTATTTTTCTGGTTGCTTCAAAAATTGTAGTAGCTTATCAATTCTGAACAGTAAAATATCATAATGATTACAATGTCACCCATGCCTCCTGATGTTAACAAATTTATATTTTACTAGGGCTTATCATCTGAAGGATTAATTAAGCAAATCAATCATGCAGAAAAACATTTTTGAATTAGAATTGGGCTACGTACATTCTAACTATAGCAAGAAATGGCCAAGTTTGGTATCCTTAACAACAATGGTCCATATGAATCATTCACTTTTGTAAGTTTATATGCTTACATTTGTTTGTGTAAGTAAATGTAATAACAAAGGACCTATCAATATAAGTCAATATATATTATAGACATAGAATGATTTAGATATAATAGAATGACAAAAAAGAACATATTTCGACTAATTCTTTTTTAACTTGTTGAGAATTCATAATTGAGCCCAAAGTTTTAGGACTAAGACTTATTGTTATTGTTTTTTTTTGTTGTTGTTGTTGTTGTTGTTGTTGTTCAATAAGTGGATAGTGATGGAAAAGGAAGTGAGGTTTGAACTACAAATATGAGACAACATAAAGGATGTAATTACCACAAGACTGTAATTAAGTTTGAAAAGAAAATTTCGAAATTTTGGTTTAATTTGATTTTTTTTTCTTCTTCAGGAAAGACCTCGTTTTGCACTAAGAAGAACAAAGAATGCAGGTCTCTCACGAAATAAACATTCATTGATTGGTTTAATGAAAGATGCTTGTCCGTCAGGAACTGTCCCTGTTCGTAGGACAACAAAAGAAGACCTCATAGCAATTAGGTCAATGTCAAATAACATTTATCCTCAAACAGCAGACTCTCGCGGTGTTTATGTAAGTTATTTGATATATATTTTAGGATACAGGATGAAATGATAGCCATACTTGGTATAAGTATAAACTGCACATGATTATTTTCACAAAAATATAGCATTGTAATAAGATTTGTGAAAATGATGCATAAATTAAACAAAACAAGTTTGAAATGAAGTTTGGAGTTTGATTAGCTAATCTTAAACAATACTAAAACCTAATATTTGGAGTTTGGAGTTTGTGATCCCTAAACCTAATATTTTTAGATTTAATTATGTCAATTTAAAGCAAATTTGTGAAAAGATGCACAATTAATTCTTGTTTTAAACAACCTTGAGTTGTTTTCAATTTTGAATATTTTGGTCAATGATTAATGACCAACCTGAACAACAAAAATTCCCCAAAAGTCTATTTTTATGATAAAAAATTAGGGAAAGGAGTCTGATGGGACAAATATCCTCTATCATCTAGCAAGATGATGCACAACTGGAGAAGGGGGAGCTAAGGGGATAAAAAGGGACCTTCCCATGGAAGAAGGGGATCTTAATTTTTGGAGAAGAAAGAGAGAGTTTGGTAACAATACAAAGATCATTGTATACCTTGGTGAAAGCCATTTTTAGTCAAATACGGCCAGATAGTTCATCTTAATCCCTAACTACATCTGTTAATTCTTCCCATTTTGGATTACCTTTTTGTTTCTTACAAATTAGTTGTGTCGATTAATTACATTCAGATTGTTCTTCTTTCTTGGAGTTTTTGACTCCCACAAAGATATTTCCAAAAAAAAAAAAAAAATTGAAGGGAGAAAAACACTAAAAGAAAATTAATTTAGAGAATAAAATTCTCAAAACAATCTTTTGTTGTTTTTCTAAATATAAAACACCAATCCAAACCCAAAAAATTGAATAATTATAGTATTTGATAGCTAATATGTACAAAGAAAGGTAGATACAAAGATTTGTTATGTAAAAATTAAATTAAATTAATTCGGTACTATTAACTAAATTGATGAAGATTGTGAAAAACGTAGGCTTGTTCAAAGAATTAATAGACGAAGCATACGCTTTTTCTAAATGCTCAAGTTTAGGTCATCCCATAACAAAGTAAAAAACTATGTTTGAACACTTTGTTTGACTTCTTACAACTTACAACCCCTTAAAAAGAATTATGACATTTTCTTACAATATATTTTATTTCTTTAATTTGGAATGTTGTTAAACAAGAGTTTCATAAGTAGTTCTTGACTTTCATAACTTTCATTGTACAGGGTGCAATGATCCAAACGCGACACTTACCAGGTCGTAGCTACACTAGAGTTAAAGGAAACATAGCTGTCTATAATCCTAATGTTAAGCAGGGAGACAGCTATGCAGCAATACATATCATTAATGGCGAAGAATATAAAACGAATGCTATCATTACGGGATGGATGGTATTTTAAAATTTATACTTATTTTTTTATTTGAAAATTTATACTTATTGATCTAGGTAAAATTTTCCAATCATAAACTGCAACAAACGATGGGCATTTGCAACAATGAAAACTCTGGTCTTTATTCTTTCATGAATAAGATGCAATTCATATTGAGGAAACGATCATTTTACCATTGGCTAGGATATTATGACCAAAAATTTAATTATGTTATTGGTTACAAAGGGTTCAAATTCTAATATTATAATAATAAAAAATGAGTGAAATGCATTGGTAAAGGATAACGGTTATCAAGAAAATTGATAATTATATACAAATGGAACAACATAGCTAGATTTTTCACAAAGAATAATTTTTGTGCTGCTTGATTCAAATAGGTTTCTCCAACAATATACGGTGGTGCTAAGTATTCTATTTTTTTTACACATTGGACAGTAAGTTTTCTATACTTCTTTTTTCAGTCATTTAAAAATCTGCTTGAAAATTTTACGTAGTGTTACTTGTTGGGTATGCATGAAAGTTTGTTTCTTTTGGATACTAACAATACCTTTAAAAATTACAGATTGACGGTTCTAAAACGACAGGCTGCTTGAATCTTAATTGCCCAGGTTTTGTGCAAATTGACAGAAGAGTTTATCCCGGGGCACCTATAACTAATGTATCCATTCCTTACGGTCCTCATTTTGAGATTGCAGTCTCTATTTTTAAGGTAAATCTATTGTTAATTATAATTGCATAATATTTAATTTTGTAATATTAGCCTTATATGTATATGGTTTCATAGATTCAAAATTTGAAACAAAGTTGAAAAAGGTTGATATAGTTTTGTGAATTTGATCATATGCTCTTGGTCTTTAATGTGACAGGATCTTTTTGGCAGTTGGTGGGTATCATACGATGGTATTAATATTGGATATTATCCAGCAAAGATATTTAACAATTTCGTTAATCCTCAAATTGTTGGTTGGGGAGGTATCGTTGCCGCTCCTAATCCCCCAACTGGAGTTAGCCCACCCATGGGATCTGGAGTATTTCCAGACGGCAAGTATGAGCATACATGTTATATTAGATTTGCTCAATTTACAAATAATTTAGGAATCGAAGATGGGCCTCATGGTGATAGTTATGAGAAAATCATTGATTGTCCTAGCCATTATAGCGTAAGGGATCCTGTATATCGTGGGAACCTGGGATACACCTTCGATTTTGGTGGCCCAGGTGGAATATGTGGCAATTAAAATATTTAATTATTTAAGTTTTAATAAATAATATTTTAATTTAGAGAACTCTGTTTTTAAAAATAATGGCCTGTTTGGAAGTTTAAAGAGGGAGGAGAGTAGAGGGGAGTAGAGGGAGGGAGAGTAGTGGGGAGGAGAGTGAAGGGGAATGATTCCCCTCTACCTTATTTGGATTTTTTTAAAATTAGTAAGGGGGAAGGGAGTAATTAACCCTTCTTCTTGTTTGGATGTTTTAAAAATTAGGATGGAGAGGAGAGGAAATGATCTAAATAGACAAATTTATCCCTATTTGAAAATGGACTTGCAACATTGATCTATGATTAATTTATTCTAAGATTTTTTTCAATCCTAGAATATGTTAGTGAATTCTTTTCATTACAATTTCAAAATGTTAAGAACCCTAAAAATCATTCACACTAAATATAAAAATCAACAAATTGCAAACCATTAAAGCTTATATAAACTAAAAAATAACTAATTAAATTCAAATAAAATTTTCAGTTAGGCCTTGTGGTAGCTAAAATTGTACGAAAAGAAAAATAAATTGGAGCTTCTAAATCTCAGATTCATTATCATTTGTGACTACTCAACCTAATACAACTATGTATCTTGTTCTAAGTGAAAGCTCCTTATCAGTGGACAAAAAGAAGAACAAAAAAAAAAAAAAAAAAAAATTCCTCTGTTTTCTCAGCAACAAAACAGAGGCCAACTAATGAGAAACAGCACGTAAACACAAAAACTTCCAATTGGTTTTGTGAGTGGCACTACCGGAGGAAGTTGCAATTGTCAATTGATAAACACAGGTTGCCATTTTTTTTTCCTAGTATTTCTTTGTAAATGTAAAGTTCAAAAGTCAACAACCAGTTTAGAAGGTCATAGTGTCACTGTGTATTCTGTGCCATGATCAACACAACAAGAAGTCAACAACACGTGTTGACTCCGTGTTGGGCTTCAAATTTGTAGGCTCTGATGCCTTGGCTTTTTCCCTAGCTAGTGAGATTCAATTTTTTTTTCATTCATCTTAATTTTCTCAGGAAACAAACAAAATTATTTATATAATAGTTTGTAATTTTGTTAATTTAGAAAGGATAAATTGGAGAATTCATTTGTTCAATGATTTATCTACTCTACTCTCCCTCCAAATCTCTCCAATTTGGGGGAATTAAAAATGAGGGGTTAGAGGTGGTTAAAACCCCTCCAAACCCCTTTAAACCCCTCCCCCTCCTTCCTTAAAAAACTTCCAAACAAGGTAATTGAATTACTCTCCTTCCCTCTACTCTACTCTCCCTCCTTTTTTTAACATCCAAACATGCCATAAATCATGCCAACAATTCCACTAAGAGACAAAACATAATTGATAGAGTTTTTAACCAAAAATGAATGACATTAAAAGGAAAATATGAAACTTATAAAAATGATTGCACTTAATTGAGATTGACGTTCTAGGTATTGGTTCCTAGTAATTAAGTTCAATGTAATTTTTTTTTATTACAAAATTTAGTTACAAAATTGGTTGTAACTTAAGGCTACAACTTTACTCAATATCTTTATATTATAAGTGAATTTTTACAAATTTGCCAATATTGGATTGCATGTTTTTCTTATATCCTTCATACTTGTAAAATTTCTAGAAAATTAAAGATCAATAGTTATATCATAATAAATTGTTTAAATTGCAAATTTCTGTAGTTTAAAATTATGCATAAAATAAAAGCTTATAGATCATGATGAAGCACAAGTTCGTCAGTCGTAGTGCGTTCGTCTAGATGGAACCGGATGTTCGCATGCGTCACAATGGAAGTAAAGATCCCTTAAGATGGTCACTGGTGTGGTGTCTGCCACAATGTCTCTGATGCCAAAGTTAGTATAAGGAGTTTATGATAATAGAATGTAAGATTAACTAGGTATGTTTCGTAAGTATGTATCTACCTTGTGTTGACAATGTGAGGGTTTTTTATATGTTGCCTTGTATTCTAGCCGTTGTGGCTGACATTGTGATGTTAATGCCTTTCTTGGTAACGCCTTTTGCTTAGTAATGGGGCTTTAATATGCTCCCAACGGTATGTACAGCTAGTTTTGTAAACGTTCAGAGCATTATTGGTGGCATTGAATGATCCTGCTACCCTCGTTGGTGACATGGGCACCTGGTTAGGCTCGTCCCAGAGAATGGTCTCATCTGTTTTATTGAGCTTGTCTGTAGTTGATTTCGTCATTCCCATTAGCTGCCCCCGAATTATGTGGTCGTCGTGACATGTCATGACGACCATAGAAGATAAAATGCTTTTGGACTGTAAGCGACTCTTGGGATTTCGTGCTGTATTAAATGTGCAGTGGCGGTGCCACACGCATCGTGGCCACATGGCACGTGCTGATTGGTGGAGTTGTTTGCATGCCCCTTGGGTTTCCCGCTGTTTTTCAGTTTTTTGGGCCTTAGTTTTTAAACTTTCTTTTCCTTTCATTTCTCCCTTCACTTTTTCCAATTTCTTTAACCATTGCTCTAAGTTTCTTCTTTTTCATTTGTTCTTACAACTATTCCGACCCTGTTCCGGCAACATCCTTTGAATTTTTCTCCGATTAAGCTGCACCTTTTCAAGGCATGTTTCTCTTTTCCTCTTCCTCTATTTCCTTTTTCTTCATAATCTGTTATAAGTTCCTGATTTTTCCTTCTTCTTTCCTTTGCTGTGGTTGTTTTTGTTTTCTGGCTTTTGCGATTTTAGTATTTACCTCTTTCTTCTGTGTTTTTCCTGGGTGTCCATGGTTAGTAGCTTTGAGGTTAGGATAGCTTGCCCCTTAGTTTTTTTCCTTTCCGCATGTTTAGGGGGGGGGGGGGTTAGGCGATTTCCCATATCTTGAGGACTTTGTTTTTTAGGGTAACAATTTGGGCGTTGCATTGGCTGAGTTGTTTCCTTTGCTTCGTCAATCAATTAATTGGTTTGAGGGTTTGGTGAGAGAGCAGGGGATGATGTCTGAGGTTAGATCCAATGAGCTTGAGATTAGGTTATCATCTAGTGGTGACCTGATGGAAGGAGATACTATCATTTCTACCCCTCAAGAGGTTAGGGCTTTTTACGCCCTCGAGGAGGTGTGTGGGCTGGATGCTGACACCATGGGTAGATTTAAAGATAGGTTTCAATTTCCAGAGAGGGTTTGTGTTTGTCGGCCGAATGACGAGGATAGGGCTTGTCACTTCTTCCCTGGTGAGGTATGCTTCTATGAGGGTGCCTTCACTTGTGGACTTAGGTTCCCCATCCACCCGTTCATGATGGAGCTTTTAGATCATTTTGGTATTGGTCTCGGGCAACTTATGCCCAATTCATGGAGGATAGTGGTTAACTATATGGAAATATGGTTGGCCGCTAACGGGGACATGATTAAGGTAGGTGAACTCATCTATCTGTATCGTTTGAAAGAGTCTAAGAAGTAAGGATATCATGAGTTAGTACCCTGGGAGAGGAAAACAAGGATTGTCAAGGGTTTACCATTGTCCTTCAAGTATTGGAAATCAAGATTTTTCTTTGTGTCCGGGGACATTTTGAAACTCCCTCCAGCAGGGATTGGGGTGATATCCCAAGATTGCTTCGTCAGTGGGGAACCTTGACCTTAGGTGTGTCAATATTTCTTCTCGTCGTTTTTAGTTTTGTTGTATTTGCTGTTATCATCACTGAATCCTTTGCTTCTTGTTTTGTGTAGTTAAGAGACGGCCTAAGCTCAAAAGTAGGCATATGGAGTGTGTTGAGAAGGCAATAGAATACGCCCTAACGATCGAAAGTTGGGACGATCTGGTAGATCTGCGGACCCTTGCCTTCTATAACCTTGGTCCTGGCCCATCCCTTTACGTTCTGCGAGGCATTGACAACGAAGAAAAAAAGAGTGAGTATTGAGCTCGTCAGTATTGATTCTCTTGTATACACTTGGATTTTTTTTTTTTTTTTAACAAGTGTTTTCTTCCTGTAGAAATGACGACCAAGTTCAACAAGGATATGTATACGAAGATGAGGTCCAAGAAGGACAAGCTACTATCTAGCATTGGGAAGAAGGGAGTGCGTGTTACGGGGAAAGGTCCGTCCGTTACCCCAGTTGCCTCTGCCACTCCCATTGTCTCTGATGTTGAGACTGTAAGGATGGCCTCTCCAGCCACTTCGGTTGAAGAGATCCCTATTCCTTCCTCAAAAAGGCCGCACTTATCGGGCAAGGAGAAGGAAAAGGCTGATTCTCGCTTGTCTACCATCTGGGACGACGAGGGATTAACGGTGGACAGGGTAGATGGGGTCATGACTGCTGAGGACCTGAAGGCTTTTTCCGGTGTGCCATTCAACGTGGTTGCGAATCAGCACGTCCACAAGCTCGTCCAGGTAAAATGCTCGTGCATCTTTTAGTCTCTTTTTCTTTCTCTTTGTATTGATGGCTTCAATTTTCTTTTCAGGTGTTGGGGGAGAATCTCCATATTGCTTCTGAGTACCTCACTCAGGAGGCCAAGGTGGTGTCTCAAATATCTAGGATGGAGGCTTTGGAGGAGAAGAATTTTACACTGAAGAAAAAGCTCATCGACTCCATGGACGAGGCCAACACCTTAAAGGAAAATACCTTGACTAACGATCTTCAAGCTGAGCGTCAGCTAACCCTAGAGAAGGATGACCAACTTCTGGCTACCAAAGAGAAGCTCAAGACTATCGCTGCCAGGTCCGTCGAGGCTTTCCAACAAATTGACGAGTACAACACATTGCTCTTCAGTTGGTACTTTAAAGGTTTTGAGCTTCTGAGGAGGTACCTCGTCAAGCATACCACTGGAGTTGACCTGTAGAACCTGGATCTTGAAGTGATGGAACAGGAGATGGCGATTGACGAGGCTACCCAGTCTTCAGTTCCTGAGGGTGACGCCCCCGAGAAGGCTCTTGTTGATGATGCCCCTGCTGATGTTGCTACTGACGCCTGAACTTGATACTTGAAAATTTTCTTCTCTTTTTTCTTTGGGTGCCCTTTATATTTTGGACTTTTGTAAATCTAATTTCAGAAAAATTTCCTTTTAATCTATCTTGAGAAAAATATTTTTAGCCCAGTGTTTATAGGCCTTTAGATGTGAAAACAATGGTAACTGCCCGTTGTTTTTGGGCTTTAATTAAATTTATGGCTGCGTACTTACTTGCATTTGTGATTGCACACTTACTGGCTCGTGACATGCTTGTGATGTCTTACTTCCGTTCGTGTTTTGTACTTAGTAAAATTTTTAGTTGTGACTTTCCTTTTTCTTCGTCAGCGATTCGCTTCTCGTTTGCGCAGGTTCTGCTACTTAGTTGTTAACTGGTTGGGAGTTCAGATTCAGCCTGAACTTTGTTCTGGTTTGTTGCAAGGTTCTTATATATATATATATATATATATATATATATTTTAAAAAGGTTCTTGTCTCGTTTTTGGCTTTGTCAGTAACTTACATCCGTTAAGACAGAATCTTGTTACTTTGCCAAAATTTTTGTGACTTACACCCATTTATGGGATCTTGTCATGCTTATTGATATACAGCTGACTAAACCTACTTGCACGAAGATATTAGCTGAATAATTCTTTTATTAATTTCAGGAATGAATACATTTATTTGCTACATCTATTGGTGGTACTTCTTCAAGTGTTCAATGTTCCATGGCCGTAGGAGCCTCTGTCAGTCTAGGGTTTCCAGGTGATTGCCGCCTTGCCTGGAGTAGTGGACGAATCGGTAAGGTCCTTCCCATATGAGGTAAAGCTTTCCTTGGGCAGAGTCTCTAGTCGCTGTGGTGACCTTGCGCAGGACGAGGTTACCTATGTCAAGTCGTTTGAGTTTTACCCTCTTGTTGTAGTATTCGATCATCTTCTATTAGTACTTCGTCATTCTGCTAGAAGCTTTGTCTCTTACTTCGTCCAGAAAATCTAGGTTGATTCGGGGCTGATCCTCGTTGTCTTCTTCGTACCATACCTCTCGCCTGATGCTGGATACTCTTACCTCGACCAGGATTACTGCTTCAGTGCCATAGGTGAATCTGAAAGGGGTTTCCCCAGTTGGGGTTCTTACCGTGATCCTATAGGCCCAAAGGACGTTAGGTAATTCTTCTGGCCAAGCACCCTTCGTGTCGTCCAGCTTAGCTTTGATAATCTTGAGCAATGTCCAAATCGTCACCTCCGTCTATCCATTCGCCTGTGGATGACCTGGGGATGAGAACTAGTTCTTAATGCCTAGGCCTAAACAGCAGTCTCTAAAGCCTTGACTGTCGAACTGTTGCCCATTTTATTATGACAGTCCTTGGAATCCCGAACCTGCAAATTATATTCTTCCACACAAAGTTCCGAATTCTTGCTTCAATGATGGTTGCTAGTGCCTTTGCTTCGACCCACTTTGTGAAGTAATCAATAGCAACTAGTAGGAATTTTACTTGACCTTTACCTTGGGGTAGCGAGTCGATGATGTCGATTCCCCATTGTGCAAATGGCCAAGGGGATGCTATTGTTGTTAGTCTCTTTGCTGGAAGTCACTAGACATTCTCGAACCTTTGGCACTTGTCACACTTCTTAACAAGCTCTACTGCATACGCCAGCATAGTAGGTTAGAAATAACCTGTTCAAATGACCTTGCTTACTAGGGATGTAGGGCTAGCGTGGTCCCCATAAACTCCTTCGTGGATTTCTTCCAAGATGCACTTGGCTTCCTCTTCGTCGACACACTTCAAGTAAGGCATAAAAAAGCCTCTCTTGTATAAGGTGTCATTAAGAATCGTGAATCTGGTTGCTCTCTACCTGATCTTTCTGGCTTCCTCGACATCTTGAGGGAGGTGCCCATCCTAAAGAAATGATATGATTGGCGTCATCTAGCTTCCTGCGCTCTGGATTACGAAAGTGGAGATCTCCTCGATACTAGGGCGTTTCTGGACCTTTGTCATCAAACCCATGCTTGCCACTTCTTCTTCTGATGAGGCTAGCTTTGAAACTTCGTTTGCTACCATGTTCTGGCTTTTGAGGATCTGTACAATTTCTATATTATCAAAGTTCTGAGTCAAATGTTTCGTCAGTCTAAGGTATCTCTACATTCGCTCCTCCTTTGCTTTGTATTCTTCCTTAATCTGCCTTATCACGAGCTTTGAGTCACTCTAGACTAGCAAGTTCTTAGCTCCGAATGCCTCACCAAGCCTTAATCCCATCAGTATTCCTTTGTACTCAGCTTCGTTATTGGTAGTCAGGAATTTTAGTTAAACCCCATATTTGAGCACTTCTCTGTTAAGGGTGGTTATGATGACCCCTACTCCCCCCCCCTCTTTTGGGCTGACGGACTATCGATTTGTACTGTCCACTGCTTTGTTTCATTGGTAAAGTTGTCCTCGTTTGGGAGGGTGAACTCGGCGATGAAATCCACTAAGGCCTGCGCCTTAATGGCTGTCCATGGGTGATACTCAATATCGAACTAGCTGAGTTCAATCACCCACTGGACCATTCTCCCTGCTGCTTCAGGCTTGTTCATGGACTTCCTAATATGTAAATCCATCATCACTAGGATGGGGTTCGCTTGAAAGTAAGGTCGCAATTTACGCGAGGGCACTATTAATGCGAAGGCAATTTTTTCAATCCTTGGGTACTTAGCTTCTACACTTTGGATAGCTTGATTGATGTAGTAAACTGAGAGCTATTTTCTTTCCTCTTCTTGAATGAGGGCTGCGCTTATGGCCGTGGTTGAGACTGCCAAATACAAATATAAATTTTCCTTTTTCTTGGATGGACTCAAGAGGGGTGGATTACTCAGGTATCGTTTGAGTTCCTGAAAGGTTACTTCACATTCGTTAGTCTAGGCAAAGGCCTACTTTAGAATCTTGAAGAAGGGCAGGCATTTATCTGTTGCTCTAGAGACGAACCTATTGAAAGCTGTAATTCTTCCTGTGAGCTTCTAGACCTTTTTAACGGTCTTGGACGATGTCATGTTGAGTATGGCCTGCACCTTCTCTGGATTTGCTTCTATCTCCCTTTGGGACATCATAAATCCTAAGAATTTCCCTGGGGATACTCCAAAGGCACATTTGTTGGGATTCAACTTCATCTGGTATTGTCTAAGGGTGGCAAACGTCTCTTCCAGGTCATCCAAGTGGGCAAGTTCTTCTTTACTCTTGACGAGCATATCATCCATATACACCTCCATATTTCTGCCAATTTGCTTGCTGAACATCTTGTTCACTAACCTCTGGTAGGTTTCTCCTGTGTTCTTCAGCCCGAAGGGCATCACCTTGTAGCAATAGAGCCCTTAACTCGTGATGAAAGCAGTTTTCTCCTAATCTTCTTCAGCCATTCTTATCTAGTTGAACCCTGAGAAAGCATCCATGAAATTAGTAGCTTATGCCCAGCTGTGGAATCCACTAATTGGTCTATTCTCGACAAAGAGAAACTTTCTTTCAGGTAGGCTTTGTTTAGGTCTATGAAGTCTACGCACATTCTCCATTTCCCATTTGCTTTCTTCACTAGGACGACATTCACAAGCCAATATAAATAGTAGACCTCTTGGATAAAGCCTGCTGATAATAGTTTGTTAACCTCGTTCGTAATCACTTGGTTATGTTCTAGGGTGAAAACCCGTCGTCTTTGCTGTACGGGTTTTCTCTCCAAGTCTATATTCAGCTTATGCCGAATAATTTTTGGAGATATGCCTGGCATGTCTTTGTGAGTCCAGGCGAAGATGTCTAGGTTTTCTTTAAGGAACTGGACAAGCTGTGTTTTCATCTTGGGACTTAGTGTCATCCCTATTTTTTTCATCTTTGTTGCCTCTCCTTCAACTCCATTGTCTCCAAGGTCTCCATTTTATCCTCTTCTTTCTCCTCGATCATCCACGTATGGTTCTCCTTTTTGACCAACACGACTTGGTAGCATTCCTTGGCCAGAACCTGATCTCCTTTTACCTCGCTAACACCATTCTCAATTGGGAATTTTACCCTTAAGCAATAGGTGGACGTAGCTGACTTCCATTGGTTGAGCATGGGTCTCCCAATGATAACATTGTAAGACGAAGGGCAATCTACTACTAAGAAGTCTAGCTGGCATGTCAACTGTTTTGGGTAGGTCCCCACCGTCATTGTCAAAGTTACTATACCTTTGGGATATACTCTGTCCCCACTGAAACTGACGATGGGGGAATCAAATGGGCGTAGTCTTTTTGGATCTAGCTTCAGCTATTGGAAAGCGGGAAGGTAGATGATGTCTGCCGAGCTACTGTTGTCTAGGAGGATCCTCTTAGTATTGAATCCTTCAATCGTGAGTGTTATGACCAAGGGGTCATTATGAGGCTGCTTCACCCCCCTTGCTTCTTCCTCGCTGAAGGACATATCTTGGTTCATTCATCTCTACTTGAATGGGGGTACCATGTAGACCTTGTTCACATGCCTTTGGCATGCTTTCTTGAGGGATCTAAATGACCCTCCTATGAATGGCCCCCTTACAATTGCCGTTATTTCCCCAATCACGTTCTGTGGGGGTTGGAAGGGGTGATCCTCGTCCTTAAACGAGGACTCGTGGTGGCTTTTATTGTCGTCTCTGAACCTGCTAGGCTCCCCCTTCTTCACATACTTCTACAATTTTCCTTTATGTATCAACTCTTCTGTCTGTTCTTTTAGGTCCTGGCAATCCTCTGTGTAATGGCCATGATCTCTGCGGAACTGACAGTACTTCTTGTCTCGGACGTTAGGGGATGAATGTAATGGCCTTGGCCATTTAAGGTAATGCTCATCCTTAATCTGTGCCAAAATTTTGTCAATAGGCATAACTAAAAGAGTGAATTTTACCATTCAAGGAGTTTTTTCGTCTCTCCGTTTACTCCCGTCGCTGGTTCAGTGATCTGGGCACTCCCTTTTTTGTCCTCTACGATCATCCTCCTTCTTTCCCTTGTCTGTTGGCTTCTCTACGTCTCTTATGGCGGCTAGTGCTTTTTCAACATTCATGTACTTCTGTGTCTTTAGAAGCATCTCTGCCATCGTCTTAAGAGGATTCTTCGAAAATGACATCATGAACTCTCTAGACTTCAGCCCCTCCTTAAAGGTCGTCAACTACACTTTGTCATCAGTTTCGTCTACCTCCAAGGTCTCCCTCGTGAATCGTTTCACGTACGACCTAAGGGTTTCTTTCTCTCTTTGTCTAATAGTAAGCAAGTGGTCTGCTAGCCTCTTAGGGCGTTGTCCCCCAACGAAGTGGTGCAAAAAGGCGTTGCTCAACTACTCGAAGTTATCGATGGTCGAAGTTGGCAATCTCTATGGAAATGCAAGTATTCCGATTGGAGGAAATTTCCATCCCCTCCTGTTTCACCTATCCTTTCATTCCCCAGGGATTCCGTACAACTAGACAATCACGGTTCATCGCTCAGAAGGAGGGACCTCCTTCCCTTCTGCCCACTCTCCGTTCACACGGTTCTCAAAGCAGAGGAGGAATGGTGGGCAACAGGTACCATGAGCCCTCTGTCCCACACATCTATCCAGAAGCAAGTGTAGTTCACAACTTCGTGAACCACTCCCTTGCAGCTCCTTTTAGAGTAGTAGGGAAGGAACGGCCCAATATTTCATTAGGAGGCTGCTAAAGGCCTAGTGTCGTCTTGAAGGTGTTGAAGTGGTCCTCAAGATCCTTAAGTTTGTCAAACGGTTCAAGTTAGGGCAATCTAAAATTTGACGGCACCGGGCACTCCAGGACGGTAGTAGTAAAGGGAGAGTCTGTTGCCCTGACCATTCTATCCAGGCTTCGATCTGTCTTCTGCTTAATGGCATTCCTCAGCTTGTCCATCTCCTTCCTCATTTCTCAGAGAAGATCTGAGTTCTAATCATCTGGAGTAACAAGCCCTTGATAGTCATTTCTTCTACGACTATCTCCCTCGTCCTCCTGATTGACTCTGCATCGATTCTCCTCCTGTTGAAGCTACAGCCTCATTTCCTGATTTTGCCTAGTAAGATCTTCGACCGTGGCTGCTAGAGCCTAGACTTGCTGAATTAGCGCGGTTGTGCCCTGATTAGACTCCATCTAGATATATAGAAGTTGATAGGAACTACGTTTTCGGATCGAAGCACGAAAATGTCACGTTCCCACAAATGGCGCCAAACTGATAAAGCACAAGTTTGTTAGTCGTAGTGAGTTCGTCCAGATGGAACTGGATATTCGCTTGCATCACAATGGAAGTAACGATCCCTTAAGATGGTCACTGGTTTGATGCCTGCCATAATGCCTCCGATGCCAAAGTCAGTATAAGGAGTTTATGATAATAGAATGTAAGATTAACTAGGTATGTTTCATAAGTGTGTATCTACCTTGTGTTGGCAATGTGAGGGCTTTTTATATGTTGCCTTGGATTCTAGTTGTTGTGGTTGACATTGTGATGTTAATGCGTTTCTTGGTAACACCTCGTGCTTAGTAATGGGGCTTTAATATGTTCCAAACGGTCTGTACAGCTAATTTTGTAACCGTCTGGGGCATTATTGGCGGCATTGAATGATCCTGCTACCCTCATCAATGACGTGGGCACTTGGTTAGGCTTGTCCCAGAGAATGGTCTCGTCTGTCTAATTGAGCTTGTCTATAGTTGATTTCGTCATTCCCATCAGGTTATATAGTAAATAATATCCAATTGACACAAAAGTTGACACATGTATTAAGAGCGTAAAAAACATACAATTCAATGATAGATTTTCAAAATATGTAATAATGTTTATGATATTGAGTGAAGTTGTAGCCTTAGATTACAACAAATTTTGTAACTAAATTTTGTCAATTTTTTATTTGAAACCAATTAAGTTAAATATTGTCTAATTATTTGGGATTTCCAATCTTTTTTCTTTTTTCTTTTTTTTCATATGCTAGTTTTAACCATCACCAACCCACTAAGTCCAATACTATGAGAACAAACTTTGATTTACAACTGCATATAAACATGGTCCAAAATTAAGCAGAGTATTCTTTTTTTTTCCTTTATTTGAGAAACCCCTATCAATGAGGAGTAATATTAAGTACTAAAACAAAGGTCAAAATTGAAAGCATCAATCATGTCCAGAGGAACAAATTTAATTCAAATATCCAATGGACTAGTTACAGCTCGTCTAGCAAGTCTATGAGCCACACAATTACCTTGCCTCTTAACATGGCAAAAGGATACATAACTAAAAAAAAGAACAAAGAAAAGAAATGTCTTGTAAGATATGCCCAAACTCAGATTGAGTCATATTGCCACCATTGATCAAGTTAATAATGACTTCTGAATCACCTTCAACTATCAAGCTTCAAAAACCCAACTCCTTTGCAAACCAAAGAGCTCGGCCCACTGCTAGCATTTCCACCATCTCTACCAAAGTAAGTAGTGGAATCTGTTGTGTTAAAGCAGTCATAACCAATCTGTCATCATTACGAATTATAATACCAAGACCAACCACGTTTTCTTTAGTAAAGAGTGCCCCATCAAAATTAACTTTAAGCAAACCTATTGGTGGAGGACGCCATCTGACTGAACTTGCTGTGCATGGGATCTTGGTGTGGATAGGCCACAGTTAGTGGTATCCTGAAGTCCTTTGCAAGCCATGGAACTGATCTTTGCCAATGGAACAGTGTCTTCCTCTAATCAGAGTTTGTTTCTTTGCATCCAGATCAGTGAAGTCGTCCATGCAAACAAAGCAAAGCGAGACCTATCCTGTTGTGCAACCTGGATAACGTTTAAAAAACCAGAAACAGAGTTAGTAGCAACAAATTTATTCGGCAAAAGACACCTGCCATACCATGGATAAAAGTGGGCACGTCCAGAGAGCATGTAATGTATCGTCGGGTTCCAGCTTGCAATGGGAGCATGTAGTCTCTATTATCAACCTGCAACGGGCTAGATTAACTCTTGTAGGTAGTGAGTCATTCCTAGCACGCCACATGAGCAATCAGATACGAACTTCCAAATTCCGTTCCATGTGCTCTTCATTGCTCCCATAGAAGATGAGCTAGGTGCTGCTCCATTCACACACTCCCATCTCCATGAGCAACTTATATCCGGACCTGACGGAGTAGACTCGTCATGGTTTCTCAGCTAGAAAATTGCGTCACACCTGTTAGAGAAGCTTAAGGGAATAGCTTTAATAATAGAAGCTTCAAAAGGCAAAAATAATCTGTCAATCTCTGCCTCTCTCCAGCTGCACAGATCATGATCAATCAAAGTGGACACCAAGGCATCTGAACTGATGTTCGAAATGGGAGAGATGACCCTACCATGTTCAGTAGTTGGTAGCCATCTATCTTCGTATATCCAGACTGAAGACCCATCACCAATCCTCCACTGCATACCCCTCATAATGACTTCACGCCCTTTAAGTATTCAATATACAATATGCTATTTCATATAAGCACAATCCAAAATTATACAATAATAAAAAATTCAAACTAAAAGCATAATAATAGGTAAAGATAACTGTTAGGAGAATTATTAAATTGATTCAAAAACACTACCGACTCATATAAGAGCATCTCCAGTAAATTAGCAAATTTTTATACTGTTTGGAAAATGAACAATGACTTTCACTTTTTAGCTACCAATTTTTTCAAATACACTTTCCAACAGATTCTCTATCTCATTTAAATATTATTTCTTCATTCATTATTTATTCTTTTTTTAACAATTACACATCTTCCAACAATTTTTTATTCAATACTTTATTATTATAATAGGAAAAAAAATATTTGAAGAATTAATAGTAGCCCATCAGACTTGATGAGCTACTATTCATGAGCAAAAAAAAATTCATGATATAGAGAGTCCATTGGAGAATGAACAGTAACCTATTTTGTGGGTTTACTCTTTAAAGTAGAGAGCATTTTGTGTTTAGCTCTTAGAGATGTTCTAAGCTTCCTTTGTGAATAAATTAGACCAGAAACTCCAATAAATGACCACAAATTCCTTATATTTTAATATGTGGAACCCCTCTATTCTCACAATGGCATTAACTCGTGCATTAAGATTAAAAAAATTAGCTCCTCGTATTTTGTGTTGAATAACTCATTAGGCATCAATTGTAAGAAGAAATTAGAAACACATGACACCACATTGGACACTAATTGAAATTCTAATTGGATTTTAAGAAGAAAATAGAGACACATGGCATAAAATTGGACACTAATTAAGAATCTAATTGAATTTTCTTTGAGCTTCAATCGAAAGTCAAACTGTGATAATGTAATAATTATTTTAACTAGCCTATTCAAAGGTTTTTATTTTTTTATTTTTTTTTATTTAAAGAGATAGGAGTGTTATGAGATATTATTAATAACAATGCATACATACAATGCCTGAGAATGAGATAACAGCAAATGAGCATTTTCTAAACATTTGTCTTTTTGGTAGGAAGCATATTATAAAAATTATTGTAGCTTATTGGCAGGAAAAAAAAAAGTTCTTGTTAAAAGATCAAGAAAAAGGAGGAGTTCATGGTTTTAAGGTTGGACCAGTTGTTAACAAGCATTATTGTTAACTAGTTGCTAACAAGCAATTTTACATCAAGTTAATACACATATACACATTATAATAAACAAATATAAAGCAAAAAACAAACTTTCTTAAAATTCAAACTTTCTCTCCCTATATCCAAATACATATTATATATCTAAAGAAATTTTAAGAAATGCTACATCCACAACATTTTCACAATAAATCATAAGTGTTTGGTTGCTACTTGTTATTGTTGGTTAGCAAGAAAGTAATTTAAATCTCGAATTCATATTTAAAACCCACAACAACCTATCACTTAGAATTTGTTGTGAAAATATTGTGGACGTAACACTTCTTAAAAAATTTATTAAAAAATGAAACAAATACTTTTAGGACCCAATGTTGTATTTATATATGACAAAAGATAGTACCATTTTCCATCTTAGCATAATTAGTACTGGTATTTTATTTTATTTATTCTATTTACTGTTTCTTCTATAATACTTATTAAACCAAATGTAAGAGCACATTATGATTATTGTAATATATTACTTCATAATATTTGTATTTATCTCATTTTTAATGATCTTATGTGTAATATTTTGATAGTTTCATCATAACTACATGTTTCATCTTATATTAGAGCCAATATAGCTTTCAATAGTTGTTACTAGAGAAATGTTTTAATTTGAACATGTTAACATTTGATTTAAAACAATCTCATGCATCGCTCGAGTTAGCAGCTAATATAAAACTAAATCAATCCATCTTTCCCGTTTTCATTTGGTCAATATTAATGCTATTTAACCTGCTTTGTTAGTGCCAAGGGCCTTAATTTTACAATTTTGCAGCGAGTAAAATTATTTAGTATCAAAATGTGGTGAACATTTGATATGCATTTCAAAATATGAACAAAATAACATACTTCTTTGTAATAAGCTTAAGGAGGGGGAGAGAGAGATCAACACGTTTTTTCTCTTGCTATTTTGCTCAAGAAGGGACCAAGAACATTTTCTTCCTATAGAAAACATAGTGAAGGTGGTTGTCACAATTATGATTATAGTAGTTTTTAGTGAGTCTGACCAATGCCAAATTATAGTTGGTTCATTAGTCCAATTGTGGGTCACATACTTTTTTAGAGCTTCACATCAGGATTCCTAGAATTTCCTATATCATTTGTAGATTTTTTAGCCTCAGGTCAAAGTGAATTTTTGTGACCTTAAAATTTGTTCTCATATAACTATGCTGGATTAAAAATTTCAAGAATGTAAGAGATCTACATGGAAACATTTTTTGAGGTCATCAAGTCGATGACATACACGTTTGGCATACGTCCTAGCAGCCAACCCACAAAGGAAGAGATGAAAGCTGCTTGAAAGCCCATTTTCACTACCTACAATGTATGAAGTAAAACACATTATATCAAGAACAGATGCCTACACCATCAAGTTTTTTTTATTATTGGCAAGTTACATAAGCTACCAGTGGGTCTTGGACAAATTTAGTTCTGATACAAAATTTTACAATTTTGTAGCAAGTAAAATTATTTAGTATCAAAATGTGGTGAACATTTGATATGCATTTTAAAATATGAACAAAATAACAAACTTCTTTGTAATAAGCTTAAGGAGGGAGAGAGAGAGAGAGATAGATCAACACGTTTTCTCTCTTGCTATTTTGCTTGAGAAGGGATCGAGAACATTTTCTTCGTATAGAAAACATACTTAAGGTGGTTGTCACAATTATGATTATAGTAGTTTTTAGAGAGTTTGACCAATGCCAGATTCTAGTTGGTTCATTATTCCAATTGTGGGTCACATATTTTTTTAGAGCTTCACATCAAGATTCCTAGAATTTCATGTATCATTTGTAGATTTTTCATTAGTCACACTTCTGCATTTGTGAATAATAATAATAATACCTCAAAAACTAGTTGAACTTATAACTTTTACTTTGCTCCAGGTTTTTCCCCAACCTAGCACCCAAACAAATTCTCAACTAATATATAATACAACATGCAAATTCTATAAAAACCCAATAGGACATCCAATATAGCCACTTGTAATAAGCACTCTGAAGAGCAAATATACAACAAAAGACCATTACATGACTCATCCTCATTAGGAATATACCTACTTTTCTTTATACACAATAAATGCAAATACAAGTTCTGTAATAAATTAAAACAAACAAAAAGAACAATAACTAAAAAATAAATTGACCTTATTAGAAGGAAACTCTAGCTCCTTTTCTGCAATAACATACAAAACCTCAGGGGCTTGAGAGAGCTTATGATGAAATGACTTCAGGTTTCAAATTGCAGATATACTTGTAGTTTTCATAAGGTATTTATTTGTTGCCCATGTAAAACATATGATCATGAAAACTCTCCTATCAGTTTCGTTAATTAACTGTTTAAACTATAAAACTTATACAACAAATGCAATAAAGATGCACAGATTGTATATGATATTGAGACAGTCTGATGGTAACATATGTATCCATAATGTCTTAAGGTCATATAACCTAAAATAACATAGTTAATTACACCTAAAATTTGTTGTTTCAATATAATAACAAAAATTCTATCAAATCTTATCAAGTCAGGAGCAAATTGCAGCAAGAAAAAGGCAAAAATAATAAAATAAAAAAAAATAAAAAAAACAAAAAACAAAAAATAAAAAAATAAAAACAAAACAAAGAAAATTGGTGACTTCATGTGATATGCAGCTGGATTTGTATTTGATGAACTCAACCAACAATACTGCAGTTCTCAAGAATTTGTTCAAAGCAAATTGGTTTTCTCTTTTCTGTGTGTTTTTCATAGATTTAGTCGGGTTTTCAAAACTTGCGTGAATAGACAAGAAAGATTCTACAACATAAACAGTTGCTCTGTTGAGAAGAATCTTAGATCTGTAGTTTTGAGGGAGATCTTTAGTTTTGTATAGGTAGAGAGCGGCTGGCTATTCTCTTGATGAAATTTTGCAGTTGCGTTTGGGTTTTCAAAACTTGCGTGTGTTTAGCTAACAAATTAAATATTTTAAAATAAAAAGTAAAATTGAGAAAGCAGCAAAGCTTATGTGTCAATATATTATAAAGTCAACAGAAAGTCAAGGTTTTCGGTTTTGTAATATATATAGATTATATGATACATGAGGAAGAAATATAATTCATTGAACAAACATCCAAGAAAAAAAAAAAAATCTATAATTAAATAGACAATCAAATTATTTCAGTAATACAAAACTATTCACTTACTGAAAACCAATTTGAAAATCTTTTTCAAAAACCAAGCCGCCTTCTTTTATTAAGAATTTCAATAACCAACAACCTGACCATTATCACCCTCAATCAAAGTGTTGTTTTCCTCTTAATTACAATTTCATAAATTGGGAGGCATGACTTTGGACAACTTAAATATCGAGAATCATGCTAGAGAGAACGACATCATTAGGAATAGAAGTTGTTTATCAACAATGGCTTGAAAGCTAAGAGAGAAAGGAATAGAAGTTGAGTGTTATTTTTGTTATGAGAGTTCATTACAATAAAGCGATACAGAATAGTACATTAAAGGCTTCATCATCATCTGCAATTTAGAACATGCAAATCATGAGTGAACCTTATTGTGAAGGTCAGCATTAACCTGAAAGTATATTTTAAGAAAACATTAGACCTTTTGAATGGTAATTTGACTCTAGTAGAATAACCTACCAATAATTTAACGAAATTGATTCCTAGAAGACATCATGGTTTTTCTACAAAAGAGACCAAAATATTGATTATAAAGCACTAACATTTGATCTATGTTTGCCAAGGTCTTAAAGGAGACAGCAAGTTAAAATACTGATCCAGTTTTGGCTACCTTTGTCACTAAAATAAAAAAGAAAAACATGTGAAAGAGTTTATGATATTTTCAAAAGATTTTGTCAAACTACTTTTAAAATTTAAATCTTAAGAGCTAAAAAAACCTTCAAATTATTGTAGCAATATTACTTGGTGAACCACTGTGTTGCAAACTTGATAGTATTAAAAGAGCTAAGATCATCCCCATCTTTATAGAAGCTCTAAGCCAAAGGAATGAAAGAATTACCTTCTCTAAAGGGCATTTGAAGCACTCAGAAGATTCATTATCTTGTGAAAACTGAAAAGACCTTTGAACATTAAATCAGAGCATTGGATATCCTGTCCTCAACTTCAGAGTTATCAACATAGTAAACATTGTTTCCAATACTTGTATGAAGCAGCAAAATTAATATCAATGTCCAACTTTGACGCATAAATGTGAATAAATTAATAATAAAAAAGGAACATATTTGTACATTAGACCAATTTCTGCAAAAAAAAGTACATTAGTCATAATATACTTTTTATGGTTTTCTTCCACGCTATCCATGTGAGGGACAGAGAGTGCACCATCAAGTACACAATTTGATGAAAACATTCGTCTCTAGTCTAGCAAAAAAAAAAAAGGATCGTTATAAGTGTGGTAAACGTGCTGTCAATTGGGTGTCACGGGAAAGAATTACAGAACAATAGGTCCTGTGGGGATGGGCCAGGAACCTTCAGAAGCCCACTTACCTTTAATGGCCAATTTTAAGAGTCCTTCTGGGCCGATTTTGTCAACCGCATTTATCTTTGAGGCAGGTGACTGTTCTAAGACAAATCAAGACAAACCTAGCCCAATTCTCTTAGGCCCGTTTGTCTGTGATGAAGTTAAGACTTCATCTCCCACTGACCCGAGCTCAGAAAAGGGTGGATCAAGCCCCACGATGCAGCCAATGTGCTCAATGGTCTTGCCTCCGCCACCAGGGCAACTTGAGATGGTTTCAATGGCTCTGATAGTCATGGAACTGCAATATCAGTGCCAGAAATCCCAGGTAATGGTGGCTATCGTGTTCAGATGAACCCGAGTTAGCCTACCCAGTCACACAACGAACCGAACTTGTCAGCGACAGTGTCCTAGGCCTCCATTGAGTCAATTTCGGCAGCGGTTTGGGCCCAACCTCCTCGTGACCCGATGACATTAGCAGCGGTGGCTCTTGGAACTCAGTTTCTGATGGAAGAACAGGGTGAGGTTTTGGTGGGTTCTAAAGGGTTGGTTACTGTTTCTGGGTCTTTTGATTTTGAGGGGGTTAATCATCCTTGCCCCACAATTGGGGAATTTGTTAGAGACTTGGATAAAACTTGTAATTCCATAAACCTAAAGTAGAGGAAATGGATTTGAAATTCAAATATTGTTCTACTTGTAGAATCCTCACTCTTCTTTAATGGTAATATGAGTCACAAAATTTTCCATAAGTGCAAACATAAAATCATAAGTTCTGTAATAAATTAAAACAAACAAAAAGATCAATAACTAAAATTTTTTTTTGATCTTATTAGAAGGAAACTCCCGCTCCTTTTCTGCAATAACATACAAAGCCTCAGGGGCTTGAGAGAGCCGATGATGAAATGACTTCATGCTACAAATTGCAGAAATATTGTAGTTTTCATAATTCATTAAAATACTGATCCAGTTTCGGCTACCTTTATCACTAAAAAAAAAAAAAAAACATGTGAAAGAGTTATGATATTTTCAAAAGATTTTGTCAGACTACTTTTAAAATTTAAATCTTAAGAGCTAAAAAAAATATCAAATTATTGGAGCAATATTACTTGGTGAACCATTGTGTTGCAAACTTGATAGTATTGAAAGAGCTAAGATCATCCCCATCTTTTTAGAAGCTCTAAGCCAAAGGAATGAAAGAATTACCTTCTCTAAAGGGCATTTGAAGCACTCAGAAGATTCATTATCTTGTGAAAATTGAAAAGACCTTTGAACATTAAATCAGAGCATTTGATATTCTGTCCTTAACTTCAGAGTTATCAACATAGTAAACACTGTTTCCAATACTTGTATGAAGCAGCAAAATTAATATCAATGTTCAACTTTGACGGATAAATGTGAATAAATTAATAATAAAAAAGGAACATATTTGTACATTAAACCAATTTCTGAAGAAAAAAAAAAAAAAAGTCCATTAGTCATAATGTACTTTTTATGGTTTTCTTCCACACTATCCATGTGGGGGACAGAGGGAGTGCACCATCAAGTACACAATTCAATGTAAACATTCGTCTCTAGTCTAGCAAAAAAAAAGGATCGTTATAAGTGTGGACCGTGTGGTAAACGTGCTATTAATTGGGTGTCATGAGAGAGAATTACAGAACAATTAGGTCCTAGGGGGATGGGCCAGGAACCTTCAGAAGCCCACTTACCTTTAATGGGAAATTTTTAGAGTCCTTCTGGGCCAATTGTTTCAAGCCCATTTGTCTTTGAGGCAGGTGACTGTTCTAATACAAATCAAGACAAACCTAGCCTAGTTCTCTTAGGGCCGTTTGTCTGTGATGGAATTAAGACTTCATCTTCCACTGACCTGAGCTCAAAAAAGAGTGGATCAAGCCCCACGATGCAGCCAATGTGCTCAATGGTCTTGCCTCCGCCACCAAGGCAACTTGAGATGGTTTCAGTGGCTCTGATAGTCATGGAAATTGCAATATCGGTGCCAGAAATCCCAGGTAATGGTTGGTTACTGTTTCTAGGTCTTTTGATTTTGAGGGGGTTAATCATCCTTGCCCCACAATTAGGGAATTTGTTAGAGACTTGGATAAAACTTGTGGTAATTCCATAAACCTAAAGTAGACGAAATGGATTTGAAATTCAAATATTGTTCTACTTGTAGAATCCTCACTCTACTTTAATGGTAATATGAGTCACAAATTTTTCCATAAGTGCAAACATAAAATCATATCTAGATATGCAAATTTTTATCATCTCGATCAATGGATCTTTTTTTTTTTTTTTTTTGAGAAGATGCAATGGATCATTTAAAACTTGATATGCTTCACCTAATACTGCAAACATAAAAAATAATGAATGAACTTGCATAAATATAAAGAATAAAAGGCAAGGTTTTAACATTGTCAGCCAAGTTCTAAGGGAAAAAGTATTGAGAAGGGGCCCAAAAAAAGTTCTGAGTCATTTAAAATGAGGTATCTGCTTAGGAAAATCAAGGAAGAGAGATTATCTTTTGCTCACTATAATAATTTCACACAACAATGGATGACAAATGACAAAGTAAAACACCTTGCATCAAACAACTGAACTTATAATTCTACTTTAAATGACATCTAAATTTTTAAGCAAATTTAGTATAATTTACGTCAAGGGCCATTCATCATATATTATCATTTATTTATACGAAACTTTTATATATCCAACTAAACTGAAAATACTCAAAGAATACACGAAATTAAAATCCATAAGAAGAATATCAAAATACAAAACTTTATATCCAACTAAACTGAAAATCCTCAAAGAATACGAAATTATAACCCAAAAGAGAATAACAAAATTCTAGGGAATACCTCCATAGATTTTTCTTTGCCTTTTGGTTTCTTAAACTGCTTCAACATTAATGTTGGCAATGGAAAAGAATACTAAATACACCAGATTATGCAATTCCACAAAAACCAATTCTAAATAGAACAGAAGAAGAAGATTAAGAAAGAAAATCCGAAGCACATAGGTAGAGAAATTGCCTAAACTTTAATAAATATATATATTTATATATATATATTAAAAGAAAGGAAAGAAAAAATGGTAATTTATGAATAACATACTTACTTGGTTATGAACTCTTATTGTAGAAAAGAATCAGTAAAACCAAAAGAACCAAAAAAAAAAAAAGAAAAAAAAGAGAGAGTTAATTTTACAATACAGAAGAATACAGTAAGGAGATAGATCTGGGTTTGATTGAATTGTAGGTTCTTACCCGTAGTGGTTCCATTGTCTAACGATGGTTGTAGGCCGGTGGAGACAACCCTCTATTCTGTCTCTCCATGCTTTACAAAACCTATACATTGAAAAACCCTAATAACAACTCAGGTGGTAGTATTTGAATTTCTAGGGTGCTTCCTTGACTTCAACCAAAAAAAGAAATAGAGAGGAAAAAGGGTTAGGAATCAAAATCTCAAAATTGACAGCAAACATAATTATGGACAATAGGAAATGAAATTAGTCATAGATTAATTAAAGATTACCAATAGAGAATGGTCTGATACCGAGGTCGGGTTGGAGATGGCAAACATGCTCATGCCCTTGCAGGGTATTACTATGTTGGGTCTACTTATGAGAGAGTGACAGTGGGAAGGAAGATGGATGGGAGAGGGGATAGGTATGTATGAATAAATCCAAATCATGAAAGGTTGGTTTTAAAATTAAAATGTAAAAAAACACTATATAATAAAAATGGAAAATACTATTGCACGATTGTGTGTGTGAGATAAACTAATAACCATTGCTCTAATCAAAATACAACCAAAACTACAAATAAATAACTGAACATTCACACTAGAGTTTTGAAAATATTTGGCTACATATTTGTTTGAATTTTTTAGGGAGATGAAGAACGTTATCTTTAAAGAAGTTTTTTATAAGCCAAAAATTGAAAAGGATCAATTGAGCCACAAATATCAAATAAACGGGAACAATGAGGGACATAGATATCAAAAACTCAATCATCAATAAACTGTAAATTTCTCAAAAAATCCTAATAAAATAAAGAGGAAAAAGTTACTTTCCCACCAACAATGAAAACCCAATAGGAACTCAATATGCCACCGAAAAAAAAAAAAAAAAAAAAAAAAAAAAAAAAACAAAAAAAAAAAAAAACAAAAACAAAAACAAAAACAAAAACAAAAACAAAAAACAAAAACAAAAACAAAAGAAAGAAAGAATCTTTATAGCTATCAACGATGAAACAAAATAATAAAATAGCAAAACTACAACAACATTAAAACTTTTTGTATTGCTTGCCTAATACTTTAGGCATTCAGGATAGTCAGCTTCATTTGCATCCCTCCTGGTATGCAAAAATTCCCATTCTCACAAGTGGGCAAATATGGCCTTAGCTTCTTCAACAACTGGTGTTGTTGTTTGATAGGACAAGAATGTATTGACTCCTTATGATAAATTAACAAATTAATTAGCGAAGTTAATTTATTAATTCAATTAGTATGCAACACGCGTGGTAGCGCAAACAAATTATCAAATAACTAAATGCAGCAGAAATTAAATTGATACGGTGATTTGTTTATGAATGAGGAAAACCAACACGGTAAAAGTCCCACCTGGTGATTCTAAGGTCACCACTCTCGAGAATCCACTATTATCAAAACAAGCGGTTATAAGTAAAGGAATCTCAGTATCTTATACCAACCTACAGTTGAATCCAATTGAACTTGTAATGTAGTGACAATATTTCCTTTTATTGCACGACTCCTAGTACGTGACTAATCAATTTGATGCGCGGATCCCAATACGTAGCTTACTCACCAACTTGAGAAAGATGTTGGCTGCAAAGTTCTTCAGTTCATCACATAATGAAGATCACGAAACTCCTTGGTTACAAAACCCTACGATGCACAAGCACAACAGCTTCTTCAAGAGAAATATGGATTAGGGCAAATTCTGTCTTCGGTCATAATTTGCATGAACACAACTTTGCTTCACACTCGCGCAACCTTTGACGGCTCTTAAAACAATCCTTATATATGTTTAGGGTTGTGAAAAAAGAAAGCCTAAACATGTACCCATGGATTGGATGAAAATCAACGCTGAAAATCTGTTTTTCATAAATCTCGACAGATAGCTTATCTATCGAGAAGCTGTCGAGCATCAAGCTAGAACAGCTTTTTAAACCTCGATAGATACTAGCTGTCAAGTTTTAAAAACCAACACTTCTTCACTTATTTCTTGGACAGATTTGCATGGCTTTAACACTTGAACTTGAAACCTTATTCCTTGAAGCATTAAACACATCCTAGAGCTACCAAATTACAAGTAAAGTGCGCTTTGTCAAAGGATTAGCCACTTCTAATTTGACATATGTTCCTAACATTGAATCACATATGTCTTGACATTGCTGATGAACTTTCTAAACCAATCTGTAGAGCATTAATAACCACACTTGAATCACCCTAAAAATAATCTTCCAAATTCCCACTTCCAAGTAAAATTGGGTAAAATTTTAACTAAACCATTACCTCGTCATAATTCACAAAAACAAAGACTCAACTGAAATTAGAAGGGAAAGTTTTATGTACCTAGCATATATCTTCTCGACTGCCTCTTGCTTTGCACATCCTTCTCAAAACGCACTCTAACTTAAAACATCTAAGAAATCCTAATCAAAAGATTCAAAACCAAAATATTACCCATTGAAAACTTGTAAAAGACAAATTTCGCACACATACATACACATATACATAGAGAAGGAGAGAGACTTTGTAGTTAGAACTGAAAGGAGTAGTGCAAAGGTCAAAAATAGGTGGACAGCTTAGGTGCAAAATAACGCTAATTTTGTTGGGATTTTGTTTGCAGGAAGAGAAGTTACATAGGAGGCAGACTACAATAGGTTTGAGGAAAAGAAGAAAGAGAACAGAGACTTGCGAGAGGTAAAGAAGAAGGGTTTATTGGGAGGAGGGAAATTACAAAACCTAAGCTTAAAATTAATTACATTATTAATGTAGAGATCTAAATTAATTAAGAATATCCTAGAAAGATGTCAAGGCCAGTTCAAAGATCGAGAACAATGGCATCCATGTTTGTTTCTTTTCCTCTATATTTTTCTTAATTGATTCCCTGAAAACTTTGCGGACTTCCAGCAAAATTGTTCCCTCAATATGAGCTATTATCTGAGTAAGAGTTAACTGAAGAATTATCTTAAACACACTAAGGAATTAGAGAGCATCAAACACCCCAAATTTTAATCAACCCATCATATTTTTTCTTTTCTTTCTCAACTAAAAGTCATATCAACAACTAAGTTTGCTTTCATAGCATCCAATGCATTCTTATTTAATTTTATTTGTAGGTATTGATTAGAATATATTGGGTAGACTTCAAAAATAAGAATGACAGAGCAAACCTACTATACGGTTGATTTGCAATAGGGTAAAAAAATCAAGTTTTTAAGAATTAGCCCACATAATATCAATTTTAATCAACCAAAAATCATAGTTTTAATTAACAAAACAAAAAAGGCACATGAAGCCAAATAAAAAATCACAAAATTTAGACCAAAAAATAAGAAAAAAACCTAAAAACATAAACCATTGTCTCATAATGTTAACTCTTTAACTATTAGTAGAACTTTTTTTTTTTTTTTTTTTATGACTATTACTATAATGTATGTAATTCGTAAAACCTAACAAAATCCACCTGACTATTGTTTCTTATTACAAAAACCATAATCTCATCGTATTTTGTGACATTTTCCACTTACTAAGGCATATTCAAAAACGATAAAAACCTAAAAAGGGAGAAGGCAATGAAGATTCAGGTTCGAACAAATATGACCATGGTTGCGAGGGATATCTAAGGCATAGGAAGATCGCTATTTCATGCAATTCATGCAAATTTGACTATTAGAAAAAACTTACCGTTATAGTAGTGCATTCTTCTGCTTCCTTCAGCTTTTCTAGTTACATCAATAGAATCAATCTCTATTTCATGAAATTTAGCCTCAACATTGCAAGTGAAGGTGTTGCCCACCCTCAAAAGATATATTTCTGTAGGAGCAAGGGAATCGATTAAGATAGACGGTTCAATTGCACACATTCACACACACTTCCATCTCCACATATTCGTAAATGTGATTTGCAGACATATAAATGTTCAACCTGTAGCATATTTATATATGTTCTGCATTTTAATCTTTCTCAACAAAATATAAAACCAAGTGATGGTTCAATATTAATGGTTTGAAAGTATACTTATGTTTTTGGTGTGCTAACAATAAAAAAGTAGATAAAGGACATCACATGTCACATACCAATCTCTAATGCATGTTGTGCTGGCCTTGACATTGCCATTTTTTTTCCCCAAACAGAGGGCAATGCGCCCAATAATTGAATTATCAAAAACCACTCTACCTCATTTAATTATTTAAAATCAAAGTCAAGCCAATTGAAATGCCGAAAGCCTAAATCATATTTAATTGGCTTTATCGATAATGCTTTTTGAGAAAGACCAGTCTGATCACAGTAAACATGTTCTTGATGTCGAAAAGACGGTGACAGGATGCTATACAATGGGAGGAAGTAGACCTAATGATGAACTACAATCTGAAAAGCAAAGAGGACAACTTTTTGTGAGAAGTCGGCCTGGACCTAAGAAGTTCTTCATCGTTGGTAAATTAGAGAAAAGAAAGAGAGGGGAGAAGCATCTTCGGGTTGGGGGAAACTCGATGGAGACTAGAGAAATATTGGGGGTCAAAAGGTTTAGAAAAGAAGAAGAAATTGTTATTGAAAGAGAGTCAAATAAGAGAGGCTTTTATAAAAAAATATAAATAAACAAGAGAGAGGTTTTGGTGAGAAATTCATGACCATAAATGCATACTCCTCCTCTCACATAACTGTGAGTCCTACTAATTAAATTTATAGTGGGACCTACAATTCATGTGAGAGGGGGTACGCATTTATAACACTCTTGGAGTATTCAATAATTTTTTGAAATGGTGGAACCAAACACCAACAGTAGCAACTAAAACGGTTTGCTTAAGCATTCAAACGATCAAACACATCTTTCTGTGGAACAAATTTATGTATTCAACTGGCGCAATAAGGTATGATCAACAAAAAATTAAACATTTCACTTTTATATTATACTAATCGCTAACCCGTGCAAACTACTAAAACTAAGTTCTAAAATAGTATTATTTATTTATTCTTAAGAATGTTAGATAATACGGCTTCAAAAAAAAGAATGTTAGATAATACATGAGTAATTATAGAAGTTCAAATCCCTATAACAAGCTCAAATATCTTAAAACTATACACCAATATGAGAAATTTGATTTCTTTGTTCTACCCAAGTACAAAGTTAAAAACAACCTCCAACTTTGTATAACTTGTTTGTACCTTTAGTTAACAACCTTGAACTATTGGAAGGCATCCTATGTCTATTATCAATTATCAATTGCATCCTTTCTTTCATGAAACTTAAGGTCTCTATCATTTTTTTTTTTTTTTGATAATATAATCCCTTATAATATTCAGTCTATTTGCAAAATCCTGGTAATCCTGGTTGTTTATTCCTTGTTCTTATCATCATCAGTATTGCTTAAAGAACCGCATTTAGGAGTCTCATCTGAAAAGTCATGAATGGTGCAATTAGTAAATGGTAAAAAGGGAGCATAACATGCAAACACAAGAATGCTTTACATATCTTTAAATAAACTACACCCATTTAAACACACACACACACACTAAAAGGAAAAACATTAAGGACCTTGAACTTTGGGAATTAAGGTTATAATGTTATACACATGGTTTTAAAAGTCGGACCGGTTATGACTAAAAACCGAAAATCATCCAATAATCAGAAACAACCGGGAACCTGCTGGTTCAACTGTAAAAACCAAAAACCAGTATGGTTGAATCGGTTATTGGCCGGTTTGCTTAAAACACCAAAATGCAGCAATTTTAACTAAATAGTAAAGATCTGAAAAAGCAAAGCAATCAACCATGACCATCCTTTGCCACTAAAAAAGAAAAAAGAGAGTAGTTGAGGAGAGAGATTCTTCAATGAAGGCAATTGCCAATTGCCAATTTTGATCATATAAATAAATAATAATTGAAAGTTCAAAAACGTGTAAAAACACCTTTAAACGTTTAGACCCCCAAATATCAACTTAATCAATTCAAGCAATATGTCAAACAACTAGTGTGCGGAAACTTAACATATGCTATCATACGAAATTGATTAAATACTATCTAAGCCATAACAGATTAAAATCCACAGCAGATAAATAAAAAGGTAAAGATAGAGAGGAAGGAAGATGCAAACACAAAGACAACACGCGATGTGTTATCGAAGAGGAAACCGAAGTCCTCGGCGAAAAACCTCTCCGCCGCCCTCCAAGCGGTAATCAATCCACTAGAAAATATAGTTGGGATACAAGGACAGCAATAGACCCTCCAAGCCTAATCTACCCAGTGCACCTAAGCCCTCCAAGCTTCTTACTCCAACGAGGTTGCGCCGAACCTTTTTCTTTTCTAGCTTCCCGGATTCCTCTACTAGACCATAGCATCAACCAATGAAGATTGGCCCCTTCCTAACTGCTTCCCAGAAATCCAAACAGCAGTCTCACAATGATGATGATGGTGAGAACCTGGTTTGGTATAATGCCTCTCAAGGGTTTGACAATGGAGAGGAAGAGAGTTGAGGAATTTGAAGAGATTCTAAGGTAGAGATTGTGGGTGAAACAATCTGGTTTTTCTTTAGGGTTTCTCTCTCAAAATTCTCTCTGGAAGCTCTCTTTCAATCGTGGGTAATAGGGGTATTTATACTGGAGTGGAGAGGAATGTGAAACGTCAGGTTTTTACAAAACAGGGGTGGCTCGCGACTTGACCTCGCGGCTTGACTAAGTCGCGAGATCCAGTCGCGAGATAACCGTATGGCCAGTTGTCCTGTTTTGTCCTGTAGTGCTCCAGCTAGCAGACTGTTCATCTTCCAGCATGCTTGGCATGTGTGCTGCTTCTGGCGGCTTGAAGCCGCGAGTCACCCGCGAGTCCCAGCCGCGAGTCTCTGTTTTCTTGCACACTCTTGAGCAAACTTCACTCTATCTCACTCACTACCCTTACATCAAACCCACCTAAATACAGGGTTACTAAATGCTGAATTACAAGCAAATTTGGCACGGAATAAATCCAATTAGATGGTTGAATAAATTCAACCTTACAATAATAATATATGTAGCCAAAATATAATATATATATATATATATATATATATAATGCACAATAATAATCCATATAAATTTAGTAATAAATAATAGTACAATTTTTTTTAAAGAATTACTAATTTATTATGTATTTAAAACTAAATATTCTTAGTTTTAAACTTATTACATATTTTATTATTTATAATTTATAATTTGAAACTAGTAATTAATTAATTATGACGTCACTAGTTCGACTATCGGTCTAACCACGATCCGACCATAAAATCAAAAATCACTACCTTTTCCGGTTCTTTAACCGGTCTGGTTTTTAAAACCATAATTATACATAAAAATTGTGAGCTAAAGTTGGCCTAATGTAAATAATGAAGGATTATGCTTAGTTCATTGATAATATAGAAGGACATGGCTTATATCCAATGCTTTTTTGCATTGAACACAATAGGATTCAGATATGTTAAAGGTCAAAGGTTTGACTCATTTTTTTGAAATAAAGGATCTAGAAAAACTATCATCAAATGATGGTTGCATCTTTGTTGGAAAAAAAGGCTACATGTAGCAAGGTATTTGTGTTGGTTTAGCAGATGACTTAGACTTTCTGTGAGCTACTAAATTTAAACGTGGGTCATTGGTTCCACGTGTCCCAAGTCCATCAAAGAAACTTTGAATGAGCCCGAGATAGAGCTTAGTGCGAAATGACTCACCTACCCTTCGATCCACATCTCTTTATTTTTCCATTGTCGGCTTCTTCTTTGTCTCGTGGGCTTGGTCCGCATAATAAGAGAAGATTTCGATTAATCTAACTTTTAACTTGACCGTGGGACTAGGCATGAGAGGTACCAATTTTTGTGTGGAACCAAGCTAGCCAATATCTTAAATTGGGCTTATGATTTTGCTGCCCATGGCTTAATTTAGCAACCTCCACATCCTAGCGTTTGGTCATGTTAATGGCCTTTCTAGGTTGATTTTATGGGCCTAGCTTAACAAAATTCCAAGGCCCAAATCTATGGAATGTTGACTTGAATGGTTTATGAACTTTACCATTTGTGTGCGCTGCAACGGTGGCTTCTTGGGCTGAATTTAATGAACCATATTTGCCATTGTCAAAAGTGTCCTCAACGAGCGTACTCCCTCTCTGAGTTCAAAGTTCAAATACACGTATTCAGCCAAAAAAAAAAAAAAAGTTCAAATACACGCAAATCATAAGCAACTACTTCCTAGAAGACAGTAAATCAATTTATCTTTCCCCTTTCATTTCGTCCATGGTTGGTGCCAAGGGCCTTTTTGGCATTTTGTAATAATGTAACGAGACCTTATAAATAAATAAATAATTAACTAAATTTGGGTTGGTGTTTCCAATAGAGATAATAAGGTAAAGATAAAGTAAAAGAAAATAGTAATCCATCTTCTCCTCTTAGTGTTCTAATAAAGATGTCGATAATTCAAATTCTCTCCCCTAATGATCTAGTTATAAAAAAAAATTAGGGCATTTATAGATAGCTGCAAATAGCAAATTAATCCTTTTTTTTTTTTTTTTTTATCAATATTAACAATTTAACACTATTTAACATCTTTGTTGGTATCAAAAGCTTTGTTGGCTTTCCATAATGAGACCTTATAAGAAAAAAACTCGGCTGGTGTTTCCAACCGAGATGGTAAAGTGAAGATTTAAAAAAAAAAAGAAGGATCAATCACTCTTTTCAATTTAGTAACAATCACGGCCTTTGCTTCTTTGAGCAAAACTCCAGGCTAAGGAGTTGGCGTTTCATAGTAAGGTAACAAGATCAGGGCTGGCTCAATAGGTGATGTAATTAATGCAATCACCTAAGGCCCCCAAATAAAAGAAGGCCCCCATTTGTAAAAAAAAAAAAATATATATATATATATATATATCTATATATTTTAATTAAAAAAATTTAAGCACTTTTATTGGTCAATAAAATGCATTAAAAAGACCTTATTGTATCCTAAAATGCAAAAAATTAAAAAGGAAAAAAAATAAAAATAGTGAAACTTCAACTAACAAAATTAAATTTTAGGAGACAAATTTATTAACTCATTATTAAAATATGCTAAAATCAAAATTAATACCAAACAAACTCATTAATAATACAACATAATTGTCTTGAAATATGCAAAAATAGAGATTATAAATTTCAAAAACAAAAGAAAAATCTCTTATCTCTCTATCTCTCTGACTCTCCATCTATATTCTTACCTTTCTTTTCTTCATCTTCATCTTGATTCTTTTCTTCATATTCATCTTGATCCTTGATCTTTTTCCATAAACTCAATTAGTCAGTCTAGCTTGAATTTTTTCTACCAAAGGTAATCTTCTACAACTCTTCCCTTATCTGTCTTTCCGAAAATGAAGACTCAGAGTCTTTTATTTATTTAACTTAAATTATATATATTTTTTAGTTTATTTCATTGTTGGGAGTCCCATCATGGGACACGTTTTTTTGCTAGGACCCTTTTATGCTTAAGACACGTTTTTTGCTTTACAAGTTAGCCATAGGATGATAGTACAGGCCCTGCTGGCTTGCTCACATGAGTCACATTTGCACTGGACAGCACCTTGTACTTATCTTCACCTCACCACCACTCCTCTATAAATAGCCCCAAATATAGTAATCCAACATACTTACATCAAATTAGTGAGACAATGGATTTTGAAAGAATGATCCTAATTGTAGTTTTGTGTCTATGTTTGGCAAGTAGCTATCAGGTGAATGGAACTCGAATTGCATCCAAAGAAGAGGAATTGGAGTTAGAAAGACAACTAAAGCTCATAAACAAACCTCCTGTTAAAAGCATTCAGGTTTTAGACTAACTCAAACTCATGTTTGTTTTGAATTTTTATATGTTGTAATAAGGCTGTCCACTACCCATCCAAACCAACCAACCTACCCAATCCAAAGCCATCTGATCTGAAAACCGCCTGATTCAAGCAATGGCTCATTCCACTATGGGACGTCGATGATAGAAACTGATAAGATTAGTTTGGGTTTCGATTTGAAATTTTGAGAAACCGACAAACCTGACCCACCCGATGAACCCAACTTCCTCTGCTTTGATCTCCTCTCTAATCTCATCTCCACCATTGACAATGACCTTACCTTTCCCAAATCCATGTGATTTTCGGCATCATAATTGAATTTTTGGGGAGATCTCAATCGATTCAATGAGATCTCCTCCAGATCTAAGGAGATTTTTTGTTAATAGAGCCAAGATCTCCTCCAGATTTGAGGAGATCTCAATCGATCTGGTAAGATCTTTACCAGATCTAGTGGAGATCGTGAGATTCTGATGAAGAACCAACAAATTTTATTTATTTATTTATTTTTATATCTCCCCTAGCTCTCTCGATTTCGAATGAAACCAACTTGACCCGTGGCCAATCTAACCCATTCATTCTCTCGGCCAGCAACAAGTCCTTCAATCTACCACACAACTTGGTCGGGACGGGTTGGGGTTGAGCTCAAATGCGACCTAGACCAACCCATGGACAACCCTATGTTGTAATACTATAATACTTCAAGCATATTCAATGCAATGATATTTGAACATTCCATTTAGAAATTATATTTTCTAATTATTGTTATTTACTATTATCAATTGATTGTTCATTTAAGTAAGATAAAATGCTCAATAGTATTAAGATTAAGTGTTATTGTCCAATTTTCCCAAAAAAGAAAATTTTGAGTTTGATTTCCACTTCCTCTTTATTGTAAGGGGGAAAAGATTGAAAGACAAAAAAGAGAAAAAAAAATTATGAGATTAATAACTAACATTGATTTAATCGGAAGAATTGAGATTTAATGAAATGAGTGAATTTATATTTAATTTTGACTGAAATATGTGTTTGGCCCTTAAACTTTGTGGTTTTTTCATTTTGGTTCCTTACATTGAAGATTTTTCATCTTGGTACCCTTTAAGGAAATAAATTTGTTTGTGTTTGGGCTTATAAGCTTTTTTTTTATTTTTTTATTTTTTTTTATTTTATGTGTATAACTTTTTAAAATCTTATTTTTTCTTACTTATTTTTATAAATTTTCAGAGTACAAGTATACATTTGCATATATTTAACAAAAAGCTAAATAATATGTTCGCAAACGGACACAAAAAAAAAGGGTTAAAGTTATAAAGTTTGTTGTTTCCAAATTCTTAAATGTTATAATTTTATTATTCTAACATAATTATTCAATTTTTTTTTTATCCTAATGAAACATTTATCATAGACATAGGGATTTCAAAAAAAAAAAAAAAAATTCCTAAGATGAGACCAAATCTAAGTACCACATATCTTTGCATTGACTTTAAAACCTTAAAAGCTAGCTAGGAGAAAAGTCTAGTAATATTAAAACTGATATTTTTTTTGCCTTCTCAATTATCTTTCTTGATGTTCACAATTATCATAATTTTTAGATATAAGTCTATTTGTATTGCGCGTCAGCGTTTCAGGCCTTTTTTTTTTTTTTTTTTTTTTTTTTAACTAGCGTGTTATGCACTATTCATTGGCCATGAACAGTGTATTTAGGCTAATGAACTGTGCCAAACAGTAAATTTTTTTTTTTTATTGTTTTCAGTTTTCAGCAAAATAAGCTGTATCCAAACATACACACTGTCTAAATCATGGAACTCTTATTATTAATGTTTATTTTAATTTGTTTTACTTTCATATATAACATGTTATAGAACTTGTTTTCATGTTATAAGAGAACTTGTTTTTCTTGCATTATAGAACTTGTTTTCATGTTATAAGAGAGCTTGTTTATCTTTGAACTTATAGACGGAGTTTGGATCTATTGTTGACTGTGTCGATATCAATAAACAATTGGCTTTTGACCATCCTTTGTTGAAAGATCACAAGATCCAGGTACTTGAGCATTGATTGAAACTATTTATTATTTTATTCCTTTATATATAGCATTAATCAATATTTTTTCTTATTTTTCTGGTTGCTTCAAAAATTGTAGTAGTTTATCAATTCTGAACAGTAAAATATCATAATGATTACAATGTCACCCATGCCTCTGATGTTAACAAATTTATATTTTACTAGGGCTTATCATCTGAAGGATTAATTAAGCAAATCAATCATGCAGAAAAACATTTTTGAATTAGAATTGGGCTACGTACATTCTAACTATAGCAAGAAATGGCCAACTTTGGTATCCTTAACAACAATGGTCCCTATGAATCATTCACTTTTGTAAGTTTATATGCTTACATTTGTTTGTGTAAGTAAATGTAATAACGAAGGACCTATCAATATAAGTCAATATCTATTATAGACATGGAATGATTTAGATATAATAGAATGACAAAAAAGAACATATTTTGACTAATTCTTTTTTAACTTGTTGAGAGTTCATAATTGAGCCCAAAGTTTTAGGACTAAGACTTCTTGTTATTGTTGTTGGTTTTTTTTTTTTTGGTTCAATAAGTGGATAGTGATGGAATAGGAAGTGAGGTTTGAACTACAAATATGAGACAACATAAAGGATGTAATTACCACAAGACTGTAATTAAGTTTGAAAAGAAAATTTTGAAATTTTGGTTTAATTTGATTTTTTCTTCTTCAGGAAAGACCTCGTTTTGCACTAAGAAGAATAAAGAATGCAGGTCTCTCACGAAATAAACATTCATTGATTGGTTTAATGAAAGATGCTTGTCTGTTAGGAACTGTCCCTGTTCGTAGGACAACAAAAGAAGACCTCATAGCAATCAGGTCAATGTCAAATAACATTTATCCTCAAACAGCAGACTCTCGCGGTGTTTATGTAAGTTATTTGTTATATATTTTAGGATACAAGATGAAATGATAGCCATACTTGGTATAAGTATAAACTACATGTGATTATTTTCACAAAAATATAGCATTGTAATAAGATTTGTGAAAATTGTGCATAAATTAAATGAAACAAGTTTGAAATGAAGTTTGGAGTTTGATTAGCTAATCTTAAACAATACTAAAACCTAATATTTGGGGTTTGGAGTTTGGAGTTTGTGATCCCTAAACCTAATATTTTTAGATTTAATTATGTCAATTTAAAGCAAATTTGTGAAAAGATGCACAATTAATTCTTGTTTTAAACAACCTTGAGTTGCTTTCAATTTTGAATATTTTGGTCAATGATTAATGACCAACCTGAATAATGAAAATTCCCCAAAAGTCTATTTTAATGATAAAAAATTAGGGAGAGGAGTCTGATGGGACAAATATCCTCTAACATCTAGCAAGATGATGCAAAACTGGAGAAGGGGGAGCTAAGGGAATAAAAAGGGACCTTCCCATGGTAGAAGGGGATCTTAATTTTTGGAGAAGAAAGAGAGAGAAATAGAGAGAGAGTTTGGTAACAATACAAAGATCATTGTATAACTTGGCGAAAGCCATTTTTAGTCAAATACAACCAGATAGTTCATCTTAATCCCTAAGTACATCTGTTAATTCTTCCCATTTTGGATTACCTTTTTGTCTCTTACAAATTAGTTGTGTCGATTAATTACATTTAGATTGTTCTTCTCTCTTGAGTTTTTGACTCCAACAAAGATATTTCCAAAAAAAAAAAAAATTGGAGGGAGAAAAACACTAAAAGAAAATTAATTTAGAGAATAAAATTCTCAAAACAATCTTTTGTTGTTTTTCTAAATATAAAACACCAAACCAAACCCAAAAAATTGAATAATTATAGTACTTGATAGCTAATATGTACAAAGAAAGGTAGATACAAAGATTTGTTATGTAAAAATTAAATTAAATTAATTCGGTACTATTAACTAAATTAATGAAGATTGTCAAAAAGGTAGGCTTGTTCAAAGAATTAATAGACGAAGCATAAGCTTTTTCTAAATGCTCAAGTTTAGGTCATCCCATAACAAAGTAAAAAACTATGTTTGAACACTTTGTTTGAGTTCTTACAACTTACAACCCCTTAAAAAAAATTATGACATTTTCTTACAATATATTTTATTTCTTTAATTTGGAATGTTGTTAAACAAGAGTTTCATAAAGTAGTTCTTGACTTTCATAACTTTCATTGTACAGGGTGCAATGATCCAAATGCGATACTTACCAGGTCGTAGCTACACTAGAGTTCAAGGAAACATCGCTGTCTATAATCCTAATGTTAAGCAGGGAGACAGCTATGCAGCAATACAGATCATTAATGGCGAAGAATATAAAACGAATGCTATCAATACGGGATGGATGGTATTTTAAAATTTATACTTATTTTTTTATTTGAAAATTTATACTTATTGATCTAGGTAAAATTTTCCAAACATAAACTGCAACAAACGATGGCCATTTTCAACAATGAAAACTCTGGCCTTTATTCTTTCATGAATAAGATGTAACTCATATTGAGGAAACGATCATTTTACCATTGGCTAGGATATTATGACCAAAAATTTAATTATGTTGTTGGTTACAAAGGGTTCAAATTCTAATATTTATAATAATAAAAAATGAGTGAAATGAATTGGTAAAGGATAACGTTTATCAAGAAAATTGATAATTATATACAAATGGAACAACATAGCTAGATTTTTCACAAAGAATAATTTTTGTGCTGCTTGATTCAAATAGGTTTCTCCAACAATATACGGTGGTGCTAAGTATTCTATTTTTTTTACACATTGGACAGTAAGTTTTCTATACTTCTTTTTTTAGTCATTTAAAAATCTGCTTGAAAATTTTACGTAGTGTTACTTGTTGGGTATGCATGAAAGTTTGTTTCTTTTGGATACTAACAATACCTTCAAAAATTACAGACTGACGGTTCTAAAACGACAGGCTGCTTGAATCTTAATTGCCCAGGTTTTGTGCAAATTGACAGAAGAGTTTATCCCGGGGCACCTATAACTAATGTATCCATTCCTTACGGTCCTCATTTTGAGATTGCAGTCTCTATTTTTAAGGTAAATCTATTATATTGTTAATTATAATTGCATAATATTCAATTTTGTAATATTAACCTTATATGTATATGGTTCCATAGATTCAAAATTTGAAACAAAGTTGAAAAGGTTCATATAGTTTTGTGAATTTGATCATATGCTCTTGGTCTTTAATGTGACAGGATCTTTTTGGCAGTTGGTGGGTATCATACGATGGTATTAATATTGGATATTATCCAGCAAAGATATTTAACAATTTCGCTAATCCTCAAATTGTTGGTTGGGGAGGTGTCGTTGTCACTCCTAATCCCCCAACTGGAGTTAGCCCACCCATGGGATCTGGAGTATTTCCAGACCGCAAGTATGAGCATTCATGTTATATTAGATTTGCTCAATATACAAATAATTTAGGAATCGAAGATGGGCCTCATGGTGATAATTATGAGAAAATTATTGATTGTCCTAGCCATTATAGCGTAAGGGATCCTGTATATCGTGGGAACCTGGGATACACCTTCGATTTTGGTGGCCCAGGTGGAAAATGTGGCAGTTAAAATATTTAATTATTAAGTTTTAATAAATAGTATTTGAATTTAGAGAACTCTGTTTTTAAAAATAAATCATGCCAACAATTCCACTAAGAGACAAAACATAATTGATAGAGTTTTTAACCAAAAATGAATGACATTAAAAGGAAAATATGAAACTTATAAAAATGATTGCACTTAATTGAGATTGACGTTCTAGGTATTGGTTCCTAGTAATTAAGTTCAATGTATTTTTTTTTATTGCAAAATTTAGCTACAAAATTAGTTGTAACTTAAGGCTACAACCTTACTCAATATCTTTATATTTGAAGTGAATTTTTACAAATTTGCTAATATTAGATTGCATGTTTTTCTTATATCCTTCATACTTGTAAAATTTCTAGAAAATTAAAAACCAATAGCTATGTCATAATAAATTGTTTAAATTGCAAATTTCTGTAGTTTAAAATTATGCATAAAATAAAAGCTTATAGATCATATAGTAAATAATATCCAATTGACACAAAAATTAACATATGTATTAAGAACATAAAAAACATACAATTCGATAGAATTTCAAAATATGTAATAATGTTTATAATATTGAGTAAAGTTGTAGCCTTAGATTACAACGAATTTTGTAATTAAATTTTGTCCATTTTTTATTTAAAACCAATTAACTTAAATATTGTCTAATTATTTGGGATTTCCAATCTCTCTTTTTTTTCTTTTTTTCTTTTTTCTTTTTTTCATATGCTAGTTTTAACCATCACCAACCCCCTAAGTCCAATATTATGAGAACAAACTTTTGATTTACAACTGCATATAAACACAGTCCAAAATTAAGCAGAGTAATTTTTTTTTTTTTGAGAAACCCCTATCAATAGGGAGTAATATTAAGTAATAAAACGAAGGTCAAAATTGTAAGCATCAATCATGTCTGGAGGAATAGACTCCATCCAAACATCCAATGGACTCGTTACAGCTCGTCTAGCAAATCTATGAGCCACACAATTACCTTGCCTCTTAACATGGCAAAAGGATACATAACTAAAAAAAGAACAAAGAAAAGAAATGTTTTGGTAAGATATGCCCAAACTCAGATTGAGTCATATTGCCACCATTGATCAAGTTAATAATGACTTCTGAATTGCTTTCAACTATCAAGCTTTGAAAACCCAACTCCTTTGCAAACCAAAGAGCTCGGTGCACTGTTAACACTTCCACCATCTCTACCGAAGTAGGTTTTGGAATCTGTTGTGTTAAAGCAGCCATAACCAATCCGTCATCATTACAGATTATAATATCAAGACCAGTCGTGTACTTCTTCAGCAAAGAGTGCCCCATCAAAATTAACTTTAAGCAGACCTGTTGGTGGAGGACGCCATCTGACTGACCTCACTGTGCCTGGGATCTTGGTGTGGATAGGACGCAGACGTTGTTGGTATTCCTGAAGTCCTTTGCAAGCCATGGAACTAATCTTTGCCAATGGAACAGTGTCTTCCTCTAATCGGAGTTTGTTTCTTCGCATCCAGATCAGTGAAGTCGTCCATGCAAACAAAGCAAAGCAAGACCTGTCCTGTTGTGCAACCTGGATAATATCTAAAAAACTAGAAACAGAGTTAGTAGCAACAAATTTATTCGGCAAAAGACACCTACCATACAAATTTTTTGGGACCTCCAACTTCCAAATTCCGTTCCATGTGCTCTTCATCACTCCCATAGAAGAAGAGCTAGGTGCTGCTCCATTCACACACTCCCATCTCCATGAGCAACTTATATCCGGACCTGACGGAGTAGACCCCATCATGGTTTCTCGGCCAGAAAATTGCGTCACACCTGTTAGAGAAGCTTAAGGGAATAGCTTTAATAATAGAAGCTTAAGGGAATAGCTTTAATAATAGAAGCTTCAATAAGCAAAAATAATCTGTCAATCTCTGCCTCTCTCCAGCTGCACAGATCATGATCAATCAAAGTGGACACCAAGGCATCTGAACTGATGTCTGAAATGGGAGAGATGACCCTGCCATGTTCAGTAGCTGGTAGCCATCTATCTTCATATATATCCCATCACCAATCCTCCACCTCATACCCCTCATAATAACCTTACGCTCTTTAAGTATTCAATATACAATATGCTATTTCATACAAGCCCGATCCAAAATTATACAATAATAAAAAATTCAAACTAAAAGCATAATAATAGGTAAAGATAATTGTTAGGAGAATTATTAAATTGAATTCAAAAACACTACCGACTCATGTAAGCTTCCTTCGTGAATAATAGAATTATATTAAGACCACAAACTCCAATAAATGACCACAAATTCCTTATATTTTAATATGTGGGACCCCTCTGTTCTCAAATGGCATTAATTCGTGCATTAAGATTAAAAAAAAATTAGCTCCTCGTATTTTGTGTTGAATAACTCATTAGGCATCAAAATTAAGAAGAAATTAGAGACACATGACACCACATTGGACACTAATTGAAATTCTAATTGGATTTTAAGAAGAAAATAGAGACACATGGCATAAAATTGAACACTAACTAAGAATTCTAATTGAATTTTCTTTGAGCTTTAATCGAAAGTCAAACTGTGATGATGTAATAATTATTTCAACTAGCCCGTTCAAAGGTTTTCTTTTTTTTCTTTTTTTTTTTTAAAAAAAAAAAGAGAGAGAGATAGGAGTGTTATGAGATATTATTAATAACAACGCATACATACAATGCCTGGGAATGAGATAACAGCAAATGAGCATTTTCTAAATATTTGTCTTTTTGGTAGGAAGCATATTATAAAAACTAGTATGTAACTCGTGCTACCGCACGAGAATGGTTAATTGTAGTTATAATGTTGGTCAATTTTTTTTGTTTTTTTGGGTTTATCACATGGAGGATAGAATTAGATAAAACAATGGAAAAAAAAAATATATTGCATTTTATTATTTAAGTGATGCTACAATGAAAAAAAGAAGAAGAGAATATTGCATTTTACTATTAAAAATATATAAAGGGACATTAATATATATATATATATATATATATATATTTGTCAAACTTAAATAAACCTATTCACCAACTTAAACATTTCAAGGTCAATCAAGCATCTCTTGCACGTAACCACAAATTCTTCATAACCATAAGGATATGGTTCATCACGGTTCCAATGTTCCATTTTAGATTTTTGGCAAGCTTGAAAGTTTGGACTTTGATACATGGCGGTTCTTGCAACAAGTAGTCGAAGTATTCTTTGGCATTTTAGAAGCTTATGATTTCTATGTTCATCATTCAAAACTTTCAAAAGGTTACTTATGCCTTTAGGATTCGATTCACAAAGCAGCATGACTCCATGAATATATGTTGCAATAAAATCACCACATGCAACAGCTTGTTCAATCAATATTTTTCCTTCAACGACTTCTTCACTCAAGAAGTATTTTTTTGTACCCACTATGAGTAGTGCATGGGGATTCTTTGCTTCATAACATGAAAAATATCAATTTTTTTGCGTTGTTATCTAGTAGGGTTGGGTGACTGAAACATGGAGTGAGTCCAATTCTTTGGAGTACTAATCTGTTTTTTGTTAATTTGTTGAAGCTTTTGCATCTGATTAAGAAAAAGGAAAGAATTGAATTAATAGATTTCATAACTTATTTAGAGGGAAATAATTAGTATATATACACTGAAAAATTTGTTTTGTTATACCTTAACTTGATATTTCCCAATTATAGTGTTGCTGAATCATTTCCCACCTCTGAAAATATTTCCACCAACATGTCATTTGGAAGATTTTGTAAAGTATTCATATTTTTCTTTTTGGTTTGAAATAGTGTTCTAATATTTCATTCCCTATTTATAATAAAATGATTTTTAAAGATTCATAGGATCATATTAAATTACAATAAATGATAATAATGTGTTTTTAGACTTTTTAATTGAATATACATGATTTTTGATAGGCAAATGGGTAATTATATTTTATAATAAAATATGAGAATGTACTTAAAAAGATTAAAAAATATTTTCACATTACATATGTACACCACGAAAGTAATTTCATTATCTTGTTTCTTTGATAATTCTTCTCAATCCTTCAAAAGATTAAATCCGTACATAAAATTTAATTATTATTATTTTACCTTTTTTTAGCTATTAATCGGTTGACATCCTAAACATTCTCTAAAATTTCATAATCCATTGACTAAGACCATTTTCATCCAATAATATGTAGACAACTAAATTACGTAAATGTTGAAGGGATAGGGTAAAAAAAAAATACCTCTTAAAAAAATAAGTGGTTATTAGTTGGTTCAACTAATTGAGATCCAACTGAATTTCAATCATTTTTTGTATGCAATGAAAAATATTTTGAACACATGTCATGCAATTTAAGCAAGTAAAAAAATATACAAAAGGTTAGGAAAATGAAATTATCAAAATTAGTTGACTATATCTAAGCCCTCTGGTGAGCAAAATTAAGCTTTAATAATCACCCATAAAAAAAAATTCAATAATCATCAATTTTTTTCAAGCATATAATAGTGAACCTTTGTTGTGTTGCATAACCTAAGTCTTTTTGTTTCAGCCAAAGTTTAGTATACCAAAACCAGTAATAAAGGATGCGCACGCTATCAAATATTACACAAGCTTATTAGTGAATTTACTAAAACCTTGCTCATAGGTCATGTGATCCATTAAACTAATATGAATATATTGATTTTTCAGATTACCTTTTCAATATTCAGAAATCATAAAATACATAAAATAGTTCTTGACAATGTAATAAACCACATAAAATAGTTATAGACAATGTCATAAACCAAATAATTTAAACTAAAAATTTCCAATAATGTTTTCTTTTTTCCTGGATGCCATGAGATTTCTCTTTATCCCATCCTTAGCAACTTTTAGGCATTTGGGATACCTTCTGGATCTACAATGCGCCAATTCACGTTAAATTATATTATTGATAAAAAATTGGCTATCCAAATTGCAATTATCAATACAATAATGGAAGGTTAAATTGTCAAAACTAAGGTGGAGTACAATTGAAAATTTTATTACTGGCCTCCTTCTAGTGCAATTAGACCTTCCTAGTGTGCTGCCTAAACAGTCCATTGTGAATTTTTTTTTAACTTATTTTCATAATTTAATTTCCTAGGCTTATCATCAGAATTTTTATTCTTAAGTTGATAGTTAAAGAACATAAAGATGTTTTATGGTCAGTGTTATCTGGTTTGTTAGTTTTGTGACTCTAGATGGTATTTGGGTTGTTTGTTAGTTTTCATAACAAAGAACTCAAGCCTTTCAATTGCCTTTTTGACAATATCTAAATCACCCAAGCTCCACAATCAAGCAAAGCATTTTCTATCTCATGTAATAGTTATTAAAATTTAGATAAAAAAGGAAGAATGTGTAAATGAAGTCTTGACATACCAAATTGGTAGATCTGTGTAGAAATTTAGACCAAAAAGAGTTCTAGGAGCACCTAGATTAGAGGGAAAAAAAAAGGAGCAATAATTAATTCATTGCAAGGACATTGAAGAAAATGAGAAATAAGTATAACATCCAAACTGGGGTGAATAGTGCTTAATAGAAAGTTAAATTTGAAAGTGTAGATTTAATATTCTAATAAATGCAAAATCATTATCTTTTGCCAATCGAGAAGATGAGGGAACCAAGGAAGACAATGGCAGACTCATGTAATTTTTCAATTCACTATAATAGAGGAAATAGCAAATGATGAAAATGATAATATTAGATATTACACGGCCTAAGGCATTACCTGGTGGCCATGTTGTCAAATTGTGCCTAGGTTGTTTCACACTTTAGTGCAACAGCAACAACCTATTAAGGATTATTAAAAAAAAAATCAGGAATTAAATGCTCAAACAACAAAAATTAGACAATGGAATAAGAGGAAATTGTGATTTTCATAACTATTTTATCTAATTAGTTAATTAAGTGGATGCAAAGAGAAAATGATTGTACCCAAGATCCAAGTTGTTTTCACGCTTGTGTGCAAATCACACTGTCATCCAACACCTGAAGTGATTGAACATGAGTTTAGTTATTCACATTATTTTTATTTAAGATTAGGCACTTAACAGAGCTATTTGTAAGGAAAAAAAAGTACATACATACATACATACATACATATATATATATATATATATATATATAATATCATGCCGAAGTAGATTCAAGTATGTGGCCTTTTAAATGCATGAAAAAACAAAAAGACAAACATTTAATTTTATTATCTAGATAACATAAAAAGAAAGACTAAGACTGAATCATACCTTTATCACTTTCGACTATGAACACCACTGTTGTAGATAATGTTTTATGTAGGTATCCTCTTATTATATCTACAGTTACCAGATACTATCAAAAGTGTTGTTAATCATCCACTGTCACTTAAATGTATAAGAAAAACAATGCCTAAATGAGGGAGAAAAAAGAGAGAAACACAAATGGTACTTTCAACACAAAGGTGAACCTGCAGAGATTCTATCAAGACAAAAACACTCACCTGAGCACTGATATTGGCTCCATGGAAGGTCTCATAAAATCTTTCTAGGTTGTCTTTTCCTTGCTGTCTCAAAAACATGGAATGGTATCTGCCACAATACATGAACAATTATAAATTACAGAGGAACAATTATAAATTACAAAGGATACAACAGGAATTTGCATTTCACAAATCTGTAACAAATAACAAACTAAACCAAAGATCAAAACCAAAATGCATTTAGCATGACTTTTAAAGAGAGTGGAAAAGATAAGGCTACTAAAGATGTAAACCAAACAGGGGGAAAAAAGTAACTCAACCCTTTAATTATTTTTTTTTTATGAGAGGCTGACAGAACATTTAAGCTAGAAAATATGTTACCTAAGTAAATTTTATAATTATATAGAAGCATTCAAAATTCATGATGGGAGTAAAAAGGGAAGTTTGCACCACACATGAGGAGGAGAGAGCTTCCATAGCAGAACCTAGGAGACTTATAACTAATACTTGAGTCCCAATACCCAAGGATATAACATTGCACATTTCTAGAGATAAACTATAGAAAAGGCCAATTAAAGAAGACCTTAAAGTTAAACTCTTTCATCAGTAGTGCTGCTCCTGCACCATTTTTGAAATCATAATATTGTGTCTGGTAGAATATTAATCAGACGACTAAATTCACAATTTCCTAATAACTTAAGTTTTTGGAATAATCAATAATTCATCATGGCCTTAAGTTCAAACCCTGTCTCCACTCTACCACTCATTTAAAAATTTTAAAAAATCTCGTGTTGGACCCCAATTATCAAGAGAGAATATGGTTCATATGTAAGAGAGAGTGTGAAAATAATGGTCAAGTAATTAAATTTTCCATTTCCTAACCGTTTAAACTTTTGTGACAATTGGTAATTTATCAATTTCAAAGTAAAAAGTAAAAAAATAAAAAATAAAAAATAATAGTTCTCCGGAGATGTAGTACCTCTGTTGTACCCGAACCAATCTTCCCGGAAGGTCTAACCTCTGTACTCTTGTTTCTGTTTCGAAGTAAGAGAAAACAAATTATCTGTACAAATCTCCATATGAGGCAAACATAAAAGTTAACTATCATGAAAGAAACAATCAACTAAGTAGCTCAATGGAATAGCTATTAATATTAATAGTTTATTACATCACAAATCATCACAAACACAATTAACTTAGACCAAAAACAAACACAGAAACCGCAATTTCACATTATATAGGAACCAGAAGTCACATAAACTGAAAGGTATAATTGAGTTATGCTTTCAAAATATGAACTTTGCAAAATTAGGGCTTCTCAAAGATTGAACTTACAAAATGGAGATAGGCTTGACAACACCATATAAGGACTCAATAATTCTAGCCGATCCTCCACGAATCTTCAAACAAACAAAAGCATTTCATTGAGACCACGAAGAGAAACAAAAAGAGAAATAGCTCTGTTTGGTTGCTGAGAAATAAGGAAAAAAAATACGAATCTCGTTTAAAGACAATATTTTCCGTCATTTTTTCTGGGAAACCAAATGGAGGACTGATTTAAACCCACCTGCAAATTGACAGATCCATTGACAGTGAGACGAACACCATAGTGAGAAATGGAAGAAGAAGATTTCACTATGATTTTTCCCTCCAGAGGTTCCTGAAATTCCAATACTCATCTTTTTAGAGAATAGAAAGAGAGAGAGAGACAGAAATAGTAGGTATCTGTGTATATAGAGAATGAGAGAGACAGATGAGTTACCGAAGGGTGATAGATACGACTTGGCACGGGAAAGTTTGAGCCATCTAGTTTTAGTGAGAATGGTCCACATACATTCAGCCAAATGAAACAAAATTGAACTTCAATTTCAGATTTTAATTGGACAATTAGAAAGATAATTATGATGACATAATTTGTAGACACATGGCACAAAATTAGAGTTTTAATTTGGAATTGCAATTTGAGTTTCTCTTTGCTTCACCTATTATTTTATATATAGATATATAGATTATTGTAGCTTATTGGCAGGGAAAAAAAAGTTATTGTTAAAAGATCAAGAAAAAGGAGGAGCTCATGGTTTTAAGGTTGGACCAGTTGTTAACAAGCATTATTGTTAACTAGTTGCTAACAAGCAATTTTACATCAAGTTAATACACATATACACATTATAATAAAAAAATGAAAAGCAAAAAACAAACTTCTTAAAATTCAAACTTTCTCTCCCTATATCCAACTACATATTATATATCTAAAGAAATTTTAAGAAATGCTACATTCACAATATTTTCACAATAAATAATAAGTGGTTAGTTGTTACTTGTTGTTATTGGTTGGCAAGAAAGTAATTTAAATCTCGAATTCATATTTAAAACCCACAACAACTTTCCACTTAGAATTTGTTGTGAAAATATTGTAAACGTAGCACTTCTCAAAAAAATTAGCTCCTCGTATTTTGTGTTGAATAACTCATTAGGCATCAAAATTAAGATGAAATTAGAGACACATGACACCACATTGGACACTAATTGAAATTCTAATTGGATTTTAAGAAGAAAATAGAGACACATGGCATAAAATTGGACACTAATTAAGAATTCTAATTGAATTTTCTTTGAGCTTTAATCGAAAGTCAAACTGTGATGATGTAATAATTATTTCAACTAGCATGTTCAAAGGTTTTTTTTTTTTTTTTTTTTAAGAGATAGGAGTGTTATGAGATATTATTAATAACAATGCATACATACAATGCCTGAGAATGAGATAACAGCAAATGAGCATTTTCTAAACATTTGTCTTTTTGGTAGGAAGCATATTATAAAAATTATTGTAGCTTATTGGCATTAAAAAAAAAAAAAATGTTATTGTTAAAAGATCAAGAAAAAGGAGGAGCTCATGGTTTTAAGGTTGGGCCAGTTGTTAACAAGCATTATTGTTAACTAGTTGCTAACAAGCAATTTTACATCAAGTTAATACACATATACACATTATAATAAAAAAATGAAAAGCAAAAAACAAACTTTCTTAAAATTCAAACTTTCTCTCCCAATATCCAACTACATATTATATATCTAAAGAAATTTTAAGAAATGCTACATTCACAATATTTTCACAATAAATTATAAGTGGTTAGTTGTTACTTGTTATTATTGGCTGGCAAGGAAGTAATTTAAATCTCAAATTCATATTTAAAACCCACAACAACCTACCACTTAGAATTTGTTGTGAAAATATTGCGGACGTAGCACTTCTCAAAAAAATTTATTAAAAAATAAAACAAATACTTTTAAGACCCAATGTTGTATTTATATATGGCAAAAGATAGTACCATTTTCCACCTTAGCATAATTAGTACTGGTATTTTATTCTATTTATTGGTTCTTTTGTAATACTTATTAAACCAAATGTAAAAACACATTATGATTATTGTAATATATTACTTCAGAATATTTGTATTTATCTCATTTTTAATGATCTTATGTGTAATATTTTGACAGTTTTATCATAACTACATGTTACATCTTATATTAGAGCCAATATAGCTTTCAATAGTTGTTATTAGAAAAATGTTTAAATTTGAACATGTTAACATTTGATTTAAAACAATCTCATGCATCGCACAAGTTAGCTGCTAGTATAAAAGTAAATTAATCCATCTTTCCCGTTTTCATCATTTGGTCAATATTAATGCTATTTGACATGCTTTGTTAGTGCCAAGGGCCTTAATTGGCTTTCCATAGCTGTGGAACGAGACCTTATAAATAAATAAGGAATTAAATTCTATAAGGATATGGTGCAAAACCCAAGTTTTATCCCTCCGATTCCAACATGCCATATCATCATGCTACATATTAAAGAACAGGCACAACCACACTCAATGAATTCTATTACTCATTTGAAAATCCAATTTTAATTGTGAGTTTATTGAGATGTTATTATGTGTGATAGGATTTATTGAATTTTAAGTGAAAAGCTATTGTGTCAATTTCTTATTGGATGGTGTAAAACATGAGTTTTACTTTTACACCTCATCCTTACCGAATTCAGACTCAATAAATAAATAAACTTGGCTGGAGTTTCCAATAGAACTGAAAATGTGAAGATAAAATTAAATAAAAGATCAATCCATCTTTTCCTCTTGGCATTCCAATGAAGATGTGTCCAAGGTTTAAATTCTCTCTCTTCTAATTATTGAGTTATAAAAAAATTAGGGCATTGTAGATAGTTGCAAATAGTAAATTAATCAATCTTTTTTCTTTTTCATTTGATAAATATTAAAAATATTTAACATGCTCAGCATTGTTGGCTTTCCATAACGAGACCTTATAAAATAAATTAAAATATAAAAATTGGTTGGTGTTACGTGATGATGAGGTACTCATTTTAGGAAGAGTAATGTCCATCAAGCTTGAACTTTACTGGGGAGCAGCACTGTTATTGTTCCTAGGGTCATATTTTCTATGTAATTAGTTAATTCTTTGACAAAACGCACTTGTGATTGGGTAGATCTAAGTTGGGATTAATATATCAAGGAGCATGTTATTCAAACATACCAAGTGGTATCATTAAAGACATGAAGGTTGATCCAAGAAACAAGTAAAAAAAGAACGTTTAATTAAGTCTTGACACAAGCTCAACAGATCCTGCTATTGAAGATTAATGGAGAAGCTCGACATATGCTTAATCTATCGAGAACTAAGATTTCTAAAATTTCAGATCTAAAAATCAGCCAATGATAACTTGAATGATTAGAGTTTCTCTTCTTATAACCCTAGTCATATATAAGGCTTATTTTAAAAGTCATCAAGAATAGAAACATAGACTTAGAACTTATATACTTTATGAGAAGCTACTACGTTTGTGCACCTTAAGGTTTTGTAACTAAGTGCTTCCTTATCTACATCGTTTATGAAATGAAAAACTTTGTAGCCAATAAGGATCAATCAAGTTGTTGGAGTTAGTCATTTACTAGGAGTTAGTTATAGATTAGAGATTTGTGCAACAAAAGAAAGAAGGCTACTACAAGATCAACTCCAATTAGGTATTGGAGCAAAGGTTCAACTATAGGTTAGTTTTTTGCAAATAGACCAGGATAGTGGTAAAATTTCTCATACTTGTAATTGCTTTATTATTGATTAGAGGATTCTTGTGAATAGTGACCTTAAATTCGCCTAGTGGGATTTTTGCCTTACAAGAGGTTTTCCAAATTTGTTAACAGATCACCGTGTTAATTTATTTTCTGCTGCATTTAGTTTATTTTGTGATTTGTTAGTGCCTCCATGATTTGCATGTAATTTGACCTAGTTAATTAACTTGGATAATTAAATTAATTAACCGGAGTCAATCTATTTTATCCCAATAGTTGGTGTTTCCAATAAAAATTGTAAGATGAAGATAATAATAATAAAAGACCAATCCATTTTTTCCTCTTGCTTTCCAATGGAGATGTGTTTAGGATTCAAATTTTCTCTCCTTCAACTATCAAGTTATTAAAAAAAATGAGGGTATTGTAGATAGTTGCAAATAGTAAACCAATCAATCTTTTTCTTTATCAATGTGATAAATATTAAGAGAAATTACACTTTACCACTCAAAACTATATCTCCGATTACATTTTGCACCCTCAAATTTTTGAATGCATATTTTGCACCCCTAAACTATGATCATTGTAACATTTTGCACCCCGACATCAAGTTTGCTATTAACTTGGATGGGTAAATATTGGCACAATGTGTAAAGACCTAATTGCTCCCTCTTTTCAATTCTTTAAAAACAAAATATAAATTATATTTTACCACCATAAATTATACTCATAATTACACTTTGCACCCTCAATTTTGAATTTTCGTCCAAGTTAACAGTAAACTTAATTGGGATGCAAAGTGTAACAAATGCTATTACTTAGGGTGCAAAACGTACATTCAAAAATTTCATAGTGCAACGTGTAAATATTAACACTATTTAACATGCTTGGCTGGTATCAAGAGTGTCATTGTCTTTCCATAACAAGACCACACAAAATAAGAATAAAAATTGGTTGGCATTTCCAACGAAGATGGTAATGTGAAGATAAAAAAAGTTAAAAAGATTAATCCATCTTTTTCTCCTAATGTTTTCACTAGAGACATCTAAAATTCAAATTCGCCCATCTCCCAACTAATAATAATAATAATAATAATAAAATCAATAAATAAATAAAACAAACTTAGTTGCTTTCCATAATGAGACCTTAATTGTACTTATCTTCAACTCACCATCACTCCTATATAAATAGCCTCCAAGAATACTAACCCAATATATATATATATATATATACTTACATCCAATTAGTAAGGTATTGGATTTTGAAAGAATGATCTTAATTGTAGTTTTGTGTTTGTGTTTGACAAGTATCTATCAGGTGAATGGAACCCGAATTATATCCAAAGAAGAAGAATTGGAGTTAGAAAGACAACTAAAGCTCATAAACAAACCTCCTATTAAAAGTATTCAGGTTTTAGACTAACTCAAACTCATGTTTGTTTTGAATCTTTATATATTGTAATACTATAATACTTCAAGCATATTTAGTACAATGATATTTAAACATTCCATTTAGAAATTATATCTTCTTCTTATTGTTATTATCAATTGATTGTTCATTTGAGTAAGACCTAATACTCCAGAGTATTGAGATTAAGGTCCATTTGGTTGGGATGAAACATGCAGGATAGAAAATAAAGGAGTGAAAACAAATTTTATGAGTGTTTAGTTAGAGAAAATGAGAGAATTGAAAATTGGTTAGGCGCAAGTGTTTTCTCCCCTGCCCCACCAAAGTTTTTTCTCTCTAATTTGGGGAGAAAATAGTGGGGAGAAGAATAATTGCAATCAATGACTAAACTATCCTCCTTTCCTCCTTTTACTAGTCCTATTAATAGCTTCTTCTCTCTCTTTCTTTCTTTTTTTTCTTTTTTTTTCTTTTCTTTTTGCTTTCCTGGGCGTGATTGACTTGTTGGTTGCTTCTTTCTTTTTATTTATTTATTTTTTCTTTCTTTTTTTATTTTGCTTTTTTGGGCATGATAGACTTGTTTTCTTTTTTTTCTTTTTTTAGTGTAATATAGCATACAGGTTGTTGTGGGTGCTTCTTCTCTTTTTTTTTCCTCTCTTCTTCAGCGTGATTATTTGGGCATGATTTTTCTTTTTTAGTAAATATGGATAATTGTCTTTTTTTGTCACATTTTTTTATCTAGGAATTATTTTTAACAAGGGCATATGAGTAAATTTATTAAAAAAATTATTTTTTTTCATCCCTCCATTTTTCCGCCCCCAACCAAACACAAATTAGGAAAATTGAAATCTCTTTTATCTTCCCACTTTTCTATCCTCCCACATTTCCACTCCACCAACCAAACAGACTCTATGTTTTATTCTCCAATTCTCTCATAAAGAAAATTTTAAGTTTGATTTCCACTCTCCTCTTTATTGAAAGGGGGGAAAAAGATAGAAAGATAGAATGACGATGACAACAACAACAACAACATTCAAAAGACTTTGATTAAGTTATGAGATTTATTACTAACATTGATTTAATCGGAAGAACTAAGACTTAATGAAACGAGCGAATTTATATTTAATTTTGACTAAATTATGTGTTTGACCCCTTAAACTTTGTGGGTTTTTTTTTTCTTTTTTTTTTTTGCAAATTGGTTCATTACATTTTAAGGTTTTTCATCTTGGTCCCCTCTGAGTTCTTTTATCATAAATTTTATAAAGATAAGATTTGCTTTTGGGGAAAAAAAAGGTAATTTAGTGTTAAATATTTGACACTGCATAAATCATAAATTCTGCTAACTTTTAATTATTGAAATTTTAATAATACCTTATCTTTTTTTCTTTTTTTTTGAGAAACAATAATACCTTATCTAAGAGCACAATTTTTCAATAATTAGTGCTTACTATAGGCTCAACCTAGAAATGCGGAGAAATTATTCTTTCCTAAGGATTGAATCATCCCTCCTCTCATAGAAAGTCCCACACCTCTTGGCGAGCCAGACCCTGTTCCAACAACTCGATGGGCTTTATACTTGTCCACCATATTCCATGCCGCCAAGAACACATTGGTGGGCCAGTAAGGATCCCTTTAGCCCAAGCTCAGTTCCTTTGAAACCAAATAAACCAAATGGAGGCAAAGAAATAATCCTTCTTAGTCCCTACCACAAATATGGTAGAAAACATTTTTGACCACATGTCTTGAAGCCAATACGAGTTTTGTTGGCAGAATACCAAATAGCTTTCCACAATCCTTGCTTTTCGTAGTTATCTTAACATTCATCTTGGTGGGGTTGGAGATCGATGATGAGTGAAAGCCAAATGATAGGCTGATCGAAATTTTTTAGTTGTGAACTAGTGATACTCTCCACACATGGACATGGTATTTTTCTTTGGAATACACAACTTATTCGAGTTTTTTGGCCGTAAAACCATTCTTCCTCCATAATCTAGTATTTAGGAAGTGCAGTGCATGGTTTCAAGGCATCTTGTCATATGCCTTAGCTTGCTTATATCGATCGAGTACTAACAGCAAGCGATCCGAACATGTGCCTCAATGAAGCTCTCTTCTGGGAGTTTATTGCACCAATGCGGATTCCCATGGAACCCGTGATGTCTTCTAGATGAGTCTCCCCAAGTTACTTGAAAGCTTCCATTTTAGCCATGTCACCTTTGGGAGGGATTATGGAACTAGTAAGTATATGATTTAAGTACTTTAGTTGAATAGCAAGAAACTCATGTAAAATGAAATTACAGTCCATTTATTTAGTTCTTGGGGATCCTCAACCCTAATCCTTCTCAAATGTCATACCCATTTGTTATTTAGAGGCTTTTTATAATAATAATAATAATAATAATAATAATAAAAGGTCAAAGTTATAAAGTTTGTTTTTTTCAACCTCTTAAATTTGAAAAGTTTTTATCATTCGAGTTTTTACCATATATCTTTGCAGTGCTTTCTCAATTATCTATCTTCACGATCACAACTCACAATCATCATATTTTTTAGACATTGTCTAAATCATGGAAGTCTTATTATTATTATTATTGTTTTTTTTTTTTTTTTAATTTCGTATATAACATGTTGTAGACCTTGTTTTCATGCTATAATAGAACTTGTTTCTTCTTTTTTGAATTTGTAGACAAAGTTTGGACATATTTTTGATTGCATTGATATCAATAAACAATTGGCTTTTGACCATCCTTTGTTGAAAGATCACAAGATCCAGGTACTTAAGCAGAGATTGAAACTATTTATTCCTTTATCTATATCAATAAGCAAAATTTTTTTTTTCCAATTGCTTTAGAAATTGTAGTAGTTTGTACTTTTTGAACTGAAAATTATCATAATGATTACTATGTCTGCCATGCCTCATCATTTTAACAAATTCCATTACTACTAGGGCTTATTATTTAAAGGATTAATTAAGCAAATCAATTATGTAAAAAAAAAAACTATTCTTAATCAGAATTTGATTAAAGGTTACATTCTAACTAGAGCAAAAGATGGCAAAATTCAGTTTCCTTAACTATGCAATTATATATCATGACTTATAAATCACTCACTTTTGTATGTTTTTATACTTACATTAGTTTGGGTAAATAAGTGTAATAACAGTCGACCTATGAATATAAGGAAATATATATTAGAAACGTTGAATGATTTAGATATAATAGAACGACAAAAAATATTTTGATAGATTTGTCTTAGCTTGTTGAGAATTTATAGTTGACTTAGGAACAAAGAATTGTTGTTCTTGTTTTTTTTTTTTTTTTAATTATAATTTTAATAAGTGGATTGTGGTGGAAGAAGAAGTAGGGTTTGAACCACGAACATGTGAGATACCACAAAGGATATCATTACCACAAAGCTATCACTTATTATTATTATTATTATGAAAATATAAATTTGCAAGTTGGAAAACTAATATTATGTTTTATAGTTTAATTTGAACTTTTGCTTTTTCAGGAAAGACCTCATTTTTCAAAAAGAACAACAAAGAATGCAGGACTCTCGCAAAATAGACCTTTAATGATTGGTTTACAACAAGATGCTTGTCCGTCAGGAACAATTCCTATTCGCAGGACAACAAAAGCAGACCTCATAGCAATTAGGTCAATGTCAAATATCATTTATCCTCAAACAACAAAAGTTCCCAATACTCATGTAAGTTCATGGTTTTAAAAACCGAACCGGTCATAGAACCGTTTTTTTTTTTTTAATTTCCGGTTGTTGACCGGTTATTGACCGGTTTTGGAGCTTTTAACCGGACCGGATTGGCTCCCGATTCCCGGTTGAACCGGTCGGACCGACCGGTCCGGTCCGGTTTTTAAAACAGTGTGTAAGTTCTTTATTATATATTTTGGGATGTAGGATGTAATCATAGCATACTTGGTATCATAATACATTACACAAGAATTTTTTTCCCAAAAATATAATGTTAATGTCATAATAATCTTTGTAAAAATGGCCATTCAAACCTCTGCATTAACTAAATGAAATATAATTTGAAATGAAGTTTAAAGTTTCATGAGCTAATTGATCAAGTTTGAATGAAACAAGAGTCATGCTAACGGATGCTCTTAGGGGAATGGTTAACAATCCATTTTAAGAAAGTTTTGACACCACTTTTATTGGAAATGGAAAAAACTGTCAAAACATTAATAACTTTTCTTTTCTTTTCCCATAAAAACTTTCTTTAAATGGATTGTTAATTATTGCTCTAAGGGCATCCGTTAGTATTTTCCATAAAACAAAACTTGACTTGATATATTTGTGATCCTTAAACCTAATATTTTCAATATTTAAGTACATAAATTTAAAGCAAATTTGTCAAAAGATGCATAATTATTTATTATTTAGAACAATGAAGGTTAATATGGTAGCCAAATTTAGAGCTAAGTTCTAGTTTTTTTTTTTTTTTTAAGGGGAAAAAAAAGTAATGACGGATCCCATCAAATTGATCTTATTTGTTGGGTTGTACAGCGTGCAGTTATCCAAATGCGAACCAGTGAATTTCACAGTTACATTGGCGTTAACGGAAACATCAATGTCTATAATCCTGTAGTTAAGGAGGGAAGCAGCTATGCTATAATGTATGTCATGAATGGCGCAAACGAAAAGTTGATTTCTATCACAACAGGATGGATGGTAATTTAAATTTATACTTATTTTGTTGATATTCACAATTTCACACCCTAATCTTTGATGATTCATATAAATGTCCAATCATGAATTTGCAATAAACGATTGCCATTTTCAATGAAGAAAAAAGGGTCGTTTTCTTTGATGAATAAGATGTCATTCATATTGGTTATAAAAGTTCAAGTTCTAATTAATATCCATGGGTACAAAATGAGAGAAATGAATTAGTAAAGAAACAGTTATTATAAGATTGATAATCAAATACAAATGGGCCAGCATAACAGATTTTCCAAAAGAATAATGTTTTTTACTCCTTGATTCAAATAGGTTTCCCCAAGTATATCAAGATTGCAGCTTACATCAGAAAGACAGAAAAGAGATAAAGCAAAAGAAGAAAGCAACGAAGAAATAAGTTTTCTGTCTAAACGACATTAGTGTAGTGTTGATGTTGTAGTTTTGTATTTTCTATATGTAAAACTACCTGTAGCTTTCAATGTATTTAAGTTGGAGGAACTTCACACGTGGAATAACAGACTCCTACACGTGCCGTAACTGATTTTGGGTTGTAACAGATTTGGGATATTTCTCCAGGTCTCTGTTTTAGTATTTAGACGCAGAGCTTGTACAGATTCATTATTGAATTGAGATCATAATTTTTCATTCTCTTTCTCTCGTATATTATCTTCTCCTTCATAGTTTCTGTATTTTCTTATATGGTATCAGAGCTTGAGCCTTTATCAATGGCGTCAAACACAGAAACTACCTCATCTACTTCTTCACATCGCGAGCTTTCCCCAATGGAAGATCCTCGCAGTCCATTCTTTTTGCATCATGGTGAATCTCCTGGTACGATCCTCGTTGCTCCACACCTGACTGAGGATAATTACCCAACCTGGTCTAGAGCAATGATAATGGCTTTGGATGCTAAGAGCAAACTTGGCTTTGTTGATGGTTCCATCACTGTTGCAATGGCGATTACACCGCTTGAGAAGCAAGCTTGGTCAAAATGCAACTCAATGATCTCATCTTGGATCTTAAATTCTGTTTCACCTCACATCAAAGCTAGTGTTATTTACAGAGACACAGCTCGTGCAGTGTGGAATGCACTCAAGATCCATTTCCAACAAGCAAATGGACCAAGAATTTCTCAGCTCCAGAAGCAGATTTCCAGTATAATGCAAGGAGATTCTACAGTAACAACATTTTTCACTGATCTTCAAGCTACTTGGGATCAACTGTTGAATCTCAGGCCCTTGCCAAGCTGTTCATGTGGCAAATGCACTTGTGGAGTAAATGATAAGATTACACAGCTTTATCATCAAGACTCAATAATGCAATTTCTCAACGGATTGAGTGATTGTTATTCACAAGTCAAGACTCAAATCCTTATGATGGAGCTTGTTCCATCAATAGATAAGGCTTTTTCATTGGTAATCTAGGAAGAAAGGCAAAGGTTTTCAACCTTTAATGGTACTCCTTCTATTGAATCAGCTGCACTTGCTGTTAAGAACCAAGTCTTCAATCAAGGTTCTCCTTCAAACAACAGCAATGGTAGAAATTTCAAGGGCAATGCTGGCAAAGGAAGACTTGTATCCAGCCACTGTGGAAAGCTTGGACACATTATGGAAAAGTGTTACAAACTTGTTGGATTTCCTCCAGGTTACAAGCAGAATGGACAGATGGCCAAGGCTAATCAGGTTATGGTAGATGATACCCAAGGTCAATCTGAATTTGTGCAGCAGAACAATCCATTCCCTTTCACTTCAGAGCAGTATCAACAGTTGCTCTCTCTACTGAATTCTCATGCATCCACTTCTGGTAATTCCAATGATGCTATAGCCACAGCCAATTCTGCCATTTCAGGTAATCTTTGTGACTCTTTTCATGATTCTGTCTGTGTGAGTATGCAACATTCCATTTTTACCAATAATCCAGCTAGTAAAACAATCTTTGATAGACAAACTTGGGTCCTTGACACTGGAGCAACAGATCACATTGTCCATTTTGTCAATTTGTTCATTAAAATCACCAGTTCTATCTCATCATTTGTCCAATTACCTAATGGTGAAAGAGTTCTTGTCACACACATTGGCACCATTCAAGTGACAGCTAGCCTTATACTTGAGAATGTGTTATGTGTTCCTGCCTTCACTTTCAATTTGATCTCTGTGAGTCAATTGACAAAAATATTGTCTTGTTGTTTCATTTTCTTGTCCAATTTGTGTTTTATACAGGACCTTTCTTGTTGGAAAACGATTGGAGTGGGTAAACTACATAACAACCTCTACTTGCTATCTACAACTCCTTGCAAATCTGATTTTGCAGCTTCTTCCATTTTAGATTCTGTTTTTGGTACTTTTGTCAATAATATTTCTAATGTTCCTGTCATAACCAAGCCATTTCTTTGGCATCTTAGACTAGGACATGCTTCAGATTCTAAGCTTCATGCCTTACATGATTGTATACCTGATGTAAGCAATGTTCATAGCAATAAAACTTGTACTCTTTGCCCCATTGCTCAACAGAAACGTTTTCCATTCCCTTTCTTTAATCATTTGTCTGCAACTCCTTTTGATCTTATTCACAGTGATGTATGGGGTCCCTTTGCTAAGTCTACTCATGATGGTTTTAGATATGTCCTTACCATTGTTGATGATGCCACAAGATCCACATGGGTGTACCTTATGAAAAACAAATCTGAAACCAGACCCTTGTTAATTTCTTTCTTCAATATGATATCCACACAGTTTAGCACTAAAATCAAGGCCATTAGGACTGATAATGCTCAGGAATTTACTCTAACAGAATTTTATGCTAAGCATGGAATTCTGCATCAGGACTCTTATGTAGCCACTCCACAACAAAATTCAGTTGTGGAGAGGAAACACCAACACATATTGAGCATTGCAAGGGCCTTAAAGTTTCAGTCCAATGTGCCTCTTACCTTTTGGGGTGAGTGTGTCTTAACTGCTGTGTATATTATAAATAGGCTGCCCTCTTCTACCCTTGGCAACAAAACTCCTTTTGAGAAACTTTACAACAAAATCCCTTCCTATAATCATCTAAAGGTATTTGGATGCCTTTGTTTTGCATCTACCTTGTCTCACAATAGGTCAAAGTTTGATCCTAGATCCTTACCATGTGTTTTTCTGGGCTATCCTTATGGGGTTAAAGGTTTCAAGGTGCTTGATCTTGCCACCAAGAGGATTTTTGTCTCTAGGGATGTCCTTTTTCATGAGACTGTCTTTCCATTCATTTCTTTCACATATTCTTCTTCCCCTCATTCCACAATTACCTTACCTCATCTTTTTCCTTCCCCAGATCCTTACCTTGATCCCTTACCTTTTGTTGCCACTACTATTGTTGATTCCCATACCCCATTCACTCCTATTACAGATTCTACATCTGTTTTGACCACTCCTATCTCACCTCCTCCTACTTCACCTTCATCCATTCCAGATATTACATCTACCCATTCTCTTGATTCTAATCTTCATCATTCTGCAGACCCCATACCTGATCATATTTCCAATTCCATTCCTCCTCCCATACCTACTTCCCTTCCTGCTTCTATTCCTGCCTCTGTACCTGATTCCATTCCTGCTTCCATTCCATCCTTAAGGAAGTCTACAAGAATCAGTAAAACTCCTACTTATTTGCAAGATTATAAATGCAGTAATGTTGTTCATGATCAGTTTGCTCATTCCAATTCAACCATCAAGTCTGGTTCCGGCTCCTCTATGTCAGGTCCTAAGTATCCTCTCTCTGATTATATTGATTCTTCTGGTCTTTCCCCTTCTTATGCCCATTTTTGTTCCTTAATCACTGCTATTTCTGAGCCTAAGTCCTATTCTAAGGCTATCAAGGACCCTAAGTGGCAGAATGCTATGGCTGATGAGATTGCAGGCTTGGAATCCAACCAGACTTGGTCTCTTACTTCTCTTCCTTCTCACAAAAAGGCCACTGGGTGCAAATGGGTATATAGAATCAAATATAAGGCTGATGGAACAGTAGAGAGGTACAAGGCCAGACTTGTGGCCAAAGGATTCACTCAACAGGAGGGTTTAGACTTCACAGATACTTTCTCTCCTGTGGCAAAGATGACTTCAGTGAAGACTGTCCTTGCTATTGCTGCTGTGAAGGGCTGGCACCTTGTTCAACTTGATGTGAACAATGCTTTCCTCCATGGTGATCTCCATGAGGAAGTTTATATGCATTTGCCTCCGGGTTTTCACAGCAAGGGGGAGCATTTGGTATGCAAACTGAATAAGTCATTGTATGGTCTCAAGCAGGCCTCAAGACAATGGTATTCTAAGTTTTCATCTACCATTTTGAAATGTGGTTTCAAACAATCTAAGTCAGATTACTCTTTATTCACCAAGAAGTTTAATCAGTCATTTATAGCTCTCTTGGTGTATGTTGATGACATCCTCATTGCCAGTAATGATACTCATGCTGTTGAAGAACTTAAAGTGTTTTTGGATCAAGAATTCAAGTTGAAAGACCTTGGCAACCTGAAATTTTTCCTTGGACTTGAGGTGGCTAGATCAGAACAAGGCATTTCTTTATGCCAAAGGAAATACACCTTAGAGATACTTAAAGATGCTGGGATGACAGGTTGCAAACCAAGTAAGGTTCCTATGGAACAAAATTTGAAGTTAAGCAAGTTTTGTGGAGAATTACTACCTGATCCTAGTGTTTACAGGAGACTAGTAGGAAGATTGCTGTATCTCACCATAACTAGACCAGACATTGCTTACTCAGTACAAAAATTGAGTCAATTTATGTCCAAGCCACGCAAACCTCATCTGGATGCAGCTTATAAAGTGCTGCAATATCTTAAGGGAACTCCTGCTCAGGGCATTCTTTTCTCATCCAAGTCAGATTTGCATCTAAAGGCATACACAGATGCTGATTGGGCTTCTTGCATTGACACTAGAAGATCCACTACCGGATTTTGTATCTTCTTAGGTGATTCACTCATTTCATGGAAGACCAAAAAGCAATCTATTGTCTCTAGATCCTCTGCTGAGGCAGAATATAGGGCCATGGCAGTTACTACATGTGAAATAACTTGGCTTCTGGCCTTGTTAAAGGACTTAGAGGTTTTTCATCCCAAACCTGCTATGCTTTTCTGTGACAATCAAGCAACCATATACATAGGTGAGAATCCTGTGTTTCATGAAAGAACCAAGCACATAGAAATAGATTGCCACTTGGTCAGGGCCAAAGTTGAAGATAAGGTCATTCGATTCTTTTTCACTCCTACTCATTCCTAGCTAGTTGATCTCCTCATAAAGGCTCTTAGTGGTCAACAATTGCAAGCATTACTATCCAAGATGTGTATTGTGAATATCCACAATCCCAATTCTCATCTTGAGGGGGAGTATAAAGATTGTGGCTCACATCAAAAAGACAGAAAAGAGATAAAGCAAAAGAAGAAAGCAACGAAGAAATAAGTTTTCTGTCTAAACGACATTAGTGTAGTGTTGATGTTGTATTTTTGTATTTTCTATATGTAAAACTACCTGTAGCTTTCAATGTATTTAAGTTGGAGGAACTTCACACGTGGAATAACAGACTCCTACACGTGCCGTAACTGATTTTGGGTTGTAACAGATTTGGGATATTTCTCCAGGTCTCTGTTTTAGTATTTAGACGCAGAGCTTGTACAGATTTATTATTGAATTGAGATCATAATTTTTCATTCTCTCTCTCTCGCATATTATCTTCTCCTTCATAGTTTCTGTATTTTCTTATAAAGTACGTACAAGGGTACTCCATATTCTTATTTCTTTACATTTTGGACGGTATGTTTCTATTCTATCGTTTCACACATTTATAATTTATTATCTAACTTTTTTTCTTGTGGTGCATGTTTGTTTCTTGTTTGCTAGTGTTTCAATCCATTAAATTTGTATATACTACAAGTTCTTTTGAAAATTATACGTAACAATGCCTTTGAAAATTACAGACTGATGGTGCTGATAAGACAGGCTGCTTCAACATTGCTTGCCCTGGTTTTGTGCAAGTTGACAAAAGAGTTTATCCCGGGTCACCAATAAGTAATGTATCCATTCCTAATGGTCTGCGCTTTTCAATTGGACAGGGCTAGTTCCCATCTCTTCCCTAGTGCCTCGTGTTGTTGAGGCTATGGATCGAGATGGCTCTAGGCATAGTTCTTTTGATTGTAATCGTGTTCTTTTTAGTAATTCAATAAAATAAAGTACTTATTCAGTACACACACAAAAAAATGTCTTGCAAAATAAATTGGAAATTTATTCCTTCAGCTATGACCATTTTGTCAAGGACCTTGATTTGTCCTTCCATGCTTAATATTATCAAATTTGATTAGTCACTTGATCAGAATATGGTATTAAAAATAGAATCATTAAAAGAACTAGAAAGATGAGGGGTTCATGGTTTTAAGATTGGACAGGGTTTAATTGGAGGTTAAAATTTGATTACATAATAATTATTTTAACTAGTTGCTAACAAAAAGTTTAACATAAATTTTGTAGGGACACGATTTGCAGCAACCCAAAACGATACTGGGTTCGCAGGTAAATAGGCCCAAACAATATAATTTGTAGAGCGTGGGTATAAAGAACTAGGTTAACTTTTGTATAATAAAAAGATTCACCCTCAGGTATACTGAAGGCCCAGAGCTGGTACAACGATCGTTTTCTTTGATAATCGATACAGTTCTCTTTCTCTTTTCGCTCTTCTTTCTTTTCTTTTTCTTTTTTGTCTCTGTTCTCTCTTTTTTCCTTTTTTTTTTTGTTTTGATCCTTTTTTTGCATGTTCTTCTTTCAGTTTATATACCATCCTTTGAGTTCCATCCTCACCATACACGTGTAGGTTGGGTTAGGAGGATTTCTTTCTATCCCATCTGGCACCTCCTGGAACTTCCTATAGGCAGCTGTAAGGCTGCCTCCCTACTCTTCAGGTATCACCTCCACATTAATGCGGCCAGAGAGTTGGTTGAGAGGTCATTAATGCGGAGGCAGCTGTAATTATAGATATTTGTTCGTCTTTTCCCTTTTACCCTTGGTCGATTATCCTATCTTCAGTGGTGACATAATTCTGAAGTCCGGTGGCAACAATACCGCATCCTGATCGTCCTCGGACGCATACTACCGAGGAGTATGGTGTCCTCGGACGAATACAGAATTCTACTCTCGTGATATTGACTACCACCACCCTCGGTAATTGCCTTATGACCTGACTTGGCCTCCTCGGGCGGATATGCATCCTCGGATGGGCCATAGGCCCAACGATCCTGACCTTAATGGGCCTATTGATTGAATGGCCCCCACAAATTTAATACACATATACTCACTATAATTTTTTTAAAAAACAATTATCTGATATAAAAAATGAAAAGCAACTTTCTTAAGAACTTAAAATGCAATATAAAGAAAATATTTCCAAAATATTAGAAACTGACAAATATTTCCTAAAGCTTTTTTTTTTTTTTTTTTTAAATTCAAATTTTCTCTCCCTAAATCCAATATAAATTACATCTATACATTTATTTTAAAAATTGGAACGAATACTTTTTTTTTTTTAAATTCAAATTTTCTCTCCCTAAATCCAATATAAATTACATCTATACATTTATTTTAAAAATTGGAATGAATACTTTTAGGACCCAAAAAGTCAAAACCTAACCAAATAATAAAAAATAAATAAAGGTAAAATGTTATTTTCGTCCCTAAACTATCACCAAAGTTCTCTTTTCATCCTTGAACTTTCAAAAGTTTTGTTTTCATTCCTAAACTTTGCAAAACGTTCTAATTTTCGTCTCTCTATCTGTGTCCGTTAATTTTTGTCTTGTGTGGCTTGACAAAGTGCTAATGTGGTATCTGATTTGAACTAAATTTTTATTTAAACAAATATGGACATGTGACAAAGACTTATTGGAACACGTGGGAACATTCTTTTAAAAGACCAAAATTACCCTTCACTCCTTCCATCTGTGAAATCCTCATTTTCTATGAATCCCCCCAACGACAGCCCAATCAGCAACCAAAATCAGCAAAATAGCTTCAATGTCCTAGATTAATCTCTCCCTCTTATAAGGTAAATTTTTTTTATTTGTTGCTTCATAGCTTTATTGGAATGTATGGATTTATTGGGGTTGCTATGCTTATTGTGAAGACTCCATTAGACATTGTTGCGGCAAACTCCAAGCATTTAAGTGCTCGACATGGGCCTTATTTATTGCTTTAACATCTTTCTTAGGATCCAGCTTGTGATTGGAAATATGACATGATTCCTTAGCCTCCAAATTAGGGGCAAAACTACAACCAAGGGGTGTGGGAGCCATGGCCTCCCAATTTTTTTTTAATCCTTTATAATATTTATAACTATTAGACATTTGTTAAGATATAGCCTACAAGATAGGAATTGGCCCTCCCAAGCCCCTTGTTTGTAGTTTTGCCCCTAATTTGGAGGCTAAGGAATCAAGTCATCTTTCCAATCATAAGCTGGATCATAAGAATGATGTTAAAGCAATAAATAAGGCCTATGTCAAGCACTTAAATTCTTGGAAGTCTCTTTCATAAAATCCAGTGTCTATTGTTGAAGACTTCATCAGACATTAACGAACCACGTATTGTGTTTGAGTGACTTTAATAAATTTAGTTGGCTTGCTGCACATGTTAATCACTATGTAACTTCGACAAAGGCATAAACTAACGGTCGATTGGGGTCGCCAGTTTGACGTTTTCAATGAGGGTGGCAGCCTTTCTTGGTCAAGGAACTTTAAGTTAACGACAGCATGCCTGAGACTTGGATATTTTGGTGGGGGTAATTTTGGCCATTTAAAAAATGGTTCTCATCTGTGTCTATATGTCTTTGTCACGTGTTCATATTTGTTTAAATAAAATAATTTAGTCCAAGTTAGATACCACATCAGCACTCCTCTAAGCCATGTAAGACATAAACTAACGAAAACAAACGGAGGGATGAAAGTTAGATTGTTTTGCAAAATTTAGGGACAAGAATAGAACTTCTAAAAGTTCAAGGATGAAAAAATATTTTTAATAATAGTTTAGGGATGAAAATGATATTTTACCCAAACAAAAAATCAAAACCAAAAAGAAAACAAATCCATGTAAAAATTCAAATTTTATCTAAATAACTCAGACAGGGGGAAGTCCTTAGCCTAAGGAGCAAGCTCCCCCGAGAGACCAAGGGAAGCACTCAACCCGAAGAGCTTGAGGAGCAGGCTTCCTATGGGGGACCGAGGTCCCATCTAAGAACTAGATAGAAGCTCGAGGAAGAAAGCAGAAGCATGCTAGCAAGGAAAAGAGGAAGCGTCCTGATAAAACATCAATCACCTCTGCATTAAATGCACCATACCAACTCAGTCTATCACATTTAATGGCAACATGACCCCTGAACAGCGTACTTACGGCTTGCAACCTGCTCTACTGTCACTAACAAGACAATGATGGGACAAGTATCCCAATAGGGATCTGTAACAGTCCTAGTGGAAGGTTGGGATGCAACCCTAGCAACTATATAAGGGAAGGAAGCTCCTCCAAGCTAGGGGATCCTAAAAAAAGAGAGAAAACTATAAGAGAACCATCCTTGTAAAATTGAGAAGTGAAAAGTAATAGAATTTTGTTTCTCAGCCAGCCCGAGGAAGAAGTTTAAACCAATAAAATCGATTTACACTTGAACTATATTATCATTTCTTCTCCTTCTCATTGTTTATTGTTAATTTGAAGCTAGTAAAGGTTTTAAAAGTTGATCTTAGACAACCACCTCTCCAAATTAATTGTAACAAGCCTCCATCTAAGCCCAAACTAATTTCGAGGGTTGGTTTCCTTGTTTGGATCCCCTACAATTATAAAAAGGAAATTAAGAGTTGGAGTAAGAGTACGAGTAATGTGAAGAATTATGGGGAAGACAACTTTTTAGTCTTACTCAGTACTTTTTATCCAAATAGAGAAATCACTTACTTGAGGAGCATGTGCTTTAACATGAAACATAATGTTTAGGTGAAAATTTAGGAGAACATATGAGCGAAAATATTATATTACTTCTAGGAATGTTCCCATGAGCTTGAAATTGATTTCAATTAGAAATGAGTCAAGTGAGGTTCCTTAATTACATACTATATCGCCCAAAATCCCTTCCGAACCCCACTTTGACTGATGTCCCTATATCAGTTATCTCTGGTGATGTTCTGCCCCGACTTGGAACGTGGAAAAGAATCCAGAATTCCTCACGAAGTCTAGCATCCCCTCAACGAATAAAACTGCAGACTAAGAGATCCTCCAGTACCCTCAGTGATCCAATTGAGTTACCTTGTAAGCGTCACTTGGTTTTTCAAAAGGATAATGGCAACACCAAATTATTGGTAGAGGCTGGCCAGCAGCCTTGCCAAAAGCAATGAGTTTCTTAGTTTGGAATTGTTGTGGGCTTGGGAACCCACAGACAATTCGAGAGCTCAGAGACTTAGTTCGGGCACAAGATCCTGCAGCCATGTTCATTGTCGAAACATGGTTGAGAGAAGCAAGGCTTAAGGCACTGTTGAAGAATTTTGATTTTGATCAGAAAATTGTCGTATCAAAGGTTACTTAGGGGGGTGGTTTGGCACTTTTGTGGAAATCTGACTTCAATATTTCTGTGGTTTCTTCCTCATTAAATTACATTGATGTTGTGATTAATGCAAGTAAGGAAAATTCATGGAGATTTACAGGTTTCTATGGGTGTCCTGAAACACATAGACACCATGACTCTTGGAACATGCTAAAAAACCTCAGCGGTAGCTCTTCTTTACCTCTGCTATGCGCCGGCAAGTTTAATGAGATAGCAAAATCTCATGAGAAGCTGGGTGGTCGAGCAAGACCAGAATGTCAAATGAAAGATTTTAGGGAGGTTTTGGACGCTGTAAGCGACTAAATTTCTAGTTCGAAATAAATCAAACAAGTAAAATAGTTTCACAAATGCAAATTTGTATTTATGATTGTGTGGTACAATTCCCTGGAATTACAAAAGAGTGATCCTCTGATTCGATCTCCTTGCAAGACTTATTGATTGGATTTGTGGTAATGTGGTTTTGACTTGAACATAAAATATCCTTCAATTTGGTTGAGGGATGGATCGAAGATTACTGAAACGGAATTACAATGAATCTCTGGCTATGAGCTTGTTTAGAAATCCTTTGTTCTTCGCGTTCTTCGTGTTCTTCGTCTTCTAAGGTTTGTGGTGGAAGTTCTTCAGAGTTTTAGAGGCTTGAATCCATTGAGCTTCACTGATTTGTGATTTGTTGATGTTTTCAGACACTTTTGGCTTAATTCCCGTAAACTTTAGGATCTAGGCAGATGATCTGGATGATTCTGCTTCGAATGTTCTCCGATTTTGGGGTTGAAGTTCTTGAAGTTCTTGAAGGTTTTGAGGCTTGATCTTCACAGAGCTTTCTCCCTTCTGAATTCTGGTCCTCCTAAATGTCTCAAGAAGGCTTCTATTTATAGGAGTTTGGGGGTGGGTGAGCGACACGTGGCGGAGCTTGATTGGTGACACATGTCACAACTTGATTGGTCCGTTTAAGTCATCGCTTACACGTGCGAGGTTGCTTGAGTCATTGCTTACACGTGCGAGGCTGCTTGAGTCATCGCTTACACGTGCGCTAATGCGTGATTGGTTTTTGCATGACACTTGGCGAATTTCTATTGGCTTCTGAATAGTCATAGCAAAACCTAGCAGCAATACGTGGTGCTTTGTAATTGGCTGTATTTTGTGGACTTGATAATGTGACGTGTCAGCTTGTGATAGGTCGGGAATTTTCCCTCTCTACAAACGCTTGTTGCCTTGCTGATTTAGGATACAGAGGTATGAAATTCACTTGATGCAAAAAACTGACTGGTGGTATCACAGTTTGGGAGCGCTTGGATAGGGCTGTGGCAAATCCAGAGTGGTTTTCTCTCTTTCCAGGATCATCAGTTACACATTTGGATGCTATTTTCTCATATCATAAGCCACTTCTCATCCAACTAGATGGAATTTCGATAAGGAATCGAAGGCCGTGGAGGTTCGAACAGGTGTGGTTGAAGGAAGCAGATTGTCACACTACGGTGGAGGTAGCCTGGGTAAATTCCATTTTTTCTCCCAATCCCATGTCTGTAGTTGAAGCAAATTTAAGAAACTACCAAGATAAACTACGTGAGTGGAGTAGAGGGTCATTTAGGAACATTACTTGTAACATTATGGATAAAAAAAGGCAGGTGAAGGAAGCGGAAAAGGAAGCTATAAGGGGCATCAGTGTTGATCATTTGCATTTCCTTAACACTGAATTAAGGGATTCGCTTATTAGTGAAGAGAAGCTCTGGCAGCAGCGTTCTAAGTTACATTGGTTGAAGGAGGGTGACCAAAATACGGGGTATTTTCACAATAGGGCCTCTCAAAGGTATAGGCAAAATTGTATAAAAAGATTGAGGAATGAACGTGGTGAATGGTGTGAAGGAGATGACCAAGTGGCAGATTTGTTCTGTGAATATTTCAGGGGGCTTTTTTCGACATCAAATCCATCTCACATTGAGGAGGTTCTTGCTACTATTCCACAGGTTGTCTCTGATTCTATGAACTCTGATTTGATGAAAAAAATTTTGAGACAAGAGGTTGATGTGGCTTTGAAAAGTATGGCTCCATTGAAGGCCCTGGATCTGGATGGCATGCCCCCTATTTTCTTCCAACACTATTGGGATTCCATTGGTGATGATGTTTCCTGTGCAGTGTTATCCTGCTTAAACACAGGTATTATTCCAGCTAGCCTCAATCAAACTTTTATCACTCTTATTCCTAAATCCAAGTGTCTCGAAAGAGTTTCTGAGTTTAGACCTATTCCACTCTGTAATATTCTCTATAAATTAATCTCGAAAGTGCTAGCTAATCGTTTGAAAAGTCTCTTACCTCATGTTATATCAGAATCCCAGAGTGCCTTCCAACCTGATAAAGCAATCTCGGATAACATTCTAGTAGCATTTGAGACTCTCCATCACATGAAGACTAAAAAAACAGTCAAAGAAGGGTATATGGCACTAAGTTGGATATGAGCAAGGCTTATGACAGAGTGGAGTGGATCTTTTTAGAGAAGTTAATGTTGAAAATGGGCTTCCATGAAAATTGGGTAAGGCTGGTGATGGAAACGATTAGAACAGTCTCATATTCCATCTTAATAAATGGTACACCTTGAGGTTTTATTAAGCCAACTAGGGGGATCCGTCAAGGGGACCCATTATCTCCCTACCTCTTCCTACTCTGTTCTGAAGGGTTAAACGGCTTAATCAAAAATAGTGTTGCTACGGGTGATCTTCGAGGCTTCTCCTTATGTAAGAATGGGCCACAAATTTCCCATCTCTTCTTCGCTGATGACAGCGCGATTTTCTGTAGAGCCAAGATAGGTGATGTGCAAGCTTTACAATTGGCATTGAATCTTTATGAAAAAGCTTCAGGGCAGAAAGTAAATGGAGCAAAAACCAATCTTTTCTTTGGCAAGTCAGTCCAAGATAGTACGAAAGTCACCTTGAAAAATTTCCTAGGTGTTCCGGAAATTAAGGAGTACGAGAAATATTTAGGCCTTCTAGCAGTGGTGGGGAGGAATAAAAAAGAGAGCCTTATTTATATAAAGGAACGGATTTGGAGTAAGCTTCAAGGATGGAAAGAAAAATTATTGTCACAAGTTGGGAGGGAGGTTTTGTTGAAAGCTATTGTGCAAGTCATTCCAGCAGTTGCAATGAGTTGCTTTAAATTACCTGCGAGTCTTTGCCATGATATTGAGGTGATGATTAAAAATTTCTTTAGGGGACAACGGGGTGATAGGAGGAAGATTCATTGGAAGAAATGGGAGACTTTATGCTTACCAAAGAATGAAGGTGGGATGGGGTTCAAAGAACTTAGAAAATTCAATGAAGCCATGCTAGCAAAACAGGTTTGGAGATTAATTCATGATAAAGATTCCCTCTTCTACCGGGTTTTCAAAGCTAAATTTTTCCCATCAGGTGACATATTTTCTGCACAAGTCAAGTCAGGTTCTTATGCTTGGCGCAGCATCCTTAGTACTCGGAGAGTGATTGCTACTGGTGCTAGGTGGAGAATAGGGAATGGTCAAAGTGTCAAAGTGTACTGTGATTGCTGGTTGCCAGGGGAAGGCTCTGGTAGGATTATTTCCTCAGCCTTTTCTTTACATGTTAACACAGTGGTAGCTGATCTCATAGATGACAATACAGGATGGTGGAATGGGAGGTTATTAGATACTTGTTTTCTGCCCTTTGAAGCTTAGAAAATCAAGTCGATCCCTATTTGTTTTACCCCCCAGGAAGACATTCTAATTTGGCCAAAGTCTAAGGATGGGATGTATTCAGTCAAGTCGGGGTATTAGTTGCTGTGTGCTTTAGAAAATAGTGAGGTAGCTTCGGTTTCAGATAATGGAGAAGTTAGGAAATTCTGGACAGCCCTCTGGAGACTAAAAGTGCCAAGTAAAGTCAAGACTTTTGCTTGGCGTGCTTGCACTGAATCCCTCCCTACTCTAAAAAATTTGGCCAGGAGAAAGGTAGTTCAATCCAATGTCTGCCTCAACTGTAAGAGGGAGCCCAAGACAGTGGTTCATGCCTTGTGGGGTTGTGAGAACATACGAGTGGTCTGGGGAACTAACTTTGATGAGTTGCGTAATGCGACAAATCAATTTTTTTCTTTCTTTGATCTTTTCAGGTTGGCGCTGCAAAACCAAAAAGGAGCTGAACTCTTTATCACCTACTGTTGGTTTCTTTGGAATCGTCGAAACAAGATACGAGTTAAAGAAGCAGTAATGCCTCTGGAGAAGATTGCGGATCAAGCTCAACAATACCTCTTGGAATTCCAGCAAACTCGAAGCAAACCTACCAGCAAGAAGTTGCCGAAAAAAATCATTTGGAAACCACCTGATCCTGGTACCCTGATAACAAATTTTGATGGTGTTGTTTTTGAAGATTTGGGAGCAGCAGGCATTGGCATTGTGGTCCGAAATTCCTCTGGTACAGTCATGGCAGCCTTATCCGAGATAATTCCTTGTCCATCATCAGTATTGGCATTGGAAACTATTGTAGCTCGAAGGGCAGTCCACTTTCTCCAAGAACTCAATCTACATGGTTCAATTTTGGAAGGTGATTCGAAAACCTCGATCTCGGCAATCAAAAACCAATGTTTCCTTCACCCAGACGTGGGTCACTTGATAAAGGACATTATGTCTTTTATTGGTTCCTTTCAATATTTCTCTTTCTCTCATACATGACGGCAAGGCAATGCTCTAGCACATGCTCTAGCCCGGAGAGCGAGAATTTCTTTTCCTATTTCAGTCTGGAAGGAGTCTATTCCTCCTAACATTTACAAGGTGTATGTTTTGGATTTCCTAGCAATAAAATAACGGTCCTACTTTTTGACCGGTTTCTCAAAAAAAAAAAAAAATTACATAACAAACTCTTCATTTATATAAATTGTTTACAAGTTTTACCGCTTAGGTAAATTGCACTAACCTCCCTAGAGGTTTTTTGTTTTTATACTCTCCTCCCTCTAGTTTGAGGCAAGACACACACCTTTGAAAAATTATTCAGTCCTTATGGAGCACCACGTCAGCAATGTCTAGTGGTTCTCCAAACTAATATTATTATCATGTGTTATAATTTATTGACTAAGATCCTACTCATAAAAATAAATAAAAGGAAATATGAAAAAGAAACCACCAGCTTCACCTTCTTCATCCTTGCTCCCTAGCTCCACCAGCACTATCACAAATTTGGAAGTGACAATAACAGAACTCCTCCCCAGTGAAGTTCAAGCTTGATGGGATGATACTCTTCCTAAAATGAATATCTCATCATCACATTGATATTCTATAAAGCTTGACCTAAATCTCCCTCCCCCAGATTATCAATTTGCAACAAGGTTCTAAGAGTTTAGCCAATGATTGGCTTGTTAAGGAAATAAACCACACACAATTTTATAATAGAAATTGATAAAATTTAACATGGAGATGGATGAAGACAAACATACAACTGAAATAATTATTCCCCTTCCTAGAATTTGATCAAGAAAGACATTTATTAGACAATAATTAGATCCTTGAACATATTGAGTGCAATGGACAACTCCTCTCTTCACAACAATAGGGTTTAGATTGATCTATAAAACAAAATCAAATAAGAAACCCAACAAAGAAAAAAGGTACTTAGAAGCAAAATCACAAACATACAAACTAAAAACTGAAACTAGCCGCATAAGCAAAAAGTACAAAACTAAATTAGTTTGAAATGTTCTTCTCCTATTCATATCTCAATTTTCTCAGCAATTAAACCCAAAAATAAATAAAAATAAAATAAAATAAAATTGAAGAGTATGAAATTTCTTCAAGTTTATTAGGGAGGAGCACTGTCATTGCCAACGCTAGACTTGGGGACGGTGGCCATGGTAGAGCCAGTGGATAGGGAGCCAAGGATGATAAAGGTAGAGGGTAAGGATTTTTCTTTTCTATTTTATGTTTTTTTTTTTTTAGTATATTGGTGACTAGTAGGGTTGTAGGGGTGTACAGTAAACTCACCAACCCGTCAAAACTAACCCAATCCAACCCAATTTTAAGGTTTGGTAGGTTGGGTTAGGTTATGAAAAAAATTTTACAGCAAGTTGGGTTTGGTTCGGGTCATAAGATTCATAAATCCGCCTAACCCGACCCGACCTACCTATATTCAATATATATTTAAATTTTTTAAAAATATATTAGAAAAATATAATTTACAATTTTATTATTTACTTTTTTGCCTCTCTTCCAAAATAAAACTCAAACCTTAAATTCTCCTTACCTAGTTTATGTTTGTTTGCGTTAGGTTGGATTTTTTTTAACCCACCATGGTTGGTTGGGTTGGTGGGTTAAAAAAACTCTTCAACCTGACCCAACTTGATTTATGCACACCCCTAGTAACTAGAATTCCAGTTAATAAATTATAACACATGACACAATGTTATTAACTTGGAAGACCACTAGGCGCTACTGATGTGACTGAATAATTTATCTTGTTACATGGGTGTTTATTGCGTAATGGTCACACTTTTCATCTCCTCACCACCAATTACCATGGCGGTTGCTTTTAGGAGCAATGCTTCCCACTGTTTGACAAAAGTCCTCAACTAACACTCCTACTCTTAGACACAGGCTTTAGGTACAAAGAAAGACAGACTTTTATTATTGATACCAATCAAAAGCTATAAGTTGGAGACATCATCAGCTACAAAATCGGCAATGAATAACGGAGTTTCCTATTTCCTCCATCCATACAATTTTAGAATTACAAGATTGGCCCAACACAGCTATGAGCTATAAAATGAGTAGGTTTTGTTATAACTTGCTTTTGTAAGACTAAAAAACTAATGATTTAAAAGAAACATAACACTGACTTACCTCCTCTAATGAATGAACCATACCTAAAGTTCTAAACTATTTCATTTTGATGCCCAATTGTGCCAAAATAAACCCACCTATACTTATGAGTTGCTTTTTGTAAGTTGAACCCGATTCGTTAGGCTACAGGAGCTCTCATTCAACTAAATATTACACCATCCCAATTCATAACAATGGCTTAAACTAGATCCTCTTGAAGATCTCTTTTCAAAATCCCATCTGAAAACATGGCCTATGACCACTTAAATCAAACCCAACTCAATCTCACTTAAAATTCTCCTTTTAAATCCAACCCACACCAGCCTTGGCCCACCTCTTGACCCATTTTGAATTAAACCTATTCAGTTCGAGTCCAACCTTAAAATTTAACCCATTCTACCATAAAAGCCCACCTAAAACTTTACTTAAAGCTCTTAAAGAACTCAAGCCCAAGCCTAGATACACATTCAAACATAAGCCTAATAGTGAAACATATCATTTTTCTTTTCTCCAGCCCAGTCCAAAAATATTAAATCAAGTTTTTATTGTCTAGTCTCGGAGAAGAAAGCCATTTTAGAACTCAATACCCAATTGTAACCCAAAACTTATACAGTTCAGTCCAAAAATTATAAAAGTTGAGACCCAAAAAAAAAAAAAATCTCATTTAACCAAGCATAACATAATATTTAACTTATCCAACTAACATACTACATATATAGCAGTACATTGATTATCAAAAAAATATAGCAGTACATTCTTTTGGAGCTAAAAACAACATAAGAAATAACAAAGAAGAAAAAACACTTCAATGCAGTAATTATATCAAGCTTATTACAACCAAAAAAATAAGGAAAAAATAAACAATAAACAAAAGAGTCATATGTAACCCCCTGCTTAATCAAGTTCAGCTACAAATATGAAATAAATAAAAATAAAAATTGCAAGCACCTGCAACGAATGAAGAAGTTATTAAGGTGTTCTTCCCATATGAATAATGGTGTCAAGAGAGTACCCAAATCTGTTGGATTGAAATAACCAATGAAAGTAAAATAGAATAGAATACCGTAGAAACATCTTAGTAAAAATAACATAATTATCAATGATATAAATAAAACTACCATTTCATCTAGAAAAGAGACTTTGACAATGCAAAAAACTACCATTCCATTGGATTTGGGGTTGAGCAATAGTTGCATTGCCACTTGCCAACATTGGTGTCATTATTAGAAAGATTAGGATGTCAAAAAAGTGACGATAATCTAAATTTATTGCAAATCTACATGGAAAAGTCATTAATTTAGTCCTCATCACATATACCCCCAAACCACAATTCATTCCCAACATTTTCACTGATATATTCAGAAGGAAAACAAAGATTGAACTTAAAAAACCAATAAAAATAACACTAACTAAATACAACAACCAATATAATATGAAGCTCCAAAGAATGTCAAGATACTCTCTTCCCGCTAAAAGCAAAACCAATGCAAAATATGAATGATATTGTAACTCCAAAAACATATACTTTCAAGGTGCTAAACTACATAAAACACATGTAACACCTCAACTACCACTATTAATATGGTTTATTATCAAAATTCAAACCAACTTAATACAACAACCAACATAATATAAAGCTTAAAAGAACCTGAAGATAGTATCTTTCCCTCTGAAAAGCAGAAATATGATGCAAAATACTGGCATATATCCACCAATATCATCAACCAAATGAACCCAAAAAAATAGAAGCCCAATCAAATTCCCACAGTAGGCTTACATTACAAGTTTACAAATACATCAAAGAAATACTTCTACTTACTTATTCTAATGCAAAGGAAGCTAAATAACAATTCATAATCCAAAATAAGCAACAGGGTATTCACCTAAACTTCATTAAGAAGCGCAAGATAAGAAAAAGAAAGAAACTTGGTGGACCTGTAGAGAATTGAAATACTTGGACTTTTTTTTAGAAGCAACTTGGACTTTAAAAAGGAAAAAAAGGGAAAGACCAACCATAACAGATTAATAGCTTTCCTGATATTTAGTTTTCTAAAAGTTGGCAATATCCTACAAAGGTCGACAATAACGGTCGTTACTTAAAAATTAGGACTCAGATTCATTAACTTAAAATTAGAAGCTTTTTAATGCAGCACCTACCAAAATGAATACTCATGGTAGTCTCAATTTTCAATCAATCTTGTATTCCCAAAATAAGGCTACATTAAACAGAGCGACAATCTAACAAAGAGGCAAATGAAAAGATGGAAAAAAAAAAAAATGACATCAACAAAAAGAGATGTAAGGAAGAACCTACCTAAAAAACCCTATCTCTATAACTGAAATTTAGCAACCAACATTAGGAAAGAATTATAGCTGGATTCAAAATTGGAATCGCATATATTATATCACCTGCAATTCATGTTGATATAAGAGTCTTAGGATGCTTGGACTATCCTATGACAAAAATTAAAATTGAATGGAAAAGATGGCATAAAGAAACCGAAACAAATCCTCCAACAGTGACAAAACCATAACCTAAATAAAGAAAATTTAAACTCTCACAATCTGAAATAAAACAGAAAATTAAGTAAATAAGAAAAGGGTACAAAGAAATGAACTTGATGTATAATTTTGAAGCATTTTTTTATGTTAGAATTAAATGATTTCATTTAACGGGCAAACAAAAAGAAAAACAAAATCTTACAAAAATCTACCAAACAGGGAAAAACATTCTAACCAAATAACAATAATCAACAAAACAGAACCCAAAAAATGGAAAAATAAAATGGGAAATCAGCTTACCTTTAACCTTGATTCAATAACCTTGATGAAAATCAGGAAGCACTTGGTCCTAAGGCACACAAATGGAGTAGCTTCTCACAGAGTATATGGGTTTTAAGTCTCTATTTCCATATTTGATGACTTTTAAATAAGCTTTATATATGACTAGGATTGTAAGAAGAGAAACCCTAATCATTCAAGTCATCATGGGCCGAATTTCAGATTTGAGATTTTTGAAATAGTAGTTATCGATAGATCGAGCTTATGTCGAGCTTCTCCATTAATCTTCGATAGCAACATCTGTCGAGCTTGTGTTAAGGCTTAATGAAACGGTATTTTCTTTCACTTATTTCTTGGATCAACCTTCATGTCTTTAATGATACCACTTGATATGTTTGAACAACATACTCCTTGATACATTAATCCCAAGTTGTCAAGACTTAATGAAACAGTCTTTCTTCACTTGGTTCTTGGATTAACCTTTATGTATTTAATGATACCACTTGATATATTTGAACAACATACTCCTTGATACATTAATCCCAACTTAGATCTACCCAATTACAAGTGAAGTTCATTTTGTCAAAATATGACCCTAACAACAATAACAGTGCTCCTCCCTAGTAAAGTTCAAGCTTGATGGGACAGTACTCTTCCTAAAATGAATGTCTCATCATCATGTTGAAATTCTATAACACCAACCAATTTTTATTTTTTTAATTTATTTTATAAGGTCTCGTTATTTATTTAGTCTAAATTCGGTAAGGATGAGATGTAAAAGAAAAACTCATGTTTTACACCATCCAATAAGAAATTGGCACATCAGTTTTTCACTTAAAACTCAATAGATCCTATCACACATAATAATATCTCGATAAACTCATAATCAAAGTTGGATTTTCAAATGGGTATTAGAATTGATTGAGTGTGATTATGCTTATTTTTTAATATGTAATATGACGATATGACATGTTGAAATTGGAAGGGTAAAACTTGAGATTTACACCATATCCTTATAGAATTTAATCTCTTATTTATTTAAAAGGTCTTGTTACACAATTATGGAAAGCCAATTAAGGCCCTTGGCACTAACCATGCAGGTTAAATAGCTTTAATATTGACCAAATTACTATTATATTAGTCGCTAACCCGTGCAATGCATGAGATTGTTTTAAATCAAATGTTAACATGTTCAAGTTTAAACATTTCTCTAATTACAACTATTGAAAGCTATATTGGCTCCAATATAAGATGAAACATGTAGTTATGATGAAACTATCAAAGTATTACACATAAGATCATTAAAAATGAGATAAATAAAAATATTATGAAGTAATATATTACAAAAATCATAATATGCTCTTACATTTGGTTTAATAAGTATTACAAAAGAACCAGTAAATAGAATAAGTATACAATTGTGCTTACATCTTCAAGCTTTATCCAATTCTTTTTAATATTCTATTTCCTCCCTTTCTTAGGCTCTTCTCTTTTCTAAACTACTTCAAGCTACTTAATTTTTCACCAAATTAATATCAAGTATAACACCAAATTATACCAATTCAATCCAAGATTTACAATGTAAAACCAAACACTCTTAATGTCAATAAATTTCATAATAACCCCACCCCAGCTATTAAATTATAAAAAATCCAATATATCTATAATTTTCGTGAAAATAAGTATTCCATTGGTCTTCATCATGGAATTCAGAAATAAAATAATAAAAGAGATTAGACACACACAAAAAGAATTCAATATATCCAAGTTATAAATAAAATACCAATACTAACTATGCTAAGGTGGAAAATGGTACTATCTTTTGCCATATATAAATACAACATGACCTAAGACCTCAAAAGCTTACATGGCATATGTTTAAATGGTACTATATGATTTTATTCAAACATTAAGAATACAAAAGCCATAAATCTAGATATTTATGGTATTTGTTTCAAGTTTATGCCAAACCAAAACTAAAGGCAAGCCTTCAAAAAAAACCAAAAATATACATTTAAATCCAAATTTGTTAATTGGGAGACACTAGGTGCAATTCACAATGGCTTTGTAAAAAACAACCCAAAAGGAAAAAATAAATGTTAAAATCTGTGTGGTCTTCCAAACTAGAAAACAACCCAAAATTAAAAATTAAAAAAGAAAGAAAGAAAGAAAGATGCAGATGATATGTAAAAAGATGGGTATTTGATAATGAAAATTAGAAGGGTGTGAGTTAAAAGGGAAAAAACCTTGTTGTAATACCATTAATACTCTATCCATATATCGAAAGACACTTAATATTTTAACCAAAGGAGAAGAACAAGAAAACTTGCTAATAAATTTGATAATCCAAATCGATAATCCTAAGCTTAAAGAAGAATATTTTAAAAAGCTCAAGAAAACTATGATTAAAGATGAAAATGATAAAAAGATAAAATCAAAGATAGATCTTGATGAAACTGTAGAAAGATTTAATAAAAAGAAATCTAAAGAAATAACTGTTAATAATTAATTTACAACATGAAATTACTGTTATTAAGAAAGAAATCATTGAGCTAAAAAATAATTTAAAGAATATTAAGGATGATAACTTTGGCTTAAAACAATAAATATTACTTTTAAAAATTGACAAACAACTTGATAATAAACAATCTAATAGCGAGCCTAATGAGCAGAAAGATGAAAACTACCCCAATCAACATGCTCATCTTTCTGATCCTACTGCTGATGTTAATAGACTCAGTCTTATTAACAGATTGATTCCTCCAAAATGGTTTTCAAAAGTTAAAATTTTTGTTTTCCATGAATATGAATTCAATGTTATTGCCATGATTGACTTTGTTGCTAATATGAATTGCATTCAAGAAGGAATAATTCCATCTAAATATTATGAAAATTCCATGAAGAAATTGCTTTCTGCTAATGGTACTCAAATGGAAATCAAATATGAATTAAATAATGCTCATGTTTGCCATGAAAATGTTTGTTTTAAAATCCCCTCTGTTCTTGTTAAAAACATGACTAATAAAGTGATTCTTGACATTCCTTTCATATAATCTTTATATCCTTTTCTTATTGAACATGATGGTATCACTACTGACCCCTTTGGGCAGAAAGTGTTTGCTTCTAGATTTGAAGTTAATACTAATGATTCTTTAAGCTTGATTCATGCCAAAGCCAAGCATCTAAATTTTCTAAAAAATGAGGTTAGATATAAGAAGATTGCTGAAAAACTTTTTGATAAATTATTACAATCCAAAATTGATAATTTTTATAAAATTTTGATATATGATGTTTGTTCTGATATCCCCAATGCTTTTTGGCATAGGAAAAAGCATATTGTCAATTTGCCTTATGTTAGAGAATTTAATGAGAAAAACATTCCAAGTAAAGCTCGTTCCATTCAAATGAATGTTGAAACTGTCGAAGTTTGTAAAAAGGAGATTCATGATTTACTTGCTAATAAACTAATTAGGAATAGCAAGTCCCCTTGGTCTTGTGTTGCCTTCTATGTTCAAAAAAATGCTGAAATTGAAAGAGGGACTCCTCTCTTAGTTATTAATTACAAACCTTTGAACAAGGTACTAGAATGAATTAGGTATCCTATCCCTAATAAGAGTGACCTAGTACATAGGTTATAGCATCATATTTTCTAAATTCAATATGAAATCAGGGTTTTGGCAATTCCAAATCAGTGAAGCCGATAAATACAAGACTGCTTTAACCACTCCCTTTGGACATTATGAATGGAATGTTATGCTCTTTGGTCTTAAGAAAGCTCCTAGTGAATTCTAAAATATTATGAATGATATCTTCAATCCCCTGGATCTTGAAATGGCTGTATGTAAAGGAAGGTGATGTTCTTACTTGGCAATGGTTTGTTATATGGTGGGATAAATTTTCCCACACCCAAGATGTTATTGTTAATGTTACCCAGGAATTCCCTGCTGCTCCTCAAAGCACTGTTAACAATATTACTTACGTTAAGGGTCAAGCTTTGGCTTACGCCCTCATGCAGGCAGCCATGCCTTAACCCACTACATCTACACCTGCTACCACATCCACTACTAAACCTGCTATGTCTTCTGCCAAGACCAAAAAGAAGAAGTTTGCTTTTGATGGTCTCGACAAATCTACCTTAGTAGCTCTGTTAAAACAACAATGAAAGGATGAAAAAGAAGCCACAAATGATAACTCAGAAAATGAAGAAGAAGAATGCCAAGAATTTGGGGCATCCTCAGAAGCCTATGTTGCTAATACCAATCCCTATAATCAGGAATTATTTGGTCATGATGAATCTTCAACACTAGATTTAGGAGAGAATTAACCTTGTCGGCATAAGTTGCCAAAATTGCTAAAATAATTCTCTTGATAAGTCTGCACTAATTCCCTGATAAAGCTACTAAGGTGCTTTGATTCCCTGCTCTTGCTTTGGCTATTCCCCACTAGGGGATAATTACTTCTCCAAACAGCACATGACCTGCCATAGATAGTAAAAAAGTCAATTTTATTGTTCACATGAATAGTAAAAGTCAATTTTACAATTTAAATAGTGTTTTATTTTCCCTATAAAAAGGAATGTCTCTTTCAGCTTAGAGGCATCAATTAATTTTTCTAGTTTCAAATTCCATATGGTTTCCAGATTGCTTCCTAAGCCTGAAACCTTTTTCCCATTCCAGTTTAAAACTTTGTATCTACTATTATCTCCTGTAAGTGTTTAAATCTCTTATTAAAATCTTATTATAATGCCTACTGTTTTATTTTAAGCTTTCTTATTTTCAGCAATTATATATATGGAAATAAATAGATAGATAGGAGGAGGGGGGTCCAGTGATGTGGACTGATATGGGCAGAGGAAGTTAAGGAAGCTGAGCAGACAACCACATACTCCCTGAATCTTCTTTGAATGAGCTGAGTGGAGGCACGCAAGTCCACTTTGCTTTTAAGATGGAGCTCAGTGTTTCTCATCATCCATATCTCCTCTAAAGTAAGGGCCATGACTAGTGAAACTTTCCATTGGTTTGCTACTCGACAAAGAGCATCTGGGGGCTTGATAACTAGATTGACTATGTCCTCAGGTGAATTAGCCCTTGCATCTTTTGCTCTGAAACCCCAACAAGCTGAGAACCATAAAGCTTTAGCAATTGGACATCTAAGAAACAGATGACAAGGTGACTCGATACATCCCTGACAAAGGAGGCAAGTTGGATCATGAATATCCACCCTTTTTAAAAGGTTTTCTCTGGTTGGAAGGGCGTTGACCCCTAATCTCCAAAGGAACATTTTAATTGTTTCAGGCGCTTTTAGATTCCAACGCTTTTTCCAAGCTACAGTGGAGGAGTCTTGAGTGTTGATATGGGAAGAAAGTACGCGACTAAAAGATTTGACAGAGAAAATGCCCTTCAGATTTAATGTCCATATCAACTTATCAGGGGTTGGCCTGATAGGAATAGGGATAGTGAGAATGGCTTGTGCTGATGGCGAGTCAAATAATTCATTAATCAGATAAGCCTTCCAACAATGCAGATCCGGATCAATAAGATGGGATACCAAGATAGGTTGTTGGGTAGCCACTCCATCTCTAGGTTTTGGAATAAAACCTTGAATCTAAGGAACCCAAGGATCTAACCAAACATTAATGGATGAGCCATCCTCAATGAGATAACATGCACCCTTGACGATGATATCCTTAGCTTTTTCAATAGCTCTCCAGATGGGGGATGCATTTTTTGGGGGCTCTAACCTCAACCAGTCATTCTTCACCATGTACCTAGCCCTTAGAATTTTCATACAAAGGCTATCTCTCTTAGATGCAATCATCCAAGCTAGTTGGCCAATAGTGCATTGTTGATGTCTTTGGATTTTTTTTAAAACCCAAACCACCTGCACTTTTAAGGATGCAAAGCTGGACCCAGGCTCTCCAAGCAAGGAATTTTCTTCCTTCTTGATCTTTGGCTTCCACCAGAATCTTCAGTTAGAAAGTCCAACTTGTCACACACTTTATTAGGAACACTAGAAGTTGACATAGTATATGTAGGTAAGGATTGAGTGACCAAGGTTATGAGGGTTCTTCTGCCTGCCCCGGATAGGCACTTACTTCTCCACCCCCATTAACTTAGACTCTAGTCTTTCCTGGAGGTAGGCAAAATCTTTGGAAGGAGCTCTTGAGAGGAATAAAGGGGCGCCGAGATATACAACATCTTTTTTGAGATTTTTGAATTGTAGGATTCTTTCGATGGATCTCTGGGTTTGGGGCTGAGTATGCTCAGAGAAAAAAAAACGCCAGACTTATTGTAGTTGATACTTTGCCCCGACCAACTAAAATATTTTTTAAGAACATTGGCTAGCATCTCTGTTACTGTTTTAGAGAATAGCACAATGTCATCAGCGTACATAATATGGATTATGGCTGGTCCACTGGGGCTAGCTTTAATGCCATTGATATTCTTTATTCTTAATTTGTGATCCAGCAACCTAGACAGCACCTCTTGGCCAAGAATGAAGAGATAAGATGGAACAATAGACAATAGTGTGCTTCGGCCCTTCCTATAGTGAACAAATTAATGGATTAATGTTGCAAGTCCATTTGTTAATTGATGAGTTATAGTTTGTTTGCTTCATTAAGGCTGAGCTGGACTGCCCACTAATAGGCGTCCAAATTGGACTATAAGAATGACAAGATTCTGTAAGCTCAACTTAGTGACTAAAAAAAAAAACACTCAGCGACTATGTATACACATTTTCATTTCTGGGCTTTGTTATTTTTTTGTGAATTTAACTTTGGGTTTGGGCTTTGGTTCTATTTTATAAATTTATTTGAGGGTTTGGAGTGGGCTGATAGTATATTTTTATTCTAGGCTTGGCTTGAGTTGGGTTTAGTGAAGAACTTTTGGACTGAACTATGTAAATTTTGGGTTACAATTGGGTATTGAGTTCTAAAATGGCTTTCTTCTCCAAGACTACACAATAGAAACTTGATTAAATATTTTTGGACTGGGCTGGAGAAAAGAAAAATGACATGTTTCACTACTAGGTTTATGTTTGAATGTGTATCTAGGCTTCCGCTTGAGTTCTTTAAGAGCTGTAAGTAAACTTTCAGGTTCACTTTTATGGTGGAATGGGTTAAATTTTGAGGTTGGACTCGAATTGAATGGGTTTAATTCAAAATAGGCCAACAGGTGGGGCCATGGCCGGTGTGACTTGGATTTAAAAGGAGAATTTTAAGTGTGATTGAGTTGGGTTTGATTTAAGTGGGCCTGGGCCATGTTCTTAGATGGCATTTTGAAAATAGATCTTCAAGAGGATCTGGTTTAAGCCATTGTTGTGAATTGGGCTAGTGTAATATTTAGTTGAATGAGAGCTCTTGTACCCTAACGAATCGGGTTCAACTTACAAAAAGCAACTCATAAGTATAGCTGGGTTTATTTTGGCATAATTGGGCATCAAAATGAAATAGTTTAGAACTTTAGGTATGGTTCATTCATTAGAGGAGGTAAGTCAGTGGGATGTTTCTTTTAGATCACTAGTTTTTTAGTCTTACAAAAGCAAGTTGTAACAAATCCTACTCATTTCATAGCTCATGGCTGTGTTGGGCCAATCTTGTAATTCTAAAATTGTATGGATAGAGGAAATAGGAAACCCTGCCAATCATTGCCGGCCTTGTGGCCGATGATGTCTCCACTTTATAGTTTTTTATTAGTATCAATAATAAAAGTCTATCTAAACAGGTATAAATGCTTGTGGGTGTGGGGGGCAGGGGTTAGGGTTCAAGTTTCCAAGAGGGAGTTTCATACACATATATACTTAGATTAGGCTAGAGTAGAGATTCTATCTTGTATCAAAAAAATAATAAAAGTCAATCTTTCTTCGTACCTAAAGCCTGTGTCTAAGAGTAGCAGTGTTTGTTGAGGACTATTGTCAAACAGTGGGAAGCATTGCTCCTAAAAACAACCATGGTAATCGGTGGTGAGGAGATGAAAAGTGTGACCATTATGCAATAAACACCCATGTGACAAGATAAATTATTTAGTCACATCAGTAGTGCCTAGTGGTCTACCAAGTTAATAACATTGTGCCATGTGTTATAATTTACTGACTAGGATCCTACTCACTAGGGGTGTGCATGAGCTAGGTTTGGTCGAATTGAAGAGTTTTTTTAACCCACCAACCCAACCCACCATGGTGAGTTAAAAAAAATCCAACCCAATCCAACCCAACCCAAACAAACACAAACTATATAAAGAGAACTTAAGGTCAAGGTTTTATTTAGAAAGAAAGGCAAAAAAGTAAATAATAAAATTTTCTAATATATTTTTCTAATATATTTTTAAAATTTTAAATATATATTAAATATAGTTAGGTTGGGTTGGGTTAGGCGGATTTGTGTCCTAACCCACTGTAAAAAAAATTTTAAAAAAATTCATAACATTATTAATTTGTAAAATGTCACATTGTGATGTATTTGCATTTGTACATTATGAATAATGCATAAGGATGAAATGGATTAAGTGAAGTGTGTTTTTGAAAATTAGAAAAAACATATTTTCTGAGTTTGGGAAATAATTTTGAGAAAACTAGAGATCATTGGTAGGTTAGCAGAAGGTGTTCTCTAAATTGCAACGTAACCTAGAATGACCACATGATTACTTTACCTTCTGGATCTTAACAAATTATAGGCAATATATTCTATTGCTTGGTGAGGGTATAAGCATAAGCATAAACAAATAAACATTGGAATTGTGAAGCTATCTATTTAATATCTAAAAGTTGAAATGTAGCATTTATAGTTGCTATGCTCTTAACTTCTTTCTATCCACTTCGATCCGTTCAACCTATTTTGGTCAACTTCCGCCCATTCCACCCACTTCTGTCCATTTCAGTTCACTTTGGTTCAATTGATCCATTTCAGTCTATTTAGTCCATTTCAGTCCACTTGGGTCCATTTGGTTCAATTTGGTTTATTTTTGTCCTTTCAGTCCAATTGCATTTCATCTCTTTTATTGGAACTGTGAAGAACAAACAACTCGAGGGAAACTGTGTGATCATTGCATGGTTCAGGGATTTTTGGAGTATGAAGTGAGAAGTTGCACATTTTGTTTTGAAGTGTTTTTGGTTTCAACAAATGAAGGCTAAACATCAAAGTCCAATGTTGTTACAAAAAATAATTGGAGTTGACCATTTACTTTGTCTTGAGAGTAAGAGTAGTAATGATGCAGTATGGATTATCAAGAACAATTTAACTCAGTCAGCTTACTTCCTATTCAGCGAAAAAAAAATCAGCTCACTTCCTAGTTATCAAGTACACCCGTTATGTCCCTCCTCAAAAAAAAAAAAATAAAAAATAAAAAATAAAATAGTATACCCGTTTTGTCCAAGATATGGTAAAAGATCTCAGGGAGTACTAATTTCGATAGTGAAAATCAGCAGTTTATCTAATTGAATTTCAGCACTGCCTTCCGTTTACAAATGGCCAATATGAAAGAATCATTCATATTTTATTAGTTTATAAATGAAAGTATTACATCTAGTTAACTCTAATAGTAAAATCTCAACTATAATTTAGTTACTAATTATTTGTAGAGATTTGTGAAGAGTTAAAAAAATTTAGTCATGTTGGTTACTTTATATAAGAATAGAATAAGCAATTAGCCTAGGAAAATGTTCAAGCTTTTTCAATAAGAAAATGAAGCAAGTTCGAACATATAATCTAGCTTGATGATGAACTCAAATTTAACTCATGTTCAAAATAAATTAAGTGAACTAAACCTGAACTTTTAAAGGAAAAACCAAAAACGCCAATGTTGAAGGAGAACTAGAGAAGGCTCTATCGACCTAACCAAGTGAGAACAAACATCAAGAATAGCTTTAGCCCCAAATCATCACAACTAAAAATAGTAAATGTCTCCAGGTTTTAAGAATATTTTTAATGCATCATCAAAAGACAAGGTAAAATCACTTTCCTGAGGTTTTCGGACACCATCGTACATTGTAGTGTACTCATTTATGACAACGTACTCATATTTATAGTTGTATAGTATCTTTTTTTTTGCAACAAAATCTACGCTGTACAACAAAATTTGATTTAACAAGAGGCTGAATTTATTCTGCAACAGCAGCAAATAATGATACAGAAAACTAATTGGGACATGAACTACATATAGATGGTGTGATTTAAAGGAAAAACAAAAATGAAAATATTTAAAGAGAACTAGAGAAATTAAGGCTCTGTTGTATTAGCCAGGCGAGAACAAACAAGAGGAATAGCTTCAGGCCCAAAGCAATGTCACAACCAAAAATAGGATGATAGCCAGTGCAAAACAGAACCCAACAATTGCCATGAAAGCCTGGAAACAGTTAAAGGAATGAGATACTTGTAATCGAACAAAACAAGAATTTTTAAAAATTTTCAGTGTCGCTTACCTTCCCCTGAGACTCAAACTTCAATTTCACAGTGAACCATGACAATCCTCTGTCTACAAAAGGTGCAAGGGTAAGCGCTCTGCATAAAAAGAACCTCTATAGAATCAAAAGACTGTTAAATTTAACATAAAAAGAACTTCTATTCAATAAGAGTGAGTACAATGGCATTTAAATGAAATCAGTAGTTAAACAATATCATTACGAAATAAAAGATGGGAAAAACCTAGAACAATGTTCATAACCTATAGATAAAATTTGTTTTTTTACTGAATATAATATGCCAGTATCAAAAGTAGAAATTTTAAAATAATTTTTTCAGCAATAATATTTATTTTTTGATAGGTAAGAAAGATATATATTCAAAAAACTGCTAAATGCAAAGTAACACCAGCATATCAAAAGTACAAAAAAAAGATGAAAAAGCAAAAACGAAAAAAAAATCACTAATTACAAAGAAGAAGAGAGCTAAGAAAACACTAATAACATTCATGCCTTGGAATCATCATATCATCATATACTACATTCTCACAATGTTGATCACGAGATTTACAGCTAAGATTGAAAAGAAACAATCCCTTCTGCTGCCTCAAAGAGACAACTTATTTCAACAGCATGCACTAGATTTAGATTTAACAATTCATTACATATGGCTTTTCCCTTTTTCTCCCATTATTGTGTTCTTGTATCTGCTTCAACCAACAGTATAGTTGAGCGATTATAACTTCAACAAGCATATATTCCAAACAGCTCAAATATATATATTGACCAATGGCTCAGATGACTTAATTTAAAACAATATTATTTCGCTCCATTTTTAGTAAAATAGTAAAGAATATTCCATTATCATACAGCTGAATTGCTTATTCAAGAATCAAGAAACATCATGATGTCCACACAAATTACTAAATAATAGAAGAAAATTTGAGTACTGGCAGCTCACCCGCCAGCTCTTATAAGCTTAGTAATTTGTCTTCCGGCCCACACCATGGCCATTACTTTGAGGAATCTGAAAATGGCCAAAAGTTTCACAACATCTATTTATTTTTTTCTATACAACTTCTTGATCATTTATGCATCAGAAAATAATAATATATTAGTAGTCACCTTTCAACAGCGGCAAGATAACCCATCCTTCCAGGTACAGGAGCAACATAAAACCTAAAAGCAAGTGTAGGTTGTATTTATGACGAGATATATTCAGAACACCTTCCTGACTACCGTAGAATCTAAACAAAAGAGGTGAGATCTCTACATTTTCCTATTAATTCTTCAAAAAAAATTTCTATTCCTAGAATCAACATAAGTTAAATTTATTCCTCAAAAATTTAGGATTCAATAGGATCTTTAGTATTAACAAAATTCCTAGAGAATGGAGGAAGAAAATTTTAACACCTATATCTAAGAACGAAGAAGATATTTAAAACTATAAAAAATTGCTATGAAAATAAACTTATGAGTCAAACTATGAAACTTCAGGAGATAATGATCAAACATAGGTTAAGATACTAAGAAGCATGGACATTCCAAAATCCTCAGCATGTTCGTGTTGACCATCCCTATCTGACACATGACAATGCCGGCCATGCCAAGGACACTCCTATACACATGTCCTCATTGTGTTGGGAGGGGAAATAAATTTTTTTTTTTGTTTAAAAAAAATTTCTTTGATTTTAGATATGCTTTTAAAGATTTTGATAGTTATTATTTATTTTGAAAACTTGAAATAAACATAAAATATACCTAAGAATGTATATTAAATAACATTATTAATAGTTATATCCCCTATACCAATCCAAAAAAAAAAAAAATTTAATTGTCATATTCCCACCATGTCATGTGCTAATTTTTCAAGAATTATCATGCTGTTGTGTTTGGTGTCATGTCATGACTATGTCCATACTTCTTAGTTAAGACATGAAACAACAATTTTGGATAATCAATTTAGTTTTATGTCAAGGCAGTCTACCACAAAAGCAATTTTCTTAGATATCTAATTGAGAATATAAAAAATCCCAGAAATCTCCATATGGTTTTATTGATATAAAGAAAGCATATGATAGAATACCTAGAGAGGTTGTGGTAGGTTTTTGAAAAGAAAAGAGTTCCTCTAAAGTATATTAAATTGACTAAGAATATGTATGATGGAGTTGTAACTGGTGTGAGAACAAATAAAGAGTAATAAGTATAACAAATCAATGCTAAGGAAAATGTACTTTCTAAACATAGTTCAAGGTTTGGCTAATACATACACGTCTTAACAAGTGTAGTAAATAACCGGAAGTTGCTTTGGAAAGTCTCTTAAGATTACCATGCAGAAAGCAATTTTGACATTCAGGATTCAGCTATCTAGAAACAGCATAATTTAGCACCCAACTTGGAAAGTAGTAACCCAATTTAATGAAAAATACACACCCAAAAAAAAAAAAGTAAGATACCCTGTTTGATTCCTCAAATAGTAGAAGCTCTAGAGTGCACTTCCACCTTTTACAAGCACTGGTTTAGTTCTACAAGAGGGAAGAAACAGAAGTATGCCAAATTGCCACATGCTGTATTAGACACACAGTTCAGAACAAATTCAATCTGCAAGCAAGCAAACCCTGGAAATTTGAATCAGCAAAAGTGTGGGGGAAGGTAGAGTACTTTGAATTTTAATGGTTTCGGTGCTATATGAGATTGAAAGGATAACAAATTTGGGATGAATGCATTTTGCTTTATTTAATAGTGAGGTTTGGGAGTGTTAAGAGTGGAGTCTTGTGGAAATTTATGTAGAATGAACTTTATGCTTGTATGTTTGTGTGTGGAAATTGCTGTTCTTGAATGGGTTATTATTTTTGAATGATAAATGATACGCGCAATCCAATGGGAGTTGAACCCACGACATCATTTTCCGTCTAGAGTTTATATATGGAGGAGGGGCCAGTTGAGATTGAGTATATGGGTGTATTATGTTTTTGGCGATCTCTGATTTGAGGTTATATAGAGAATGGCAAGGATTTTCCGAACTTTGAAAAGTCAGTTCAACTGGAATTGTTGTGATGATTCTCTGCTTTACCATCCCATCCCTGTTGTGTATGAGAGATATATGCCGTAATGAACTTAACAAAATAACAGACAAATGACATACAAGGTGTCCGCCATATTTTGGCTTCTTTGTATATGCGATTTTCAGTCTTTCTATTTATTTATGTCCTCTTAATTCCACTAGATGAAATGGGCCCGTATATATCTTTTTTACTCCAAATTCCCTCAATTTTTGCTCTCAAATGGCAATTACTTCCATGCTGATAAGCTTGAAAATGCTTTGGAACTAAATTTTTGTGGGCAGCCCGATGAGCCTGTGCTTGAGGACAAAGATGATGACGATGAGGATGACGATGATGATGAAGTTGAGGGTAACCAATAAAATTTTTAAATAACTTATAAAAAATTTAGTGATTTAACAAGAAACTTTTTGTAGTTGCACCTTTTTTTTCAGTAAAAGATTATCTATCATAAAAATTACATTCATATGTGTTCCATGTATTCCATATAAATGGAAAATGGGTTTTAGGGTGGTGTTTTTTGCAACTTATTAATCTCTCTCTTGTGTAGATACCACGTTAATCTCTCTTGTGCAGATTGGGTAAAAAACAGTGCATTGCTATAGTTTGGAACTATAAGATTGTTATGATGTGCAATAAGATTTTTTTTGTCCCTGATGTATACTTCCTGCATACTCAGGTGACACCCTTTTTCTTTTTAATATATTTTTATTACTTATCAAAAAAAAAAAATAGAGAATGTTATGATGCACAAAGAGGGTAGTCGCCACTAGATTGGCCAACATCCAAATAAATTGAAGATCAAGTCCTTGAATGTAAATATAGGGCTTTCTAATATTTTACCTATAGATTTAGGATGTTGATTTTTCATTTATTTTTAAATTTAAATCCTGGATTTTGTTATTCTCGCTTTGTCTCTGTTTGACTAGTTCTTTTGGATCCTTTCATTTACAAATTCTTCATAATAAAATGTTTGTGTCAAGTTGGATTGCAGTTTTCTTTTCTTTCTTTCTTTTTATTTTTTTTTTTTTTCCTATTTTAAATAAATTCTAAATCTGTTTTATTTTCTACTGCTTGCTTATCACTAATGTGTCGCATTTATAGAACATTTTCCTGAAAAAAAAAAGTTACTCTTGCTTGAAATTATTGTGTATGAGTGATACTAGTGGATCTATGGATGATATCCACTGGTAGCAAAAACTGAACTGATATACAACCATTGGGCTGATTGTTCAGTGAAATGAAATGAAGTTCTTTTTAAATTTGAACTAAATGAATAAAGTTGTGCAATGTGATCCCTCCTAATTAAACCTTTTTGTGAAAATATCGCTGGATCCAATAAGGATGCAATTGCAGCTAATATTAACCTTGCTTATTTAATTATGTACATAATGGTTCTTTTCTTTTCTTTTTTCTTTTTTCTTTTCTTTTCTGATGCTTTCTATATTATCAGGACAACATGATGGAGATGCAAGTGGTAGGTCAAAGCAAAGCAGAAGTGAAAAGAAGACCCTAAACTTATATAGCTTGTTAGAAAATAAAAGGGTTGTTCTGTGGAGCTGTGGCTTATCTTCTTCTTGTCTTCTACTCACCTCTTTCTCAGTAATACTTAAAAAAACTAATACTGACATGTCAATAGTTTATAAAACAACGGCAGTGCAAAGAAGATCTTTAACATATTTAGCTTGTAAGCAAGTTACAAGGTTATTTTGTGGAGCTGCGGCTTATCTTCTTCTTGTCTTCTACTCACATCTTTCTCAATAAAACTAAAAAAAACTAATACTGACATGTCAATAGCTTATAAAACAATGGCAGTGCAAAGAAGATCTTTAACTTATTTAGCTTGTAAGCAAGTAACAAGGTTGTTTTGCGAAACTATGGCTTATCTTCTTCTTTTCTGCTACTCCACATCAAAATATCTGTCAGAACCCACTCATGAATTGGTAAATTCATTTGATATGGTTTTATTATCTTTTATTCTTAGCGAAATCAGTGAGCAAAAAAGCAAAACTTAATCCACGTTATATCAGGAAATACTTATATCAACTGAAGAGTTCATCGATTAGTTTTCAAATGCAACTAGTCTAGGACCTAGTAAGACCTCACTGTTCAGCTATTGTTCTCCTGATTTATGCTAGCATGGGAACAAATGCTTCAAAAGTTGACACTGGAACATAGTAGGTTGACACATCAAGTAAAGGAAACTAAATAAATGGTTGATGCAGTATATTGGTTATGGGAATGATCACCATTGAAAATAGCAGGGTATATGAAAAAGATGATAAAATTCAAGATAATATCAGGCAATCACATTGAAGAGAGAAGAATGGGAACAAGAAAATAGAAAGTATGATGTGAAACAAAATATAGATGTCCCATTTGTATTGGCCTATGTATTTGTTGCAACCGAGAATTGTCAGTCTAATGGGATATGTTCTAGTGGTCAACCAAAAATATACCAAAATTGTGACAATTGGTTTACACTTTGTGAAAGTGAGAACCAATTTACAGATCAAATCTATACCCCTGCTCCCCACTCCTCTGTGCCAACCACCCACCCTGCCCCCCACCTCCCCCCTGCAACCACCACCTCTATCTCCCTCCTTCACACTGCCACCACCACCTCCCTCCCCGTATTCTGCATTGCCACACCACCACCACCTCCACGCAGCTACTCTGTATTGCTGCAACCACCAACTCCCTCCTCCCTCCAACTTTGCACCACCACCACCACCTCCACCCCTAAAACTATTCCCACCACAACAACAAACATCACTGCCTTCCAACCTTTTGTGGTTTTTATTGGTTTTAACATAGATTTTTTTTTCTTTTTTTCTTTTCTTCTGAAAAGTAATGAAAATTTTCTTAAAAAAGACAGCACTAGGTACACTGGGAGTGTACTTAGGAGAATTACAAACAGCTCTCAAACTACAATGCTCAACCAAATCTAAAAGAGTAAAACAAGGAGAAGGGTGAAAGGCAACATTCCAATCTAACAAGGTATGGAAGACTAGAAATTTACATTTAGTATGTCAAGCAAGTAACAGAAAATAAATAAATTTCTCTAAAAATATTATCTATTGAAAATATTTCCTTTCCAAAATAAACAGAACCTCAATAGTAATAAATTTCACATTATTGAGCTCAACTTACATATTGCCATCAACTATCTTTATCCTCTGCCATAGTGATACCACGGTATAACTCCACTAAGCCTGGTATGCTATCTGAATGCTTAACAAAATAAATTCCCCTAGATTAGGACATTTAAATTTCAAATGCTTGAAATTTTTTTCAAAGCATGGTATGATTTCATATAAGCATGATGATGAAAAGAAATGTGAGATTTGTATTCAAACAAAGATGATAAAGAAACATTTTTCTAAGTCAAATAGAAATTCTATTATGCTTAAACTTCTACATTCTAATGTATGTGAATTGAATGGTGTATTAACTAGATAAAGTAAAATAAAATTATTTTACAAAATTTAAATCTCATCTATTCTCACTTCCCACTACCGCCAGCCTGTTTGTTTTGTTGTTAATTTTTTCTAGAAAATAAGTCATTTTTCAAAAAGTATTTTCTATAAAACTATCTAATTTTCCTATGTTTGGTTGTAACCTTAAATGTTTTTGAAAACGATCTCCGAATTTCCCTTATTTAACCTAAAAAAAGAAACTTCCAAAATTTTTAGCTTGTGGAACTGTTCAAAGAGGAAGAATTATTTCCCTTAAATTTTGACCAATCCTATAAAAAGACAAAGAAACAAAAGAATCGTAGTTGTCAAAAGGAAATTAAATAGGATGTTTTTACTTAAAACAGGGTGATCCTTATTATAAAAGTTTGTATGTGTATATATATTGATAAATAGGATGTGAAACAGTTCAAAGAGGATGAACAAATGCATGATTAAGTATTGCAAAGGGGACAACCAAAGATAGCTATTACATCTCACGTTTAAGTATTGCAAAGGGGACGATCAAAGCTAGCTATTACATCTCTGTACACCGCAATTTTGATTCTAATATTACCTAGTCACTCATGGCTCTCCCTTGTGGAAGCGAGAGGAGGTGGTCGAGGGCAGTAAAGATGACCTTTTACTGCTTGTTCTTTCTCATACCAATGTCATTAGCTGGAAATAGAAACACTAACACCATATTTGGTAAGAAACAAAAACTGGAGGTCCATCAGCAATTAAAGCGCCTTAACAAGCCCGCTCTTAAGTCCATCGAGGTTATTAATCACTTCATTTAACATGTTTGTGTTCTAGTATTTTCTGCTTTAGTCTTAGAAGAGTCATTCACTTTTGTGGGTTATGGTGTCTACATGACTACCATGTGCAATAGCAGTGTAATTTTATTACAACACTAAGAATTCAGACTAATATCTATGTGTGTGTGATGAGAATGTATCTGATATAGAGCCCGGATGGAGATATAATCGACTGCGTAGACATCTACAAGCAGCCAGCTTTTGATCATCCTTTGTTAAAAAATCACACAATTCAGGTAACTAGTTTAATTAACTAAATTTCATTTAGTATCACGAATAATTTGATACTTATTGTATGTATGGCATGGACCGGGTTTGCATTGGTATCTATGCCAAATGCAATAGATGAGACCAAGTTCTTACCCAGAAGGGTTCTCATTTGATGAAATCAATGGCGTCTCTTCAAACTCCGAGCCCGAATTTACTCAGCCATGGCACTTGAATGGAAGGTGCCCAGAAGGAACTATTCCCATAAGAAGAACTAAAGAAGAAGATTTATTAAGGGCAGGCTCTATAGCAAATTTTGGAAGGAAAAAATACCATACCAACCCTCAAACTCAGAGTAATGTCGATCCAAATATCCTTGAGGTACAACTTAATTTTTAACCAATATTATTAATAGGTTTGAGCTCAATTGTATCTACTATAATGAAGGACACAAATCGACATTCATAACCTTTATTTTTCTTGTTGAGTTTCAAGAATGCAACGTATAGTGAGACTTGGGATAAGTATCATGGAATGACGGCAGACATGAACATATGGAACCCCTATACCCAAGAAGAAAATGAGTCTAGCAGCTATCAATTCTGGGTGATGAAAGGTGAATATGGTCAAGATCTTGATTCCATTGAAGCCGGCGCGATGGTATATATAATTTTATCATCATCTTTTCTTTTAGGCGCATGCTAAATAATTAATTACTAATAATTTTTCATTTTCTTACAAAATTATTTTGTGTGGAAAACCAGGTTTGCAAAGGTCTATATGGAGATAAAAACACTAGACTCTTCGTATATTGGACTGTAGGTGATTTAATATTTGACTTCCCTGCCAGCCCTAGCCATGTGTACATATGCTATTTCTTGTTTGAAAGTGTCTTTTTTTTAATCATGGCTACAGGATGATGCATATCAAAGCACAGGTTGCTATAATCTGTTGTGCCCTGGCTTTGTTCATGTTGACAAAGAGATTGCATTGGGTGCAATTGTCACCCCTTATTCCAAGTATGGTGGTAACCAATATGCACTCAAGTTCTACGTTCGGAAGGTATAGTACAACATTTCAATTTAATTACTTTATTAAATAATTCTAATTTTTGGATAGACATATATGATCATATCATATGTAATTTTTTTTCCTCAATAAAAATTTACAGTAACAAAAGTTATTGATATGTTTGAAATTCTTCTAGTTTTAGTTAAAACAATGTATGTTTTAAATTATTTTTTCCCGGTTTATGTATTTTTATATACAACTTTTAAATTTAAAGTTTTTTTTTTTCATGCGAAATTTCTTTTTACCTAATTTATATTTTAAGATGGTGAATTTAAGCTGTTGTTCTACACAAAAAGATTCATTTGTTTTCTCTTTCATTAGTCTTTATACCTTTATTTATCATTCAAAATATTACAAACTGATTTGCATGACATGTGCAATGAGGTAGGACGTTTATGGAGGGGTAGACTGGTGGCTGTATATTAACCAGAGACCCTTTGGATATTGGCCATCTTCCATATTCTCGATCCTGCCTGAAGGTGCTTCAAGAGTTACATGGGGAGGAGAAGTCATAAATTATAATTCAGGAGGGCAGCACACCACAACACAAATGGGTAGTGGCCATTTCGCAGAAGAAGGGCCCGGCAAGGCTAGTTTCTTCAAAAATCTCAATGTCATTAATGGTAAAGAATTTAAAAGGGCGCCCCGGGACCCTGTGATATTCATGACGAAACCCAATTGCTATAGTATCAAAGATTATGGAGGCTTCTTTTATTTTGGTGGTCCGGGTAGAAACCCCAATTGTCCATGATCATTGTTTTAAAATAAAGAATAAAGAGGGAAATATAATAAGAGGGGAATTATTTTCTTCTCCTTTCCATGTCACAGCAAATGTACCTACAAGCCATATGTCATATAAAACTCTCTAATTCATTAATATATAAAAAAGTTATTCTATGGAGTAGTTAAAATTTGAAATTATGTAATTTAATATATAGTGGAAGTTAAGATTGTATAATTTGTATGGTATAGTACATATACGCCTGCTTTCCTCCGTTCCAAACAAAGAGTTCTCATCCTCTTCCCCATTCATTCTACCCTCCTTGGTGTGCTCTGAGAGTGTGTGTCTCTTCCATTATATGTGGTGTATTAGTGTTTGGGAATGTGATTATGTAAAGACCCACCAACTTCAAAAACATGGTATCAAAGCTAGTAGATTCGTTGTGAGAACAACATTTTTCCAACTAGATGGCAACATTTTTAATTTTCATGAGTTACCAATTTTTTATATTTGTTTATAATTGGAATATCTGAAGGAAGGTGTCTCTCAAATCCCAACATGTATGGTAGGTAGTGGTAAGTGGTAACATGACCAAAAGAATGTTAAAGAGTATGAGAATGTCCAAAGAAGTTTGGGATGAACCCGCTCATGCAGTCTATTTGACTAATTTTAGTCTCACATAAGGATTGTATGAGGAAGAACCTCACATAGCAAGCTTGGAGCTCAAAGAATCCTACAATTTCTCACTTATGTTTGTTTGGGAGCATTGCATATATGCATGTACCGGATCAAGAAAGGTCCAAGCTAGATAACCATAGTGAGAAGTATGTGTTTATAGGTATGATCCAAGCTCTAAGGGTTATAAGTTGTGAAATTCAAGTACCATAAATCAATTGGGATGTGGAATTTGATGAAGAATGCATATGGAATTGGAGCACCCAAAAAGAAGAAAAATATCATTTTTTTTCCATTTATTTAATGAAGATAAGCAGATGAATAAAGTTCTAGATGAGCTTCCACTCCACCTTCTTCACTAGCATCCCTTATTTATGAAAGTTCATCTTCAAGATCATCACTAGATGGATTCTAGTGAAAGACTAAGGAAATTGGGTATTTTCAAGGATATCTATGAGTCAATGGAGAATATAGATGATATCACTCTCTTTCTAATAAGTTGTGCAAGATTTGAAATAGAAAAATACAAATATATATATATATATATATATATATTATAATAGGTTACAGGACGTTTATTTGAACCTTCACTTTAGTTTTCTAGTTTCAAAATTCATTGTTACTAATGATGCAAAAAATCCTCAGTCGAACTCCTTATCTATATGGATGGATGACATTAACACAGCAGCCATGAGATCCTACAAAAAGGGATAAGGTTCTCAAAGCATACGGTGTGGTGTGTGTCAAAGGGCCTTCAACGAGCTAGTCAATAAGATCAAAGCTTAACTGTACAGAGGAATTGCTATTTGGTTAGAGAATTGTAGTGTGTATATTGCAAAACAGTTTTGTACCTTTGTTCTAGTTGTTTATGCCTTTTTATAGGCCTTTGTCCCTCATTATGGGGATAAATGCTGACCTTAATGGTCTTGTATCCATTGGGAAAAAATGTTGGGGCATTGTAGGATTTAATGTCCTTCTGGACGTTGGTCCATCCACTACGCTTTTGCTTGTCTCTTAGGTGAGCCGTTACCCATGTTATTTATGGGAAGTTCTTTTAATGCTGACTACCCATGTTCAAGTGGGCGCAAGTGCCCGTGTCAAGTCTTTTAGGGTTCCCCCAAAATCCGTGGTGTTGATGCCCTACAGTGGCCGACCACCCATCGCAGTGACACTCAATCCCTTATTTATGAAAGTTTGAGCTTAAGTGCTGTGAAATGAGGGTGAAAAGGGTACCTCTAGTGTGTGACTTGAATTGAGTCAATTTTAGCCTATAATTTACAAAGGTAATTGAAGTCGCCACTAATCGTTGGATTTTTCTAAGGTATGATTGGTCACCGGACTCTATTTGATTTTATTACCAATCCTAGGCTAAGAAAAAGTTGTTGTTACTAATCTAATATGGACGAGTAAAAAATCTTGATTCTTGAGTTCAAAAATCCGATTACGTGTATGGAATGTGTTAGGTACCCCGCAACGCTTGTCCAGAGACAATCCTTTGTTTTTGTAAAATCTTAATTTTCAGACATTGACAATTAAAACAAGCTATTGGCATTAGCTCATGAGGCTTCAAAGAATTGGGCTTCGAGGTTTGATTTTGGAAGGGTGTGATCTCTATCAATGTTTTACTAGTACATTTGGAATTATTTCCAAATATCCACGATGAAAATCTAGCAACATCTACCTTATTTTCGTGGAGAAAATCTCGCAGCATTTCGCCTCTAGTTCGTTATTGCACACAAAACGCTATCCTCACTAAGCTTTCGCTGTAAGAATACCACAATGAAGGTGCCCCATTTTCATGGCAAAAATTCGGTAAAGTTTCGCGTTTGGTGTGCTATGGCACACCAGCAGAGTTTCGTGCCTATGTATACAAAATGCGTTAGCATGTTCATACAAGGGCAAGCTGAAGCTCACCAAAGCATCAAGCATGTTGATGCATGTCACATATACAGGGAAACCGATTCACTAGCTGACATGGATCGAGACAAACACACCGTGATGATCATGCACAGGATGTAGTACGAATATGCGCCTACAGCAGTCGCCTTGAGTGCATACCCACACCACAAGGTTAAGAGCAACCATGATCAGGAGAGGGCTGCTCTCCTAACCATGGGAGTCCATCATAAAAAGTGCATGAGTACCCACAAACAAACAAACATATATATACACACACACACACATATATCATGCACAATGCAAGCACACAAAGTGGGGAATGTTATGATTAATTTCGTTCCACACCAGCCGAAATGGCTGCAAAATTTCGTTCTAGTCACTTAGCCGGTAGGAATTACCCCTTCGTTCCACCTCGGATTGAATTTTGGTTCATTCCGCCTGTTCCGGCCCGGCTTGTTTCGTTGAATTTTGGACGATATATCAATTCCGGGTGGTACAGAAAAGAACATACCTTTTTACGTTTTAAATGATTTTTGCTAAATGAAATGATCCTGTGGTAGCAGTCACCAACACGTTGTTGGTTTCTTGAAGGAACCCACCTCCTCACAGCTGGTAGCTTCTCCTTTTTTTTGCTTCTTCTGCGTTTTTGTGTTCTTTGCATCTTCTCCTCTTCTTTTTTAGTCCTTTGCGAGTAGTCTGCCTTCATTGCCTTGTATTGATTTATTGTTTAATAGTTAATACTTTAATTCCAAACCAGATATTGCCAACGCTCCAAGGGTATGCCCAGCAAGGTATAGGAAATGTAAATCAGACAATGTCGTACTCAAGGAACGCGGCCCAAGCAAGGTACAAGAAAGATAAAGCATACATGCCTACATCCAAAGGGTATGGCCCAACAAGTTATTGAAAAGATAAAATAGACATTGCCATACCCTAGGAATGTGACCCAAGCAAGATACAAAGAGAGCAACCCTACCCTAGATACATGGTTCTAAAGAAAAAGGTTGAGAGAGGGAAAAAGATAACTACATAGAGAGACTAAGCCTCCTAATCTACTGAACATTGCCCTTTTTGCGCTTGCGTCTTCTTGCTTGCATTTTTACCCTTCTTAACTTGCATTTTAGAAGTTGCACCCTCGCTTCAATAAAGGAAACACAAAGCCATTAGATAGGCAAAAGAGATAACAAAGAAACAAAGAAAGCACATAAAAGGGGAAACAAGCATGTTATCTGTGGAGGGGTTTGGGCCCAAAAAATCAATATTGACCCATTTAACTTAGGCCCAAGATCGGCCTGAGTAGCCCAAACCAGCCCATAAGATGGAAGTGGACCTCGAACTCGGTTGGAGTGAGCTCAACTCGGCAACATGTGTATTAGGACATAGAAATTATCGTTCGGGGGAATCCTATAGCGCTTGGCCTACTACTAATTGATGAGGTGGTGGGATATTGATGAAGAAATGATTAAACTAAAGTCAGTTGCTGAGAGTTGTTAGTACCTTTGGGGAACTCACTACCAAATGCTATTTGACATCTGGAACAAGTTTCAAGAGAATCCTCAGAAGGCATGATGATTCCTCGGGATTCTGGCAAAAGTGGAGATGCATGAAAACTGGTGAAACAATAATGATTAGTACCCCACTAAGGAGAGATTATATAAGGGAAGGGAAGGCAAACGAGAAGGGTTGGTTGGAAACTTGAAAAAAAGGGGGAAATACTAGGAAAAGAGTGAAAACACAGAGAGAGGTAGTGTGAGCAAAGAGGGAAGAAGAAGAACTACTAGAGGGTAAGGTTTATAGGTCCAAAAGTTCACAAAAAATATACAATTTGGACTATCTAGTTGGTGTTTGGAGCCCTACTCGTAGGACGGTTAGGAAGCCCATTAATAATTGAATTGGGGGCCCAAATCCTTTGCCCAAGATTACAGCTCTCATAGGTTTGGAAACCACATTATCAAACAAACATATTATCACACAAAAGAGGGTGTCCTAGAAGGACAAATGTAGCTTTGGATTGGTGTCCATAGTTCCATTACATTGAACTATGGACGACACGTGTGCCATCAAGCAAAGTTCCTAAAAGGGACTCGAGATCTCTTGTACAAAAGACGAGTGCAAACCCACACGAGATTATATGTAGGAACTAAGCTTGACGACACAAACAAGCATACAAAGACACATTCATGAACATATAAGTAAGGATGTAAAGATGCAAAGAAGCATAGAAAGCCTAACAAGATGGCATAAAGCAAGCATGTTATCACACAAAGGGAAGGGGTAGGCATGTTCTAAGGCACATAAAAAGGCTAACACAAGAAACCCTAACATGCAAACTAACAAAAGAGGAAAAAGGCAAGTGGCAAGCAAGCCAAACATCACAAAGATGTATCCTCACACATGGTTGTATCCAAACAAGCCATAAAAGGGGAATAGATACAACCAAACAAACAAGAAAGCCCCTAGGACCAACAAGCATAAGCCCAAAAGGGTAACAAGACATAGGAAGCATGGCAAGGACGTAAGAAATTAGATCCAAGCATACAAGCGTGGATCTAAACATAGAGACATGAAAAAAGGGGAAACAAAGCGCCAACATGCATAGAGGAAATAATCCAAACCCTTTATTGAAAAATGGGTGTATGAGCATAGGCTTAGACCACTAGGTCTAGATCTACACCCCATCCAAAAGCCACATAAGAAAGAGGCATAAACAAGAGATATAAAGCTATAAAGCACTAGGCATCGCATCCAAACAAGGTTTTAAACACATGAACACATAGATCCAAACACACAAAGATGGCAAGAAGCACAAACAAATATATTAAAAGCTATAAGGCACTCAAGCATTGCACATGATTAACTCATCAAAAGGTAAGCACGAAGCCATAAGCATAAACATCACATGAGTTGCAAAGCAAATAACTTAAATGAAGACAAGCAAAAAGTGTAGATTAAAAGATGATTAAAAGATCTTAAAGTTGTTTGAATGACTTCAAAGAACTTACTAAGGGTTTGGGAGCCTCTTTGTAATTTTTGAAAAGATGGAGAGCTTAACTACAATTTTAGGAAGATTTGAGGCCAAAATGTAATTTTGGGAATTTTTGGGGACTAAAGTTGTCTCAAATCGACTAAACATTGAGGTAGTGTTGACGCGTGGACTCAAAAAGCAGTGCGTGTACACGTGAACATCACCAGGCAAAGGGTAAGTTGCTGATATTATGTTCGTGAGTGCCTACTGCCTAGTATTCTCTATATGTGTCTGTTGGAAAGTAATTCTCGAGGCCTTTTTTACAATTCCCTAAGGTGAATCCAAAGAAATTATAGTTTACAAAATGTAGAGGCTTCATTCTTCATGGCCCGGCTTTCTTGAAAAGGATCTTAAACTTCTAGCAACGTCCTCCTTGATGCAAAGTTCTGACTACTTGCCACCAATTTTATCTACACACATTTACATGACGAAGCTATTAGTGTATGCATGCATGCCCTTGTAGGGTTAGAAACCCTTAGGGTCTGGGTATGATCTAATGTGCAAGTAATGTAGTTGCTTTTCCTTAGGGGTTGCTCACAATTACTATGCAAGTGGGATGGACAGAAACTGTAGTAGAGCACCACCTTCCAATGCAAGCGAGAATGCATAACCTGGAAAAGGTAAATGAACACTTTCCCCTCCACTTATTTTGAAAGAAATCCTAACAAGGTTATCCTACCCTAGGCTTGGATGTTCAGTTGACTTGGCACTTGCAAGTCCTCGCGGTCATTTGACTTACTCTAAGCCAGCTATATGAGATATGGCTTAACTGGTGAGTTGGTCCTAATCTTAAGGGGGACCTTGATTATCTAAGCCTTCCCTTCATAGAAGTTGTGGAATAGAGCGGATCAAGGGGGGCCTTTTCAGCTACTCCTGTCCACCCATGGACCCAAAAGTGCCCACAAGTCAACGCCCAGTAACTATCTATGGTTTGCGCGTCAAGTGGAAACCTTAAAGCACTGAGCCTGAGTTCGACTCAAAATGAGGGGGGATGTGATGCATTTTGAAATGAAAGGGGAAAGACATTCCATGCACAACAGACATATAAACAAATAAAAGGGTAGCAGAAATCAAACCTTACTACCCTAAGTTCGCATATATGAAGGAAAGCTATAAAGCATGGTTACAAAAGTAGGAAAGCTTCACACATACTCAAATACCTCAAAACTGGTTTTAAAAACCATTTAAAAAAAATTTCTTAAAATTTTTTTTGTCTTTTGAAAATTATTTACTCAAGATTAAGACATTTTTCAAAAAGAAAGCCCCAAAGGCTAATGCTAATTTCAATATTGCTTTAAAACCAATGTCCAAAGATTAAAATTTTATCTAAAGTTCTAAAGGATAAACTCTCTAAGTATCCCTAGTAGAGTTGCCAGTTTGTCGATGCCTGGTAACACTCGTGCCTTATGCAGGCTTTGAGCTCAGGTGCTGTGAAATGAGGGTAAAAAGGGTACCTCTAGTGTGTGACTTGAATTGGGTCAATTTTAACTTATAATTACCAAAGGTAAGTGAAGTCGCCACCAAGCATTGAGTTTTTTCTAAGGTGTGATTAGTCACCTGACTCTATTGATTTTACTACCAATCCTTGGCTAAGAAAAAGGTCATTTTTCCTAATCTAATATGGATGGGTAAAAAATCTTGATTCTTGAGTTCGGAAGTCTGATTATGTGTGGGGAAGGTGTTAGGCACCCCACAACGCCTGCTCAGAGACAGTCCTTTATTTTGGTAAAATCATAACTTTCGACCATTTACAATTAAAACAAGCTATTGACATTAGCTCTCAAGGCTTTAAAAGGATTGGGCTTCGAGGTTTAATTTTGGAAAGGGTGTGGTCTCTATCAATGCTTTACTAGAACTTTTGGAATTATTTCCAAATTTCCTCAACGAAAATCCGGCAGCATCTCACCTTATTTTCATGACGAAAATCTAGTAGCATTTCACCACTGGTGTGTTATAGTGCACAAAATGCTATCCTCACAAAGCTTTCATTATGAGAATATAGCAACAAAAGTGCCCTATTTTCAATGCAAAATTCTGACAGAGTTTCGTGTTTGGTGTAGACACAGCATTTTGTACTCCTTACAACTTAAGCCCCCGATCCCCAATAATGTAAGAATTCTAAATCTCAAGGTTGGTTTAGGAACCGATTAGATGAAAATTGACTTGAGAAAAGTGTTTATAGAAAAGATGACTTATTTTTGGATCAAATAAACTATTTTCGGAAAAGAAAGGACACAAAAACCCTAGGGCATGTGTGCGCATTCCCACGTATGTGTGCGTTCCCACTTATGCGCATACATGCTTAAGATTTATGTGTGCATACTTCATGCATGCGTACGCATACACATGCACATGCTAGGGTTCCAAAAACCATAAAGGAAAGGTTTTCTACCTTAAACTTGGTTTGCAATGAACCCATATCGTCTGGGAGTCGTTCTAAACCCTTTTTTTTTTTACTATATAAAGCCATAAATGGTACTTTTTCAAAGGGGATTTGAACTCCAATGGTAAATCACATAAGATTCACTAGAAAATAGTGAATCAAAGAGGGGCGTTTTTCACAAAACATCCTCAGGCCAAATTTTATTTGATCAGGACCTTTTCTGGTCTTGATCTTTTAGTTATAAGTTTACTAACACATTTTTGAATTATTTTTAGATAGATTGACTAAGGGGAATGATCAAAATCAAGTTCTAGAGAGTTTTTGTGTTGAGGTAAAGGTTCTATCTTTGGCTCTTCACATTTCTTAGATTTTCTTTGATTCCTTTGTTTGTTTACATGTTTTAAAGCTTTAATGTATCAGTCTAGTCTTAGTTTATTTCGTGTTTGTGTTAAAAGCATGCTAGGTTTTTAGTTTCCTTATTTATATTGTGTTTTCTTTGTTTTCTGCTCCGGTTTTTTGGGTTTAGGGTTTCGGGTGTGTATGCATGCGCATGCAACTTGCATGCATATGCAAACCTGTAACGTACGAGTATGCATACGCATACAGTTGGTATGCGCACGTATGTCCTATGTATGCACATGCATACTCAAGCCTAGAAAGTCTAATTCCATTTCTGTTTTTTTTTTCTTTCATCCTGTTCGCATGTTTTAGCCTCTATTTTAAGCTAGCTTCTATATCTTTAAGCCTTTTCCTCTTTGTTTTGTTTTAGTTTGCTTGTTTCATCTCTTAGATGCTTATTAGGGTTTTAGATTGTTTGAATCCCATGCATACTCAAGCCCAGAAAGTCTAATTCCATTTCTGTTTTTTTTTTTTTCTTTCGTCCTATTCGCATGTTTTAGCCTCTATTTTAAGCTAGCTTCTATATCTTTAAGCCTTTTCGTCTTTGTTTTGTTTTAGTTTGCTTGTTTCATCTCTTAGATGCTTATTAGGGTTTTAGATTGTTTGAATACCATGAACATGCACATAAATATGAACATGCATTGATGTATAGGTGTAGTGATGTAGTGATGTAAGTCATACATAATCACATGGACATGCATTTATTTATTTGACGAGTATGATATGGTTGAGGAACATGAATATGCTTGGATTGAATGCTATTCCTTTAATTTTTGGATGTCATAAAATGCTTGTTTGATTCTACCATATGATGTATCTGCCTTTGGAGATTTGTGTTTAAATGCCTTTTGAGATATTTGGAGGGGAAAATGATAGTTCTCTTCATATTAGGAGTAACAAACTTCTGACAACCATAAGAAATGTAAGAAATACAATTTCAATGCATTCAAGCATATGAGCTTTGCCAACAGTGGAAAATTGAGTAAACAAATTACACTTATTGCCAACATCAGGAGGTTATGGAACTCATGTTAATCAGTAGCAAACAATCGAGAAAATTGCTGATGCTCTAAAACAGAAACCATCTCCAGAGAGGAAACAATGATAAGGACAATACGGAGGTCAATTTATTACATATGTCAAGGCATCAAAGGACATCATAGAATGAAATTTACCATTCCTCTCATTTATGTTTGTTTTTATCATATTCCTGAAATATACTACTTCTGTATTTAGAAATGCCCGGCCATGACATAGCAGTTTCAACTTCCAACATTTTGCACTCGACTGTGATAATCAACACATGAAGCACAGATGGCTTTCTGTGACAGTAATCTTTATCTCATAAAAGTCCAGTGGTATTAGCAACAACAGAAGCCTATAAAGAAGGACCAGTCCTGACATTGAGGACACATCTTCTTCCATTCTCCAGAGTGTTGGAAAAATCATTTTCATTTCATCCTATATTCTTGCCAAAGGTGTGGGGGTCCTTATTGCAATGCCTACAATGCAAAACAGAGTTACTAAAAATATGCTCTAATATGTAGTGTTTCACACCAAGAAGACTATTTAAGCATGACAAGGAAAAAAATTGCTAGTGCTTTGTTTGTTTCTAATGACATTCCATTTAATATAAACTACATCAAATTCCATGTCTGCATACTCCTTTAACAGATATCCACTTGCAAATATTGACGTCTAATTGCCCTCACCTTCTTGATAATACTAAAAAAACTAATACTGGCATGTCAATAGCTTATAAAACAATGACAGTTTAAAGAAGACCTTAAACTTATATAGCTTGTAAGAAAATAAAAGGGTTGTTTTGTGGAGCTGTGGCTTATCTTCTTCTTGTCTTCTACTCACCTCTTTCTCAGTAATACTTAAAAAAACTAATACTGACATGTCAATAGTTTATAAAACAACGGCAGTGCAAAGAAGATCTTTAACTTATTTAGCTTGTAAGCAAGTGACAAGGTTATTTTGTGGAGCTGTGGCTTATCTTCTTCTTGTCTTCTACTCACCTCTTTCTCAATAATACTAAAAAAAACTAATATTGACATGTCAATAGCTTATAAAACAATGGCAGTGCAAAGAAGATCTTTAACTTATTTAGCTTGTATGCAAGTGACAAGGTTGTTTTGCAAAGCTGTGGCTTATCTTCTTCTTTTCTGCTACTCCACATCAAAATATCTGTCAAAACCCACTCATGAATTGGTAAATTTATTTGATATGGTTTTATTATCTTTTATTCTTAGCGAAATCAGTGAGCAAAAAAGCAAAACTTAATCCACGTTATATCAGGAAATACTTATATCAACTAAAGAGTTCATTGATAAGTTTCAAATGCAACAAGTCTAGGACCTAGTAAGACCTCACTGTTCAGCTATTGTTCTCCTGATTTATACTAGCATGGGAACAAATGCTTCAAAAGTTGACACTGGAACATAGTAGGTTGACACATCAAGTAAAGGAAACTAAATAAATGGTTGATGCAGTATATTGGTTACGGGAATGATCACCATTGAAAATAGCAAGGTATATGAAAAAGATGATAAAATTCAAGATAATATCTGGCAATCACATTGAAGAGAGAAGAATGGGAACAAGAAAATAGAAAGTATGATGTGAAACAAAATATAGATGTCCCATTTGTATTGGCCTATATATTTGTTACAACTGAGAATTGTTAGTCTAATGGGATATGTTCTAGTGGTCAACCAAAAATATACCAAAATTGTGACAATTGGTTTACATTTAGGATGTCAAGCAAGTAACAGAAAATAAAGAAATTTCTCTAAAAATATTATCTATTGAAAATATTTCCTTTCCAAAATAAACAGAACCTCAATAGTAATAAATTTCACATTATTGAGCTCAACTTACATATTGCCATCAACTATCTTTATCCTTTGCCATAGTGATACCACGGTATAACTCCATTAAGCCTGGTATGCTATCTGAATGCTTAACAACATAATTCTTGTAGAAAGTGTTTTCATTTAGAGTAAGAAGCCAAGCATAATTCTTGCCCTCTTTAAGCAGATTCTTTGACTTCAAAACCTTCAAGACATTATACCTTGGACGAAGCCTTTTATCAACCGCATACATAAGAAATCTGGGGTAACGAATTATAGACTCTATATCCATCTCCATAGTATTCACATAGAAATCCATTGCACTCCTCATTTTCTCCTCTGAGCAAGCCAAACATTGCGGGTTGTTCTTAAAAACCAACCAAATATCCTCTTCTGACCACCCCAAGCTCTTCAACACTTCCATTTTTCTGTTCCAAGTTGACTCATTCATGGAAACCAATACTCTAAGAGCATGCATAAACACCGAAGAAGCCGGTTCTAGACCCAATTTTTTGACAGTTTGTGCTACATCTTCCAACCTATTGACTTTCCGCATTATTGTTCTAGGCTGCGTTAGAATCAGTTTCGATATGCTATGTAAAGGCACTCCTTCCCTTATCAAAAAATCAATATTTGGTTGCAAAATCCCGGTAAAATCATAATTTAAAAGCCACAAAGACCGCTTAACAGCCGCCATGACATTCTCATTGTTTTCAAGATATGTATTCAGAAATTGAAACGATGGTTTTATATGAGAACTCAAGCCTCGCCTCAAAATGACAGGATTTAATACAATAAAGTCAGCAAGAAGCGTACCCACAAAGCCATTTTGAGTGAGGAACTCTATCTTGGGCTTGAGATTGTCTTCCACTTTGGATTGGAGTATCATTGGACACTTTTTGATCAATTCCGCGATGTGGGTACTGTCAAAACCGTGAGATTTCAAGAAAGTGAGCACAGCTTGAGGCCTTTGGAGGTTATTTTCTTTGAGCTTGAGCTTCTGTGAGGTTGAGAGAGCGGCTTCTAAGGGAAGCCCACATGAGTTCATGAGGTAGTTAATAGTGAAAGAGGATGGAAGTAGTTGAGAAGTTGATGAGGTTTTTGCTGCCGATGTTGTCAAAAAACGATTTTGCATAAGAGAAAGCAGGTTTCTGAAGGGAAGATTGGCAGCCATTGTTGTGGAAGCAAAGAAAAGATACACAGACAATGTTTTTAGAGAAGGGTTTTTGCTAGGGTTTAAGGGGAAAAGGAGGGAGATAATTTGGGAAAAGAATATAATAAGTTGACATGCGTTTTGAAACAATATTGCAAACTAAGATGCATTTGGTTGTAGGTTCCAATTAGTTTAACTGGTAAAATCTCTAATAGTTGTATAAGAGATCTAGGGTTCAATCCCCGCCTATACCAAAAACTAATTGGTGTCTTGGTCTGATAATAAAGAGCTATCATTAGGAGCGAACGCCATAAATTGAAACTCTCTCAAGATGCATTTGGTTGAATGTAAAATATTTTCCAAGTGTAAAATATTTTTAAGTGAAAATATTTTCGGGGAAGGAAAATATTTTCAAGTGTTTGGCTACATTACAAAAATTGTTTTAGAAAATATTTTCATGTGTTTGTTTGCATTCTGAATATGCTATTTTCTCACATTTTCTCAGTCACTTTCTCAACTTCCAAAGAAATTTTATAATAGAAAATTTCAATATATAAACTTAAAAAAACAAAAATCAAAACAAAACCATTCCTTAAACTCAAACTATTCGGTCAAACTGAGAGAGGGAGGTAGAGAGAGTGATAAAAAATTGAGGGAAAGGGACAAGTAGATCGAGAAAGAGAGAGATCAGTCATGGGTGGGTCATGGGCGACGTGATCTCAAAGGTGAGGTTGAGTTTAAGAGAAGTGTGGGTTTGAGAGAGGTGAGGGATGTGGATTGGGTATTGTAGAGGGTGGATCAGTGCTGGGGTGTGATCTCGCCAGTGACGTGGGAGCAACGGATCGGAGATGTTGGAGATGGGATGGGTTTCGCCGGCATGAGGGAGATTTTTGCCTTGGTGGATCGAGTACATGCAGAGCTCAAAGTGGGTGGAGGTGAGGTTGAGTGGATCGGGTACGGCAACACTTCGTCGAAGTGTGGGGGACCTCGAACTGGCATCTACGTGTGGGGTGGAGCTACGTCTCTCTCTCTCTCGTTAGTGCATGGGGTGGAGCTGAGGGGAGATGGGTTTCGAACCCTTGTACTCTTTCTTCTCTCCCTCTCTCTCTCTATCTAAGTCCTGGAAATCATTTGAAGGTAAAATGAGAGTGTAATTGATTTTATGATTAAAGTGGGAGCGTTTTACGGTCAATGGAAATGATTTTTCGTTTGACCAAATTTTCCATGCGCAACCAAACACACGGTAGGGTGTAAAATGATTTCCTGAAATGCTTTTTAGGCGAAACAAACACAACCCTAGCATCTTGAGTTTTATAGGCTCATTTTTTTGTTAAAACTCGAGGCTCAAAGACACGGTTTTCACGTGCTGAGTTGGAACTATTAATGCCACATAGATCTCAAGTCTTATAGACTTGAGTTCTAAAAAGCAAAACCGAATCTTTAAGACTCGATTTTTGTCGAGCAAATTCCATTAACTGATCTATGAAGTATAATGCCACATGGATCTCGAGTTTTATAGACTCGATTTTTGTCGGGCAAAATTTTATAAACACAGATCACGCTCCTCAGTAACTCACTGCACACTCACTCACCCATAACACTCCTAACCTTTAACACTCCTCACACTCCTCAGTAACCCACTGCCTCACTCACCCATAACACCCACACTTTTTACACCACATTGCCTCTAATCTCACACCACATTCCTTTCTACTACTCCTCTCTCTCAACAAATTTACATCTCTGGTAAGGGTTTAGATTTTATTGTCATTGCAGTTGGGTATTATTTGTTGTTGGGTGTGGGTTCAAGACTTTGACTATTTATTTGGTAGATACTTAACATAACTAAATTAAGATGCCATGATATTGTGAATATATACAACTTTGTTTTGTTAGTGTAAATTTTTTGACTATTTATTTGCATGGTTTTTGTTAGCAAAATTTATTCATCATTTCTAAGCTCTTATCAAGAATGTGTTTTTATCATGATCTTAGTAAAAATAACATAATTATCAATGATATAAATAAAACTACCATTCCATCTAGAAAAGAGACTTTGACAATGCAAAAAACTACCATTCCATTGGATTTGGAGTTGAGCAATAGTTGCATTGCCACTTGCCAACATTGGTGTCATTATTAGAAAGATTAGGATGTCAAAGAAGTGATGATAATCTAAATTTATTGCAAATCTACATGGAAAAGTCATTAATTTAGTCCTCATCACATATACCCCCAAACCACAATTCATTCCCAACATGTTCACTGATATATTTAGAAGGAAAACAAAGATTGAACTTAAAAAACCAATAAAAATAACACTAACTAAATATAGCAACCAATATAATATGAAGCTCCGAAGAATGTCAAGATACTCTCTACCCGCTAAAAGCAAAACCAATGCTAAATATGAATGATATTGCAACTCCAAAAACATATATTTTCAAGGTGCTAAACTGCATAAAACACATGTAACACCTTAACTACCACTGTTAATATGGTTTATTATCAAAATTCAAACCAACTTAATACAGCAACCAACATAATATAAAGCTTAAAAGAACCTGAAGATAGTATCTTTCCCTCTGAAAAGCAGAAATATGATGCAAAATACTGGCATATATCCACCAATATCATCAACCAAATGAACCCAATAAAATAGAAGCCCAATCAAATTCCCACAGTAGGCTTCCATTACAAGTTTACAAATACACCAAAGAAATACTTCTACTTACTAATTCTAATGCAAAGGAAGCTGAAGAACAATTCAGAATCCAAAATAAGCAACTGGGTATTCACCTAAACTTTATTAAGAAGCACAAGATAAGAAAAAGAAAGAAACTTGGTGGACCTATAGAGAATTGAACAACTTGGACTTTTTTTTTTTTTTTTTTTTTTTTGAGAAGCAACTTGGACTTTAAAAAGGAAAAAAAGGGAGAGGCCAACCACAACAGATTAATAGCTTTCCTGATATTTAGTTTTCTAAAAGTTGGCAATATCCTGCAAAGGTCAACAATAACGGTCATTACTTAAAAATTAGGACTCAGATTCATTAACTTAAAATTAGAAGCTTTTTAATGTAGCACCTACGAAAATGAATACTCATGGCAGTCTCAATTTTCAATCAATCTTGTATTCCCAAAATAAGGCTACATTAAACAGAGCGACGATCTAACAAAGAGGCAAATGAAAAGATGGAAAAAAAAATGACATCAACAAAAAGAGATGTAAGCAAGAACCTACCTAAAAAACCCTATCTCTATAACTGAAATTTAGCAACCAACATTAGGAAAGAATTATTGCTGGATTCAAAATTGGAATCGCATATATTATAGTACCTGCAATTCATGTTGATATAAGAGTCTTAGGATGTTCGGACTATCCTATGACAAAAATTAAAATTGAATGGAAAAGATGGCATAAAGAAACTAAAACAAATCCTCCAACAGTGACAAAACCATAACCTAAATAAAGAAAATTTAAACTCTCACAATCTGAAATAAAACAGAAAATTAAGTAAATAAGAAAAGGGTACAAAGAAATGAACTTGATGTATAATTTTGAAGCATTTTTTATGTTAGAATTAAATGATTTCATTTAAGGGGCAAACAAAAAAGAAAAATCTTACAAAAATCTGTCAAATAGGGAAAAACATTCTAACCAAATAGCAATAATCAACAAAACGAAACCCAAAAAAATGGAAAAATAAAATGGGAAATCAAGTTACCTTTAACCTTGATTCAATAACCTTGATGAAAATCAGGAAGCACTTGATTACAAAACCCTAAGGCACACAAATGCAGTAGCTTCTCACAGAATATATGAGTTCTAAGTCTCTATTTCCATATTTGATGACTTTTAAATAAGTTTTATATATGACTAGGGTTGTAAGAAGATAAACCCTAATCATCAAGTCATCATGGGCCGAATTTTAGATTTAAGATTTTTGAAATTGTAGTTATCGATATATCGAGCTTATGTCGAGCTTCTCCATCAATCTTCGATAGCAACATCTGTCGAGCTTGTGTCAAGGCTTAATGAAACAGTATTTTCTTTCACTTATTTCTTGGATCAACCTTCATGTCTTTAATGATACCACTTGATATATTTGAACAACATACTCCTTGATACATTAATCCCAAGTTGTCAAGACTTAATGAAACAGTCTTTCTTCACTTGGTTCTTGGACTAACCTTTATGTCTTTAATGATACCACTTGATATGTTTGAACAACATACTCCTTGATACGTTAATTAATCCTAACTTAGATCTATCCAATTACAAGTGAAGTTCATTTTGTCAAAATATGACCCTAACAACAATAACAGTGCTCCTCCCTAGTAAAGTTCAAGCTTGATAGGACAGTACTCTTCCTAAAATGAAGTCCCATCATCACGTTGAAATTATGTAACACCAACCAATTTTTATTTTTTTAATTTATTTTATAAGGTCTCGTTATTTATTGAGTCTAAATTCAGTAAGGATGAGATGTAAAAGAAAAACTCATGTTTTACACCATCCAATAAGAAATTGGCACATCAGTTTTCACTTAAAACTCAATAAATCCTATCACACATAATAATATCTCGATAAACTCATAATAAAGTTGGATTTTCAAATGGGTATTAGAATTGATTGAGTGTGGTTATGCTTATTCTTTAATATGTAATATGATGATATGGCATGTTGAAATTGGAGGGGTAAAACTTGGGATTTACACCATATCCTTATAGAATTTAATCTCTTATTTATTTAAAAGGTCTTGTTACACAATTATGGATAGCCAATTAAGGCCCTTGGCACTAACCATGCAGGTTAAATAGCATTAATATTGACCAAATTACTATTATATTAGTCGCTAACGCGTGCAATGCATGAGATTGTTTTAAATCAAATGTTAACATGTTCAAGTTTAAACATTTCTCTAATTACAACTATTGAAAGCTATATTGGCTCCAATATAAGATGAAACATGTAGTTATGATGAAACTATAAAAATATTACACATAAGATCATTAAAAATGAGATAAATAAAAATATTATGAAGTAATATATTACAATAATCATAATATGCTCTTACATTTGGTTTAATAAGTATTACAAAAAAACCAGTAAATAGAATAAATATACAATTGTACTTACATCTTCAAGCTTTATCCAATTCTTTTTAATATTCTATTTCCTCCCTTTCTTAGGCTCTTCTCTTTTCTAAACTACTTCAAGCTACTTAATTTTTCACCAAATTAATATCAAGTATAACACCAAATTATACCAATTCAATCCAAGATTTGCAATGTAAAACCAAACACTCTTAATGTCAATAAATTTCATAATAACCCCACCCCAGCTATTAAATTATAAAAAAATCCAATATATCTATAATCTTCATGAAAATAAGTATTCCATTGGTCTTCATCATGGAATTTAGAAATAAAATAATAAAAGAGATTAGACACACACAAAAAAATTCAATATACCCAAGTTATAAATAAAATACCAATACTAACTGTGCTAAGGTGGAAAATGGTACTATCTTTTGCCATATATAAATACAACATGACCTAAGACCTCAAAAGCTTACATGGAATATGTTTAAATGGTACTATGATTTTATTCAAACATTAAGAATACAAAAGCCATAAATCTAGATATTTATGGCATTTGTTTCAAGTTTATGCCAAACCAAAACTAAAGGCAAGCCTTTGAAAAAAACCAAAAATATACATTTAAATCCAAATCTGTTAATTGGGAGCCACTGGGTGCAATTCACAATGGCTTTGTAAAAAACAACCCAAAAGGAAAAAATAAATGTTAAAATCTATGTGGTCTTCCAAACTAGAAAACAACCCAAAATTAAAAATTAAAAAAGAAAGAAAGATGCAGATGATATGTAAAAAGATGGGTATTTGATAATGAAAATTAGAAGGGTGTGACTTAAAAGGGAAAAAACCTTGTTGTAATACCATTAATACTCTATCCATATATCGAAAGACACTTAATATTTTAACCAAAGGAGAAGAACAAGAAAACTTGTTAATAAATTTGATAAGCCAGATCAATAATCCTGAGCTTAAAGAAGAATATTTTAAAAAGCTCAAGAAAACTATGATTAAAGATGAAAATGATAAAAAGATAAAATCAAAGATAGATCTTGATGAAACTCTAGAAAGATTTAATAAAAAGAAATCTAAAGAAATAATTGTTAATGATTTAAAACATGAAATTACTGTTATTAAGAAAGAAATCATTGAGCTAAAAAATAATTTAAAGAATATTAAGGATGATAACTTTGGCTTAAAACAATAAATATTACTTTTAAAAATTGACAAACAACTTGATAATGAACAATCTAATAGCGAGCCTAATGAGCAGAAAGATGAAAACGACCCCAATCAACATGCTCATCTTTCTGATCCTACTGCTGATGTTAATAGACTCAGTCTTATTAACAGATTGATTCCTCCAAAATGGTTTTCAAAAGTTAAAATTTTTGTTTTCCATGAATATGAATTCAATGTTATTGCCATGATTGACTTTGTTGCTAATATGAAATGCATTCAAGAAGGAATAATTCCATCTAAATATTATGAAAATTCCACGAAGAAATTGCTTTCTGCTAATGGTACTCAAATGGAAATCAAATATGAATTAAATAATGCTCATGTTTGCCATGAAAATGTTTGTTTTAAAATCCCCTCTGTTCTTGTTAAAAACATGACTAATAAAGTGATTCTTGACATTCCTTTCATATATTCTTTATATACTTTTCTTATTGAACATGATGGTATCACTACTGACCCATTTGGGCAGAAAGTGTTTGCTTCTAGATTTGAAGTTGATACTAATGATTCTTTAAGCTTGATTCATGCCAAAGCCAAGCATCTAAATTTTCTAAAAAAAGAGGTTAGATATAAGAAGATTGCTGAAAAACTTTCCGACAAATTATTACAATCCAAAATTGATAATTTTTATAAAATTTTGATATATGATGTTTGTTCTGATATCCCCAATGCTTTTTGGCATAGGAAAAAGCATATTGTCAATTTGCCTTATGTTAGAGAATTTAATGAGAAAAACATTCCAAGTAAAGCTCGTTCCATTCAAATGAATATTGATACTGTCAAATTTTGTAAAAAGGAGATTCATGATTTACTTGCTAATAAACTAATTAGGAATAGCAAGTCCCCTTGGTCTTGTGTTGCCTTCTATGTTCAAAAAAATGCTGAAATTGAAGAGGGACTCCTCTCTTAGTTATTAATTACAAACCTTTGAACAAAGTACTAGAATGAATTAGGTATCCTATCCCTAATAAGAGTGACCTAGTACATAGGTTATAGCATCATATTTTCTAAATTCAATATGAAATCAGGGTTTTGGCAAGTCCAAATCAGTGAAGCCGATAAATACACTGCTTTCACCACTCCCTTTGGACGTTATGAATGGAATGTTATGCTCTTTGGTCTTAAGAAAGCCCCTAATGAATTCTAGAATATTATGAATGATATCTTCAATCCCCTGGATCTTGAAATGGCTGTATGTAAAGGAAGGTGATGTTCTTACTTGGCAATGGTTTGTTATATGGTGGGATAAATTTTCCCACACCCAAGATGTTATTGTTAATGTTACCCAGGAATTCCCTGCTGCTCCTCAAAGCACTGTTAACACTATTACTCACGTTAAGGGTCAAGCTCTGGCTTACCCCCTCATGCAGGCAGCCATGCCTTAACCCACTACATCTGCACCTGCTACCACATCCACTACTAAACCTGCTATGTCTTCTGCCAAGACCAAAAAGAAGAAGTTTGCTTTTGATGGTCTCGATAAATCTGCCTTAGTAGCTCTGTTAAAACAACAATGAAAGGATGAAAAAGAAGCCACAAATGATAACTCAGAAGAAGAAGAAGAAGAATGCCAAGAATTCGGGGCATCCTCAGAAGCCTATGTTACTAATACCAATCCCTATAATCAGGAATTATTTGGTCATGATGAATCTTCAACACTAGATTTAGGAGAGAATTAACCTTGTCGGCATAAGTAGCCAAAATTGCTAAAATAATTCTCCTGATAAGTCTGCACTAATTCCCTGATAAAGCTACAGAGGTGCTTTGATTCCCTGCTCTTGCTTTGGCTATTCCCCACTAGGGGATAATTACCTCTCCAAACAGCACATGACCTGCCATAGATAGTAAAAAAGTCAATTTTATTGTTCACATGAATAGTAAAAGTCAATTTTACAATTTAAATAGTGTTTTATTTTCCCTAAAAAAAGGAATGTCTCTTTCAGCTTAGAGGCATCACTTAATTTTTCTAGTTTCGAATTCCATATAGTTTCCAGATTGCTTCCTAAGCCTGAAACCTTTTTCCCATTCCAGTTTAAAACTTTGTATCTACTATTATCTCCTGTAAGTGTTTAAATCTCTTATTAAAATCTTATTATAATGCCTACTGTTTTATTTTAAGCTTTCTTATTTTCAGCAATTATATATATGGAAATAAATAGATAGAGATGGTGTAGAGTAAACAAATAAAATTCTCAATCTGTCTACTACTTGGATTAGATTATATTAAATTATACAGGAACACTATTGTTTTTGGCGAATGGATAATTTTGCTTTCACAGTCAGTTTGTTCTAGTTGTTTTATTGGTCGGTACCGATTTTGAATATGGCAAAATCAAAAGTTTCGGTTTGGGGCAAAACTTCCTTTTCACACTGATTTGACCCTACCAATTTTAGAGCTAAATATTTTGTTGGAACACACTTGGAAAATTTTATGATCATTATTGTTGGAAAGGTTTTATATTTTATTAATGGAATTAGAACTCTGACAATTGTAGTAAAATTTTATTATATTTTGCTATGAATGCAATTAAAAATATAATGTGTATATATATACACACACTCTCTAGACCCAATTTGAGTTTAAGGCATGACACTTGCTATCTAAGGATTTGTTTAAAGATACTCATATAGATTAGGATATTAATTTTTTTTATTTTATATTATTAATGTTTATTCAAAATTTTAATATAATGAGAAATCCATTATATTGTGCCTTTTTTTTTAATTAAAAAAAAAAGGATATCTTCTTATGTACAATATTTTTTTCTAGGTTAAATGTAGCATTGTGTGCAGGTCGAGTTTGATGGGTTAAAGGTAAAAAATTTCAACCAAACCAAGATTAGTGTTACTTTTTACAAATCAAAGTCCTTACGCTCAATGTTGTAATCTGACAAAAAGAAACAATTCTATGTATAGAATCATGGATCAACCAATAACACTTATTTCTTCAAACTTGGTGAAGAAGGTGTTCAAACTGGGGCCATGGTCTACTATCTGGTGGTGCTCAAACCGTGCAAATCCAACCAATGATTAGAGGATATAGACTTCATGATTTTAACAACTTTCTCGGTCCAAATGATCAATCTTCTCTTCATTAACATATCAAAAGTGAATGCAATGAGAAACGGGAAAATTTGAGAAATTTAACAGTTACGGATGTGAGTGGTGGTTAGGAATTTTTCAAAGCACTCTGATTGGGTTTGGTATTAATGGGTTTCTGAAGTGTGAAATTATTTTTGTGATTTTTCACTTTAAAAAAAGATGTTATTTGAAAAAAATTGTTGTCAAGGTCATTACTTTGTCAATTACGTAAATAATACCATTAATTACAGTTAGAAGAATGACTAATATCGCTCATTTTTGAAACTTGAGAATCAATAACATTTACTTGAAACTTGGAAGATAATTTCAAGTAAATTTTATGAAACAAAATATATATATATATATATATATATATTTTTTTTTTTTTGATATACTTCAACTCATAACTAAACAAGGGAAGAATAGCGAAGGTAATCTTCCTTACAAACAGCAGCAAGAGCTGGAGGAAGATTACCCTTATTGAAAACAAAAGAAAATCTGGAATTTAAAGCTAATCTAGCGACTTCATGAGCTGTTGCATTGCAGCTTCTCTTAATCCAAACAAAAGAACTGTGATGAATCACCTCAGCTAAGGAGCGAATGTTGGAGATGGTAGTCTGGATGGACCAATCTGGAGTGGCAGCGCTGTTGGATAGTGAATTGAAACACACCTGCGAATCTCCTTCAAAAGCTACCTGATTCCATCTTTCCTGCTTAGCAATCTGCACGACCCATAAAAGAGCTTCTGTTTTAGCTTGGAGTAGTGACCGAAGGGGGCTGACTTTTGCCCAAACATTACAAATAAAACCTCCGCGGTCTGTGGCAACCACAGCCAGAGCTGTCATTGAACTAGATAAAGCAGCATCTACGTTAACTTTAATCCAGCCAGGAGGAGGGGGGTCCAGTGATGTGGACTGATATGGGCAGAGGAAGTTAAGGAAGCTGAGCAGACAGCCACATACTCCCTGAATCTTCTTTGAATGAGCTGAGTGGAGGCACGCAAGTCCACTTTGCTTTTAAGATGGAGCTCAGTGTTTCTCATCATCCATATCTCCTCTAAAGTAAGGGCCATGACTAGTGAAACTTTCCATTGGTCTGCTACTCGACAAAGAGCATCTGGGGGCTTGATAACTAGATTGACTATGTCCTCAGGTGAATCAGCCCTTACATCTTTTGCTCTGAAACCCCAACAAGCTGAGAACCATAAAGCTTTAGCAATTAGACATCTAAGAAACAGATGGCAAGGTGACTCGATACATCCCTGACAAAGGAGGCAAGTTGGATCATGAATATCCACCCTTTTTAAAAGGTTTACTCTGGTTGGAAGGGCGTTGACCCCTAATCTCCAAAGGACCATTTTAATTGTTTCAGGCGCTTTTAGATTCCAAAGCTTTTTCCAAGCTACAGTGGAAGAGACTTGAGTGTTGATATGGGAAGAAGATACACGACTAACAGATTTGACAGAGAAATGCCCTTCGGATATAATGTCCATATCAACTTATCAGGGGTTGGCCTGATAGGAATAGGTATAGTAAGAATGGCTTGTGCTGATGGCGAGTCAAATAATTCATAAATCAGATAAGCCTTCCAACAATGCAGATCCGGATGTCAATAAGATGGGATACCAAGATAGGTTGTTGGGTAGCCACTCCATCTCTAGGTTTTGGAATAAAACCTTGAATCCAAGGAACCCAAGGATCTAACCAAACATTAATAGAGGAGCCATCCCCAATGAGATAACATGCATCCTTGACGATGATATCCTTAGCATTTTCAATAGCTCAACCAGTCATTCTTCACCATGTACCTAGCCCTTAGAATTTTCATACAAAGGCTGTCTCTCTTAGATGCAATCATCCAAGCTAGTTGGCCAATAGTGCATTGTTGATGTCTTTGGATTTTTTTAAAACCCAAACCACCTGCACTTTTAGGGATGCAAAGCTTGTCCCAAGCTCTCCAAGCAAGGAGTTTTCTTCCTTCTTGATCTTTGGGCTTCCACCAAAACCTTCTAGTAAGAGAGTCCAACTTGTCACACACTTTATTAGGAAAACTAGAAGTTGACATAGTATATGTAGGTAAGGATTGAGTGACCGAGGTTATGAGGGTTCTTTTACCTGCCTAGGATAGGCACTTACTTCTCCACCCTATTAACTTAGACTCTAGTCTTTCTTGGAGGTAGGCAAAATCTTTGGAAGGGGCTTTTGAGAGGAATAAAGGGGCGCCGAGATATTCAACATCTTTTTTGAGATTTTTGAATTGAAGGATTCTTTTGATGGATCTCCAAGTTTGGGGCTGAGTATGCTTGGAGAAAAAAACCCCAGACTTATTGTAGTTGATACTTTGCCCCGACCAACTACAATATTTTTTAAGAACATTGGCTAACCCTTAAGCATCTCTGTTACTGTTTTAGAGAAAAGCACAATGTCGTCGGCGTACATAATATGGGTTATGACTAGTCCATTGGGGCTAGTTTTAATGCCATTGATATTCTTTATTCTTAATTTGTGACCCAGCAACCTAGACAGCACCTCTTGGCCAAGAATGAAGAGATAAGATGGAACAATAGACAATAGTGTGCTTCGGCCCTTCCTATAGCAAACAAATTAATAGATTAATGTTGCAAATCCATTTGTTAATTGATGAGTTATAGTTTGTTCGCCTCGTTAAGGCTGCTGGGCTGGACCGCCCACTAATGGGCATCCAAATTGGCCTATAAGAATGACAAAATTCTATAAACTCAACTCAATGACTAAAAAAAAAAAAAAAAATACTCAGCGACTTTGTATACACATTTTCATTTCTGGGCTTTGTTATTTTTTTGTGAATTTAACTTTGGGTTTGGGCTTTGGTTCTATTTTATAAATTTATTTTAGGGTTTGGAGTGGGCTAATAGTATATTTTTATTCTGGGCTTGACTTGAGTTGGGTTTAGTGAAGAACTTTCGGACTGAACTATGTAAGTTTTGGGTTACAATATGTTTGAATGTGTATCTAGGCTTGGGCTTGAGTTCTTTAAGAGCTTTAAGTAAAGTTTCAAGTTGAATTTTATGGTGGAATGGGTTAAATTTTGAGGTTGGGCTCGAATTGAATGGGTTTAGTTCAAAATAGTCCAATAGGTGGGGCCAAGGCCGGTGTGACTTGGATTTAAAAGGAGAATTTTAAGTGAGATTGAGTTGGGTTTGATTTAAGCGGGCATGGGCCATATTCTTAGATGGGATTTTGAAAATAGATCTTCAAGAGGATCTGGTTTAAGCCATTGTTGTGAATTGGGCTAGTGTAATATTTAGTTGAATGAGAGCTCTTGTAGCCTAACGAATCGGGTTCAACTTACAAAAAGCAACTCATAAGATAGGTGGGTTTATTTTGGCACAATTGGGCATCAAAATCAAATAGTTTAGAACTTTAGGTATGGTTCATTCATTAGACGAGGTAAGTCAGTGGGATGTTTCTTTTAGATCACTAGTTTTTTAGTCTTACAAAAGCAAGTTGTAACAAATCCTACTCATTTCATAGCTCATAGCTGTGTTGGGCCAATCTTGTAATTCAAAAATTGTATGGATGGAGGAAATAGGAAACTCCGCCATTTATTGCCGGCCTTGTGGCCAATGATGTCTCCACTTTATAGTTTTTGATTGGTATCAATAATAAAAGTCTATCCAAACAAGTATAAATGCTTATGGGTGTGGGAGGCAAGAGTCAGGGTTCAAGTTTCCAGGAAAGAGCTTCACACACATATACACATAGATTAGACTAGAGTAGAAATTCTATCTTCTATCAAAAAAATAATAAAAGTCTATCTCTCTTTGCATCTAAAGCCCATTTCTAAGAGTAGCAGTGTTTGTTGAGGACTTTTGTCAAACAGTGGGAAGCATTTCTCCTAAAAATAACCATGAAAATTGGTGGTGAGGAGATGAAAAGTGGGACCATTACGCAATAAACACCCATGTAACAAGATAAATTATTTAGTCACATCAGTAGTGCCTAGTGGTCTACCAAGTTAATAACATTGGGTCATGTGTTATAATTTACTGACTGAGATCCTACTCACTAGGGGTGTGCATGAGTTGGGTTTGGTCGAATTGAAGAGTTTTTTTAACCTACCAACCCAACCCACCATGGTAGGTTAAAAAAAAAATCCAATCCAACCCAACCCAAACAAACACAAACTATATAAGGAGAACTTAAGGTTTGGGTTTTATATAGAAAGAAAGGCAAAAAAGTAAATAATAAAATCGTATAATATATTTTTCTAATATATTTTTTTAATTTTAAATATATTTTAAATATAGTTAGGCTGGGTTGGGTTAGGCGGATTTGTGACCTAACCTGCTATAAAAAATTTAAAAAAAAAAAAAAATTAATAGCCTAAACCAGCCTACCAAACCTTAAAATTGAGCTAGATTAAGTCAGTTTTGACAAATTGGTGGGCTCACTGTACACCCCTATAGCTCTACTAGTCACCAACATAGTCATAAAAATAACATAAAATATAAAAGAAAAATCCTTACCCTCTACCTTCATCATCCTTGGCTCCCTACCCCCTGGCTCCACCATGGCCACTATCCCCATGTCTGGCCGTTGGTAATGACGGTGATCCTCCCTAATAAACTTGAAGCAATTTCATACTCTTCATTTTTTTTTTTTTTAATTGCTGAGAAAGTTGAGATAGGAATAGGAGAAGAACACTTCAAACTAATTTAGTTTTGTACTTTTTGCTTATGCGGCTAGTTTCAGTTTTTAGTTGGTATGTTTGTAATTTTGCTTCTAAGTACTTTTTTTCTTTGTTGGGTTTCTTATTTGATTTTTGTTTTATAGATCAACCTAAACCCTATTGTTACAAAGAGAGGAGTTGTCCATTGCACTCAATATGTTCAAGGATCTAATTATTGTCTAATAAATGTCTTTCTTGATCAAATTCCAGGAAAGGGAATAATTATTTCAGTTGTATGTTTGTCTTCATCCATCTCCATGTTAAATTTTATCAATTTCTATTATAAAATTGTGTGTGGTTTATTTCCTTAACAATCCTGTCATTGGCTAAACTCTTAGAACCTTCTTGCAAATTGATAATCTAGGGAAGGGAGATGTAGGTCAAGCTTTATAGAATTTCAACGTGATGATGGGATATTCATTTTAGGAAGAGTACCATCCCATCAAGCTTGAACTTTACTAGGGAGGAGCACTGTTATTGTTGGGTCATATTTTCTTTGTAATTGACTAATCCTTGGGCAAAACACATTTTACTTGTAATTGGATAGATCCAAGTTAGGATTAATGTATCAAGGAGTATGTTGTTCAAACATATCAAGTGGTATCATTAAAGACATGAAGGTTGATCCAAGAAACAAGTGAAGAAAGCCTATTTCATTAAGTCTTCACACAAGCACGACAGATGCTGCTATCGAAGATTAATGAAGAAGCTCGACACAAGCTCGATTTGTTGAGAACTATGATTTTAGAAATCTCAGATCTGAAATTTGGCCCATCATGACTTAAATGATTAGGGTTTCTCTTCTTACAACCCTAGTCATATATAAGACTTATTTTAAAATTAATCAAGTACAGAAACAGAGACTTAGAACTCATATACTCTATGTGAAGCTACTACATTTGTGCGCCTTAGGGTTTTGTAACCAAATGCTTCCTAATCTTTATCGTTTATGAAGCAAAAAACTTTACAGCCAACAACAATCAATCAAGTTGCTGGAGTTAGTCATATACTGGGATCCATGCAAAGGAGTTAGTCATAGATTGAAAATTTGTACAACAAAAGAAAGAAGGTTGCTACAAGATCAAGTCCAATTGGGTATTGGAGCAAAAGTTCAACTATAGGCTGGTGTTTTGGGATAGGTCAGGGTAGTGGTAAGATTCCCCATACTTGTAACCACTTGATTATTGATTAGTTGATTCTTGGGAGTGGTGACCTTAAATTCTCCTGGTGGGGTTTTTGCCTTGCGAGAGGTTTTTCCCATTTGTCAACAAAGCACCGTATTAATTTATTTTCCGCTACATTTAGTTTATTTGGTGATTTTTTGGAGCCTCCACAATTTGCATGTAATTTGACCTAATTAATCAACTTGGTAATTGAATTAATTAATTGGGGTCAATCTATTTTAACCCAACAATTGTCACTACCTGAGTTGTGATAAAGGTGGTGAAGCTAGGGAACAACGATGGCAAAGGTGGAGCTGGTGGCTTGTTTTTTATATTTCATTTTATTTATTTTTATGACTAAGATCTCAGTCAATAATTTATAGCACATGACACAATATTATTAGTATGGAGAATCGCTAGACATTGCTGATGTGGTCCTCCATAAGGACAGAATAATTTTTCAAAGGTGAGTGTCTTGCCTCAAACTAAAGGGGAGGAGAGTATAAAAACAAAAAACCTCAAGGGAGGTTAGTGCAATTTACCTATACGGTAAAGGTTGTAAACATTTTCTATAAATGAAGAGTCTGTTATGTGATTAAGGAACCTCACTCGACTCATTTCCAATTGAAATTAATTTCAAGCTCATGGGAACATTCCTAGAAGTAACATAATTTTTTCCCACGCATGTCCTCCTAACCTTTCACCAAAAAATTATGTTTCATGTTAAAGCACATGCTCCTCAAGTAAGTGATTTCTCTATTTGGATAAAAAGTACTAAGCAAGGCTAAAAAGTTTTCTTCCCTACAATTCTTCACATTAATGTTACTCTTACTCCAACTCTTAATTTCCTTTTTATAACTCTTCTTCTATCCATTTTCTTTTCTATAAGTTTTCTATTACTTTCTATGTACCTCTCCCATTCATTCCTTGTTCTTCTTACAACAAAAAAGGTGACCACTCTCTCCCTTTATGATTATTTTGTTTTCGTTGGTGGATTTGTTATTGTTTTTTCCTCCTTTGTAGTGAATTGTTTTATTACTTGCAGATCTGTTTCAAGCCCTCTTTTACTGATTTGATTTGAATTTAGTTTAGGTTAATGTTTAATTAATTTGGAAGTGAGAATTTGAATTTATATTTTAACACACTAGATTATTACATGGCTTTATCTCATTTTAATTTTGGTGTGTTATAAATTTTTTAGACACTTTTAATATGTTTTGTATTTTAGAGAGATAACATTTGAATTTTTATGTGAATTTGTTTTCTTTTTGGTTTTGATTTTCTGTTTGGGTAAAATATCATTTTTCGTCCCTAAACTATCTCAAAAAATCGCTTTTCGCTCTTGAACTTTAAGAAGTTCTATTTTTGTCCCTAAATTTTGCAAAATCTTCTGATTTTTGTCCTTTTGTTTGTTTCCGTTAGTTTATGTCTTACATGGTCTGGCGGAGCGCTAATGTGGTATCTAACTTGGACTAAATTATTTTATTTTAACAAATATGAACTCGTGGCAAATGCAAACCATTTTTTAAATGGCCATAATTACCCCCACCAAAATCTCCAAGTCTCAGGCATGCTGACATTAACCCAAATTCCCTAGACCATGAAAACCCACCACTCTCACTCACTGAAAACCTCAAACCGGTGACCCCAATCGACCGTTGGCTTCTGCCTCTATCAAAGTTACATATTGATTAACATGTGTGGCAAGCCAACTAAATTTATTAAAGTTACTTAAATACAACATGTGATCCATTAATGTCTGATGGAGTTTTCAACAATAGACACTAGGTACCACTAAATCGGTTTATATACAATATCTGATGGAGTCTGCAACAACAATGTCTGATGGAGTCTTCATAGTAAGCACAACAACTCCAATAAATCCATACATTCCAATAAAGCTATAAAGCAACAAATAAAAAAAATTTGCCTTATAAGGGAGTGATTAAGCGTCCAAGACATTGAAGCTATTTTGCCGATTAGCACTCTGTCAAGCCACATAAGACAAAAATTAATGGTAACAGATAGAGGGATGAAAATCAGAACACTTTGCAAAGTTTAGGGACAAAAATAGAACTTCTAAAAGTTCAAGGACGAAAAATGAACTTTTGTGATACTTTAGGGACGAAAATGATATTTTACCTCCCTTTTTTTTAATTTGGTTAGGTTTTGGCTTTTTAGGTCCAAAAAATATTCGTTTCATTTTTTAAAATAAATTTATAGATATGTAAGTTTTATTGGATTTGGGGAGAGAAATTTTGAATTAAAAAAAATAGTTTTGGGAAATAATTGTCAGTTTCTAATATTTTGGGAATATTATCTCTACATTGCATTTTAAGTTCTTAACAAAGTTGCTTTTCATTTTTGATAACAGATAAATTTTTTAATTATAATGTGTATATGTCTATTAACTTTATTTTAAACTTTTTGTTAGCAACTAGCTAAAAACTTAAAAAAATTTATTATGTCACCACATTTTGACCTCCAATTGAACCCCTGTCCAACCTTAAAACCATGAATTCCTCATCTTTCTAGTTCTTTTAATGGTTCTATTTTTAAAACCATATTTTGATCACGTGACTAATTTTCTTCCAATAAGCTACAATAATGATTAGAATATGCTCGGTTGCTTTTATCTCGGGCATTGTTCATATGCATTTTTTTTTTTTATAGTGCTAATATGTTCATATATCGTATGTATTGTTATTAATAATAACAAAGTGAACCCATATCCACGCAATGCTATTTATAGAAGTAAAGATTATAATTGAGGAAAACTTAATTTTTTTTTTTTTTTTTTTTTTTTTTTGGTGTTTGAGAATAACTTAACACAAAAACATAATCAAATTTAATAATATTAAGCATGGAAGGACAAATCAAGGTCATTGACATGTTCTTTTTAGTAATTCAATAAAAGCTCATTGACAAGAATGGTCATAGCTGAAGGAATAAATTTCCAATTTATTTTGCAAGACATTTGTGTGTGTGTGTGCACGCGCGCTAAATAAGTACTTTATTTTATTGAATTACTGAAAAGAACACGATTACAATTAAAAGAACTAGGCCTAGAGCCATCTCGATCCATAGCCTCAACAACACGAGGGACTAGGGAAGAGATGGGAACTAGTTCTGTTCAATTGAAAAGCACAGCCCACTGGACTTGTGGTACAAAAAATTTTAATTGCCACAATCCCCACCAGGTCCACCAAACCCGAAGGTGTATCCCTCGAACGTACCTATATATCCATGAAAATCTATGAGATAGCAGTTAGGGCTGTCAATGATTGTATCATAAGTATATTTATGAGGTCCATTTAGCACTCCGGAACTATTTCTATACTGGATCGCTCTAAATTGACTTGTATGTCCATAATTGTCATCTGGAAATATTCCGGATCCCATGGGTGGGCTAATTCCATTTGGGGGATTAACAGCGAACCCTCCCCAACCAACAGTTTCAGGTTCAACAAAATTATTAAATATTGCTGCTGGAAAATATCCAATATTAATTTGATCTTTTGTTACCCACCAATTGCCATCTTCCGCCTGTCACATAAAACAACAAGGGTATATGATCAAAGTCACAAAACTCTAAGCACCTTTTTCAAACTTTGATTCAAAATTTAATATACATAGAATGTTAATATTACAAAATAAAATAATATGCAGTTTAATTAACGATAGATTTACCTTTGAAATAGAGAGTCCAATCTCAAATTGAGGACCATTAGGAATGGATACATTACTTATAGGTGACCCGGGATAAACTCTTTTGTCAACTTGCACAAAACCAGGGCAAGCAATGTTGAAGCAGCCTGTCTTATTAGCACCATCAGTCTGTAATTTTCAAAGGCATTGTTACGTATAATTTTTAAAAGAACTTGCAGTATATACAAATTTAATGAATTGAAACACTAGCAAACAAGAAACAAACATGCACCACAAGAAAAAAGTTAGATAATAAATTATAAATGTGTGAAAACGATAGAATAGAAACATACCGTCCAAAATGTAAAGAAATAAGAATACGGAGTACCCTTGTACGTACTTGGGGAAACCTGTTTGAATCAAGGAGTAAAAAACATTATTCTTTTGGAAAATCTGTTATGTTGTTCCATTTATACTTAGAACTTGAACTTTTTTTAACCAATACGAATGACATCTTTTTTTGATGAATAATACGAATGACATCTTATGCATCAAAGAAAACGACCCTTTTTTCTTTGTTTTCTTCGTTGAAAAAGACAATCGTTTATTGCAAACTCATGATTGGACAATTATATCAATCATCAAAGATTAAGGTGTGAAACTGTGAATATCAACAAAATAAGTATAAATTTAAATTACCATCCATCCTGTTGTGATAGAATTCAAGTTCTCGTTTGCACCGTTCATGACATAGATTACGGCATAGCTGCTTCCCTCCTTAACATCAGGATTATAGACATTGATGTTTCCTATAACGCCAAGATAACTTTCATATTTAGATGTTCGCATTTGGATAACTGCACGCTGTACAACCCAACAAATAAGATCAATTTGATGGGATCCACCATTACTTTATTTTCCCCATAAAAAAGCTAGAACCTAGTTCTAAATTTGGCTACCATATTAACCTTCATCATTCTAAATAATAAATAATAATGCATCTTTTGACAAATTTGCTTTAAATTTATATAATTAAATATTAAAAATATTGGGTTTAAGGATCACAAATATATTGAGTCGAGTTTGGTTTTATTCAAACCTGGTTATTTAGCTAATCAAACTTTAAACTTCATTTCAAATTTGGTTCATTTGGTTAATGCAGAGGTTTGAATGGCCATTTTCAGAAAATCTTATTATCACATCAACGTTATATTTTTGGGAAAATAATACTTGTGTAATGTATTATGATACCAAGTATGGTTATGATTACATCATACATCCCAAAATATATAATAAAGAACTTACATGAATATTGGGAACTTTTGTTGTTTGAGGATAAATGTTATTTGACATTGATCTAATTGCTATGAGGTCTGCTTTTGTTGTCCTGCGAATAGGAACTGTTCCTGACGGACAAGCATCTTGTAGTAAACCAATCATTGAAGGTCTATTTCGCGAGAGACCTACATTCTTTGTTGTTCTTTTTGAAAAATGAGGTCTTTCCTGAAGAAGCAAAAATTCAAATTAAACTAAAAAACATGATATTTGTTTTCCAACTTGCAGATTTATATTTTCATAATAATAATAAGTGATAGCTCTATGATAATGACATCCTTAGTGGTATCTCACATGCTCTTGGTTCAAACCCTACTTCCTCTTCCACCACTATCCACTTATTAAAATTACAATTAAAAAAAAAATAAAAAAAATAAATAAAATAAAAAATAAAAAAAAACAACAACAACAACAACAAATCTTTATTCCTAAACCTTTGGAGTCAACTATAAATTCTCAACAAGCTAAGACAAATCTATCAAAATATGTTATTTTTTGTGTCGTTCTATTATATCTGAATCATTCTATGTTTCTAATATATATTTCCCTATATTGATAGGTCCATTGTTATTACACTTACTTACCCAAACTAATGTAATTATAAAAACATACAAAAGTGAGTGATTCATAAGTCATGATATATAATTGCATAGTTAAGGAAACTGAATTTTGCCATCTCTTGCTCTAGTTAGAATGTAGCCTTTAATCAAATTCTGATTAAGAATAGTATTTTTTTTTTTTTTACATAATTGATTTGCTTAATTAATCCTTTAAATAATAAGCCCTAGTCAAATTGGAATTTGTTAAAATGATAAGGTATGGCAAACATAGTAATCATTATGATAATTTTCAGTTCAAAAAGTACAAACTACTACAATTTCTGAAGCAATTGGAAAAAAAAAAAAAATTTGTTTATTGATATAGATAAAGGAATAAATAGTTTCAATATTTGCTTAAGTACCTGGATCTTGTGATCTTTCAACAGAGGATGGTCAAAAGCCAATTGTTTATTGATATCAATGCAATCAACAATATGTCCAAACTCTGTCTACAAAATCAAAAAAGAAAAAACGAATTCTATTATAGCATAAAAACAAGTTCTATAACATGTTATATATTAAATTAAAAAAAAAAAAAAACAATAATAATAAGACTTCCATGATTTAGACAATGTCTAAAAAATATGATGATTGTGAGTTGCGATCGTGAAGACAAATAATTGAAAAGGCACTGCAAAGATAAAAGCCTCTAAATAACAAATGGGTATGACATTTGAGAAGGATTAGGGTTGGGGACCCCCAAGAACTAAATAAATGGACTGTAATTTCATTTTACATGAGTTTCTTGCTATTCAACTAAAGTACTTCAATCATATACTTACTAGTTCCATAATCCCTCTCAAAGGTAACATGGCTAAAATGGAAGCTTTCAACTAACTTGGGGAGACTCTCATCTAGAAGACATCACGAGTTCCATGGGAATCCAATATCCACATACCTAGTGCAATAAACACCCAGAAGAGGGCTTCATTAAGGCACATGTTCGAATCACTTGCTATTAGTACTCGATTGATATAAGCAAGTTAAGGCATATGACAAGATACCTGCGATCTTGTCATATGCCTATCATTTGGCTTTCACTCATCATCAATCTCTAGCCCCACCAAGATGAATGTTAAGATAACTACAAAAAGCGAGGATTGTGGAAAGCTATTTGGTATTCCAAGGTCTCGATTCTTGAATAGATAAAGGTGCAAATTTGGAGGGCTTGCAAGTCTATTCTGCCAACCAAACTCGCATTGGCTTCAAGATAACGTGGTCAAAAATGTTTTCTACCATATTTGTGGAAGGGACTAAGGAGGATTATTTATTTGCCTGCGTTTGGTTTATTTGTGGTTTCAAAGGGCTGAATGGATCCTCACTGAGCCCACTAATGTGTTCTTGGCGGCAAGGAATATGGTGGACGAGTATAAAGCCCATCAAGCAGTTGGAACAGGGTGGGACTTTCTATGACTAGAGGGATGATTCAATCCTTAGGAAAGAATAATTTCTCCGAAAGAATAATTTCTCCGCATTTCTAGGTTGAGCCCACAGTTATCACTAATTATTGAAAAATTGTGCTCTTAGGTAAGATATTATTAAACTTTCAATAATTCAAAGTTAAAAAAATTTATGATTTATGCCGTGTCAAATATTTATCACTGAATTACCATTTTTTTCCCCTTGAAGCAAATCTTATCATTATAAAATTTAAGATAAAAGAACTCAGAGGGGACCAAGATGAAAACCTTAAAATGTAAGGAACCAAAAAAAAAAAAACCCCACAAATTTTAAGGGATCAAACACATAATTTAGTCAAAATTAAATATAAATTCACTAGTTTCATTAAGTCTCAGTTCTTCTGATTAAACCAATGTTAGTAATAAATCTCATAACTTAATCAAAGTCTTTTGAATGTTGTTGTTGTTGTTGTTGTCATCGTTCTGTCTTTCTCTCTTTTTCCCCCCTTTCAATAAAGACGAGAGTGGAAATCAAACTCAAAATTTTCTTTTATGAGAGAATTGGAGAATAAAACATAGGGTCTATTTGGTTGGTGGAGTGGAAATGTGGGAGGATAGAAAATGAGGAACGGATAGAAAAGTGGGAAGATAAAAGAGATTTCAATTTCCCTAATTTGTGTTTGGTTGGGGGCGGAAAAATGGAGGGATGAAAAAATAATAATTTTTTTTAATAAATTTACTCATATGCCCTTGTTGAAAATAATTCCTAGATAAAAAAATGTGACAAAAAAAGACAATTATCCAAATTTACTAAAAAGGAAAAATCATGTCCCAATAATCACGCTGAAAAAAAAAAAAAAAAAACAGAGAGAGAGAGAGAAGAAGCTATTAATAGGACTAGTAAAAGGAGGAAAGGAGGGTAGTTTAGTCATTGAATGCAATTATTCTTCTCCCCACTATTTTCTATCTTTTTTCCCCCTTTTGATAAAGAGGAGAGTGGAAATCAAACTAAAATTCTTCTTTTATGAGAGAATTGGAGAATAAAACATAAGGTCTGTTTGGTTGGAGGAGTGGAAACGTGGGGGGATAAAAATGAGGAATGGATAGAAAAGTGGGAGGATAAAAGAGATTTTAATTTCCCTCATTTGTGTTTGGTTGGGGGTGGAAAAATGGAAGGATGGAAAAAAATAAGTATGCCCTTGTTAAAAATAATGTCCAATTAAAAAAAAAAAGTGACAAAAAAGACAATTACCCAAATTTATTAAAAAAGAAAAATCATGCCAAAAAAATCATATCGAAGAAGAGGAAAACAAGAAAAAGCACCCACAACAATCTATATGCCAAATCACACCCAAAAAAAGAAAAAAAGAAAAGCCAACAAATCCATCACGCCTAGGAAAGCAAAATAAAAATGGAAAGCAAAAAAAAAAAAAAAAAAAAAAAAAAAAGAGAAGATGCTATTAATAGGACCAATAAAAGGAGGAAAGGAGGGTATTTTAGTCATTGACTGCAATTATTTTTCTCCCCTCTATTTTCTCCCCAAATTAGTGAAATAAAATTTTGGTGGGGCAGGGGAGAAAACACTTGGAGCATTAGATCTTACTCAAATGAACAATCAATTGATAATAACAATAAGAAGAACATATAATTTCTAAATGGAATGTTTAAATATCATTGCACCGAATATGCTTGAAGTATTATAGTATTACAATATATAAAGATTCAAAACAAACATGAGTTCGAGTTAGTCTAAAACCTGAATGCTTTTAACAGGAGGTTTGTTTATGAGCTTTAGTTCTCTTTCTAACTCGAGTTCTTCTTCTTTGGATATAATTCGGGCTCCATTCACCTGATAGATACTTGTCAAACCCAAACACAAAACTACAATTAAGATCATTCTTTCAAAATCCATTGCCTTACTGATTGGATGTAAGTATATATATTGGGTTTGTATTCTTGGAGGCTATTTATATAGGAGTGATGGTGAGTTGAAGATAAGTATTTAAAGTCTCATTATGGAAAGCAACTAAGTTTGTTTTATTTATTTATTTATTTATTATTATTATTATTATAAATAGTTGGGAGACGAGCGAATTTGAATTTTAGATGTCTCTAGTGAAAACATAAGGAGAAAAAGATGGATTAATCTTTTCTTTCCTTTTTTCTTTATCTTCACATTACCATCTTCGTTGGAAATGCCAACCAATTTTTATTCTTATTTTGTAAGATCTTGTTATGGAAAGACAATGGCACTCTTGATACCAGCCAAGCATGTTAAATAGTGTTAATATTTACATGTTGCACTCTAAAATTTTTGAATATATGTTTTGCACCCTAAATAATAACATTTGTTACACTTTGCATCCCAACGTTAAGTTTGCTGTTAACTTGGATGAAAATTCAAAATTAAGGGTGCAAAGTGTAATTAGAAGTATAGTTTGTGGTGATAAAGTGTAATTTATCTTTTGTTTTTAAAGAATTGAAAAGAGAGGGCAACTAGGTCTTTACACATTGTGCCATATTTACCCATCGAGGTTAATAGCAAACTTGATGTCGGGGTGTAAAATGTTACAATGATCATAGTTTAGGGGTACAAAATATGGATTCAAAAATTTTAGGGTGTAAAATGTAATCGGAGATATAGTTTTGAGTGGTAAAGTATAATTTCTCTTTATATTTATGACATTGATAAAGAAATAGATTGACTGATTTACTATTTGCAACTATCTACAATACCCTCAGTTTTTTTTTTTTTTATAAATAACTCTATAGTTGAAGGAGAGAAAATTTGAATCTTGAACACATATCCATTGGAAATGCAGGAGGAAAAGATGGATTGATCTTTTATTATTATTTTCTTCATCTTAGCATCTTTATTGGAAACACCAATTATTGGGTTAAAATAGATTGACCCCGGATAATAAGTTAATTAATTAGGTCAAATTACATGCAAATCGTAAAAGCACTAACAAATCACCCAATATACTAATTGCAGCGAAAAATAAATTAACACGATAATTTGTTAACAAATTGGGAAAACCTCTTGCAAGGCAAAAATCTCACCAGGTGAATTTAAGGTCACTATTCCCAAGAATCCACTAATCAATAACCAAGCAATTACAAGTATGAGGAATTTTACCACTATCCTAGCCTATTTACAATATAACAACCTATAGTTGAACCTTTGCTCCAATACCTAATTGGACTTGATCTTGTAGCAGTCATCTTTCTTTTATTGCACAAATCTCCAATCTGTGACTAACTCCTTTGCATGGATCCCAGTACATGACTAACTCTAGCAACTTGATTGATTGTTATTGGTTGCAAAGTTCTTCACTTCATAAATGATGAAAATAAGGAAGCAATTGGTTACAAAACCCTAAGGTGCACAAACGCAGTAACTTCTCACAAAGTATATAAGTTCTAAGTTTATGTTTCCATACTTGATGACTTTTAAAATAAGCCTTATATAATATATATAACTAGGGTTGTAAGAAGAGAAACTCTAATCATTCAAGTTATCTGGGCCGATTTTTAGATCTGAAATTTCTGAAATCGTAGTTCTCGATAGATTTAGCATATGTCAAGCTTCTCCATTAATCTCCAATAGCAAGATCTATCGAGCTTGTGTCGAGACTTAATGAAACAGTCTTTTTTCACTTGTTTCTTGGATCAACCTTCATGTTTTTAATGATTCAACTTGATATGTTTGAATAACATGCTCCTTGTTACATTAATCCCAACTTAGATCTACTCAATTACAAGTGCGTTTTGTCAAAGAATTAACTAATTATATAGAAAATATGATCCTAACAACAATAACAGTGCTCCTCCCCAGTAAAGTTCAAGCTTGATGGGACAATACTCTTCCTAAAATGAATATCAGATCATCACATTAAAATTCTGTAACACTAGCTAATTTTTATTTTTTAATTTATTTTATAAGGTCTCGTTATGGAAAGCCAACAACGCTGAGCATGTTATATATTTTTAATATTTATCAAATGAAAAAGAAAAGGATGGATTGATTAACTATTTGTAACTATCTACAATGCCCTCATTTTTTTTATAACTCAATAATTAAAGGAGAGAAAATTTGAATCTTGAACACATCTTCGTTGGAAGTGCCAGCAGGAAAAGTTGGATTGATCTTTTATTTTATTTTATCTTCACATTTTCATCTCTATTGGAAACTCCAACCAAGTTTATTTATTTATTGAGTACGAATTGGTAAGGATGAGGTGTAAAATTAAACTCATGTTTTACACCATCCAATAAAAAATTGACACAATAGCTTTTCACTTAAAATTCAATAGATCCTATCACACATAATAACATCTCAATAAACTCACAATTAAAACTGGATTTTCAAATGGGTAATAGAATTCAATGAGTGTGGTTGTGCTTATTCTTTAATATGTAACATGATAATATGGCATATTGGAATTCGAGAGATAAAACTTGAGTTTTACACCATATTCTTATAGAATTTAATCTCTTATTTATTTATAAGGTCTTGTTACAAAGTTATGGAAAGCCAATTAAGGCCCTTGGCACTAACCAAGCATGTTAAATAGCATTAATATTGACCAAATGAATATGGGAAAAATTGATTGATTTACTATTATACTAGGCGCTAACTCATGCAATACATGGGATTGTTTTAAATCAAATGTTAACATGTTCAAGTTTGAACATTTCTCTAATTACAACTATAGAAAGCTGTATTGGCTCCAATATAAGATAAAACATGTAGTTATGATGATACTATCAAAATATTACACATAAGATCATTAAAAATGAGATAAATACAAATATTATAAAGTAATATATTACAATAATCATAATGTGCTCTTACATTTGGTTTAATAAGTATCTCAAAAAAACCAGTAAATAGAATAAATATACAATTGTGCTTACATCTTCAAGCTTTATCCAATACTTTTCAAGAATCTATTTCCTCCCTATCTTAGGCTTGTCTTTTTTCTCAACTTCTTCAAGCTACTTAATTTTTCACCAAATTAGTATCAAGTATAACACCAAATTTTTCACCAAACATTCTTAATGTCAATAAATTTCATAATAACTCCACCCCAACTATTGGATTATAAAAATCCAATATAAAAATAATCTTCATGAAAAAAAGTATTCCATTGGTCTTCATCATGAAATTTAGAAATAAATAACAAAAGAGATTAGACACACACAAAAAAATTCAATATATCCAAGTTATAAATAAAATACCAATACTAATTATGCTAAGGTGGAAAATGGTACTATCTTTTGCCATATATAAACACAACATGACCTGCGACCTCAAAAGCTTATGTGAAACATGTTTAAATGGTACTATATGGTTTTATTTGAACATTAAGAATACAAAAGCTGTAAATCCAGATATTTACGGCATTTGTTTCAAGTTTATGCCAAACCAAAACTAAAGGTAGGCCTTAAAAAAATTAAATTAAATTAAAAAAAAAAACATTTAAATCCAAATTTGTTAAATGGGAGCCATTGGGTGTAGTTCACAATGGCTTTGTAAAAAACAACCCAAAATTAAAAAACAAATGTTAAAATCTGTGTGGTCTTCCAAACTAGAAAACAACCCAAATTTAAAATAAATAAAAAATGAAAGAAAGATGCAGATGATATGTAAAAATATTAGTATTTAATAATAAAAATTAGAAGGGTGTGAGTTAAAAGGGAAAAAACCTTGGGGAGAATATAGTGGCAGTATTTTGGGCACCAAAGGTGAGCAAATCATGTGTCCATGAAAATTTCACAATTTTGTTGCACCTTGCTCGTATAAATGCTCTCTTCACAACCACCCCCACCATACACTGGCATGGTTATAACACAACACAAATGAGAGAGACAGCCAAGAGAACAAAGCAAAAGCGAGAGAGTAGACGTTGTATACACAAAACAAAGAACCACCAAGCCTAAAAGCTTTAGCAACCCTACAAAACTATAGAAGAAATGTATTTATAATCAAAACTATAGAGGAAAAAAAAACGTATATTAATTGACTAGTTTGGTTTGAGGGAATTCCATATAACCCTATGAATTTTCTTTGAGTCACCATTGCCCCACCAAAATTTCCTAATCATTGCTTCAAGATCTTTACATAAACCAATCGGAAGCTTAAAAACACTCATAGAGTAGGCAGGAATAGATTGGACCACAACCTTGATCATGACCTCCTTTCTTGCCTGAGATAGGAGCTTTTCCTTCCATCCTTGCATTCTTGCCCATATTCTTTCTTTGATCTGAGTAAAGCACGTTGTCTTATTTTGTCCCATAAAAGAAGGAAGACCTAAATATTTCTCATAATGCTGTATGGCAGGCTCGTTTAAAGCCACCTTGATATCCTCTTGGGATTGCTCATCTGTGTTCCTGCTAAAGAATAGGGTAGTCTTCTCTTTATTAATTATTTGGCCTGAAGCTACTTCATAATAGGTGGGAAATTCTTAAATTTTGTTACACTCCTCCAAGGTAGATTTGCAAAAAATCATACAATCATTTGCAAAAAAGAGATGCATCAATTTAGGCCCATTTCGACAAACAGAAAACCCTTGTATTTCTCCTCTTGATGTAGCGTTACGAAATAGAGCATTCAACCCTTCTGCACAAAACATGAATAAATAAGGAGAAATAGGGTCCCCTTGTCTTATACCTCTAGAGGGAGTGATTAGACCCTTCGGTTCCCCATTCACAAGGATGGAGTATGACACTGTAGTAATACACTCTATAATCAAAGCCACCCAAGAATCTTGAAAGTCCAATTTGAGGAGGATTTTTTCAAGAAAACTCCACTCCACCCTGTCATAAGCCTTACTCATATCCAGTTTCACAGCCATAAAGCCTTTCTTTCCTGTACAATTAGTTTTCATATGGTGCAGAGATTCAAAAGCTATTGAGATATTATCAGTGATCAATCTGTTAGCAATAAAAGTACTTTGAGTCTCTAATATAATAGAATTAAGCATAGGCTTAAGACGATTAGCTATCACTTTACTAAAAATTTTATAAATTACATTACAAAGGCTAATGGGTCTGAGATCAGACACTCTCTCCGGGTTATTAACTTTAGGGACCAAAGTAATGAATGTATGGTTGATAGATTTAAGAATGGAGAAGAAAGGTGAGAGAGATGCTCATAGTGATTTTTTCTCTATTGCTTTTTCGTGTAAAGGGGAAGACAATGTCATTAGAGTCGTGGGGTGGAGTGTTGGTGTAGGAAAAGGAGAAATGGATTTGACAAGTCTCTGAACCATGGGCCCCTGTGTTGTGATAAAAATTACCAAAATGCCACCATTACACAATTTCCATAACTCAAAAATACCTAAAACTTGTTTCCAATTTCTATAACTCATTACCCACTTTGGTAAGAATTGAGTGATAAAAGCAAAATTTGAAACCACATCCAAACAAGCTATTGCTCCATGGAACCCACCATTTTTGGGTGATGAGTAAGAGAAACTCAGTGATGAGTGATGAAAACACCAAAATCCAAACTTAGTGTTTAGAGTGTTTAACAAACCACCATTTGGTAACCAAATTAATATCATCAATATATATATATATATATATAAAAGCTGAGACCTCATGTGGGAGTGCATGAGGTCCTACCATGTGGCGCTCTAATTTTGCATTTAGCCTTTTTAACCTCTTTTCATTAAGTTTTTTTTTTTTTTTTTTCATAAACTCTTCTCATTAAGTTGTTTTTACTGTTACCCCAAAAATCACATTAACCTATTTTTACAGTTAACCTACAAAATTTAGTAGTTTCATTTTGCCATCCTCTTGATATTCTTCATAAAAGGGTTGTTCTTACATTCCGATTTTCTTTGCCATTAATTTATCTAACTTCAGTTACTACCTTTCTCTCTCTCTCTCTCTCTCTCTCTCTCTCATCAAAGTAAAACCCCTCAAATGAGATTGCCAAAAAAAGGGTAGATAATCACCACTCAAGAAGAAAGAGAATAAGAACTAGACAGCCAAAAGAGACTATCATAAATACAAAAGAAGCAATCTTCAATGGAAAATCAACTTTATAGGTCGCATGTTTAATGAAATTTCTCTTAGACAGATGATTTGTAATCCTTTGATTCTTTTCTCTTTTTTTTTTTTTTTTTTTTTTCTCATTTAGATTCAATCCCACTCTGTCCTTTAGCAAGTCTGTTGGTTTAAGCCCCTACTTGAATCACAAACCCGCATAACTGAGCTCAACTAATTAGTAATACATATTGTTAGAAATACTAAATGAATGTATTATATTTCTCAAGTAATAAAATATACATGAGTGTCTTTATATAGGAGGCAGAGTGTGTAGTACAAGTATGAGTGTTATACAAGTAAACAATGTGGGCCTAAAGCCCACAGCCTATTAAACATTAACAGCCCCCCTCAAACTCAAGGTGGGTGTGAGACCAAAGGTGTCCCTTAGGATATAACTTGGTGAAGATATCTGCAAGTTGATCTTTAAAATAGACCTAGAACAACTTGAGAGCACCATGGACAAGATGATAATGGATAACATGACAATCGATCTCGATATGTTTAGTCTGTTCATAGAAGACATCATTATGAGTAATATGAATGACATTCTGGTTTTCGCAATAAAGAGGAGTAGCAGAACATGTGGACACACCTAAGTCCTTAAGAAGCCATTATAGCCAAAGGAACTCAGATGTGGTATCAGCAAGTGCATGATATTCTGCTTCAGTATTGGAGCGGGCCACAAGGGTTTGTTTATTGCTTTGCCAAGAAATAAATAAAAATAAAAAATAAAAAATAAAAAATAAAAAAAAACTGAAAAGAAAACAATAACCAATGGTAGACCTACAATCAGTGGGATCTCCTGCCCAATCAGCATCAAAGAATGCACGTAGAACAAGAAGAGATTGAGCAGAGTAGAAAAGGTCATGGAAGAGAGTGCCCATCAGGTTTCGAAGAATGCGTAGAACAACAACATAGTAAGTTGATCGTGGAGCAGACAGATACGACTCACTAGTGAACAGCATAGGAAATGTCTGGACAAGTAACAGTGAGATAAACTAGGTTGCCAACCACGCGTCTGTAAAGAGAGGGATTAGATAATGGTTTCCCCCCTGAAGAAGTCAGATGTGCATTAAATTGAGTGTCAACAATCTTGTTATCAATGAGTCCAGCTTAAGACAAAAGTTCAGAAGCATACTTGACTTGAGTAATATAAAGTCCATATGTAGAATGAGTGATTTCAAGACCCAAGAAATACTTGAGATGTCCAAGATCTTTCATCTCGAACTGCTGACTAAGAAAATCCTTAAGTTCTTGAATGCCACTGAGGTCATCACCAGTTATGATCACATTATCCACATATAAAAGAAACAAAATAGTACCTTTGTTAGTGCGACAAAAAAATAAGGCAGAATCATAATGACTGGTAATGTAACCCAAGCAAGAGATGGTAGAGCTAAACTTGGCAAACCAAGCTTGTGGAGCTTGTTTTAGGCTATAAAGTGCACGTCGAAGGTGACAACAAACCTTGTTTTGTCCAATAGAGAGACTAGGAGAAGGTTGCATATAAACTTTTTCACTTAAATTCCTATTAAGGAAGGCATTTTTTACATCCGTCTGAAAAATGACTCATTTACTGGCAGCAGCAACAACTAAGAGGGCACGAACAGATGAGATTCGAGCAACCGGAGTAAAGGTCTCTTCATAATCAATCTCATACTCCTATGTAAAACCTTTTGCAACAAGACAAGTATTATATCGCTCAATAGATCCATCAAAACGAGTCTTGATCTTGTAGATCCACTTACAATCAACCACAAATTTCCTAGGGGGGAGAGTCACCAAATCCCAAGTATGGTTTTTAGATAATGCATCAAGTTCTTCTTTCATTGCAATCTGCTATAAAGGGTTAATGGAGGGCTCGCGATAAATGTGAGACTCGTGCAGTGTAGCAAGGGCAGTGTAACAATGATAATTAAGTAAATGTGCAGGAATGGATCTTACCCGAGTTGAGTGACAATGTGGAATATCTTGTGCAAGATCTTCAGGCGAAGCAGGAGACCCAAGCTCCGGGTTGGGTGACTTATCTTCCACCTGTTCATCAGAGGGTGATCCAGGAAAGGCATAAAAAATATCTGGTGGTTAGACAGAGAACTCTATAGGAGGATCAAGAGCAATTATAAAAGGAATATGTGGCTCATTTAGAAAAAGATCTAAGATAGAGGAGGTAGATAGGGAGGCACGGAAGTGAGAGAGCTTGACAAATGAGCAATGTTCCTAAAAGACAACATTGCAAGAAATACAAAGATGATGAGAGAAAGGATCATAACACCGATACCCCTTTTGAGTTTCACCATAGCCAAGAAAAAAACAAAGTCTAGACCGAGTCTTAAGTTTGTTATGATCATGTAACTGAAGAAGAACGAAACAGGTAGAACCAAAGGAGCAAAGGTGGTGATAGTCGGGAGGTGACCTAAAAAAGCACTCATATGGAGTTTAATTTTGGATGATAAAACTGGAAATGCGATTAATAGTATGAATAGCATGAAGAGTAGCTTTGCCCCAAAAAGGAGCAAGATCTTTGGCAAAGAGGAAAGCACGAATAGTGTCAAGAATATAACGAAGTTTCCGTTCGGTTCTACCATTTTGTTGGGAGGTATCTGGACAAGTTAGTTGATGAATAATGCTATAAGAATGTAAAATAGCTAGGAAAACATATTGAGTGTATTCAAGAGCATTATCAAATCAAAAAATTTTGATTCATTTGGAAAATTGAGTTTCAACCATTTTCACAAAATTAGAATATACTTGCAATAATTCAAATGATGTTTCATTTGAAAATTCCAACTGTAGCGAGAATAATCATCAACAAAGACAACAAAATATCGAGACCCACCAATACTAGAGATACAGGAAGGCCCTCAGACATCAGAATGAATTAGGTTTGTTAGTTTTTAGACCCCTTAAAAACACAATTGGATTAACCTAGGTAATTAGCCAAGTTGTTACTTAGTCCAAATTCCAAATCTAGGTTATCACAATCAAACAATCATATCAATGTATAGCAGCGAAAAATAAAAAACTCAACGATATGATACCCCAGGAAAACTAAACCGGTAAAAAACCTGGGGAGGATTTAACCTAGCTATCCTCAAGGTAAAAAGCAAATCCACTAAAAAGAATCGAAGTTCATACAATAAGACTTACAAGCCCCCACGCTCGACTTCTTGTTGCTACCCACCAGTAGAACTTAGTAACACGACCACATGCAAGCTCCGAATCCACGGACTCCTTCTTTCTTTGGCCTTTGTAAAATACAAACACCCACGTTTGTGACATTGAGATCCCACTCAAAGGTTTAGCAACACAAACTCTCCTGTTTGTGACTCCAAGACCACCCTTGAAGGTTTAGATCATCAGCACCTTTGATGACTAGAGAAGGCAGCAACTTCTACAATACCAGATCTTGAGATTCTTCAAGGAATAATACCAATAGAAGACAAAAGAGAGTTTTTGGGTACAAAACCCTAGATCTATAAAAGAGGCACAAGATGCACTCTAATCTCTCTAAAAAACTCTTAAAACCACCTAGGGTTAGCTTATAATGTCCTTTAAATACTAGAAAAAACGTCTCGAGATTTGGGCTTCAAACGAATAAGTTGTGGCCTTTTTACGTTTGTTGATTTTACTGATATGCGATTTTGGATCAATTGAGCCTGTCTTTCAATCGATTGAACCAACCAGCTTGTAACTCATTTGTTTTTATCCCAAACTTGAGTTTTTGTCTTGGGCTTCAATGTCGACCATTCTAAACTAATGAGACTTAATTTTTGTCATGTTTTGTCATGATTTGACAACATTACAAACTCAAAACCTAACAAGGTCAAAGATATTAGTGGACACTGGTTTACTAGTATTGAAAGGTAAAGCTGGTTATTTTCCTAACTAACATGAAATACAATCAAAATTTTATGTGGACACTGAACCTAACAAACCTCTAGAAACCAAGTGTTGTACCCGAGAGGAAGATGCGTGACCAAGTCAGACATGCCAAAGTGTAAGGGAAGAAATAGAAGAAACTACAACAGCAATAGAAACAAGAGTAATAGGTGGAAGACGAAGGTTGTCCACAGGAAACATTCACCCAATTCTAGGACTGGTCCCAAACTCCTGTCCCATCCTCAAATCCTACACAATACACCTAGAATAATCGAAGGTAATGTGGTAACCCAACTTAGCTAATTGTCCCATAGAAAATAAATCATAAGAAAGGTTAGGAACATTAAATACTCCAAGAACCGAGAGGTTAGAGGTCGAGATAGAGCCTATATTATGGCCAAACATTGTGAAACCATTAGCTGTGTGAATATTAAGAGGGTGTGGTGCAGGTTCAAGTTGAGAAAATAAGGATGAGTGAGGTGTCATGTGGTTGCAACAAGTAAAATCCATAAGCCAAGAGGAAGAAGATATACTAGATGAAATTGAGAGAGAAGAGGAATAAGATGCATTATCAACCATACAAATAGTATTAGCGATGATGTTTTGAAGGTCAACTGTGGAAATGGTGATAGTAGATCCAAAAGACTTGGACTTTGCAGAGACAGGAGCCATTGGTTGGATACTCTCAGTGTTAGCAACAGTAGTAACAGAAATTGGAAACAACTGATTTGTTGCGTTGATAGCAAGTCTCAATATTATGGCCAAAATGTTTGCAAAAATTGCAAAAAAGTTTGTTGGATTGTCGACGAGGATTGTTGCAATTAAAAGAAGACTTGTCCTTATTCTTCATTTGGAAACAAAATATGCAAAAATGTATTGCAAAAATGAAATCTGATCGAAAATATGGGTAAGGAGCACTTGGACTGCAAAAAGTCAATGGTCAAACAGTAGAAAGTCAACGGTCAACCATCGGTCCAAGTCAACTAAAGATGACGTCAACAAAATTAGTAGATGATGTGACAAATGACATCAACAAGTGAGTCAGCTAGGGCTAATGTGTCAAATGACGTCAACAAATGACGTTAGCAGATAGCCAAATGTCATCAGTCGTATTTCCAGCGACGCGTGAAGCGTGTGGAGGAACTTGCCAGAAGTTTTAGCTACACGTGGAGGTGCGTGTGGCCTCCGATGAATACGATTCTTTTGGTGTTGAGTAGATTAGTTGATGATCTATACAATGATATGTCTTACGTCTTAAACGGAGGTCCAGAGGGACAGATCCAATGAAGGCAATGGTCTTGTTGGCGGAGAGCAAGTTTTTTGGCGGCAGAGATTCAACCTGAGGACCTCTAATGGTGGCGGAGCAGTCAAGAGAGGGCACCAAAAGCATTTATTGACCAAAGAAGATAAGGCAATGGAGAATACCAACAAAAACAAGACTACAAGACACAAGAAAGTTAGAGCAATGACTTTGATACCATGTTAGAAATACTAAATGAACATATTGTATTTCTCAAGTAATAAAATATACATAAGTGCCTTTATATAAGAGGTAGAGTGTGTAGTACAAGTATGTGTGCTATACAAGTAGATAAGGTGGGTATAAAGCCCACAACCTATTAAATGTTAACATTTTTTTTAGATTAATGAAAACCTTGAGCCTTTGGCAATTCCGTTGGTTTAAGCCCCCACTTGGGTCACAAACCAACATAACTGAGCTCAACTAACTAGTAATACGTATTACTTGATAACGGTCATTATGATAAAGCACATTTGGGTGGCTTTGATTTTATCTTCTAATTCATAATAAGTTGGAAATTTGCAATGTTTTATATATGTTCTTTTGGAATTTTGCTTATTTATTATTGACTTATTGTTGCATGCCATATGTTCATTGAAAATTTCTTTTTGATGTGATGTGAAATTTCATATTTTGTATAAGCTACATTCTTCCCTTTTTGTGATCACTGTTTAAGGTTGATTTCCTTGAAAATTATTTTTTGTTTGGAACAAAGATTATGGTGGTTCAATTCAACTTATATCAAAGTCTTTTGACTAAATGGGTAAAAGGGATTTGGCTGATTGGTGAAAGGCATTTTTCCACATTAAATTAGCCAAACAACTTAAATCTGTTCCCCCCAAAAAAAAAAAAAAAAACCCTCAAATCTTTAGTATGTCTTTATTACTTTAAATTTTTAAGATAGATTCAATACAAAATTAATGCAGAATTGTAAGGCTTAAATTCAATGGATTGGTTAATTTGATATTTTGTCTCTACTCATTTTTCCAATCAATACATTCTCTTCATCAAACTTTTTTGTCATTAGTTCTCAAAAAAAAAAAAAAAATTGTCATTAAACTTACAGGAAAAGTTTAGAAGGGAAGGAAAAGAAGAGATGGTGGAGGAACTTTTGAAGATAGCGTGGATGTTGTGGAGTTAAAAAAAAATTAATGAATTTTCAAATAGTAGTACAAACTGCCCAGTGTGATGGCCAAGGAGGCCATATGTTTTGCTACAAGACTACAAGACCTATAACAATCTAATTGCACATAAGAATCCACCAATCAAGCATAGAAAACAACCTCCTCAAGAGATGTCCTTCATGATAAATTTTGATGGAGTAGTTTTTAAAGAACAATGCACTTTGGGAGCAGGAGTTTTTATTCGAGATGATAATTGGTACCTCATTGCAACATTGAGTTGCAAAAGGAGAGCAATTATGGATTAGGAGGAGGCAGAACTAGCAGCGGTTGGTTAGGGTGCTAGGCTATTAATTTTGCAATTGGGATAGGTGCCAGAGATATCATCTTAAAGGGAGATTTAGTAAAAGTTATTGACAAGCTATGATCCAAGGAGAAAGATAATTCATGTTGGGAGCTATGGTGGAGGAAGCCATACTAAGAATGAATCTGTTCAAGCCATGGAAGGTAAGCTATTGTAGGTGAGAGGCGAATCAGCATGCATATGTATTGGTATGGCTTGCTTATTGATTGGCTAAACATTGATGTAATGAATATGAATAGTATTTAATACAATTTATCTTTGGTTAGTTTAAGGAAAAAAAAGAAAAAGAGAGAGAGATCAATACCCCAAAATACATCTCTCTCTAAAATGCTTCCAAAGAAGAAAAGTTTTAGTTGCTCCATATGCTCTATGGTGGTTTTCATATATGATTCTATTTGTTCCAATTTGTATGTCATTTGTTTTGACTCTTTCTTTTTTTTCAATATTATTATTGCTACATTTTCATTGATTTTTTTTTTTTATCCTCCATGGGCAAATGCACTTCTAGTGTCGACCCTTATGATCACTATTACATTTGTAGAAGTTTTTATGTCAATATCAATTTTCCTGTCAGTAGATTTGATCCATATATTGCACCCTAAGCTTGTAATAATTCTAATAAATTTATCGCAAAAATAGGTAGAAAGATGATTACTAATCTACTGTCAACATGACCTTAGTTCATTTACACTTCTAATACCTATTGCATTGAGTGTTTTTATTCTGTCATGAAGTAATAGTTGAATAAATTTATTTTGAAAAATTACTGATTTTATCAAAACTAGCCAATGTTCCCATGCGATGCACGGGTACAGTATTAATTTATTTTAAAATATTTTATAAGAAATTATCTTCTAGACCATGCATAATACTCATTATGTGATTTAATGCTTGAGGAATTAGTTTCAATTACATTACATGTTATTAAAAATAGAGTAAATATAATTTGTTAAGATTAATATACAAAAGATTATGAACTTAATGATCATATTTTAAATTGTTAAGTTTACTCAAACTAAAAATGGCAGTCGTGAAGGCTAAATAAAAAGAAGGGATAATTACAGTAAACCCACCTGAGATAAGGCCCGTTTGCGCTTTGCCTACCCATGGTTTAAAATTTATCACTTTGCCCACCTGAACTTCAATCCGTTACCCATCCGTTACCCACCTCACCCCCAGCCGTTAGAAAAACACATTTTTAGGGAAAAACAAACATAACAAAAATCAAAAAGCTAGGGTTTTAATTGCTTAAGAACTTCTATAAGAACAAAGTACATGGAGCTTTTTCAAGTTCTTGATGAGATTTGATTTCACAGCGACTTCCATTAAGCCTTGAAACCTTTGCGAAGACGAGAGCTCCTCGCTTTCTATTAGAATACTACTACTACTACGATCCGATGCCGTTTTCTTCAACTCTGAGATTTCAGCCTCCATTGCCTTCAACTTCTTCTTGCTTTCTTCTCTTTCGTATTCAATCTTCGTCCTCAACTCCTCTAGTTCCATTCTCAACTTTTGGTTCTCAATCTCCAACGCATCCACTCGCTTCGAAGCTCTATCAATCTCTACGTTCTTGGATGAGATCTCACTCTCCAGGACAGGAACAATAGCCACCGACTCTTTCAAAAGCTTGTGCCCCAAGAGTTTGGTTTTCAATAACGACTCTCACTCGCGCAGATCTTCGACGACGCGAAGCAACTCGGTGACGTCGGGTGGGCGAGGTTGAACTTGAGCGGAGGAGCGTGGAAAGTACACGCCAAAGGAGCGTGAGAACACGGCTTTCGGAGGAGCTTTATTAGTCGGACTCGGATTCGGCAATGGCGATGGAGGCTTTGGTGGCGTTTCTCGTTTCGAACTCGCCGAAGACTTTTGTAGCCCCATTGCCATTCTCACCTTCCCAGCCACCATGGAAAGATCACGATTACACGAACCCTCTGTTTTTGTTTATCTCAGATAGACAGACAGATATAACCCTAAAAAGATTACAATATATTTCTTAGGTTTTAGGGGCTATGGTATACAGTGGGGAGAGAAGCCAAGATCAGCGTGGGATTTGTGTGCTATTCCTCCCCTTTGTTCTTATAGAAGTTCTTTAAGTAATCAAAACCCTAGCTTTTTGATTTTTGTTATGTTTGTTTTTCCCTAAAAATGTGTTTTTCTAACGGCTGGGGGTGAGGTGGGTAACGGATGGGTAACGGATTGAAGTTCAGGCGGGCAAAGTGGTAAGTTTTAAACCACGGGTAGGCAAAGCGCAAACGAGCCTTACCTCAGGTGGGTTTACTGTAATTATCCCTAAAAAGAATGTTGTTCTTTCAAAATAGAAAGATACATGGCACAAAATTTTTTTGCAACATAGGCTCCTGCTTCATTGATTATTGCCTTACACACAGTTGAGAATTTTAGATAAGTAAAAAGCTAATCTGAAATGGAGGAACCCATATCTGCTTATTTTTAATATCCTCTAAGGAAAAAAATATAACTAAAGTTACAACAAATTTTCAGAAAATCAGTAATTTTTCAAAATAAATTTATTCAACTACTATTACACTTCATGACAGAATAAAAACACTCAACGCAATAGGTATTAGAAGTATAAATGAACCAAGGTGTTGAAAGTAGATTAGTAATCGTCCTCCTACCTATTTTTGCAATAAATTTTTTAGAATTATTACATGCTTAGGGTGCAATATATGGATCAAATCTAATGACAAGAAATTGATATCAACATAAAAACTTCTACAAATGTAATAGTGATTATAAGGGTCCACAATGGAAGTGCATTTGCCCATGGAGGATAAAAAAAAGAAATCAATGAAAATGTAGCAATAATAATATTGAAAAAAAGAAAGGGTCAAAACAAATGACATACAAAGTGGAACAAATAGAATCATATATCAAAACCACCATTGAGTATATGGAGCAACTAAAAATTTTCTTCTTTGGAAACATTTTAGAGAGAGATAGTATGTTGGGGTATTGGTCTCTTCTTTTTTCTTTTTTCTTTTTTCCCTTAAACTAATCAAATATAACTTGTATTAAATACTATTCATATTCATTACATCAGTGTTTAGCCAATCAATAAGCAAGCCATACCAATACATATGCATGTTGATTTGCCTCTCACCTAGAATAGCTTTCCTTCCATGGCTTGAACAGATTCATTCTTAGTATTGCTTCCTCCACCACAGCTCCCAACATGAATTATCTTCCTCCTCGGATCACAGCTTGTCAATAACATTTGCTAAATCTCCCTCTAAGATGATATCTCTTGCACCTATCCCAATTGCAAAATTAATAGCCTGGTGGCCTAGCCAACCGCTACTAGTTCTGCCTCCTCCTAATCCATAATTGCTCTCCCTTTGCAACTCAATGCTGCAATGAGGTACCGATTATCATCTCGAATAAAAACTCCTGCTCCCAATGTGCTTTATTCTGTAAAAATTGCTAAATCAAAATTTATCATCAAGGACATCTCTTGAGGAGGTTGTTTTTTATTGATTGGTGGATTCTTATGTGCAATTAGATCGTTACAGGTCTTGTAGTCTTGCAGCAAAACATATGGCCTCTTTGGCCATCACACTGGGCAGTTTGTATTACCATTCAAAAAGTCATTAATTTCTTTAACTCCAGAGCATCCTCACTATCTCAAAAAGTTCCTCCACCACCTCTTCTTCCTTCCCTTCTAAAATTTTCTTGTAAGTTTAATGACAAAAAGTTTGATGAAGAGAATGTATTGATTGGAAAAATGTGTAGAGACAAAATATAAAATTAACTAATCCATTGAATTTAACTCTTACAATTCTGCATTAATTTTGCGTTGAATCTATCTTAAACATTTAAAGTAATAAAGGCATACCAAAGATTTGAGTTGTTTGGTTGATTTAATGTGGAAAAATGCCTTTCACCAATTAGCCAAATCCCTTTTACCCATTAAGTCAAAAGACTTTGAGATAAGTTGAATTGAACCACCATAATCTTTGTTCCAACCAAAAAATAATTTTCAAGGAAATCAACCTTAAATAGTGATCACAAAATGGGAAGAACGTAGCTCATATAAAATATGAATATTTCACATCACATCAAAAAGAAATTTTCAATCAACATATGGCATGCAACAATAAGTCAATAACATATAATCATAATTCCAAAAGAACATATATACACTGCAAATTTTCAACTTATTATGAATTAGGAGATAAAATCAAAGCCACCCAACTGTGCTCTACGACAATGACCATTATCAAGTAATATGTATTACTATTTAGTTGAGCTTAGTTACGTGGGTTTGTGACCCAAGTGGGGGCTTAAACCAACGGACTTGGCAAAGGCTCAGGGTTTTCATTAATCTTTAAAAAAAATAGATAGAAAGAGGGGTAAAAAGAGAGATAGAGAGAGGGAATAAATAAAAATAAGATCTGGGAAGGAGAGAGATAATAAGAGACAGAGTGAGATTAAATTTGAATAAGAAAAAAAAAAAAAAAGAATCAAAGGATTACAAATCACCTGTCTATGATAAATTTCATTAAACATGCGACCTATAAAGTTGATCTTCCATTGAAGATTGCTTCTTTTGTATCTGTGACAGTCTCTTTTAGCCGTTAAGTTCTTGTTCTCTATCTTCTTGAGTAGTGATTATCTGCCCTTTTTTATGTCAATCTCATTTGAGGGGGTTTAACTTTGATGAAGATAAGAGGCGAGAGAGAGAGGTAGTAACTGAAGTTGGATCAATTAATGGCAAAGAAAATTGGAACGTAAGAACAGCCATTTTATGAAGAATACCAAGAGGTTGGCAATATGAAACTACTAAATTTTGTAAAAGGAGAAATGATAGCTAAGTTGCACAATACGATGGGATTTCAGTAAATGCTGAAAGCCTCTGTTTTTATAGCTTCCTCATTTTCCATTTAATTGAGGCTGACAATGGCCCATGTATTGAGGCTGACAATGGCCCATGTATTAACACTGACCATCTTTTATATAAAAGTAAAAATAATTTAATGTACTCTTGAGGTAACAATAAAAACAATTTAACGAAAATAGGTTAAAAATGCTAAATGCAATATTAGAGGGCCGCATGCCAGGACCTCATGCACTCCCGCATGAGGTCTCTGCTTTTATATGCATTATACCTGTGTGATGCACGGCTTAATCAAAATTCATATGTAAATAATTTTATAATTAATTTACTTGAAATTAAATAATAAAATAGAAATAAATGAATATTTTTCTTTTAAGTTATATAATGAATGTGTATTGTGTGAGACTAAAATAACAATAACAATAATAATATTACCCAAAATGAGATGAATACAATTCATAAATTATTTTTTTGTGAAGTTAATTATATATTAATGACGGGGTTGGCTTCAAAAAAAAAATCAACTAAAAAAAATGATGGCGCTGCAATCCATTTATTTTGGAGATAGGATTTTATTCACTCTTAAAAATAAAGGATTAGATGAAGAATTTGGATTGTAATCCAATTTATCAACTTAGAAATTATAGAAGAAGAATATAAGAAAATTATATCTTTTTTCTAATAAAAGAAAGTACAAAAATTTCCATAAAATGCATAGGGCTTAATCAAGAATTGCATGTAAACTGAAAATAAGAAAGTATTTCTTAGTTTCATTGAAATTAAATAATAAAATAGATAATAAAAATAAATTATTCTTTTACTTTTTTTTTTTGGGAAGTGAAGTACTCTTTTAGTTTAAGTTAAAACATAAAAAACCACAATATACACATAGATATAAATGAAAATGCCTAAGATTGAATATATAAATACAATCCATAAAATAATTTAAAACATGGTTTGGTAAAAGTTTTAATCAAAAAAATTATAATAAAATGTTTATCTGTAAATCTAAAATTGAAAAAACTTATTTCATTTAAATATTTTATATGGTTCCAAAGAGATTTTATCTCTAACCTAATTAATTTCATTAAATTAGAGAATTAAAAATTTTCCACTTACATCATTTAGTATTTTTTTTAGTCATTATTAAACTTAAGAAATAGTAAATAAATAGATTTATTTACTTAACTAAATCAATATATATAATTAGATATAGTCTAAGAGAATTATAAAAGTTTATTTATTTTAAGATCATTATTACATTTATATTTTAAAAAAATTGGTAATGATTAATACCTTGATGCTACCATTTAATGGTCCTCTTCCTCATCTTGTTCTTCCTCCTAATCATTGGATGTCTTGTTCTTCCTCCTAATCATTGGATCAAGTTTGTGGCGTTTGTGTTGCATTGTTTATATTGGGAACTACTTGAGTTCATTTTTAAAAAAAAAAAAAAAAATCAAACTCGGCTTATTTGTACTCTTTTTCAAATTCAAATATTCTTTTTTTTTTCTTTACCTCATTCTCACACCCAAAATAAATAAATAAATAAAACAAAATAAAAGAAGGGTGGGTAAACCTGACTCATATGGTGAAATCCTATATCTGAAAATTGGTTCAGAGAATCAAAGATTCAAAGGTTTTAGTGCTCATAATCTCACCGCCACTATTCTCTGTCAACGTATTCTTGCATTTTATGGGGGTGAGCTCACATAATGACAGGAGTACTAAATAGCTTAGTATATAGGAATACTAGTAGATTTGGGATTTGAGAAGAAAATAACTTGATATGAACAAAAAGAAAAAAGAGCTTATCTAATCAAAAAGTTTAGGTATACATTATCCCAAAAAAATAGTAAATGTTATTAGCTACAAAAAAAGAAATAAATTTATAAGTTTTTATGTGAAACATGTGAAGTAGAGTGAAGTAGCTTTTTCTTTTTCTTTTTTTTTTTATAAAAAAAGAAAGATAAACTACTAAAAAATTCTTACGTGAGGTGAAGTAGTTTTGCTTTTACGAAGTAGAATTTTTTTATTTTTTTTATTTTTATTTTATTTTTTATAGATAAACTAATTAATGATAAAAATGAATTAGAATCCTCATGAGATAAACTACTTAATGATAAGAATGAATTTTTAGTTCTTTAAAAATCTAAAAATTTGATAAAATTTTTGCAATTTGTTGAAGACACTTGGCGCAATCACGACATCTAAGCCCAACTTTTATTATATATAATATGATATGATATTGATTGATTTGTTGTAACTTTGGTTATATATTTTTTTCCCTAGAGGATATTAAAAATAAGCAGATATGGGCCTTCACCGTTTCAGATTAGCTTTTTACTTATCTTAAATTCTTAACCGTGTGTAAGGCAATAATCAATTAAGTAGGAGCCTAAGTTGCAAAAAATATTTGTGTCATGTATCTTTCTATTTTGAAAGAACAACATTCTCTTTAATTAGCCTTCAAAGCTGCCATTTTAGTTTGAGTAAACTTAACAATTTAAAATATGATCATTAGGTTCATATTCTTTTGTATATTAACCTTAACAGATTATATTTACTCTATTTTTAGTAACATGTAATGTAATTGAAACTAATTCCTCAAGCATTAAATCACATAATGAGTATTATGCATGGTCTTGAAGATAATTTCTTATAAAATAAATTAATACCGTACCCGTACATCGCATGGGAACATTGGCTAGTACTTTAAACTAATCACAAGGTCTCACGCGTGTTCTGTTCACACGCTTCTACACTAAATCAAACGCCGTGTTTTAATCTCTTGTTCTTTCTTCTATTCGAAACGATGCCGTTTCTATCTGCTCTGTTATTTTTCATTTCTGCACAACATGCTTTAGCTGTTTCTTGCTTCAAATCTTCTTCTTGCTTCACTTCCTCTTCAATGTCAACACTCCCCCTCAAGTCTAGAATTGCTGGTTCTATGACTTAGTATTCTGAACAAGAAGCTTTAGCACTTGAAGCAAAAATATCTATCAATCCCAATCTGTTCATCAATCTGGAAAAGTTGGTAAGCCTAATGCTTTAGAGAATATCTCTGCCACTTGAAGATTGCTTGTCACATGGAAAGTTCTTTTTACTCCTGCAATTTTGTCCCTAACCAAATGACAATCCACCTCTATGTGTTTTGTCCTCTCATAGAAAACCGAATTAGCAGCAATATGCAAGGCAGCTTGGTTGTCACACAATAGCATTGTACGTTTAGGATGATCAATTCTCAAATCTCTAAGCAATAGGAGTATCCTGGCCACTTTTACATTGTAAACTAACTAGTAAAGAAATCAAATAGTATACATCTGAAATTTATGCTAGGAAGAAGATCCACCTCTTATCCTTTGTAGGTAGGCTGGTCTTGACTCAAGTTGTCATCTCTACAATTCCAAGCTATAATATGCAATGCTCTATTCTCCCTCCCAAGATTAATAACTATGTAGGAACTTCCACACTGCTTAGCTCATTGAATGAGCTTGACATAAAGTTGCTAAGAAGTCAGCAAACTTAAATGGGCTTGCTGGAGAAGCTTGCCAAATGAGAAGAATTGAAGTCATCCTTTACGTATAAAAGTCAAGGCATGTTGGCTTGCATTTATTAAGATGTGATGTTAAGCTTGTGAGATACATTGAAGAAAGAAAAGAAAGAAAAAGATGAAGAAATATATAGGCCATTGGGCAAATTGGTGAGGAGTCGTAGAGAGAAGTCCCAGAGAGTAAGGACTGGTGCAGTCTTGAAGAACGTGAGAGAAAGTAAAAGAGAAGAGAAAAAAAGGAAAATAAAAGAGATTTCTTTACTCAAGTTGTATGTTGTAATCTTTATTTAATATAGTAAAATTATTTAGAGTGCGTTTGGGAAGCGCGTTTTACGCTTCCCAGACGCACGTTTACGTTTCACAAATTTTTTTTTTTTTTGTCAAGCCGTAACTTTTTTACTTTTCTTGTGTAAACAGTGCTTTTATGCACTGTTCATAGGTCCCACAAAATACACTTTTCAGCAACTTTTTCATTAAAAATGGGTCTCACGATACTATTCACATATTTAAAAATTATTTTGCTACAGTATTTTTCAGTTTTCAGTTTTCAGCTGTATCCAAACGGACCCTTAGAGTTTGTCCCTTGAGTTTTCCCATTTTAAGAAGAAAAAGTTTTTAACGTAAATTTTTGTATTCTTACATGATTGTACTTACCCTGTAATTGCTAAAATTTATTCAAATTTATATAGAATTTTTTCCCATTACTTCGTATGGGAATTGATAGATAGCAAGAAGAAACTCCATATGGTCAGCTGAAGGAAAATAAAAAAAACCTAAGAAGGAGGGAGGCCTGGGTCTTCATGCAGCTAAGGAAAGAAACCTAGATCTTTGGCGGTTTCACTCTGAAAGAGACTCAGTCTGGGCTTGGGTGCTATCTCAAAAATATCTTAACCGAAGCAGACCTAAACCCTCTAACGCTCCCCTCAAGTCTAGGGCTTGCTAGTCTTCTACCCAGGCAGCTATCAAGAAAGGAGAAGGTGTGTTTAAAGAAGGCTCAAAATGGATTGCGGGCAAAGATAGCCATCTTTCTGTTTGGTTTGATAAATGGATGAACAAAGGTACATAAAGAAGTATGCTAGTTGGTCCTCTCAACAAAGATGAAGATCATCTCCAGCTAAAGGATGTGGCCAACCTCCATGGCTGGAAATGGGACAAGCTCTCCTTTGTCATTCCAAAACCACCAGCTCTGGACATTAAAGCTACCCCAATCCCTCTCTCTGATGCTAGAATAGATCACATCTTTTGATCCTCCTCTCCCAGTGTAGAGTTTGATCTTAAAGAAGCTTATAAGTTAGCTTGTGCTCTAGAGGGGCACCCTTTTCCTGGACCTCACACAGCTGGTTGCGTTTGGAAGACAAAAATCAAGTGCTTCCTTTGGCAATGCTGCCACCAGAGCATTCTCACAGAGAGGGACTGTTCCATGGCCCCGAAGGAAAACAGGGAGCTACAAAGCACATTATCTAGGTGAAGTGGAACTGGCCCTTTGTCAAGTTGGTATAAGCTGAACTCTTATGGATCCTCTTTAGGGAATCCTGGGCGTGCTGGGGGAGGTGGAGTAATCAGAAATGCAAATGGAGATTGGGTTAGTGGCTACGCCAGAGCAATAGGGAACATAACTAGTGTGGCAGCTAAATTGTGGGCATTAAGAGATGGTATAGATTTGTGCTTGGTTGTGAATCTCCCTGCGGTGGAGACAGAATTGGATGCAAAATTGATGGCGGACCTGCTGAAGAAGGAAGGGGTAAACCTAAATGGGAATGATGTTATTGTAGCTGATTGTAGAGAAGGCTTAAAGAAAATTCCGCTAGTGAGAATCTAGAATTACTAAGGGAGGCAAACAAATGTGCTAATGCATTTGTTAGGCTAGGAAGGGAGCTCTTCTTGCTCAGGAATTTATTACCTTTTCTGAACCACCTACTGATGCTGCACTGTTAATTAGTTTAGACTTGGTTGGAACATTGTATAATCGTTCCACATCCTGTATCAGGAACAACTTTTTTTAGTTCCATATTTGACATTTAAATATTTTGTTAATTTAAAAACAAGTTCATGCTTTGAGAACTTGAATCCAGAAAAAAGTCCTCCATTGCAGAAGGGGGAGAATCCTCAAGCCAAATAACTTACATCTAACACTATTCTAGCATATCTAGCCAACGAGTGAGCCACTAAATTGGCACTCCTCTTTACACAATTTAGCTCCACCCATCTAAGCCCATAAATTAGACAACTAACATCCTGGAATATGTGGCCAAGCGGAAAGGGCAAAGAGCACTTTGTGCGCAGGGCCATGACTGATGTGTTATCTCCTTCTAGCACCTGGTTCTGAAAAACCAGAGTCAATAGCAAACTCAATGGCTTGACGAGAGTCAAGAACTTCAACTTGCTTGGTTCCACAAAAAAATTTGCTTTTCTCAAGCCAGGTCCCACAGTCAAGTTAAAAGTTTAGATTAATTAAAGTCTTATTTCATTCGGTGGACCAAGCCCACACAAAAGTATCACATTGAACCTCTAAATTTCAAAATGCAATAAATTAAGCCCCTTGCTTCTATTAAGGGTCCGTTTGGATACAGCTGAAAATTGAAAAATACTGTAACAAAATAATTTTTAAATGTATAAATAGTACTGTGGGACCCATTTTTAATGAAAAAGTTATTGAAAAGTGTAATTTGTGGGACCATGAACAATGCACAAGAGCACTATTTACAGAAGAAAAATCAAAAAGTTACAGCTGGGAAAAAAAAATCTGAAACGCAAACGTGCGTCTAGGAAGCGCAAAACACACTTCCCAAACGCACTCTAAATCTATTAAATCTCAGATACACTGCTATTAGAATTAAATAAGTTGAGATTTAATTTGTTACACCCTTAAACTATTGTGTTTAAAATATAATTTTCACTTGTATTTTTCTACGATTTTTATGTTGTCTAGACTCTAAATTCATATAAAGTAGTTGTTGGTTAATATGGACTGTTTTTTAATGACCTGTTGATGAATCTACCTAAGAGCATTAGTATTGGTGGTGCTAAAAAGCTAAATTGCTATTTTTAGCACCACAAACTCCAATTAGTGCTCAACATTGGTGGAGTCAAAGGTATATATTTTGAGTCCAAATCTTCTGTACCACTTTTTGTATACCATTCTATATTCCACCAATCACTACTTGCCATGTTTTCATTTTACTTTTCTTATAGAATAACTGAAGTTTAAAATGGAAAACAATCATACACATAGTAAGTAGCGATAGGTGGAACATAGAGTGGTGGACAAAAAGTGGTACCGAGGATTTGGACTAAAATATTTTGCCTTCTTGCAATAGTAAACAGCTAAGGGTAGCTATTTACTATAGCAAGAAGACATAAAAAAAACATTGTTTATTCTTTTCTCTCTCTTCTCTCATTAAAAAAATATTTTCTCTCTCTCTCTTTTTTTTCCTCTCCAGTGCCTTCTCATCTCCCTCTCATAGGTGGATCGTGGTGGTGGGTAGATCGATCTTGAGAGTGGGGTCAGTGGGTGGCTAGGTTCGTCGACGTCGATGGGCTATGGGTTGTGGTGTGGTTGGAACACCAGCATCGGTGGGCTATGGTGTGGTTGGTTTGTCAGCTATAGTGTGGTGAGGGTTGTGGTGTGTTGTGTTGTGGTTGGTTCGGTGGCTAGCCTTTTTTTTTTCTTTTCTTGCTATGGGCTATGGTGTGGTGGTAGTGGATGTGGTTGTGTGGGTAGATTGGGCTGCTTGGTTTTTTTTTTTTTTTTTTTCCTGCTGTGGGTGGTGGTGGTTGTGGTTGTGGTTGTGGCTAGTGGTGGTTGTGGTTGTGTCTGGTTCCTGAAGTTTGTGGTGAATGTTTTTATTATTATTCTAAAGAGTTCTTTGTATTATTTTAATCAAATAGCTAAAAATATAGATCCATTAATGTTGGGTGTATTGTAAAGTGAAGAGGTAAAATAGATAAAGTAACTTTTGTAAGTGCTAAATAGCCAAAAAAAATTTGGCTCCACTAATGTGGATACTTCCCTTCTTGAAATTGCTCGACTTTAAATCTCCAAGCCCATGAACTAAAAAAGCCACACTCAATGACAAGTTATTTTATTGATTTTTTTCATTTTTACAAAATTTGGATTACATTTTTCCTTAGTCCAATTGCTGGATTGCATTTTATAGTAATTATATTACTATAATTTAGAGAAAATTAAAACAAACAACCTCAAAGAAATAATCCACTATAAACTATATCTAGACACCAAAAATTCAATTATAGCTTTGGTAGAGAACCATAATTTTCAGACCTAGACCGTTCAATGAATTATAAAAGGGAGAAGTTCAAGGTTTTTAAGGTTAGACCGAAGTCAAACCTAAGTCGAATTGTGATGATGTCATAATTAGTTTAATAATTATTCAAAATATAAATAAATATATTAAATTAGTACAAATAGAAAAAAAAAATTAACTAAAATAATCCAATTAAATATAAAGATCTATTTTTTCAAATGTATTTTTTATACTATAACTTTCACAAACAAAAATACAATGTTTATTTATTTATATGTTGATTAGTTAAACCTAGGATAATAATAGTATAATAATAATAATTATTATTATATAACAATTAGAAGGGCACCCACCCACCTTAAATAAAAAAAAAAATTTAAAGGACATATAAAATTTTATTTTATTTTATTTTTTAAAAGATACAAGCTAGTATCAATATTGGCGGATGACAAATTGGCAAGCAAAGTTTAAAAGCATTTGAATAGTCAAATTACTCTAATTACTTCATTAGGCTTACGTAATGTGGGTGGGTAGGGATTAGGATTCGGTACAATACCTTAGGTACAATTCACAATTTTCACTCACAAATTTTTTTCACTATTCACCATTTTATCTTTCACTTTTTACTTCTTTAAACTTTTTTATTAACTTTTTTTAATCAATGGTTGAGATTGAAAGTTGCTTTTTGCAACTATCAATCTCAACCATTCAAATGAACTGTAAGGTATTGCACCTGTTCTCAATCTGGGTGAGTAGTGGTGTTGTCAAGCGAAACAGTTGGGCACACTTAACAAAAACATGAATACAAGTGATTACTTACTAGTGCACTCAAGAAACAAGAGGAAAAAAAAAAAAAAATCTGAGGAGTTCTTCTAACTTCTGGGCGAAGCATTGCTAAGAAGAGAACAGAAAAATGGGATGTGGGGATGATCGGCAAAAATATACTACCAGAATGTAACAGTGATGGTGGTAACGTACTAACATGGCTCTCTCTCTCTCTCTCTCTCTCTCTCTCTCTCTCTCTCTCTCTCTCTCTCTCTCTCTCTCTCTCTCTCTCTCTCTCTCTCTCCCCCTTTTTATATTTAAATTCCTTACTGGCTTATTTATGTGTTTTGACCAAAATACGGTAAAAAAAAAAAAAAGGAATCGTGTGAATCGTTAAAATCGACCACAATTCTCAGAATTGTACAGTCCGATCACGATTCAAGCGATTTCAAGCTTATTTCACATAAAGAGGTTTTCAAAGTTAAAAGAACCATAATATTGAGGGGTTCACAGTTAACTAGGTCAAACTGTACAATCCGGTCCAAGTCTGAAAATCATGTAGGGAACGACTAAAAATGTATTTTTGAAGGATTAATGCAAGATAATATGAAAGGAAACAATGCCATGAACTTCCAGCTGAAATTTACACACCAATAGAAACAAAAAGTGTGATGAACAAAAAACTGCTTGGTTGAATCCATGAAAAACCAATTGCTTTGTCAAAACAAAAGCTAATTTACAAACCATTTTTTTTTTTTTTTTGAAATAGAATTACACACCATTTTTTAATTGTATATATTGATGTAAAACTAAATGTTAGACTCGCTATCTTTTATTTTCTTTATAACTTCTACCAGCTAGGTCCACATAGCTTCCAAAATGTTATGCTATTCAACATAACCCAAAATCTAAAGAGAGAGAGAAATCTAAGATTAAATTCGTAGTAGCTATATAATTTTAGAAATTATCCACGAATAAATATAACATACAAAAATAAACAAAAAATAAAAATCTCATTTTTACCAAATATCAAGAATAATGTACCAACCAAAAAAGTTCATGGAAAAGTTCAAAGAAAACACTATTATACAGAGGATTAGTTTAAAACCTTTAAGCAAACCCACATAGTGTGGAGGTGGTGTCAAAAGGTGACTATCATACACCATAATAGCCAAACAAAAAACAACCAAAACATTAGTTTCAAAATTATTTACATTATTCATCGCTGTAAGATTCTCTAATTCCAATTTCCTCTCTTCTAGCTTTGTCTTCGAGTTTCCCAACAATCTACTCCATCACACCAAAGACATAGAACTCTTCTTAATCTTTTCAAATAATCTGCATATTGGGCCACCCGTGGGTATCCCCATTCCAAGCTTCATGAATAATTCCCTCATATTCCGGATGCGTTGCCCACTTCTCTTCAAATCTCTTGGGGATTTTTTTCCTGCGTGCCCCTTGTGTATCCATTTTGGTTGTGACTTGTGAGCATTATTGGATCATGATCAGAATAGGATGCTTGAAGATGGGTAACCTTGCTGCATGGGAACAAAGCCTTCCTTTCAATTGTAGCACATGCTATGTCTAGCCTGTCCTGAACAAAGGCCTCTCCCAATCGTCCATTCCCTCATGTGAATATATTCCCATGGAAGCCAAGGCCAACTAAGCTACACTGCAACAAAACACTCCAAAACTCCTCCATTAATTGCTTTGGCCTTGGAATTCTCCCTTGTTTCTCATCAGAAGATAAAATCTCATTATAATCACCAATGCACAGCCATGGTAGTGAACTTCTAGATTGCAAATTTCTCAAATATTCCCAAGATTCATGTTTACAATGTTCTTTCGGTCCCCATAAAAGCTAGTAATTCTTCATGGTGAATTCGGGTCAGTCATAACACGTGCATCATTATGATTGAGAGAATAGGTCTGAACGTGTAAATCAACTTCTTGTTTCCATAACATGACAAAACCATCCGCTCTTCGAACACATGGGACTGGAAGCATTGAATGATACTGTAAGTCAGCTTGAATTCTTCTCATCTCATCTACTGTTTGTTTTGTTTCCATGAGAAACAAAATTTTGAAAGCTTTTTCCATCATCTAACGAGAGAAGACAGTATCTGCACGTAGATTCTCAAACCCCTTGACAGTTCCAACTTAAAATGTTCATTGTGCTCAGCGGAGCTGGAACTCAGCCTCCACCGTTATGCTTGTTAAAGAATCATTCAAAGTCTTTGAATGTTTCTGATCTCCATTAATCTCTACCTTATTTCTTCGTTTATTCCCCACTCTACTGGCAACGTGCTTCGTTTCCACCTCGGACTTGGCGTTCGGGTTTTTTATTTTTCTCCACTTACGTACTTGTGGCATGCGGTGTTGTTGTTGATCACGTGACAAACAATTCAGGTCCGACTCAACTAGGACTTCACTGGCAAGAGGTATAGTTTCATCCAAACTCTGCTGCTTGTACAGGATAGGCACGCTGTCTCCAATAATTTCGGGCTAATGGTCTATCCCACTTTCACAATTGATTGGGGCCATTAGAAATTAAAGCTAACTCAAACCCAGCAGGAATCCAAGACTTGAACCCATAAAGCCCAATCCAAACCTAACAAACCCAATTTTGAACCCAACTCCGTATTCAACCTAAGAATTAATTCAAATTAAAAAGTCCAAAGACAAAATTTAACAAGTCTAGGGTTCGTTTAGTTGGAAGAGTGGAAAAGTGAGAGGATGAAAAATATTTAATTTTCCCTCTTGTATGTTTGGTTGGAGGGGTGGAAAATATTTAGTTTTCCCTCAAGTCTCTACATCTTTTTTTTTTTTTTTTGATAGTTCGAAAGCTACAAGGAAGAGAGAAGATGATGATGATGAAGATGATGATGATGAAGAAGATGAAGATGATTGAAACATAAGGGTTTGATTTTGAGTTGATTTTCTGTGGATTTTGGGTTTGATTTTGATTTTGGTTGATTTTGAGTTGGGTTTGGGATGGGTTTTCCAATGGGGTTTGAGTTGATTTTAAGTTGTTTTGTGTTGATTCTGAGTTATTTTTGGGTTGCGGCGGTGATAGTTGAGTTGTGCTGAGTTGGTGGTTGGAAAATTGTCTTCTTTCTTCTTTGCTGAGTTGCTGTAACTGTTGGAAACGAGAGGGCATTTGTGTAAAAGTGTTGTGAGAGCACTTTTTTCTCATAGCTTTTCCTCCCGATTTGGGAGGATCAAATTTGTGGGCCTGGGAGAGAAAATTTTCTCCTAGGTTTTCTATCCTAAATATTTTCCTTCCTTTGCCAGACAGTGGAAAACACAGTTTTCCATCCTATTTTCCTCCCTAAGTTTTCCATCCTCCCTAAATTCACTCCAACCAAACACAGTGTAAAAGTCCAATGAAAATAGACCCGCCAACACTTCAATTTTTGTTTTTCCAAAATTCCCACACTTTTCCCTAATTAAATTTTAAATTCCCACACTTTCTCAAAATCATATTTGCCCCATAGCTTTACCAAAATGATATTTTTACCCCAAAAATTCCAAAATATCAATTTAGCTCCTAAACGTTTCCAAAATGAAAATTTTAACCCAAAAATTTTCAAATATTATATTTTGTCCCCAAAACTTTTACAAAAATTGGCCATTGTGTTTCCTTCGTTTTTGTTTCATGTGACCTGGATTGCCATCAAAATTGTGTACTTCATGAGATGGCATGTCAGAGTGGCCTCAACTACACTTCTTCGAATAGTTAAGCATGGAGCCAAGTTAACTTGTTCTATAAATATTAAAATTAAAATTAAAAAAAAAAAAAGAATAAATGCATTTTGTCTTTCTATCAAAATAAAGCATATATGGATGTAACCTTGGATCATTATATTATGAGTGCTTCAAATAACTAATGAACATGTCAAGAAAACACACTTAGTGTGATTGCTCTTACAAATGTAAGTTGGAAATTTCATTTACAACATCATTCAAGTAAATACAAATTGAAATAGTAGAAACATGAACTTGTATTTTATATCTTTTCAAATTTTCGATAAATTATATTCTTATCGATTTGAACTATGGCATTTTTTAAAAGATGTGGAGTAACTATGCTTCACTTTTTTGTCTTAAAATTTTGGGGACATAATTTTAAGTATCATAAAATTATCTTTGTTAGGAAACTACATAAGTAGTTTATAATTGTTACTTTAATGGAAGCATAGTCCAGAATTTTAGAGAGACTATTGTACGGCTGAAGTTCATGTGTCGTGAGCTCTCTCTACAACAAAATAAAAATAAGAAGAAATTGTAACTTTTTGGCTCTAAACAAAGGAAGAATTGTAAGTTTGTACTAAAATATGTATCAATGTTTATAATATAGTGTATCATTCAGCTGTTAGGGTAAATGCAATTTTCTAAAAACAAGTTGATGGTCCACTTTATTTTCATTTATGTGTATGTTATGTTTTTTTTAATATGATAAAGTTTCAACTTATGATGTTTGTTACATAATAATTGCTCTTAATCATCAGGCTAATCCCCTCAAAAAAAAAAAAAAAAATCATCAGGCTAAGACACCAATAATTTTTTATATAGGCAAGGTTTGAACCCTATATATCTTATTCAACAATAAGAGACATCATTAGTTGAGCTAAATAGAACCTACAAATTATGTGTATGTTAAAATACAATTTCCTAATTATAAAATTATGAGTGTTTATGATTTTTTTTAAAACAAAGAGCCTTTTAGATCATTAGATGAGATTAAGAAGTTGCTTGCTACATCTCATTAAGAAGCTATCATATTTTCATTCATTAGTTTAAAAATTAAAATGAGAATGAGAAATCAAAGAGAGCAAGAAAAAATCTAAAGCGATAAAGAATATAAAGAAATTTAAAATTTTAAAAATTAAAAAAAAAATTTTAATTAAAAAAAAATGGGTAGATCCAACGATTAAGAGGGTTATGGGTGGCATTGTTGTTTTTGAGGTTGGTGGTGCTTTTATTAAAAAAAAAAAAATGCAAAGTCACTATTTAGAATCTCTAATAGTCACGAAAGCAACACAAAAAGACCAATACCACTCATTTTTAAAACTTGTGAGTCTAATAGCACACACTTAAAACTTGAAGGACTAATTGTACTCATAAGATAAACTCGAGGAACCAACAATATAGTTTCGCCAAAAAAAACCTAGTCATATGTGTAGCCTTAAGTTATCAAAGGTTTTACTATGTGCCTATAAAGATTCATAAATGAAATTTTTTTTGTTAATAACATCAAATTAGTCGATACTTAAAATTATCTCTACATTGCAATAATTTTTTATCCATCATCTAAACATTCTCCTCTATGAGAGAACCATAAGGCTCATGGTAAGAGTGAACATAAATATGGATAGTCCACCCAATCTAATTGGACCAATCCGACCCATGGACCACGATCAATTTTGACCATAGTTCGAATCGGATATGGGTTTATGGGTCAATCATGGGACTAGAAAAAAAAAATCCACCCTCCCAATTGATTTGACTGAGGGTCCGTTTGGATTGAGCTTATTGTTGTTGAAACTGAAAACTGAAAACACTGTAGCAAAATAATTTTTAAATGTGTGAAAAGTATCGTGGGACCCATTTTTAATATTTTTAATGCGTGAACAATGCTGCTACAGTACGTGAACAGTACTGCTACAGTGCATAAACAGTAATTTTTGTCTCTGCACAGTAAATTTACTGTTCATGCGCTGAAAAAAAAAAAAAAAAAAAAAAAAAGGCGGAAATGAAAACGTGAACGTTGGTTTCAGCTGAAACCAAACGCTCACTGAATATAATATATATACCTAGATTTTGTGTCCCACATGGCTCTTTTTTATTCGATAATGGGATTACACTTTTGACACATGGGATAGAACTATTGTTCTATTCATTAATAGGATTACACTCTTTTCGTGTGGAACTATATCTTATTATTAGAATGAGGGTTTTAGTTAATTCAACTTGTAAAGTCTCTAATAGTTGAATAAGAGATTTGAAGTTTAAATTCCGCCTAAACCAAAAACTGATTGATGTCTTAGTCTAATGATTATGATCTATCATTAGGAGCAAACGTCATAAGTTGAAACTCTCTAAAAAAAATCTTATTATTAGAACTTATTTTATTATTATAAATTTTATATTCTTGGAAGTAAGAAAATAATGGATGGTGACAGTTGCATTCTTCTTTTGGATATAAAATTAATCTCTCTTTTTTAAGGTCTTTTTTTTTTTTTTTTTTTTTTGCTATTAGATAATGTCAAGTATCTCCAAAATTTAGTTCTTGAGGAGAATTTGCACTTCTTTTGAACATTGTGTTGCTTAATCTAATAGCATTTGCTTCAACTCGGGCAAGAGTAATTGATGAAATGATGTAGAGATCCTATTTGGTTTCTTATGGGTTTATTAATGGGTTGGGCTTTCTTTAAGATAATTATGCAGGTTAGGCTTTGTTTAAAAATAATTGGTCCATGACTTTGTTCGTAGGCCCATGAATTAGGCTCATCTTTACATAGGATCATATGCTTGTGTTACATAATAGTTTGTCTGAATCTAAAAAACAAAATCTATGATTCCGTGGGTTCCAGACTTTCAGTTAGATCAATTGATAAAGGTTTTTTATAGTTGAATAAAATATTTGGGGTTCAATTTTCGTGTACACCATAAACCGATTAATGTCTTGATTTGGTGATGTGGGGATCATTCGGTTGATAGGCCCATAGGATTCAGAATTGGTTGAGGATCGTTGGGCTAGTGGCCCATACGAGGTCGTGCACTCGTCCGAGGACGCCATGCTCCTCGGCAGTATGCGTCCGAGGACGATCGCGTCCGAAGACGATCAGGACGTGGTCTCACCACGATCAGATCTCAGAAGTAGGTCATCTCAAGGGGTAGAGTAGCCGACTAAAGATGAAAGAGATAAGGCAAACAAATATCTGAAACTATAGCTGCCTCCGCATTAATGACCTCTCAACCAACTCTCTGGCCGCATTAATGTGGAGGTGATACCTGAGCAGTAGGGAAGCAGCCTTACAGCTGCCCGTAGGAAGTTCTAGGAGGCGCCAGATGGGACAGAAAGAAATCCCCCGGACACAATCTACACATGTTCGGTGAAGATGGATCGCGAAGGGGAGTATATAAACTAAAAGAGGAACATGAAGAAGTCGATCGAGAAAAAAAGAAGAACACACATAAAACTGAAGAGAAAGAAGTAAGAAGGGGGAAGGAGAGAGTAACATTAGGGACTTAAGAAAAGACGTTGATTATACCAAGAAAAAAAGAAGGAAAACATGGTATGGGCTTGAGAGAAAATCTTGGAGGTAGATACCACAGTTAACCTAGCTCTTTACACCCACGCTCTACAAATCATATTGTCTGGGCCTTTTACGTACGAACCCAATACTGTTTAGTTCGTCACCAAATCGTGTCCTTACAGGTGATAAAGAGTTATTCATCATGAGCGAAAAAAAAAATAATAATAATAAAAATAAAAATGTCAATGATTCTCCGAAGGAACATACCAGTGATACCACCCTTTTGTCACATATCACGCCCATTATATTTATTAATGGGAGGCCCAATTTCTTTCAAAACATTTTTCCCCCTAATTTCTGTAGAATAAAATTCATGAAAAAATAAACCCAAAAAAAAAATTCATGAAAAAATAAATTTAACATTTTCCCTTTCCAAATCTTCTGCCTTTATCATTCACACCAAAAAAAAAAAACTACCGATTTATTCTATTACCTATATTAATTTTGGCTTCTACATTATAGGATTATAATAAATTTGATCTGCTAAATTTTGGTTACAATCAATTTGATTCATGCTATTTTCAATTTGTAGTCAATTTTATCCTTATTATTAACTCACTACGAAAAATGCCTATGTGGCAAACGGTTGTCATCGCTAGCACACTTAAAACTTACATGGCTAATAAAAAACTTAAATAGACATTAAAAAATGTCATATTAGCATTTAAATAATAAAAAAACCAAATAAAAAAATACATAAAATTGTATAAAATAAAAATTTTCTTTTCTTTTCTCTCTCTTTCTTAGCAATCAAACACAAACAAACATTATAGAAAATCTCCCTCTCAATTTATTTTCATCTCACCGGTTGTCCAATCAACTTCACCGCTTTGTTGAAGGTAAAAAATAAAATAACCATTTCAAAGGTTCCAAAGTATAGTAAATGTTGATCCTTGCATCTTTATCACATTGTGATCTAGGTGCTGAAATGATGGTTTTTGGGGCGGTGATAGTTTGTTCTAGAGGTGAGAGAAAAGAAAGCGAGAGAAAAAATGAAAGAGAAATTCTCTATGATTGTTATTGTGTTTGGTTGCTAAGAAACTGAGAGAAGATAATACTCTTTTTTTTTTAAATGCCAAGGTGTCATTTATTTAATGTCTATTAAAAAATTTATTAGTTATCTCAGTTTTTAAATGTGCCAGTAGTGCACACTATTTTCCACTTAGACATTTGCTATTAGTGAGTTAAATGTAATAACTAAATTAAATGTAAGTTAAAAATAATAGGAACCAAATTGACTTCTGTCAAAATGTAAAACCAAATTGACTGTGATCCTAAAATAATATTTTAGCCAAACAAATGTAATAGCGGAGTTTAAAAAAAAGGTAAATAAATACTAGATACAATAAATCTGAATATTCAAAAAAAATTAAGTTTTTTTTCAAGGTGTTACTCTAACATTATATTAATAAAAATGGAATTGAAATACCATGTTCTAGTCTTTAATGCTTACGAATTACAAAATGTCATTTTTTTTTTTTTTTCATTTTGAACTTTCTTTATTTTATAAAGAAAAAATAATGAATATATGACAAGTTATGATTGATGGAATGTAAAATATAATAGAGGATTTTGATTAATAAAATGGTGTCAAATATGGGTAGAATTGAAGATTTCTCTCCTAGAGGCGGCGACAATAATCAGATTGTGGGACCAAAGGTCCTACATGTGGTTGGCAAACTAGTAATATCTTTGATGAAGATACAAAGATAGATCCACGAATTGCAAATCACTGGTGGTGATGGCAATTATTTTTGGTGTGACTAGGATTAGGTTTGGCTTTTGCTTTGGTTTTTCTAGGTAATGCAAAGGATTTGCTAATGCAAGCACTGGAGTTGGGGGGATGGTGAACTGTAGAACCAATGATGATAGGTGTTTTTGAAGTTTGTATTTTTATTTATTTTTTATTTATTAATGATGTGATTATTTGACTCAATTAATGTGTACAAATGACACTTTATTATTGGAATGGAGGACCACTAGGCATTATTGATGTGGTCCTCCAAGAAAACTGAATAATTTCTCCACTTATACACACCGTACACATATACAGTTTTTTGAATTAAAATTATGACTTAAAGTAATGATTTTCAAGTTCATTTAATTATGGTCTCAAATTGTTATTTGCAAATATTGAATTATGGAGTTAATGAATGTGATCTTACATTAAGCTTGGCCCCCATAGGTTCAAATCCTAGTTTCATTTCTACTTCTCCTTTTGCTGAAGGAGGAATTTTTAGATTAATCAAACAAATATATTGCAACTTGACTTAGGTAATGAAAATATTAAGTGTGACTGTGATTTGTGAGTTCTCGAATAAAGGTAATATTAGGCTAAAGCAAACCATTAAAAAATTTCAATCAAGTTACTATTTACAGCTATCTTTATTGTTGTTGTTGTTGTTATTATTGTAATATTATTGATATTATATTTATAGCTATCTACGATGCCTCATCTATTCCATGATTTTTGAGTGTATATCAAATCTTTTTAACTTCCTATAAAATAAAAATGGTGAAATATATGGATAATTTGAAAGAAGCCTTGTGGTTAAAAGATTATTTGTGGTAGCCATAGCTCAATGTCATTTTGATTAGGAAGTCTATAAAATTTTTTTCTTAAAATGGTAGGAAACAATATTTGTAGCTAACAAAGTCAACCCAGAATGGCTCATGAAACTCAGCCCAAAAAACATGGAAAAGTTCACAAACTATTCAAGTCAACATCCCATATATTTGGGCCTTTGAATCAAGTAAAGCTAGGCTCACAAAATCAACCCAGAAAGGCCATTAACTTGACCACTTGCTAACTTGTGGAGGTTGCTGAATTAAGCCTATACATAACGAGCCCAAAAATCATAAACACCCATAAATCTGGTTAGCTAGCTTGGTTCCACAAAAAAAATTGGCACTTCTCAAGCCGAGTCCCACAGTCAAGTTAAAAGTCGAGATTAATGAAAGTCTTCTCTCGTTATGTGGACCAAGCCCACACAAAAGTATCATTGACCTTTAAGTTTCAAAAAAGTGATAAATTAAACTCTCAGCTTATATTAAATCTCAAATACAATGATGTTAGACTTAAATAAGTTGAGGTTTAAATTAGTTTCTTTTTAAAATTTACTTTTAAGACTATAAAGTTTAATTTTTTACACTCTTAAACTATAGTGTTTAAAATATAATTTTCACTTCTATCTTTCTACAATTTCTATGTTGTCTAAACTCATATAAAGTAATTGTTGGGTAATATGGACCGTGTCTTAATGACATGTTGATGAATTTACCTTAGATCTTAGATCTGCTTCCCTTCTCGAAATTGCCCAACTTCAAATCTCCAAGCCCATGAACTAAAAAAGTTATAATTGCTGACAAGTTATTTTCTTGATTTTTTTTCATTTTTACAAAATTTGGATTAGATTTTTCCTTGGTCCAATTGCTGGATTGGATTTTCCAAATCTCTAGTACAACGTTAAGAGTGTGTTTGGTTCGTTGTGATGTATTTTTAATGTGACGTATATTACTGTAATCTAAGATTACAAAATATATCATATCACTTTAACCACATCACCTTCTTAAATGTGGGTGATCTTATATTACTGGTTGGTGGGGATGCAATAATTTATTGAATTGACAAAATTGCTTATACTAGAAAATTTTATTTTACTCATGAGAATTACTAAAATATCAAAAACTTCTAAAATATTCAAAAACCTATAAAATGACCAAAATACCCTTAGAATCGCCAAAATGACTAAAATGCACCACGAATGTCCCAAATATCCCAAAAACCTCCAAAATGACCATAGTACCCCTAAAAACTTTTAAATGGCTAAAATACCCTTAAAACTTCTAAAATTACCAAAATATCATCGAAACCTAGAAACCTCAAAAATGACGAAAATACTCTCAAAACCTAAAAATTACTAAAATAACCTTAAAATCACAAAATGACCAAACTACCCCGAAACCTATAAAATGCCTAAAATACCCCCAAAACCTCTAAAAATGAGCAAAAATACCTTGATACCTCTAAAATTACAAAAAATACCTCAAACCTCAAAAATGACAAAAAATACCTCAAAACATCTAAGATAACCAAAATACTCTTGAAATCACTAGAATGACCATAATACCCACAAATCACTAAAATGCCCTAAAACTTGTAAAACGATTAAAATACCACCAAAATCTTAAAAATGACCAAAATGCCCTTAAATCCTCTAGATTTTGGGGCAATTTCGGTCATTTAAAAGATTTTAGGGTATTTTTTTGCCGTTTTAAGGATTCGGGGGTATTTTGGTCATTTTAGATATTTCAATACTATTTTGGTCATTTTGAGTTTTCTGGGGGTATTTTGATCATTTTTAAATTTCTAGTTTTTTTTTTTTTGAGGTTTTAGGGGTAATTTGGTCATTTGTGGTCTTCCAAGGGCATTTTTTGGTTCAAGGGTAATTTTGGCATTTTCTGGTGTTGAAGCTTTTTCAATCAATTTGTTATTATAATAATTTTAATTATTTCCAAGAATGTTTATGAATCAATTATATGAATGTTACATTCTTGGATTATGATTGGAATGTAATTTAATGAACCAAACACCTTAATGTCACTTTAAGGTAATGTGATTACGTGAATCTAAGATTACAAGAATGTAACATCACACATTTTTTTTTTTTAAATACTAAATATTTTTAACACACACTCACACATTGGAAGAGGGGAGAAAGTTATGTAATATCACACATTGATGTAACATAAAGAGATCCAAACACTCCGTAAAAGATTTTAAAGCTTTTACAAATTAAATCAATTGGTATTCACAAAGTTAGATTATTAGAGGTATTATTCACTTTTTTACAAATTAAATCGACTTAAAGGTTCACTTTTTTTTTCTTCCTCTTCTTCTTATACAATTGTATTTTTATATATATTTTTAACCAAATAAGTCAATAAATATAAACTTTTTTTTTTTTGAGAATAAAACCCGAGCACTTTTATTGACTACCCGAAATATCTGAAATAACAAAAGGTTCAATATCAGATGGAACATGCTCCATCCAAACTAATAACGGAAACGAAACTATTGCTCTCCTAGCCAAATATAAACTCATTCTAATATAATAGAATTGTTTTTACACACCGCTAATTAATATTATCCTAATGCATGATGCCATTTTCATGAATTCCACGGTCCAAATTTCTTTCTTTCTTTTTTCCTTTCTCTTTTTTAATTTTTTAATCTTAGAAACTTGGACAATTATCAACCACTAGCACTATAGTGAGGCATGGGGCACGAGGATGCCTTGATCCGCGATTTGCATCCAGCTGAAATCAAGTGGCAACTATACCGTGTGGCCACTTAGAAACAAGAGGGAAAGGAAATGACTGGATACGTATTGCATTTTATTATTATTATTATTATTTTTAATTTTTATAATGAAAATCAAGGAGATTTTATCTCATGTGCATTGTGAAAGTGAAATCACTACTACTATATGTATATCTCCCAAACCATAAGGTCCATAACTTAATCAATGGATTAATATTAAAAGCTAGATTGGCTTAGTTTGCTCTTGTTAATGCAGTTGATGATGCAATTTGCAAATCAAATGAAGACCAAGCAAGGAGGCTAACGCTATATATATATTTTTTTTTTTTTTGATAGGAAACACACACTTAGTATTAAACAACAGTAGAGTTTACATCATGAAGAATTGCTAATTCTAAGAAACTAGGACAATTCTCCATCCACATATATTGATTAACTATGCCCTTGGCATACTTTGCTAACAAATGAGCTGGGGTATTAGCATTACATTTTACATGAGAAAAATACACATTGTGGAACTCCAATGTAGCTAAACTAATCTCCATTATCACTACATCAATTGAGGCCAGAGCTGAGGATGACTGATTCAACGCCCTAGAGAATATTAACGAATCTCCCTCAATTATGATGTCTGAAAAACCCAGCTGCTTTGCGAACTGCATACCAACCTCAACAACCTTCGACTTTGCTTCAAGAGGCCCTAGTGGTGTGTGTATCTATTTGCACATTGCTGCTACAAATTGCCCATTCCAGTCCCGTACAATGACTCCAATTCCCACAAAATTCAACTCAGCAAACACGGCATCATCAACATTAAACTTGAAACACGATGTGGGTGGCGGAGTCCACCTCTGAACATGCTGGACCAACACCTGAGCAACTGGAATTAAATCAATGGTAATTCGGTATTCCTCCAGGTACTACATCGCCCATCGAAGAAGCATCCACCATAACGAATATCATTCTTGTTTCCCCACAATGCCCATGCACAGGTCAACAACAACTCAATGTTTTCCGGTGAACTCTTTTCATCCATCATTAAACACCATAACATCTCCTTAAAAGAACTTAGTCGGTCCATTACATTTGGAAAAAACCAACTTAGACGACGACCAAAGTTCTTTAGCTTTGGTGCATTTCCCAAAAAAAAAAAAAAAAAAGGATTGAATCCTCTGCCTCCACGTTGCATCCATCGCATATATCCACCTGCAAAACATTTCTTTTAACAAGGTTAGCTTTCAATGGTAAAATGTCTCGACAAGCCCTCCAAGCGAAGTGCCTTATTTTGTGAGGCACATTGATTTGCCATAGACGTTTCCAGAAGCTCCTTTCTTGGCTGTCATCAAAACTTGAACCAGATTATTCAGCTATTGACATTTGAGAAGCAACACAGTAGGCATTTTTCACCAAAAAAATTCCATTATTGCTCCAAGCCCAAATCTGTTTGACTTCAAGCAGATGAAAACTTATTGGGATAGCTTTTATAACCTCTGCTTCGTGTGGCACAAATAGAGCATCAATAGCATCAGCCTTCCACGAAGCCTCTTCCTTATTTATCAATTCTCCAACCTTCATATCATGTGGTATAAACAATCTAGGAGATGAAACCATAAAAGTTGAAAGCTTAGGCAGCCATTTATCACCCCAAATCCGGATTCTGTCACCATTACCAAGCCTCCACCATAATCCATTTTTAACAAGGGGTTGAGCAAACATAATACTCTTGCCCAAAACAGCTTGTGAAAAATCATTTGTAGGAAAATACTTAGCCTTCAAAACCTTGTACACCAATGAGTCATAACTTTGTTGAAGTCTCCACCCTTGCTTTGCCAATAAAGCCAAGTTAAACTCCTTAAGCTTTTTAAATCCCATCCCACCACAACTCTTTGGAGCACATAATTTCTCCCAACTCATCTAAGCTATCTTCCTCTCTTCATTTCTTTGCCCCCACCAAAAATTACGAATCATACTCGTCAAATCCTCACAAAGAGAGTCAGGCAATTTGAAAACACTTATAGTATACGTCGGAATTGCTTTTGCCATAGCTTTTATCAACACTTCTTTCCCTGCCTTAGACAATAACTCTCTTTCCATCCAACAAGCTTTTTTCTTAGTTTGTCCTTAATAGAATTGAAATTATTTTTCTTAATCCTTCCCACCAATGATGGCAAACCAAGATATTTTTCATGGTGCTTAATCACTTGGGCCCCAAACCTCACTTTAATGACTTCTTGAATATCCATTGGAGTATTGCTACTAAAAAACAGAGAAGTTTTAGCATGATTTAATTGCTGCCCTGAAGCACATTCATAAACCCTCAACACCCTCTGAAGGGTGTCACACTCTACCATGGAAGCTCTACAAAAAATCAGACTATCATCGACAAAGAAAAGATTGGATATTTTGGGACCCCTACAATTTTTATTACTCAATTCTTAATTTTCGTCATTCATCACTCATAATTTAATATGGTTTACTTGGTTTGTGATGTGGGTTTGCTATCTCTCTTGTTGGGCCACGGTGATAATGATGGACAACGAATTGGGCTTGTAAAATGGATCATGTTGGGTTTGTAATGGTATTATAAAGTGAGTTGTTAAAATAGATAAAATAGTTTGAATGTGTCACTCAATCTAATTAAAAATCACTCATAAAATTGGTGGATCTAAATTAAAGATTGAATATAAACTTCAAATACATGACAAATACTCATGTATGTAAGCAATAATGGAATCTATTTCAAAACTATTTTTGTATTAGCTAGTCAAAGATTTAACTTAAAAAAGTAACTTCTCAAAAAAACAAAAAAAATAAACTTCAAAAAGTAATATTAGGAAATCCATTTCTGATTTTACTTCATCCTTTTCAAAATTTAGAAGAAGGTATTAAGGGTCCGTTTGGATACAGTTGAAAACTGAAAACTGAAACTGAAAACTGAAAAACACTGTAACAAAATAATTTTTAAATGTGTAAATAGTATCGTGGGACCCATTTTTAATATTTTTTTCTGAATAAAGTGATTGTGGGTCCCATGAACAGTGTGCAAACAGTGTATGAACAGTAAAATTTGTCTCCTGCACAGTATATGAACAGTACTTTTACTGTTCATTCGTTAAAAAAAAAAAAATTTCTTAAACGCAAACGCGCGTTTGGGAAGCGCAAAATGCGCTTCCCAAACGCTTTGCGCTTCCCAAACGCACTCTAAGTATAGAAATACTAGGAAAAAATCTATTATTCAAAGTTATTGTACCCCTGAATAGTAACAAAAGAAAAGAAGTGAATCAATTAAAAGAAATGTCAATTTTTAAATAAATAAACATAATTACAAAGGAAAAAACATTTGGATTAAATCTCAACCCTTCGTTTTATCTAAAGACTCAAAACTTTGACACCTCACCAAATAGGAAAAGACTGTTTCACCCTTAAAATTTTTCAAAGCCCTCCCACTGTTTCTTACCATTTGAAACCAAACCCCCCAAACACTCACACTCACACTCACACTCACACTCACACTCAAACTCTCCAAGTGTGAACCTGTCTCAACTCTCATGGAGTGAAGGTCTCTCTGAAGCGATGCAGCCACTGGCCAGATCGGTGGTTCCGACGTCAGAAAATCCCGTTTGGCACAGTCACCGCGGGTCCATCTTTGATTCCTAGGTTGCTTCCGACATCTTACCTGATGGGTCTGAGTTCATCCAGTTTTCTTTTTTATTATACTTAACTCAAAGCTTCCCCGTAAGGTATTGGATATTCAATGTAGCATCATTGGCTTTCATTATTTTTTATCTACTCCCTCATCCCTAAATACATCAAGTGTTTGAAATGTCACAATTGTTAAAAAAAAGGTAAGTATGGCGATCTTCCCAAAAATTACATTTAACTTTAAATTAGAGCTCACATGACTCTTGATAAATATCCTGTTTGTTCTTTTGTACAACATGTGTGTAGTTTTGGAAATTGGAAATTTTCATATATTCTGGAATAACCCAAAGGGAAAAATGTTATCATTTATGTTGGGATGGAGGGAATATCTTTTTACTTCTTAAGAAGACATACGTAACACCATTTCATTTGTTGATGCAGGAGCTTCGTTTTATTATTAGTTCGGTTCCAGTCTTCAACTTATCTGCGGCAATTGCAGCTACTAGAATGTATGTTGCAGATGTTTAATATGCATCATTATCTGAAGTAATATGTTAGAAATTTCTATGGATTGTGGTAATATTTTTTTGAACAGTTGTTTAACTCCACTGAAGTTATTACCTATTGTTTAAGAAATAACATGACACTTTAAGTTTTAGCTAAAGGAAATCAATGGATAAGATCATCAAGGCTTTTGAAACTCTAAAGCTTGGTTTGCTTTACCTTTACCATTATGTGTCTTATGGACCATTTGGTAAGAGCAAAACAGTATAACTTTTGATGGTGCCGAGGCATCCAATTCATGTTATCAAGCAATCCTTGTTAAGATGTCTATTTTGAGTAAATGGTTGTTTTAGGCAACAACCATTTGAGTGTGTGAATTTCTTCTATGTAGACTTTTGCTGCCTGTCATTTGCAGATTTTCTGCATACTAGTTCTGGTCAAGCCCCAACCCATCTTTATTTTCCTCTCCTATTGATTGACAGCTATGTTGATTTTTTGAACTTACATGTGATAAACCTAGCCTTTGATTTCCATGTTTCTTATGGCTAATTTTTCATTTTTATTTCCCTCATTTGTGTTGAGATTAGATCAAGTTTCGTGTAAAAATTGTTTGTGATTGAATTAATTTTGCAAGTTTTAGTCACCTGAAATCTGATTGAGTTCCTCCATGTCCTGTTCGGGAATGTCAGCCTGCTAAATTAAATGCTAGGACCTGATTTAGTTACTTTTAGCTGTCTAAAGTTACCTAGAATCAATTCAGTAGTCATAGGGCTGCATGATTAGAATCAATATCATATTATGGGTTTTTATGAATGGTAATTCCATGGCAACGTTTATACAGTTGTTTCCTTTTTGTACAACGTTATTTATTTATTTTTTAAATTTAGTTTTATTTATTATTGTTAATCTTTAGGCTTCTTTGTGTCCATTGTACATGAATTTTTCTTTCTTTAATAAAAGTTTTTACCTACCCAAAAAAAAAAAAAAAAAAAAAAAGAACCATGGGTATCTTTTAAATTTTGTACTATGATAAAAGTAGGTGGAACGCTATAACATGTTAACAGTTGAGTGATGCTTTGACTTTGGCCTAAATATATATTGGTCTGAACCATTCAATTGGTTATTCTAAACAAGATTGCAGGATTGAAATCATATTTGCCTGAGGTAGTTTGCCTCATATTCTGTTAGTGCCACTTTGTAAGAGACATTGTTTGGAATTTCATTTAATTTTTGTAATATTACAATAGCAATGGAATTGGATTGCTGAAAGGATTAAAACAGTAATATATTTTAATGGCTGAGTGTGACAAGTTCATGCTTACCCAGAAAAAGAAAATTTTAGTGGGTTCATAAATGCATACGTGCCCTCTCTTGAAATGTGTAAGAAATGCATATAAATGTAATTACCTCTAGACTATATAATGCTTCACATTGATGATAAGATATCTGTGTTTATGTGTGTCTGTACAAAAATATAATTGTATTCTTACAATTCTCATCTTGTTTTAATTGCTTTCAAGTCTCAAATTTAATCATTTTTTCTCTTGTTGTATGGTTTGCTTTTGTAATCCTTTCTGAGCTTTCATTATGATACTATTCTTTCTCTTCTCTGAATTTGGAATGCCCTATTGTTTTTCATCCTCCCTTTATTTGCCTTTTCTCCCTAATTAGGAAAATTTAAAATATTGATGATATGTCATGTGAGAAGGCACTAATTTTTCTTTTATACTTATCTTTTGTAGTCAACTTGGCATATGGATATTGGCTAAAGGGGAATTTTTTAGCAACTTTAAACTGTTTGATATCTGCCCTATTTACTATTAATTCAGATTATGCAGTTCTAATTGTACTAAATGTCACTAGCTCTTACATGCTTAGCTCAGTTATACTTAACAAAATTTTGCGCATTGAGGTTTATAGTTAGATTAAATGCAAGCCATTCTGAAATTCATTGCCTATTTCAGCATGCTTTCTGTGTTCTTCATTTCACAATTGAAAAAATATACATATCCTATTGCTGCATTTCATGAACTTTGGAGGACAATGCCATCATCATACCACTTTGCAAAATAAATTAGGTTATTGTTTGTCTCTTTGGCAATGTCTTGGCATACACTAAGAAATAATGAAGTTATAATAGACCTTGTCAAATAGTTGAATAAAGCTCAAGTGATCTCCTGTAATTTTCAAAAGTTAGCAAAGGTGAGTGAAGAAATCAAAGAGTGATTGTTGACTGGAAGTTATGCCTCTTATGTTTTACAAAGGTTGGAGTTATGGCAGGCTAAAGGGCTAGTTATCATTTCCTATTTTTTGATAAGTAAATGGCTAAAGAGGCCTTTATGGAAGAGTAAATATGTTCACACCTTCATTTTGACAAATGACTAGAGTCTTGGAGGAGCATACAACAATGTATTTATATTCTTTAAAGTGCTCTGTCTGTTTTGCCCACCAGCTCCCTCCCCTCTGTTTACCTATAAAAAAAAAAGGTGCTTTCCGTTTAGCCAATATGCTCTAGCTAAATTTTAGCGCTCTCTTCCCTTTTTAAAAAGGGGTGTGTATCTTGATGTGTAGCACATGCAACCTTTGAATTAGTCTTCAATCTTAGTTTAAAATTTAAACTTTGGTTGAAATTTGAAATTTCAGTTAATTGATGAAATTTCTGAAGTTCAGCAAAGAATGTTGTTCACAATTCTTTAGGTAGGTACAGTTTGCCATCTCTGCCGCTATTTTATACATTAGGTGAATATTTGATTTGTAAATAAGCTCTGGGAAATGCTTTTGTACAATACTAAGCGTGAATCAACGTAATACTGTTATTTGCTACAAAATATCTATTTTTTCATAAGCGTGAATCAACGTAATACTGTTATTTGCTACAAAATATCTATTTTTTTATATTAAAATTCATGCATATTGTGTCCAATAAGCTTTGTCTCAAATGACATCTCCCACCACACCGAATGGGTTGAGGGTGATGTTGTGGGTTCAAAACTCACTAGGTGTGTGTATAGCTTACTAATAAAAAAAATATATGAATGTTGTGGAAGGTTTTTCTATATTTATTTTCTTGTTTTCTATCCATCTCTTTATTTTTTTATGATCTGGCTTATTTAATTGAACATTAACTAAGCAATTATATATATAGTAGTGGAGCTAGGATTTCAGTTCCAAAGGTAAGATTAAAAGACAACATCTATATCTATATCTATATATTACTAAAAGGTGAAGCGTAGTATTTAATGTTGCTATACACCCGTTAAGTTACATCAGTCGCCATGTCATTTCCAAATTTTTTTTCTTGAATTTCTCCTATAATTTTATAATACTTTTACTAAATTTTTCCCTGATTTTAAAATACTATTAAAAAGAAAATGATTTCCAGCCATATGTTCACCATAAAGCCCAAATTGAATATTACGTTGCTGTCCCCCATTAAGTCCAAACCCAACCCATTATTATTCTTTTAAACGGCAACCCTTTCTTCTTCTTCTTCTTCTTCTTCTTCTTCTTCTTCAGACCTTCAGCATGACTAACGCCAACCTCTCTCTCTTCTAAAGACAGATTCAATACTTTTGGACCTTTGACTTTCTAACGCACTTATTGGGGTATCAGTACATAAATTTTGCAGTTAGAATATTGTTTCAAATTTGGTGAATTTTGGGGAATGTAATAGTGTGAAAATTTTATAAACTTTTACTGTCTAGGAAGCCATCTTGAGTCTAACAAGAAAGCCATGAACAACTTAAGTCCAACATGAAGGCCATGAACATCCAGGTATTTTGTTGGCATGTTTTTGTTTCAATTCTTTTCCTTCCCCTAATATAGTTTTGCTGTTTGATTTGTTAGTTGAAATTGAAATAACACAATTTTCTTATTTTAGATGAATTGTTTATGGGTTTTTATTTTATGAATAGTTTTTAATGCAACTAACATCAATTCAATACACAAACATGAAGGTGGAAATGAGAGTTCTTGATGCTCTTTTTTAAAGCTCTCTTTGATTTATTAATTTTCATTGCATACTGTTTCATTGTTAAGGATTCAGTGACAAACTTATTTTGTATTTGTACTATAGTTTTACTTGTAGGGAAAATTTGATGAGTTTTCTATGTTTGTGTTTTGTAGTTCATATTGATTTGCTGGATGTGAATGGTGATGTGAGGGGACTTAGACGAAGATAATAGGCCACTTGTCTTCTATCTCAAGGTTTGTTGTTTTTCCTTTATATTAAGCTGTAAATGCGTAATAGTTTCTTTGAAATCTTATATAGATTCTATCTATAGTCATAGGTTCAACGTAATATATTCAAAGAAACTCCTATTAATTAATTTTTTACTGAGTTATTGAATCAAACATGCATCCAAAATTTGTTTTAAATGGAAATGATGATTGTATGTAACTTATTATAGAACATGGTGGAAAAATTGAATCTAAAGGAAAGAGGAACCATTTTGGTTGAGAGCAAGTGTCACAAATGTCTCAAAGGCAAGGCTATTATCGCATGTTGACAAGTTTGGGGTTTGATGGTGCCATAGAAGTTTCAGTGGAAGTCTTCTCTTAGTTGCTAAGCTGTCATGTATGTAAATTAGGGTACTTAATGAAAAAAAAAATTGTAAATTAGGCTAGATATTGAAAGTTCTTGCTGAATGCTATAGTTACTAAAAGCTATCTTTAGCTACTAAAGTACTTGAGATGTTCCTTAAAATTTTGGGATATTAGTTAATAAGAAATGTCTTTTACATTATGCTTTTAGATACATTTTTTATTCAACTTTGATGTTGGTTTTTATTCCCTTTTAGATTTTATAGAGAAGTAGGAATACATAATTTGTATTTTAATTCTGTGTGTTATTGGGTATGCATATCCACATTTCCGCATACAATATATACACTATCAACTTATACAATTGCATGGCTAGATAGTTTAGCAAATACCTGTTAGTCTTAAATGGGGTTTTGCATTTTAATCAAACTTAATGAATTCAAGTGGAAATTTGTTAGATAGCACCGATTGTGTTTTCAACCAATTAAATTTTCAAGAAATATTTGACTTTTTTTTTAATGAATTAGTTTATATAACATGCCTCATTAAACAGATCAATCTTCAAATATTTAGAAACAAATTATAAGTAGCATTTAACTTTGCAATATGAACTAAACATTAGATTTGCATCTCTTTTCCAACTACAAAATGTACCAATAATGAGAATGCCATTTGAAAATAATTGTTCTTGCCGAAAAGGAGTAAAGATTCATAAATTTACTTTTGTAAGTCTGGAATGAAGTATTTTTAAAGATTATGATTATGGATTCATCGAACTTGTAACATTTAACCATTTAAACTTTCTGTTTAAGTACATGAATATTAGGAATTAATCTTATAGCTTTCATCAATCTAGAGGAAGATTAATTAAAAAAAAATGAATTTCTTGAATATTTTTCTAAATTTTCCCGTGCATCGCACATGTTAGCGACTAGTTGAAAATAAGCCTGAAGAATATTAATCAATATTTATAAATATATAAATAAATAAACAATTGTAAACAACCGTAACAGTTATACAAAATCTAATATAAACATATACCATTATGAGACATTTCCTCCACTACCATTGTTCGCCGCTGCCAGCCTGTGTGTTTTGGATTCAACTCGTCGGTCTTTCACAAATGATTTGGAGGCTTTATGTTCAATCCCAGATAGATTCTTTGGGGGCAGAGTCTCCGGAGGAGCAGCAGCCTTCCTCAAGTGAAATCCAAAGCCTCTCCAACCACTGCCCAATTTTCCTTCTGGTACCACTATGAAACCTTTCCAACGGCCGTGTAAAAGTTCTGAAATCATAAGATAAGAGCTATGTGCATTGGAACTCAATTGTAGAATAAAAACTGTCCCTCCATCTCTGACGGTTTGCGCAAAGTGTCCAGGAGACTCAGTGGAAATAAAGTCCTCCATCATAGATAATAATCTCTTTGCCCATGAACACTGATTGTAATGAATCTCTGCCTCTCTCATAAATACTTAATAAGTAAAAAGTACCCCCTTCAACAGAAAATTCGAATGATTTTGACTCAACGAAGAAAAAGATAGAACCCACCCATGACAAAGTATCAAAAGAAACAAAAAAAGAAGAAAGAAATTTTATGGCAAATTTGATACGGTTGTCTTTACTTGTAATTAGTGTGTTTTACATAGTCCTATAATTTTCCTTATGCATTTTCACTGCTTCCATGATGTTTCTGAAACAATTTTGAAACATTTCCGTTTCTGAGCTACTAAACAGTGCACTGAAATTTTGTTCTCTGGATAGCAATTCAGTCTTATGTCTCAATTTTGTTTTTCACTACCATTCATGGATGTCCTATTTTGGAAGGTTGATGTACAGGATTCTGTCATTTCACTTAACTTCCCTTTCTTATATTTTGCAAGAAAATATCTCCCCTTTCATTACAAATTTTTGAGAAACTACAACTTACTGAGGGTGTTTTTGAAAACTTATATTTTTAAACTTGAATTTTAATATGTAAGTTTCATTTCTGAAGGTGGACAAACAATTTGGGTAAAAGATGAAGTTTCTCCACTTGTGCTCATTTTCTATTTTGTAGCCTAGGGTGCACCATCATAATGTTCATGGCTTCCTACAACAATTATTCAAGTGGTCATGCTTTGAAAGATTTGCCCCAGATTGGTATGTTCTCTCTCTCTCTCTCTCTCTTAAAAATTAACATAATTATGGGCTTGGAGTTGCACTTTTGTTTTGATATGGAATCAACTAATTAGCACCAAAAGGAATGCAGCTGAGGTACACAGGAATTATACTAAAAAATGAGCGGGTTAAAGAGACAGCTAGGATTACCTCTTGCAATACAGAGCATCTCTTATAAAAATAAAATAAAATACAGAGCATCTAAAAACTTATGGAAAGAAATAGGAGAGAACTCCAACCTGGAAAAGTAACCACAAATAAATTTAGTGGAAGTGCATAAAATGCACATAAAAATGCCTTACATGAAACTCACACTGCTTGAGTTGGAATAACAATCCTTGCATAAAAACACAAGATGCATTTCTTGGATCATATTTTTGGCCATCCCTAATTGGGTGCTAATATGTACAAATATTGTTTGATTATCGGATCTGTGAAACCACGGATCTGATAACAAGTATGACATGTACTCTTGTTTGAGATTCAGGCTTTACAATCTGTTTGATTAGTTTCTCGAGCGAAAAGATTTGGGATGTTTTCTATATTCCCTTAGAATAAAAGAGAAGAATAGATTTTGCTTTTCTGGCAAAATTTTGAGCATTGATTTTTTTGGTAGGTCATCTTCCAAACAATACAAATGAGCAGTAAGTTCATATTGACCCCTTTTCATCCATGAATGGAATCTCTCGCTTCTGTGAAACTGAGTATCCCTGGGGGTATATCTGATTATTGCTTATTGTAGACCAATTATAACTTTTGACTGTAGTTGTCTATTTCTTCTTTTATTTAAAAATGCTGATATTTTGGGAAGAAATGATAATTCCATGAATGCAGCACTTAGATGGCGCGTGGTGACCTATTGAGTGACTATATTCTTAATCATTGCCTTTCCACAAACAAAATGATACTTTTTTAAGATGAGATTTTTTACTTATTTAAACATCCATTCAGTAAGGGGCTGAGATAACTCTCCTGTATATAATAATTCTGTATAATACTATAATTTTATCATAATCAGTTTATTTTGGCCTTTAACAAAATGGTCCTAGGAAAAATAAGCATTGTGCTGGAGTCTTTTTTTTTGAAATTAAACACATCTTTAGACCATTTGATAATGAACAAGGATGGTGAAACATTTCAGTGTTTAATTCTGAGTTTGTTGATACTTTCTTGTTAATCATCATTTTTTGTCCATTCACTCTTTTTGTATGAAATGGCTTTCCTTTAGGAAGATGGAAACTAGCTTCCCATGATACAAGATTCTTCCTTACAGTACTACGTCTAGATTGGTATTTTGTGGGGTTTGTCCACCTTAGTGATTCATTGTTTGTGGAAATTGAAATTGGGCAGTCGGTGGTTGTGGATGATCCTGATGGGCCTTTCACTGTCAAGGCTTTTGATGCCAACCACTGCCCTGGTAATTTATTCTTCTTCTTTATAGGTTTTGATTGACTCTGTATTGTATTTTGTTGTTTAATTGGTTTGCTCATGTGGGTTTTGTGGAAATTGTAAAATTTTGTTCTTATTGTTGGATATTTTATATTAAATGTATATGAGTTTGATTTTATCTTGGTTTTGAATTGTTATTAGGGTTCTTTTTTTACTGCTTCTTAGTGATAGGATTTGTTTAAATATGATCTTATAATGATATTTGGTATTTAATATTTATGACTGAATAGAGATTGGAGTGGATTTTACCCTTAGAATTAGAAAGGGATGAATTAACAGGTGAAGTAGATATGTAGTTCCAAGTTATTTTGGAGAGAGATATAAGTTTATGGCATGAAACCATGTTTAATAAAAAGTCTATAACTTCAATAAAAATAAGTACTTCAGAAGTAGTCAGAAGAAGCTAATCTCCTTTTTCTGAGTGTGCATGCAACTACTTTTGTTTTTTGGGAGTGGGGAGGATGTTACTCTAGTTTATTATGAATGAGTTCAGGCATTGTGAACCAAATTTATGTTCCGTGATCTAGCTAAATACAGATTTGAGGTCCCTACTGGAAGCAGAAGAATAAACAGTATGTTCATCTGTAACAACATATCTGTGGTCTCAGGTGATGAAGATGTACCACTAAATTGTATCCTTAACTGTTTTGCTAGTTCCATTCCTTGAATTAGTTCACTAATCAGTGTCTTTTGCTCCCAGCTCCAACCATTCTCCATCTTTTATAATGCTGTCAATAGGGACTACAAGGACAAGCAATAGTCTATACAGTGTAGAAGTGATCTGCTAGCACATTTGATTTCTGAGTAAGCTTATTGATAAGTGTTTTGCTAGTTGATACCAGAAACAATGACTAGCATGCTTCTAGATTGGATACGTGTTGTCAATAAGCAAAAGCTTTCCACTAAAAGTAGAAGCCAGAGGAACATGGAAGATCCAAATGGTGAAAGATAAGAGTGGCGTAAAGAGTAGCTTTGTTTGATGCTGTATGCTGAGAGAGTAGAGAGAGAAGCTCTAAGTTATTGCATTTGAAGGAGTCAGTGAAGCCCTTGCATTTATAGGAAGCACTTTTGGGTTGAGAAAAATATTTAACTGTCATATCAAAGCCTAAAAGCATTCTCTATGGACTTTGATTCTAGTTGTGATTTAATTTAGTATATGAGAAAACATGCGGCCAGGAGCTGGCGTAAAAGGACAGATTTACGCCACCAATCAATGTTTGCCTTGATGACAAGAAGATACAGCCTGTATTATCATCTGAAGATTTTGGATCTTTGGGATTTGATGTGAATGATGAATTAGAACAGCCTGATAAATTGACAAGCTCTCCAATTGCAGATTTTAGAGTTCCATCTCAATTAGTTCAGAGATATGTGATAGGTTTACGTTGATATAAAGCTTGATTTTGTGAATCTTTAAGTGGCACTCTGTATCTTGCATTAGCTTCACATGAGAAATACCCTGCAAAGCCTCAAAAGTTTAAAATATATTCTAATAGCACATTTCATATCCCTGTTAACGATGCTCACCAGGTAAACAATCCTATGTTTGATGTTTTCTAATGGCATTAGAAGATGCTATCTAATGATGTAATTCAGAAGGGTAACTGGGTAATGTGGGCTTCAAAGAATAACTTAGAGGATGTTCTGAATCCGTCAAGAATTTCAATTATTCTATAACTACTTATATGTGTCTTACACACACTTCTCATCATTGACCTATTCCAGCAAGCATGAATTAATGATCAATCTTTTTTGATAAATTTTACTTTTTCCAGGCTGAAGTCCGTGGAATCCATCAGGATGGCTTACACCTCCAAGCAAGAAGTCAGAAGTATGGCAAGGTTTGTCTTCTTCATAATTTATAAACTTCTACATTCAGACGATGAACGTGAAGAAGGAAATAATTGTTGACTAACTTGTTTTACATAGAAGAAGCAAGAGCAGTTGGAACTCACAAAAAAGTTCCGGATAGGTTCCTTCTATTAAATATCTTATTAGTTGAAATTTGTAGTGCAAGGAAATAAAGATTTTGTTTTATAAGATACAGTTTCCTAAATTTTAAAAAGCAAGTGCATTCGGCGTTCCATCCCTCACTCTTATTTCTGGAGCTAGAGTTTTTACTTCTAGAGCAACTCTAGGTGTGCGATGCATCAATTCACTCACATGATGAATTGAAGCAGCTAAAGGTTCTCTAGCAGTATTTTTTTTATTTTTTTCCATTAATCAAGCTAAATAACTCCTAGCATCTTTTTCATTGTTGTGTCTGTGGTTGGTTCAGTTTCATAGCCTTTTATCTGTTAATGATCATTATTTTTTCATGACAGCTTGAGAGGGGTCAATTGCTCACAGTTCCTCCTTATCTATATCTAGTGAGGAGACGCAAGCAGCATTTCCACCATCTAGAACAGTGCGGAGTTGACTTAATACTCGGATGTAATGGATTCATTTGGGTTGGTGAACATGTTGAAGCCAAAGATGATATGGTAGAGGATCAAGCAAGCAAACTTGAGCAATAGAATATTAAATCTAATAAAAATTCCATTAGTCTTGAAGAGCAAGAACAAATATATTAAATCTAATAAAAATTCCATTAGTCTTGAAGAGCAAGAACAAACATACACTCTGTTAGAGACAAGGCAGAGCATATGTAGGATTGCAAATGCTATCCGGGTATTATCTATTTTAGGCTTCAATATAGCCATCAAAGTGATCATGGATACCATGAACCTGAGTAGCTCTCTGAATCTTGATATACATGAGATGCTTGATTCAGAGTTGTGTGTTCTGGTTGCAGAGGGAGAGGCTGAACGGTGAAGCTTGACTAAAAAGATGGGATGATTATAGCATCCCTGTTATGTGCTAAGTACTAATTGTTTAGAGAAGCATCAACCTTCATATCCTCTCTTTTTATTGTCTTGATTTTTTTGGGTTTTAGCCCTGTGTTTGGTTTTACCATGAATATTGGGGAGCGTTTATTTTTTTTAGGTCAATTGTAAAGGACAATTATGTACTGTGAGCAGAATTGCATTAATGCTTCTTTTTTATTATTATTTATTATTTATTTATTTTTAAGAAACCACTCTTGATGATTTTCGCTTCAAAGAAATATAGAATATGATAGATCTGAATCTTTACGCTTCAGAATAATTGTCCCATATGATATGTTTTTAAACTAGCATTTTTTTTTTCTCTTCTCATAATAACGTAAACAAGGACACAGAATTTCTTGTTGCATTGCATCGAATAGTTCCCAAAGGTAGAAAGGTAAACAAAAAAATATTGTTAATAATTCTAATATCTATCATACACCAATGTAGAATCTAGAATGTAAACTCTGAACATTACATAAAAAATAATTGAAACTTCTATTGTCTATTTTCTGCTGAATATTGAAGTATCATTTATTTTTAGCAAATGAAAGGCTAATTTGGTGTGTTAGCAGTTAGCACTATGCACAAGTCATTGCTTAAAAACTACAATTCATCTTTAGGAGGTGATTGGAAGCAGTGTTCAACCCAATAGTACGGGTACTTCAATTGCTGCAGTGTGAGGCATGGACCAATCCTCGTATATAAACCTGAAAGCAAGTGCCAGAGTGCAAATTTTCTCTTAGAAGATAACAATTAAAAGGGAAAGAAAGAACCAAGAATGAGAAACAGAAAGCCATCTAAATTTTGTAAACAAGCAGGTTCTTTGCAAAACAGAGAACTTTCAAAGTAGTGCTTTATAAAAAATAAACACATATGCAAATACATACATACATGTTATGCATGAATTCAAGGGTGGAAAATGTATGTACATAGGCATGAAATTTGTGGATTTAAATATCATATGCTTGAGGAACTTATATCCATCCCTCTGATTTAATACGGGTTCTAATTTAATGCTTTTATTATCTTTTAACTGGTAAGTAACACACTCCCAACCCACCACCTTACCCATCATCTTGTACTTAGTGCTTACAGGGTGTCATTTGAGCTAAAACTTATTGAAAACATTATGTTACTAAAATAACACAAATTTAATGCAGGAACCATAAGAAGTTTTGTAGATGGTCCCAATACCATCATATTGGTCACAATTAAATGACCCTAGTTCAAATAATTTTCAAAGCTGATATTTTTTCAATATTAGGCATTCCAGAGAAACTAGTTACTTGTATCCTCCCCCAGATTTAACATGGTTTCCAACATATTACTTGTATATTCAGATGATAATACAGATTGTATATTCTTGTCATCAAAGCCAATCATAACAGGATTTTCTAAACTAAGTTTGGCAAGATGATTTACTTTTTCATTTAAGGTAGCAGATAATAGCAAATTTTGTCATTGAGGCTCAGAATTACATGAAACGACACTCTTTGCAAGCAAACTCATTTGGTACAATAAGATATTTTTAGGTTTAAACCTACCACCTAAGACTAAGGTGCATCATGGGAAAACTTTTGTTACAAACTTAAACTTTTTATTTTTGGTAATCAAATCTTATTTTCTTTCACAATTTATCGTAGATGTGTTAAGCCAATATTGGTTGTGTACTACAAGATTTATGGCACTACAATGTACAATGCAAGATGGTACATGACACTGTTTATCACTGCTCAGATTGATTTTCAATGAAGATTCTTAAATTCCAATTTGTAAATGATTTGTTTCCTGCGTGTTTGTTCTACGAATGGGTAATGGGTAATGGGAGAAGCTTAGAAAACCAAAAAAAAAAAAAAAATTATTAAATTCATTTGTTTTTAAGTTTCCCTACATGGTTTCCAAAATCTTAAGAAAAGTAAGAATTCAAGAGTTGGATTTGAGAGAGTGGACCAAAGAATTTATGTGCTGCTCAATGCTTTTATATATCATATTGTTGGCATGTACGCCACATCAAACCGATTTTACTAGCTCTAATGATCCCTCATTTGTCTCTATGTATTTTTCGGAAGTTAAAAAAAAAAAAATGTTTGAAACTTTTACCAGTTTTTTTTATTTATTATTATTTTTAAGTTGTTTTAAATACTGAAAAATATTTTACATAACATTTTCATATACACTGCCAAGCGCGGTAAAATGAAAATATTTTCCTGTAAATATTTTACATTGAAACAAACAGAGGGTTAAGAGATTCAAAATGTTAATTTCCTAAATAGTTTCAGAATGTTAGTTTTCTAAATAATTTTAAAATATGCTAGTTTCCTAATTAGTTTCTGAAACATGCTGCTAACTAACAATATAGTTAGCAAAATGAGTTAAATTAAAAAAAAAACATTTTTAATACGAAACCATTCGTACATTTAGTTCTAGGTTTCTGTTCCTCCTGGATCTGCGGCGCCGAAAAAGAAAGGAATAGAAAAAGGAAGGAATTTTTTTGCATTTGCATGCAACAACGTACCCTTCTTCCCTCTTCATCACTCTTCACTCTCAAGAAAATGTCAAACCTACCCGAACCCTCTCCTCCTTTCACTGATGTACCAATCGGGGAGCCAACAACTGCCATTCCGCTCATTCCCATTGATCCTTCTCACAAGAAGGGCACCTTGAGCACCCTGGCCATCATCTTCCTGTCGATCTTGGTCATCCTCGCCGTCGTTCTAGCAATTGTCATTGTCTTCCTCTGCTTGCTCAAGAAGAAGCTTAATGGGGGAGCTAGAGGCCCACCACCACCACCACCTGGGGAGGAGGAGGCGCCAGAAGTACTAGACGTTGCATTGAGCGATGTCGAGAGCCAGGAGTTGGAGGTGGAGGCGGTTGGAGCGGGAGCCCTTGAGGTTGAGGGAGTTCAGGGGGTTGTGTAGTTCTCTTTTCTTTTTCCTACTTAGCTCGGTATGTAATAGTAGTACGCCTGTTTGTGTGTGTTTGATTATGTAATGGCTGCATGCCCTAAATATATATATATATATATATATATCAGAAGTTTTTATAAGCTAGCATTGTTAGTTGTTAATTATGAGCATTCCATAATGTATTGAAGCAATATCTTGCTATTAATAGGCTAATTTATAACTGTTGATAAAATATTTAATTTATTTTTTCTACCTTTATCCGACTGTTGATATAAATTTTCCCTATTTATTCATTTTTTTTTAACATTTATTTCAACAGTTATGTTAACTGTGGATTTTTTTTTTTAACACATGTTTCAACAGTTATGCCAACTGTGGAAATAAATATGTGAATTTCTTTATTTTACTCAACAGTATTACAGGAAAAGAGTCTACTAGCGAGGGTCATATTCCCTCGCAAAAATTCAAATATCGTCACAAAAGGTTATTAGCAAGGGCATATGGCCCTCGAAGGCTGTCGTATTTGCACTTGTCACTAAAAGAGATTGTGCGACCATACCTTCATAAATAAATAATTTACGAGGGCAATCCACCGTCATTATTGAACGAATTTGCCTTCACAAATATATTACCAAACGACAAGAAAAGTCGATGACTTATTTTTAACGAGAGGAAGCAATCGTCGTTAACAATTATTTGTGAGGACCTTCATACCCTCACAATTAATTATTTGCAAATTCCAAATTGACGACATACTTTTTAGAGACAAGTAGTGTTGTCGCTAAAATTTATTTGTGAGGGCTTTTGACCCCTCACAATTAGTTAGAAATGATAGTAACAACGTTAAGCTGTCACTTTAAACATTTTTGCAAGGGGGTTAAGTGGTGTCACTATTCTATAAATTGCAAGGGACTTTGTTGTCACTATAAAGTTATTTATGACCAAATTTTTATGTCAGTGATAATATTTTATATAATATTTTAAATATTTTATTATTTATTTATTTTTAATTTATTTTATATCATTTTTGTTTAACTATCCTGTTACAAAGTACAATGATTACTAAAAATTGATCCATTGAAACATAAAAATTCTTATAAGTTCAAACTTTAAAATATAGAATATACAAAGAAATCTTGAAATTAAACCATGACATAAAAATATTGTTTTAAAACAACTAAAATTATGAAAAGATCTATATTAGTTTTCCTCTAGGTCATCCTCCAAGTTGCTTTCGACCTCCATGTTATTGTTTGAGTTGTCCTCTTCATCTCTGCTAGTACCATCCTTAAAAAAAGGAAAAAAAAAAACATTAAACATGAGTTAAAATGAAACAATTAAAGTGAATTTGTATTTGTATCAATGCTTCAATAAATAAGTACACATATTACTATATCAAATATAATCATATAATATATCATAAACAACAGTAATAACTTTTTTTTTTAATTTAACAATAATAATAATTTAATTTGATTACTTAAACCACTATCAAAATTAAATATAAATTAAAATAATATAACAATTGTGAAAAATGTAAGCCACAAATAATGGTTAGAGAGAGTGCAAGAGAGATAGAGAGAATTTATGACATGTATTTCATTTATACTCACCCCTCATTCTCCATCCATCCATTTATCCACCATCTTTTTCCAAAAGGTGTAGGAATGAAGGAAGGACCATTCTTGAGGTCTTCTGAGCATAATAAAAAATAACTTACAAAATTCACAACATACTATATCAAACAACAATTCTGCCACTTCTTGAGGTCTTCTGTTTTGTTGCAGCAAGTTGTAGTTTTTGGTGTTGTACCTTGGCATGCAACATTTACATCAAGAGCAGCAACCACCACTATGAATTTTTGAGTACACCTGCTTCTGTTGTAATATTTGTTTCTTCACAACTGAGGATCCATTTTCTAATAAACTTGGAACCTCAAGTATCTGTAACTAATTAAACTCAGTTAAAATATGTGTAAACATCAAATTAAATATAAGCCATGAAGATGAAGAAAAGATTCTCTTAATGCCATTCTAGATGTAGTACTGTAAAACAATTCATGAAGTGGCATTAATTTAGGAATATAATGCTAGACATTGGCTACTATTACTAGCATTCATCTTATAACAGCGTTCGCCTAGTGTTTATAAGTTGTATTTTGTGTGTTAGTTTAACAATATAGAAAAAATTGTGTCAAGACTAACACTAGAAGTACTATTATTACCACCAATACCCTACAAGTGAAATGAAGTCGGTATATATGACCATACATCCTAGCAATGACCACTAGCCAACATTGTAAAATTGAATAATGTCATAACTTGCATCGTCAGTGGGCTTATTTCTAATTAGGTTAGAGAACTTGACAACAGCACTGCTAGCCTTAGCAGAAACCAAGTTGACTTATTTGGTTCAAAGTGTCATTGCTGTTAAGAGCTTAATGGTATTCATAGTATCATAGGCCACATCAGACCTGAAATTTGCTTTTACCAACTTCATTATAGCAATGTCAGATGTTGAGTGGATTCAAGACTGGCTCAGCAGGTTACTAAGATGCAGCAGAGCATACTTTTAACAAAGGTAACTTAAGGTGCATTTGTCACCAAATAATGTTTTTTAATGACCACAGGAAGCAGTGTTCTTGATGATAAGACACTATTTAACATTCATAATATATTTCAGCAACACAGTTAGAAGGCCCTTTCAGGTCGCAAAAATCATGTTGTAGGACAGAAATTCTTGCAACTCTTGCAATTATGAAACAGAAGTATACAATGGACATAATTAGTCCTTTCATTCACTGGACAGCTCCATTCTAGAAGTACACATGGGCTGGTAGGTTCTAAATGAAGTAATGAACACTCACCAATCAAAGCAACTCAACTCCGCTCAACTAAGTATTAATCCCAATTAAATTAGGGCCGGCTATCATCAATCAAACCAGCGAGGAATTCTTTCACCCTCCAATAGATAACAACAGGAACATTACCAAGTGAGGCAGAGTCTAACAAGCTATTGAAACATTGTTGTTACAAGATGACAGTTAAATAAAATGTAAGACTTTCTGAAATAGAATACCTTTAGTGTGAGATCTTCAAAGCATTGCCGAACATTCTCTCTATTAATTAACAAAAAAAAAACCTTTAGAAAGAAAAGAAGAACTTACAGTGAGTGTGGGTTTGAGAGATGATCAAATGAAGAACTTAAAGGATCGAGCACTTTTTCCACCTCAAATTAATTGTATAGAACACGATCAAATTATTCCAAACTCTCCCCTTTAAAGTTCATCATCATATTTGTTGTTCATTAGGATTTAAGCATGTCAAAATTTATGGTCTGGAGCCACTGACAGGTGCTCGCTTGTTATGTTTGTAGATGAGTATTTCATTTAAGAGGCCTTTCAAAAAGCGTAGTAAACTTTCCGCACAATTTCTCCATTCTGAGTATTCTAATGAGCCCTTAGCAAGATAATAATGAGTTCACTTTTCATCTGGCACAATCAGAGTCAATGCCGAAATCAAATCGAAGATGCTTCACTTTTTCAAATAAGTATATTTTCCCATATGAAAACATCAGTGATGAAAAATTCTAGTTTTCTAGATTCTACTTGTAAGCTGTAACATTACATGTTGGATGTATGAAAACGAAGCTTGATTCAAGTAATAACCACTCAATAATTTACTACATCAAATTGGTAATAGCCCCTAAACACACTGTTAAAATCCAGGAATTAGATGCTTAATTACATTCAGTAAATGCCAAACAAACGAAGGGTAAAACAATCAAACACATAATGGGCATTGTTAAAGAAGCATACTTGCAGCTTTTAAGAGCAGAACTGAAGCAGGGGGTGTCTTCAAAATGAAAGTAAAGCTTCTATCCTGGAGAAAAAAAACAATAACAATGATAAGAAAAATACTATGAAAATTGAAAATAATCATTATTCCATTAATGGCAGTGGGTGGTGGCTGAGGTGAGAGAAAGTAGATCTATGGCGGCGGCGGCTACAGCTAGGGCGATGGCGGTGGCAGCGGCTAGGGCAAGGGAGGTTGCTAGGGGAAGTGGAAATGTGAGAGAGAGAGCTCCGCATGGTGAAAATGAAAATGGGTTAGAGAGAAAAAAAAGAAAAGAAAATGGAGTTGGATGGGAAATGAAAAATGGGTTTTTAACTTTTAAGAGCTTGAGAAGTGGGAGCCGAATGAAAAGAAAGAAGAAAAAAATTAAAGAAAAAAGCTTTGGGAAAAAAAAGGCGGGAAATGAAGAATAGGGGGAAATTTTGTGCGGTAATGAAAAAATTGGGGGGAAGCATGTAGCAATGTTTTTATGAAACATGTCTATGCAACACATAGATTAATTATTAATAAAACAAAAATGAAATAAATTAGATACAATTCACACATTTGAATAGTTGGCCAAAAATAGATAATAAAAAATATTAATTATCTTAAGTCACATGTTAAAAGAAAAATATGTAATCACCACAGTAAACTAAGAAAAATATGTAATCCTCACAATGAGTTAAATCATATATAATAAATTAAAAATTTTAAATTTAAGGGCTCTTGGCATTTGATTTGGGGAGAACTCGTTCATAATAGGTCTACTATTAGACCTCATTGGCTAATGAAATCATGAAGGAGGTCTCTTTTTGTGTAATCGCTTAGTTCAATCCTCATTAATCGACGAATCACATCATTCACTACAGAATGATGGCATCTTGATGGTGGCTAGGAGTCTCTCCAAAATGTGATTGCAACTTGGGAAATGTTGGGATTTTCATTCCATCTTAATGTCACTCCTGGTTGTCACATGTTTTTCAAAACGATTTTCAAACAAAAACCTTTTTTTTCCTTTAAAATCAAAACCATGAATATCTTTATACATGTATCGTTCTTGGTGCAACATGTATCATTATTTGGATGTTCCATGAGTATTTTGCTCATTTTGTAGTTTCGATAGCATTTTGGTCAATTGGAGGTTATGATTTTCAAAATTTTCATTTTAAAGGTAAGTTGCAAGTAGGTATCTGTTTGGATCACACATAAGAGTCAAAGGGGTTTATCAATATATATATTGTATTGAGAAATATAAAGTTGCGTTCAAGTTACACGTGTTGTAACTCTAAAAAATGTTACATCATCTAATAACATATTATTGAATTCATATTTTAAAAATCCAACCATTGGATTACATGTTCTATATGTTCTTAACATGCATGTCAATTTTCATGCCAATCGGATATAATTTACCATTTGATCTATAAACTTATCTTTTATGCATTATTTTAAACTACAAAAACTTGAATTTAAACAATTGATTAATGACATGACAATTAATATTTGATCACCTTGAAATTTTATAAACATGAAAAATATATAAAGATAATTTAATCGAACAGTAGATTTGTCAAAATTCACATCGAATTAAGAAATATAGGTTTGGGTTCAAGTTATACCTGATGTAATTCTAAAAAATTTTACACCACCCAATAACTTATTATTGAATTCATATTTTGAAAATCCAACTGTTAGATTACATGATCTATATGTTCTTAACATGTATGCCAATTTTCATGCCAATCGGATGTAATTAACCATTTGATCTATAAACTTATCTTTTATGCATTATTTTAAACTACAAAAACTTGAATCTAGACAATTGATTGATGACATGACTATTGATCTTTGATTACCTTGAAATTTTGTAAGTATGAAAAATATACAAAGATAATGTAATCTAACGGTAGATTTGTCAAAATTCACATTGAATTAAGAAATATAGAGTTGGGTTCAAGTTACACGTGTTGTAATTCTAAAAAATGTTACATCACCCAATGACTTGTTATTGAATTCATATTTTGAAAATCCAACCATTGGATTACATGTTCTATATTTTCTTAACATGCATGCCAATTTTTATGCCAATCGGATGTAATTTACCATTTGATTTATAAACTTATCTTTTATCCATTATTTTAAACTACAAAAACTTGAATCTAGACAATTGATTGATGACATGGTTATTAATCTTTGATCACCTTGAAATTTTGTAAGCATGAAAAATATATGAAGATAATGTAATCTAACAGTAGATTTGTCAAAATTCACATCGAATTAAGAAATATAGGTTTGGGTTCAAGTTACACCTGACGTAATTCTAAAAATTTTACACCACCTAATAACTTATTATTGAATTCATATTTTGAAAATCCAACTGTTAGATTACATGTTTTATATGTTCTTAATATGCATGCCAATTTTCATGCCAATCGGATGTAATTTACCATTTGATCTATAAACTTATCTTTTATGCATTATTTTAAATTACAAAAACTTGAATCTAGACAATTGATTGATGACATGACTATGGATCTTTGATCACCTTGGAATTTTGTAAGCATGAAAAATATACAAAGATAATGTAATCTAACGGTAGATTTGTCAAAATTCACATCGAATTAAGAAATATAGAGTTGGGTTCAAGTTACACGTGTTGTAACTCTAAAAAATGTTACATCATCCAATGACTTGTTATTGAAGTTATATTTTGGAAATCCAACAATTGGATTACATGTTCTATATGTTCTTAACGTGCATGCCAATTTTTATGCCAATCGGATATAATTTACCATTTGATCTATAAACTTATCTTTTATGCATTATTTTAAACTACAAAAATTTGAATCTAGATAATTGATTGATGACATGACTATTAATCTTTGATCACTTTGAAATTTTGTAAGCATGAAAAATATATGAAGATAATGTAATCTAACAGTAGATTTGTCAAAATTCACATCGAATTAAGAAATATAGGTTTGGGTTCAAGTTACACCTGATGTAATTCTAAAAATTTTTACACTACCCAATAACTTATTATTGAATTCATATTTTGAAAATCCAACCGTTAGGTTACATGATCTATATGTTCTTAACATACATGCCAATTTTCATGCCAATCGGATGTAATTTACCATTTGATCTATAAACTTATCTTTTATGCATTATTTTAAACTACAAAATTTTGAATCTAGACAATTGATTGATGACATGACTATTGATTTTTGATCACCTTAAAATTTTGTAAGCATGAGAAATATACAAAGATAATGTAATCTAATGGTAGATTTGTCAAAATTCACATTGAATTAAGAAATATAGAGTTGGGTTCAAGTTACACGTGTTGTAACTCTAAAAAAAATGTTACATCACCCAATGACTTATTTTTGAATTCATATTTTGAAAATCCAACCATTGAATTACATGTTCTATATATTCTTAACATTCATGCCAATTTTCATGCCAATCGGATGTAATTTACCATTTGATCTATAAACTTATCTTTTATGTATTATTTTAAATTACAAAAACTTGAATCTAGACAATTGATTGATGACATGACTATGGATCTTTGATCACCTTGGAATTTTGTAAGCATGAAAAATATACAAAGATAATATAATCTAACGGTAGATTTGTCAAAATTCACATCGAATTAAGAAATATAGAGTTGGGTTCAAGTTACACGTGTTGTAACTCTAAAAAATGTTACATCATCCAATGACTTGTTATTGAAGTTATATTTTGGAAATCCAACAATTGGATTACATGTTCTATATGTTCTTAACGTGCATGCCAATTTTTATGCCAATCGGATATAATTTACCATTTGATCTATAAACTTATCTTTTATGCATTATTTTAAACTACAAAAATTTGAATCTAGATAATTGATTGATGACATGGCTATTAATCTTTGATCACTTTGAAATTTTGTAAGCATGAAAAATATATGAAGATAATGTAATCTAACAGTAGATTTGTCAAAATTCACATCGAATTAAGAAATATAGGTTTAGGTTCAAGTTACACCTGATGTAATTCTAAAAATTTTTACACTACCCAATAACTTATTATTGAATTCATATTTTGAAAATCCAACCGTTAGGTTACATGATCTATATGTTCTTAACATACATGCCAATTTTCATGCCAATCGGATGTAATTTACCATTTGATCTATAAACTTATCTTTTATGCATTATTTTAAACTACAAAATTTTGAATCTAGACAATTGATTGATGACATGACTATTGATTTTTGATCACCTTAAAATTTTGTAAGCATGAGAAATATACAAAGATAATGTAATCTAATGGTAGATTTGTCAAAATTCACATTGAATTAAGAAATATAGAGTTGGGTTCAAGTTACACGTGTTGTAACTCTAAAAAAAATGTTACATCACCCAATGACTTATTTTTGAATTCATATTTTGAAAATCCAACCATTGAATTACATGTTCTATATATTCTTAACATGCATGCCAATTTTCATGCCAATCGGATGTAATTTACCATTTGATCTATAAACTTATCTTTTATGCATTATTTTAAACTACAAAAACTTGAATTTAAGTAACTGATTGATGACATGACAATTAATATTTGATTACCTTGAAATTTTATAAGCATGAAAAATATATGAAGATAATTTAATTTAATGGTAGATTTGTCAAAATTCACATCAAATTAAAAAATATAGAGTTGGGTTCAAGTTACACGTGATGTAACTCTAAAGAATGTTACATCATCCAATAACTTATTATTGAATTCATATTTTGAAAATCCAACCATTGGATTACATGTTCTATATTTTCTTAACATGCATGCCAATTTTCATGCCAATTGGATATAATTTACCATTTGATTTATGAACTCATCTTTTATGCATTATTTTAATGTGAAAAAATTTTTATTCACTTTTGAGAGAGAGAGAGAGGGAGAGTACAAAAGACTGAAATTCTTGAATTTTAGGCTACCATTTTGAAGTTGAAAGTGCTATCATTTTTTTTATGGGTACAATTGTTTAGAAAATAATTAAGGAAAGACATTTCTTATATAGGATGTACATAAATAGTTTTTTTTTTAGACCGTAAACAAAAGGTTCATCTAAAGAATACAAAGTGTTATATGTTTATGCGTTTCTTTTTATTTTTCTTTGAATTTTAGAATAACTTTTATCTCCAAAAAAAATTAATATTTTAATGATTTTTTGCAAAGGTCAATCATGGCACTCGCAAATAATTTAGTATTAGTAAGGGCATATTTTTAACCCACACAAAAAATAAACTTTTTGCAAGGGATTTTTATTGTCCCTCGGAAATAATTTGGTGGGAACATTTCCCTCCAAAAATTTTGACATTTTAATGATTATTTGTGAAGGTCGATCCTAGCCCTCACAAATAATTTAGTATTAGTGACGGCATTTTTTTAACCGTCACAAATAGTACACTTTTTGCGAGAGATTTTTAATTGTCCCTCGCAAATAATATGGAGGGAAAATTTCCCTCCAAAATATTAGTATTTGTGACGGCTATAACACATAATTGCGATAGCTTTTTTTGTTGGTCACAAATATTTCACATTTTATCAAATATTTGCGAGGGCTTTATTTTGCCATCACAAATAAGATTTTTTGAGAGGGTTTTTTGGGTCCGTCATAAATTCTTGGTCGCTAATAGACATTTTTTTTGTAGTTGTGTATAATCGTAGAAGTTTAAGGTTTTTATTAAAATTTTTTAGTGACCGTAAATAAAAATATGTTGAAAAAACTCAAGTTTGTTGTAGTGACAGTAATATACTCAGCCAAAACGAAATGAGTGTAATTTAAATAGGATGAATGCGTAGGCCAAAAATATACTCAAACACTACGACTGAATATATCAAAAGTCTAATGTATACAACCAAATATATCAAAAGTCAAATGTACCATAACCAAATACAAATATAGAAGATAAATCCATTTAGCTGAAGAACTGAATTAATAGTTTTCAGAACCACAATTCCCTATCCTTATTATAAACAAAAGATATTGCCCCAAGTGATTTGTTAGATTTATGCAAAAATAGCCTTCTCAGAACCGAGCTTAATCCTTTTCTGGACAACATGCATAAACAAACTGCCCAACAGTCAAATCAGCTGGAACAAGGTATCTGCAGCAATAATAGATAAGTGAGGATCACTCCATGCATAAAATGAAGTTGACATGTAAACAGAGCAATCAGCGAAATAAATAGCAACATTAAACCATACTTAAAGATAATCAAGATAGAGCTCCAAAGAATAACTACATAAAACTATTCACTAACAAATTTTTCACTCTCTTCACAAACTCAACTTGAGCATTGTTTCTTCTAATCAAAAGCAAGATAGCCTCCTCAGACATGACGTTGCTGCTAAATTCAACAGCATTTCTTTGAAGCCGAATTTAATAAACTACTGCAGATTAAGTAAGTTTGCATATGGTTTTTTTTTTTTAACTTTTACCCTTCAACATATCCATACCCTACAGAACCACATATACAAGCTATATACCTGGGATTTTATTAGACTTAACTTTCTCTCATAGACTCTTTGATAAAGGATACTCAAACAACTGATGATTCCTACTCTCAAAGGTGGCTCCTTGATAACATGTCACCTTGATCATTTTACCAGCCTATCTCAAGTGGAAAACTTATTTCTCTAAGAAAATAGAGAAACTAATGAATGAATGAATTTATCAATGAAAAAAACCATACAATAAGCAAACACTAGTAGAAGCTATGAAGCACGGGTGCGTTTCAGGACTCGGGTGCGGGTGCGGGTGCGGGTGCGAGACTCGGCAATTTTTGAAAAAGTAGGGTGCGGGTGCGGCGGGACTCGGCGATTAAAAAATTATTAAAAATATTTTTATTTATATTCTCTATATATTTTTACTATTAAAATATTCTTAAAAAAAACATTAATATACTTGATTCACAAAACAAAGAAAGAATAAGGCAAGAAACGCATTTGAGGTCAGAATTTCGGCCTCTCCGACGATTTTCACGGCCGATTTCGGCCTGTTTCGATCGATTCCGGCCTGTTTCGGCAGATTCTGGCCTGTTTTGGCCGTATCGGTTGCCGGCCGATATTGATCGATATGGCCAATACGGCCGATACGGACCGAGTCAGCCCGATTTGGGCCGCGTCGGCGCCGATTTCAGCCACGTCGGCCCGATTCGGGAGCTGCCACGTGGCGGGACGCGGCACAGACGCGCGGTCTGCGGCGTCCCTCCCGCGGCAAGTCGGACGCGGGTGCGCTGGGCTGGATGCCGTGTCCGTGCATCCCAGAACAGAAGACACAAAACACAAAGCTGGATTAAAATTTTTCAAAAATCTTCAATGAGGGACACACCTTAAGTTGTCTAGAAAAGAGTACTAGATCCAGCAGAAAGGCTTGCATAAAAAAATACTTCAATGTTAAAAACAAAATTTTGCCTTCTAATCCTACACATTTATAGATAAATTGAAATAAAATAGTTCAGAATTCTATTATTAGGAAACACGGATCAAGGCTGTCTTAGCTTACACAAAGCACATAACTCAGACAATAAATCAACTACTAGAGCTTCTAGCTTCCTTCAAAGATTGAACAGACTATTAACACAGCAGTGTAGCTTGATAGGTCCTTGCCTTTAAGGAGTTTTGTTCTAACACAGCACATGTATAAAGTAAAACATGGGTAGATTGGCTTTGATATCGAGCACCAAGAGAATCACATAGCTTAATTATTTTCTATTTAACCTAGCTTCTTCTAGATAAACATAAATTTACTAATTCCAATATATATATATATATAGTACTCCCATCTCACTCCAGCAAATCCCAAAAAAACAATACTTGCCTTGTGCATCTAGATATACCCAAAGAAAAAAGGTCAGAAAGCGTGAGAAAACAAAATTGTAAAGGAAGCTAAGACTGATCAAAGCAAAGCTCAGTAACTTATTCAAAATCCATCAAAGATATGCAAAGCAAAACTAGCAAATTTAAAAACAGCAACCAGAATTTTCTTATAAAGAAAGACTATTAGTAGCAGTTAAAGACCCAAAATTTTCTCAGATTTTATGTTGAGAAAAACCTAGTAGAAGATGTGAAAGTAAAAAAACAAAAACAAGAAGGTAGATTTGAAGGTGGGTGGAAGAAACGGAGAGATCTGTACCTCTATGAAAAGTACCTTAACAAAGACACAAATCTTAAGCTATAACAATATTCAATCAATGCAAATTAATAACATAACCAGGGCAATTTGGACATTCTGCATAGCAAGGAAAGTTGTTTTGAGAAAGCTTACATTGTATGTTTCCAAGAATTGTTCATTTCCAACTGCAACAAACCTGTAGGTTCATGTGAATATTGGTGAGATGGAAAGATGGTGATACATTTCGCAGTATTATTAGCTGAAAGCCTCCTACAAAAAAAAGAAAAAAAAATGGTGAACCTTGGGACCTTGATGCAGATATCTTAACAGGACCTGCATAATATGATCCCAATAAAACTTATAAGGATTAAAATGGCAGAGCTTTACTTCCAATAGTGTAGTTGCTTTCCAAATCCTGTGAAAAATAAAAAATGAAGACAGAGACACCATCAGATTATTTTGATGTTTTAACTTTTAATTCACTGGAATGATTGCTTTAAAAATTCACTTTAGTATGGCAGCACTAGCAGGATAAGCAACTCAACCATGGCAAGATTGAAATCAATGAGATAGCCTTTATTTGGCTTCCAAGAGAAGAGGAAGTTCCCAGGCTTAACATCTCTGTAAACCACTCAATGCAATTACAAAATAAAGACCTTTACAGCTACGAACTTTTTGAGACTTCTCTAAATGTACAACTGTAGGAGTATCTTACCTGCTTATGCAAACATGCAAGGGCCCTAAACAGACAATAACCATACCACTGGAGCTGATATACATCCATGTCTTTCTTCAAAACCTAGAAGAAAAACAATGCAATAACAAAACCCACACCTTCTGTTTTTTTAAGCCAAGGATCTATTTTGAATCAAAGCCGGTTTGGTGCGATTCTAATCCCAAAGTATCCAAACCCAAGTCTGATCAGAACTTAGGTTTTCTCTTAACTTTCAAAATTCACTTTGTCCCAAGTTCTGAACTTGATGCCTCTGATGTTCGGGTGGCGGTGATAATGTTGGAGAGATAGCTAGGAAGAGGCAGAGAGAAGGAAAGAAAGAGAGAATGAAAGACCCAAAAATTGAGAGAAAATTCATACTTGACATGGGGTTTTTTTAACCTTTGGATGTGTCATTTGCTATGTGTCAGTCATCTAGACAAAAATAGAAAACATGACCCTTTTTTTTAAGAGAAGACATTGGGTCAGGCTGTGGCGTAAAACCAGTGTTTTACCCCAAACCCCCCAAAAAAGAAGAAGAAGAAAATCCTCCCAAAATGCCTGAATACAAAAAGAGTCATGGAATTTGGTTTTCCCCTTACTAAGTCTTGTTTGGTTAAAATGACCAATGCTATGTTAGAATGAAAAATCAAAGGGAGTGGAACCTCTTGAGTATGAACTCTCTTTTCTTTGTTCCTTTAATGCTCTCTATTATCCTAGAATCTAGATTTGGCTCTCCTTATCCTTTATAGTTATTTAACATCTCTAAACTTCTCAAGACACTCCCCACTAACACAAACTCAGCCATTTTCACATCAAATTACCAAATTGAAGAATCACCAAAGCCTTTCAATGAGTTGACAAGCCCTACCAAGAAACAAATGCTCTCAACGGATAGGCACTACTTTCTTTTCAAATTATCCTTGCTATCAAGCTTTAGCAGCACTCATTCCGTCCATATAGTGCAATCATTCAGTTCTAAATTGGTAACCAAATTGATAAAACACTTGTAGATGTGAGAAATGACAAAATTGGAGACAATAAAAGTGCTTTGTATAGTCATACTTGAACCCAATTAATTCAACTAAAAAATAAGAACTTATTAGTGACCATTTTAAATTTAGTGATAATTAATAAGAACTTGTTAAAAATGTATCATTTATCTCCAAAAAAGAAGTTACTACTATTTCAAATTTCAAATTTGGAAAAAATAAAATCACGTTAGTTGCAATTTGTGGGCACCCCATGTTTAGAGCCAATTTGTCATCTTTAATTAAATTTTGTTTACAAAATACTTATTAGAAAAAAAATATTTATATTATTTACAAAAATTTAATTGTATAATGAAGTTAATTTTGAGTTTTTGACAAAACACAAACAAAATCGACATCAAATAATTCAATTCCAATAATAAATATAGATTAACTCTCTTTTTGGGCCAAAATGGCCAAATAGCCATAAAATTGTAAGTATATAGTTAGTAGGCTTAGTTTGCAAACATTATAATTTTCTAGCATCTCGAGTCTAAAAGACTCAATTTTGGTCTATAAATCGACTCTTAGAGACTCAATTTTCATCCTCAGATCTGGCAATATTTGCCTAGTTGGAAATCGAGTCCCTAAGACTCGATTTACAAACCAAAAACCTTCCCCCTCTCAAGCCTCCCCCGTGCAAGCCTAGATACACAATTTTTTTTTTTAAGAAATCTAGAAACACATCAATCAGATCAAAAGAGAAAGAATCAGATCTGCCCAGAACATATCAAGAACCCAAAGAAAAAAAAAATAGAAAGAGAAAGAGAGAAGAACCCAGAATAGAAGAACCTGGATCGATCGGAGAAGAACCCAGGCCGCACGGCGGACCGCGCTGCCTGGCCTGGGTCGCGCATCGGCGCGCTCGACCTAGCCTGGGTTGCGCACCTACGCGCGCGACCCAAGCCAAGCCACGCGGTTTGCCATGCGGCCTGGGTTCTTCTCCATCTCTTTCTGGATTTTTTTTTTTTTCCTATGGGTTCTTTTGGATCTGGCGCGCGCAACCCAAGCCAGGCCGCGAGTGCCGGTGCGGGACCCAGGCCAGGCCGCGCTCGCCAGTGCACGACCTAGGCCAGGCAGCGCGGTCCGTCGTGCGGCCTGGGTTCTTCTCCATCTGTTTTTGGTTTTTTTTTTTTTTTCTCTGAGTTCTTCTGGATCTGGGTTCTGCTGGGTTATATAAGATTTGAAAATCGAATCTTAAAGACTAGATTTTCATGTAACCACGTGGAAAGTAATGCCACATTGGAAATGATTAGACAATGAAAATCGAGTCTCTAAGACTCGATTTATAAGCCAAAATCGAGTCTCTAAGACTCGATTTATAAGCCAAAATCGAGTCTTTTAAACTCGAGATGCTACTAATTTATAATGTTTATCAACTGAGCCTACTAACTATATACTTACGATTTTATGGCCATTTGGCCATTTTGGCCGTTTTACTTCTTTTGATCTCATCAGCAAACTCCTGTTCTAAAAACTAAAAAATAAAAAGGAGAGAGAGAGAGAGAGAGAAAGCTTGAGAATTTCTGGTTCAAGGGTTACGCCCGTCAATATCTTCTTCCTTTTATGGGGATCAAGAAGTTGCTGGTAGGTCTGCCCAAGAATGTGAGCTTGTGATCCTCAACAAAGGCACTGGGAAGAAGTCATGCGAGGAATAGTGGTAAGCTTCTTCAATATAATTGTTTGTTATAAGTTGATTCTCTGTTTAAATAGATATACAGTGAGTTTGGTACTGTTTAGGTGGTATTTTCCTTTTTCTTTTTTCTTTTTTAATTTATTTATTAACCATTTGATGGAACTTCAAGTTATTTTTGAATCAGGTTGTTAAATAATTATGTAATATGGTGGTGATCTGACAGATTCCGTCTTCTTGGAGACCAGTTTTGGAGAACTCTCTGAAACATTGCAAATATTTTTTTTTTTATTACTATGCTGTTACAAAGGCCCCTCTTTCCAAGGAGGTTAGTAAAATGTCAAGCTTCTTTTATATTCAATTTGTGTTTGTGTGTTTAAAGCCCAGACATTTATTTAAATTCAATTAGTCCTTAATTTATTGGAAAGAGGTTCTTAGACAACATTAAGCTTTGAAATTGATCTTTACATGCTCCATAAAGATACACGAGAGAATAAATGGGTACCCAGGCATGTATATATGCTACTGATATTATTTCCTTTGTATTTGATTTTTATTTTTATTTTTTTGTGTGTGAAAGGAGGTGTGGGGAAGAGGGGGCTTTGAGTGTATTCTTTGCCTCTGTGCTTTTGTTTTTTTACTTTTTTTTTTTAAATAGCTAATACATTTTATTGATAAAAAAAAAAATGCATCAAGTACAAAGGGGGTGTTCTTAGAGAAATTATACAATCTTCTAGTGGATCACATCATTTGTCCACTATTCCACTAAAAAACTCCCATTTGTTTAAAATTGCTGAATCAATAATCAGTTTCTGTTTTTTTTTTAAAAAATTCACTTAACAATTTTAAACAGGTGTAAGTTTTTTAGTGGAATGGTGGACCATGTTACTTATCCACCATATGAACCTTATAATTTCTCATGTTCTAGATGAATAACATAATTAAGTTGTAAGGGTAAAATGATCTATGAAATTTCAAAATTAGAGATGGGAAGGGATATGTCCCAGAAGTTAGCATCCACTCAAACTATGTTCTAAAAACTTACATCTAAATCTAAAATAGTCTTCTCACACCCCTGAGGATTCTAGCATTTCTTTCATGCCAAAGACATTGCATCAGAACACATGGAACGACCTTCCATATTGCAATGTTTCCATGGACAGAACTATTGGGGTGGTTTAGGAGAGTTCAAACACCACTTGGTTGGATGGGACAAGGTATGCACCCCTTTGGCTGATGGTGGGTTGGGGATTTGGAAACTTACCACTTTCAATCATTCTTTGCTTGGAAAGTGGTTATGGAGGTTTGGGTTGGAGGAAAACAAATTGTGGAGCTGGGTAGTTAGTGTGAACTATGGGGAGGAGTGGGGTGGATGGTACTCGAAACTTGTTCGAGGAGTGCACTGTTCTAGCTTCTAATAAAAATAATTAATTGATATAAATGGCAATGCATATTTTTCTAAATGACACTCAATGCCCATTGCCCACCCAGTTTGAGAGAAAAAGAGAGGGCCAAAATGGCCAAATGGCCATAAAATCGTAAGTATATAGTTAGTAGGCTCAGTTTACAAACATTATAAATTAGTAGCATCTCGAGTTTAAAAGACTCGATTTTGGCTTATAAATCGAATCTTAGAGACTCGATTTTCATTGTCTAATCATTTCCGATGTGGCATTATTTTCCACGTGATTACACGAAAATCGAGTCTCTAAGACTCGATTTTCAAATCTTATATAACCCAGCAGAACCCAGATCCAAAAGAACTCAGAGAGAGAAAAAAAAAAAAAAAACCAGAAACAGATGGAGAAGAACTCAGGCCGCACGGCGGACCGTGCTGCCTGGCTTGGGTCACGCACCGGCGAGCGCGGCCTGGCCTAGGTCCCGCACCGGCACTCGCGGCCTGGCCTGGGTCACGCGTGCCAGATCCAGAAGAACCCATAGGAAAAAAAATATATATATATCTAGAAAGAGATGGAGAAGAACCTAGGCCGCACGGTGGACTGCGCGGCCTGTCCTGGGTCGCACGTGCTGATGCGCGACCCAGGCTAGGCTGCGCGCGCAAGTGCGCGACCCAGGCCAAGCCGAGCGCGCCGGTGCGCGACCTAGGCTAGGCCGAGCGTGCCGGTGTGCGACCCAGGCCAGGCAGTGTGGTCCGCCGTGCGGCCTAGGTTCTTCTCCGACCGATCTAGGTTCTTCTCTCTTTCTCTTTCTCTTTTTTTTTTTTTTTTTTTTTTCTTTGGGTTCTTGATATGTTCTGGGCAGATCTGATTCTTTCTCTTTTGATCTGATTGCTGTGTTTTTGGATTTCTTAAAAAAAAAAAAATTTGTGTATCTAGGCTTGCACGAGAGAGGCTTGAGAGGTGGAAGGTTTTTGGCTTGTAAATCGAGTCTTAGAGACTCGATTTCCAACTAGGCAAATATTGCCAGATCTGAGGATGAAAATCGAGTATCTAAGAGTTGATTTATAGACCAAAATCGAGTCTTTTAGACTCGAGATGCTAGAAAATTATAATGTTTGTAAACTAAGCCTACTAACTATATACTTACAATTTTATGGCTATTTGGCCATTTTGGCCCCCAAATAGTGGAGAGTTTTCTTGTACTTCGATAGGAGTTTAGTGAACACTGAACAGACTTATGAAGACCAGGAATTTGAGTAGTTTCATAGAGATTGGTGATTCTACCTGTCACATTTATGGTGTGGTTTTATGGTGTAGTCCACTCATTACTGCCATGAATGTAAGATGGAAAGGCACAATGTACTCCTAAATACTACGGAGTAATACCTAAGAATATTTTTGAGAAATTGATGGGACTTTCTCAAGAGCTGGTAGGAGTAGACCTTGTAAATCTATCAGAGCATTCACATTAAATGCTAAATCTATAAATGCTATGTTTTAAAGATCAAATTTTAAAAAAATCCACTCTATCAAAGGCCATCTAGTTACAGTGGGCTGTTATCTAATGTGTAAAAAAAAAAAAAAAAAAAAATTATATTTGTTTAATGTGTCAGGTTTCTGACTCCTCTAACTTTCAAACGAAGCTTATTATAGCTTTAATTGCGTTCAGGGCTGGTCTATTGTCTATCATCTACATCTACGTACCCCAAAATTTCAGCAATTCCAAAACCAGCCAACTAGGCCAATTTAAAGCCTCACATCTAGGATCCCGGTCAAACACTTCAACGTTCAAAATCTGATATTCAGGGAAAGCAATAAGCAATGAAACATGTGTCACACCCAACCCAAGTATTCAAAAAAAGCTTTGATTTTAGATTTGCATATTGCTCAATTTGCTCAATTACCGAAACACTTTCTTTCCCCCATAATGCCATATCTTCCCATTTGCATTATTAGTAAAAGTGTCTATCATCAACAAGTGGTGGCAACGGCAATGAACATTCTTTCTCCATATCAATCCCACACCCAATAAGCATAAAGATTCCACAAAACAAATGAACCACCAACCACACACTAATCACCATTATCAGTCTATTAATACAACACAAAACATAATAAAATGGCCCCCACTAAGTAAAGAATTTTAAATATAATAAAAGCAGAAAAACAAGAACAGATCTATCTTTTCATTTGCTTTTCAACTTTCCAACAAAAATTCTTACATACAAAATTACATACAGAATTACAATTCACTATATACTAATCTAAAACCTCAATTATCATTTTTTTTTTCCTTTTTTTTTCAATTTTTTCTTATACTAACAACAAAGAAAAATTGAGACCGGATTGACCAAAAAAAAAAACATAATCTTAATTTTTTTTTTTTTTTCATTCTAAGAACAACAAAACCGTATCACAACTTCAGTGCAAGGAAAATCGTCCGAATTTCCGATAGAATCTTCGGGCCATGAATCCCGAAGAAGCTTCAATAACAGCTGAGCCTTTCTCTTCGCTCTTCTCTTCGCTCTGTCCGTACAATCACTTTGTTGAACTTGCATTGCTGCTAGCTACACCATACAATTTGATAACTCCTTGCATATCCTTAGCTTCATAAACCCAAGCACTTCTATTACTCCTAGAGTTTCTAACCCCCTGCAATCTTGATTAGCAGCTGCCAGTGTCCTGCAGCTGTGTTGTGTTCAACTCCTGATCTGAAGCATCTTCTGTTTGACTCAGAACTGATGGAGTAGGCTTCCTTGTACCTGCAATACAGATTTTGAGCTGTGAGAACAATTTTCAAAGATTGAAGCTTACAATTAAACAAAAACATGTGCTTAAATAATTTCTCAACCTTAACCAATCAAATATGAATAATATGAAGAAGTGAACCCCATTCTCAAGGCAGGTTCTGCAGAAGAAAAGGCTTCTGGGGCCAGCTCAATGTCATTTATCTTTCAATAAATTTATGAACAATAAGTAATATTATTTAGTGAATCTATAAAAACAAAGAAACATCTATGACAATTAACAATATTAAAATTTAAAAACCCAGGGGAAAAGCATAAGTAAATAAGTAATCAAACATAAAGAAATTAAAAATAAAACCTTAACAATGGGCTCGATGAGTAGCATAGGTCAGCTAAGCAAACAGGTTCAATATCCTGAAGAAGCATTTCATCGAACAATTGTGTCTTGACTTGAATTTCAATTTCGAACAATCAGCAAGCATACATGTTTTATCAGTAGGGACAGGTAGTGTTGACGATGGCCATTAGAGGACCCAACAATGACTTCCAAAAACACAGCATCCAACTTCCTATACAGACCCCAATAGCATAAGATCCCTTTTCATGGAGTTCAAGATTTGGACAACCCGGGATGCATCAAACAAGTCCTGAGCTACAGGGGTGCTAGTTTTGGTGGGGTTAAGGTTGTGGGTATAACCAGAACTGGTAGTTGCAGTACTATTAGTATAAGAAGAAGAAGAAGAAGAAGAAGCAGTAGATGACAAAAACGATGATGATGATGATGCATATTCATCATCATCAGACGGTTGAGTTGGGCTGAGGAAGGCAAGGGCAGTAGAGAAGGACTTGAAAGAAGAAGTGGAACTCAATATTCTGGGAGGGGAAAACCCAAGTTGAGTCTAACGGATGGATGAAACCACATGGACATTAACACTCGTATCGAAAGCAGAGAGAGATTCCCAAACACCACAAACATACATACAACTATGTTTTATGCCCTGTTTGCTAATGAAAACTAAACCTAAACCAAAACCAAGCAATGAACACAACTCAATGTGTGTTTAGGAGGTGTTATACCTTATCTCAACTCAATACAGTTGGTGGTGCACAGCCAGTTTTCGGAATATCACCACCGGATGATGGCGGTTCGGCGGCGGCGGTGGGTGCAAGGAGAAGGTCGACCGAGACCACCGCTGGGTTTGAGGAGAGGAGAGGAGAGGGATGTCACCAAGGCTTGACCAATCCCTCCTAAATGGGCTTTCAGTTACTCCTTTTTCAACAACTCCCTATTAGGCCAGGACCTGTTTGGGCCGAACAGCCAAAGTCCTTAAGCTAAACCCAAACACTCATCTTACCCCTATCCCAGGCTCAATTTCTTTCATGGGCCTTGTTTATACTATTAACACATGATCCAAAGCTTGATGAAGACCCCCACAGATGCTTCATCTAGCAAACCCTCTATAGTAAATTTGAAAGTAGCAAGGAACATTCATCTATGCACGAGTAGAAAAAATGCAATGGGTTCAATCTAAAAAAACAAAACAAAAAAATGCAATGGGTCAAACTAGCTGGATCCATTACGTAAATGTTTATTTATATGTGTTAGGAAAAAAAAAAATGTAAATGTACATATACATGTCCATGTACGTGTCTATTATTTTTTCATCCAACGTCATTTTAGGCATGTGGGCCAAACTTGTAATTCCTTTTCAAATTAGGCCCATTTGGTGGTGAGAAAATATCTCTAGCACACACACAAAGCCCAAGTCACTAAAATTAAATCCCAAAAACATAGTTGGTCGATTAGCAGCACATTGCCACATAGGCAATGGTCCATTAAGGAAACTGTTTGAAGGCCCAATAAGTTTGGCAAATGAAATATTGCCAGTTATAATTCAGCAACTGGGTCTTGAATTTGAATGTTTCTGCCTGTGTATGGTGCCTCCTATCTAAGGATAGCCCAAAGAGCTTTAGGTGCATTCAAAGGCCATATTGAGATCTGTTTGATAGAAAGATCCAAAAGTTTTCATCTGCCACTTTTGTAAAAGCCCATTAATGTTGAGTGAATGTCATGATTTTTACTGGATACAGCTCTCCAATCTTGGACTTAAGGCTATAGAAAAAAGTTTTTTATCATTCATATATAATGGGCTTTGAACAGCTTTTGGGCCCAATCTTCTGTACAGTAAATTTGGAACAATCCTCCAACTCAGCTTCTTTAACTGACCATGCCACATCATCAATAACAACGATAACAGAATTTTATTGTTCCTTTATTGTCAATAGGACTGATATTGGGTCGAGTCGAGTCGGGTTTACTGTGACCCGAAACCCGACCCAATAAAAATCGAGTTTGGCTATCTGAAACCCGACTCGACCTGAAAAAATCGAGTCTGTAATCGGGTCGGTTTTCTGGGTCTCGGGTCAGGTCTTGGGTTGGGTTTTGCTGAGCAAACCCACCTCTCTTCTTTTTTTTTTTTTTTGTTTGTTTCTTCTCACAAACTTCCAACTCATTAAATTCCTCACTTCTCAGTTTCTACAAACCAGACCCACTAAGCCCACCGACCACTCATCCTCTAAGGTTTGTCGGCTCTCTCTCCTGAACTCTTACCCATCTCGCACAGAAAAAGAAAGCCACTCATCCTCAAAGGTTTGTTGGCTCTCTCTCCCTTCTCTCTTACCCATCTAGCACAGAAAAAGAAACTAAGGAGGAGGGCTTCTTGGTGGGGAGCTATGATGCTGGTGGTGGTCAAGGAAGCTTTCCGGCATGATCTAGATAGCGGCAATCAAAGGAAGGTGCTTCGATGGAGATCTGAATGGGTTTTATTTCGTGGGTTTTGGTTTGTTTGAAATGAAGATTGCAGATTCGTTTCGGTGGAGATCTGAATGGGTTTTATCTGAATGGGTCGAAGGTGCTTCGGTGGAGATCTGAATGGGTTTTGGTTTGTTTGAAATGAAGATCTCACTTCCGTTTCGGTGGAGATCTGATGGGTTTTATTTCGTGGGTTTTGGTTTGTTCGAAATGAAGATCGCAATTCCGTTTCGTCTTTTCAAAGTTGTCTCTATGGTACGTGGATGATGGCTATGGTGAGTGGATGATGGCTATGGTGAGTGTCTGAGGTCGCTGTAGATGATGGCTATGGTGAGTTGTTTGAGGTCGACACTGATGGTGGGTTGTGATGTTTTGTGAGATTGAGACTTGGGAGGTAGTTGAGGGAGGCAGAGAGAGACCTTTGTTGGAGTAGGGTTTTTTGCCAAAAAAAATCAGGTTCAGACTAGAATATATAAATGACTCGACGCCGACCCGATACCGACCCAAACCCGAAAATAACCCGAAAATAAGACCCGAAAACCGACCTGAATATTCTCAGACCTGCCCAAAACTTATTGGATCGGGTCGGATTGATCGGGTTTTTGGGTGGGCCGGGTCCCTTGCTTAGTCCTACAACAATCATCAAAATTTTAAATTAAATTAAAAACCATCTACCCTCAATTGTTGCATAACTTTGTATTTCAAATCACAATTTCTAAATTCCATATTAATGTAGCCTTGTCAAATTCTATATTTACACCATTAACACCCAAATGTTGAGTTGTACCCACGGAATGCCTGAATGTAAGCATTAATACCCAAATGTTTTTTTGTTTCAAATCCGTGCTTGAAAACAATGTGCCTATGATGAAATAACTATAAGTAACTAACTAAATAACTACCTCTAAGCTTGGCTGATTTATACCCGCGAAAAGCCTGAACGAAAGCCATCGCTTCAACCGCTTCAACGAACTCAACTTTCTCAACCCACGGCGACACGGCGACGCTAAACACAAACCCCAACACATCCTCAGCCTTCCTAAACGGCGCCGTTTTCGCAGTCGCAGTAGCAGCATTGTTCTCGAAACGACGTCGCGGTGTGGTTTTGCCTTGACAAGGACACGTGAGCGAAGAGAGGGTCTTTAGACTGTAGAGCCGCAACGCGCGGTGGAGGAGCGCGTGGGGAGCGGAGGGCGCGAGGGAGCGGAAGTTGTCCGGGAAGGAAAGGAGGAGGGAACCGAGGACGTAACAGGGAGGAGGGAATTGAGGGAGGGAGAAGAAGGAAACGAGGACAGAATCGTGGAAAGTACGGAGAACAAGAGCCGGCCAGCATGTTTGAGAGAGTGAGACTCTTACCCATACTATCTCTCCTTTCTCTCTCTTCTTCTGTATCATCTCTTTTCTTCACTACAATTCAGAAACGTTTTTTAATTGTTGTTATACGTATATATGTGAAAGGAAATTACTGTATTGGATTCTTTTTTCCTATTTTTTATTTTAAAACGTTCCCGCTATTTGGACTTTTGGAGCCGAAAAAAAAAACTTTTAAGAAAAATGGGTGGGGCCCACGTGCGAGCTCCATCAAGGACTATTAAGAAATTTTTAGTAATATTGTTTTTTTTTTAATTTTATTTTTATTTTTTTAATTTTTTTTGTTAAAGGGGAATACTACATTAACTAGTCATAAAATGCGAAATGTTGGCTACAAGCTTTAAGGAGTACAGGCCAAGAGCATCAGAATCTAAAATAATACAAAGATATTTCGAAATAGGAGTGTCTAAAACAACAGAATTCCCTTCAAGGGTGCAATCTCCTTTGGCAAGATAATCCGCACATCTATTCACTTCCCAAAAGACATGGCTGATTCTGACTTGCTAGAACTGGCGAAGGAGGAACCTACAATCATTAAGCAGAGAAAAAAAGGAGTTATTGTAAGGCCTGGAAGAGTGAAGAAGGTTGACCACATTTTGAGCATCCAATTCAACTTAAGTGTTGTAAATATATATATAAATTAAAAAATATTGTAAAAATATATGTTGTAGTGTTTAAACAATGAGAACTGTTGTTTAAGTACTGCCCATCACAAGACCGTAGGAATCTCAAATTTTCCATATTCTCTTTTTTCTCTCTCCATTTTTTTATGCAAAATTTGGATTTGGGTAGTACCCATTTGGAAAGGGTAAGAATATGGATTTGGATCAAAATCTTTAAATTTGACTAATATTCACATGTCAAGAGCCTCAAACTAGCAGTAAGTGTGATAAGTAATATTTGAGCTTAATCATCACATCTTATATTTAGAAAATTAAAATAACAAACTCATAACTTATGAATAGTAGTAAGGTCCAAGTGCCCTTAGGGCATCTATTGATCATCCATTTTAATAAACATTTATGGTGAGCATGTTGTGACCAAGCCTTGAATCCCATTACGTAATTGGATAATTAATTCAACTTGGCTTAAAATTTGATAATTGGCAAACCCAGGCTCTAAATTTATACCTACAGTATTTGTCCTGCCAACATGTTCTGTTTGTTGGGGATTTCACCAAATCAAGGAGTAATAATGAAAAAACAAAATGAACACATCAAGTAAATAGAAATTAGTGATTGACTTGGAGGCATAATTGAATGTTATCCTTAAACAATATTTGTCTTCATACGCAAATTGCTAAAGGACTTTTACAAACTTGTCTCCAGGATACAACCAAGCTATTGGGTTCTACAAATAGCAATTTTGGAGAATACGCACAAGATTTCTTGTGTTTCAAGTGAACATAAATCTCTATTTATACCCATTTGTGGCGTTTGGTGCGGGGCAATGTTTTAGGATTCTCAAGAATGTTTAAAGATTCTCATATTTGGTTGCAAATCACTCTATATAATCAAATGTCATGGGAATCTAGATTCCCTCTCAACCCCCATTCTGTAAGAATGTGGATTCCCTTTAAAACATGCGGGTATCCAGATTCCCAAACTTAAAGGAAATTGTATTTTTTTATAAATTGACAATTTTAACAATTTTTCCTTATCATTTAAGCAATTGAGATAAAATATAAAACAAATCATCAATATTTTTTCCCTTATTTTTGTCTCTTTCCACCAAAACAACATAAATAAGATAGACAACTTTATAGATATATTCATTAACAAAGTTCGATTTAGGTTTCACATGTGAAAAAAAAAATGTTTGAAGGGAACCCTCCATTGTTGCCAGGTATTCACTTTTACTGTTATGTGTGTCTGTTGTTCAACAAATTATTTATGAATCTATTTCCATAAAAATTTGTTAATGTGTCTATTCCTATCTCAAATCTTGGTTTTGTTTAGTTGATATATATATATATATACACACACATATGGATTGGTGGCTTCATCTGGTTTTTTTATTTTTTGTTTTTAGATTAATGGCTTTGTTTCTAGATTCATACGTTACAAGACAATTTGATTAATTTGTATCCTATCTAGTACTTTTGATGTTTGTTATACAATGATACAGAACGTGTAGATTTTTAATTTTTAACAACCCATCATATTTGTATGCGCATTTTTGGATTTTGAAACGCATTGGAAGGTCTTAGGATTTATGCCAAAGGTGGCTTTGGTGATATATTTGACCACTAGTTGCTATATTCAAATAATGGTGTAAATTCTTAGTTTGATTTATGGATACTTCATTCTTTAATTGGTATGATTTATTTTATTGCATTCAACCTATAATTTGGCAGCAACTTTGTCTCTTATTATTGCAGTTTATGGAGGCAGTTAGACTATAGTTTTAATGAATTTATCATAATTTATAGTTTATATTTTGTTTTTCATTATTTATTTAGAAGAAGATTTAAAAAAAAAGAGTCTTGATATTGGATTTACAAATCTAAGGATAGAATGAGAAAAATAAATAATTCATTTAAGATTTTTAGGAATAAACCAAACATTATAATCTCACATTCCTCGGAATCTTACTAGATTCTCAATTAAACTAAACATAAGAGTTGTTACATTCCTAGGCATCCAGATTGCAAGAAATCATATTCCCAGTAATCTAAATACCAGGAGTAATATGGATTCTCCCACACCAAACGCCACATATGGAGAGTTACAATGCCTCATAAAATCGTTTACAAGATTTAAAACATTTCCCAACGTTCAGAGTGGTTACCACAAATTCTGCGGAAAATTCTGCAAAACCAGTTTTTACGAGGCTCGATTGATCGAGAGGAATCGAGCATTAATCGAAGGCTCTTTTTGATCAATCGAATAGGAATCGAGCATCAATTGAGTCAAGCAGAAGCTTCAGACCAATTTTCTTGATCACTTTGATCAATCGAGCAAGATCTTCTACCGATCGAGAAGCCTTTCTCACAACTTCAATCAATTAAGAAAAAGTCTAGACCAATCAAACATCTTGAAACTTGAATTTTTACAAAGAAAATTCCAGATCTCAAAATTTCATTTTATTCATTTTACAAATGAATATTCTATAAACTTATATCATTATTATTACAACATATCAAGTCTAAACCTCTTGTGCATTAGGGGCAATGGAGAGAATTGTGTAGCTCCAATTTCATATTCTAGATTTGATTGGAAAGATACACTTGTAGGAAATGTATAATGCATCAAGTGTGATTGTTACACATCTAGAGCTTGGTCATTCTCAAATTTGTTTTTTTTTGGTAATTTTCCATTGCTGTTCACATTTCATTAGAAATATAGAAAACTAAGACTTACACTCACTCATTAATGAAATATAGAAAACAAAGACTTACACTCACTCAACTGAGCTGAGTCCAAATCTCTTGTCCCATTTTTTCTATCCCACTCTATGTTCCACAAATAAAAAATTGCCAAATGTCCACCTACTTAATTAAGTGCTAATTTTCTGCCTTCTCTTATTTCAATTTCTTAAAATAAATAAAATAAAAACGAAACCATCCCCCATCAATTATTGCCACTGGTCCACCACCACCAACCAACGCCGATGCCACTATACAACCATCTACAGATGCCTTGTTGTTTTCAAATCCATGATTGGGTACAGGTATTGAGAAATTGTGTTGTCCTTTCATCTACTAACAACTATTCATCGAATCTACCAACCAATGGTCTATTTTGGTAGATTGATAAAGTATATTAGAAAAAAAATAAAAAATTTCAAGTGGCTTTGTGGCTATGATTTTCTTGTGGTATTTAAAATAAATTGTGTTGGGTATATACTTTGATATTATTGTCTTAGGAATTTAGAATCTTGCATTTGCTTTTAAAATAGAAGGGGACTATTTCATGATATAGGAGTACGCATGGGTCCATTTGGTTCGATTTTAAGAATTTCATAATAAAACAAACATTAGCCGCTTGAGAATACTTTGGTTGAATGAACATCTAACATATTCAAAAAATTGTATGGTATATTGGGACACAAACATAACTAGTGGTGGATGGTTGTTGTTGATGAAGTGGCATCAAAGCTAGTTGTTGGTGGTGGACCAGTGGTGGTAGCTGGTGGGGATGTGTTGGTTTTTATTTTAGGAAACTGAGATAAGAGAAAGTAGAAAATTAGCATTTCATTAAGTAGGTGGACACTCGGCAATTTTTTATTTGTGGAGTATAGAGTGAGATAGGAAAAGTGGGATAGAAGATTTAGACTCAACTAAGCCTAAATCATACTTTTTGGAGATGAAAGTTGGGTCTGGTTAATGTATTGGCCTGGTTAATGTATGCCCTTAGGGCACATATTAATCATCACTTTTAGAAAAATTTTGGCGAAAACACCATTTTAGTCCCTACATTTTGAGGTTACGGTCAATTTGGTCCCTGTTATTTTCAACTTGTAGTTAATTTAGTCCCTACTGTTAACTCACTAACGGAAAATACTTACGTGGCAAATGGTCTATCTTGTTGGTGCACATGTGGCTAACATAATAATATAAAATCAATTAATTAAATATTATAAAAGCCACATCAACATTTTATTATCTATGTCAGACAAAAAAATTCTGAAAAGATTAATTAAAAGAAAAAAAATAAAGAAAATGAATTTTTAAAAGAATCCTCACTTTCTTTTATTTTCTTTAGAATTCTTGCACTTTTTTATTTTCCAAACAAAATATACCCAGCAACACCCAACACCCAACAACACCACAAAATGAAATCAAATCCCAATACCGAGTGTTTAGCCAAAAAAATCTCAATACCAACATCAGCACTAAATAAGCACTCTAGAATGAATTTAAAATTAAGCGTGGAATATGCCCCAAATTGGGGGCATTGGGTAAGTACTTCCAATTCATTTCAATGAATAAATCCATTGCTAATTGAAATTATCTTTTTGCAGGAACTAAGCAAGGAATTATCTAGCAATCCGCATCAACTTCCACCTAAAGTTATTCTCATTCAAAGGATAGTTTTTTCAACCAAAAAAAAAAATCAATTCCTTCAAAAAATTCAAAATTTCCAAATTCTTCTTCCAAAAAAAAAAAAAAAAAAAAATCTTCATTAAATTCTTCTTTAGGAACAGAAAGCTATCATCCTCTTTCATATTCTCTAGTGGTGCAACATCAAGTCAATTGTCCATCTTCAGCATTCATTGAAGCATGGAATATGTCCCAAACTAGGGGCATTCACCAGGTATGCCAAAGTCTTTTCAATGAATAACTCTGTTACTAATTGAAAGTATTTATTTTGCAGGTATTAGGGTAAAAGGCCCACACACATCGATATGAATAATACCTTCCAATTCCATTGGACCTCTGGAAAGCACGTCCAAATTTCAAATCCATCGGACCTCTGGGAAGCACGTCCAAAATTCAAATCCATTGGACCTCTGGGAAGCACGTCCAAACTTCAAACCATCGGACCTCTCGGAAGCACGTCCAAAATTCAAATCCATCGAACCTCTAGGAAGCACGTCCAAATTCAAATCCATTAGCCTCTGGGAAGCACGTCCAAACTTCAAACCATCGGACCTCTGAAAAGTACGTCCAAAATTCAATTTCAATGGACCTCTGGGAAGCACGTCCAAATTCAATTCCAATGGACCTCTCGAAAGCACATCCAAAATCAAACCATTGAACCTCTAGAAAGCACATCCAAATTTCAAATCCATCGGACCTCTGGGAAGCACGTCCAAATTTCAAATCCACTGACCTCTGGGAAGCAGGTCAAAACTTCAAACTATCAAACCTCTGGGAAGCACGTCCAAATTCAATTTCAATGGACCTCTAGGAAGCATGTCCAAAATCAAACCATCGGACCTCTGGGAAACACGTCCAAATTTCAAATCCATCGGACCTCTGGGAAGCACGTCCAAATTTCAAATCCATCGAACCTCTGGGAAGCATGTCCAAATTTCAAATCCACGAACCTCTGGGAAGCACGTCCAAAACTTCAAATCCATCAGACCACTGGTAAGCATGTCTTGTACTCATTTTTTTTTTCCAAAAAAAAAAAAAAAACAAAAAAAAAAAAGGCTGCATGCATGAACTATGTTTAGACCTAATCCTCCCACTAAGAGGTACGTAGGCAATCTCTCTTGAGATTTGGTCCGCATTTTGATCCAGAATATGACTGTCTGCATTTTTATCTACATGCATCATACATTCACCACGATTAAATACTGATTGCAAATTTAGGTGTCTCTTTCATACATTGACATTCACTTTTCAAGCTCTGCCAATGTGGGGCATTCTGTTGACACTCTATTTTACAACCCACATTTAACCTCACATGGAGGGTAAAAGGGTAATTTCACCTTGGAAATATATATCTTAATTGTGGTCATTAAATCCTTAATCTCATTTCACCAAAATGATCTTGATGTTGTAATGATCAAATCGACTAGTTATAAGCCCTAATCGGACCATCAGATTGAAAGTTATTATCAAATCAAGTTTTTATCAAATCAAGTTTTAATGGCTGAGATGCACTATCACAAATTGAGTCTGACTATATATGATTATGAACAATTGATTTCAATTGGTTATAAGTATAATCAATTTGAGATCGATGATGTGTCATAATTTGATTGGTTAGGACTATATTTTATGGTAAGGTTGCACATACCTAATTAACTAGATAGTTAAATATTAATTATTTAATAAGTAATTTGTACAATTATCTTTTAATTAGAATAAATTTGGAACCAATTAAGTCGGCAATGAGAGTGATTGAAGCCATTTAATGTTAATTGGAAGCTAATTTGGGACCTATTAATGTTAATTGTGCTAAAACCATTTTCTAACAAATGACCTCTGTTCACCATTTCATCGATATCCCTCAGAATATTTTGAATCTGTAAATGAGGTTAATTTTCTCAGAAACTAGACATTCGGGGCTTCAATTTGAGTACAAGAACGAGACAATTCCGATTAGAATTGAGTCAGATATGGTTTTTTGAAGTTAGCTCTACAGGCTGTTACAGAAGCTACAGGAAGACCGAATTTTGGCTTGCTCCTCACTCCCACCAATCTCTCCATTTAATGCACCGGATTTTCCCTAAGACTAAATTGAGGTCTAGGTTTATGATTCTTTGTCAACTCTTATTAAATGGCCTTCCATTCATATTTCCTCTACCACTATTATATAAACCCACCCTCTCATTCATTCCAAGGAAAAAAAAAACCCTCTCTCTTCTCTTCTCTTCTCTTGAGTTCTAGTGAAATTAAGTAGTCTTATCATATCTTGGTCTTCCTAAGACTCAAGGTATTAAGTGAGACTCACTCTCCCTTTCTTAGCTCTTCTTTTCCTCCACCCTTAGCACCTCCATCAAGAGTCCCCTTCTCTACCATATAGATCTTGCATGAAAGTATAATCACCTTCCCTAACTGTTTGTTTATGTTGCCATGATGAGAATTTAAAATTAAAGCATGATAATTCCCTTGAATATGTTTGAATGTTCTTAATTGTTTTTATGTGTTCTTCACATGTTCTTGGTTATTCATCACATGTTCATGCATATCACTAAATTTAATCTTAAATCCATATCAAAAATATGAAAAATATGTTTGTTTAATAATTCTTTCAAATCCTTGAATCTAGGTTATCATCATCCACACACGTTCACTAGAATTTATTTTTCAATCCAAATGCAATGCTTAATAAATTGAATTAGGGTTTATCACATACATACACATTAAATTCAACATGTAAATTGATTGACATATTAGATGATGTGATATGAATGTTGGCCACCGTAGTCTAGAAGACCGGTTTCACCGGTCAAGGTGGGTGTCTAACACCTTCCCACCTTGTAACATAGCCTCCGAGCTTAGATCAAGGGTTAGTAGATCAAATGCTTGTCCATGTAATTTTCGATTTTTAGATTGTAACTAGGAAACAAAACCATGTACTTTATCTTAGATTGTATTTAGAACCAAAGCCATGTAATTTTCCTATGATCAATGTAAATTCAATTACAAATTAATAAAAAGAGGAATTTTTCAATTTTGGCTTTCTTATTTATTCCAATAATTAAATAAGTGGCGACTCCATTGTCAAACCCTTAATCTAAAGGGGGAAAATAGAACTACTCGAACCTCCATTTTGAGAGACAATAACACAACTCCACCCATTCATGTGGGTTTGACCCAACATCCTATAAAATGGGCCAGAGGCACGGTTTCTCACAGCAAGGCAAGCTAACTCACAACAAAACCTATGAAGAATTATATTTATGCATGTGCTAATGGGGATTGAAAGCAACTTAAAATTGTTTCAGTAACAAGACAGACTAGTTTCACAAAAGCATAAAAAGGAAAATGATTTTTCACTCCAATGGAAAGACTACCAATTTATATAACTGATAGCCTTAAAATCATTCAGTTTCTGAGGAGCTACATATACCTCTACAACATCAATAAAATCCTGCTTCTTGTGAAATGCGCCAACCCATTTAGTGTGATCTGTAGTCCTGCCAACCAAAGAAAATTAACACAAAAATTTGAGATTTTAAGTCCTTAAATTCTTAGCTGCATGACATTATTTTCATAATACAATGTGACAGAGACAATTGTAAGAATAAAATTCCACAGCAGCTTAAAAGAAATTACTGCAAACCAATTTAGGGAAGGAAATTGTAACAAGTTTGTGAAATTCCAATGAAAAGGAGATCTTGGTGCAAACTTTGTTTGAAATTCAAGTGCAAGAGATCTAATTATTTGTTCCACTCATCTTCCAGAAGCCCAAACACCATGTTTCACAGGAAACTTACTAGTCTAAGCAAACAAAAAGAAAAATAGCAGGACAAAAATGAAATATGAAAAAAATTTCCCATTTAATTGTATTTTACTTCATTGTACATGAATTGAAATTATTCTAGTATAGTAAAACCAACACGTAATTGAAATTAAACATACTGTGTTTGAGAAAAGAGCTTCTCCAAATCCTTATTCCTAAGATCACCCTGCAATAAAACCAACACGTAATGTAACCAAAAGCCAAAAACCTTAGAAGGCCACCGTTTGGTTGCCAAGAAACTGTTAAAAAAAAAATTTAAAGAAAATACAAATCTCCCGAAAATCAAAACCAGCATTGCTCAAGATATTCAAGAATCTCTAATTTATAACCTTCTTTTCCCTCATTTTCTCGGTAACCAAACAAAACAGAAATTTACACACACACACAAATGAATACCAGGTGGAATTCAAGATTCTGAGAACGCTTAGGGCCAAACAAATCACGAACCCTATCAACAGCTTCAGTGACGGAATTATCAAGATTGTCGATGATCGAAACCCTAAAGCCTTCATTGAGAAGCTAAACCACAGTGTGAGAGCCAATGAAACCGGCTCCTTTGGTAACCAGAATCATCTTTTCCAAGAAATATCAATGGAGAGAATGAGGGAGAGAAAACAAGAGAGAATACCAAAAATTCTTTGCAAAGTTCTACTAGGTAATTTTCAGATTTGATTTTTTTTTTCTCAGGAAACAAACAGAGAGAGAGAAAGAGACCTGTAATCGATCGGACAAGGCGGTAGAGGAGAGGGCTTTGACTATCATCGGAGATAGGATCGCCGACCACTGCGCCTCAACCTATCGTCGGAGATGAGAGGAGCTCCGCGCGAGAGAGAGAATTTTCTAAGAGTTCTCATTCTCTCCATTGAACAAAATGAAAATGGGTTTTCAAAGAGAGTGAGCAAAGACTTTATTCGAAAATTGGTTTTTTGAATTCCGAGTTTGTGTGAGAGAGAGACATTATTCAGAGGGTTGTGTTAGAATTCCGTTGAAGAATGTAAAAATTTGGAGGAAACAATTACGCAGGATTTCAGTGTTTTAGTTTAGTTCACAAGTTTTAATGACCATTGCAAGAAGATTAGTTAGATTTTAATTAGCGTGCCAGTTTTTAGCATTTGTTTCAACCATTTTCAATGAACCCTTGGAAAAAATGGGCTGAAACAAGTCATGCTTTTTTTAGACTGTAGTGAAACTTCTTAAAATTTAGGATGATGTTGACACCCTATTTTGCAACCCGTATTTAACCTCACATGGAGGGTAAAAAGGTAATTTCACATTGAAAATATGCATCTTGATTCTGGTCATTAGATCCTTAATCTCATTTCACCAAAATTATCTTGATGTTGTAACGATCAAATCGACTGGTCATGAGCCCTAGTCGGACTATTAGATTGAAAGTTATCATCAAATTAAGTTTTAATGGCTGAGATGCACTATCACAAATTGAGTCCAACTATATGTGATTACGAACAATTAATTTCAATTGGTTATAAGTATAATCAATTTGAAATCGATGATGTGTCATAATTTGATTGGTTAGGACTATATTTTATGGTAGGGTTACACACACCTAATTAACTAGATAGTTCAATATTAATTATTCAATGAGTAATTTGTGCAATTATCTTTTAATTAGGATAAATTTGGAACCGATTAAGTCTGAAATGGGAGTGATTGGAGCCATTTAATGTTAATTGGGAGTTAATTTGGAACCTATTAATGTTAATTGTGCTGAAACCATTTTCTAACAAATGACCTCTGCTCACCATTTCATCGATATCTCTCAGAATATTTTGAATCTGTGAATGAGGTTAATTTTTCCAGAAACTAGACATCTGGGGCTTCAATTTGAGTACAAGAACGAGACAATTTCGATCAGAATTGTGTCAAATATGATTATTCGAAATTGGCTCTACAGGCTGTTACAACAGCTACGGGAAAACCGAATTTTGGCTTGCTTCTCACTCCCACCAATCTTTCCATTTAATATACCAGATTTCCCTCAAGGCTAAAATGAGGTCTAGGTTTATGATTCTATGTCAACTCTCATTAAATGACATTTCATTCATATTTCCTCCACCACTACTAAATAAACCCCCTATCTTCTTCATTTCAAAGCACACAAAAAACCCCATCTCTTTTCTCTCTTGAGTTCTAGTGAAATTGAGTAGTCTTGTCATATCTTGGTCTTCCTGAAACTTAAGGTATTGAGTGAGACTCACTCTCCCTCTCCTAGCTATTCTTTTCCTCCACCCTTAGGACCTCCATCAAGAATCTCCTCCTCCACCATATGGATCTTGTATGAAGGTATAATCCCCTTCCCTAACTGTTTGTTTATGTTGCCATGATGAGAATTTAAGATTAAAACATGATAATTCCCTTGAATATGTTTGAATGTTTTTAATTGTTCTTATGTGTTCTTCACATATTCTTAGTTGTTTATCACATGTTCATGCATATCACTAGATTTAATCTTAAATCCACATCAAAAATATGAAAAACATGTTTGTTTAATAATTCTTTCAAATCCTTGAATCTAGGTTATCACCATCCACACACATTCACTATAATTTATTTTTCAATCCAAATATCATGCTTAATAAATTGAATTAGAGTTTATCACATGCACACACATTAAATTCAACATACAAATTGATTGACATATTGGATGATGTGATATGAATGTTGGCCACCATAGTCTAGAAGATTGGTTTCACCGAGCAAGACGGGTGCCTAACACCTTCCCATCTTCTAACATAGCCTCCGAGTTTAGATCAAGGGTTAGTAGATCAAATACTTATCCATGTAATTTTTGATTTTTAGATTGTAACTAGGAAACAAAACCATGTACTTAATCTTAGATTGTATCTAAGACTAAAGCCATGTAATTTTCTTATGATCAATGTAAATTCAATTTCAAATTAATAAAATGAGGAATTTTTCATTGATAATTTTCCTATTTTTCCAATAATTAAATAAGTGGCGACTCCATTGTAAAACCCTTAATTTAAAGGGAAAAATATAACTAGTCGAACCTCCATTTTTAGAGGCAATAGCACGACTCCACCCATTCACATGGGTTTGGCCCAACATCCTACAAAAACGGGCCAGGGGCACGGTCTCTCACAGATGAAAAACCAAATTAATGTAAATTATAGGTGTTAACCACGTTTCATAAATGGTCAGGCATGCTTGTGGGTAGGCCCCACATAGAATACAATAGAAAAGATCAACTCGGTAGTTTGAATTTTGCGAAATCCCGAGAGCTAGTGTTTATAGAAACTAAGGCGCTTGGCACATGTGTTTAAACATATGTTTTCAGTTTTTAAACAATATTACACGCATTTTTACACAGTTTTTTACCTACACGTATTTTTAAAAAATACAAACAATATTACTAAAACAACGTTACCAAACGGCCCAAGTCTATTTTGTCATTAGAAGAGACAATGAGTTGAGTTACATTCAACATCTTTAATTTTTGGTGTTCTGTATATTTTTCTCTTGTATTAAATTTTTCTCAATTCTTTTTATTTGTTTGAAGATCTTTCTCGAGCCTAAAATATTTCCACAGTCAATCTTGATAATTTCAATACTATTTTACAACATTCTCAACATTGATGAATATAATTTTTTTTTTTTCATTTCCCAAACAAAAAGAGAAACAAATTTGGTTTTTTTTTTTTTTTTTTTTTTTAGCTCCGTGATGAAAACATTGGAGAAGAAAATTTGGTGACCAAGAATTAAGTTTGATAGTTTTCTCTTTCTTTTTTAAAGATTCATATTCCATTTTTGTTGAATATTATCAACTGAATAACTATTGCTTATATAATTCTAATGTTGTGTATGGGTATAGACTTTTGTGATAATTTATAATCTTACCCAATTCGGTTGTGAGTTTAGACTAATATTATCTAGAAATAAAGAAATATAATTGATTTTAGTTTATCTTGGTGGGTTGGTATGGGTTCTATCATTTATATATTTTCATTTCCTTTTTTTTATAGACTGAAAATTTCCTAGGCACAATTTTAAAATAAAGTTTTTTGGCTGCTCATAAGATCTGTAACCAATCTGTTCACAATCTGTTCTATATTAGAATCAACCTCTAATCCTCACAATCTACACAACAACATCTCCAGGTTTGATATTTAAGAAACAATATCTTTGAAATTATACTTGGACTCTTGAACTTATTTATCTTTTTTTTCTTTCTTTTTTTTAGAAAAAAATAAACTTGAACTTTTGTATTTAAGTAAACGTTAAAACATAGTTGGTTACATTTTTTTTTTCTTTTCATTATTTATGGATCGATTATCAAATTTCATAAGCATTTATTTAGATCTCATTATTAACAATTTTTTCATGCATCGCAAGAGTTTACGACTAGTTATATATTTAAAGTCAAAGAAGAGGAAAAATCTAATTGAATTTCAAATTGAATTTCAATTAGGGACTAATATTGCACCATATATCTCATCTAAAGTTGTTTAATGCCTAATGAATTATCTAGGGTAAAAGAAAAGGAGTTGATTTTTTTTTTTTTTTATGCTAATTATTGTTGCACGGGCTAAATTACATTACCATACATCAATGAAACTGTGTTCGTGTTTCTAAAAAACAAAATTGTGTTTAAATATGATTTCAATTATAATTTTAAAATTATATTTTTATAATTTTAATTGAAATCATGTTTTTGGTAGGATGGTATCATATGATTTCTCAATCCAACAAAAAATATATATATATATACACGTGTATATATATATATATATATATCCCACTTTTGAAGGAAGTCAATAACACTAGCACTATTTATCTTTAGTCACATGAAGTCATAAATGCTATTTCTATAATCACATGCGTCGCTTCTCGTTGTTGTTGGCAACTCTCTCTCATTGCTCTTTACTCTCTAGTCAAGTTTTTCCCGACTAGTCCTTCCAAACACAACTTTGCAAAGATCTATACCCAAGTCTACCTTTTCAATCCATACAATAATGAGTGTAATTAATATTGCTAAAACATCATCCAATACCCATAGATCTCAATCTCTCAACCAAAAATTTTTCTATAGCCTCACCTATAACCCCAAAATCCTCGCTCTCCTTGACCATCCTTTCTTTATCCTCCATTTCTTTCTCTTAAGAGTTTTGTTGCGGTCCCACGCAGGCTTAGGCCTGGGCCACCAGCCATGGACCAGTAAGATCTAATAGTGGAGTCCTTGGCTAGAGACATAGCTAGACTTGAGAGTCCAAGTAAAGCCATCAAGCTAAAGGCAAATGAAAAAGTTGTTGACATCATCCTGGCAGATAGAGCAATCAACAAAACTGCAGTGAAGGCCATCTTATTAAAAGCTTGGAGTAGTACGGCAAAAGGGGTCCAGATAGTGACAATAATTTTCTATTCAGTTAAAAGAGTTCTATAGTTGGGGCCATGGAATATTGAAGGTTCCCTCTAATTCTTAAGCCATGGGACCAAAACCTCCAAGTTCAAGAGATGGGTTTTTCTCAGATTCAACTCTGGGTTCAAATCCAAAACTTGCCAATTGAATATATGTCTAAAGGAGAATGCAAAAGAAATTGGGTCTTTGCTGGGAAAGGTTTAAGAGGTAGACTTCTCAGGCAATGGTCTGGTATATATGCATGACAGATTCCTTTGGATCAAAGTGGAATATATTTGATGGAGAGAAACCATTAAAATGTGGACTTTTTTTCTTGATAGAGACCCTTCATCTGATCTCTGGATATAATTTAAATATGAAAGAGTGGCTGATTTCTGCTTCAAATTAATGTGAAAGGCTGGGCCATATGAAGGCAAGATGTAGTGGTGAAAACTCAAGGTGGGTGGAGTTCTTATCAGAAATCCGTGATAATGATGAAGATCCCATGGCCATATCTCAGAACTGAGCAACAGTCCCAACCAAATCCAGGTACCCACAATCTTTGAAAATATTTTAAAAAAATACGTACAAATAAAAAAGTAAAAAAGTATATAAAAGTCCATATAGTAATAATTAAATACTAAAACCGTTATTTAAAATATCTTACCAAACACTTGATAAACCTAAACAACATCCCACAAGCAAAATACCCAGTTTTTAGTTACAAGGGAACTAATCCCCTTAAACACCTTTTGCCCTAAACTCCTTGATTCCCATGGAACTGGGCCCCACCTGAAAGCCAAGAATCTCAACCAAACCAACAAAACATCTCTGACCCAACTCCCAAAGAACCACCAACCAGAAGCCAATTCCAAAGTCCCAGAACAATCATCTGCCACGTGCAATACCTCTCAAATCAAAAGGAAACCTAAGCAAATCTCGGCCAATTTGGTAGAGTAGTTTGAGTAATGTTATTTATATTTTTTTTAAATATATATAAATAAAAAAGTACATGAAAATACTTATAATATTGTTTAATAACTGAAAACATATTGTTAAAATATGCCCTACCAAACGGACTCATCTCTCACACACTTAACTAGTTAAACATCCCAATCCCACAAAACTACTTCAAACCTCGGACATGAATACTATGGACCCCACTCTCCTATCTGGGCTGTCCAAAGCCCAATTAAAAAAATGCTAGCCTAGCCTGGATAGCTTTCTCTAATGAGGGAGAAGAGCCCACCCAAGTTGAATTATAAAATGAAGAGTCCAAATCCACAAAGAACATAGGAATAAAGAGGAAAGGGAACAGTGAAGAAGGCCCGATAATAAGCAAAGCCATTAAACTCATGAGACAAGCAAATGGATGAAATGACTACTAGGAGGAAGAACTACGAAAAGAAAAGAATGTTGGGATTGAGAAGCCTTGGCAAGAGGAAATCAAAACTCACCAAAACAAAGCTTGAAAGTGTCGATGACTCCCTGGAATCCAAAATGGCTGCACCCCAGCCATGATTACTGTCTTAAGCTAGAATTGTCGAGGCATGCCTCGGGCCCCAGCAAAGACAACTCTTCAGAGTCATAAAGTGTGCAACAAAACTAAGGAGACCAAGGAGGAATTTTGAAGGTATGGAATAGAAAATGGCTGATCCCACCCTAGAAAATATCGTGAAAGAAGAACATTTGTTTTGAACTTCAAGAATGGTTAAAAAGGGAAGATATCTTATGGAAGCAAAAGTCTATAACTAAATGGCTTAGGACTCAGAAAATTCATCCTTGTCAACCAAGCCATGCTTGCTAAACAATTTTTGAGGATTGTTCATCACTCATTCTCCCTCCTTGCCAAAACATTCAAAGCCAAATATTTTCCTAGAACTCAGATATTTTAGTGTAAACCCAAATCACGTCACTCTTGGTTTTGGAGAAACATCATTGGCTCTCACAATCCCAAACTCGTAGAAGGAATATGGTTGGTTGTGTCAAAGACATGCCTTTGGATCGTCCTCTTTGGTATACTAGTTGTCCCCAAGTTAGAGAGACACTTAATTTGGTTAACATGAAAGTTGGAGATTTAATAGATAGATCTTCAAAAAAATTGAATCACAAGTTGGTGAGGAAGTTGTATCAGTATCCTCTAATTGAAGAAATTTTACAAATTCCTCTGGCCAAAACAGATGGAGGGCAGGATAGGATAATCTGGAACTATTCATCAGGAGATTTCCAAGTTTAGAAAGCCTATGATCTGTTACAAAAAAATCACATGGATGCTAATCTTCTGAATTCCAGAAGTGCAGACATTGACAAGGAAATATGGTCCTTATTTTGAAAAGTTAAGTGCCTGTGAAAATCAATACATTCATTTGGAAACTCCTCCACGATTGCTTGGCTGTAAAATTAACTCTAATCTCTGACCCAACTCCCAAAGAACCACCAACCATAAGCCAATTCCAAAGTCCTAGAACAATCATTTGCCATGTGCACTACCTCTCAAATCAAAAGGGAACCCAAACAAATCTCATATCTCACACACTTAACCAGTTAACATCCCACTCCCATAGAACTACTTCAAACCTCTGATATGAATCCTATGGACCCCACTCTCCTGTCTGGGCCGTCCAAAGCCCAATTAGAAAAATGCTAGCCTGGATAGCTTTCCTTAATAAGGGAGAAGATCCCACCCAAGTTAGGACCAACGGAGGAAGTCAAATATAGTTGAATTAGAACATGGAAGAGTCCAATCCTCAAACTCACAGAGAACATAGGAATAAAGAGGAAAGGGAACAGTAAAGAAGGCCTGATAATAAGCAAAGCCATTAAACTCACAAGACAAGCAAATGGATGCAACGACTATTGGGGGGAAGAACTATCAAAAGAAGTGAATGTTGGGATTGAGAAGCCTTGGTGATAGGAAATTGAAACTCACCAACACAAAGCTTGGAAGTGATGACTGCCTGGAATCTAAAATGGCTGCACTGCACCCCAGCCATGATTGTCTTAAGCTGGAATTGTTGAGGCATGGCTCGGGGCTTGGCGAAGAGAACTCTTCAGAGACATAAAGTGTGCAACAAAATTAAGGAGACCAAGAAGGAATTTCACAGGTGAGGAATTGAGAGTGGCTTTGAAAAGGCTAGAAGAAATTCAAGCGGCTGATCCCACCTCAGAAAATACCATGACAGAAGCAAACATATGTCTTGAACTTCAAGAGGGTTAAAAAGGGAAGATATCTTATGGAAGCTAAAGTCTATAACCAAATGGCATTTACTTCAAATGAGCTAAACATGAGATTCTTCCACCTCTCGACAGTCATCAAAAGAAGAAGAAACAGTATCAATTCTATTTAACCTGAGGAGTTGGATTGGTACTAACAGATGTCACACCAAAAACTTGGCAAACTTCTAATTAAAGGAGATAAGTCTCATTGCTGCTAAAGCAGCAAGAGAGGCTTAAACAAAAGAAGAAGGTTGGGAGGAGAAAGTTACGGGGTAAAAGTGGCTTTCAAATCAAAGGAGAACTATATATAGATAACATAGTACTGTAATCACCTGGTCAAACTGAGTTTGTAATTTTGACAAATGTTTGTATGTGAATTTTTTGTTTTTAGATGTTACATAGCAGCATCACCAAACAAAAGTAGTAAAGGGCTTGGAGGTTAACATTTATGAAGTTTTTTTTTTACTAAGGGTGGAACAAACAAATTGAGCCAACACTTGAGAAACTCAAATTTTGGCAAGCCAGAGAGTCTGATTCAGTGTTCATTGTATACCGCCAAGGACCTCCACGGTTAAAAGCATCTTGAAAAACTCTCATTGCAGAATGGAAAGACAGAAACAGTCTTGAATACTGTGAGAAACGCCAAAAAAATTGAAAGAACAAGCACCACAACACCCAAAATTTAATGTGGTTCGGTAAACTCTATGCTTTCATCCACAAGCAACCAACCAAAATCATCGTCAATCACATGTCATTAAATTTCACTAGTATAAACTAGCCCAAATCAACAATACACAAAAAGGCACCCTAGCATTCATACACAAGGGAAATTTTTTTCCTTCCAACTCTCTCATACATGACAAAAGGTTACCGAAAAAGTTTCTATTGAATTAAAGTCTATCTGACCGTGTAAGTTCTAATCTACAGCAGTGATTAAAAAAAAGCATTCCATGAGCTTTCACCTAGCAGGTGAAATGCTTAAACCAATTTCTTCTGTTCTATACCAAGAACTAGCAAGATCCACACAATTATTTAACAATGTAAGCATAAAATTAAAATATATACCCAGGTTACTTCCAAATTCTAAATACTAATCCATCATCCACAAACACTTCAATTAACATATAAAACCATAACTAAAAGAGAAAATACCAAAATAGCAAGCTAGCAAGCTATGGCACCCTCTGGTGGAGGGAATGGGAGGACAACTCGCCTAGCCCTACTGCTCTTCATCTTCCGTGTCACCCAATAGCAGAAAACGCAGAGCAAAGCAAAGAAGACAAGCCCTAACCATATGATAAGGATGATGGTCTTCTTCTTTAGGAAAGGATCAGAGGGCTCGTATGGTACTGACAGAGTTGGGGACGCGATTGGTCCCGGGTGAGAGCCGTTGAAGGGGACTGCAAAAGACATGTTGAGTTGATCTACGTTGTTTCTATTTATAGTATCTGCATGTAAATGCAAGTATACGTGTCTGTTTGATCTCTCTGTGATTATTATGAGTTATCTTTCCTTTTTCTATGCAAGTATATATATATATATATATATGTTTGTCGATGAAAACGAGGAATCCGGATACTCCCTGTTTCCCACTGAAATGGAGTGTGTGGATGGGATCATTTTGAAAAATATCAACGGTTTTAGATGTGCCACCTCAATTAAAATTTAATAACTTAACCTTAGTAAGTTTAACTATAGTTAAACAAATGGTTAATCCTGCAAAATATCTCTATCATGGATCTCATCCAAGCCGGTTAGGTTAGAGTATTTAAATATAATTTTTTGTTTTGTAATCCTTAAAATAGTAGGTTTTACATTTGAATTTATTATTTGGATAATATTTTCTAAATATAGTTTTCAAAAACTTATTCTATTTTCTTGATTTAGAACAAGATTTTGAAAATGGCTAAGGGGTGTTTTCAAGATGCAAAAAATGTTTTTAATGACACAGTAGTAAATAAATTGAAAACAGTAGATGTCACATATTTGTCCAAGTTCTTTTATCTCTTAAATTGAGGGGTTTATCTTTATCACAAAAAGAATTCCCACACTTCAAATTTAAAACTTATTATTAAAAAAAATGATGAGCTCTATTCCCTTATCATTATCTAAAAAAAAAAAAAAAGTAATCTACAAATTCTACAAGTTACTTTTTGTCAATTTTTTTTTTTAAATCTCAAAAATAGAAATGGTCTCCCAAATAATTATTTTTCAATTTTAGGATTTTGAAAATTATTCTTAAAAGTGAGAGTCAAACACGTAAAATATAAAAATTATTATCTGAAAACTAGTTTCAAGTTCAAATTTTTAAAAATTATTTTTATACTGTTTTAAAAACAAAAAAAAAAATAAAATCCTTTTCGCTGCCACCCTCGCACCAAGCCATCGTTAGCACAAAGTCCTCACACCAGTCCAGTATCGCCAAACTGCGTCGCCAGAACTACCACTGCACACTAAGTTCTATCTGATTTTTTCAATTAGATAGTTAGGTTGCTAGAAAAAAAGAAGGAAACATAGTATGATACAACTATTTTTTTATGGATTATTTGGTACTGAATTTGTTTTTTTTTTTTTTTAGTTGTTGGTTTTGAGTTTAGAGATTAAAATCAGCTGGTGGGTGCTTTAACATTGTGGAATTAATGGGTTGTTTTGATTTGGATCTACTCCAAAAGCTATGGGATTTATGGGTTGTTTTGATACCATAGCCAAGTTTCTCGAGATTAGGATTAAAAAAATAGGTAAATAAAGGGCATGGGAAGAGATGGAATTAATTACTGGAAAATGGAAAAATTCATATGATTTGCATACTATTTTTTATCATGATAGATTAGAAAAGCATATGTATATATTGTTTGTGAGCAATTGTAATAATGCTGCTTTCCTCTTTGCAATTTGATTAGGTGTTTGTTTTCTTGAATACCATATTAATGACCAAGTATCTAAAGGATAGAAATAGCAGTGCATATCTAGTCGTTTTACCAAGATATAGAATATTTCTCTCTGTTGTGGATAATTGATGGATTTAATTGTATGTATCAAAAATTATTTAAGGGGGTTATGTTTTTCATGCTTTTGAAATCCACTCCATTCTGAACCAATGTGGTACTGGCGTGGTACTCATGGGAGCTATGTGCAAAATATTGCCATTCCTTTGGGTGCATTGGAGACTGAGGCAAAGGCTGTTGAGGCCGGATCAATTTTTGCATGGGAGTTGGATCTTAGAAAGATTATCCTAGAAAGTGATTCCCAGGTGGTTATGCAGGCTTTAGCAAGCTCCATCACAGCTCTGGTTTCCATCCAACAGCTGATCACAGGTGCTAAATCTTGGCTGCCAAACTTCAATAATTGGAAATCCAGGTTCATCCACAGAGAGGGCAACAATGCTGCCCACCTTCTAGCTAGACACTCCAAAACCATATCTGATTGTACAATTTGGGTGGAGTGCTCTCCCCCTATAATTGCTTCTCACTAATCATTATAGCTTGGCCTATTTTGTAAGAGCATTTACATCCAGTTTGTAAACAATATCTCATTTTACCATCTTAAAACTACTTTATTAGTTATACAATTCCATTTTACAATATACATAACATCTTAACTTTTATTTTACCACACAACATATTAAAATAATATATCTACACAATAAAATAACATAATCAAAAACCCAAATAAAAACAAAAATCCAAAACCCAAATCACCTCTGCAACCGCCTGCTACCACCACCACCACAAAGAACAAACCCAAACTGATTTTTATATCCAAAACTCAGTACCCAAACTGATTTTTATCAATTGAAAACCAAAGTTATCTTCAGGCACATATAGAAGCTTCCTCTAAGTATACCCATCCACAATGTCGTTTTCTTAAAACCCCAACCACAAACTCATGGCCATCGAAATCTAGAAACCCATAGATTAACAAAACCCAGAAATCTCAGCTACCGAAACCCATGGCCATGCCACCACCATCACCACGACAACCCCCCAGCTTCACCACCATGAACCCACATATGACCCATAATAAAAACCCCACCCCCTTTCCACCACCACCACAACAACCCCTAACTCAACCACCATGAACCCAAAAAAAATCCATCCCAAAATCAAATCAAATCAATAGCAAAATCCGAATCCAAAAGATGACCCACAAAAAAAAAAATCAAGTCAAAATTTACACAAAAGAAACCCATCTCTGTCACAACCCACATCTGCCATGCCGCACCCACCTTTGCCACAACCTTCTTCTGCCTTGCCACATCCACCTCTATCACGACCCATCGATCTCACCATGCTGTGACCTTGCCACGCTGAGATCCACCACAAACAAGCCACCACTACACACAGAGAGAAACAGGGAGTGGGAGACAGAGAGACAGAGTGGGAGTGAGGGAGAGAGGACTGAAGGAGAGAGAGAATTAGAGAAAGAAATGAGACACGGAGAGAGATAGAGGATGGGAGGAGAGAGAATAAATTAATTAAAAATTATACAATTGTGCTACAGTACCATCAATTTGGGATGGTACTATAGCATAATTGTAAATATTTTTGGGTTTGCAAGTTGGGTAATTGGGGGGGGGGGGGGGGGGCTTGGAGTTTGATGCTAAACATACCAACATATGGCATTTGCAAGACTCAATGTGAATGTTCTAAGGGTTTGGATTATCTCTAGAAAAAATTTAACAAGATATCTCCTTTTGTTTTAAATAGAAGTTGCCACATCACTCACTAATAAACCAATAATGGAGATTAAAACTCAATGCCATATCATTAAATTTTAAGCAAAAACTAACAGAGCCCACCCAAGACTAACGCTACTTCTGCTCACGTTAACTTTTTTTTTTTTTTTTTTTAACATCATTGACTCTTAAATTTTAAAACTCAGGGCCAAAATAGAAAACTAGCAATAAGAAAAAATATGTTTTGTAGCCCAAGTTCTCCCTCTCTTTTTATTTATTTTTCTTTTTTCCAGCCTACCAAATCAGACTTTTGAACTATTCGGTATAATCTTTAGAAAAAAGAGTGAAGAAAAAGAAGAAGAAATTTCTTTGCAAACTGAGTATCAGAGAAGGTATTTCCATATTTACTTTTGATTTCTTATTCAATCCTATGTTTATGTGATGTCAAAATAATTAAAAGATGAAGTTTAGGCTAAATATTATTAAATCTGTGGGTTTTTCTATCATTGTTAATAAATTTAGGCAAATAATGTATAAGATTACAAAAGTTTTGCCATCATTCATTCATTTATTTTAATTTTTCAATGGTAATTCACATTTCTTGTACATTTTGATTTATATTTAACAGTTATATGGAAGAGGAAAACAATGATGATAGTCAAAAATTGGATACTGATTATATTCCAAAACTTGGCATTGAATTTGGTTCTGAACAAGAGGCATATGACTTCTATAATGAGTGTGGAAGAAGTTTTGGATTTAGTATTCGTAAAGAATGGTGCAGTAAAAGAAGAAAAGATGGTGCGGTGACTTCAAGAAAGTTTACTTGCTGTAAAGAGGAAAATAAAAGCCCCATGGGAGAAAAATGGTAAGTATGAACGGGCTGAAACAAGGACAGGTTGCAATGCTCATATGATAATTCAGCTTGATAAAAAGAGGGGGGAATATTTTATTGTAGCCTTGAGCTCAACCATAATCATATTCACCATATTCCACAATGTGCTCACACGATGCCATCCCAACAAAAGGTCTCAAAAGCACAAGCAATGGAAATTGATTTGGCTTATGATAGTGGTATAAAATTGAAGGATTCATATGAGTTCATGGCCAGGCAAATTGGTGCTAGATATGCTCTTGGTTACACCAAGCAAGATCGAAAGAATTACCATTATAGTAAACAGAAAAAAGAACAGAAATGTGGTGAGGCAGGAAGTTTATTTAAATAATTTTAGAAACAAAGGAAAGAGAATCCTTCCTTTTATTATGCAGTACAGTTAGATACTTCAAAACTAATAACAAATAATTTTTGGGTAGATGCACAAATGATTGTTGATTATAGGTTATTTGGTGATGTAGTTTCTTTTGATACAACATATAGAACTAATAAGGAGTATCGACCCCTTGCAATGTTTGTTGGGTTTAATCATCTTAGAGAGTTTGCGATATTTGGGGTTGCCCTTTTATATGATGAAACTATTGATACATTTTAGTGGCTGTTTGAAGCAATGTCTGGGAAGAAACCAAATAGAATTTTTACCGATCAAGATCCAGCAATGGCAAAAGACTTCTCATTGATGATGCCAAATACTTATCATCAATTATGTAAATGGCATTTAATGCTAAAACGTTACAAGGAATTGAGTACGATTTAAGGCAAAAGTTGCTAAAAGTTAAGATTGCATCACCTATGCTGATTCAAGCAGCACATATTTATACACCTAAATTATTTTTAAAGTTTCAAGAGCAATATGAAGAGTTCCAAGGAGCTTTTGTGAAGGAGCGTGTTGAAAGAAATGCAATTCATGAGTATATAGTTTCAATATATGGTAAGCCAAAAGATTGTCGAGTAATTTGGAATCATTTTGAAAAGATTGTTTCATGTAGTTGTACAAAGTTTGAAAGAGGTGGAATTTTGTGTAGTCATGCTTTAAAAATTCTTGATGTTATGGATATGAACTTCTTCCAGAGAAATACATTAGTAAGAGATGGACAAAAGATGCAAAAAACGAGATTGTGCAAGACTTTAATGGACGTGATATCAAAGCTGACACCAAGTTGGAAGGTACAACTCGAAATAAGTTTTTGTGTCCAATGTATGTTAAGCTTGTCACTCGAGCAAATGAATGTGAGGAAGCATACGAGCTAGCATTGGGAAGCTATAATGAGTTGAGCAAACAAATTTATGATATCCTTAGAAAAAAATCTAATCCCTATATTAACCAAGAAAATTCATTAGACGAGATGACGACCATTTCTGCTAAGGGTCTCAAGAAGAACCAAGGCTGTAAAGGAAGACGCTAGATTAAAAGTTGTCTTGAAAAGCCCAAAAATAAGAAAAAGGGAAGCATCTATTAACCCATACAAACAAATCAAAGTTTACAGGTACTAGTCTCACCATTATAATTTTTAACATTTATACTACTTCACAAATATTCTAGGTTCTTTATTTAATGACGTATTAATTTACTAAACATTTCACATTACATAGGATAAGCATTTAACTTCATCTATGCAAGTTAATGGGGCCAGTAGTTATAATCCTCTGCCATACACAGGTCATTTAGTTCAGGTAACTTCATTTATGTTGTTTAATCTTTTTTCCCCCCTTCATTTTAGGTGATTTTGTTTTCATAAATTTTACACTATTATTGATGACTAATAAATATAGGATTTTACATTCCCCTTTTTTCAAGTGTTGGTGAACCTTGTAATCCTTTGTCATTGTCTCAAGTTCTATTATATTAGAGTTTACTTTGAGTGCATAAATTAAGAATTATTTGAATTTTATTTGATAACAACTAGTTTTTAGACTATAAGATTAATCATAATTTTAAGTATTATGTTTCTACTAAATACAGGGAAAGAGTATTAGAAATGATCAAGAACAAAGTTCATTTGGAACTTTTGAGAATTCGGTAAATTTTTATGGTAAGAAAAGAAATGAAGAATTTTCAAGAGACTTATGTGGATTTTCTAATAGTTAATATTTGGCTAATAGTTGTAATGTGTCAAGCAGAAATGACAAATCCTCATATTCCTCTTCCATGTTCTAAGAATCCTAGTGATCTTGAAGGGGATGATATCATTAGAAGAATAGTATGTTGCTATGCTATTGGCTTGGAGGAAGAATATATATATATATATATAATCTATGAGGTTGCTGTTATAAAATCTTAATGGGTGCCTGGTGCAATGCTGTAGTTGCTGCTAGGGGTGTCCACGGGTTGGGTTTGTGCCCGACCCTGACCTGACCTGAAACTTTCAGGTGGGTGAAAACAGAACCTGAAACCGACCCGAAATGCTAGTCGGATCGGTCGATTCGGGTCGCGTCGGGTTTTCGGGTTCACTGGTCAGTTTCAGTTTTATCTCCAGTGCCTTTTTTTGGCTAGATCCGTCGAGATCTAGCCGATATTTGGCTGGATCCGTTGAGATCTAGCCAAATCACGACAAGATCTCGTCGGATCTCAACGAGATCTCGCCGGATCTCGTCGGATCTGGACTAGATCTCGACGAGATCACGCTAGATCTCATCCGATTTGATGGGTTTCAGGTAAATTTTCGCCGGATAACTTCAAATATTGCCGGATTTTGTATGTTTTCGTCGAAGAACCTTCGAATATCGCCGGGAGTTTCTAGGTTTATGATTGGGTCGGGTTGCTCGGGTTTTGGGAGAGGAAAACCGCTAACTGACCCGAAGGCGTCGGGTTCTGTGGGCGGCGACCCGCCACCGACCGCCGGAGTGTCGGTTTGAGCGGTTTTCGGTTCGGGCTCGGGCGGGTTGTTCGGGTTAGTCGGGTATATGGGTTGGGTGGACAGTCAACTGGTGCAATGCTATAGCTATTGCATAACTGGTGCAAGTGTTGTAGCTATTGTTGTGTTGTAGCTACATCTTACCATTAAGATAGTTCCAAGAACTATTCTATCAAATGTTTTTGTTAAAGCTCCATTAACCTCAAATATGCTTGTACACCATAGTTGGATTAGTCTAGCAATTTTGTAATTTGCATCCTTTGTATCCTTGAACTATGTTATCCATGAAGAGACTTCCAGCATTAATGAAAATTTTTTAATGATCTAAAAAGTATATTGACAAAGTGGTAAAAATATCTAACTGAACTTTTGACATAAGTGAATCTACTATAGTTGCTAGCAAAGCATTTTCATGAGATACATTTGTCTTTTTTTCTTCTCCAAATGGACTTTATAATATTTTGTAGAAAAACACGTTAGTCATATCTGAATAAAACTCCTCTTATTATGATAAATCATGCATTCATAGAAAAGTAGTTCTCTAAAAAAAAAACTGCCCTTTGGGCTTAAAATGTATTTGTAGCAAAAATTAACTAAGGTAAATTGGAAAACTGAGGAGTGTAGCTAAAATTAACTAAAGTAAACTGAAAACGAAAGGTGTTGCTTTCCCCGCTGTCAACTCTACTGGTAGTACTTCCGTAAGTGCTCGGTGTTCCACAGATGGTGCAACTTCCGTCTATCTAGCACCTCCAGTTGATAGGTGCCTTTCTTCTGCCATGACGTGATTCGGTAGGGTCTTTCCTAGTTAGGGCCGAGCTTCCCATGGGTAGGGTCTCTAGCAACGCCCATGACCTTCCTTAGAACAAGATCTCTAACTTGAAAGTCATTGTGTCAAACCCGGGAATTGTAGCGTTTGGCCATGCGGTCCTGGTACCGCGTGGTCTTTATTCGACTATTGCCCTGACTTTGTCAACTAGATCGAGCTGTAGACTCATAACCTCGTCGCTCTTGCTTTCGTCATGATTGTCTACCCTATGGCTTGCAAGTCCGACCTCAACTGGAATGATTGCTTCGCTCCCGTATGTTAGCCAAAATGGTGTCTCTCCTATAGATGTCCTTGTTGTTGTCATGTATGTCCATAGTATGCTTGACAGCTCTTCGGGCCATATACCCTTTGCCCCCTCGAACCGAGTCTTGATATTTTGAGTAAGGATCGGTTCATGATCTCAACCTATCCGTTAGCTTGAGGGCAAGGGAGGAGTAGTGATTTCTGATCCCCAACTGCGAGCAAAAATCCCAAAAGAAGTCGTTGTCGAATTGTTTCCCGTTGTCTGAGACTAAGACTTTAAGGATCCTAAATCTGCATACAATAGGGGTGTGCAAAAAACCAACGAACCAAAAAAACCGCTTCAAACTGACCGAACCAATGCAAAAATTTCGGTTCGGTTTCGGTCTTATCATATAAAAAACCAAAAATTTTGGTTCGGTTTTCAGTGGAAATTTCTAATAGACCGAACCAACCGAATCGAACCGAAATATATTAAATAATAATTTGTACAAAATATATTAACAAAGTACCTGGTATCCTAGCAGCAAGGACACGCGCTTCTCTCTAGTCAGCCCAGGTTCGACCCTTAGTAATGCCTTTTTATTTTTTCTCTCCTTATTACCAAAACTACGTCGTTTTGGGGTTTGCTTTATAACCCTATTAATCCTATTTTCAGCATTTGTCTCTCACGTTTAGGTTTTGTTCTCTCTCACTTCCGTTGGCAACATCAAGAAGCAAGAAATGAAAAACCCACACCAAGAACAAGATTCAAAGAGAATCAAGAACAAGAATCAAGAAACCCACCCAAAGATCCAGAGAGAAAACATCAACAAACCCCGTTGTCGCCTCTTCCTGGAGTCTTTGCCACCTGGGTTCAATCGTCGCCACCTCCTTCGCTGTCGCCGCCTCTCTAGTTTGATTTTTCTGTCTTCGTGGTTTGGGTTTTGTTCTTTGTGGGTTTCTGTTTGGGTTTCAAGGTTTTTGGGTTCGTGGTTTGGGTTTTGTTCTTTGTGGGTTTCTGTTTGGATTTCAAGGTTTCTGGGTTCGTGGTTTGGGTTTTGTTCTTCATGGTTTGGGTTTCAAGGTAGAAGGTTCTGAGTTTGGCTTCACCGGTACGCTTCTATGCCATTCTCTCTCTCTCTTTTTTTTTTCTTTTTTCTTTTTTGGTTTTGTGTTTGCTACTTTGCTTGGTGCTTGGTGTTTGTTGGTGTTTGGGTGGTGAGAAAACGTGGGAAAGCAAAGGGATTTTCTGGGTTTGTTAATTTTTTCTGGGTTTGTTTATTTTTTTTGGGTTTGTTAATATTTTCTGGGTTTCTGCTTTCTGGGTTTGTTAATATTTTCTGGGTTTCTGCTTTCTAGGTTTGTTAATATTTTCTAGGTTTGTTAATTCTTTTTCTTTGTTTGCTTTCTTAGAAAATAAATGATGAGGAAACCGAAAAACCGACCGAAACCGAAATCCAACCGAAACCGCTGGATTTCCAATTATTTCGGTCGGTTTCGGTTGAGAATTTCACAAACCGAAAATTTCGGTTTCGATTGGCTAACACTTAGAAAACCGACCGAAACCGAACCGACACACTCCTAGCATACGATGTATCTCTAGATGAAACTTCGCACATTCTTCTCCGTAATGGTGGACACGGCTTCATCTTCCACTCATTTTATGAAGTAGTCTATGCCCACTATGAGGAACTACAGCTGCCGTACTGCTATTGGGAATGGCCCCATGATGTCTAATCCCCACTGAGAGAATGGCCATAGGGCTGTCATTGGGGTCAACTCTTCAGACGGCTGTCTGATGATATTGCTGAACCTTTGACACTTTTCACAGGCTTTGACATAAGTTTGAGCATCGTTCTACACAATGGGCCAGTAGTATCCCGCTCGAATTAGTTTGTGTACCAATGACCGTGACCCTAAGTGGTTTCCGCAGATCCCTTCATAGACTTCTTTCATAACGTAGTCTACTTCTTCAAGACTCAAACACCTTAGGTATGGGCGGGAGAAACCTCTCTTGTACAAGACGTCCTTTATTAAAATGAATTGCGCTGCTTGGACCTTCAGCTTTCTTACGGCTTCCTTCCTGTCTGGTAAGACACCATTTTTTTAAATAGGAGACTAACGGTGTGGTCCAGTTGTTTTCAAAACCAATCTCCTGCACATCGATGGAATCTATTAGTGGAGCGAGCTGAACAAAAGAGAGTACATTATAAAGGGCAATCATGTGTTTTGCTAAGGCGACTTTGGCAAGGCAGTCGGCTTGCTCATTCTTTCCTCTAGGGATTTGGATGATCTTAGCCTGTAAGTCATCCACCCTTCTCCTTACTTGCTCCAAGTACTTCTTCATCCTTTCAACCTTGCATTTGTAGTCCCTGTTCACTTGGTTGGTAACGACTTAAGAGTCACAATAAAGAACCACACTTATGGCCCCTGCCGCTTTGGCGAGATCAAGTCCCACAACCAGAGCTTCATATTCTGCTTCATTGTTGGTGGTAGGGAAGTCGAGGCGAACCATTCATTCAGTCTTGTCTCCTTTGGGAGAAAGAAGCACGATACCTATTCCACCGGCTTGCCTGTTGGACGACCCATCGTATGTATACTCCATTGAAGGCATTCATCTACCCCCTTATCTTCCCCATTATGAACTCTACTATGAAGTCAGCGACAACCTGTCCCTTGATTGCAGTGCGTGGGCGGTACTAAATGTCAAACTCACTCAACTTTATCGCCCATAGTGCCAGTCGACCAGCAGCTTCCGAGTTGCTCATTGCCCGTCGTAAGGGCTTGTCTGTTAGGGAGATCACTATGTGGGCTTGAAAGTATGGTTTGAGTTTTCAGGCTACTGTAACTAAAGCGAAGGTGAGATTTTCCATGGGTGGATACCTTTCCTCTGCACCATGAAGTGCTCAGTTGGTATAGTACACAGGCTTTTAGACCTTGTCTTCTTCTCTAACCAAGGTTGCACTGACGGCTGCTGGGGAGACGGCCAGATAGAGGAAGAGCTCTTCTCTAAGTCGCGAAGGACTTAGCAATGATGGGGAAGAAAGGTAAGCCTTTAGATCTTCGAACGCTTGCTGACACTCGGCAATCCACTCGAAAGACTTCTTCAGCGTGTGAAAGAAGGGTAAACATTTATCCGTCACCCTTGACATGAACCTGTTCAGGGCGGCTACTTTGCCGTTTAAACTTTGTACTTCTCTCACGTTATTTGGGGGGGCCATTTCTACTATGGCTTTGATTTTGTTCGAGTTGGCCTCGATACCTCTTTGAGACACCATAAACCCTAAGAATTTTCCTGTTGTCGTCCCAAATGCGCACTTACTCGGATTGAACTTCATGTTGTAGAAGTGAAGGGTGTCTAATGTTTCCTTAAGATCCTGCAAATGGTCATCCTCCCTTCGGCTTTTTACTAACATGTCGTCGATGTAGACCTGAACATTCTTGCCAATTTGGTTCGTAAACATCTTGTTCATGAGTCTTTGATACGTCGCGCCCGCATTCTTGAGGCTAAACGGCATTACTTTATAACAGAAGATGCCTTAACTGGTAACAAATAAAGTCTTCTCCTGGTTTGCCTCGTCCATCCGTATCTGATTATAACCTGAAAAGGCATCCATGAAGCTCAATAGTTGGTGCTGAGCTGTAGAGTCTACTAGTACGTCGACTCGAGGGAGAGGGTAGCTATCCTTGGGGCATGCTTTGTTCAAGTCCGTGAAATCTACACACATTTTCCATTTCCTGATGGCTTTCTTGACTATTACCACGTTCGCAAGCCAATCGAGATAGTATACTTCCCTGATGAAGCCTGCCTCTTGTAGCTTGCCAACTTCTTCCACTATTACTTGTTCTCATTCTTGGGTGAACACTCGCTTCTTCTGACGGACATGCGGACAAGGGGGCAACACATTCAGCCTATGCACCATGACTAAAGGGTCGATTCCTGGCATGTCTTCATGACTCCAGGCAAACACGTCCTAGTTCTCTTTGAGGAAAGCTACGAGTGCTCGGTAAACTGTTGGACTGGCAAGAGTGCCGATCCTTGTGGTTCTGTCCAGTCTGGAGCTGTCAAGGGGTATCTCCTCGAGCCTTTCTACAAGTTCCTTCCCCGTTCGCTGTTCTTCTATGCTCATGGTCTATAGATGGTCGTCTATCTCTAGTATCGCAATATAGCATTTGCGTGCAGCTAGTTGATCTCCTCGTAATTCCCCTACTCCATACTCCGTGGGAAATTTGATCATCAGGTGGTAGGTTGAAGTTACAGCCTTCCACGAGTTAAGAATAGGTCGTCCTATGATGGCGTTATAGGTGGAGGAGCAATCGACAACAAGGAATGTCACATCCTTAATGATTTGCTGAGGATAATCTCCAACTGTTACAAGCAATGTGACTGGGCCAAAGGGGTATACTTTTGTTCCTCCAAATCCAACAAGTGGAGCATTGGTTGGGACTAGATGTTCTCTGTTAATCCACATTTGTTGGAACGCCGAGTAGTAGAAAATGTCCGCGGAACTTCCGTTGTTGGCCAAGACCCGATGCGTGTTATAGTCCCCTATCTGGATGCTAACGACGAGTGCATCATCATGCGGGTGGTGAAGACATCGGGCATCCTTTTCTGAGAAGCCAATAATAGGGTTGTCGATCCGCGTCATCTTCGGGACAACGCCCGTTAGCTAGACGTTCTAAACCATTCTAAAATAAGTCTTTCGAGCCTTTTTGGATGAACCGGTAGTCGCCTTGCCTCCCACAATCATCCTTATGTCACCTAAGGGTGGCCTTAGGCACTCGTTGTCCCGTCGGGGACCCTGCTTTTGGGGTGGATACGCTCTCTCTCTACTGACAAACTTCTATAATTTTCCTTGCCTAATGAGGGCTTCGATATGCTGTTTCAAGTCGTAGCAATCGGCTGTGTCATAACCGTGGTCACGATGGAAACAACAGTATTTGTCTCTGGACCGCTTGTTGGGATTTCCCTTCAGCTTGCCGGGGAAAGTTAGGGCTCCCTCATCCTTGATTTGCATTAGGACTTGGTCGATTAGGGTAGTCAGTGGGGTGAAGCTCGTGAACCTCCCCGCAGGGGGCTTGGAGCGCCTGTCATCCCTTCATTTTCCCATTCTTGCCATCTTCCACCCTTTGTCCTGCCGTGTGTCAAGCTGTCTTTCTCTCTTCTTAGGCCTTTCTTCTTGGGCCAGAAGCACGTCTTCAGCATTTATGTATTTGGTCGCCCTGTAAAGTACATCCAACATAGTCTTTGGGTCGTTCTTCTACAATGAAAATAGAAACTTATCCTTCCGTAATCCATTCGTGAATGCGGCTACAAGTATTTTCTTGTCAGCCTCATCGATTGAAAGTGTTTCTTTGTTAAAGCGAGTTATGTAAGACCTCAATGTCTCATCCTCTCATTGCTTGATGCTCATCAAACACGTAGTAGATTTCTTATACCTATGTCCCCCAATAAAGTGTGAGGCAAACTAGGCGTTTAGCTCTTTGAAAGTACTGATGGAGTTAGACGTTAGTCTACTAAACCATATTCTTGCCAGCCCCTTCAGCATAGTAGAGAAGACCCTACACATGACCCCTTGAAGGTTCATCAGGGTATTGAAGGATTCTAAGTGATCTAGAGGGTCTTTAGCTCCGTTGTAGCTTTCTACCTGCGACATATGAAACTTTGGTGGAAGGGGGTATGAATTGACAGACGTAGTGAATGGCAAATCGGTTCGGTGGACCAAGTCATCGAAGTCGCTGGATACTCATCCTTTAAGGGCGTTCATCATAAAGTCCATTTGTTCCTTCATCATTTGTATCTCTGCAACCATGTGAGGTGGAGCCATATCTGTGACGGATGGTCGACTCATGTCTTGTCGTTCTGGTTTACTTGGGGCATTGCTACCTTCTAGCCCTTCTTGGTCCCTTCTTTCAGCTCTGGTACCTTCTTAGTCTTCCTCTTGGGTACCCATCATTGCGTTCTTCTACCATAACTGTTCCTCTAGGTCTTGATTCTGTTTGGTGAGATGTTCCACTGCTGTTGTGAGGGTTTGGATCTGCCTCTCTAGGGCAGTGGATCGCAGCTCATCTCCCTGAACGTTGTTAGTGGTCGTCATCGAGCGAGTAAGTACCATGCAACTCTTTATCCGGGAAGCGTAGTATGGATTACAAGTCGCTGAAGTTTCCCATAGACGATGCCAACTAATGATACCGAAAAATCAACAGTAAGTCACACGGTCCTTACATGCTCAAAACAATATCTGCACATCATAAAAAAATATGACCCAACAGAGAGCACCGGTGTGGTGCCGGCCAAATACCCTCCGACAGTTAAGTTAGAACTTTTCACCACTCTAGAGTGCCAGAGTTAGGGTAAATTATGTGTACCTTAGTTAGTGAGGGTATTAGGGCTTTTATAGTAGTAGAGGGTTAACATCTTTTCCTTGATTTAGAAGTCTTTTCCTTATAGGAGTCTTTATGAGCGTATTTTGCGGAACCCTTTCCTTTTAGGAGTCTTTCTAAGCGTGGGGCACAAGATATTTCCTTGTATACGCATGCTTGGAGGCCAAGTAAGGTTATGTCAGAACCGTCAGTCTCGTGCATACCCTTTAGCTTAGTGTCGTCAGCTTTTCATCTCCTCCCAAGTTGACCTCATCAGCTTTGAGCTGTAGACTCTCTACTGTCGTCACCTATCAATAGTCACAAGTAAGACCGACAGGTTTGTTTGGTACGTCGCTCTATGCCTTTTTCGTCAGTGAGTATTCATATTTGCAATATCATCCGTATCATGGATGATGGTGGCAGTGGGTTGTTGAGGTTGATTATTATATTTATCTTATTAGTTTCTTTATATTATTTTAAGGTCAAAATGCAAAACTCACCCTTTAAGTTTTATCACTTTCCATTTCAATTCTTTAAGTTTGCATTTTGTCATTTCAGTCCTCTAAATTTTAATCCTTCTCAATTCAGTCCTCCGTTAATATTCTGTTAACATTTCATCAATTCCTGCCGTTAAACTGCCAAAAACTACGTCGTTTTGGCCTTAACTTAATATTTAATATTTATTTTATTATTTATTTCTTTTTTTATTTATAAAAATGTTAATTACAAAAAAACCCCAGAAATTAACATAGCAGCCCTCCCTATCTGAAGAACACGACTTGAAACCCACCCACTCACGACCTTTATATTCTCTCTTTTATCCCATCTTTTCACATCTCATGTGCAAGCTAGGTGTAATGTGCCTTGAAGAGTGGTCTTGTTAGTTCAGTGATTTTGGGTGGGTGCTTTGTATATTTGGTTTGGTTTTTAGTTTCAAAAGGGGATTCTGAAAATGCCTATGTTTCAGCCTTTTAGGAGGGATGGCCAAATGGGGTTGTTGGGTATGAAGGTGGTGGAGATGGGCATGTTCTAGATCTGGACACTGCTGTCAAAGATGAGGTTTTGGGTAGGGTTGTTGGAGCTGGTGTAGACTGAAGAAGATGATTGAAGAGCTGGACTTATCTGAGGTACCATTTGTGTTCATTTGTCCAATTCATGTTCTTTGGATAAGGATGAGTGTTATTTTAATTTCTGATTTCTGTTAACTAAGGTTTTATATATATATATATATATAAATTAAGAAATAAATAATAAAATATATATTAAATATTAAATTAAGGGCAAAACGATGTAGTTTTAAACAGGCTAACGGCAGAAATGGATGGAATGTTAACGAAGGACTGAATTGAGGAGGATTAAAACTTAGAGAACTGAAATGAAAAGTAATGAAACATAAAGGGTGAGTTTTTGCATTTTGACCTTATTTTAATGTGGTAGATGTTAAAATAGATGTTTTGATATTGGGTAAATTGTAAAATGTGTTGTTAAAATAAATAAAGTAGGTTTTTGTGTTGGTAAAAGCTAAATTTTTTAACTCCCTTACTGTGAATGCTCCTATATGGCTATATTACAAATTATTTGAAAATCCCAAGCCTCCCCCAAGTGTAATGAAAGCAATGACCTTGCCCTCAGACAACACTCATCGACTTCTTTGAATTCCAGTCCAAATTCATTGATTATTTGAAGTGATAAATGCAGAGAAGCTTTAAGAGATTTCAGTATTTGGTCTTTTGGACTTCAATCCAATCACTTTCCCTTATCCTTTCAGCCAATTATATATCACACTCAAGAATTTTACTCTGATGCCATTTTGCTTGGAGTGTTTTATCTTCTTCTCACAGCTATTTTCCCTGACACAACTAAAGCATGTTTTGGTTACATTGATTTCACCTTGTAATTCAAGGTTTGATTATCTTCTATTCTTTAAAGTTTAATTTGTTTCTCTCTTTGCCAACCACCCCCTTTTCTCAAAAAAATTTGCTATTTGCTGGGGTGGACTTAACTAACAAACTTTTTATTACATGCACAGAAATTGTTTGATAAAATACCTAAATGTTTTCTTCTTTTTGTAGAATCTAACTTTGTAAAATTTCCATTTTGCAAGTCTATTTCGTGGATGTGTTTATTTCTTCCTACAGTATATACAAGATCTATTAAGGCCCAATAATTTAGCTCCGGCTTTTCTTTCTTTTTTCAATTCTGTATCAACTTATTTTTATGTAATGTACTTTTATGTGAAAAAGTAGGAGCAAGCGTGGGCAAGTTAGAAAAGCTAAGGTCTTTCCCCGCTTAGTTGATTGTTTAGACACTCATTATTAACTTGGACTCAAGCTTAATGTCTAACAAGCAGTACACATCCTCCGAAAAAAAAAAAAAAAAAAAAAAAAAAAAACGAAAAGAAAAGAAAGAGCAGTACACACGCCAATTCATGTTCCCTGTTTTAGAGATAACCAATTCAAGAATCCATTTGCAATCTGTCAACCCATTTCATCTATAGCGTTAGGTGAAAACTATTTTATCCTTGGTCTCAAGTTTTTAAATAGTTCTTTGAATTGTCTATATAAAATATTTTTGTAAAAATGATCTCTAATTTTATAAAGAACATTCTGATTTGCTTGATCAGAGTTGGGATATATGTAGTATGATTTAAATCTAACAAGCATATGTTGGAGGTTTGTGATGTTGTCTTCTTAGTTCTTAGTGTCCATATGTTATTTTCTTTGGAAAGTAGAGGAGACACCTAGGCTATAGGGATTACACCACAAAGTTGAAGACCAAAATGAATTTGGTGAAGGTTGTGAAACAGTTGATGCCTTATAAGTTGTACTTAACAAATTTTATCCTAGAGTGATGATGCCTTCAATGTTCTCTGTGTGTTTAATTTTTACTAGGCATATTATTACTAGAGGCATAATCACAAGTCTAATGAGAGTTTTCTGATCACTGACATAGCTTTTGTCTAGCTGCAAAGTAGTTTTCTTTTTTCTTAATATGCATGTATTTGAATGTGTTTCTGCTTTGTATTTGCCTTTGAGAGGCACTAAGTAGAGTTCAATATTGCAGTTGCTTTGAATTTAGTGATGGTATTAACTAGACATGTGATTACTTTTGTCCAACATTTAGTTGATCTATTCTAATATTATTTATTCACCTCTGTCTTTGGATATCAGAGCACATTGAAGATGCTACTCTTTATTTTGATGCTGCATCTATGTAAAGTTTCCAATTTGTTGGGGCATTTCATGTGTTGCTGGACCTAGAAGTTTGTATTATTTGCAGTTTGGAAAGCATGTGTTTTGTTAACATAGTAAGCTAATAGTGTCATGAATATCTTGAAATATCTTTTATCACATGTGAACAATTCATAAATAGATATGTTTGTATCAATATGTGTGTGTGGCATACATGCTTGCAGGTGTCCCAGCTTTTGTAGCTAACTTATTCAACCCATGTCAAGCATGTTGTAATTTACTAATTTCAATTTGTTTTGAATCCTAGGTGGTAGCTTAGAACTAAAAATCTAATGTTGGAAGGAAAATAGTGGTCATCATCTCAGCATATGTTTGTTGAGCAAGATTTGTAGCTAAGTACTGCCTGATATCTCATCAGTCATCCCTCTACCACTTGAGCCAAGGCCCAATTGCAACATCTTACCTACTGTTTTTATTATTTTTATTTTTATTTTTGGTGAAGTTTAGTTACATTTTTTCCCCTTTAAATAAATTGGTCAATTATAAATATTACATTACTATATTTCAATATATAAGAAAATCTATTGTATTCATTGTTGAACGCATTACTAAGACTTTACTCTAAATATAACTTTGTGTTCCTAGATACTTAATTTCTAAAATGGTGCAAAATTAAGGAACTGTCACATGTGTTTTACATCCAAGCCTGCAAGCCTCCTAGAGCTTAGGGTCTACAGAAGGTGTGTTTTGAGGATAGTAGGTAGGTTATATTAAAAGCTAAAGAAAAAATATTAAGGACTAATATAACTAATCGGATAAGGCTTTGGGAAGAGATAGAGAGATACGAAAATGTTATGGATTGTTAAATAAAATACACTGTTTCACTATTACCAAAATAAAAAACCTGAGATTGACAAAACATTTGTAAGAGAAATAGAAATACACATTCTATATCAAATTTATTCTATAATATTCCTCCAAAGTTTTTTTTTTTTTAATTTTGTTATTATTATTTTTTTTTACTTCAATAGAATAATTATAGTGGATATGTGTGTAAAATTTATAATTGTTACTTTTTATGATGGACTCATTACTAATAAAATTCTATAAAAAATTAGGTTAGAATACATATACTACATTCTCCAAAACCATCTTACATAAAACATTACAACATTATCCGTGCATCGCACAAATAACTTATTAGTTATATAAAACTGATACAAACCATGCATAGTAAGCTTTGTCGTTGGTCTTCATCACTTAGATTTGAATTGCATAGTAGTCATAACTGCGTAATAGACGTAATTGGATGTCAGGGTTTTCTAGAGCTTCAAATTAATATACTTCTTCAGGATCCTCTACAACAATTGTAGCAATGCAAAAGTTTTTTTAAAAAAAACGTACCAAGCTTGAGAGGTAATACTTGAGGCGGCAGAGATTACAAACAGAGAAGAGAGTAAACCAAACAGGCGGAAGGTAACGGAATGGTTGGGTTTTTGTTTTTGACTGTAATTCGCAATAGTGGCATGAGAATTGAGAGGAGCAGGAATTGCTGCTTTTACAGAATTTTTTTTTTTTTTTTTTGAGAAGGAAAACAATGAGTATTATTAAAAAAAAAAAAAAAACAGGCAAATCAAACTTGATAAGCAGCAAGAGTATGGAATGGAACATCTTCCATCCAAACAGAGAAACCAGTGATATGACGTGCTGTCTAGCTAGGTTATGAGCTATAGAGTTTCCATTTTCTACTAATATGCAAAAAAAACCAGTACAATTAAACAAGCCTACCAACATTTGAGCATCCCGAATTAAAAGACCAAAAGAAATCAAAGATGAAGAATTATCCTTAAGCGTTCATTACAATCTCAGAGTTCCCTCGAGGATAGCTTTGTCCAAGCCAATATCTACGGAAAATTCAAGTGCTCTGCTAGCGGTCAACGTTTCTAGTTCCACAACAAAATGTGGTGGAGGGATATTCTGAGATAAAGAAGCCATTACCATGCCTTGGCTGTCTAAAACGATCACACCAATACTAGCTTCCGTGAGCCAGTAGTTTTTCTGAAATCAATTTAATAATTCTCTTAACAATTATCTTTACCTATTATTATGCTTTTAGTTTAATTTTTTTTGTTATTGTATAGTTTTGGATCGTGCTTGTATGTAATAGCATATTGTATATTGCATACTCTGCTTAATTTTGGACCGCTTATATGCAATTGTAAATTAAAAGTTTTTTTTTTTTTTTTTTTTGGGGAGAAAATTGTAAATCAAAAGTTTGTTCTCATGATAGTGGACTTAGTGGGTTGGCGATGGTTAAAACTAGAAGGCTGAAAGAAATAGATTGGAAATCCCAAATAATTAGACAATATTGAACTTAACTGATTATATAAAAATATATATATATATATATATTGAAGTGCAATCATTTTTATATGTTTCATATTTTCCTTTTAATGTATTATAGATCAATATTTTTTTATTGAACTTTCCTATATATTTTGGTAAGTGTACATTTTAATTTTCTTAATTTTGATGTCAAATAAGTCATTCACTCACTTAAGTAAAATCCTCTCATCACCATTATTATTGAATGTTTCTGTGGTAAGTACGGGTTACAATCTAGTTGACATGAATATTCATAGCCAAAGGAGTAACTTTCCAATTTCTTTGCAAGATGATTGGTACAAAATATTTCAGTTGCCACATTTTCCACCTGGGCCACCAAAATCGAAGTTGTATCCCTGGATCGCACGATATACAGGATCCGCTACACTATAACAGCCAGGACTATCAATGATTTTCTCATAGCTGCCACCATAAGGTCCATCTAGAATTCCTGAATTATTTTTATACTGAACAAATCTAATTGAACATGAATGCTCATACTTGCCGTCTGGAAATACTCCAGATCCCATGGGTGGGCTAATTCCAGTTGTAGGATCAGGAACCACAGCGATACCTCCCCAGCCAACAATTTGAGGATTAGTAAAATTATTAAATATATTTGCTGGATAATATCCAACATTAATACCGTTGTATGTTATCCACCAATTGCCATCATCCTCCTGTCACATTAAAGAGCAAGAGCATATGATCCTACAACTGTAGAAACCTTTTTCAACTTTGTTCCAACTTTTGAATATATGGAACCATATGCATATAATGTTAATATTAAAAATTAAATAACATTCAATAATAATTGATGATATATTTACCTTAAAAATAGAGACTGGAATCTCAAAATGAGGACCGTAAGGAATGGATACATTGCTTATAGGTGCCCCGAGATGAACTCTTCTGTCAATTTGCACAAATCCTGGGCAATAAAGGTTGAAGCAGCCCGTTGATTTAGAACCATCAATCTGTAATTTTTAAATGTATTGTTAGTATGCAAAGCAACAAACTTTCATGTATACCCAACAAGTAACGCTACGTAAAATTTTCAAATAGATTTTTAAATGACTGGAAAAAAAAAAGTATAGAAAACTTACTGTCCAATGTGCAAAGAAATAAGAATAACTAGTACCCATGTACATAGTTGGAGAAACCTGTTTGAATCAAGCAGCACAAAATTATTCTTTGTGAAAAATCTAGTTATGTTGTTCCATTTATATATAATTTTCAATTTTCCTGATAACCGTTATCCTTTACCAATTCATTTCACTCATTTTTTTTTATATAAATATTAGGAGTAGAATTTGAACCCTTTCAACCAACAACATAATTAAGTTCTTGGTCATAGTATCCTAACCAATGGTAAAATGATTGTTTCCTCAATATGAATTACATCTTATTCATCAAAGAATAACTACCACATTTATCATTGTTGAAAATGCCCATTGTTTGTTGCAATTCTTGATTGGATAGTTTTACCTAGATCAACAAGTATAAATTTTCAAATAAAAAAAATAAGTGTAAATTTTAAAATACCATCCATCCCGTAATGATAGCATTCGTATTATATTCTGCGCCATTAATGACATGTATTTCTGCATAGCTTTCTCCCAGCTTAACATCAGGATTATAGACAGCGATATTTCCTTGAACTCCAGTGTAACTACGACCTGGTATGTCTAGCATTTGGATAATTGCAGTCTGTACAATGGAAGTTCTGAAAGTCAATAACTACTTAAGAAACTCTTGTTTAACAACATTCCAAATTAAAGAAATAAAATATATTGTAAGAAAATGTTATAATTTTATTAAGGGGTTGTAAGTTGTAACAAGTCAAACAAAGTGTTCAAGATTGGTTTGTTTGTTATGGAGACGATCTGAACTTGAGCATTTAGAACAAGCCTATGGTTCTTCTATTAATTATTTGAACAAGCCTACTTTGTTCACAAGCTCTATCAATTTAGTTAAGTATATCGACTTAATTTAATTCAAATTTTACATAACAAATCTTTGAAACTACCTTTCTTTATACATATTAGCTATCAAATACCATAATTATTCAATTTTTTGGGTTTTTTTTTTTTTTTGGTGTTTTCAATTTTGAAAACCAACAAACAAAAAAAATTGAGAATTTTATTCACAAAATTATTTTTTTCAGTGTTTTTCTCCCTTCAAATTTGTTTTTTGAAAATATCTTTGTGGGGGTCAAAAACATCAAGAAAGAAGAACAATCTCAATGCAATTAATCGACACAACAAACTTGTAAGAGACAAGGAGGTAATCCACAATGGGAAGACTGAACAGATGTAGTTAGGAATCAAGATGAACTATTTGTTTGTATTTGACTAAAAATGGCTTTTGCCAAGGTACACAATGATCATTCTATTGTGTAAAGTTGAGATTTACAAATATGTATTTTGTTAGCTTTTATTCTGTGCCAAATTTGATTGTAATTTTATTCAATCCTGTGTACCCTGTATTTATTGTGGGATTTGATTGTAAGGGTTGTGTGATAGAGAGAGAGTGTGTGAAGACTCAAGCTATTGAAGACTGAAGAGGTTTTCATGGATATTTCATGACTTTGCTTCCCACGAAGTAATGCATGTACCCTGCACATGACTGTAATGCAAAGAGTCAGTACAGATGGACATAGTTGTGTCTCGCGAGTATCTTGCGGGTAAGGCCTTCTCACGAGACACTCGCGAGACATTTTGTTCTGCCAGACTGTACTATCTGCTACATACTTTCTATACCCACACTATATATACCCTCATTACCCACAAATGTTAAGGAGTACTTCTGAAGAAAACCCTAACCAAACAACTTGAGAGTTAGAGATTATTATACCCATATATCTCTACACATTAGCTTGTAGATTTCCTCAACTCCTACCTCTTCATTTCCATACTATTGAGAGGTTCATAGTCCAAACACTTACCACACCCTTTCAGAGTGTCAAGTGAGGTTTTGGTGCTGCTGGGAAGTATTGAAAGTAGCCAAGGATGGCAGATGCAACATGGAGTTTGTTGCAGGATTCGGAGAGCTAAACAAGACACGATTTCGAGAAGCCTTGTTGAAGTAGGAGCTTGGAAGGCTTAGGTACAGCGGGTAGATTAGGCTTGGAGAATCTCTTACTAACCCATGTATCCGAACTGATTGTCTAGTGGATCGATTACCGCTTGGAGGGCGGCGGAGAGGTTTTTCGCTGAGTTCTTTGGTTCCCTCTTCGATAACACATCAGCGTGTTATCTATGTTTGCATTCTTCTTCCCTACTCTTTTACATTTCATTTTACTGCTGTGATTATTTGAATATGTGTTAGAGTAGTTTGTTTGTTTATCCGCTCGCATTTACACTATTCCGCACTTAGTATTAAGTTAGTGTAAAATCAATCGAGCCGTAACTTTAATTTGGGGGTCTAAACAGCACTTGTGTTTTCAACACATTTTCGAGCTTTCATATTGTTACCAAACTCTCTCTCTCTCTCTCTCTCTCTCTAAAATGCAGGATCCCCTCTATGGGAAGGTCCCCTTTTATCCCCTCAGTTCCTCCCTCTCTTGATATGCATCATCTTGCTAGATGTCAAAAGATGTTTGTCCCATTAAAAACCTCTCCGCTAATTTTTGTTCATAAAAGGAGACTTTTTGGGGGGTTTCCACTCTTTAGGCTAGTCATTCATCATTTGATGCGGCTAACATTAAGTAGGAACACCTAATTAATGTGAAGGTGACCATTATTTTGGGCTTTATATGTCTCTTTTGGATCCTCAGCGAGTCAGCGAGTATTCTAGAAAACCTTTTTCTCCTCAGCTATACTGCTGTCCCTATCCTTAGCTGAAGGATTCTTGGCTTACCTCGGGAAGGAGCCCAAGTTACTTTGTAGCTTCTTTCGGCCCTCTAGTCTTTGACCGCAGGACTTGGGCCAGGCCTAGACCTTCTAAATTGCTACTTGGATGGGCCTTCCTCAACCCAGGGCTCATCTGATGTAGACATCCCCCTACAATCTTTTTTATTTCTAGGTTTTGTTTTCTAAAACATCCCTAACTCATAAAAGGCATGCAACTGACAAGGACATCAAACTTACAATCGTAATCAACTCAACTTTGAGTAAATCAAGCACAAAGGACAAAAAATACAGAGAGAGAGAGAGAGATATTGTAGAAAAACAACCAACCAAACCCAAATTTGTGGGAAAAGTTGTGGTTGACCTTCCTTGTTAAGATGATTCTTCTCTGTCGTCGTCGTGTCATCTTGGTCACTATGAAGTCACATCTCAATCGTAGTGGTATTGTTTCTAAATAAGGTATACAGTGGGGAAAATCTTGTATACATCTAGTGTTTGAGACATAAGTCTCATACACCGGGCATGTAAGATATTGCCTTGGGTGGGAGAGAAACTCGGAGAGTGAGAGCTAGAGAGAGAATTGTTGGAGAGAGGAGCTCAATTGAGACCAAAAAAAAAAAATCAAAATATTTAAAACTAAAAACAACTCAAGGTTGTTTAAAACAAGAAAAAATTATGCATCTATCACAAATTTTCTTTAAATTGAAATAATTAAATAATGAATATATTATTAGGTTTAGGGATCACAAATATATTGAGTCAAGTTTTAGTTTTGTTTAAGCTTAGCTAATCAAACTCCAAACTGTATTTCAAAATTGGTTCATTTAATTAATGCACCATTTTCACAAATCTTATTACAACGCTCTATTTTTGCGAAAATAATCACATGCAATTTATATTGATACCAAGTGTGGCAATGATTTCATCCTACATCCTAAAATATATAACAAAGAACTTACATGAACACCGGGATGTTCTGTTGATTGAGGATAAATGTTATTTGACATTGACCGAATTGCTATGAGGTCTTCTTTCGTTGTCCTACGAATAGGAACGGTTCCCAATGGACAATCATCTTTCAGTAAACCAATCATTGAAAGTGTATTTTGCGAGAGACCTACACTCTTTGTTCTTCTTAGTGGAAAACGAGGTCTTTTCTGAAGAAGAAAAAATTCAAATTAACCCAAAAAGACGTAATAATTATAGATTTTTATTTTGCATAATAATAATAATAATAATAAGTGATTACTTATCGCAATTACATCATTTATGATATTTCATGTTTGTAGTTCAAACCTCACTTCCTCTTCCAACACTATCCATTTATTGCAACAACAACAACAACAACAATAATGACAAGAATCTTAGTTCTAAAACTTTGGGGTCAATTATGAATTCTCAACAAGTTAAAAATAATTAGTCGAAATATGTTTTGTTTTTTTGTCATTCTATCATATCTTAAGTCATTCTATGTCTATAATATATATCTCCTTATATTGATAGGTCATTTGTTATTACATTTACTTAAACTAATGTAAATATATAAACTTACAAGAGTGAATGATTCATAAGGACCATCGTTGTCTTGATACTTTCATGGTTAAGGATACCAAACTTGGTTATCTCTTGCTATATTTAGAATGTAAATAGCCTGTAATCCAATTCTAATTCAAAAATGTTTTTCTATACGATTGATTTGCTTAATTAATCATTCAGATGATAAGCCCTAGTCAAATAGAAATTTGTTAACATGATGAGGCATGGGTGACATTGTAATCACTATGATAATTTGTAGTTCAAAAAGTATAAACTACTACAATTTCTAAAGCAACTGGAAAAATACGGGAAAAAAATGTATTGTTTATTGCTATAGATAAAAGAATAAAAAGTTTTGATTACTGCTCATGTACCTGGATCTTGTGATCTTTCAACAAAGGATGGTCAAAAGCCAATTGCTTATTGATATCGACACAGTCAACAATATATCCAAACTCCGTCTATAAGTTCAAAGATAAACAAGCTCTCTTATAACATGAAAACAAGTTCTATAACACAAGATAAACAAGTTCTCTTACAACGTGAAAGCAAGGTCTATAACACGTTATATATGAAATTTAAAAAATTAAAACAAACAATAATAATAAGTGTTCCATGATTTAGACAATATCTAAAATATATGTGATTGTGAACCTCAAGAAAGATAATTGAGAAGGCAAACAAATAATATCAATTTTAATATTGCTAGACTTTTCTCCTAGCTTTTTAGGGTATTAAAGCTACTTCAATGATATGTGGTAGTAAGATTGGTCTCATCTTAGGGATTTTTTTAAATCCCCATGTCTATGATAAATATTTCGTTAGGATAAAAAGATTGAATAATTATGCTTGAATAATAAAATTTTAACATTTAAGAATTTGAAAACAACAAACTTTACAACTTTAACTTTTTTAATGTGTCCATTTGGGAACATATTATTTAGCTATTTGTTAAACATATGCTAAAGTATAATTTTACTCTAAAAAAGTAAAAAAAAAATAAAGTAATAAATTAATAAAAATAAAATTTTAAAAAGTTATGCACATAGGAGCTAAAAAGCAAAAAAAAAATAGCTTAGAAGCCCAAACAAAAACAAATTTATTTCCTTAAAAATGTCTCGGAACAACAAAGGCCTACGTTTGAAGGATTATGGTTGGGTTCCCCAAAACTAAGTTATTTTTTTCAGTGTCCGTAAGAACATGTGTGTAATAAACAGTGCTACTCATAAATTAATGGACCGTTATTTCGGTTTGCATGAGCTTCCTGTTATTCAACTATAGTACTTCAATGAGTATCAATAATATACTTAACCTTACCATGATCCTTCTCAAATATGACACGGCTAAAATGGAAGCTTTCAAAGCAACTTTGGGAGACTCATATTCTAGAAGTAGAAGACATCGGGTTTCATGGGTATTCAATAAACATCCAGAAGAGGGCTTCATTGAGGCACATGCTTTGGGTCACTTGCCATTATTACTCGATCGATAGGAGCAAGCTAAGGCATATGACAAGATGCTTTGAAACCATGCACTGCACTACCTAAATAGTTACTAAACGGTGGTGGAAAAATGGTTTTACCGTCCAAAAACTAGAATAAGTTGTGTATTCCAAAGACAAATACCATGTTCATGTGTGGAGAGTTTCACTAATGGACAACAAAAAATGTGCGATCAGCCTATCAATTGGCTTTCACTCAAAACCGATCTTTAACCCCACCAATTTGAATGTTCAGATAACTGCGAAAAGCAAGGATTGTGGAAAGCTATTTGGCATTCCAAGGTCTCAAATAAGATTAAGGTGCTAATCTGGAGGGCTTGCAAGTCTACCTCTGCCAACAAAACTCGCATTGGCTTCAAGGCATGTGGTCAAGAATGTTTCCTACCATATTTGTGGTAGGGACTAATAAGGACGATGCTGATTAATTCTTTGCCTGCATTTGGTTAATTTGGTTTCAAAGAACTGAGCTTGGGCTGAAGGGATTCTTACTGAGCCCACCAATGCGTTCTCAATTGCATAGAATCTAGTGGACGAGTATAAAGCCCATTAAGCTAATGGAACGGGATCTTGCTCAAGCCTAGAGGTGTGAGACTTCCTATAAGAGGAGGGAGGAATCATTCCGTAGGAATGATTAATTTCTTTGCATTTCTAGGTTGAGCCCGCACCAATCATTAAGTACTGAAAATTTGTGCTCTTAGATAAGGTATTAATTTTTTTTTTTTTTTGAGAAATAATTACAACATGCTGCTAACCCCGCAGTTCGAACCCTTTCCCCCCTAAACCCCCAAACACTTTGTATATGGGGAGGTGCCAATTTAGCTACAAAGTCCTTGGCTTAGATAAGGTATTATTAAACTTTCAAGAATTATAAAAGTTAAAAGAACTTATGAAATAATGCAGTCTCAAATATGTAACACTTAATTACATTTTTTCCCCTTGAAGCGAATCATATCATTATTAAATATATGATAAAAGAAACTTAGAGTGTACCAAGATGAAAAATCTTAAATGTAAGGAAAAAAAAAACGCAAAATTTAAGGGGTCAAACACATAATTCAGTCTAAATTAAATATAAATTTACTCTTTTCATTAAGTCTCAATTCTTCCAATTAAATCAATGGTTGTTATTAATCTCATAACTTAACCAAAGTCTTTTGCCTTTTTTTTTTTAGTCTTTTGTCTTTCTATCTTTTTTCCCCTTACAATAAAGAGGGGAGTGGAAATCAAACTCAAATTCTTCTTTTATGCGAGAATTGGATAATAACACTTAGTCTCAATACTCTAGAGCATTTTATCTTACTCAAATGAACAATCAATTGATAATAATAATTAACAATAATAAGAAAACATAATTTCTAAATGGAATGTTTAAATATCATTGCACAGAATATGCTTGAAGTATTATAGTATTACAACATATAAAAATTCAAAACAAACACGAGTTTGAGTTAGTCTAAAACCTGAATACTTTTAGCAGGAGGTTTGTTTATGAGCTTTAGTTGTCTTTCCAACTCCAATTCCTCTTCTTTGGATGTAATTTGGGTTCCATCCACCTGATAGCTGCTTGTCAAATAGAGACACAAAACAAAAATTAGGATCATTCTCTCAAAATCCATTGTCTCACTAATTTGATGTTAGTATGCTAGATTACTGTATTTGGAGACTATTTATAGAGGAGTTGTGGTGAGGTGAAGATAAGTACAAGGTCTTATTACCTTATTATGAAACACCAACCACGTTTTATTTATTTATTTATTTATTATTATTATTATTATTATTATTATAACTTGATAGTTGGTAGAGGAAGGAATTTGAATCTTGAACGTCTTTGTTGGAAATGCTAAAAGACTATTCATAAAGGAGTGATGGTGAGGTGAAGATAAGTATAAGGTCTCATTATGGAAAGCCAACCAAGTTTGTGTATTATTGTTATTGTTATTATTGTAGTGATGGTGAGGTGAAGATAAGTATAAGGTCTCATTATGGAAAGCCAACCAAGTTTGTGTATTATTGTTATTGTTATTATTGTTTTACTTATTTATATAACTTGATAATTGGGATTAGGAGGAATTTGAATCCTGTACATCTCTATTAGAAATACCAACCCAAGTTTATTTATTTATTTATAACATTTCGTTATATGGTTACAAAAAGTCAAAGAGGTTCTTGGCACAAACCAAGGACCAAATGAAAAGGGAAAGATGAATTGATTTACTATCTTCTAGGAAGTATTTGCTTCTGGTTTGCATGTATTTAAACTTTGAACTCAGAGTGGGTTAAGGCTTGTTGAGGACACTTTTGATACAATAAAAGGTCCATAAGACACGAAAATGGCTCATGAAATTCAGCCCAAGAAGCAGTGGCGGCGCCACATGGTGTTCAGGGTGTTCAAATGAACCCCCTGACTTGTGATTTTTTTTTTTTTTTACATATAACATTTTCAAATATTTTTGTTTTGAATACCTTAAAATAAAATTTTGAACCCCTAAATTTAGTCCAAAGAACAAATCAATTCAATACTAAAATTTATCTTGGCCTTTTTAAACAAAAAGAAAAAACCCAACATCAAACCAATTTGATATAAAATCTCAAGAAAAAAAAAAAGCAAGTCCAACAACAAAAGTTAGTAATTTGTCAATCTTAAATCACAGAAAAAGACAATTAAATGAGCTGTAAAGTGTAAACACTAAAATAAATTTAAGTGTGAGATAGTGGAAGTGGGATGTGAGACAAAGAAGAGTGAAGACTGTTTTTTGATGATTGTATTGTTGCATTGAATTCTTAATAGAATAATGTAAAAAACACGACAAAAATCTTCTTAATGAATTATAAAGACCTATAAGTTGTCACAAATGAGTTCAATTGTTAAGTAAAAGAATTGAAAAGAGTAACAACAAAAACTAATAAATAATGAATTAGAGTATTCTAAGTAACAATAATTAAAATTCACTTAACAACAATAACTAATAACTTTATTATAGTAATAGAGAATACAAAATAGATAATTTACAAGATTTAATCTTAGCAATAATAATTAATATGTTTATTATACTAGGAAAACATATGCCCAATGAACTTATAATTTATCTTTAATTCTTTTGCTAATACTATGAATAAATTTTTGATAAGGAAGTCACATATACCGCACCGCATGATTTATCTCCTAGTTAAGATTTATTATCTAAAAGAACTCGTGTTGACTTAAAAAAATCTTCATTTGGATCATAGGTTACGAAAGATCTCATCAATATTATCATAATGATCAAGATGAAAAAAAAAAAACTATTTACTAAGAGCTCCTTATCAACCTCTTCAACACAAATTTGAATGACCCCCCTAAAAAATATTCTTGGAGTTGCCACTGCCAAGAAACCACCAGTGCAGCCCTCACAAATGGTAAAGTTCACAAACTATTCAAGCCTAAATTTGGTCCTTGGAATCAAGTTAAGCTGGGCCCACAAAATCAACCCAGAAATGCCATTAACACGTCCACATGCTAGCATGTAGAGGTTGCTGAGTTAAGCCCACACGTCACCAGACTAAAATCCACTAATATGGGCAGCAAAATCATAAGGCCTATTATTGAGATTGGCTAGCTTGGTTCCACAAAAATTGTCACTTCTCAAGCCGAGTCCCACAGATTGCTGAGCCCACCCTTAATTCTAGATTCACTGCCCAAACCAAACCAGCGTGAGGTCCAGCAAGTTTCCCCCATATTCAGCAGGTTTTCCGGTGATTCCAAAAAATCAATGAGATAAAGGGGAAGCTGAAACAATGAGGGAGACCTGAATTGGCTTAAGATATATGGGCAGAAAAATGCTATTACAGTTATGTATCGGTCATTCATCCACAAAACCAAAGGGAGAATCCCTGTGAGATATATGGGTGTTTCATTTCTGCGTAGCAAGTTAAGCATGAAGGATTGCTGACAAAAGTATCACATTGAACTTTAAAGTTTCAAAAAGTAACCAATTAAACCCATAGCTTATATTAAATCTCAAATACAATGCCATTAGACTTAAAAAAGTTGAGGTTTAAATTGATTATTATTTTTTTTTTTAATTTCATTATTTAGTATGTTACTTTTGAGACTATAAACTTTAATTTGTTACTCTTAAAGTATAGAGTTTAAAATATAATTTTCACTTGTATTTTTCTACAATTTCTATGTTGTCTAAACTCATATGAGTAACTGTTGGGTAATATGGGCTGTTTTTTTAACTGTCGGTTGATGAATCTACCTTAGATCTGCTTCCCTTCTCAAAATTGCCCAACTTCAAATCTTCAAGCCCATGGACTAAAAAAAGTCAAACTTGCGGACAAGTTATTTTCTTGATCTCTTTTATTTTTACAAAATTTGGATTAGATTTTTGGTTAATTTTCATTAAGGTTTGGGTTAATGCTAAGCATGTCAAAAATGTTTTAAAACTAACCAACTTGGTCTAGTACAATTTAGTCCCTAAATGGTGTCAAAGACGTTACTCACTCTGTAACTCTTTCTTCTCTCTTATCTCTCGTCCCCCTTTCATGCATCTTAGACCAAAAAAAAAAAACTAGTAATGCTAAGGACACACAAAGTCTCAGAACTTTTGCCAAAACTCATCATGTGACGAGTTGTGAGTGGTGGAGGTCAAATGGTAAGTATATAGGAAGTGATACAATTAAGAAAAAAATAGAAATGAATCTCCATTTGTTTCGACATTAACATTTTATGAAAAATGAATCATTTACCAAAAAAAAAAAAAAAAACCTTTCTAGATAACCATATCATTTTTCTATATTTGATAGCAACCTTAAAATGAATTGAAAAACTATTTTTTGAATTTGGCGAGAGATAGAGTTGTTTTCCAAAAAATTTAGTGGAAAGCGACTCTATCTCACATCAAACTAAATAGAGGAAATCAAAAGATAGTTTTTTTATTTATTTATTTTTATTTTTTTTACCTTTTTTAAAAAAATTTATTTTATGATACTACCAAACAAGGGAAAACATAGAAAACTATTTTCACGTGAGGTTCTCTATCAAAACATACATAATTTATTTTCCTTTATTTTTGTCTTTTTCTTTTTTTAGAAAACGAACACACACACAAGGGGAGGGGGAACGAGGTTTGAACACAAAGGCACATCACAAACTCTACTCAAAAGTCATGGTAATGTTTAAGGAATGGTAGAATAAGTTATACTACATACAACACGCTCTTTTATGCACATAAAATATTTCTTTGGTATAGAAGATAAATTTTTTCAAAAGACCAAAACTCCTATACTATATATATAAAAAAAAAAATTAAATTTAGGTATATATAAAATTTGGAACGCATGAAAAATTAAAATTAAAAAAAAAATCTTTTTTTTTTATATAAGATAAAATTCTACTCTATCATAATCTATGTATATATGTGTGTGAAGATTTTTCCTAGAGACTTGAACCCTAACTCTTACCCCCTACACTCTACAGGCATTTATTTTATAAAGTGACCATCACGCTATAAGTACGCAGTGGTAAAAAAAAAATCCTTAAACCCAATTGGGTTGAGCTGTTATAAATAAAACTCTAGTAGCGGAACTGCTCTAGGTTTAATAATTATGATTGGGAGTTACTTGCAATCTTTTATATAAATAAGTGCAATGTTGCAATTTAATTTATCTAATTTCTTTTCCCTTTTGTGTGTGTTTGTTTCTCAAAAATAAAAAATGAATCTTTTCTTTTGGAAGGAATAAAATTTTTTTTTTCTATGAACATCAATAAAATTAATTATTAAGTTGACACCATAAGGAAACAATTATCTTTCCATGCCAATTAAAAAAAAAACGTTTTTGGTAAAAAAAATGAATGATAATGGTGAATGCAATTATTGTTGGGTTGGGTTAATGCATGCCCTTAAGAAGCTTTTATGGAAAATTTAAAAAACTGTTAAAAAGTTAGGGTTTGGCTTACTTCTAGTACTTTTTTAATTGGAATTTCTATTTATTTTAATGAGAAATTGCCACATCACCCATTAACTAAATAAAATGTGAAGATTAAAACTCACTAACACTTGTCATTGTCTATTTAAAATAAAAAGAGATCTCAAGTTAAAAAAGTACTGGAGGTAAGTCAAACCCAAAAAGTTAACTAATTTTCTCATTTTGCTGTAAAAAGTTTCCTAAAATAGGTTATTAATATATAACCTAAGGGCAAAAGTTAGTAAAACTCATTATTGTTAAATCAAAAATTTTGAAGTCTTTGCTAAAAATTTAAAAAGCTAATCATTGTAATCCTTTAATAAAATTTCTATCATTTAACTCAAAATAAATTTCATATTCAAAGCTAAAAATAAAAAATTGACTACAAATATGGAAATATAAAATTTAATTCTCTTAAGTCAAACTTCTATAAACATTTTCTGTAGTTCAAGCTTTTGTTTTTTTAAAGAAAATGTGTACATAGAAATCACTATCAACATGTATACATCTCATCAAATCCGTGAGCCTTTTTCCTTTTTTTTTTTTTTTAAGGAAAAAAATTCCTTCACCCTTCTTAGTTTGACTATAGAGAAATCAAAGTGAATAAAAAACTTTTTTTTAAAATTAATAATTTAAAACTAAAAGGTCTGTTGAGGGCCAAAATTTCACAAAAAAGCCAATTCCATGAAAAGTAGGAAAAGACCATGGGCTTTAACAAAAGAAAGCCCAATTCATTAAGTTAAGAAGGCCCAATTCAAGCAGCAAGAAGAATCAACATTAAGGCCCTATGTATGTTTAGATTTCCAGCAAAGAGGCTATTAAAAAAACCCAGCAAAGTCCAGTGAAAGAATTGGGCCGAGATACCTAGAGGCTGTCAGAGGCTCGGGATCCTCGGGACGTGCAGCACAGCTAATGTGAGATTGAGACAGCTTAAGAAGGGTATCACGAATTACAAGAAATGAAGAATAGATATGTCCTTCTCAAGCACCCAGTGGTGCAGCAAAGAATCAGAGAGCTTGGAGAGTGACAATTCATGAACAAAAGGCCGGTACCTCAGGGAATCCAGAATGAATAACTATAAGGGGAAGTGGCTGGGAAAATCTTCAACCTAGCAGAAATGAATTCCACTCACCTGGGAAAAATCACAGCAAGGAAAGACAACCAAAAGCTAAGTCTGAAAAGTAAGAAACCTTGAAAGAAGAGGGAAACCTTGAAAGAAGAGGGATTGAAGGTTAGCTGCCCAAGGACGCCCCGGAATGGAAAGTTAGCAAGTGACTTTTAGAGAAACAGTACTAAAAGATGAAAACTATCAGAAACAGGGAAAGAACCAGCCATTAAAAGTGGCTGACATAACAGTGGCTCTGGTACCCAGGGAGCCAAAGGGGGGGAATCAATGATATCCTGAACCCTAAAATGACACTATAAAAGGGGAAGGTAGCCAACATTGAAAGGGATTCAGTAATAGAAAACCACAACAGAATTGTTGAGAAAATTCTGTCAAAAACTCAAAAAAAGTAGTGAAATATCTCCCAGTATCCCAGAAACAGCTACTATAGCACATACTTGGATTCAAAAGAATTCAAACTTTGCAAGTCTTAGAAGCTTGGATAGCCATCAAAGTCTGTAATTTTTGAGCTTATTTGAACTTTGTATCATGTCTTAATGAGCACATTTGTAATCCACGATTAAGAAAAACTAATGAAGTATTTCTTATTAATTTGAGGATCCCTAACAATTGTTTTGTGTATTTCCTGATTACTTTACATGTCTTTTGCTACTTTCATTGTTATTCAATACAAATATTCTCGTTTGCTAGTTTATGTGTATTGTAAGAAGTTTGCCTTGTGCACCACTTGGTTCTTAAACAGCCATTTTAGCTACGGTGAACTAAGCCCAGTCCACCAAACTACAACTATTTGGCCCAGGATCCTTGAGCCTGTGTGCTAAAGAAAAAATGCACTCTCACAAGGTCAAAGTTTACTTCTTTAAGGTGTTTCACATAAAGTAAATACAAAACCATGTTTTTAATAAGAGTTCAAGTTAATTTTAAAACACAAAAAGGTCCAGTTCAATATAATGCAGCAAGAACCCTTGAGAATGAAACTACTACATACTTCAAATAATTGGAAACTTGTAAATGCATAACCTCAGTCATGATTAGAAAGACATTATCATGAATGAGCTCTAAAGTATAAACTACCAAATAAAATTGAGTGGCATCATATTAGGATGATAAACTATCCTACATTAAATTTTTTTTTTTTTTTTTAAACTTAAAAATCATTCCATTGACAAATTGAAAGTACTCAAATAAAACTTTCATCAACAAATTCAGAACTATTGATTCAGAATCTAACTATAATCATTCATGTTGACTTTTAAAAGTTCTACAAAATGACAATGTTACAATAGCAAACAAAGAAGCAATGTCACCATGATACCCTCAACTATATAGATTTTCGACCATTTGCATAGTCCATTATGTGATTGTTTTGTCATTGTACCAGCCATCATTAACAATTTAACACACACACGCACACACACACACACACACATATAGTGAAACTAATAGTAGCTAATTAATAAAACAGCTATATAAAGATGCTTGAATCCCAAACATACTAAATAAAAACCCATAATTATTCATAATTTGATTCATACAATTTTTCAATAACAATCAAAAAAATCATTATTATTATGAGAATGAAGATAGCCTCACCTTGCATAATTAGCTAACATTACAACAACCCTATTTAGATTGGCTGGAATGAAATTGAATTTCCATTAATGAAATCCTGGCAACAGAGTATAAAATATTAAAATAGCAGCAACTAAAAGTCTGTGGCTATGAAATTTGGAGTTAGAAGATTGCATAGCAAAGATCACTTGCTAAACTCTGTTTCAAAAATAACATAAAAAATGCCAACATTAAGATCAAATCAGGACACAACTAACAACCCTAATATTTTTTAGAAGGACCTACAATTATTTGCACAAAGCTACCCTTTATAACAATTCCTAAACCAACAACATCAGTATTTTGCAGAAAATGAACAGCCCAGTATACTTTAAATCATATAACAGGTGGTGGATTCCATCTACTCATACTCGGCACTGGTAATAAATTGGTTTTGCAATCTAATTGTGATAGCCACCACTACGGTAGAATGTTATAAGTTATGGGGAAACAGGGACCTTTTTTTCTAGTAATAATATCTCTCTATTCCCCCCCCCCCCCAAAAAAAAACTACAAACACTACCCTTTAAACAAATAATGCATAACAAATAAAATCAATCTAAGCCGTCATTTATAGTTAATAGAAGCATTCAACTTTTATATTTGATAATTAAAATCATAATTTTGTTATCACATAACCAAAAAATAAAAATAAAAAATAGAATTGATTATAGATTATACCTTAGCACTTTGCCAAACACTTTGAGGGTAATGGGGTTGCCTCTATTCTCCTCTCATGCAATGAAGAACTATTATAGCCTACTAGTTTCTGTTATTCATTTCAAGCATTCCACCATCAAAAATATATCTTGTAAAAAAAAAAAAAAGAACAAGATCTCTAAAAATTAGAAGAAGATAGACAAAGACAGACCTGGTAAGGTCAACCAAATAAAGTGTGAGACTAAATCAAAACCTTAACTAAAACCAAATCTAACCTAATTAGGTAAATCAAAACCAGCCAACCAAAATACCTAAAACTAAATTCTATTAAACGCCCAAAGGGGTCTGACGCTAGCAGGAGCTTGGACAATAATTTGGTTGTGCAAAGGCTTGAATCGACCACAAAGCGAATTAGTGAAAGACCAGAGGGAGTTCTGCATTTTAATGAGATTGAGGAGAAAGAAGAGGATTTCTCAAACAATAGTCAGTGTAATTGAATGAGCCCTAAACGTGCTTATGTTATGTATTGTGTGGCAATTCTGCAATCCAATGAAAGAATTAAAAAAAAAAAAATTATTGACAACTGTGTGGAATCGGAAGATAGAGGGAGACCGATCTGATAGTGAAGATGGCTTCCTTAGATCTCTCTCTCCAACTGTCTCTGCATCTTATCAAATTTCTCTCTGTGTCTTATGGATGCTTTCTAATCTCGATTGATATATGTACATTTATATCTCTCTGCCATTTTTTTTTTAATTGTTCTAATATGTAACTTATCCCAACCAGTTAGGAGATAGTGAAACTTAACAAGCAAAACTGAAAGATACAATTGTTTTGTACAATTTTTTTAAGAGGAAACGTGTCGTACATTTGGCCAAACAAAGAGACATCATGTTTCGGTGTTTGTTAATATGACGTGTCAATAATTTGTGTAGGTACGTGGCGCAATGAGGTGCAGTCAATGAAAAGTCAGACGTTTTAATTGGATTTAGACTTTTAGTTTTTTGCACCCAATAATTTGCTCGCCACAATTCAATTTAGAATCTAATTGAATTTAGACCTTTAGATTTTTACATTCAATAATTCACTTGGTACAAAATAAAAAATTAAATGGGACACGTAGCGCAAAATTAAGGATCCAATTAAAATCTAATTGGATTTTCTTTGAGTGTGTGTTTGATTCTAATTGTGTGCATTATTTTTTTTAAAATTTTTTGTTATAGTGCTATTTGTGTGAATTGTGATGTATGTGTGGATGTGTGTGCATAACTATAATAGGCACTTAGTGTATTATTTATGCATGGATGAGTGTGGTTGTGTGAGTCAATAATTAATACTGTGCTAGTGAATTGAGTTTTGTCATTCATTTTATATAATTTTTTTTTATAAAAACAATGACAAATAGATAATGACAACTGTATAAAAGTAAAAATTTTATAAAAACTAAAAAAAAAAAAAAGAAAAAAAAAAAAAGAACACAACTACCCACTTTAGCAATAGATAATGATAACTAAATTATTATGTAATGATTTCAAACTATGAAAACTCGTAAAAATAAATTGTGAAATTTCAAATATTTGCAAGTTTTTTTGTTGTTGTTGTTGTTGTTGTTAATAACGTGATATATTCAAGTTTCCTCTATATTAAAGTTTGTTTTATTTAAGTTTCAAAATCACCCCGCTGGAAAAATAAAATAAAAAATAAAAAAAATCCTAGAACCTACATTGATTATAGGTGATTTCCAAGTGAACTTTTAGGAAGTAGTTGCTTACCGTTTGCATGTGATTGAGCCGAATGAGATTGGAGAGGAAAAATAAAATTACAAACTGACAACACACAAGGCCCATTACATGTTAATCTGGCCCATGAAATTCAGCCCAAGAAGCCACCGGAGCAGCTCACACAAATAGAAAAGTACACAAACTATTCGAGTCAACATCCCGCAGATTTGGGCCTTGAAATCAAGTTAAGCAAGGTCCATAAAATCAACCCATAAAGGCCATTACATGACCACATTTTGTGGAGTTTGCTGAATTAAGCCCACATGTAACCAGCCCAAAAATCACTAATATGGGCAGCAAAATCATAAACCCAATTGATGAGAATGGCTAGCTTGGTTCACAAGCCGAGTCCGACGGTCAAGTTAAGTCAAGATTAGTCGAAGTCTTCTCTCATTATGTGGACCAAGTCCACAAAAGAAAGACAAGGCCTACAATTGAATAATAATGAGATGTGGATTGAAGGGTAGGTGAGTCATTTCGCAGTAATCTTGGGGTCATTCAAAGTTTATCTGATGGACACAGGACACAAGGGGAACAAATGAACTGGATTGAGATCAGGTGCAATACCTAAACTTTGATGGACATAGGACACAAGGGGAACAAATGAACTAGATTGAGATCAGACGTAATACTTTAGGTATAGCACTTGATGTAATTCACCCACTTTCTCTCACAAATTTTTTTACTTTTTAACTCTCTTTTAATATATTTTATATAATGGTTGAGATTGAAAGTTGTTTTTTTAACTTTCAATCTCAGCCATTAATTACCATTGCACCTGATCTGAATCACTCACGTTAAGTACATTGTGTAAATTTAGTAGCTCATAGAATGCCTAAGGCCCATTTGATTGGAGAGGAAAGTGGAGGGAAGTAGAGTAGAATTAGCTAAAAATAGACTAATTTTGGGCCAACTTCATCTCTACTCTACTCCCATTTAATCCAAAAGGATCATAAGTTATCTGCTAAAAACAAACACAAATACTCGAACACATGTAGCCTTGTTTTCCAACAAAGATGCAACCATCATTTAATGATAGTTGTTCTAGATCCTTTAATTCAGAAAATGAGTCAAACCTTTAACTTGATAATTAAGAAATAATTTTTCATGGGTTGAAGCTTGTGTTCATTGCCTTTTTGCACTGGATATGTGTGCGCATCTTAGCATGTCCAATGCCAAAAAAAAGAAAAAGAAAAAAAAGGACACAAGTCGTATCCTTTTTCATGGCCTTTGGCCAACGAGCTGCTCAAGAATTGTATAAACTTGGAGGGACTAAATTGTATTTTAGCCTATAAATTAATTTGATTCTAAAAATATTCATATAATTTAAAAGACAAAGTTTCGCTACAACTCTTATTAAAAAGATTAACAAAGTCACATATTTTGAAAATCTAACAAAACTACAACTCTTATTAAAACAATTCATGTTTTTTATATTCTTAACGCACATGTCAAATTTGGTGTCAATCAGATGTTATTTACTATTTGATCTATAAAATTGTTTTTTTGCATAATTTTATAATACAAAAACTTGAAATTTAAATATTTAATTGATGACATAGTTATTTATCTCTAATCTTCTATAAATTTTGCATGCATAGACAATATAAAAAGAAAATATAATCAAATGATTGATTTATCAAAATTCACATCCATTAAAAATATATTGAGTCGAGCCATTAACTATAATTAAGTTTGTAACTAAATTTTGTCCTAATTTAAAAGCCCATTAGAACATATCCTAAGATTTAACATCAATGAGATGAGGGGTGTTGCATAAAAATATTAAAACAGGAATTTAAGGCCCTATTTGATTCTCATTAAGGGTGTATTAATTTTTTGAACTCATTTTCCATTTCTCAAATCTTGTACTCATTTTCTTTACCCAACCCATTTCATATTTGGCACAAATTTTCGGGTCTAGTTTTTGCTTCTTCTTCTTCTTCTTCTTCTTCTTCTTTTTTTTTTTTTTTTTTTTTTTTTTTTTTTTTTTTTTTTTTCAATTAAAAATTCAACACAACACCCGAAAAAAAAAAAAAAAAAAAGAAAAACAAAAAAAATATTCAACACAACACCCACACCTAGGGATGGCCATGGGTAGGGTATGGATCGGGTATACCCATACCCGACCTAAAAAGTTTACCCGAAAAATATTGATGATTTGTTTTATATTTTATCTCAATTGCTTAAATGATAAGGAAAAATGGATAAAATTCAATTTATAAAAAGTACAATTTCCTTTAAGCTTGAGAATTTATATACCCATATGTTTTAAAGGGAATCAACATTCTTACAGAAAGGGGGTTGAGGGGGAATCTAGATTCCCCTGGCATTTGATTCCAGTGTGATTTGCAACCAAACATAGGAATCTTTAAACATTTTTGAGAATCCTAAAACATTACCCCGCACCAAATACTACAAATGGGTATAAATAGAGATTTATGTTCACTTGAAACACAAGAAATCTTGTGCATATTCTTCAAAATTGCTATTTGTAGAACCCAATTACTTGGTTGTATCCTGGAGACAAGTTTGTAGAAGCCCTTTAGCAATTTGCGTATGGGGAAAAATATTGTTTAAGGAGAACATTTAATTATGCCTCCAAGTCAATCACTAATTTCTAATTACTTGATGTGTTCATTTTGTTTTTTTCATTATTACTCCTTGATTTGGTGAAATCCCCAACAAACAGAACATGTTTGCAGGACAAATACTGTAGGTATAAATTTAGAGCCTGGGTTTGCCAATTATCAAATTTTAAGCCAAGTTGAATTGATTATCCAATTATGTAATGGGATTCAAGGCTTGGTCACAACATGCACACCATAAAAAGTTTATTAAAATGGATGATCAATAGATGCCCTAAGGGCACTTGGACCTTACTACTGTTCATAAGTTGTGAGTTTGTTATTTTAATTTTCTAAATATAAGATGTGATGATTAAGATCAAATATTACTTATCACACTTGCTGCTGGTTTGAGGCTCTTGACATGTGAATATTAGTTCAAATTTAAAGATTTTGATCCAAATCCATATTCTTACCCTTTCCAAATGGGTACTACCCAAATCCAAATCCTGCTTAAAAAAAAAAAATTTTTGGAGAGAGATAAAAAAGAGAATATGGGAAATTTGAGATTCCTGCAGTCTTGTGATGGGCAGTACTTAAACAACAATTCTCATTATTTAAATACTACAACATATATTTTTACAATACTTTTTAATTTATATATATATATCTACAACACTTAAACAATACTAGAATGTAGCCCCGTGCTACCGCACGGGAATGGATATATTATTAATTATGAGTTTATTCATATTTAAAAAACTCAGTTAAGTCTAAATTCATATTATTAACCAGAAAATTTCATTAACAAAACTTAGCAGTATATATATTTTACACAGAAATATGAACCTTAGTGACAATATTTATCCAAAAGATCCATTCACGCTTTTAAATCTTCAATCTCTATTGATGATTGAAATTTTCGCAGCTTAAAAAATTTTTAATTTAAAAAAAAAAAAAAAACCCTCAGAGTTGTACTCATTTTGTAGTTTTACGATAGGTCATTTTGTAACATGATGGGCATTTGTGTGAAGAAAAAACCTCTGAAGTTCCATAGCTGATAAAAAAAATTATCTCCAATCTCTTTTTATAGAGAGAGGAGTTTGTGCGTGTTTTTATACATTCTTCATAGTTGTATTATCACGAAACAGGTCCAATGGATTTAGATTGGTACTACCGATTCCCAAAGCATGAGTGTTTAATGTGTTATTAATTTCATCTCATTAGCTTCTGCACATGACAGCAAAATTAAAAATAATTAGATGGTACACGTGTATAGTAAAATTGGACTCCAATTACAGATTCTAATTGAACAATTGGAATGATAATATATGATAGTAACAACAATAGGAAAATTTAAATAAAATTTCAAATTAAATTGTAACAATCTGAATAAAAAATTTCAGTAGAAAGACAGGGTGGAGTGATCCACTCCAAGAAGGCGACCAAACTTGCGTAAATATAGAATAATAAATCTCTCTCTGGAAAATTTACATTGTTCATAACCTTTACCTTCACTGAACATTTTAAAAACATAGTGACTCACATCTGCCATCCATACATCTACAGCCGGGTCCTCTCCAATTCGCGTGAGATTCCATTGATCACTAAGTTCCTTTGCAGCCTGCAAAAAGTATCATCCATCAGTCCACAGTAGTGTTTTCTTCATTTTATAGGTGCCAAACCTGAACAAAAAGCCAAATATAAGGATAGTGAATTTTAGGCATAATGTGCATTTAATCACATATTAGCAATTTATAACAAATGTAAAGATGCAAACTTTGTAAGTGAATAGTAAACAAAACTCAATGTCAGAATCAAGAAGAAAGCACTTTAATCCGAAACTCAATGCAAATGTAAAGATGCAAACTTTGTAAGCAATTTATAACAAAGGTGCAAACTGTGGCTTTGCTATCTTTTTGGAAATTATGCAATGTACTCAAGCCAAGTTCTTATCACCGATATTAATCTCTTTGGTTTTCACGTTTGACTACAAAATCAAGAAAAAACTTAATTAGCACAGTAACTCACTTAACCCGATACATAGAAGTGGTTTTAATGAGAACGAGCTCACATACATTTAGCCACATGATGCAAAATTCAACTTCAATTTCAGATTCTAGACACATGACACAAAATTAGAATTCTAATTTGGAATTCAATTTCACACTCTCTCTACTTCACCTATTATTTTATATATAGATTACTAAAAATTTCTTAATAGTCTTGGATGGAGCTCGCACGTGGGCCCCACCCATTTTTCTTAAAAGGTTTTTTTTTCGGCTCCAAAAGTCCGAATAGCGGGAACGTTTTAAAATAAAAAATAGGAAAAAAGAATTCAATACAGTAATTTCCTTTCACATATATGCGTATATCAACAATTAAAAAGTGTTTCTGAATTGTAGTGAAGAAAAGAGATGATACAGAAGAAGAGAGAGAAAGGAGAGATAGTATGGGTAAGAGTCTCACTCTCTCAAACATGCTGGCCGGCTCTTGTTCTCCGTACTTTCCACGATTCCGTCCTCGTTTCCTTCTTCTCCCTCCCTCAATTCCCTCCTCCCCGTTACGTCTTCGGTTCCCTCCTCCTTTCCTTCCCCGACAACTTCCGCTCCCTCGCGCCCTCCGCTCCCCACGCGCTCCTCCACCGCGCGTTGCGGCTCTACGGTCTGAAGACCCTCTCTTCGCTCACGTGCCCTTGTCAAGGCAAAACCACACCGCGACGTCGTTTCGAGAACAATGCTGATGCTGCGACTGCGAAAACGGCGCCGTTTAAGAAGGCCGAGGATGTGTTGGGGTTTGTGTTCAGCGCCGCCGTGTCGCCCTGGGTTGAGAAAGCTGAGTTCGTTGAAGCGGTTGAAGCGATGGCTTTCGTTCAGGCTTTTCGCGGGTACAAATCAGCCAAGCTTAGAGGTAGTTATTTTGTTAGTTACTTACAGTTATGCAACAATTGAGGGTATATGGTTTTTAATTTAATTTAAAATTTTGATGGTTGTTGATACTTGATATAGTTTGATCATTTTATTTTCTGAATTTGGAAATTATTTTCTATTAATTTAGTCATTAAAGGGCAGTTAAAAAGGTAGTTGGTGTTCTTGCTAAAGTTGAACCTCTAGAACAAAGTCAAAAGTCAGCAAATGCTGTGTGTGTGTATGCTCTCACAAACTAGTTTCTTGTTCCCTTTTGTTGGTTGCTCTCTTATACTCATCTTTTCAATGTTTAGAAATTAGGATTTGATGTTTCTCTGTTTATTTATTTATCCAATGCTAGAAGTTACTCAAGAGTGTTGAGCTAAATCTCTTTGTCTAATGTACTTGGCTCCTATTTGTTGGACCAGTACTTAAAGTCAGTTGATTGGTATATACACTCTGTGCACACACTGTCCATAATTTCATGTGTGATTTCCCCATTTAAAAAGTGGGTGATGTGTACGAATAAATAATGTACAATAAGGAGTGTGTGAGAATCAATACCATTAGTTTATAGCAACCAGCCTATCAATGATAAAGCTGACTCACAAGACGCTCAAAAAAATTTAGTTAGTATGGTACTTTATTTTGTACATTTTATTATTCTTTAAAATTGGAAGTTTGTAGATAGGATGAGATGAGAGAGAACCTGGAGTTTCTTTTATAGGCACTTACCATTCCTAAAACTCTTTACAACTATCTTGCTTGAAGTCTTGTGTTCTCGTCAATCAGCTGTCAGATTTATTGGTTTGTAATTTCTTTCTGTTTGAATATCTTTCTAGGTAACAAGAACAAGAACTCTATTGCTTATGAATCAGATATTTTAGAACTGGAAGATGAGTTTCAGCTACTCTCTCAGGAACTGGAAAAGAATTTGGAAGCTGCTGTGACAAATGGAATGAGCTCAAAAGTTCCTTTTCTGACAGAATCGTTTAATCCGCTGCATAAGCACCAACTTTCACATACTCAACTTAAGCAAAGCAAGGAGCAATCAGTTCACGAGGTGCTAGTAAACTTGCATTGTCTTGCTCTAGATCCATTTTATCTAGTTGGGAAATGCTTGAATACCGTGGAGCATAACGTTTTGAGGTTCAGAAGTTTGTCATTCCTGAACATTTCTGACTTCTGCTTTAAAAAATGCTTGCATCCTAAGAGCCCTGAAGCTCACTTTTCTGATTCTGGGCATACAAAGACTGAGTCTGGTGTGAAGGTTGACAGAAAACAAAGTCGTGGGGAAATTTTTTGCCCCTCTTTATCTTACATGGCTGCTCCTGTTAACAGTATGGGGCCAAAGAGGAAGCTTGATCAGCCATCTAATTCTTATCTTTCTTTAAAGGTACACAAAACTATGCAATTTTCCTCGGATGCTGAAACTAGCACATATCTGCAGAAAAATAAAGCTGGACACAAGGAAAACTCTACGTTATCTGATCTTTCTTTCAAGTTGTGCATGACTATGCCTTTATTCTCATTAAATGGCAGTGATTCGTACCTGAGAAGAAAACATAGTAGTGGTTTCCAAGTGGAACTAATTAATTCTGGCTTCCCATATTCTCCAGCGAAATTAAAAATGCAACACCACTCTTCCACTAAGCCCCAGAGACTGACCTATTTATGCGATAGTAATTTAATGGACTCGGTTCAGAATAAGTTCAACATCTCCCTTTCAGGAGGAGCATCTCATTGTGGTGAAGTTGTTGAAATTGGCAAGGTTCAGGAGCCTGCAGAAAATGTTGATATTCTAAATGATACAAGGGCCTGTATATCTAGTGTTGATTATATTTTGGCAGCAAAAAAATGCCCATCACAATCTGATTTTACTGCTGATAAAATAGAGATGCTTCCTAGTGATATTGATGGCGCTATGTCCATTAGATCCAACAAAGAAGCCAGCATCAATGTAGCATTTCAAGACAGCTCCAAGGAGAAAAACGAACTCTATAAACCAGTTACTTCTGATTCATCATTCAAGCTGCAAAGGGGTCAGTTGGAAGCATTTGACACAATTGCTGATTCTTTGCGTTTGAAATTTCCCAAGGATTTTGAGCTGCCATCCAAGCGGGAGTTGGTGGAGAAATTTAGTCCATTTGGCATAGTAGATTCCCTTAGGACTAAAATCTTTTCTTATATAAGTGCTGCCAAGGTGGTTTTCTTATGCCCAACTGATGCAGTGGCTGCTTACCAATATGCTAACAAAGAGAGGGTTTTATTTGGTGAGGCAAATATTAGGGTTTGGCTTGATCCACCGGGACAAAAGAGAATAGAAACCGAGTTTTCAGCTCCCCCGCCTTTGTTGACAGGGAAACCGGTGAGTCTAAAAAGATGTCAACATGTTACTTCTGATTCATCATTTAAATCGCAAAGGGATCAGCAATTGGAAGCACCTACCACAACTGCTGCTTCTACATCTTTGCATATGAAGTTTCCCAAGGATTTTAAGCTGCCATCAAAGCAGGAGTTGGTAAAAAAATTTAGTCGATTTGGCACAGTAGATTCCTCCAGGACAAAAGTATTTTCTTGTACAGGAGCTGCCCAGGTGGTTTTCTTACACCCAACTGATGCAGTGGCTGCTTACCAATATGCTAAGAAAAAGAGGGTTGTGTTTGGTGAAGCAAATGTCCGGTTTTGGCTCGACCCACTGGATCACAAGAGAAGAGGAACCAAATTTTCTGCTCCCCCGCCTTTGTTGACAGGGAAACTGGTGAATCTAAAAAGACATCAACATGTTACTTCTGATTCATCATATAAGTCGCAAAGGGGTCAGCAATTGGAAGAACTCGCCACAACTGCTGCTTCTACATCTTTGCATATAAAGTTTCCCAAGGATTTTAAGTTGCCATCAATGCAGGAGGTGGTAAAGAAATTTAGTCGATTTGGCACAGTAGATTCCTTCAGGACAAATGTCTCTTCATATACAGGAGCTGCCCAGGTGGTTTTCTTACACCCAACTGATGCAGTGGCTGCTTACAAATATGCTAAGAAAAAGAGGGTTATGTTTGGTGAGGCAAATGTCCGGTTTTGGCTTGACCCACTGGACCACAAGAGAAGAGGAACCAAGTTTTCAGTATCCTCACCTTCGTTGACTGAGACACAAATGCATCTGAAATCATGTCTCAAAAAATCCAGCCCCCTTGAGTGTAGAGACAAGAAAAAACCTCACAAGGTGAGATTTTTAATGGAGACATAGATCATTTCATTTTGATCTACTACCAATGACAACTCTGCTTCTTTTCTCCCTTCTGTTTTTGGCTAAAGGGGAAATCTACAATGTCATGTCCTAATGTGCTTGCACTAGGAATGATTCCCAATTTTGTGAAAATGTTCATATATTTTTGGAGATGCTATCTTTTGGTTAGTAACCTAGTAAATGAATTTAGCTGATAGTCGCTAGTCAGGGCTCTAGTCTTATTACTGTAGTTTCTTGCATATGGCAATTAGAATTTAAAAAAAAAAAAAAAATGATAAGCAACTACAGCTTTTCATTTCAATCTGATGATCTGAGTGGATATTTTTTTGATCTCTAAAAGGCAGTGGTGGATTTTGCTAGTAGTCTCTGAGTGGGTTTTAATAAATAAATAAAAAGTGTATCAGGTGTCCCTTGCAGTTTTATTATTATCGGTTGTATTTCTAATCATATGGGGTGGCAACGATTATCACTAGGCTCTTTCAGCACTCTATAGTCATTTTTTTAATACAAGATTTGTCTAAAAAGAGGCTGTGGTGATCTTGGCCCATCTGAGTTACAAATCCAGGTCCCAATAGCCCACAGAAAATTGTTTGATGCCTTAGGTAATGTTTTCTCCTCAAGCATTGTAACAGCCCATCATTTTATATTACATATTTACATATACAAAAAAAGGATGAGGCCCATAGTTTAATAAATTTAAGTTAATTTGGGCCTAAAGAGGTTATACGAGAACAAGTAATTTTAGGCCTAGTGGATAAAGTAGAAAAGAATGGGCTTTGGTTGAGTTGAAACCCTAGTCACCCACACTTACAGAGCTTATACAGACTTTACGTTTGAGTTCTTGCTTAGATTAATAGAGGCCTTACAACATGCTAGACAAAGTGATATCTTTAAGGTCTTATAATTAAACTAGTGTTGGCAGCACGTGCTTGGTCTATTTGAGGATTATGTTCTACCAATAACACTTAGCACCCAAATTTATACAAATCACACAATTATATATTGCAATTATTTATGGTTCCCTAAACCCATCCAAGATTCATCAAAATGCAAATCATTCTATATAGTTCTTGTACAATCCTATACAGTTCCCTAAACCCATCTAGGATTCATCAAAATGCAAAACATTTTATATAGTTCTTGTACATGCAATGTTACATGATTGAACCATTAGTTATCAATCAAACATACACATCTGCATTTAAATTTACAATAATTATCCTAAATTACTAATGGATAAACAAACAAAAACATTAAACAACAATAAAATAAATATAAATTTTCCAAAACCAACTTCATTTCCCACAACTGAGCCGTATCCCACAAAGGTCTCAAACCTGCCACCAACCAACAAAGCAAGAAAGCAAGCTACAATGAGAAACACAAAACCCAATTCCTTCTCTCTAACCACCATAAACTTCACCTTTGGCCAATGTCCCTATCAAAATGCAACCAAACCATCCCAAAATTTAATCCTTCTATATTATCATAACCTTCTCATTCTTCTATAGGTGAATGTCAAAATATTCTTGGCTCAATCAACTTTCAAGTCAGGATGAACAAAAAAGAAAAAAGATATATATATATATATATATATATAACATAAACAACATGACTATGTAAGGAATTAAAACATAAAAGATACAAAGAGAGTAATAATCCATTATGAGGAAGCTAACTCTAAGTGAGATAAACATATCTTAAAAGGGCATAAACATCAAGATCAAGATAAATAGTGAATTTATAAATAATAGCACTTTGATAAACACTGTGGACTAAGTTCAAGGCCTTAGAAACTATTAGGTATCACCAGTTTGATTTAAATCAAATAATAAACACCTACTAACTAGCAATTCTAATACTTTCTAAAGCATAAATGGATTGCCAATATAAATAACAACCTTATGCATTAGTCTCCAACAATAGACTAATAATAACATACAATTACACTCCAAAAATATAAACTATAAACCCCATCACAAGTAAATCCACTTGCTAATTCCCAACAACTTTACAAATATTCTCATTTGGTTCACCAACAACTACGTGTATTGACATTTGCCTGCCTGTAAAAGAACATAAAAATATCAAATTAGGTAGAGCATATGGTATGACAACAAAATCATGGGAAGCATATACTCTACCAACACTCTCCAGTGAAAAGTGAAAAAAGCCCAAAAAAACTCACTTCCAAATCTAAGCACCAAAATGCTATTATATATCAAATAAATATCCATTACCCTCTTGTCCTATCTACAAGTCAAAAAGTTAAAGTACACAACTATATTAGTAAAACTATATTAGTAAGAACTAATGAGTTCTTCAGCCGCTAAATTGAGTTTTATATGAATTCATTGTACCATACAAAATATTTTGCAAATATAAAAAAATATATATTCTCATTAATAATAAAGAATTTATGATGAAATAACATGATTTATAAATAAAAAAATAAATCTAATCAATCAATTTGCTGAACCTATAATTACATCACGTATTCCCAAATATTTTACAACATGGATACCTAAAATTAGTGAATTTGCAAATTTATAAGTGTGTACATGTGTTTTTAAGGGCAGGAACAAATAAGGGGAAAAATAAAGACTTAGCTAAATGGTTAATGTGCAAGAAGAGCCCCACACATAAGAAAAGGAAAAGGAAAATAGCAGAAATCAGAGAACAATGTCTAAGATTATGAGCATAAATAAACTCTAGGAGAGACAAGAACTTAGTCTTCGATGAAAATATGGCCAAGAAACTCAAAGATCCAAGTTTGAGTTTATGTCTCCTGTTGGGAGAATTAGACCCCAATTGATAGAATTAACAAGTTTTAAACCCAAGTTGTTAATTAGATTTATTATGAATAAACCTTGTCAAAATAAACAAACATCAATATCATGTCAATATCATGCACAGCGAAATAGTAAATAAGATAATCCACTATAATAAACCTTTCCAAATAAGACAATAAACCTTCCCAAAAAGCAATCTACTATAATAAAAAGATATTTCAGATCTAGTACAAAACCTTTATCCCAAGACTCTACAATCCTAGTAGATGAACTTGCAGCAAAAACCTTCTTCCGCTTCAGAAACTTTGAACTCTCTAGTATATGAACGCCACCAATGATGCACGGATCTTAGTACGTAACTAACTCCAGCAACTTGATTAAGATGTTGTTGGCTGCAAAGTTCTTCACTTCATCAACAATGAAGATCAAGAAGCACTTAGTCGCAAAATCCTAAGGGGCAAAAGATGTAATAACTTCTTGTAGAGAGAATAAGGCACTAGGTCACTTTCTGCATATTTTCTCCATATATAATGGCCTTTAAAATAAGCCTTATATATGTCTAGGGTTGTGAGAAAAGAAACTCTACACATACATGTTAGCATGAGCCGAAAATCAAATCTAGAAATTCTGATTTTGTAGATCTCAATAGATTTAGCTTCTATCGAGCTTTGTTCTTAAATCTCAATAGATACTGTTTCTGTTGAGATATCTGTCGAGCTTTAATGAACAGCTTTTCTTCACTTGTTTCTTGGTCCAATCTTCATGACTTTAATACTTGGCTTGAACTCTTGTTTCTTGAAGTACTAAACCCATCCTAGATCTACTCAATTACAAGTAAAATGCATTTTGTCAAATGATTAGCCAATTACATAAAATATGTCTTTAACATCTCCAATGCTCTATTATAATATTAACTGTTGGCTTACAAATTGTTGATATATAATTTCAAGTTTGAAATGACCCATTTTAATATTGAATATTTAGTCTAATGAAGATAATAATGAAGAGAATACAAGTATTGTGATCTAAGTCATATAATGCTTGAGGTGGCTATATATGAACATTAATTGAACTCCAAATTTCAACGGAGAAAAATTGAAACTAAGATTATGAACCCAATTATTAGTCCTCATGCATTGTAAATTCTTTCTTGCATTTCATTGCTCTTTGAAATTTTTAGTTGTAATATATATATATATATATTTTGAGAAACTAGTTGTAATTTATTGAGAGAGAGTATTATAATATATCATGTGTATTTTCATTACAACCACACATAATATCCCATTCTTTTGGTTTCACAAAAGCCAATGACTCAAATAGCACTCTATTACCCAAACTTATAAGATTCTCACTTATCCCGGATCAACCTAACTTAGTACCTTACCCTTGTCTTGATCCAAACCTATTCAAATAAATGAAAGCCTTAAAAAAGGTGATTATCTACCATATGACCCCCCCCCCCCCAACAAGACTAAGATTAAAGAATTAGTATAAACAAACTCATGTAATGAATAATTGAGGAAGTGAGAAACTGAATTGTGGCACCCCCCCCCCCCCCCCCAACAAGACTAAGATTAAAGAATTAGTATAAACAAACTCATGTAATGAATAATTGAGGAAGTGAGAAACTGAATTGTGGCAACAATTAGCGGCATGACTGCCGTGGAGAGAGAATGAGGAAGTTTTAGGGGAGGGCAAAATCAGAGTGATCTTCTCTCTACTAACCATGCTTGCACCACACAAATTTGTAGATCTTAAATTCATCATATTATGCTCAAAATCTAATGCTCACAACATAAATACAATTGCTCTTGTACTCAATTTTATTAAATATGCAAGTTTGGATTAAAAAAAATTTATCAGTTCACTTAGTTGTGCTAAGACTTCTACCATTTTGAGCTTAGGAAAGATGTTATTTAAATTTTTTTAAAAGAAACAAATCATGCATGCTATGCCTTGAATCAATGCATTAAATATTTACACACACAATAAATAAATAATTCAAAAACCTAACATTTTTGCCAAAAATCAAAAGCATACTTTTGTAAGGATGATATCCAAAAGATGAGCCCCCTGCTTTTGAATCGCACAACTTAGCTTGGGGGCTGCAAATCAAATATAACTAATTAGCACCCTAAAAAAATTATTTAAACCAAACAGAGAGAGAGAGAGAGAGAGAGAGAGAGAGAGAGAGAGAGAGAGATTATATATTCGTAAAAATAGAGAGAATGGCATGGGATTAAGAGAAATTGAACAAAAATAACCAAATTAAACTAGAAATTTGAGAGAGAGAGAGAGAGAGAGAGCATACCTGTTGTGTGTTAGCCAAAAATACCAAAAATGGAACCAAATTCCCATTTCTTTATCATCTGTTTCTCTATTCCTCTTTCAATCTCTTCTCACCTTAGAAATTAGAAATCCAGGTAAAAGTTAAAAGAAGAAAAAAAGAAGAAGCCAAAGATGAAAGATTTTGGAGCTTGCAAGTGGTTAACAATGGAAGAAAAACTAACAAGAAAGATGAGAGGGAGAGAGAGAGAGATTTCAGTGAATAGAAAGAATGTATTATTAAGCTCAAAAGAAATCATACACTATACAAAGCTATATATAGATCACAGAATCGATTAGATCCCTTCTAAAGATTCTCTCATAACTGAACTACAACAACCCCTAACGTAACAAACTCCCTGAATTCAAGGGATGACAGCTATCACTAAAGCCTTTGTAACTACCACTACAACAGAGTTTAATTATCTTGAGCCTTCTTCAAGAAAACAGAGCAAGACTGGAAACTTTTGAGTTGAGGAAGAAGCCTGAAACGACATTGTTCTAATATAACAAGAAAACGTCACCGTTTGTCATTAAAGTACTCTAGCAACCACACGACACCGTTTTGGTCTCAAAGAGAAGTTATTGTTAGAGGCAACTAGCTACTACCCTTCTCTTCTTCTTTCTTAGAGTCTTGTTTGAAATCTGGACTTCCTCTATCAAAAGACAGGAAATTCTTACCTGGTCCCGGACTACAAGGTCACCAAGCTGACCTTGTAGTCCTAGCCAATAAAAACAAGACATGTAAGATGAAAAAGCTGACATAATTTAAATAGTACAACTCATCAACCATTCCCCCATGGGAAATATTGGTCTTTCCGTTACCTTTCCCGTTAGCCACCTGTTTCCAAGAGTTTTATCACCAGTTTCAAAAGTTTTCGGGCCCACCATAATTTCAAATTTCAAATTTCAATCCACCCGCTTTTTTCTTATATTTCATTCAAGGTTTTAAAACTAACCCTAAACTAAAACTAACCCTCTCACGCCTCATCTCAGACCCTCACGCCTCTTTGTCTCACTCTCATGCCTCTCTGTCTTACTCTCATGGTCTCACCACTCAAGCTCACGGTCTCACCTCACTCAAGCTCACGCATCTCTCAGAATCTCTCTCACTCACAATTTTTTTTTTCCTTCTCACCCTCACGACGTCTAAACCTGCCTTTGCTTCTGGGTTTTTTTTTTTTTTTTTTTCCTTTGGTCTCTGTCTCTGTCTCGTCCTCTGTGCTCTACTCTCTGCTTCTTGGCTTCATCAGGTATTGATTCTTTTAATTTTGATTTTGAGTACTGGATTCTCTTTTAATTGTAAATGTCTTAATTAACCACTGTTTCCATTGCTATACAATATTTTTTTCTCCTTTCAAAAGCTCAAAAAGTGTTACACTCTTACTCAATTAAGTGTTGTTTTACGTTTCTGTCTATAGTGCTCTGAATCATCAATGAAGTTCTTAGCCTCTGTTCGGTTCCAAAGAAAATAGAAGGAAAAACTTGGTGCCAAATTTAAGTTCTAATCTCCATTTTCATGGAATCATAGGTGCTTAAAGGTGATTTTGGAAGGAGCGTTAGCCATATGACCCTGAACACAACTTTCGGCCTGAACACATGATCCTCTGTTTGTAGTAGGTGGGAATAGGGGAAAAGCTTGGGGGTTGTTTATTTCTATTCATGATGTATTCTCGGGAACAAACTCAGCTAGCTTGGGACCTTTTTAATTTGTATACTTTGTTTACTTACACATCAATAAAATTCTGTTTGTTATCTTAAAAAAAAAGGTGCTTGAAGGCTGTATTTGTGGAATATGAGAAGCTGTCAAGTGCCAACAAAAGATCAATTTTACTATAATGTAATCACAACCTGAACTTGGAGCCATCTTATCCAAAGGATTAGTGAAAACTTGAAGTTTTTTATTGTTTGGAAGATTAACCACCTGAAAAGGGACTGCAACAAGGTTGCTCGTGCGCTAGCACAGTTTGCAAAATGCAGCGGCACTAATCAGGTCTGGAAAGGAGTTTCACCCCCTATGGTGCAGCACCTTATTCAACTGGATAAGACTTTAATGTTTTATTGTATCAGTTTGAAGCTGTTTTTTTTGTTTTTGCTCTATTATAGCTTTGTATTTGGACTTTGTTGTCTTCCATTTTTAGTTGAATGAATACAAACTGTTCCAATCAAAAAAAATAAAAAATCACCAATTGCACACATGCCATTTTGTGAAATGGAATTTAACCTTGAGCGTAATATTGATAATGCAAACTATTGTTAATACAAACGGTTCCAATCACGGTTTTCTACTCCAAAGCCATACTCCTATCTCCATTAACAATAAAACTATAGTTAATACATAACTTTCACTTGGCAACAAGTCAAAATAAATCCAAAGAGAACAAATGTATTCCTCAAAAATAAAATAACAAACAAAAGAAACTTGGTGTCATGATAAATGTCACTTGGCTCCAAGTCAATAATTTGTGCCGGATTTGTGAAGTTCCTAGGATTCTTGGCTGCATGACATCTTCGGTCTTCCCACTTGGAAACATATAAAAATCATATTAGCATATTGAATGGAAAAAAAAATGAATACATTAAGAATAAAGTCTAAAGGAAGTCATCCTTAGGAACAAGAAATAAGTAATAAAATTGATAATGCAAACACATCACAAGAATTTTCAAATCTACCTCTTGTATATGTGTGGAATTTGATTGCTTGGAGCTATACATCAACAAGTTTATTTGTGAGGGAATATAAGTCGTTGGATTCTATAGAGATCAAAATATAAGAAAACATTATTTCGAAACAAAACTTTGTACACATGTTAATACATAAATGATAGGTATTTTATTCCATTTCAAATAAATAATCAATCTTGTCAATTTACCTGACTAAGTTGTGTTATAACATTGGTACCTTGCAACATAGTTGTAAATGGAACATTTACACAACTCATTTCCTATATAGAGACAAAATTCATATTTAGATATTACATCAATGACCAAAATTATGATTACACGTTATAAATATTCTGAATTTGTAAATAAAATGATGATGAATACCTGAGAATGATTTGTCCATGACATGTAAGATTGATCGTGTGCATTATCACTTGTAAATCCTAAATGAGAGTAGGGATTTGGTGGTTGGTATATAGCTGGATTGTATGAGCCACCGAATGACACATTTGGATTTTCTTTAGAAACTTGTTTTTTTGCTTTTCCTATAAAATTGCACATTAAAAAAATCAAACATAATAATAATTGTAAATAAAATTTTTTATTAAAAATAAAAATATGACATATATTTAGTATAAAGAAAAAAAAGAATTTCTTACGTGAAGAGGATGCATCCTTAGACGATTTTGCCTTGCGCTTCTCAAAGTGGCCTTTAAGTCTATCTTTTCGTAAGCCTTTTGATCTCACACATGGGGGATTTAAAACTGACACATGATTTGATAAGCCAAGCATTTCATCAACTATATTATGCTCTACAACTTCATTTTCTTCCAAATTTGCATTTGAACCCAACTTTGATGACTCTCTTTCGATTTTTTCATCAAGTCCCAATAGTATCTTTTGACAAATGCTTTTAAGGCTATCATCCTCTTGGCTTTTGGATATAATTGTATTAGCTATACGTAACATGCTATTATGCAACACTATCTCGGCCTCTTTAGCATTGCCACTTGAATGATTGTCTTGTTCATAAGCCATCATCCCTTTCTTAGCCTCCTTTGTCCAACGTTTCAAAATGTATTGGCTTGGAATTTTAGTCAAATTTTTTAAATTGAAGACCCGCAACGCATGACAACAAAGAATTCCCAATGACTCAAATTTCTTGCAAGAACAAGAAATGTTGCTATTGAAATGATCAAAGTGGACAATGCGTACTCTTTCACTATCTTCTTCTTTCACCTCAAAGACATCAATTGTATCTTGACAATCAACTTGCTTCCACTCTACTGCAAGACTATTAAGGAATTTATATTCAAATAATCTAAATATCTTACATGTGTAAACTTGAGCTGCATGACCCAAAATACCACTCTTCTTAACTGCTCTTTGCGGGGCGCCTTGCTTGCATCGAAATTCTTCATTAAACTCTGAAGAACGCATACCTGCCAACACACTTTCATATTTAAGGACAAAGTTAGTGAGGCTTATTGTTGTATCTGCTATATTATTCAAAACATGGTTTGTGCTTTCACTCCTCGAGGAAGCTTTAAATTTAGCTGTGAAGCTATCCTTAGTGAATGCAGTGCTCCATTTATGTCGAATTTTGTACATCATATTAAGCCAGTGATGATCTTTAAGATTAAACTTATGCATCATTTTATCCCATGTGTTTTGAAATTTCAATTCTGAATCACAATATTTTTGACACTTGTTCCACAAGGACTGAAACTCTGAATTAGAATTTAACTCTCCAAAGTAGGAAGGTGCATTTTTTGAAATATACCACAAACATAGTCGATGATGTGTGTTCGAAAACACTTCCTCAATAGCATTTGACATGGCTTGATCTTGGTCAGTAAAATTTTTTATTGGAGATCGATTCCCCATTGAGTCTAAGAATGACTTGAACAACCATTTGAAAGAAGCAGTAGTTTCATCCAAAAGAAATGCACACCCAAATATTACATTCTGCCAATGGTGATTAACACCTACAAATGGAGCACAAATCAAATTATATATATTGGTGCGGTAAGTAGTGTCAAAGACCACAACATCTCTAAAACAATCATAATCAACCCTCGATCTCCCATCTCTCCAAAAAAAATTCGTCATGTGATTTTCTTGATCTACTTGAACTGTGTAAAAAAACATGGGATCTTCTATCTGCCTTTTCTTAAAATGATTCAATGGGCTTTGAGCATCTCCAGCACTAATAGTAGACATCTTTTTTGTGTTCACATGATTATAACAATCTTTTTCAGTGAAGCCCACATTCTCACTCCCTCCAACTTCTTCTGTTAAATACAAATAAGTATTCTTTGTACTTATACCAGCATTCACCATAGAATCAATTAAACCTGCCTTAGGTTTTGAAATACGACGACCCGATCTAAACAAATGTCTCTCCGATGATAGTGCAAGTTCATGATTATGCTCTGGATTAAATGCAGTAACCCTCCATGCATCATTTTCAACTGTGAAATGAATAAATGCTTTACAGCCAGTTCTAGTCTCTAGTTTCTTCCAGTTTTTCTCTTCACAAGGATCTTCATCTACTTTAAACCCCTCCTTAGAACATAGAAATTCACGTTGCCTTATGTTCTTTGTCCCATTAAAATATCTAGGCTTTCCTTTCCGTATACTAAAACCTGTTCGTAATGCATAATTGTTGTATAAATTATATGCTTCATTTTTAGTATATGTCACCTTATCCAACAAATTGTCATCACTATTTTCTAGTCGTCCAACAAACAAACAATCTTCAATTCCTTCAATATCACTTGAATTGCAAATAACTACAATAATTTTTATGAAAAATATAAACGTTAGAAATAAAATATTAAGGAATTTACAATACAATAATTATCTTATGTGTGCAATTTTTTATGTGTTCTTAAAGGCCTATGGTATGCTTGATTACAAAGCTTCCCCACTTCTAGGCACAAATATAATTAGAAATTAGACATAGTTACCAATATAAAGATGAATATATTATTTATTCCTATCATATATATATATATATATATATATTTATATACACACACGTAAATTCATAATATAATAACAAAAAAAAAAAAAAAAACATACATCACTACACATATTTTATTTGGGAGCAAACTTATCACAACAAAGTATTTAATTCATACCTCAATATATTTTATTTGGGAACAAACATATCACAACAAACCATTAAATTTTTCACAAAAAAAAAAGCATTAAATTCATACCTCAATACATTTTTATATATTTTATCTGGGAGCAAACATATCACAACAAAGCATTAAATTTTTCACACAAAAAAAAGCATTAAATTCATACCTAATTACATTTCTATATATTTTATTTAGGATCTAACATATCACAACAAATCATAATACGTTCTTTAAAAAATGAAACAAAACACAACAAGACAAAAAAAAAATACCTACATTACTTTGAAAATTGGGCTCTTCCATGCTTATGTGAACAGGATTTTATCTCTTTACACTAGAACTTTTCACTTGATTTCACTAAAAATCACACACAGTAACATTTGTTTGCAGTCACACAGTGCACTTGGTTTTTGTCGGCACTGGGGAAGACCTTGTGGCTTTTGTTCACAAGAGTGAGAACCCTAAAAGGTTCTCCTTGTCCTAAGTTTCAATTGGAATACAGCTGGCTGGCTCCCTTTTGTATATTTTATTCTTTTAATAACGTTAACTGTTGACTAATGTTGGGGACATTTTTTTAATTGTTTTGAGAATTAACGTTGGGGATTTCAAGAGTGTGCTGCCAAGTTGTACTATTTAAATGATGTCAGCTTTTTCATCTTACATGTCTTGTTTTTATTGGTTGGGACTACAAGGTCAGCTTGGTGACCTTGTAGTCCGGTACTAGGTAATAATTTCCCTCAAAAGACACCCAAAATACCCACTTAAGATCAATAACATAATCCTAAAAGACCCAAATTAGCAAACAATCAAAGATTGAAATCCGCAAGGAAACAAATACAAACACAGATATTTAAAAAAAAAAAAAAAATTTAAGAAACAGAGAAAAAAAAAAAAAAAGGAGAAGAAGAAGAGATACTTAATGGGAAAAGTAGTCGGTCTTTCTTCCCTCATTGTCTTGCATGTGTTTTTTTTTTTTCTGATAGAAATTTGATTTGAGGGAGCCTATCTAGTCCAGATACAGAGAAAAGGCAGAGAAGATACACGAAGAGAGTTCACTTTTGGAAGACTCTCATTCTCTCTCTTTACTCCTTTCATCCCTCTCCCTTTAATATGTGATATTCAGCCAACGCACCGTTTTGGCCTCTCATCAAACGGAAAAAACTTGACCAAACGAAAGTTACTGTACATAGAATCATTCGCTAAATACTCATACACCCCTTAAATTTTTAGGTAGTGGCCACGACACTCCCCTAAACTTTTATTTTGGTGTAGTTGAGAGAAAGAGAAGGGGGAGGTGATCAAGAGCCACTGTCGCCAGTCACCATTGTTTCTGCTGCCATTGGTATGAGTTGGTTTTTTTCTTTTTTTTTTCCCAATCATCCTTGTGCAAGTCACTGCTTGAGTTTCATAGTTTGGTTTAATTTTCGGGTTTTGGGGTTACCAAATGTATGAAACCTATGATTGATTAGGTATAGTTGGTTGTAGTAAAATGCTCATATGATTAAAACTGGTTTTGTAGTACTTTTGAGAATGCTATTTAGTTGTTTGATGAAATGCCTAATAGGGGTATATGACCGGTAATGTAATTGGATTTGGTTGTTTGATTAATAAAGTTAAAATTCAAAGAAATAAAATCTAGAAGAAAGGATTGGTTAGAAAATGTAATTCATTCATTCTTAAAGACTAGATTAGAGCTTATATATATATATATAAACATAGCATGACCATTGTAATAGCGTCATTCACAATTTGTTACATATGCTGTGCAAGCTAATCTAATGAATCTTGATTCATTGCCTTCTAATAAAACATGTAAAATTTTAAAATTTGATACTTATGCTAATGTTGGATTCTTTTCGAAATAATGACTGTACGTACCCCAAACTCCACTTGATGGGCCGGGCTTAGAATAGAGCTCACAATTTACTTATACAAGTGAGCTCAGTGTTTCCTACTAAGGGTAGTTCTTGGCCGAGTGACCCAACAGCACCCCTTATCCCCCATGAATTCCCTCTTTTCCCTCCCTATGTAGCACTCCCTCTCTGTGTCGTTCTCTCCCCTGGTTGTCCTAGTTCACTCTCTCTTTCTATTTCCTCTTCAGAGTTGCCAACCTCCCCCTTCTCATTCTATTCTCCTCTTTATAGCTTCAGGTGGGTGGAGGCGTCATAATTATTCCTTCAACTCACTTGTGTGGGTGGGGTCCAATCTAATTATTCCTAATGAAAATATGCTCTGATCGAAACGGTAGTAATGGCATTAGAATTGACTCCAGCCTCCAAAAGACCACTCGACAGTGATATTCCCTAAGGCAACACTGAGCTGTAGAAAACTTGGGTTTCCTCGAGAAAGCACACTCCCGACCAAGCTAAAGTTGATAGGCAGGGGCTTGCTTTTGATATGTTCAAGATAGGATGGACTCATTATGGTTTTTGGGCTCAGATTGGGCCTTAAAGTGTGTTCGGATCAAAGTCATAGGTCAAATGGGAATAGGGTCATGTACTCTACTACAAGGCCCAATGGGCTTGGGGCCCTACCTTGTACAGTGACATAAGAAATTTTGAGTCACCATTGTCAACTATATATTTTTAAACATTGGAAATCACGCTACTATTTTTTTATAAAAAGAATTCTAGCTATTACATAAGCAGATGGGCTTATGTTGTTGTAAAGCAACATTACAATTAAATATATTTAAATATATTTTGATGCATTTCTACTAACTTTTGTGGTTCATTTTTCAATGCCTTGAATTGATTTCCTTTTTTTTTTTTTTTTTTTTTTCATCTCTTTTTAGTTGGTGCAACAAGAGTGAAGGACAATACAATTTAGAGAGCAAGACGGTTGAGCATGCTTGCCAAGAGGTGATATTTTAGCATTAGTGGAAGTAAGAAAGACAAGTGAAATGCCAAGGTCTAATAGTAGCAAGAAGAAAATTAAGCTTTTGGTTTAATATTTTGTTTAGTGATACCCATCCTTTTAAGGATAGTGGTAGGGCAGTGCATCTTTTTTTATATTGCTAGAAAAGTGTAATTATTGGTTCATTATTATGTTTTTTTTTTTTTTTTTTTTGTGTGAAACAATTTACTATTGGTAAACACTCATTGATATTTCAACTCATGATAGTTGAAGAGAACAATTTACTATTTGTAACCTTTTGGTTTGATATTTCATTGCTTAATGTATATCCAAGCAATCAATAAAGTAAATTTGTCAATGCTAATTAAGGGGAATGAATTGATCCCCAAATTATATTTTCTATACTGACTTAATGCAAGCCACAATAACTTACACAAGCCACATATTGGCCTCTTCTTGGTAGGAGAAATTTTTACTATTTTCTTAATAATTTTCTTTAGCTTTCTCTGGAAATTTCCTCTATATCCTAATTGGAGAAATTTTCTTTAAATTTTCACATTAGCACTTCAAGCTAGAAGTTTTCACAGGATCTTGTACATTGGTAGAATGCCATTAATTTCATATAAGTTGAACATTACATAGTTGTGAACATTTTTATATTACATTACATCTAATCTAAATAGGTAGTTAAATTACATCATAGGCTCCTTTTTTCTTTTATCACTTCTACAAGTAAAGATGACTTCCTTCATTAACACTTGGACCCAAACAAAAGGCTATCACAATCCCACTTAGGGATCATCTTATGCATTGCAGCTTCATTCTTCAGCCTTCGATTAGAGTCCAATAGTTCGTTAATAACACTTTTGCTCCTTGGTGTGAATTCAATATAATGCCTCTCAAAGTAGTTACATATTTTACGATCCTACACAACAAAAAATAAAATAAAATAAAATAAACAAACTTATTAGACTATGCACTTAGAAACCAAAACAATGTAAGTGAAACCAAAATGAAACAAATGACCACCCCAAACTTTGTACTTGCACCTAAGGAGTTACAATTAACAGGACTCTCCATTAACGAAAATTGGAGTCCTACCAAGAAGATTTTTATTCATATTTTTGCCATTTCATTCCTTAACCATCAATAGGGTTTATAGTATAATTTCTCATATATGCTTTGTAACATCCTAGTCATTCATTATTTACAAACATTTTGAACTCAATCTCTTTCCATTAAGATCCATGCTATCTTGTCTAAATATGACTTCGAATGTTCAAAATGTGTATAAAACACCTATGAACATTTAGACCCCCAATTTACAAATTACCAATTCAAGCTTATCAACAAACAATGTACGTGCGGAAAATGTAAATAAGCTAAAACAGAATTGATAACATAATCTTAACCAAATAAAATCACATCCATAGCAGAAATTAAATGGCAAAGATTAAGGAAGAGAGATGCAAACACAAGGACAATACAACGATGTGTTATTGAAGAGGAAACCGAAGCCCTCGACGTAAAACCTCTCCACCACCCTCCAAGTGATCAATAATCCACTAAAGAATCAAGTTGGGATACATGAATAGCAGAAGACCCTCCAAGTCTAATCTACCCAGTGTACCTGAGCCCTCCAAGCTCTTACTCCAACGAGATTACGCCGAACCTATTTCTTCTTTAGCTTACTGGATTCTGCTATAATCCATAGCATCAACCAATATGAATTGGTCCTTTCCTAATTGCTTCCCAAGCACCAAATAGCCTTCTCACAGATATGGGTATGGTGAGAAAATGTTTTGGCCAGTGTACCTCTCAAGGATGTAACAATGGAGAGGGTGAGAGTTGAGGAATTTGAAGAGTCACTATGTAAAGATTGTGGATGAGTCAATTTTGTTTTTCTCTAAGGTTTCTCTCTCAAAATTCTCTCTGGAAGCTCTCTATATTTCGTGGGTATAAGAGGTATTTATACTGGAGTGAGAAAGGAATGCGAAGAGTCAGTTTTTCCATAACAGAGTGGACTGGCAACTTGGCCTTGCGACTTGACTGAGTTGAGAGTTCAAGTCGCGAGCTAACTGAATGGCCAGTCTGGACTTTTTGTCCTGTAGTGCTATAGCTGGCATGACGGTTCAGCTTCTTTGCATACTTCACTCGTGTGCATCATCTAGTGGCTTGCAAGCCGTGAGCCACACGCGAGTCCCTGCTTCACTGCACAGTCTTGAGCATTTCTTCACACTCTCTCACACACTACCCTTACATGATTCCCACCTAAACACAGGGTTACTAATTGCTAACTTACAAGCAAATTTGGCACGGAATAAAACCAACAAGATTTGTTCTTTAGCCTTCGATTAGAGTCCAATAGTCCGTTAATAACATTTTTGCTCCTTGGTGTGAATTCAATATAATGCCTCTCAAATTAGTTACATATTTTACGATCCTACACAAGCCAAAAAAAAAAAAAAAATTAGACTATGCATGTAGAAACCAAAACAATGTAAGTGAAACCAAAATGAAAAAAATGACCACCCCAAACTTTGTACTTGCACCTAAGGAGTTACAATTAACAGGACTCCATTAATGAAAATTGGAGTCCTACCAAGAAGATTTTTATTCATATTTTTGCCATTTCATTCCTTAACCATTAATAGGGTTTATAGTATAATTTCTCATATATGCTTTGTAACATCCTAGTCATTCATTATTTACAAACATTTTGAACTCAACCTCTTTCCATTAAGATCCATGCTATCTTGTCTAAATATCACTTCCTATGGCTAATGCATCTGTAACTATGATTATAAATATGAACTTAAAAGTTAAAATTACATGGACTTTTAGCAGAGATGACACTGGAATATATTACTTTGCAACACCATATTTCATAATGATGATTGGAAAAAGCCTTAGTTAATAGAAATGTTGCATGACTAAAACATAAGTTTACATGTTATTAGAATGCAATGAATCAAGATTCATTAGATCAGTTTGCATAGCATATGTATCAGTTTGCATAGCATGTGTAACAGTTTGCGAATGATGCAATTATACATCCTGTAGCTTAGTTCTCTTTATATTTAACATTCAAAACTACATCCGTATTGTTTACATACATTATTGGTAATAATTGGTTAGTGAGAGTTAGTGGTAGAGTTAGTTTTAGTGTGAATAAACGACAGAGTTGGTCATGCTCTATTTTTTGTATATAAGTTGTAATCTAGTCTTTGGGAATGAATGAATTACATTTTTTAACCAATCATTTCTTCCAGATTTTATTTTTTTGAATTTTAACATGTTTAATCAAATAGCCAAATCCAATTACAGCACTGGCCATATATCCCTCTCAGGCATTTCATCAAACAACTGAATAGCATTCTTGAAAGTACTGCAAAACTAGTTTTGATTATATGAGCATTTTACCACAACCAACTCTACCCAATCCATCAAAGGTTTCATAAATTTATTAACCCCAAAATTTAAACCAAACTATGAAACTCAAGCAGTGACTTCCACATGGATGATTTGAAGGAAAAAAAAAAAAAAAAACCAATGGCAACGAGGTGGCGGCGAAAAAAATGGTGGTTGTTGATAGTATGGCGGCTGGCAACAATGGGGGGAATGGCCAAAATAAAAGTTGAGGGGATCATGGCCATTGCATGAAAGTTTAGGGGGTGTAAGAGTATTTTTCTCCTTTTTATATTCAGCCAACGCACGGTTTTGGCCTCTCAACAAACAGACAAAACTTGACTAAGCGAAAGTTACTGTACATAAAATCATTCGCTCTTTTTATATAGTTACTACAAGTAGAGATTTGTCTAAAAGGGCTGTGATGATCTTGGCCCATCTAAGTTACAAATCCAAGTCCCAACAGCCCACAGAAAATTGTTTGATGCTACAGAATTTGCTAGATCTATTACACACTATCAGTTTCTTCTAGCTACCAATTAGTAAGCTGCTACCAGTACTGGTATAGCCACTATCCTCCTAATATTGCATTGCTTTCGACAGGTTGTAACAAGGAGGGTCTTATAAATTCTATCTCTATAAATTTGACCAACTATGAATTTTTGGGCCTTGTTGACTTTTCTCAATCTACTTGGAATTTTTATTTTATTTTATTTATTTATTTATTTATTTATGTTATAAAGGTTGGACTGAGGTCCAATCGAGGTCGAACTGTGATGATGTCATAATTAATTTAGTAATTAATTAAAATAAAATAATTGTATTAAATTTGTAAATATTAGCAAGATTGACTAAAAATGTCTATAAAAAATTGAAAAAAAAAATTCAAATAAATTTTCATGATATTATAAGGTTAATATAAACTAATACAACATCAATAAGCATAAAAATAAACTTGTATAATTATCCTTCAGGTATAAATCATTTTGGTTAAATTAAAAAAAAATACTTTTAATTAATTTAGTAAATTCCTATATGCAAATGAGAATTATTATTAAATCACAAGTAAATCTATCAAAGAAAAAAAATTTAGTAATATTTAATAAATTGAGAGAGAGGTAACATAATATATTGAGATTATATAAATCATGTAAGTATAAAATAAATATAATAATAGATTATAGTTAAATACAAGTAGGGCAAGTGGTCTGATGGTTACAATTTTGGTCTTTGTTCTTAATTGAGTGTCTGAGAGTTAGCTCTTTGGCCTTGTCTATTTTTAAGAAAAATTTAGCTAGTTCTCACTCATAAAAAAACCGGTTTATGACCGTTTCCTAGTTAACCCAGTTGGATTTGTCGGTCCGGTTTTAAAAACCATTCTCACTTTACTTTTAGAGCCAGCACATAACCAGCTTCTAAATTTATTTTTCAGTTTGAATTAAGCCAGCACATAACCAACTTCAACACATAACCAACTTCTAGAGACAAAAAACAAAATTAAATTTTAGCTTGAATTAAAATAAAGGAGAGACAAAACATACCAGAATTGAAATCATACTGAAAAAACTTAGATACAAAATGAGGAAAAAAGTTTCAGGATTAGAATGGGCAGTTAGTACTTTCTCAAAAAAAGAAAAAGAAAAAAGAATGGGCTGTTAGTAGGCTAATAGTCCACAATTCACTGACTACACACTCTAAGCTGAAACCCCCCTTTCTCTCTTTATCTTTCCATTGTCTCTTCCTCTCAATCACTCACCTCTGAATAGTACCTTTTGCACCATTGCTTGATCGAATTAATGCTCTAATTCGCACATGGCAGCCAATGTTGTTGTCTATGGAAGGAAGACTAACTCTCATCAAATATGTACTTTTACCTACTCTTAACTATCACATGCACTGCCTATTCATGAAAAAGCTTTCAGAGCCTTTCTTTCTAGGGGGAGATTCTGAACACCAAAGACACATTCACTTACTATCTTAAGACACTAATACAAAATCTAAGCAAATGGGAGGTTTAGGAATTATAGACATTAAACTTAATAAGCAATGGTATATTCATTGCAGCTTCATGTTTGTCATTACAATAGATTGTAAAAAAATTTATATCAAATTATTGCTATAATAACTTCGTTGAAATAAGCTATTAGTTCAAAATTTTAGTTGCAATAGATTGCAAAAATAATTGATATCAATTTATATGATTTCTTCATTTAAAGTTATTGCAACTGAAAATTATAAGTTGTTGCAACTTATTATTGTTGATGCAGTAATTTAAAATTTTTAAGTTACTATTGCAACAATTTTAAGGCAAAACCTAAGGCATTATATCATTTGATTATTAAGTCCACTAAGATGATTATTAAGTTACCTTCAGAGCTAGCATATAACCAACTTCTAAATTAATTTTTCAGTTTGAATTAAGTTAGCACATAACAAACTTCTAGATTAATTTTTCAGTTTAAATTAAGCTGGCACATAAGCAACTTCAACACATAACCAACTTCTAGAGACAAAAAACAAAACAAAGTTAAATTTTCTACTTGAATTAAGATAGAGGAGAGACAAAACATTCTAGAATTGAAATCATATTGAAAAAACTCAGATTCAAAATGAGGAAAAAAGTTTCAGGATTAGAATGGGCAGCTAGTAGGCTAATAATCCACAATTCACTGACTACACTATCTAAGCCGGAATCCCCCTTTCTCTCTCTATATCTCTCCATTGTCTCTTCCTCTCAATCACTCACCTCCACCTCGATCCACCAATGGATTACCACTAATTTTTCTATGAATCATCGTTTTTCCCAACCGCACCTGCCATGTCTATTGTTGCTGCCAACCCCATCGCCGTCGCTGTTGGACTCACTTTGCCGCCCTCTCTAACAATGGAATTGTCACCCATCAATAGGGATGGACCTACAGTAGGGCGGGGGGAGGGGGGCAATATGAAAAAATCATCGACAAACTCTCATACAAAAATAATAATAATAATAATAATAATAATAATCGACAAACTAAAAACTACAAAATAAAAAATAAATATGGACTGAAAACCTAAATTACAATTCTCAAAATTTTACCCTAACCTCGCTCTTCCTCCACTCAACCTCATCAAGCATCAATGCCTCCTCCATCACTGTTGCTGCTGCTGTTCTTTTCCTCAGATCAGATCCAAACTCTTGCTGTTGCTACTCATCCGCTCCTCAGATCCTTGATCACAGTCACACATGGTAAATCTAAGAAATTTCTCTCCTTTCTTAAGTTCATATTTTTGTTTTTTTTTCTTTGCTATATTGCTCTGCCTTAGCCAGTTAGCCCTCTTGCTTTGCGTTCTTTATGAACTGTGGTGACTGTTGTATTTTAGTATTTGTGAGTTGTGGCTTTTTATGGACTGGTGTGTTGTGTCATGTGTGGACCATTGGACCATAGACTAGTTTGTGTTTGTGGCTTTGTATTGACTACTGTATAATTGTTTGTGGCTTTTTGTGATTGTGTGGACTGGTTTAAGTGTTTGTAACCTTTTTTTTTTTTTTTGGTTTTATCTATAAAGAAATAAAGTGGGACCGGGACAATAGGATATGAGTATTGAATTGTGATAGTGAATTTGTGAGAGTAGTCTTTGCCTCTTTGGTAGTCACTGTTTTGTCATTTGTGAATACTGTTAACTGTGAAGACTAGTCTTTGGTAAGTCATAAGTGACTTTTTTTGTGACCAATTGACCAAGTCTTTGGTTTGATTGTTTTGGTTTTATCAAAAATTGTCTTTGTCACTTTGTGTGATGTGGCTAATATTAGTAATATATATAAACTTGTGCTTGTCTGTTTGTGATTATTTTGGTTTTAGATTTTTTTTTTGGTTGAGAAGTCCCTTTTTTTAGTTGGTGTATAGAACCATGAAATATGGAAATAATGAAACTTTTTTTTTTTTTTTTTTTAAATTTTTAGATCATGAGTAAGTCCACTACAATATTAAATTTTTTCAAAAGAAAAAATCTAAATAATTCTAAAGTCATAACTGATGATGCAAGATTGCCAACCCCTAGCGTTGATGTCCCAATTTCTGAAAATCTCCAAACAAAAGTTCCAAATGTCACCATTGATGAAAGTACAGGTTTTGTACGTGATCTTGGAATGCGTAATCAAATATGGGAATATGATGCTAATGAACGGGATGAAATTCGACGAGCTTACATTAAGCTTGGTCCATACTAGCCTAAACTAGATGAGTACAAGAAAACTAAATTTGGAAGTCATTCTCGTAAATTTAAACATTCATGGTTTGCAATTAAGGCATTTAGTACATGGCTTGAATATTCACCTAGTAAAGATGCTGCTTTTTGTCTACCTTGCTTTCTCTTTGACAAGCCAACTGGGAATTCTGGGAGTCATATATTCACTAAGGATGGATTTCGGAATTGGAAGAAAGTTAATGATGGAAATAATTGTTCCTTTTTGAATCATATGGGGAAAGAACCTAACTCTTTTCATAGAGCTTCTGAGCAAGCCATGATAGATTTGATGAACCAGTCTCAACACATACAAAAGGTACTTGAAAATTTCAATTCTGATCAAATTGTAAGCAATCGATTGCGGTTAAAGGCCTCAATTGATGTTTTCAAAGTGCTTGCGTTTCAAGGACTTGCTTTTAGAGGACGAGATGAAAGTTCTGATTTAATTAATCGTGGGAATTTTCTTGAAATATTGTGTTCTAGTTGTTGTTGCGTTTTTGCTAGGGTACTAGTCAAAGAGGCAAACAATGTCCTTTCATTGACCACCACCACCACTAGAAGCAACAGTGTCACGGTGGGAGCGAGAGTTCATTTGCAAGTGCACGTGCATCTAAGATAGGAGAAAAGGCAGACAAGGTGAAAGTGGAGGTTTTGTTTTTTTTGGGGAAAAAATGGGGATTCATTCAACAACTAAAATTTATAGAATTGCAATGAAGGTTAAAATTTATAGAAAGTGAAGGTTAAAAAGTTTATTACAACGAAAAAAATCGTTTCAATAATATATGGGTCATCATTGCAATAGTTGATATGAGGTATTGCAATAAAATATGAGGGTAATAGGTTTGTGCAACAAAAAACTTTTGTTGCAATAAACTCCAAAATATTTTAATGATAACTTTGATGAAATTATATATATATATATATATATATATATATATTTATTGTTGCAATAAACAATTTATTGTTTCGAATATCTTGTAGGTATAGGCTATTAATTCGTGAGTCTTATTGTAATAGATTGCAAATAATTGACAAAAATAAGTTGAATTAAATTATTGCAATAATATTTTCATTGTAATAAATAATTACTTCATTTTGTCATTTCGATAGATTATGAAATAGTTGATATTAGGTTATTACAATTATATATTCTTTGCAATTTCGTATTTACTATTGTAATAGATTGTAAAAAAATTATTATCAAATTATTTCATCCGAGGAATTGATTTAACGTAATAGAGCACCTTTTAATTCGAAAGTTTTAGTATAAGGGTTGAATCTAGTTATGTTATATAAATAATTTTATCTCTAGAAACTAGATAACTATAAAAAATTACTGTTTATGTAATGATGGTACAATGATAAATTTATACAATTTTTTTTTTTTTTTTTTGTCTCAACTAAATAAAACATAATTTTTTTTTATCATTTCAATTTTTCATCTTCTATACCAAACACACACATAAGTGAAAATTGAAAAAAATTTCATTCTTTTACTTTTTATCCTTCCTACATTTTCTATCCTCAAAAGTTTTTAATAATCAACCAAATGTAAGGGTTGGAAAAATTAAAAGATTAAATGCTCATAAAAGCCAAAAAAAATTTGAATTTGAAATTAAGATCAAAAGACTAGAAAACTATTGGTTAATAAAAACATGATATTTAGGCTTTAAATAAAAATGTGTGACTTCGATTAAAAATAAAATAAGAATTTTTGGGTATTTTTTGAAATTGAGAATTTTAACAAAATAAAAGGCAAAATAATGATAAACCAACTCGTTAAAGGTTGTAAATTCAAATGTTTTTTTTTTTTGAGAGATAATTACAACATGCTACTAAACTCGTAGTTCGAACTTTTTCTCCCCTAGACTTCTAAGCATTTTGTGCATGGGGAGGTGCTAATTCAACTACAAGGCCTTTGGCTTCAAATGTTTTTAAAATAGAGATTAATTCTATGAATTAATAGAAATAAAGTTAACAAAAAATAAGATATATTTGAGAGTTTAAACGTGTTATGTAATTTATTAATCTTTAAGGAGACACACCCATGAGAGGGTATATATGACAATGTAGAAATACATACCCTTAAACATGGACAAGTGAACATGGATAGTCCGAATGTCCAATACCACTAAAAATTGCTTGTCAATAAATTGCTACAGTGTTAGCTTTTTGTGGGAGAGATAAGATTCACACATCAAATCGTCATAATGGACTTTATAGCACATGATTATCATCTTAGTGGACTTAATAAGTAGACGACTGCCTTAGGTTTTGCCTAAAGAAAGACAAGCACCTAATAATATGCCCCTCACTAGGAAGAAATATCCACTTTCTTTTCTTTTCTTTTTTCTTTTTTTTAATTTTTTTTTAAAATTTTTTTAAAATTTTATACGTGCAAGTTTCATATAGATATTAGTGAATAATAGTCATCTAACGTGCACTCACTAAAAAGGAAACCATGCATTTTCAGCATATACTATATATTAAAGTTTCAATTTGCTGGTGATCTACCCTCACCAAATCCCACCAATATGTTGCCTAATAAAAGTAAGCAAACACCAATACTTCAATGCTCTTTCTTGAACTTTTTGAAAGCAACATTGAGACGGTATTAAATTGTTCATAGTCTCTGCCATTTTGCTTTTGGAATTGTTCTTTTGTTTCTCATTATAGTGAGTGATGGCAGCTGAAGATGAAAAGAAAGAGAAAGAAAAAATTGAGGTGATTACTGCGGTTTACAATGTTAATCTCCATTGCCAGCAATGCGCAAACGATATCAAGAAGCCTCTTTTACGTACACAAGGTACCTGTGGATTCCTTCCGTAGTCTTTTCACTAGATTTCAATCTTTGTGCTATAAAATCCAATACCATGTTTTTAGTTTATATACTCCTTACGATCTATAAGTGTCTATTAAATGATATGACACTTTGTATACTATTGAATTCCGGAAATAAAATCTTATTGAATTATTTGCATGCAGTTCTTTTTAATTAGAACTATTTAATTGTCTCCCGGCAGGGATGGAACTAGAACTTTGAGTTAGGGGGGGCGGTTTTACTGTTGGCTGTGTACAGTGATTTTAACCTCTAATTCTGCTACTTAGCTGCTAAGACTATTTATTATTATTATTATTTTTTTTTTGTAGATAAGAACAAAATTATTTTTGTTAAGAATTTTTTTAAAGGGTAGGGTTATTTATTTTGGATAAAATTAGTTAATTGAGCTTAATTTTGTTTTTAGTTTTACTAGTAATTTTTGCTGTTGAGATTTTTTTTTTGGCTTGTATATTTTGTTTTAGATTTTAGATCTATAAATTTTTTTATGGTCACTAAAATGAGGAAAATACTAGAACTTCAAGTTTTTTTTATAAATTACCTAAATAATAAGTGGTTACTGGTAAATAAAAAAAATGATGTAAATGGTGTGTCCATATGCGAACCAATAAAACTTTGCTACCAAAAAGGTTTGTAAAAATGTTATAAAAAAGTTTGTGAATATAATATTACTCTTAAAAGAATCAATGATATTGTTCAAGGCAAATAAAATGTAATTTTATAGAACAAAATTGCTAAAATTAATATACACATATATATATATATATATATTAAAGATTTCTCATATATGGTTTCAAGTTTTCTATTTTGTTTCCTTCATTATTATTCACTTGTTAACCTGATATGCGTGGAGCCTAAAGCGAAATTGTCATGGCACTGTCATTGTGACCAGGGGTTCACACTGTGGAAACTGACATGGAGAAGAGTGAATTGAAGGTTAAAGGTGCGATCGACCCAGTTAAAATTCAGAAACAAATAGAGAAAATAAGTAAGAGAAAGGTTGAGTTGATATCTCCAAAAATCAAGGCCAAGGAAAGTGTTACAGTAGAGAAGAAAGTCAAAGAAACTAAAGAAGTCAGTATCATTTCATTCTAACTATAAAGTTTAATACCAGAACCTGCATCTTACTAATAATGGAAATCACAAAAAGCAATATTTGCATGTGTGTGTACTTATGATCTGGATGCATGCATGTTTGCATTTCACATGGAGTACTCAAAATAACAATTTTGTACTTCATAACATTTCCAGACGAAACTCTGTCATCCAGAACTGAGCCATTACAGCTAGCATCACATGCACCACAGAAACCCTCCCATTTTCATTTTAGAAACCAACATGCATGGTCTCCAATGAGGTGGACATTGCTTTTTATCACTGAAAAACATTGTCATTCATGCATGTTATGGATGATACTTCACACCCAACAAAAAATAGAATTATTTCAAACAACTTGAAGAATGCAATATGTAACACATAGCAGAATATCTTGTGTCCATTAGCATTGGAGGACCGTAGTAAATATTATTATTATTATCTGAACTGATTGCGTTTCCAATATGGTGTTCACAATTTTCCATTCATTTATAAGTGCTCTATCTTGATTTTATCAAATATTATACTCATCCCTAGGTAAAAAAGCATCTTCTAAACACACATTTCTTCAATTACTATATACTTATGGAAATGTAAAAACTGGTCTTGTTTATTTGTTCACAAGTTGATTTCGCGTACAACATCAGTGAAAGTTCACATGCACTGTGACAAATGTGAGCAAGACCTGAGGAAAAGGCTACTAAGGCACAAAGGTAACAACCAAAAGAGTGTTAAAACAATTAAACTCTGTTCCATGTTGATGTAGGGTTCATAATAAGTCTGTCAACAACATATATATGCAGGTATTCACAACGTTAAAACTGACATGAAAGCACAAAATCTAACGGTTGAAGGAACCATTGAGCCTAAAAAACTACTATCGTACTTGAAAAAGAAGGTGCACAAACATGCAGAGATTATAAAGTCAGAGAAAAAGGAGGAGAAAAAAGAAAAAGAGAAAGAGAAAGAGAAAGAGAAAGAGAAAGGTAAACCAGCCGAGAAAGGTGAAAGTAAACCCAGTGAGAAAGGAGATGGCAAAACTACTGGGAAAGATGAAGGGAAAATCACTGAAACAACCAAGATTGTAGAATTTAAGGAAGAGAAGGTTGTGGAGGTTAAAACTAAAGAGGGCAATGCGCCATACTTTATTCATTACGTTTATGCTCCCCAAATGTTTAGTGATGAAAATCCAAATGCTTGTTCTGTAATGTAGAAAGAGTGTTCTGACTTTAGTTGGGATTCTTAATTCCCTAATTTTATCCTACAATTGAAATATAAATGGAATTATCAAAATATGCAAAAGAACTTTATATAAGCAAGAAACTTTTTGTTATATTCCAAGATTTATTTGTTTGAGATCAAACTGAACATCTTTTCCATATTATGTTTTTCATTACAACTTTGTTTATTTATTTACAATGCTAGTTTGCATTTATGGTTTATATATTGCTTACTAATCCATTATAATCCATACTTCAGCGTTCTGGGAATTACAAAATGCAAGTTAGTGATGACACCCGGATAACATAAAGCAGCCATAACTTGCTCACTCATTAAATTACGGCTTACTAGCTATGTTTTGAGAAGTATATCTTGCTGAAAATGCGCAACCCTAAATCCATATTAAGCAACATCAACATAAGGAATCTGTTAATTGAACTAAAAGGGCAGAGAGCTAATTGTGGGGAATGTATGAGGCTCTCTCTCTCTCTCTTTCTTTCTCTCTCTCTCTCTCTCTCTCTCTCTCTCTCTCTCTATATATATATATATATATATATATACATACATATATATATATATATATATATATAGAGAGAGAGAGAGAGAGAGAGAGAGAGAGAGAGAGAGAGAGAGCAACTATAATTTTTAATTATACTCCTAAAAACTATAATTTTTAATTATACTCCTAAAAACTTGTTATTCTTTTTGTGACATTTATTTGCTTAGAGGTTGATTCTAAAAAAAAATAAAAAATGCTTTAGAGTCTTGATACAACACACATTCTACTCATAGAAAGTTGAAACTCATAAGTAGAGCTAAGGATTTTTGGTATGGTAATAATCTACTTGGAAGGCACCAGTTTGTGACAACTGATTGAAAAGAAATTAAAGAACTTGGAGAAAAATATATACGCCAACCCCATCAAGAGATATTTACCCGAATAAATATCAAGGTGTTCACATAGCTTCTAGTTCTAAGGATGACAATAAAATTACAGACTCCTACACAAGTGACAATGGTAACAAGATCTTGGTGATGAGGAAAATCAAGTACCATCAAAGCCTAATTCTAAAAATGAAACACAAGTACCGACATATGTAGAATTAATACAATTTAAACCATGTGTAGTAAACCCAAGACCGACTCAAGACCTAAGATGATAAATTTAAGTGAAAATTTTAATATTTAATATTATGTAAATAACCTTTATTTAACTTTCTATATTATAATTGTTCTAAATTTAAAAACCACTATTCTTGCCTTTTAAGATACACTATTACTACTTAAGTTTTTGCATCTAGTAAGCTTGCTCTCATCTCTTTTTTGATAAGAAGATCTTGTGATATAATTTATCTTTAGTTTTTTATCAAATTTAATTTTAAGTATCGTTTTACAGGAAAATTATAATTGCAATAAGGGGGCCTTTTTATAATAGCCCTAGGCCAAGAGTCAACCATATGTAGACCTAATATTGCCTATTAAAGAGTCAAAACTTCATTTTTGTTTTGAGAAACAAAGAGTCACAACTTGAAAGGGAAAGTGCAACAAGAGAAAAAAAGTATTAGAGGGTGCACATGTGAAAATAAGTTTGATGCATACGTTACTCTTCAAATCTCCATGGTGCACATTATTTGAAAAAAAAAAAAACAAAAAACAAAAAAAATTCATAGTACATGAAGTGAAAAGGATATTATACAATGATGGTTCTTATGTATCAAGATAATATTATATATTATGCATTATTGATTCACCCATTAATTTTATCATTTTAAATGCATTTTCATTGATAGAACTGAAACCTTTTCTTTTTAGTACTATCAAAAGTGCTTCAAGAGTTGGTGCATGTCAAGCTCAACATCTTTTATCATTAAATACTTTAAATTTGAGGTGAAGTTTTCTCCAACCAAGAAAAAATGATGCATGGGATGCAACTAAAATTAATAGTAATACATTTTATTTTGATTTTACATTTTAATTTAATTTAATTGATAACATTTTTTTTTTCTTTCCTTGTTTGTTGTAAGTGCATTCTCATCTAGAAATGCAAAAAAAGAAAAAAAAAAAGAAAAATCATTTTACCTATCAAAAAGACACATTATCTATTTTACATGACCATTTTTACAACATACCCTGCATCTCATTCTTTATTTTACATTCTATCACATCAAAATAATATATTTGATTATTTTCTGCCCATACCAACGATAGCAACTGAGCTCAAAACACCACCACCTCACGGCAAAATCAGCTGCCACCAAGATCCAAAATCCAAAACTATACCCACCTCTAACCCAGCAACAACCCACACTAATGTCAATGACCACTAACAACATACAACCAAAAAAAAAAAAAATCCAAATATGAGAGAAACTCACCAAGATAACCTAGATCTACAAAATGTAACAACATGTTGATGCAAATGCCGACGACCACCAACACCAATGACTGTCACAACAACCCAGTGACTACCTAACTCACACCACCCAAAGACTACCGGCAATGACCACCACATGCAATAGTTGCAACATTGGTGTTTAGGGAAGTATTCGAAGAGGAGAGAGAGTGTAAGAAAGAGGAGAGAGGGGCAGAGAATAAAAAGAGAGAATAAAATAACAATAAAAACAATTTACATGTTGCTACAGCAGCACGTAAATGTACATGACACTATAGCAAGTTGTAAAATTCAAATGCAAAATTCCTCACTGGATGGAGCATTTTTTTTTTTTTTTGGGTGCATTTGTGTGAATAATATTGTTGGAAAATTTAAACCCCGGTTGATAGAATTAATAAGTATTAAACTCAAGTTGTTAATTAGATTTATTATGAATAAATCTTGTTAAAATAAACAAACATCAATATCATGCACAACGGAATAGTAAATAAGACAAGATATGATGACTCAGGAAAACTAATGAAACAAACTAGTTTTACAGTAAAAAAAACTAGGGGAAAACCTTCCCAAAAAGCAATTCACTATAATAAAGAGAAGTTTCAAATCTAGTACAAAATCTTTGTCCCTAGATTCTATAATCCCCGTAGATGAACTTATAACAGAAATTTTTTACCGCTTCAAAACGTCTGAACTCTTCAATATTTGAAAGAGAAGTTTCAGATCTAGTACAAAACTTTTGTCCCTAGACTCTACAATCCCCGTAGATGAATTTACAGTAGAAAACTTCTACCACTTCAGAACTTCTGAACTCTTAAATATATGAATGTCACCCTTTTGCAAAAATCTCAATACGTGACTAATCAATGATGCATGAATCCCAGTACGTGACTAACTATAGCAACTTAAAGAAGATGTTGTTGGTTGTAAAGTTCTTCACTTCATCAACAATAAAGATTAAGAAGTACTTGGTTACAAAACCCTAAGGCGCAAAAGACACAGTAACTTGTTACAGAGAGAATAAGACACTCAGTCAATTTTTCATATGTTCTCTATGTGCATACTCACTCAATGCATACATGACGGCTTTTGAAATAAACCTTATATATGTCTAGGGTTGTGGAAAAAGAAACCTCATATAAATATACAAGCATGGACCGAAAATCAGATCTGAAAATTCTGATTTCGTAAGTCTCGATAGATTCAGCTTCTATCAAGCTTCCTTCATTAAGTCTCGATAGATTTTCTGTAGAGATATCTATCAAGATTTAATTAACAGCTTTTCTTCACTTGTTTTTTGGTCCAATCTTCATAGCTTTAATACTTGGCTTCAACAATATGTTCTTGAAATACTAAACCTATCCTAGATCTACCCATTTACAAGTAAAATGCATTTTGTCAAACGATTAGCCAATTACATAAAATATTTCCTTTACAAATGTTATGCATTTTGCATTTTCTAGGGTTTTGGATCACCTAATGGGAATGCTCTAACCTTGTAAACTCTACTTAAAGGCTCCAAAAAGATATCATGGGACATGTTGAATTTCTTTGCAGCCTCCTTAGGTGTTTGATTCCCTAGGTTTACTAGAAAATGCATTTTGCATTTTCTAGGGTTTTACCTCACCTAATGGGAATGCTTTAACCTTGTAAACTCTACTAAGGCTCCAGAAAGATATCATGGGACATGTTGAATTTCTTTTTAGCCTCCTTAGGTGTTTGATTCCCTAGGTTTACTATTATTTTATACTCTTATTGAATTAGTTATATGTATGAAATTTGGTGTAATTTATCACCTTGTTTTTCCTATCCTTATTTGTTGAGCTCTACTTAAAGGCTCCAAACTAACATTATAGGATATGTTGAATTCGATGAATAACATGGAATTGAGACTTTTCTCCTGACTTCATTCAATCTTAATCAGTACTGATTCCTAGATTTACTTTCTATATACTTGGTATTGGTTTCAAGCAACTTTAATTACTAATTCTTGGTTTGTTTTTATTTTCTTCACTTGTTGAATTTGTGTTACGTCACTGCCTATAAATCTAAAATAAGGTTACAATTATATGTAGGGCATAAAATAGGATTTGATGAGAGAAAAAGTTAAGTTAATAGATATCAAAACAACTACGATTGCTTTCAAGCTTAAAAATATAAACAGCTGTCTTCTAGAAGTGTTTTGTCACTAACTCTCACTCTGAAATTTGAACCTATAATTTTGGTAGGTTAAATAAATTTGAATTTATTTTATTCCTCCCATTAAGAATGTTGACATCCCTTTCTCAAAAAAAAAAAGAAAAAGAAAAGAAAAAAAAGAATGTTGACATCTAATCTATATGTTCATAAAAGATTGAACGTTATACACTCAATCTAGTTATCAAAGTTAGCTCATCCACTAAAGAGAATTCTACTCAACATTTCTTCTAAGGTTTCTTATCATTTGGACATTGTCTTAGATGCAGTTATCCCCAGAATAAAGTCGTTATGATGAAAAGTTATAACCTTTAATATATGCAAAGAAATTAGAAATACTTTTCGTTAAGTAAATGAATATGACTTCATAAAAAAGGCCATTGCATCAAATGGCCTAATTGATCATTTACAAACTAGCTAGCTCTCGCCCCCAATTTCCTCGAGCTTAACAAGAGCAAACTACATATAATTGCTCAATAGAGAATGCCTACTAATAACAACATAAGTTTATATAGATACATATAATAATTCATTTTGTACACACAGTATTTCTTGAAGGGTAGACACACCAAATACCCCCCAAAAAATAGTGATTTTTCTCAAGGGAAATAACCAAAGTGCGACTGCCTAAGAAATTTTAGTGACATAACATAAGTGATATCGTCACAAAATTTCCCCTTCTTTGGTTGAACTCCTGGAACTGATGTGATCTAATGGATCTTATTTTATTTTTGTTCTTATTTGTTGTTCAATGAATTTTTGAGTCAGTTTATCAAAATAACGATCAAGTGATGCCTAGAAATGATTGGTCCAAGAGAATATCATCCAAATTATTACAGGAATTGTTCCAACAGCAAACAAGTCTTGGCCCAAAAAAAAAAAACATCAATTCCATAGACAGACTTTCCTGAATATTAGGAACGTTCCTAGATTTTATCTTGAGGGATTTAAGGGAGATAAATAAAGTTTGTGATGGAGGGAGATAAATTAAAGTTGGTTAGTATTTTATTTATTACTATAATAATAATAATAATTATTATTATTATTATTAACCCGCAGGTCCACCAAGATCACATGGATATACCAATTATCTTTGGAGTTAAAATCTTATTTAATCTTCAAAATAGAAAAACTAAATCTTATTTAATCTAACTATACATTCTTTACTAAGATTTAAAGACAAGTTCATCATTGACCCTTCAAGATTGAATTAGATATCCTATTAAAAAAAATACTATTCAATTAGATATAATATATTCACTCATTTTTCTCAACTGCTTAAAATTTGGAAGACCTTTTGATAGATTTTGTGGCTTGCTTATAGATTATTTATAAACTATAATACTATACAATATTACTTACTCCATGATGGTCAGTGAGCAGAAATTAACCGAACAAACCACATCTTCTAACGAAGAAAAAAGAAGTTCCATCCATAAAAGATCAACATCCACCTCAAAATCCATCTCAGAAAGTCAGAAACTAAAGTTCACAACCATTAACAAGCACAGCAAATTAAACAAGCAAGTACACAGTAGATGATTAGTAATTGTACAAAGATTTTGAGGTCTAAAAGGGATGCCCTAACCTTAATTCTCCTGAACCAAATTAGGTCAATTAATAAGGCTGCCGTCCACCTGAGTTCCCGGCCCAACCATCGCCCGATAACTGACCACCATTCGGCATGTTAAGCGGCAGATTAAAGAACGGCAGCCCCGAAGACGGGTCCGGAAATGGATTATTAATTCCACCACCACCATAGGATTGTGAGACTTGCTGCTGCTGCTGCTGCTGCTGATCTTGCTGTAGCGATGATTCTTCTTGCTCATCTAACGGCAACCTCTCATAAGCCACATTAGTGAACGACGAAGCAATGATGATGACAGGTCCTGAGGCGATCAAAGCTCCGGCGACGTTACCTCCGACGACTTGCCCTTGTCCTCCAGCCAAATATATGGTCAAACTAGTGGCGCCAGGCGGAGCAGGAGGTGGTAGGAAAGAACCTGACAGTGATAGTATCTCGAAACGGCCTGGTAGCGTGACAACGGCGCCAGAAGCTGAGGGTTGCCGGAGACTTACGTTTGTGACGGTCCCCGTCCCGCTTAGAACACAGATCCCACGTTGACGCTTGCGAGCATAGGTGGCGATGGAGTCAAACACGTCGCAGCCGGTTGTGACCTCCAAGATATGAGCTCGGAGAGTGTTTGCACTTTCTCTTGTGATTATCACAGGAGGTTTTGGCTTGTTTTTGGAACCTGGGGGTCGACCTCTTGGTCTGCGACCCCCAATATCGCCTGAACCAGTGGGGTTAGGGTTGACCAGCTCGAGCTCTTGTGGAATATTGTTGTTGTTGTGGTCGTTTTCTTCATGATCATCGTCGTTGTTGTGTTGTCTTTGGAGGTTAAGGTGTTGAACAAAGCGAGAAGATGCTGAGCCCAAGTCTAAGCCAGCCATACACAGATCGAGCTAAAGCTCTATAGAAAGAGAGAGAGAAAACACACAAAAAACCAAAAGAGAAAAAAAAATTATAGTAAAAAATGTAAAGTGAAATTCAGAATATTAATAATAATAATTAGTGGGGTTTAATATTTTAAGGTTGTTTTTAAAGAAAATGAGAGATCATGATGATTGAAAACCCTAGAGTAAAAGAAAAGAAAAAGGGGAATCGGAGAAGTGCAGAGAGTTGAGAAGGGAAATAGGGAAGAGAAGAGGGAAAGAGATAAAAGGGTGTAGCAGAAGTAGCCATTCCCACTTGTTCTCAACCAAAAAAGTAAACTTGTATTAAAAAAAGAACAAAAATATTATCTTGTAGATTATGTTCTTGATTGGTGGTTTAGTTTAATTTATTTTCTAATGAGCTTTTTAAAAAGTAATGTAAAACATGGGGTGAATTGTTTGATGTATATGTCTATGTCCAAGGATGCATCGTGCTTGGCCCCAAAACATAAAAAATGTTTTTGGGTTTTAATTTTTTATTAGGCCAATAAAGAGAGAGAGAGAGAGAGAAAGAGAAGTACCTCATTTTGTGGTGTATAATAATTAATTACGTACTGAATGATACAGTGAGTTGAAACTTGAACAGGCTTTACTTGGTTTTAATCTACAGCTATAGAGCAAAAAAATGAATTAGTAAATGATTCGGATTTGTCAATGATAATGAAACTTATCAAGGAAATAAGATTAAACGTGCACAAGCACGTGTATGTGAGGACTTTGTTGTGAGCCAATGAACTTTTTATGAGAATTAAGGATTAGACTCTGAATCTATAAGCGATTTTACCTGTGTTTTAACTTTCAAACATTAGTGATCATCATTTCTAATAAGATATAGATGTTTTAAAAGCTCACCAAAAAGAAAGAGAAATGTTTAATTATTTTAATAAACTGTACCTCAAGAAAACACTAATATGTTAGTAATGGTCCCCATTCAGCGGCACTCTTTTTGATTAATCTGGAATATAGTATTTACGTTGGATTAGATTCCACCAACCATTTGTCGTTGTTTTTTTTTTTTTTTGGAGGACCAACCACTTGGTGTTTAAATGGTGAGGGATATCATAGTTGCTCACTTGCTCGCAGACCACGACGGAAAAAGAGGGACTCGACTTTCTATTCATTTATATTGGAATTGTTTATGTAATAGAGAGCATTGTGAGGGAGAAAGGATAAATTAAGACCCGAAGTGAAAGATTATTGTTTTGGTTCAGTTGACTGTTTATGCCAGCACACACAAAGTCTCATTAGTATATGAAATTATTGGGTTACAACAAAAAACTACTAAGAGTATATAGAGAGAGACTAGTTCTAAACTAACCATAATTATTAATTGTAGTCAAAGTTATGATGTTCAGTACAAGTGATGTAGTAGAACAAGTTGTACAAATAACATTGAATTTAGACTAACATCTCAAACATCTCCCTCAAACTAAAATCTCTAACATCTCTCAATTTGTCAATTTAGATTAATTGACACCATATATATATGGCAACGGGCAGTGGATAGACGATGGTTTCTATTGCTAGATGTTATGGTCGTATTAGTGACTCGAATAATAATATCAGTAGATGAAGGTATCATGAGTGGCAGGACGAAAGTGAAAACAACAATCAGAATGGCGAAAACGATTGTGGGCTATGTCACCAACACTGGTCCACTAGTGGACTAAGTTCCAAAACTCCTAACCAGTATTTTGGGAATAAAGATAATTCCTCATAATAATAATTATATGATGTATGTGAGACGAGAAAATTTTACACATGCTTGGAGGAATAGTCATCAAGCACTCTCAATTAGTTTTGGACACACATGATATAAAAGAAAATAATAATAACAATGTAAAAAAAAGATTACAATATTTTCAACATGTAAATGAAGTATTTTAAGTGTGGGTTTGGATCCACGTTCACGTTCACATTAACGTTTCCTTGCGTTTGCACGTTTTCAACGCTTTTTTTTTCTTTTTTTATTTTTATTTTTTATTTTTTTTAAAGACCAGCGCTTGGTGCACTGTTCATGGGACATGAATAGTGCACCAAGGCATATGAACAGTAAAAAAAAATGAACAGTAATTTTTCACCAATTTAAAAATTATTTTATTATAGTGTTTTCAGTTTTCAATTTTTAGTTTTCAGCAAAATAAATTGTATCAAAACGGACTCTAAAACTAATAAATGTATAAAGAAAGAGTCAACTAAACTTTTTTTTTTTGAGAAAAGAGTCAACCAAACTTAATATATATGTTCTAAGACTAAGAAAATTATTGCATCTTTCTCCGTCATTAATCAAAAGCAAAGTGTAGAATAAAAAACAAGCTATCTTGCCTTAATTACTTAAGCATAGCATAAAGAAAAAAACGTGGACTTATTCTATTTTTTCAATTAAGCCATTACTCATGAGAGAATTAAGTCATGCTATTCTTATTTTATTTTAATTCATTGTAAATAGGGGTGTCCATAGGTTGGGTGGGTTTTGGTTGAGGGTAAAACCGTCACTCAACTCGCTCATGTCAGGTGAGGAAGTCTTGGACCCGTCATTGACCACCCACTACTTCGGGTGATCGGTCGAAAGTTGTTTGGACAATACTTTATTCAAATCACAAAATTGGATATAAACATAGATCACCCGAAGTAGTGGGTGGTCAACGACGGGTCCAAGACTTCCTCACCTGACATGAGTGAGTTGAGTGACAGTTTTACCCTCAACCAAAACCCACCCAACCTATGGACACCCTTATTTACAATGAATTAAAATAAAATAAGAATAGCATGACTTAATTCTCTACCTATAAATCTCAAAAATCTAGTAATACAAATCCAAAAAAATCTGTGTTTATATCCAAAATTGAGAAATATCTAACTAATAAATCTCAAAAATCACAGTCAAATTCCAAATCCATGAAATAAATTGGACATAAACACAAATCAATTAAATTAAATCCCAAATCCAACAATTTTTTTTTTCCTCAAATCTAGTAATACAAATCCCATAAACAAAACCAAATAACTTGGGAAACAAATCATCACAAAGGTGAAGAGAGACATCATCCACAAAGGGGATTTTAGGAGATTAATCGGAAAAGATATGGGTTGTGCTGCATGGGTATTGATCCCTCTCTCATGCACCATGCCATGATCGAGTGAGCAAGAGCCTTAAGAGAGAGATCTAATAAATGAAATGAAATGAAATTCCTGGATTTGAAGGGATGAGATAATGCTACATGTCAATCATCTGAATGAAGTAATCTAGACACTTAATTAGAAGATGACCGATATACAAAGGCAACATTTTAAAAAAAATTTTGGACTGGCCGATTTTTACGGGTTTCAAATTATAACACCAGCCACTCGACCCATGTTGCAGCCAGTTTCTCTCGCCTGATCGAATCGGGTAGTGATATGGCCGGCTAGATTTTTTTTCGGATCCGAGTGGATTTGGAGAGCCCTAATTGTAGAGTTAACATCATTGGAAAAATATTATGGGATATGACCTATTTTAAGAAGCAATATTCAAATACTTTTTTCAGACACACATATTTGAATGAGCCATCTAATATATTTATTTTAAAAAAAAAATTCAACATGTACATTATTATTATTATTTTTTTAAATCATGTGCTTTGAGGAGGATATGACCATTGGGCCCACTTGGCCCTTTAGTGGCTCCGCCACTAATTTATTAACTGATATATGTACAACAGAAAATTGTAAAAGGTTACATTTTTACAACGCGAAAAACTACTGTACTACAAAGAGTCTATTAAGTTATAAAGAGATTAATAATAGATTAACCATAGAATAATCATAGGATTAAGTACAAATCATGGTGTGTAGTGTGTACTACAACTAGTGTGTAGTAATATAAGTTGTATAGAATCTATAGATGTATTGAATGTAGACTATTGTGTTTTTAAAAATTGTTCAAATGGGGCCAAAGGATAAGCATAAAACAAGGGGACTAAGCGACCAACATTGCCTCGAAAACAAAAGGGACAAAAGAAAATGAAAAGAGAAGCCAGTTTGTTCAAATCGTCCAAAACCCCTAATTATTAGTGTTTTATCTTCTCCACCGCCACTTCGTTTCTTTTCTTTTTCGTTTTTATTTTTCCCCATCAAACAAGACAACCCAATATTATAACATGTCATGAATCGAGCAAACTAAAATCCAAAATCTATAATGTACCATATGTCAAACATATTACATATTTTGAGATGAACTATCTCTTCATATAGGAAACATAAAATATATGGCTTGTGTCATAGAAAACATAAAATATACTTTCTTATGGACTAATAAAACATATGGCTTGTGTCATGTACAGTTGCCAATTAGTTCAGTTGATAATAAACAAATATACTATTAGATGAGGAGACCCAAAATAAACCTATCAAAATCTATACTTAACTATAATGTGGGACCTTTCTGAAAAAAAAAAAAAAAAAAAAACTATAATGTGGGACTTTCCAAGAATTTGAACCGAGGACTATATCTTAAAAATTCAATAATGTTTAAGCACATTAAAAGTATTAACTCTTTTTTTTTTTTTTTTTTGAGAGATAATAAGTATTAACTCATTTGAATGTACTCTTTCTACACTTGTTTATATTCAATTACTATACAAATCAAACTTTGTTTCCTAATTGTTCCATCTAAAAATATAATAATTAAAAGGAATTGACCACTATTTATGATTGATATCAAAAGTTTTTTTTTTTTTTTTGATAAACATTTCAAAAGTCTTCTTAATAGGGAGGCGCAACTTAGAAACAAATAAATAAGTTACATGTCCCTTTTCATTTGATTTGGTCAAAAACTATTTGTTAACTAGGTCTTGGTATGCTACGGCCCACATTTGTTGCAATTCTATCATGTCAACTGATGAAAGAATTTTCACCAAAAAAAAAACTGATGAAAGGATGGTGCCGTACCTGATGGTATGAAGCTTTAGGTTTATGGAAAAGTTTACATGGTCAAATCTAGCAATATCTTTAAAGAACCTTTTTTTTTTTTTTTTTTTTTTCTTTTTCCTTTTTCATCTTCTTTTTTGATTTCTGTGTTGAATAAGTACCAAAAAAATAAAAGATGCCTAACTATAACACGTAATTATAAAAAATTAATGTAATTTTTTAATTTAAATTTATTTATTGTTAATGAGATTATACAAGAATGGATTTTAAAAAAAAACTAAGTAAACTGCTAGATTTAACGTGCGCTAGTTATTAGGAACAAATATATTAAACGTGCGTAATATATATTCAAATAGAGTGTTAATTTTTAAGAAAAAAAAGTTTATTTTTTTGTTTTTTTGGGAAGAAAAAAAAGTTTTTTTGGTAATTTTTTTGTGAACTTTATTGAATTAAAATTTTAACTCTATTTTTTATTTTTTAAGAATAATAATTATCTAATAGATTATGGGTATTTTTTATATTTTTTTCTTAAAATTTAACTAACTTTCACTCTTAATAAAAAAAAAATTAACTAATTTTTTGAATTCTCTTAATATATAAAGATATATAGAGACATGCAAGGGGAATAATGACAACAAGAGAAACAAATGGTGTCTCTTGTCTTTTTCCTTTCCCTCTTACTAAGGTACTACCATATCTTTAATTTAAAGATACCATTTGGTTGTGATGTATAACTCATAGTAAGTTGAATAGTCGGTATATTATATATACCCTCTTCTAATCTAATCATAGTATTTTAATATTTCTTTCAAATCGGTATTCAACTTTCAAATCGGTATTCAAATCAGTATTCAACTCTCTTGCCCGTTATGCTAGACAAATTAACGATGATTGTATATGGCTGGAGGAAACCCCTCTGCCAGCTCAAAGAGCTTTGTATGAGGACTCTGTTTCTTTGTTGGTTAATTGAAGTTGAGTTCATTTTCAAAAAAAAAAAACTTTCTTTTTGTAATCTTGACATTTTTCAAGAAAAAAAGAACTTCATTTTTTTAACATTAAATATATTTTTCCATATCAAGAAAAGGGAAAATTATTACATAGTCCGGCATTACAGATCAGCCAATTAAATGATGACACGTTATTAATGGAATTCTTATAACTTCACAAGCCGTTGGGGATTTATTTCAAATTGAAATTTAAATAAAAAATTTCAGCGGGTGCTTTTTACGTTTCAGGCAACTCAAAATCTTAAACCCACATAAACTCATCTCTAATCTCAAACCCATGACTTTCTCTCTTCCACTGAAACCCACTATCTCTCATCGTTCTCCATGGATTTGGTCTCCGAGATGAGATCGCTCTTGACACGTTGAAACTCATTATTGATGATTTGAATTGCGTATATTTTGGGATTAACAATTTCTTGTTTGGGGATTAGGTTGCAATGTCATTAGGATTTGCATTTTCCCCAACTGGGTCTTGTGTTTTAATTTGTACTTGTAGATGTTTGACTTTGTTTATGTATTGCTTAATCTTATTGTTGATGCACTCTCTATTACAGCAACTGGGATTCTTTGATTGTATCAAAGTTTTAAAAGATTCTATTCATCAAAATGTGTAAGACAAATGTAGCCTTAATGTTGCTTATATCTATAATGTATTACTCCTATTTAAAGGGCTTCTCTTGTTTGGGATACTCATTTTTTTGGTTCAAAAAAGCTCCTATACCCTTATAATTAAGTAGAAACAAAACTAAAGGATAATCTGGTAAAAATACAACTATAACTCCCACTAAAATATTGTCTAAAAAATAGGGCCACTCCTTTATTGATTTTTAAATTGCTTTATCAACTTATAAATTATATTTACAAAATAAAAATTATATATATAAATAAACAGAAGACTTAGGTACATTACTTAGGTGCTGTTTTTTAGGTTTCCTTCTTAAAATTCTGTCATATGAATTTTTTCTTATGAGATGGAAGTGTATGTTTTGATTAAGTAACCTCATGGTTGAATCTTAAGAAGAGAACCTAAAAAACAGTACCTAAAGTACTATACTTAAGTTTTGTCCTAAAATAAAAATACAATTTTTCCTACAAAAAGTACTATTTAAGGGGCTTCATCTGTTTGGGATCCTCATTTTTTTTTTGTTCAAAAATGTCTCTATACCTTTATGTTTAATTAGAAACAAAACTAAAAAATAATCTGGTAAAAATACACCATTTAAACATTGCCTAAAAAATAGGGTCACTCTCACTAAAATATTGCCTAAAAAATAGGATCACTCTTTTATTAATTTTCAAATTATTTTATCTACTTATAAATTAGATTCTCAAAAAAAAGAATATATATATATATATATATTGTAAGGACCCGATTTGAGTTCCTAGCCCAGCACGTGGATGGACTTAGGTCCAAGAAGCCCAAAACAATGAATTTGTAGAGGAATGGGTAGGAAAACTGGGTTTCAGTTGGTCAAACAACGAGCTAGATAGGTTTGATAACAAAAAGATGAAAATGGACAACTGTAAAATGAAGAAAGAACGTCCTCGGCGAAATCCGAGGACAATAGTTCTTATATAATGCTCTTAGATAATGTTACAAGTTTGATTGTGGATTGCTACAGTATTTGTTTTCTCAATTTTCCGATCCCTCATCTTGTTTTCTCCTTTTTCTTTTATACTCTTTTCCCTTTTCATCTCTACCTTCCACCTGTATGCTAGATGTTTAGGGCTGGTACTTGTCCCATCAGTACTTCTCATAAGTTCTCAGGTAGTAGCTGTAAGGTTGAAATATACTGTTCAGGTATCACTTCTACATTAATGCGGCCAGGGGATTAGCTACAGTGCATTTAATGCGGAGGTAGCAGCTTTCTCCCTAGATATTTTGGAGCTCATTCTTATCTTATATCTTTGCAGTGCTTATTCGTCCCAACTAAATTTCAGGGGTTGTCATCCTTGCTGTCATTCCATCTTCCAGGACCTCGGCCAAGTTCAGCTGAGGAAGTTTTCATCCTCGGCACATTCTCCGGAGCCATTATGACCAAACCTCACCTTTTATTCATCAGCGCAATCTCCTCTGATGAAGACATCTCCTCCTTGGGCAAGTCCTCGTTCTCGGCTTGGGCCACAGGCCCAATATATGAATAAATAATGGATTTCTGGGTCCAAGGGCCCTACATATATATATATAATAAAAACAAAGGTTTTTCTTCTTCTTTTTTGCTACAAAATAAACATGTAATATTTGTTGATTTTTTGAAGCTAGTCTCATGACACTTCTGGTTGTATTTGTAGTTCTAAATGTGTAAGTAAATCTCAAATTAGAATGAATGAAAAACTATGACACTAAAAAAAAAAAAAAAAAAAAAAAAAAAAAAAAAAAAAAAAAGCATCATCGCACGCAAAGCGCATGTGACGAGGCTAGTGTATTATATATGAATGGCCTTCTAATGAGTTCCATTGAAATTAATTAGGATGATTGACATTATAATGAAATTCAAATTTAGGGATGGACCATGTTTGAGTCTCAATTACCGTTTTACTTTAGGAAGAGTTAGTAGATTATTTCAATTGTACTTCATTATCAGTAGCTAGTTTAGTTGGCTTGAATTGCGGATAGGAAGGTTATATTAAGGGGTAACTTTTGAAGAAAAAAAACCAAGCAGTTAATAACGTTCTTTTTTTCATAACATCACATGCTAATATCATGATGATGTGTGAATACAAAACCTGAGTTCTTAAAGATCAACTAGATGCGTGTAAATAACTTTCTTAAGCTGTGAATAAATAGTGTGTAGAACATTCCATTAAAAAAAAAAAAAAATAGTGTGCAGGACAAAAAACTCTCCTGAACTTGTAAATTAAGCTTCCTAAATCAATACCCTTAATTAGTTGAAATTTAGATCAACTTTCAGTTGATGAACAACATGTGTAATATCATTGGCAACAATATCTCTTTTTTAAGTCAAAACAGATAAAGGGACAGAAGTCATAGAACCATTTTATATGATTATATGTATTATTGGGACTGGTCATGTTGATTTGCATTATGAATACATTATACATGTTTTATTTTTGAAAGAAAAAAAAAAATTACATTATACATGTGATTTGTATCCTATTGCTTGTCTCTCTATACATTTAGTAATTGTTCAACATTCAAACTTTCAATAATATGAATTCTGCATTCATATCTTGACTATTTAATTTTGAAGTCTCAGATTGTCATAAGTTAGCTATGAAATCTGAAGTTACTGAGATTGAGGTTAAGAAGGTTATCTTTAGCATGGATGGAGACAAAGCCCCTGGACCTGAAGGTTTTAATGCGCATTTCTTCAAAAAAGCATGGGATGTGTGCATACAGATTTGGTTGCTGCAATCCGATCTTTCTTTCTTTCAAGAAGGCTTTTGGGTGAGGTTTATGCAACTATTTTATCTTTGATCCCTAAGTGCCCTAATTCTTCAAAAATGGGTGAATTTAGACCCATCTCTTGCTGTAATATTCTGTACAAGTGTATCACTACTATCCTAGCAAATTGATTTGAGCCTTGCTTAAATTCCATAGTTGGGTAGTATCAAACTGTGTTTGTAAGAAACATTGCAGAAAATATTCTACTGATGCAGGAAGTTATTAGAAACTACACAAGGGGAAGGGCCATCCAAGATGTACTTTGAAGGTTGATCTTATGAAAGCTTATGACTCAGTTGAGTGACACTTCCTTCTTCAATGCCTTATTTCTATTGGAATTCCCCCTAAATTTGTTTCTTGGGCCAGGGAGTGTATTATCACACCAAAATTCTCTATTGCTTGCAATGGTGGCCTTGTGGGATAATTCAAGGGGATCCGTTATCTCCTTACTTATTTGTATTGGTAATGGAAGTCTTTTCAAGAAAGTTGCAATCAGCTATCTCAAGCTCCTCTGCATTTAGATTTCATCCTAAATGTGAAGCTCTAAAACTCACTCATCTCTTTTTTGCGGACAGCTTGATGCTATTTTCAAGTGCTAATATCTGTTCTCTTACTATATTTCAAGATTCTCTTGAGGCTTTCAAAATAATATTAGGCCTTAGAGCAAATCCTACAAATAGTGAAAATTTTCTTGCTGCTGTTCCTGCACATTTAAAACAAGGAATCCTAGAGTTTCTTCAATTTAAAGAAGGGAAGCTGCCTGTTAAATATCTTGGAGTTCCTCTTATATCAGGAAGACTATCTGAAAAAGAGTGCAAACCTCTATAGATTAAACCAGTTAGGAAGGACATCACATGGTTAATCAATATCACTAAATTATAGAGAAGTATCTCAACAAGGGCAGTTTGGATTTATATTTTATTGTGGATTCTAAAGTGCAAAGAAGATTTGTAATGTCTGTTATACTATGTATGAAATGTAGCGTAGTGTCCCAATTAACAAGTGGTACATCTTACAAACAGCAATTTGCAAACCAACAAATAAATTCCACCTTGTAATATATAAACATTCTACACTATTTTTACAATAAGAAATGTGTATATAACTTAAAGAGTGTCTGTTTCTGTATAAAACACAATTGGATGCCTGGATAGGACAAGATGGACTAGAGTAAATAGATTATTATATATGTATCCTGTGGAAAAAACTGGATTAGGCTGACACCATATATGTTATCTACAGATTGTTTGTCTTACCTTCAGTGACTTAAACAAGTTTGACTACTCCCAAATGTAAATGCACCCCTTCAGTCATTTCCAAATAAAAAATTTCAAGAAAGGTTTCCATATTTGAAATTTTGGCTGCTAATTCTATTTCATTATTTAGACAAAACTTCAAAATTCTTGAATCCAATTCCAATCATGGGAAAGACAAACTTTTATTCCAAAAGTCAATGTACTCTCCAATTAATTTATTTGCATAGATTATGATTTGATTTACCCATCTCCCCCCATGTCACAAAAATCAAACCTTCTGTCGTGTAAGGTAAGTTTATACAAATAACCATCATCTAAGAAAAGTTTACGAGGGGCCAGTTACTACTGAAGTATATATTGTCAGGCAAGCAAAGCCAGTGTGTGTAACAAAAGTTTTTCTAGATAAGTAACAGAACTCTGAGTTGGATTAACAATTACCACGTTTTTCATAAGAGAACCAGCACAGAGAGAAACTTGTAATCATTTGTTTCCTTTAACGATTTAACCCATCAAATGCATTACGCCAATTGAGAATGACTAGTTTGAATATCGATTCTTTCATCGATTCAGCAATTGGTCCAGACATATCACCTCTAAAAATAGTCCTATCAGCATTTTTATCGAAGTCTTTAAAATTGTCTACTCCCACATTTGACTGTTAAACCACAGGAAAACCAGGTGATCTGCTAAACATTTTCTATAGAAAAACATAATGTTAATCAAAGCTAATTATGATTAAGAAACAAGAGGAGACCCAAAATAAACCTATCAAAATCTATACTTAACTATAATGTGGGACTTTCCAAGAATTTGAACCGAAAGCTATCTCATAAAAATTCAATAATGTTTAAGCTCATTAAAAATATTAACTCATTTGAATGTACTCTATCTACACTTGTTTAAATTTTATTACTATACTAACCAAACTTTGTTTCCTAATTGCTCCATCTAAAAATATAATAATCAAAAGGAATTGACCACTATTTGTGATTGACATCAAAAGTCTTCTTCTTCTTCTTCTTCTTTTTATTTTTTATTTTTAAGTAAACATATCAAAAGTCTTCTTAATAGGGAGGTACAACTGAGAAACAAATAAATAAATTACATGTCTCTTTTCATTTAATTTGGTCAAAAACTATTTGTTATCTAGGTCTAGGTACATTACGGTCCACATTTGTTGCAATTCTATCATGTCAACTGATGAAAGGATGGTGCGGTACCTGATTGTATGGGGCTTTAGGTTTTTATGGAAAAGTTTTCATTGTCAAATCTAGCAATAACCTTAAAGAACCTTTTTTTTTTTTTTACCAAGAAATTAAAGGTGCCCTACTATAACACACGTAATTATAAAAAATAACCAATGGTGATATTGATAACAAGGGGAACAGACGGTGCATCTCTTCTTTTTGGTGCGTCTCTTGTCTTTTTCTTTCAGGTACAACATATACTTTCTCCTTACTAAGGTCCTTCAAATTTTTCTTATGATGAGGTGTGTACGCTCTGTCACTTATGCTGAGTTAAAATTAATGGAAAACACCGAAACGTTATTATCCCAACTCGAGGATTACGCCAAGCCTTGAAGCCACAAGTCTACTCTTGCTTTCTGAGCTTAAATTATCTCTTCTTTGAGCAGTAAATCTTCAAGATGAGTCCGTAACTGTGATTGTGTTGCAATGCTCTATGTTGTATTCATGTAGTTCTGTGCTCCTTGTAGCTTTGCTGTCACCTCTGAAATTCCGGTTGATGATCCGTATGAATACCTTGGGGGCTGTTGTGGGACAGCCTCCCCGAACCTTAGGTTGAATTGTTACCATATAGAATCTAGGCTAAACACACCTTACACTTGCTAAATATTTTCCGTTTTTCCTCCAGGGTTTATCTGTTGGATCATCAGTTCCTTTCCTTTCATGGTCCTGTATATCACAGTATAGCAGTCGTTGGAATAGCATGCTCTTTATTCAAAATAAAGAAACCTGCAAAGCAGGAAACAGTTACCATGAGTACAGAAGCATATTCTTTACATGATAAGACTAGATGACAGTACCATGAGTTCTTCTAAAATAAGTCGCTTTTTAGAAGAACTCATGATAAACTATCTCTAGCTTAAATAGCATCTCCATCCTTAGGAAGAGCGCAGTGGAGAGGGCGGGTTCGAGGCTCACCAATTGCGTGTTTAACTTAACCAACAAATATATATATATAGGGTCATGCTAAGGGCACTCATTAACAATCCATTTTAGGAAAGTTTTGACACCACTTTTATAAGAAATGAAAAAAACTGTGAAAACATTAATTATTTTTTTCCTTTTCTTATAAAAGCTTTCTTTAATTGGATCTTTAACCAGTGCCCTAAGGATACTCATTAGCATTTCCCATATACATATATACACATACGCGCACAAACAAACAACCAGGGTTAGAGTAGCCTATTGCTAATTTGGTGATAAAAGCAACTCCTTTTAGTATCTCATATGGAAGCAGTCTTGTGATACTCTTGAAAAAGCCAAAGGAAAGCTAAGTCACTAAAAAATTCATCATCTGGTGCAACATTCATTTTTCTATTTGATTCTTTTCTATGCTTGATTTGGAAATGTGGTGAAAAGTGAATACAATCATGATGAACATGTGTCTATATGGTTCAAAATTTACTTGTATCTTTACTCTTTTCTTTCTTTTCCTTTTTTCCCTTATTGTGTTTGAAGTTTTACAAAGTGCCGTAATGGAGGCAGAGTGATAAATTCCACTAATGTGTATAGATAAATATGAATTATTGAATAGTCCCATAAGCTTAAAATGATTGGTTTTAGTCCCTTAAATGACACTGCCAAATTAAACACTGACAGGCAGTGTCTCTCATCATCTTGGTAACACAAGAAGAAATCTCTCAGTAATCTATCAACTGAGCTTCAAATAGTTTTGGGGTTGGGAAGATAGACATTGAATACTAAGGCATTTAAGATAGTACTGACCTGATCAGGGTGGCTTTAGCTGTTTGTGACATTACCTTAGCTAGCCAACCTTCAATTCTGACCTTAATTTTTGCCAACCATATGCTTGATGTTGTTTAGAATTAGAGGTAGACCCAGATGGGTAGAGTCTAGTTTTCCTGGTTTAAGGCCAATGTTATAGTTGGTGGATGCTTTGGTGGTTCCAGAAACATTGGCATTGAAGAAGATAACAAAATTTTTATTTTGTTCATTGAGAGGTCTGACCAACATTGGAATTTTTCAAAGCTACACAGAATGGCATTCAATTCTGCTCTCTTTCTTTTCCTTGAGAATATTGAGAACGTACGGCTAGAGATGCATTGATTGATCTGAATAAATTGTGCTAATCCTATTTGTCTTGCGTACAATGCATTATTTCCTAAGCTAAGATGGAGTTGTCATGAATGTTTCTGCCAAGGACAAACGCTGATTGCCATGAGAATATGATTTAGGTAGCAGGCTTTCTTCATTTTTTTTTTTTTTTTTAAAGAAACAAAGACTTTTTACAAAATACAAGAGATTCCTAGCTAAAACAGCAACAACAGATTGGGGACACATCACAAAAGGAATTTGACCATCAAATTTACAAGATAAAGTCCATTTTGCTAGAGTATGAGCAGCACCGTTAGCCTCTTTTCTGGCCCAAATAAAGCTAGTTTTGAGAAAAATACCCACATAAGGAGGGAATATCATACACCAGGCCTTCAACAACCAATGGCCCATTGGGGTTTTCTTACTGTGCCAGTTGGGCACCGCATTCTTAAACTTTTCTCCACTAAAACAGGTGAGTCATATTGAAAATCCAGGCCCACCAATTTCGGACTCTCCTATTAAAAATATAAAAAGGAGGGCTGCAAATGTTGGGCTAGACCCAACTATGGAAAGAAAAACTCTTCTGACACCTGGAACAGAGAAGCCCCAGCTCACCATCCCAAACAATTCCAATTTCTCCACCGTCCAGCTCTCTAAAATTCACCTCCAATCTTTCTCAAGTCTCGACCAAAACACAAAAGAGACCCCAAATGAGTCATTAATTAGGCAAAAATGAAAATCTTACAAAAAGAAAAAGAGATTTTGCAACAGAATATTAAGAATTGGTTTTTGGGCATACCTCTCTTCAGGGACGGAGGCATATTATGTCCCCCAACTTTTTTTTTTAATCACTAATATATATACTAATTTTAGTAATTTTGTTTTATAAAATTATACTTTGCTCTCCTAAATAATATTATTAATTCTTTTAAGAATAATGCTACAACAATAAACTTGTCTAGAAACTGTTGAATTACAAATTATTACTAGTTTACAACTGGGCCTGTCACTTTCATTACTTTTTTACATACTAATAATTACTCACCATATTAGTAATTTGTGAAAAAATTTGTAACTCTGACATTTTTCTATTTTTCCTTCTTTTAGAGGCCATAAAAAAATGTATACATCTAAAATCTATATCAAAATATACAAGTACAAAACAATGAGCCCAACAACAAAAATTAACAATAACAAAACTAAAAAAATTAAAATATAAAAAATTAAACCCAATTAACCAATTTTACCCAAGAAAGACACCAAAAAAAAAAAAAAAAAAAAAAAAAAAAAAAACAACAACAACAACTAAACAACAGCAAAATCAAAGGACAGCAACAGAGTTGCCCCCCCCCAACTCCAAGTCTTGGCTTTGTTCCTACCTCTCTTAGCATAAATTGACGATGGCAGAGGAGCTTTGAAATTGTTCTACATTGTCTAGAACCAGTCTCAACCTAGACTAGTAATTCAAATTTGTTATGTATTCTAGTTTGTGTGACGCATGAACTAAACATTTCTCTGACAGTGTTGCACACTACTAGATTTATGCAAACATAACCCACAACTTAAAAGCCTTGCAACACTCTGTGAACACCATGAGAAATACAAAATTTGTTCTCTATACAATAGGTACCATCATGGTGTTTATGTACACACCACTCCATTAATATTGATTGGGATAATAAGGTAGAGTAACGGTTCAAGTCATTACATCCATAACTTATTCTATGCCGACCATATAGCCCAAGTAGTGATCACCCTACACTCAATATCTTGCTCCGACAATTTGACTAGCACATCACCAACAAAGTGAGAAAAATATTGCTCCTCCTGTCCTCCAAATGCGCTAGTTTTGGATTTTTCCCTTAATCGGTATCTAAAGGTTTGGGCAAAGGGGCACCTAGCCTACTGTGTGCTAGATTTCCTTTAGTGGAGAGTATGAAATTTATTGAGAAAATGATTTCATTGATCTGAGTATAACCGGAATAATTACAGGTATTTATAGTATCACTTAAGCAACTAACAAACCCAAAAACTAACTTATCTGATCTAACAAACTTCCTAACTAACTAACAGAAAAGTACAATTAAGTAAATCACGTGTAAGTCACATGTCCACTAGCTAACATTATACTATATGTAGCTTTTATATTTAAACTACTTGTCGTTGATCTCTGCTTCAGCTCTACAGCTACTTGGACTTCTGGATTCATGTGATTCACTTAGCTCTTCTAGTTTCTTTGATTTTTGATAGAGAGCTAAGAAGCATGGCTACTAATACGACACAACATGAGTAATTTTAAAAAAATTATAACATAACACAATGGATACCGCATCCCAAATGAAATATTCATACTTTCTAAGTAGAGAGTGTTACAACTTAAAACTTACAACATGCTCTCCACTGAAAATGTTTACATTTGTTAGGTACCTATAGCTAAATGATAAGCCCATCGATCTCACCATGAAGTTCCTTTGGGGCTTTCGTCCAGTAAACTTAACAGTAACTAATATTTAAACTTTTTATAAAACCTCAAATGAAATCATTTTTAAGTCCAACTTAATAAACTACTCTTATTTATAAGTTTATATTTACATTTTTTATAGCTCAAGCTTAACATCTTATTAATGTATAAATTGATATTTTTTTATTAAATAATTAATATTTTTCTACTTTTTTAAAAATTAGTAACTCCATAAATATTTAAATATCATGATGGTCAAGATATGATAACAAAGTTTAGGATCTTTTTTCTAGGTGGAACTATAATAGTCTTGAACTATTTTGTAAGACTTTTTTGATTTTTATAGAGGGTTTTGTAGATAAGAGTTTCGCAATCACAGCTTAGCTAGTAAAGCCATGTTAAAATCCATAAATCCATCCCACCTCTCTCCTTAGCTTCACATAGCTTGTTGCACTTTATCCAGTAAATCTTATTCTCCTTCTCCCTTTATGCCAACCAAATTTTGGCGACCATTGATAATAAAAATTTGCACCATGTTTTAGGAAGTTTGGAACATGTCATGGTGCAATATTGCACTATTGCCTTTATAAGAACTTCTCTTCCCGTTCAAAATAGTGTCTTCTCTTTCCGCCCTTAGAGCTTCTTAGCTACCCTTTCCTCAATATCATTGAATGCCCTTGTTTTGCCTTTGCAATCATCACCTGAAGTTCCAAATATTTTTCATGCTATAAGGTAGAGGTAGCTCCCATGATTTCTTGAATCACCTTTTTGACATCCTCCTTCATGTTTGGGCTAAAGTAGAGCAACGTCTTTTCTCAATCAATTTTTTGACCCAAAGATTTTCATATACTTCCAGAACTTCTGCAAGTTGGTGATATTAAGTTGGTATTGCACCACAAAACAGTAGACTATCATCCGTAAAAAGTAAAAAATAAATGGAAGATAGCTGAGCCGTGCTTATAGGTTGAAAATACAATGCACCACAATATATATATATATATATATATATATATTCGCTTTCAAAGGCCCTCCAAGATAAGTACTGTGACATGATTTCCAACTACATGCTAGTATCTTTGAATGAGTGCTTTAAATGAGTGCATTCGAAACAATTCATGTTTGATGTCCTTTGCCGTAAAAGATTTAAGTAGACCATAATTAAGCTCTAAGCTAACTACTTTCTCTCCTTGGTAAGTGTTTTTTTTTTTAGATAAAAATCCTACTTTAGTTTAATACAAATGTATGTGTGAAACTTCTTTTTGGAGATTTGAACTCCAACTTTTGTCCCCCCACACTTATATATATAGAATGGCCAGCAAGTAATGGGTAAACAGTGGTTTTTAATTGACGAGGGCAGGGGTAGGGGTCACTTGATGTAAACAAAGGATTAAAGTAGGCCTCAGCCACCACGCCCACTTCTTCTTCTTTTTCAAACCACTTTCCATTTTGGTACTTTAAACAATCTATACTATTCTTCCCCTTCTTTTGAGTTGCCTTATGGTAAGTATTTTGTGTTTTAATTGCTACATTCCATCTAAAAAACTTTTGATCGTTTCTTACAATGTAACTCCTCCTTAAGAAGAATATCATTAATTTTGTTAAATATTAGTATTGATACATCATATTGAATATGCTAGTAAGGATGCGAAAGCGGAAGCATAAAGTATAGAATACAATAACACACGAGGGTTACGTGGTTCAGCTTAACGGCTTACATCCACGGAGGAAATCCTAAAGGGCTACATCAATAATATATTAGAGTGTAGTACAAATCCTATATTACAATAAACCATAAGATGTGAATATATAGTAGACTAAACCCTAGATTAATAGATTTCTAGTACAAATAAGAGACTTGGCTTGCACATAAAGTAGAATTAGGTTTGGGCTAATATATCTCTAACACCCCCTCTCAAACTCAAGATGGAAGCTTGATGAAACCTTGAGATTTGATAAGGTTGAGAAGATCCTTTGAATGAAGTTTGGCTCTATGATGGTGATTTGAGGAAGACAATGGTCTTGTAGTGTTGATGTGACTTCTAACGGTGACATGATTATACCAGAGAGTTTTGACGATAGCAATGGGAAGCCAAAGAAGATGAACGCAACAAAGAAACACCGAAGAATACAAAGATTGCTCTTAAATACACCGTAAGGACAGAAAACCATAGCCACAAAAAGGTGGCTCTGATACTATGTTAAATATTAGTTATGATATTTTCCATGTTGAATATGCTTGAATATATGCGGAAGAAAGAAGTATAAAATAGGAACACAAGAGCACAAAACTTACATGGTTCAGCCTTACGACCTGTGACTATAGAGAAAACTCTTAAGGACTACATCTTTATTATATAAGAGTATAGTACAAAATCTGTATTACAATGAACCATAGCATGAGTATATATGGTAGACTAAACCCTAAACTAATAGACTTCTAATACAAGTAAGAGACTTGACTTGCACACAAAGTAGAATTAGGCTTAGACCTATGCTAATGGGCTAATATATCTCTAACGCCCCCTCTCAAACTCAAGATGGAAGCTTGATGAAATCTAGAGATTTGATAAGAGTGAGAAAATCCCTTGAATGAATTTTGGCTCTATGAGAGTGGTTTGAGGAAGACAATGGTATTGTAGTGTTGATGCGACTTCTAACGGTGACATGACTATACCTGAGAGTTTTGACGGCAGTAGTGGAAAGCCAAAGAAGATGAAAAACACCGAGGAAGACAGAGATTGTTATTAAACACACCGTAAGGATAGAAAACTATGGCCACAGGAAGGTAGCTCTGATACTATGTCAAATATTAGCTATGATATAGTAAGAGTGTAGTATAAAACCTATGTTACAATAAATTATAACATGTTTATATATAGTAGACTAAACCCTAAACTAATAAACTTTTAGTACAAGTAGGAGACTTGGCTGCACACAAAGTAGAATTAGGTTTAGGCTAATATATCTCAAACAAATTTCACCCTTTTGAGCTTTCACACAGTACTCTCATTCTTGGCCAACCCACTCATTCACAATGTGATTTGGCCCATAATACCAAAGAAAGTTTGGTGTGCTTTATCTTCTCCATCAACCGGAACACATATAGGATTACCTATCCACTTGTTTCTCCCAATCCATTCGAATTACCATTTCACACTCTTCCTTTGTAGCCCATTTTCCTCAAAGCAACATGGATTTCTCCCTTGCCTATGTTGCCTACTATATATGATCGATGACGATGGGAATGTGATCTTATGAGGTTGTTGGGAGATGCATCACCTTGCTTGCTCCATATTACTCCAACCATGACAAAAGTAGCAACCACCCTAGTTAGTCTTCTCTTCACATGATCGCCATCCCTATTATTGTTCCATGTGACATCCATCTCTTGATATCCCATGCCTACCATTTGGTGTCCTAATGAAAATTTATCATTCTTTCTCAAGGTCTATTTTGGACACCATACTTCTCTCTTAAGTGCAATATCTCATTAAAATCTCCACATCAAAACCAAATGCTCAAGTAGTGACCAAAATTCGTGTCATTTATGAGATGTTCAACAACCATAAAAACTTGTAAGCCGCCACACTTAGCTTCCTTAGTTAATAATGTTCAATCTTCACCATCTCAGTCCACCACATTATTCATGTACTTAATAAGAATTAATGTTAAAAACACAAATCCAAAATAAGGGAGTGTTTGGAACCTAACATCACTTGGGCTGTTATATCCATTAAACCGCTTCAAGAGTCAAGAGGATGTGTCTCTTGTAAAAGGACTAAGGTCCATTAGGCCATAATAATCTCTTTAAAAAAAAAGTCATCTTCTTTTTGAAAAATGGCTAGACACAGATTCTCACCCACTTCACTAAGAGTCAAACCATGCTTGCATCTCCATAAACTGTCGAAGTATATATAGCTTTAAATGCTTATTTGTTGTATTCCTTAGAGCATTAGCATCAAAGAATGCTATCCTATTCTATTTTACCATCTCAAAAAGTCACTTTATTACTTATACCATACCATTTTACAATACCTCCCACATCCCACAACTTTATTTTTATTAAAATATTATTTTTTAATCTTTCTTTGTTATTTTTTTCTAACCGTAACTTTTGGTTTTCCTGGGCTTTTCCAAACCCATCACCACACACACACACACACAAACACAAACCATCAAACCTTAAACAGAGCCACACACACACAATCCATCAAACCAGTTGGAGCCAATGATCAACTCAGAAAAATCCAGCCGTAAAAAATACCTAAAAAACGCCGATGATCAACCCAGCGGAACAAAAACCCAGAAAAACCCAAGCCACCACTGCCCACTGCTCACTAAAATCCCATCGGAACAAAAACCCATATTATATTAAAAAAAAAAAAAAAAAAAAAAAAAAAAAAAAAAAATCAGAAACTCAGAAGAACTAGCCAACCGTGTGGTGACCCATGCCGTGACCCACGCCGATCTCCACCAAACCCATCACCGTGACCCATGCCGATCTCGCCATGACCTCACTGGACCCAAACACTAGTGATCTCCGACGACTAACAACCCACTTCAACCACTTCAGCCACAACCTAACCACAACCCAAATACCAGACCCAACCACAACCCACAACCCACTTTAGCCATACCCACCTCTTCCTTTAAGAACCGGTCACAGCAAAAAAAAAAAAAAAACCCAGATCAACCCCGATCAAAACCCAGACACCGCCGCCGCTAGATCAATGTTTCCTCCATCGTTGATCAACCCAGATCAACCACCAAAATCCCACCGGAACAAAAACCTAGACATCGCCAATCAACCCCGATCACAACAGATCAAAATAGTCAAAAAAAAAAAAAAAAAAACCCATATCAACCCCGATCAAAACCCAGACACCATCGCCACTGCCGCCGCTAGATCAACCTTTCCTCCATCGTTGATCAACCCAGACCAACGTTTACTCCACTGTGATGTGTGATATTGATGTTAGGAGGAGGATAATGTTTGGGTCTGAAGAGAGGAGAGAGCAGATGAGAAAGAGAGAAGGAAGAGAGAGAAGATAACAGAAATAATGAGGGAGGAGAGAGAAATTTTGGGGGACTTAAAATACTATTATTATTTTTACAATACTGCTACAGTGCAATTCTAAAGATAGAATTGCATTGTAGCAGTATTGCAAAAAAATTTACAATACTTACCTTTAACATTCTTTGATGCAGTGGGTTTTGAAGCTTAAAATGCTAAATACACCTTAGATATGGCATTAGCATTGAAGAATGCTAATGCTCTTACTGATCTGAAGCTTTGCCAGAAGACTAATCTTAAATACGCCCAACAGCAGTCCCTAAAGGGGGGGCAAAGCCATGAATTTTTGGTTGAAAGCCGAGTTGTAACATTAATATATTAGTCAAGACAATCCTCTATATATACATGCATATATATATATATATATATATACATAAAAAAGAAAAAAAAAATAGAGCTGATGTACAACAGTAAATAGTAGATGATTTTACTCACCATCTTTGCAATAAGCTAACGAAATTATCCAATGACCAGCTACATTATTGTTCATATTTTTATAAGTTACAACTTACAAGGATATGAGAAAGGTGGGTTCCAATTAACTCAACCAGTAAAGTCTTTGATGATTGTATAAGAGATTTGAGGTTCAATCTCCACTTACAAAGCTGTTTTCAAGAGCCGACACTATATGTTGAAACTCTCTAAAAAAAAAGGACATGAGAAAGTAATAAATTAATTTTAGTTAGATTGACCATAATATATGAGACACATGCAACTCCCTAAATAATTATGTTCTTGGCCAAACTTTCACACCCTTAAAAAGAGAATGGTAAAAAAAACTTAGTTAAGAATTGGATTTTATTTTTTATTTTTGAGGATATAAACATAAATAACAACCCTAGTGAGTGCATCTATTAAACCCCATTCCACACCTCTCTAAGTGCAACACTAAAGCTTCTATCTTTTCCATTAAAAAAGGGAAAATAGAGCAACACTAACAATACAAATCAATTAATGCCCTCAACTCAAACACCCGCTAAACCACCAGGCCGAATCAGTAGGGCCCAATTTGAACGAAATAAAACTCATCACTTAAAATTTGAAGCCCACAAGCGTAATCCAGCCATCAGTTTCTATAAATCCAGCACCCTTCTCTTAATTAACTAATAAAACAAAAACAAGCCCACTTAAAGCTGCTTCCCTTTTAAAATCCAAGCTCAATTTTTTCCCAAAACTTATGCAGCCCAGTCAGAAAATCCTTCACCTTAGCTCAAGCCCAGTCAGAAATCCATAATATAAAACCCAGTTCATAATATCCACAATATAAATCATTCTGGGCTGTGAAAATCCATAATCCTTGACCTCAATTTTTACCCAAAACTTACATAGCCCAGCAAAAAAATCCTTCACAAAAAATCGGTTAAAAGCCTTTCAGAGCATTAGCATAATTACTTGTATAATAGAAAAAGTACTGTATTTTATTCAATTAAATCCGAAATTCGCTCACATTAAGCTATACAAAGTTTTATAAAAATACACGGTTGCTACACTAACTATGTAAATCTACACTAACACTAACATTTTGCATTTATTTTTTTTCTTACGTATTTCAAGTATGAAGAGAGAGAGTGGATGGTGGTTTTTATGTGTAAGAAAAGAGAAAAAATAAAAAGATCAAGAAATTTTAATATTTTGATGAAATGTAATGTAAAATAGATAATTTTATGTGGAGTGTTTTTAAAAGTGAGTATATAAAATAAAATAAAAATATTTTCTTATGCTAGCATATACATAAATTTTTGCACAAAGCAATACTCTTACTCTTAGAGTATTCACAGTAAAGCATGTAAAAAATATAGCTTCTAACAACTCAAAAAGTTACTTTATTTATTTTAACAACTCAATTTACAATACACCCAGCATCAAAAGTTTTATTTTAGCATTCAACACATTAAAATAATATAAACAATAAAATAAAATAATATATTCAATACAGTAAACAACCAACACAATCCACCTAAAACAACCTTCACCAGCACCTACAACCTCTGAAAAACAAAACTCCCACTACCGTTCCACCAGCCATAACCACTACCATGGCAACCATAACCCACCAACAACAACAACAACAAAAAAAAAAAAAAAAAAAACCATGAACCCAGCCAACATCTTTGGCCTTCCTCTTCCAAATCACAAAACCCATCCACCAATTTCGTACTCTCCTATTAAAAATATAAAAAGGAGGGCTGAAAATGTTAGGCTAGACCCAACTATGAAATGAAAAACTCTTCTGACACTTGAAACAGAGAGAAGCCCCAACTCACCATCCCAAACAATTCCAATTTCTCCACTACCCAGCTCTCTAAAATTCACCTCCAACCTTTCTCAAGTCTCGACCAAAACACAAATGAAACCCCAAATGGGTCATTAATAAGGCAAAAATGAAAATCTTATAGAAAGAAAAAGAAATTTTGCAGCAGAATACTAAGAATTGGTTTTTGGGCATGCCTCTCTTTAAGGACGGAGGCATATTATGTCCCCCAATTTTTTTTTAATCACTATATATATATAGGTACTAATTTTAGCAATTTTGTTTTATAAAATTATATTTTGCTCCCCTAAACAATATTATTGATTCTTTTAAGAGTAATACTACAACAATAAACTTTTCTACAAACTATTGAGTTACAAATTATTACTAGTTCACATCTAGGCCCATCACTTTCATTACTTTTTTATTTACCAATAATCACTCACCACATCAGTAATTTGTAAAAAAATTTGTAACTCTGACATTTTTCCTTTCTTTTAGAGGCCATAAAAAAATTTATACATCTAAAATCTATATCAAAATATACAAGTCCAAAACAATTAGCCCAACAATAAAATTTATCAATAACAAAGCTAAAAAAATAAAAAATTAAACCCAATTAACCAATTTTACCTATGAAAGACACCCAAAAAAAAAAAAAAACCAACGACTAAGCAGCAACAGAGCTGCCCCCTTAACTCAAAGTCTTGGCTCTATGCTTGCCTCTTTTGGCATAAACCGACGATCACATAAGAGTTTTGAAATTATTCTACATTGTCTAGAGTCAGCCTCAACCTAGACTAGTAAGTTAAATTTGTTATGTATTCTAGTTTGTGTAACCCACGAATTAAACATTTCTACAATAGTGTTGCACACTATTAGATTTATGCAAACATCACCCACAACTTAAGAGCCTCGCAATACTTTGTGAACACTATGAGAAATACAAAATTTTTTCTCTATAGAGTGGGTACCATCATGGTGTTTATGTACACACCACTCCATTAATATTGATTGGGATAGTAGGGTAGAGTAACGGTTCAAGTTATTACATCCATAACTCATGGATGTTACTCTTAGTGAGGTATACAGAAGGACATACCCACTTTGAGTGATCTTCTATATTTCTCTAAGTTTCTAACACTTATCTTAGTTAAAAAAATATTATTTTTCAGTACTTAAAATGTTATTGAAGCTTCTTGCATCTGTGGAATTTGTTAGGAATGATTTTTCTTTCAAATGTTGTGAAAGTGCAGACACATGACATACGAGAAATGGTTAGACTCTTAAGTAACTCAGTCGTGAGGGCTCTGGATTGAGATGGTTGGGCTCCATTCCTTTTCTGATCCATTATATTTTTCCTTTTACCCAAAATTTGGAGATGTTTTTATTTGGACCTTTACATTTTAAAATTTTTATTTTTCGCCATTGTTGCTCAATTCCGTTTTCATGTAGAAATTAGAGCTTTTATTCGGCACATGGTCATGTGTTAAAAATTGCATACCAACAATAAAAACTTGTCTCCCACAAAAAATAAAAACTTGCATCAATATTCCAAATGAAAAAAATTGAAACTTAAAGGATTAAAAGAGAAATCAAGTGCAAAACGCATGACCATTAAAGTTAAGGTCCCTTTAAATTATGGATTTGAAATGGAGAACGTCTATTTCAATGTCATGATTTAACGTTAAATTAATCTAGGCTCTAGATTTCCCTTAGTTTAAAATTTGATTATAGCAAAATTTTAACCATGTTTAAACTAAACTAGAGTTAATGACTTCACCATTTATCGTTTTTTGTTTCACCTTTTATCCATGGCTGATCTACACACAATTATGCTAGATTTGCCCCACTGATAGAATCTACATATAATGCCAAGAGAATTTATAAATTGGGCTAGTCCACACCTACTCTTCTTGAAAGAGAACTTAGTTTATGTGACAATTATAGAATAGGGTACTGTTGATTTTAGCCTTAATTAGGTGCATAGGTTATTATCTATATATATATATATATAAAACCGAACCCTCTGCTGGCACCACAATTTTCCACGTCAGTACAATATTTAAAAAATAAAAAATAAAAATAAAAATATTATAACACCTCAAAACTCTAGCAAACTTACCCCTCTCTCAAGTTAAGAAATATAAAGCCACAGTTTCTGCAAACTCTCTCTCTCCAAACGTAAATATCAAATTCAACCCCTTTAATTTCTCTTTATATTTTTGAGGCTTCTATAGAGTTATAGTGAGTTATACTGATTTTGTTTTTTGTGTCTGTGTGTATAGATGGTCATAATACTCCGGTATTTCAAGAGAAGTTTGTGTTTTCGTTAATTGAAGGCCTTAGAGAGATAAGTGTTGTAGTTTGGAATAACAATACAAAAGACGATTTCATTGGCAGCGGAAAGTAATTACTTTGTCTCATATTTTTGTTTTTTGAATTGATTTTGTGTGCTTTTTAGACTCTTTTGGATCAATTTTGTTAATTGGGTGTTTTTTTTTTTTGATAGCGTCCGATTGGAGAATGTTCTTTCAAAGGATTACGACGACCGCACTTGGTGTCTGTATACTAATAGTAAGGGGTAAGTGCTATAAATTACTAACCCTTTTAAGTGTATAATCTGTTTCTAAAATTATCTATAATATTTTGTCCTCCGAAAATTTTATCTCTTTAATTTTAGTATATTGTGTTTCTTAAATTATAGACAAATTTTCTTTGTTTCTTATTTTCAATAATAAATCATTTTATTGCAATACCAGTAATTGTTTGAGAAATCTTTCATATCTCTATAGAATAGAGAATAGTAGAAGCCAATTTTATTACAACTACTTAAATTGAGTTGACTTAATTCCGTACAATTACAAAGTATAGCATGAAAGATAATGGAATTAATTGTTGTAATTTTTATTTTCTTTCCATGTTTTGAATTTCCATGTTTTTATTGTTGATGAGAAATTAAGGCTCAGTTGCACAATATGTGTAAATTCTTCAGAAGGCTACTTTAAATAGTAAGTCAATGTGTCTCTTACATTTGGGTATTAGTTAGAATTATTTTCAAATGATTGTACCAATAAAAGTAAATGTGTATAAATTTTGTTTAACTATCCCGTGCATCGCATGGGTTAGCGACTAGTTATTATTATTATTATTATTGTAGGGACTAGGGCCCAAAATAGTGTATTGGGCCTTGGCCTTGTCCGAAGACATTAACAAGTTTGAGGAGGAGTAAATAGTTATTAAGGGATTTCCAGTTAAAGTGTTATAAGTGGGGGATGAATGGGAGGTGATCCAAGGAGGAAGTCCTCCTCGAATATGACGAATGTAGTCCAAGTGCGTACTCTAGCAATTAAAGTGACCCTCCAAAAGGCTCTAGCAATAGAAATGTACCTCATGAACATACGAGAAGGAAGGAAACTCAAAACATTTAAGGAAAAGCTGTTACCACCGCATTAAATGCATTACAGCTACTTTTCTGGCCGCATTTATGTGGAGAAGATTTTTAAACAGTGCTGCCTTGGCTACCACAACTTACAAAAGGCTGAAAGGGGTGTCTGATGGGACGGACACTCAAGTAGGAACTCAGATGATCAATAAGTGTAGGATCAAGATGATCCAAAAAGAGCTATATAATGTGAGAGGCCCTCCATGAAAAAGGAATTGAAAAACAGAGAGAGAAAAAATAGTATAGCAATCTAAATCATTTTGATATCCAAGAGTGATCATTATATGCAGGTTTAATCTCTTCGGACTGAAAGTTTATTGATATCGGCACCCTTTACTTGTGTTTGAGCAATATGCAATTCAATACTAGCCGTTGTCCAACTCATTAGGACATCGTTCTTTGACCCATTCTCTATAAATTCATTGTATTGGGCTCATTGGAATAAGACTCCATACATTTTGGGCTTGGGTCACAAATTGTGACCCTACAATTGGCACCGTCTGTGGGGAGAACTTGTGCCTCAGTAAGTGCAACGGTTAAACATGGTGGGATCAGGTCCATACCAAGCAAGTCCATACCAAGCAAAGCTTGCAGGTTCTCAACGGCAAGACAATTTTCTTAACCTTGAACAGGAAAGACATCGGGACAAATATCGAGAAGGTAGTGTACGTACTACTCATTCAAGCATAAGCCATTCTAGGGTGAGAAGTCACGTATCCCAAAAGCAGGATGATAACAAAGCCCTACAGTAGGAGATTGACGACTTAAAAAATAAACTACGTCGTGTGCAACGGAAGCGGTCTCCTTCCAGTTTAGATACTAGTGATGAAGGGGATGACAATTATAGACAAAGGTCTAAAACTCCACAAAGTGAGACCTTTTCTCACGAGGAAGAGCACCACCATAAACGCAGACACAAAAGTCTGTCCCATAAAGGCCTAGTGAATGACGCCATGAGTAAGGCCTTGGATCGGATCTCTAAGTTACCCTTCACATGTAAGATAGAAGGGGCTAAGCTCCCTTGGTGATTCCATCAACCTACTTTCACCATGTACAATAGTTGAACGGACCTCGTAGAGCATGTAAGCCAGTTTAACCAGAGGATGGTTGTCCATTCCAAAGATGAGGCTTTGATGTACAAAGTATTTCTGTCCAGCTTGGGACCAGTGGCGATGAGATGGTTTGATGGCCTCAGGCCAAATTCCATAGGTTCCTTTAAGCAGCTAACCCAGGCCTTTGGCTCTCGCTTCATTACGAGTAGCAGGGTTCCTCGGCCCTTGGATTCTTTACTATTTTTGTCCATGCGAGAAGAGGAGACCCTGAAAGCCTACTCAAATAGGTACTGGGAGATGTACAATGAGATAAAGGGTAACTATGATGATGTCTCCATCAGAACTTTCAAGAGTGGCTTCCCAACTAAGCATGGTTTGAGAAAATCCCTAACAGGAAAGCCTGTCACCAGCCTGCGCCAACTCATGGACCAGATTGACAAGTATAAAAGGGTTGAAGAAGACTACCAGTTGGGTAAAGGTAAAGCAAAGGTTGTCCCTTAGGAGAGGAGGGACTTTAGGTCGGACCGATTAATAACAACAACCGACCGAGGAGGGACTTTGCAGGGCAATCCAGATCTGTCGACGTGTCGGCAGTTAATGCTATGTTTCGAGATCCAGTACATCAGGTTCTGGAGAAGATCAAGAATGAGTCATTCTTCAAATGACCAAATAAGATGGCAGGAGACCCCATGAAGCGCAACCAAAACCTATATTACTAATACCACCAAGAACCGGGGCACACCACCGAGGACTGCAGGAACTTAAGGAATCACTTGGACCAGCTGGTTCGAGAGGGAAAACTAAGACACCTCCTACATCATTCCAGTGGTCAACAAGGACAGGCGAATCTGGAGTCTTGGAGAGACACCTTCTTAAAACCTCCTTTAGGCACGATAAATGTCATTCTTGCTACCCCAGGAAAGACTGGCTCTTGTCCTTCCAAAGTGATGTCTATAACTCGGCTACCCACCGAGGACGACAATCGGGAGTCCAAAAACGCCAAAAAAGAAGCCACACTAGTATTGGGCTTCTTGGACGAAGATAAGATCGAAACCATCTAACCCCACGACGATGCTCTAGTAGTTACACTCAAGATAGAGGGATATGATGTAAAGAGAGTGCTAATAGATCAGGGCAGTGCTGTGGAGGTAATGTAACCCGATCTGTACAAGGGGTTGAATTTAAAACCCAAGGACCTAACAATGTACGATTCCCCTCTGGTAAGCTTCGAGGGAAAGATCGTTACACCAAGAGGTCAGATTAGACTGCCCATACAAATCAGTTCGAACGTGGTTGAGGTGGATTTCATTGTGGTTGACGCTTATTCCCCTACACAGCTATTATGGCCAGACCTTGGCTTCACGCCTTAGGAGCCGTCTCTTCTACTCTGTACTAGAAGGTGAAATATTCGTTGGAAGGCCAGGTTGAAGAGATTATGGGTAATCAGTTCGTGGCCAGATAGTGCATAGTGGCTGCCATTTCATGCCGACCCAATGTTGAGTCCTCCACCTTCACTGAAAGGGGCTTATAGCAATCAACAACCCCGGCATTGCCCGATAACGAATCAACCGAGGAAGCAAAATGGGAGGACCTAGAAGAGGTTGCTATTGATAGTGATCCAGAGAGGTTCTTTCAAGTCGATTTAGAATTACCTCCCCGAGAGAGAGAAGAGCTAATTGGGTTTCTTAGAGAAAACGTGGGCATATTTGCATGGGATGCCTACGAGGCCCTAGGGTTGATCCGAGCTTCATCTGCTACCACCTGAATGTTAACCCATCTGTTACTCCCAAGAAGCAACCACCTCGACGCCTGTCGAAGGAGCATGCTTTTGCCGTTAGGGACGAGGTGATGAAGCTTAAAAAAGTAAGGACTATCAAAGAATTTTTTTTACCTTAAGTGGTTGGCCAACATTGTAGTGGTAAAAAAGAAGAGCGAGAAATGACAAGTTTATGTAGACTTCACAGATTTGAATAAAGAATGCCCAAAAGATCTGTTCCCTATGCATCGGATAGATTAGTTGGTAGACACGACTGCGGGCCATCCTCGAATGAGCTTTTTAGATGCCTTTTAAGGATATCATCAGATACCACTCGCCGCAAACGATCAAGAAAAGACAGCTTCTGTCACTCCCCATTGGAAACTACCATTACAAGGTGATGCCTTTCTGTTTGAAAAATGTAGGGTTCACCTACCAGAGAATGATGACCAGAATATTTGAGCCGTAGCTAGGTAAGAGCATTGAATTCTATATAGATGACATGATGGTAAAGAGTAAGGTGGTGTTTGAGCACGTGAGAGACCTCGGGGACATCTTTGAAATTTTGAAGAGACACAAGCTGCGTCTCAACGCATCCAAATGTTCATTTGGGGTAGGATCGGGAAAATTCTTGGGCTATATGGTGACCCACAGGGGGATCGAGGTAAGTCCCTATCAAATCAGGGCTGTCAATAGCTTACAGTCGCCTCGGAATCCCAAGGAGGTCCAAAGGCTTACCGCCATGATTGCTGCGTTAAACTGTTTTATTTCTCGGTCAGTAGATAGGTGCAGACCCTTCTTCCTTTTGATGAATAAATGGAAGGGATTTGAGTGGACCGAGGAATGTGCTATGGCCTTCCAACGACTTAAAGAATATCTATCTCGGCCACCAATTATGTCTAGCCCCGAGGCTGATGAAGTCTTGATCGCCTACATTGTTGTGGCCCCTCATGCAGTAAGCCTAGTGCTAATACGAGTGAACGACGGCGTACGACGACTAGTTTATTTCGTGAGAAAATCATTGCATGAAGCCGAGATTCGTTATTTGCCACTAGAAAAAGCCATCTTGGCGGTGGTTCAAGCTACCCAAAAGCTTCCCCATTACTTCCAAGCACACATAGTTATCGTTCTAACCTAGTTTCCACTCAGGTCCATACTCCGGAGTACTGATTATACAGGAAGAATTGCTAAGTGGGGCACAATTCTATAGGCTTTTGACATCAAGTACATGCCTTGTACCTCTGTTAAAGGCCAAGTCCTCGTAGATTTAGTGGCTGAATTCGCTGAACCCTCGTTAGAAGAAGAAACAGAGACGCAAGACATGGATGAAAAATCAATTGGCGCAATCTCTTTACAAGGGCCCACATGCTGGAATGTATATGTTGATGGCGTAGCAAACCAGAGGGGCTTCGGAGTGGGGCTAGTTCTAATTTCTCCTAAAAGGATTACCATTGAAAAATCGCTAAGACTGGGTTTCTCGGCCACGAATAATGAGGTTGAATATGAGGCCCTACTGGAGGGAATGTCCATGGTTCTGAAACTGGGCGAAAAAGCAACAAACATGTTCTCGAACTCAAGATTGGTAGTTGGCCAAGTGAATGGGGAATTAGAAGCAAGAGACGAAAGGATGTAGGGATACTTAGACCAAGTTAAACGCCTACAGTCACATTTCAATTCTTTTAGCTTACTGCATGTCCCTAGAAGTGGAAACACACATGCCAACTCCTTGGCCACGCTTGCCAACTCCTTGGCCACGCTTGCCACCTCCTTGGCTCAAAGTTTACCTCGGGTCATCCTTGTGGAAGATTTATACAAACCCTCAGTGACAAAGAGAGAAGTGATCCATGTCCACCAGGTCAAAGTGGGACCTAGCTGGATGGACCCTCTAGTACTGTTTCTGAAGGAAGACATCTTGCCCGAAGAGAAGACTGAGGTTGGCAAGATATGGGGAAAAGCTTCTTGGTTCTGGCTATCCGAGGACCAGAAGTTGTATAAACGTTCCTTCTCTAGACCATACTTGCTCTGCGTACATCCTAAGTCCTCAGAACTAATCCCGGAGGAATTACACAAAGGGATTTGTGGAAGCCACATAGGAGGCATGTCCTTATCTTATAGGGTCATCACCCAAGGCTACAGGTGGCCAAACATGCAGAAAGAAGCACATGAATACGTGAAGAAGTGTGACCAGTGTCAAAGATTTGCGCCAAATATACATTAACTAGAAGGGATCCTCAATCCACTCTCCAGCCCTTAGCCATTTGCTCAATGGGGCTTGGATATTGTCAGGCCCTTTCCCAAGGCAGCAGGGAATAAAAGGTATCTATTCGTCGGCATTGACTACTTTACTAAATGGGTTGAAGTTGAACCTTTAGTGAACATCAGAGATGTGGACATCAAAACGTTCGTTTGGAAAAACATTGTTACCCGGTTCAAGGTCCCTTACTCCCTCATCTTGGACAATGGTCTTCAGTTCGATAGTAAGGCCTTCAGGAGGTATTGTTGTGAATTGGGAATTACGAATAAATATTCTACCCCAGCCTACCCCTAGGGGAATGGGCAAGACGAGGCTGTTAACAAGGTCATAGTGAACGGACTTAAGAAGAGGTTAGATGACGCGAAGGGAAGAAGGGTGGAAGAACTGCCACATGTCCTGTGGATGTATCGAACCACACCCTATAGATCAACAGGAAAGACCCCCTTTTCGATGACTTACGGGGCCAAGGCTGTTATTCCTCTAGAGATGGGCTTTCCAATGCTAAAAACCAGCTCATTCAGTCCGAGCAACAACAATGAACTGCTAGAGAAAAACTTAGATCTTATTGAAGAAAGAAGGGAAAGGGCAATGGTCCAATTGGCGTACTACCAACACAAACTCAAGCAAGGTTATGATGTCAAAGTAAAGCTAAAGCCACTAACGCCGGGTGACTTAGTGTTGAGGAAAGTTCTGGGCACTGTGAAAAACCCACCATGGGGAAAGTTAGGACGAAATTGGGAAGGACCTTATCGCATCACCTTAGTGGCTGGTATAGGGACATATTTTCTAGAAGATTTAGATGAGCATGTAATACCACACCCTTGGAATGTAAACAACCTAAAAATGTACTATTATTAATGAAAATTTCCTTTCTCAATAAGTTCTTTTGTTGTATGAAGGCATCATGCTTCTTGTCTCTTAATCTACTCAAATGTTAAACAGAACCTAAACCCTGCATGGATCCTTGGACCACAGGCTTAGGGGAAATTAATAACTTTTGACTTCTATTCAAGTATTAAACAGAACCTAAGTCTTACATGACTCCTCGAACCACAGGCTTAGGGGAAATTAATAACTCTTGACATTTATTCAAGTATTAAACAGAACCTAAGTCTTATATGGCTCCTTGGACCACAAGCTTAGGGGAAATTAATAACTCTTGACATTTACTCAAGTATTAAACAGAACCTAAGCCCTGCATGGATCCTCGAACCATAGGCTTAGGGGAAATTAATAACTTTTGACTTCTATTTAAGTATTAAATAGAACCTAAGTCTTACATGACTCCTCAAACCACAGGTTTAGGGGAAATTAAAAACTCTTGACATTTACTCAAGTATTAAATAGAATCTAAGCCCTGCATGGCTCCTTGGACCACAGTCTTAGGGGAAATTAATAACTTTTGACTTCTATTCAAGTATTAAATAGAACCTAAGTCTTACATGGCTCCTTGGACCACAAGCTTAGGGGAAATTAACTACTTCTGATAATTGTTCAAATAATAAACAAATCTTAAAATATGTTAGGTCTTTCGAACCACATATGGGGGTGAAGTTAATACTCAAAGGCATATACATAAATGTTTAAATAGAACTTAAAGCCAAAACAGGCCCAAGGCAAATTTAAACTTATATTTATGTGCAATATATAGACTGTCTGCCTCTTTGTTCTCTTTCACATGATATAAGTCTATGCATGTCGGTCTTCATTACCTAAGATTCAATTCACAACCTTACTCTTGACACTTAGTCAGATTACTGAGTAGCGTGTTATTATAAACTTTAATTGAAGGCACAGTAACATCAGTTCAAAGCTCTGTAAAAAAAATTTAAATTACGTAAGGCAAAAGAACAAAAGATGAAATGAAGAACATTCTCATTAAGTGGTAAAGATAGTACATTATACGCACGGACATAGTGTCTTTTAAAAAAAAAAAAAATTCTACTACAAAAGGAGTCACAAAAAGAAATCCTAAGGGCTAGGCTTCAGTAGGAGGGGCAGGAGGATCTTCCTTTTGGCTTGGCTGAGAAGTAGGAACATCCTTGGCTTAGGGATCAGCTCCCTGAGTTTCGGCCTCTGCTTCGTTCTCCTTGGCAGCATCTTTTGACTTGGCAGAGAGCTTCTTCCCTTTGCCTTTGCCTTTACCCTTCTCCCCTTCCGCCCCCTAGCCTTGGCTAGATCCCTTCATAATTTCAGTTAGAGGGAGGGCATTTAGGATAGCCAAAGGCTGCTTGGAAGATTCTGGGGCATAGGCAGGAGGAGAAGAGATAGGAGCAGGGACTTCACGAAACTCTGGATGGTAGTAAACACTTTCAAGCAACCTCCAAACAAAATCTGCAGGGGCTCCTGCAACGCTCAGGGCCCTGTCCCATGTCACGTTGCAATAGTCCTTGCACACTTCTGATAGCTCCTCAGTAAGGCTTACTTGCATTTCCTCCACACCAGGTTGGTATGAAGCCTTCTTCTCAGCCTCAGCTGCTTCCCTGGCCAGCTGAGCTTCTTCCTTGGCTTTTTACAACGCGACTTTGAGATCTAAGACCAACTGTCTCTCAGTGGCTAGATCTATCTCAATCACGTGCAGCTTCTGGCGTTGATCCTCAGCTTTACTCTCCACGGTTTTCAGACTGGCCTCGGCACTCAAACGAGCTGAATGTGCCTCCTTTAGCTTCTCAGTCAGTTCATATTGTTCCTACTTAACGTTCCCCAATGTTTTCTCAACCTCGACACAAGTGAGGGCTTCATCATCGGCCTGCTTACGAGCATCATGCTACCACTCCTCTGCCACAAAAATTTGTTGAGTAATTTGCCCAAAGATCACAAAAATAATATGAGTTAAAGACAAAAACATGATTTAGTATTTATGTTCATAAATGGACAAAAGGCTTTACCATAGCAAGGTCCCTCTTTAGGGATAGAAAAAGATCATTTTGTGTGAAGCGCCTATAAGCGTCCATATCCTTAGGAAGGAGTATGGGCTGCTCTAGGGCTTCAATTATGTATCCAGCCTGGCTCCTCTAATATTCTCGGACCGAGGCATTCCAAGGAATTAGAGCCCTATCCACTTCAAGCTGAGGGCTCCATGTGCGCTGTGTCATGCGCACATCAACCCTATTCTATCCTCTCGGCTATCCACGGATTGAGACCTCTTGTCCTGAGGCTATTGGATCACTTTCTAATGCTTGGTCCTTTTTTGAGGACCCACCTTGCCTTCCTCAAGTGTCTCAGCTGGCCTTTTCTTCTTCAAGTCAGGGTTAGACTTTAGGCCGAGGTCGGTGGGGACTTGTGGAGGGGGAGGGTGGAGATTGGAGGGAACTTGGGACTTAGGGGCTGCCTTCAATGTTGACTCCTTACCCCTGGCAGCCATGAGTTCCTTTAGGCTCTTATTGCCTTTGTTCAAGGCCATACTAGCTTCCTCTTTGTCGGAGGAGTTATCCGGGTAGGCGATTACAAGAATAGGAGTGTGAACACCAAAATTCCTGTCTAACTCACCCTCGACATCCGAGATGTTAATTAAAGGAGCCCTTGGATTGTTTTCTTCTTCGAGATGGAATTTGTCTATCTCCTCCTCTAATGAAAGATGAGATGAGGCGATCTCCTCTTCAGGAAATGCTGCTGCTTTAGGAAGATTTTGTGGAAGTGGTTATGTAGTTGGTGGAAGGTTTTGTGGAATTGGCAAGGCAACTGGGGGAAGACCCCTTCAAGCCAAATATCCTAGCTTGGAGATGTTGATCTGGGTTAACCTTGAACTTCCAGCCCTTATTGCTTGGCCTACTGATAACGTCTTAAAATGTATACGTGTTTTATATTTATGTGGACGTTATCTCCTTATTACTATACTTAATTTGTATAATTAAGCCATGATTTGCATTAGTCCCTATTATTTATCTTTATATAATTTCTTGAATAAGATGCTATTCATTGTGTGTAATTTTCTACTTTCAGGAAATCATGTGAGAAAGATGAGTTTACAGGAATTTGTGAGAGAATGGAGGCCAAAATAGAATTAAAGTGGAGCTAAAGGACCATGTTTAAATGTCTAAAGAGGTGCAGCTGGAGTGCTTGGATCGTCTACCATGATTGGAAGCTTCAAATAAGGAAAGAAATCAAAGAGGCAGAATCTGAAAATGAAAAATCTGATTTGAGCACTGATCAGTATTTTGGACGTATCTCTCTCCTCAAAAATCCAATTGATACAAGGCCAGATGGGTTGGAACCATGTCTTAAATATCTACAACTTTCCAGTTTTGAGTTTTTCGAAATTCTCAATTTTTGAAGGCCGAAATTAACTCACAAGTTACTGCTGTAAACCGGGACGGAAATTAAAATAGTAAATGTTTTATTTTCTTTGGACACTTTTTTACATTAGGGTTTTGAAGAGAGGCTGGTAGAATGAATTTTGGAGAGAAAACCTTGTATTTTTCTTTCTTTAATGGCAGCCTAAACTCTTTGCTAGGGCTAGGGGTTAGGTTTCTTCTATACGGTATGAATATTCGATGTGATTCTTTCTAGGATTTTATCAATAACATATTTGATTGTTCAATTAGATTTCTTATGATGTATTAGTTCTTCCATGATTTCAATAAGTTCAATCGTATTTTTCTTATTTTTTAGATGAATTTCTAATAGTTTCAAATAGAAATCAGGTTTTAAAGTGAATGAGTTTTTCTGAAAACTTTTCTAGCCGCATTATTAATCGAGGTTATTATGCATTCTTGAATTGTCTCAGTTCAACCGAATCATAAGTTTTTAATTGTATAAGAACAATCAATTATGAAATAGATATTTTCTTAGATCACAAAGAATTTCATATCGATATAGGGAAATATCCCGATGCCCTAGTATTTACATTATTGATTTAAATCAGTTTTTATTATTATTCTTGTTAACAATCACCAAGTAAAAGTATTTTTCTTCTTTACCCAAATTTTTGTTTAATTATATTATCTTTGAATTTATCCTGCTTCTTGTGGTTCGACCTCGATACTCTAAGAATTATATTGCTATGATCTCCTACACTTGGGAGTGAGCAAGCACCTACGTCCTGGAAGGTGCGGGATAGAGGCTCGTAATCCAAGATTAGGTAAGCGACTCGCAGTTGTCCGTCCTCGCTCACAAAAATCTTTGACCTTAGAAGGTAATTGAGAGCCTGAACGTTAGTCAAATTGAACCTCGGAGAAATGTGATTTTTATCTGCTAGAACATCCGAGAAGAAAATTATGGTCAGATCGCCAAAAAAGAATATTTTTCACCAGAAGAAGATGAAGTGTCAAGAAAAAAGAGTAAAGCTAAAAAGGCTAAGTCCCCTTCCAAGGGGACTGATCCTAAAGGTACCACACTTGGATCTCTTGCCCGAGTTGGACAATGAAGACCGTCGCTCCATTCCCCTAAGGCAATCAGGTAGTCATCCTTTATACCCTTATTGGACTTGGGGAGACAGGATATCAGCCTGACGTCCTCGAACCGGGATTTGAGGTAGTAACTCGTATCAGCAAGCTTGTGGCACTCGTACATGTGAACCACATCGTGCCACGTGAACCCTAAGCCCATTTGCTCATTCAGGGCGTCTACGCAGCCCAAGACCCTAAATAGGTTGGGGGCGCACTGGTAAGGGGTCAATCTATGGTTAATCAAATAGTCTCTAGTTATCATACCCATAGGAAGCGTTATTCCTCCCTCTATGAAAGCAATCATGGGAATGACGACTTGACCCATATCCCTATCAGTCAGCACTCGATCCGAGGGACAATATTCTAAAACCACCCCCTGTGGGATATGGTACTTAGCCCTAAAACCCTCCATATCGGCCGGTGTGTCTACTAAATGCTTAAACCTACCCATCTAGACAAATTGAGAGGCCGAGGAGAAAGGCCGAGAGGAAAAAGGGCAATATAAAGAAATGAAGACTTACGGGAACTCGTATGTTAATCTTTGAAACTTTCAGAGATTTTTTCGAAAAACTTCTTACAGGAAAATGGCTATGGAGACTCAAGAGTTTAATGTGTTTTGTGAAGACTGGGCGCTGGAGTTCTCTGAAGTTCTTGAAGATTCATAAAAAAGAGAAGAAAAAGGGTTCCCTTAAGGCTTTATATAGAAGGAGAATATGGGTGGGAGTACTCCTACTCAAAATACTAGAAGAAATGTCAGCCATTGGATCTGTGTTTCACCATTGGATACGAGGGACATAAAGTCGCCTGGAGTAATTAATAACTCCTCGTAGACTACGAAGCGTTAGTAACAATTATGAGGCAGGTAAAACCGCATTCTCACGCGTGTAAATCAAAAAATCAGTTGATCTTATCTCTTAAAAATCAAAACCCCACATTTTCTCCTCGGATGGGAGGGAAAAATCGGAATTTTGAGGGGCTGTTGTAGGGACTAGGGCCTAAAATAGTGTATTGGGCCTTGGACTTGTCCGAAGACATTGACAAGTCCGAGGAGGAGCAAATAGTTATTAAGAGATTCCTAGTTAAAGTCTCATAAGTGGGGGATGAATGGGAGGTGATCCGAGGAGGAATTTCTCCTCGGATATGACAAATGTAGTCCAAGTGCGTACTCTAGCAATTAAAGTGACCCTCCAAAAGGCTCTAGAAATAGAAATGTGCCCCATGAACATACGAGAAGGAAGGAAACTCAAAATATCTATGGAAAAGCTGCTACCACCGCATTAAATGCTTTGCAGCTATTTTTCTGGCAGCATTTATGTGGAGAAGATCTCTGAATAGTGCTATCTTGGCTACCACAACTCACAAAAGGCTGAAAGGGGTGTCTGATGGGACGAGCACTCAAGTAGGAACTTAGATGATCAACAAGTGTAGGATCAAGATGATCCAAAAAGAGCTATATAATGTGAGAGGCCCTCCATGAAAAAGGGATCGAAAAACAGAGAGAGAAAAAATAGTATAGTAATCTAAATCATTCTAATATCCAAGAGTGATCATTATATGCAGGTTTAACCTCCTCGAACTGAAAGTTTATTGATATCGGCACCATTTATTTGTGTTTGAGCGACATGCAATTCAATACTAGCTGTTGTCCAACCCATTAGGACCTAATTCTTTGACCTATTCTCTACAAATTCATTGTATTGGACTCATTGGACTAAGACTCCATACATTTTGGGCTTGGGCTGCCAATTGTGACCCTACAATTATTATTATTCTAAATTGTTAGACATACTTACATGCTATATATGTTGCGACTCCAATAGCTCAAACCCACTCCCCCTCTCTCCCAAGCACTTATGAATTATGATTTAGGAATGTACCAACTCACTTAACTCAGTGATAGCAGTTGGGTATGTTATTGTTAATTGCCACTTTTCTCATAAAGTCCTTCAAGGTACCATGGTACTACTCTCCTTGGCACCTTCTTTTGAGTCACAAGAGCTCCTTCCACCTCAACATATATATGGTACAGATTCGATTTAATATATTTAGTAATGTTAAGAATGTAATTTTTTTTTACAGTATTTTTCGCAATTGTACATGCATGGTTTATTCTAATTAGAGTAATATCATTTTAAACTTATTTATTTTAGAAAGTAATTTTATTATATACAAATTAATCACAACGAACCATATATCAACCATTATGAAAAATATTATGTTCGTATTCTTATTCTAATACCTTTGTCTTACCCAAAAAGAATAGCACAAAATAGAAAAAGAATAATTCCCAGTGTCGTTTCACTAGCTTGAGAATAATTCCCAGTATAGTTTGAGGTCTGGGGCTTTTGTTGGAGGAATTGGTTCTGCTGAGCTTTACTGCAAAACACTGATCCATCTTTTCTTTGTTCATGCATCCACGATCCATACATGTTTTAAGTACGTACGTACTCTTTATGCTGAACTTAGGTGTTAGGACACAACACACAGGCAGTAGAGTAATAATGAGCTCTACTACTACGCAATAATGTCTGAATTTGGAATTCATTACTAGTGTCAGTTGAGCCTAGTTATGGTAGCTTTCGAATATCATCATCCCATATGATTAAAACCCCAGATCTTTCGAAAAATTGTGCTCTTTGATTAGGTATTGTCAAACTTTCAAGAACTAAAAGTTAAAAGAACTTATGAATTGTGCAATGTCACACTTTTTTTTTTTTTTTCCTTGAAGCAAATCATATCATTATAAAATTTAAGATAAAAGAAAATGTAAAGAACCAAAATGAAAAAACCACAAAGTTTAAGAGGTCAAACACATATTTTAGTCAAAATTAAATATAAATTCACTCATTTCATTAAGTCTCAGTTCTTCCAATTAAATCAATGTTTGTTATTAATTTCATAGCTTAATCAAAGTCCTTTTTTTTGTCTTTCTATCTTTTTTCCCCTTACAATAAAAAGGAGAGAGGAAATTGATGTGCATGAAATATATATAAAATAAAGTAGTCTCATTTTTGCATATTTAGCTTTACATTTATGTTATTTTGTAATTGATTATAAACTATCTTTGTTTTATAGGTTATAAAGGCTTTACATGCTAATGAAAATTAGTGGATCACAAGGAAAAAAGAAGCTATCCTCACGCACTTGACCATGTGAAATTACAAAGTAGGCCAATTGTCAAGCCTAAGTGCCAATCCTTGAAGAGGTCCAGCCTAGGCATGAAGTAAAGAAAAGACAAAAGAAAAAAGAGAAGAGTTAGGCACAATAGCGTGGTGGGCTTTAGAATCCTAATTACTTAACTGTATCAGTTGAATTTTTGGTTTGTTATTGCTTAATTTTAAATTTTGATATCTCTTATTATGATTTGCTTGTTAATGGATACAATTGATGATTTGATTTTATATTTAGGAAGTGAATAAAAGCATGCTTTAGATTTTAATGAGAATATCTTCCATGATAACAAGATTGAATTCTAGATTACCATGAAGTAGTTTGGAAAAATTCATGATCATAATTATATGCTGATATCAATTAATAAGGCAGATCCCAAAACCTTAATTCTTCTTTCTAGATTGTTTAATCTCTTTGCTTCATTTAATTTTTCATTAAATTTATTTCTTTTCAAAATAATCCATTGTTATTAAAGTAGATTAGGATTTATTTAGTTAGGGAGTGGTTAATTTTCCTACTTTCACACAAGTCCTTGTGGGTTCGATCTCACTCTTGTCAAATTATATTTCGGTATGATTTGTGCGCTTACAAGTATTTATAAATTCCACAACAAAAGTCAAACTCAAATTCTTCTTTTATTCGAGAATTGGTGAATAACACTTAATCTCAATACTTTAGAGCATTTTATCTTACTCAAAAGGACAATCAATTGATAATAAGAAGAAAACATAATTTCTAAATGGAATTTAAATATCATTGCACAAGATATGCATGAAGTATTATAGTATTACAACATATAAAAATTCTAAACAAACATAAGTTTGAGTTTGTCTAAAACCTAAATGCTTTTAACAAGGGGTTTTGTTTATGAGCTTTAGCTATCTTTCCAACTCCAATTCCAACTCCAATTCTTCTTTGGATATGATTTGGGTTCTATTCAATTGATAGCTGCTTGTCAAGCACATACACAAAACTACAATTAGGATCAATCTTTCAAATTCATTGCCTCACTAATTTGATGTATGTTGGATTGTTGTATTTGGAGGCTATTTTATAGGAGTGATGTTGAGTTGAAGATAAGTATAAGGTGTCATTATGCAAAGCCAACCAAGTATGTCAGTATGTTTGTTATTATTATTATTATTTTATTTATTTATATAACTTGATGGTTGGGAAAGGGAGGAATTTGAATCTGGACATCTCTATTAGAAAGGCTAGGAGGCTAATTATAAGGTAGTGATAATGAGGTGAAGATAAGTATAAGGTCTCATTATGGAAAGTCAAACAAGTTTGTTTATTATTATTATTGCTATTATTATTTTATTTATTTATATAACTTAATAGTTGGGACATGAAGGAATTTGAATCATGGATGTCTCTATTGGAAACACTAAGAGAAAAAGAATGATCAATCCTTTCTTTTTGTAAGGTATTGTTATGGAAAGCCAACAAGGCTCTTGATACCAACAAAGCATGTTAGATAGTGTTAAATTGTTAATATTGATCAAATGAAAAGAGAGAGAGAGAGAGAGAGAGAGAAGATAGATTGATTTACTATTTGTAGCTATCTACAATGTCCTCTTCTTTTATAACTCAATAGTTGAAGGAGGGAGAATTTGAATCATGGAGATCTTTATTGAAACGCTAGGAGGAAAAGATGGATTGATATTTTATATTATCTTCACCTTACCATCTCTATTGGAAATGCTAGCCCAAGTTTATTTATTTATTTATAAGGTCTTGTTACACAGTTAAGGAAAGCCAACAAGGCTCTTGGAACCAACTAAGTCTATTAAATAACGTTAATATTGACTAGATGAAACAGGAAAGATGGATTGATTTATTATTTGTAGCTATTTGCAATGCCCTCATTGATTCCATAAGTTTTTAATGTATATCAAACTAGTTGCATGCTTGTACTTAGGGGTGTTCACCAAACTGCTTAAATTGCACAACTACACCCAAACCGACCAAAACTACCAGCAAAGTGGAGTAGCTATACAGCAAAGTGGAGTAGCTATACAAAACTACATTGCACCGCACTACACACATATATATTTTTATTTTATATTAAATATATTTTAATAATTTAATACTATATGAAGTAAATGGCTAGCCCAAAGTTACTGTGTTCTAGTTTTATATTAAAAAATAGCTTCGTTTTGGTTAAATATAGAATCAAAAGTTCAAAACCTTATTTGCTTCTTCATCTCACACTTTCACTTTTCTCCCTTAATACCCTCTCACCCTCTGTTATAATTGTGCATGGTTTACTTATTGAATATATTTGTGTTCTTGTTGAAGTTTAGATCTGTATATTATTCTTAGTTCCTTTATCACAAAAGTATATTGTTTATACTAGTTAGTAAAAGATATGATTTTTTTTTTCCATACCATTTAAGGGAGAAAGCAATACATCAGTTCATGTTACAAAAGATTAGAACCAACTGGAGGAATCCAGCAAAGATGCATTGGCACACAGGTTGCCAACCTAGAAACAGATCTCAAGTCCTTTACAACCACAGAGGGTACCCAAAAGACATCACAAGAAAAACCATTTTAATTCAAAAACCATAGATCAGTTAGTCTAGTGCTATCTAACCAATCAACAGCTGTGTTGTTCTTATAAGTCTGCTTAAGACTTCTATGATTTAGGGGGGTACTATACCAATTTCTAACTCTCCACCTACCCTCTTTCAAATGGTGATTTTCTTGTTGGATGATACTTCTCCAAACCCATGAATAATGAGGTTTTGACCTATAATACTGAATAGTACCAGCTGGGAAATACCTAGCCTTAAAAGTTTTAGCTAAAATGAGTTGAGGATTCTGGCTGATTCTCCAATACTGCTTGTGTAGCATAGCCTTATTCATATGCCTGAATTTTTTGATGCCCAATCCACCAAACTTCTTTGGTTGACTAACCCTATCCTAGTTTATCAAATGAAGTTTGTTCTCACCACAATCATGACATTGAATCCATTTTATTGCACACATATTCAAGAATTTTAAAGCATGCAAAGGTGTATAAGGGTAAGGATTGAAGAACATAGGTAATTAAGGTTGTTCTACCAGCTTGGGATAAAAGTTTGATTTTCCAACCTTGAAGTTTTGCTTTTAATTTATCAATGAGGAATTGGAAGTCAGCAATCCTATTACCTCTCAACTTGAAATGAACACCAAGATACTTACTAGGTCATTGAACCAAATTAAGCTAGAGAGTTTTGGCAAGGTCTTGTTGTTCCTCCAAAGGCATGTTGGGTGAGCAAAACACATCAGATTTGACTAGGTTGATAGACTGACCCGAGATGGAACAATACCAATTCATAATGATTTGAAGATTTTGTACAAAAGCATTGTCCTTCCTAAAAAACAACAGTGAATCATTAGCGAATGGCAAGTGAGAAAAAGTGAGGCCACTCCTACCAACTTTTACACCTTTTATCTTCTTAAGCTCCTTAGCTTGGGTTAGGGAAATGGAGAGAACATTTGCACATAGGAGAAAAAGGTATGGAGATATAGTATCTCCTTGTCTTAAGCCTTGGGATGGTTTAAAGGACCTGATCATGCTGCCATTTATCAATAAAGTATACTCAACTGAAGACACACATTCCATAATCCAATTAACTCTATCATAGGCTTTAAACATGTCAATTTTCAAAACTCCAAATCTATCTCTCCTCCCCCTTTTTTTCCTAGCCACATCAATGATTTCATGTACCAAAAGGATGTTGTTAGAGATATTTCTACCCTTGATAAATGCATTTTGGTATGGTGTAATAATGATGTCCATGATGGGCTTCAGTCTATTAAAAAGTACTTTCGAAATGATTTTGTATATCACATTGCACAAACTGATAGGCCTAAAATGAGAAACCTCCTCAGGGTGGGGAATTTTTGGAATAAGAGTGATAAAGGTCTGATTAAGTGCTTTAAGGAGAGAGCCAGAATGAAAGAAAGCTTGGACAACATTGCATACATCAATCTTAACAGTATCCCAAAATTGTTGAAAGAAAAAAAAAAACAGGAATACCATAAGGTCTACGAGCTTTATAAGGCCCCATTTGAAACATTGCTCCCTCAATTTCTCTATCTGAAATACCTATGTTAAGGAACTGAAGGTGTCGTTCAAAGAGAGTAGGGATAGGAAGTCCTTGGAGTTCATGAAGGATATTATCCATAGTTAGATTGCTACTGCCACTATAATTCCTTTTGAAAGAGTCCAGAAAAATATTCTCTATCTCCTTAGGATTATCAGTTAAGACCTCTCTCTCATCTTTAATTTGAAGGATCTTGTTTTTAGACCTTCTTTGTCTAACCACTATCTGAAAATATCTTGTGTTCCTATCACCATGAAGGATCCAATTAGTTCTAGCTTTTTGAGCCCACATTAGCTCCGCTTTGTCTAGAAGCTCCTCAAGTTCCTCTCTACATACTCTCTCCCTCCTTACATCTTCATTTGTTGCAATGGAATCCTGAAGTGTTTGTAGTTTAATTTGTTTCCTCTTAATTTCAACTTCCACCTTGCCAAACACTTTCTTATTCCATTCCAAAGCCTTGTATTTAATATTGAGGAGCTTATTTCTCAACTAAGTAGCTCTAGACCACCCCCAAGCATTTTGCACCATCTCCTTACACCCAGCATGGGTTAATCACATAAATTCAAATCGAAAAGGCCTTCTTCTGAAAGGTGTCTAAACTTCTAAATCTAGGATAATTGGTCCATGATCAAATTTGACAATTGGGAGATTCCTAAGAGAATATAAAGGGTATTTGTTAACCCATTCTACACTACCAAAGGCTCTATCCAACCTCTCCATGACAAAATTATCTTCCTCCCTCTTATTCATCCATGTAAATCTCTGTCCAGAGGCAGTCAAATTACATAATTGCACATCACTAAGTACTTGTTAAACTCTTCTACTCTAATAATGTTCCTAGTTCTAAAAGATAATTTTTCTTCCTTTGATAGAACTTGGTTAAAATCTCCTATACATAACCAGCTAGGATGGGAATGTTGTTTTAGAGATCTTAGTTGTTGCCATCCCTCCCCTCTCTTAGCATGATCAGGATGTCCATAGCCTTTATTTTCCAGCACATTGATGTGAATTAGGTTTGGGGAATCATAAACAATTTGTACTCCTTCTCTAGGTAACCAAGCAAGAATAAGGCCACCACTGAAACCCACCCTAGGAACCTCCTTCCCCTCAGAAAATCCACATTTTTGCCACACTTCTGAACCGTTACCACTAGCTAAATAGGTTTCCATGAGAAATAAAAAATCAGGCTTTAATTCTAGGGCTTTTTTCTTGCATTATAGAACTGCAAAGGATTTGCCCAAACCTCTACAGTTCCAACTCATGATTCTCATTGTTGTTGGGGAAGCTGATTAGGGCCAGCTTCCCAACAACCCTTTGGATTATACTGGGATTCCTCAACATGTACATCATTGGTCTTCTTATTCACGATTTCTTGAAACTATTTAGATTGTTTGAATCATTGGTCTTCTTATTCACTATTAACATTGATGGGATAGCAAAAATTGTTCATCTCTGGTTCGTACATAAGTGTCGTCCGTGAACCAAATTCCAAACATTCAGGAAGGTCATCTATGGACAAAGGAGTCGTCCAGAGGCAAAGCACATGGACGACCACATGACATTTGGGAAATTCTCACAGAATTCTGGAGTGGGAACCAAACCCGTATTCATCGCCACAAATTCCTCACAAATGCTTAACTTCCCTCAGCAGTTGTAACTTCTATAGCCGTTGAGGAAGTTATGTCAGAATTCATTGATTTCTACAAATCCTGGGGAAGTTACTAAATCAATAACCGCTCCAAGGTTCTCTATATAAAGACCAGCCGGTATCAAATCAAGGCAAGTTTTTTTTTTTTTTACATTACTCCCCAGAAATTGGAACTTGGTTTTCGAGAGAGAAACTGACTTATTCATTGGAGAGGACTTGGCCGGTCACCCCAGTCACCTTTTTGATTAGTGTGTTCATCCTTGCAGGCCTTCGCTACAAGCATAAGCCCATCGGTTCGAACCAGATCGAGGGCTACTAGCCCAAGCCATCAAGAGAGTAGGGATGCTTCAAGTAATCCCCACCATGATCGTCAATCAGCCTCAGTGATGCCACAATCCTCTGTTCAACACATGCAAACTATGGCAGCCGCCATGGCGGAGTTAACTCGTCAGAATCAGGAATTGACAAGGGAGATTAATTTGAAGAAGCAACGCTATGAGGGGTACATTGAACCTGAAAGCCAATCAATGGGTACCATGTCAAGAAGGGTGCCACAATTGGAGAAGGAAGTGGACTAGATGAGGAAGGTTATGGCGGAGATGAGGGAGAACATGAGAAGGGAAAATCCAGTGAAGGATCTAGTCCACCAAATAGATTCCCCTTTCACGGCTTCCATCAATGGTCACCCCTTGCCTCCGAAGTTCAAGATGCCTTTATTGGATTTGTATGATGGAGCATGTGGCCCATTTGATCATATAGCTACTTTCAAGACTACCATGCACCTTTAAGGAGTCCCGGATGAGATTATGTGTAAAGCCTTCCCTACCACTCTTAAAGGACCGGTACGAGTGTGGTTCAGCAAAATACCCTCAAATACAGTGAGTTCTTTTGAATAATTGAGTTAGTTATTTGTTAATAAGTTCATCAGAGGGCAAAGGCACAAACGTTCTTCGTCCAGTCTGTTAACCATAGAACAAGGGGAGAATGAAAGTCTGCGCTCCTTCATCACTCGTTTTAACAGGGAAGCCCTAACCGTGGACGAGGTGGATGACAAGCTACTCTTCCATAATAGGGTTAATTTTGATTTATTCATCCATAAGTTTTATAAGAAGGAGCCTCAATCCATGGCTGAACTTGTTCATTCAGCCCAAAACTTTATAAATGCAAAGGACACAATCATAGCCAAGAAGAGGAAGAAAGCTGAGAGAATAGAAGCACACCCCACACGCCACTCGGAGCAAGGTCCTCGTCCAAAGAAGGGACAAACAGAAGATAAGAAGGACCGAGATAATAGGAAGACGAGCTTGTCCTCAGGAAGAAGTCAAAACTACACGCCCTTAAACGCTCCGCTTGATCAGGTGCTTATGTAAATCAAAGATGACCCTTCCTTAAAATGGCTGGAGAAGATGAAAGGAGACCCTAACAAGTGATATAAGAACAAATATTGCCGCTTCCAGAGAGATCATGGACACGACATGGATGAGTGTTATGACTTGAAGCAACAGATAGAGAATCTTATTAGACAAGAAAAGTTAAGGCATTTGGTAGGAAGGGGTCATAAAGATCAGAAATTGAAGGGAAAGGTGGAGGAATCATCACGGCCCCTACTAGGAGAGATAAGGCTTATCATTGGAGGAACTTCAACAGGACAGTTTTCTAAGTCAAAGAAGACGTATCTCAAAGTGGTCTAGAACATCCAACTCTCTGGACGATCACCAAGGATGAGGGGGATAGAAAAGCTAGCTATTTCTTTCACGGATGAGGAAGCCGAAAGAATCCATCACCCACATGACGATGTAGTTGTCATTACTTTACTCATCGTGGATTACATAACTAGAAGAGTGTTGGTGGATAATGGAAGTTCAGCAGATATATTGTATTACCCCGTCTTTCAGCAGATGAGGCTGGGACGAGATCAACTTCGTCCAGTGTGTTTGCCATTGATAGGATTTGGGGGAATGAAGGTGCAGCCTATAGGCACCATTACATTACCTGTAGTAGTGGGATTATACCCACAACAGATAACCAAGGAAGTGAATTTCCTTGTGATGGATTGTTCGTCCTCATACAATGCCATCATTGGTAGGCCAACCCTAAATAGTTGGAAGGCAGTAACATCTACCTACTATCTTTTAGTCAAATTCCTTACGGAGTATGGGATAGGACAAGCATAAGGAAATCAGTTGGCAGCTAGGGAATGTTACTTGGCCATGTTGGCTTTAGATGAGCACGTGCAAACAATGAGTATTGAAGAAAGAAGAGTTGTTGCAGTGCCCACGGAGGTATTAGAAGATGTTCTTTTACAACAAGATGATCCTGAAAAATTTACCAGAATTGGAACAAGCATGAAGGAGAAAACGAAGGAAGCCCTCGTCCAGTTTTTGAAGAAGAATATCGATGTTTTTGCATGGAGTCATGAAGACATGCCAGAAATTGACCCAAGTGTAATTACACATCGACTGAATGTATACCCTTTTTCCAAACCTGTTTGTCAGAAGAAGAGGGTATTTGCTTCAGAGCGTGATAATGCTATCAAGGAAGAAGTTCAGAAGTTGACCACAACACAATTCATTCAGGAAGTCTATTACCTGAAGTGGTTAGCCAATGTGGTGATAGTTAAGAAGGCCAATGGCAAGTGAAGGATGTGTGTAGACTTCACTGACCTAAACAAAGCTTGCCCTAAGGATAATTATCCTTTGCCATGTATTGACCAGTTGGTAGATTCCACAACCGGTCATCAGTTGCTAAGTTTCATGGATGCCTTCTCAGGATATAATTAGATAAAGATGGACGAGATAGACCAAGAAAAGACATCCTTTGTTACCAGTTAGGGTTTATTTTGCTATAAGGTGATACCCTTTAGTCTGAAGAATGCGGGGGCAACTTATCAAAGATTGGTTAATCACATGTTCCGCCCACAGATAGGGCGGAATGTGGAGGTGTATGTGGATGATATGCTTGTAAAGAGCTTGGACAAAGAAAGGCACCTGGAAGATCTCTAAGAGACATTTGAGACGCTCAGGCGATACAAAATGAAACTAAATCCAAGTAAATGTGCATTCGGGGTGTCGTTGGAAAAGTTTCTAAGATTCATGGTTTCACAAAGGGGGATTGAAGCGAACCCGGATAAGATCCAAGCCATATTGAAGATGGAACCACCGAAGAACATCAAAGAAGTCCAGTCCCTCACTGGAAGAGTTGCAGCTCTGAACAGGTTTGTCTTAAAAGCCACAGATAAGTGTTTCTCAAAGACTATCTTACCATGGCTTCATTGCTAAGCCCGTCCATGCAAGGAGAAGAATTGTATTTGTACTTGGCAGTATCCCCTCATGCTGTAAGTTCAGCATTAATCAGGGAAGAAGGGAAGGTGCAGAAGCCTGTGTATTATACAAGTCGAGCACTTAGGGGAGCAGAAGGACGATATTCGTTGATGGAGAAGTTGGCCTTTGTGCTAATAACAACTTCTAGAAAGTTGAGGCATTACTTCCAAGCCCATATCATCAATGTCATGACGGATCACCCACTCAAGAAGGCAATGAACAAGTTGGAAGCCACGGGACGATTGATTCAACAGGCCGTCAAGCTTAGTGAATTTGACGTCAGGTACCAACCAAGAAATACGATAAAGGCTCAAGCTCTAGTAGATTTCATTGCGGAATTTACCCTAAGTTATGATAGCTCAGATAAGGTGCGCAGTAAAAAATGGGTCGTCCATGTTGATGGGTCGTCTACACAACAGGCAGGAGGAATAGGAGTTGTTTTACAATCCCCAGAAGGAGATAAATTGAAGCATAAGGTTCGTTTGCAATATCAAACAACCAATAATGAAGTTGAGTATGAAACCCTTCTTAAAGGGCTGGAGTTGGTTAAGTCAGTGGGGGTAGAGTCAATACTCGTCCTGGGAGACTTTCAGTTGATCATAGGCCAAGTAAATGGAACATGTGAAGGCAAGGAAGAAATGAAGAAATACTTGAATAAGGTACTACGCCTTGTGAAGAAGTTTGAGGAAGCCAATTTCGTTCAAATCCCAAGGGAAGAGGACATGGAAGCAGACACCTTGGCAAAGGAAGCCTCAGCGAATGAAGCAACAGACGAGTCTGATGAAATTCAGTATATGCCTAGCATTGATCTTCCAGAAGTACTACAGGTGGAAAGTGAAGAAAATTGGATGACTCCAATAATATCATACCTGAAGGACGAAAGACTTCTAGAAGGGATGGATGAGGCCAGGAAACTTAAAGTCAGATCAGCCAGGTAAGTCCTCATGGATGAAGTACTATACAAAAGAGATTTTTCTCAGCCTTATCTAAGATGTTTAGCTTTGGACAAGGCGCATTATGTATTAAGGGAAGTTCATGAAGGGGCATACGGCAACTACTCAGGAGCTAGATCACTCGTCCATAAGATCATTTGTGCAAGATATTACTGGCTAACTATCCAAGCTGATGCTAAAGCATATGTTAAGGTCTGCAGTCAGTGTCAATGATTCAGTAATGTCCCTAGACAGCCGTCAAAGTACCTTACCCCAATGATGGCCCCATGGCCTTTTGCACAATGGGGATTGGATATTTTAGACCCCTTTCCAACTGAAACCAGACAAATGAAGTTTATGGTGGTAGGAATAGATTATTTCACTAAATGGGTGGAAGTTGAATTCTTGGCAAAAATTACAAAACAGAATGTCAAAAACTTTGTCAGGAAAAGCATAGTATGCAGGTTTGGGGTACCTCGGGTGCTAATATCTGACAATGGACGACAATTTGACAACACACCTTTTAGGTACTTTTGCGAGTAACTAGGAATCAAAAATCATTACTCCTCACCCTCCCACCCACAGGCCAAGGGCCAGGTAGAAGTATCAAACTGATCCTTGTTAAAGATCATCAAGACTCGGCTTGAAGGGGCAAAGGGAATATGACCGGATGAGTTACCGGTGTTTTGTGGGCTTACAGAACGACAGTGAGAACCCCCATGGGGAAAACTCCTTTTAAACTAGCCTATGAAGTGAGGCAGTCATACCGGCAGAAGTGCACATGGCCAGCCACAGGGTGAAGAAGTATTAAGCTGGAGAAAACGAAGAAGCCTTGTCTTAACTTCGACCTTATAGACGAGGTGAGGATGGCCGCAGAACAGAGAATAGCAAGGTACAAAAATCTTATGACAAGGTAGTATGATGCCATGGTGAAACTCAGGCGCTTCAACATTGGGGATCTCGTCCTGAAGAGGGTTACCTTGGCAACAAGAAACCCGGCCTATGGAAATTGGGGCCAAATTGAGAAGGACCTTATAGGGTTATCAACTGCAAGAGGCAAGGATCCTACTATTTGGAAGTTTTGGATGGACGGAGGCTAGAAAAATTAGTTTGACAAATAAAAAATAAAAAATAAAAAATTTTAGATTGATGCAAAAACAAAGCCCCACAATAGCCTTTTGAATGATACCCTATAGGCTGTGGGGTTTGAAATTGGCAATTATTCCCCCCCCCCCCCCACACACACACACACACACACACACACACACACACACACATATATATATTCCCAAATGGGAATGAAGCTGGACACCACACCAGTAAGACCTAAAAATAAAACAAAAATCTTTACTGGAAAATAATTTCAGAGAAAGAATAATGCTTGAAATTTTCTTAACAAATTGACATAAAATTTTGAAATTGAATAAGATTAGGGGGAAAGTGCTTTGAAAAGTAGAGCATTGAAGTGTTGAAGTTGGCAATTTGCTAGATGGGGGTGGGGCTTGAATTTTAAGAGGGCAATTTATAAGAAATTGAATTATTTTTTATGGCCCTAATATTCTGCTCTAACTGAAAAGGAAGGTTCTATTATCCTCTCTTCCCTCTCTTCCCCCCCCCCCCCCCCCCCCCACCACAATATTTACTCAATTGTTACATAGCAAAGGAAAAGAAAAATTTGATAAAGTATGTTTTTTTCTTTAAGAAATGAAACAGCTCATGCTTTTTAAGCAACTTTTAAGAAGCAAGCAGCTAAGCTTTTCGTGTTTTTGAAAAGCTACAGCACTCCTAAACTAGCCCTAAACAGCCTGTCCCTCATAACATGACCAAAGAGAGTGTGTTTCAGAACAATAAATGATGACCTCTCTATAACTCAACCAAATAAACACATTGACAAATGAATCAATTTATCATTTTTAACAAAAGCTAATAAATAAATTTTAACAAAAGCTAACAATTAATAATTTTGCTTTTCAAAAGGCAAGAAAAATAAATTTTAAGTGATTGGAAAAATTGATATTAAAAGAAAGTTAAATAATATAATTTAATCAATATTTAAATATGTTAAGGGTTCTATTAAAATTGTGGCCTCGGCCATGCTTCTTCTTGCATGGTACTGCCTAAGGCCCAACACAATTGCTACTGTCTTGGCCCATATTTAGCATTAACAGGACACCCAAAAAGCCTAACCATGGCCGAACCCATGCAAGGCTACCGCAACCCAGCACAATACATGCCATGCACATCACGCAAAATGGCCTACAAGTCTACAATCTGCCAGGCCAAGCCATGTAACAGCATCAACACAAGGCCACCATCAACCTTCAAGCCACCAACACTCATGTAAGCCATGCATTGCCACCAAATTATCATTTTTAACAAAAGCTAACTCTTTGTCTTGACCATTTGATGCTTTTGGTTTTCTCAAAAGCATCAAATGGTCAAGACAAAGAAGACCCATTATCCCAATTCAACGAAATCAATGAACTTTTCAATTACATTACACAAATATGTAAAAAAAATAAAATAAAAAATAAAAAAAAGTTGCTTTTCAAGACTAGGGACACATACCAAGAGAAACCCACATACCCATTAACCCAAATGACCAACACAACAAAACCCATCACCCAAAATTGATAGCTCAGAGAGAGAGAGAGAGAGAGATAAACCTGGTATCTAATAAACTCCCCTATTGATTTGATAGCAGTGCGTTGATTTGATAGTAGTGCGTGTAAATTTTTGCACCAGAAGTGTATTTTAAAAAAAAAAAAAAAATGTAATTACAACAATGAAAGTAGTAATAAATGTCTGTCCTTCATGATAGCCTCTTCCCTGACTTCTTGATATGTATCTCAATGATCTGAGGTTGCCCATTATGTAATTGACACATAAGAATATAATACACTGAAGAACAATCTACCAGAATTCAATAGAGATTAAAAAACAGTGCCACAGATTGTATTCTTCTAACTTGATGAATTCTATTCGAAAATTATATGCAATACATGCATAAATTAATGAGTTATGATATCATTAATAAGAATGTTGCCAATTAGATCGTAACCTTTATATAAAATGAAAAAATAAAAAGGGAAAAAGAAATCCTTTCTTTTACCTTCTCAACATATGAACGAACCATGTTTTCAATGTCTTGAACAATACTCTCTGGCTGTCCCTCTCGAAATAACAAAACGTCTCTAGTTTATAAAATTAATAAATAAAACATTCAATGTGGATAAATCTAACTTAACAGGAGACAAAGAGGAACTTAAAGAAGTATACCTATGGCAACCTTTGTCAAACCAGGGAAATCTATCAATGTTAAGTTGACAACTGCCAAAACATAATCCATAATTTATCAGATAACGTTAAGGACTGCAAAAAATGCTCTACAAAAAGAATTGGGGGAAGGAAACTTAATATCATATGGTTTAACTGTTTAAGTCAACTTAAACAATTCTAACTCACCCACATGAACCTATCAATCAAATTATTTAGTTGGGATTTAACATTACTTATCCTGAACCTCATATAATGAATATCCTATCATTTGATCTTTTCTTTAATTTTCACACCTTCCTCAGCAACTTAGGAGAGCATAAAATTCAAAAAAAGTTCATCATCTTTTCCTACACTTTCTCAGCAACCAAACTAGAGGAATAAAGAACATAAAATTAAAAAAAAATTAAAAACTAACATGTTTACTCATATACTCGGGCATGAGCACAGGTGAATATAATTTCAAAAACCCTTTTTTTTTTTAAAAAAAAATTCTGACTTTGTGATTCTCTAAGTGATATAAGATTATATGTAAGATTCATACCCTCACTTCATTGTGTTTCGCCAAATTTTGTTGCAACCAAACAGATCCAAAAAAATGAATATTTAGATGAACATGCCTAAAAAAAAGCAATTATAAATTATAATGTGAGTTCTATTAACACACTTGAGCATTTGGTAAAATTTGTGCATATTGTTTTTAGTAATTTATGTAATTAATATAAAAAAAGAAGAAGACCAATTTCACCCACTAATCCAAATGGGGTTATATATTAACTTTCAGTAAGACACATTAACCAATTCAAGACCCAATACACGCTAACATATCATATGAAACCCAAGAAAAACTAAAAAAGAAACACCTCGTATGGAGATTGCAACACAGTTCATGCATATTAAAATACTAGTATTATGATACCAAAGAAGTGGGACACTGCTTTTCTACCTGCAGTAGAATGTAAAATAAGTAATATGATACCAAAGAGTATAGGTCATTAGGAAAGAAACCAAGTAAGAACCTTTCCACTAACTGATGTGCCAATTGGAAGAGGTCTTATTGTAACAATACCATTCAGAGCTTCTTCAAGAACATTAGCGGAAATTGTAGTCTTAATTGGGACACCCAGCTTGCTATAAACAAACAAAATGAGGGGTTATAAAAGCTCAAGGACTCTGATAGCTCCTAATCTACCAAGTAAGATACCACCTGAATAAAGCCGCAAACATTGTATTGACGGTACCAAGATTAGATAAGTCAATTTCCATGTCCATGCCTTCAGTGCCGGAACAATCACTTGGTGGAGTGGAGTATAGTTTGAAAGAACCATCAATAGTTTTTTTTTTTTTTTAACAAAGAGGAAGTTTTATTTAATCAAACAGCCAGTTTAGGAGAGTATAGTTTGTTACAAAGCACTTTCTAAAAGTGTCCATTTAACAAACATTCCCGAGATACTTATCATACATAAAACTCAGGAAGACTCATAAATAAAAATTCTGTCCATTTGCAAGCTTCCCCTTTTATCTATAGTCCATCAGCCACTTCGCTATCCTCTTGGTGCATGAGAGCAGCCTCCCGGTACGTGTGAGCAGCAAGGATGATCCAGCTGCGAGTGATGAGGGACTTGCATTCATTAAACAGCTTCTAATTAGGGACCCGAAATATAAGAAAAAAAAAAGTAGTGACATTTTTATTAAATTAATTATTTGTCTTTTTATCTTTGTTACTCACCCACGCCCCCAAACACACCCTTACTTACCCACTACCAATATTATGAATTTTTCTATCTTTCTAAATTCAATCTACCATACCTGATACCACTGAAAATATCAAAACATTAAAAACATCCCATATATCATAAGACAAAATTAACCAGCAATACCCAAACTTCTTAAATCCTAAATGGGCCTAATCCAAAAGCCAAGCAAACGACATTACAAAATCCTTAAAACAAAAAAAAAATAATAATAAACGCCAAAAAAACAATATGATTTTATAATGCGCTACTAACACACTTTTCTTAACTTTAGGATTTTTTTTTTTTTTTCCTAAATCACTACCCTCTGTTGATCTGTTTGTGCACGTTCCTATTGTTGCCCCAACTACAAACAAACAGTAAAACAAATAAACATTATTTAATATTTTTTACAGCCCCTGCAAAAATAATTTTCAGTCTCTAAGAGACAGACTGATAATCACAATCACATATTCACAGAACAATTATTCATATGTTCAATTCACAATCATCCTCAGCACACCCAACATACCATCACGACCCTCTCATCTCCCCCTCCACCCAACCAGTAGTCAATCTTTCTTAACCAACAAAACCCACCTAGAAAATCACTTGCTAAGAAAATACTAAACAAAATCATAACCAGTTGCACCAATTGTAAACTGAATTGTGCTTCGTTCACCAAAAAAAAAAAAAACCACCCTGAAAAGAGGAACTTCAAGCAAATCAAAAAACAAAATGTTAATTTGTTAAAATTGAACAGTTTTGGTGGAGTGAAGTACCTGATGAACAGTGGAGGACCGCTTTAGTGGTGGTGGTGGAGTCATGAGCTTCTTCCTCAACCAGTAGCCAATGGCAAAGCAGACAAGGCCGATCAATATCACCCCTATCGCCGAGACAACTATGGAAATGATAAATGCATGGTTGGTGTGCTTACTACTGGGGTTGGGGTTGGTCATGTTGACCTTCCTGTGGGAGTGTTTTTTGTGGTGAGGAGGATTGATCGGGTTAAATTCTCCTCCTCACCACAAAAAACACTCCCACAGGAAGGTCAACATGACCAACCCCAACCCCAGTAGTAAGCACACCAACCATGCATTTATCATTTCCATCGTTGTCTCGGCGATAGGGGTGATATTGATCGGCCTTGTCTGCTTTGCCATTGGCTACTGGTTGAGGAAGAAGCTCATGGATGATAAAATGACTTCTAACCAAATCCTCATATTATCACATACAATATTGCTCCTGGCAAGACAAATAGTAGCAGAAAAGACATCAGCATGAAACTAAGAACAGATTACGAGACCAAACCATAAAAATAAAATTTGGAATCATTTACTACTACCTCCGTTTTTTTTAGACAAAGAACTATAACTGAAGTTAAAGTTCTATTCCACGAAATTAAAGGTCACAATGTAGGAGAACTCAACACCAGTAGACTCTATAATACAATCTTACTGAACTCATTGAAACACATAAATACGATAAACCAAAAAGTACACATAAAAGCAATGAAACACTTGGTAAAAGTTTGGTTGACTGTACAGATGGGAAACAGAAGAAGAAGACAGATACAAAGAAGATAGGTGCAACCAATTCAAGTTAATTGGGTTAAAGAGTATTTGAAGATATGAGCTCAGGCAGAGAGGCAGAGCAACAGAACAGAGTATTGGAAGATTTATGTTTAAGCTTGAGCTAAACGACTGTGATGTTTCATACGACCTGTAGTTTAGACTTAAATCAATTATAGGCTTAGATCAATTAGAAGCTACGTATATGAACACGTGAAAAGAAGTGATTGGTTGTAGATGTTAAGCCCGTATAGTGTGGAGTTTGTTAGAGTTTAGTTATTTTCATTTTGGGATTAGTTCAGGTATATATGCCTCTTGTACATTCAGTTTTGATTATTAATGCAATTACAGAAATTTATACTTCAATCTTTTCTCTCTAGCTTCTTGTGATCTTCTCTATCCTCTAGCTCTCTGTTTTCTTATACACTTAGCCAGAACTGTTTTCCCGCTTAACCCACTAGACCAATCAACCAATCAACAAAACCAACCATTTGATGGCTGAGAAAATCAAGGAAGAGGAAACATGATGACATAGAAACTTAGAACCCAAATCAACGAAGGCACAAGCAGTTCCATTAGGAACCCTTTATTGGACACTACACAAAAGTTTATGATCCAAAATTGCAAACCAGCTCCTATTTCTTTACCCATCTTCGCTCAGCAACCAAAAAAACCCATTATTTAATTACAAACGATAACTAATAAAAGAAAAACAAAAAAAAAAGGCCCAACTCAATCCGACATTCCAAAACATAAATTTTATCCAACTAAGCCAGAAGACAATGTATCAAAGTAAGTCAATATAAGAATCCTTGTTGTAACTCCCAAACAATCGAAGATCTAACTCATTTTCTCTCTATTTTCTTAAGTTCCAAACCAAAAAAAATTGTTAAAAGCCCCAAAAAATGAAAGACGTAAAAAAACATACCTTTTGAGAAAAAACTGGATTTTGGCCACTGAGCTGCTCCAACACCTAAACATAAAAAAATACGAGATCCCAAACAAAAACAATCAAAACCCAGTTGGGGGTAGCACAAGATTGACAAGATAACATAGGTGAGGATAGAAATGCGCGCACACACACACACATATATATATATATATATATATAATTGATAAGAAGAGGAAAAGGAAAAACCTAGGAGGCCCTGGTGAGACGATCACCACTCTCTTCAATAAAAGAAAAAAAAGAAGAAGATAAACCATCAAAATTCCGTGCATAGTGACACGCTAAAATGTGCATCAGAGCTGTTTTTAGAGACTGTTTTCTGCTTGTTTTTTTTCTTAAACTAGCAAAGCATTTAAGATGGAGTTGGACTGACTTCTGCATGCCAGTCCTCGTCAACTTATAGAAAGACGTAAGTACTGAAATAATAAAAAAAATAAAAAAATAAAAAAACAGAAATAAGACGAGACTACCTTCTGTCCAGAACTAGCGTAAATATTGTCATGTCAACACGTTTTCAAAATTATTTAGAAAATTAACCTCTCGAGTGTAATAAATTATTTGCAACCGTTGGATTAAATCAAAGGTTGAGATTAGAACTATTGCACTAGTAAACTAACTAACTAGTTCCCTTTACATTAGGATTCGAACCAAGGTGCTTGGCAAGAACATAACCGTATTACCACTAAAGCTAACGCACTGAATTGTTAAAAAAATATAACTTATAAAATATATCAATATGTATAACTAAATAAAGAAATACTTAATTAATTAACTACTTAATCACACACATTAATGTTAATTAGAAAATTATAAACATCACGAAAGTGATGAGCAGGTTGCTTACTAGTATGTACTATACCTTTTTTTTGGGGTACGATAAAATTATCCCTATTTAAATTATTGGTAAGCTTTCAAAATCCTATCTACTTATTTAGAAAATAAATGAATAGAATTTTAGGGACACTTGGTGGAATTAATTAAAAACCGTTGAGCTTTCAAAATCCAATCTACTTATTTAAAAAAACAAATGAATAGAATTTTAGGGACATTATGGTGGAATTAATTAAAAACTCTAAGAATATCTTAATGCATGGTCCTCATAGCCAATTGAGAATGAAGGTTATCATCAATTTCTTGAATACGACAACAAGATTTGGTGTGGTAGAATTTTACTAATAAAATTGATTAGACTGATCAGAATTGGAAATGGATCTCTCTCTCTCTCTCTCTCTCTCTCTCAACTTGGGGTGAGGCACAGTTGAATATACCTATTTTGTACTATTTCAGTTACACCCACACTAGATTAATCTTTTGTCAATTTTACCATTATTTTAATTTATATATATATATATTATGAACTCCAAATTTTATATCAATCAAATGTCACTAATCGTCTAATCTATAAATGCACAGGTTTAGCTTACTTAAAACAAATAAATTATTAATAGTTTATAGATAGCATGAGTTTTTGCTAACCATGTAATGAGGTAAGTGGTAATGTTAAGTGGTTGACCCACATGAAATGATATTGCTCCAATTACAAATTCCAACATCAACATTCCTAAAAAAATATTTGTGAAAGTGTGCTGTGCCTAGCATTAGTGTTAGATTTAACTCCAGTATATGGATTATATATAGACAGATTCCTTCCCTGCTTTCACAAAACAATTAGAAGAGTTTTAGGATAACATCATGAGCTTGCACTGCTAATACAGCTACAAAAGTCAACAATAGAATTCTGTCACAACACATGGTTACAAATGCAAATTACTGCTACAAAAGCATTTCAAGGTGAAAGCCATGGCCATTCTTTAATACTACAAGACCAATAACTTTACCATTCAGTCATACACAAGATAGCAAAACACCACTATTCCAAGAGGGGGAGTACTGTTTACAGCATACAATCTAGCAGCTAAGCTTGGTCACAGTAATGGAAAATGTGTGGCCATCTAAGAGGAACTTTGGATGGAACAGGCTCCCAACAGACGCGGTGTTTAATCCTTGTTGGTGTGCCTGTTACATGATAAAAGTGGAAGCACATATAAGAGGAAAAACAAAACCGTTTCACATACAAAAGGTGAATAAAGTAAACCATTGTAATATATTCAACAAAAACTGGTCACAAAAATTAAGATTGCCCATACTGCCAGATGAAAAAACAAGTCAATGATCAATACTTAGTTCCAATCAACAATCAAACTGAGCATGTTAATAAACATTCAACCACAAGAAACCTAGTAAGATGGTAAAAATTGGAGTGTCTCAAATTACAAAGGGTCTAATCATTTTAACCCAATAAAATATGCAACCATTTCTAGAATGCAACCTGATATGCATATACTTCAGCTTTGGAATTTTGTTCTAACTTCTAAGCTCCACAGCCCTATAATCATTTCTTCCTTTTCTAGCTGGGAAAGGGGACTCATGAGTCATGCCTATGGTGCAAGTACAACATATTTTATGCCCGCTTAAATGCAGTCTTATTAACATTTAGCTTACGCAACCTTGTATCAAGTCCATTAGAGCTACCTCTTGTCATTTTATTGTAACGTAAGGGTATTCGTAAGGAACTCTTAAAGTAGCCCTAGACCTTTCTCTCTCTCTCCTTTTTTAACGAAAATGATGAGAGATTGTTGCTGGAAATTGTTTGGTCATGTTCAAAAGAGAGCTGTTAATGCACCAATGAGAAAGTTGCAAAGCAAAGGGAATAAAAAAAAAAAAAAAGGGTAAAGGAAGACCGAAAGTAACATTAGTAAAAGTAATTAAGGACATTTCAATTAAGAAAGTAATAGAGAGTATGACTTTGGATGGAATAGAATGGTGGAAAAAAATTTGTTGAGGATCCATAGCTAACACCCAAAAAAATTTTGAACTAAGGCTTGATTGTTCTTGTTATCAAGGACTTAAATTCAATGAAAATAATTTTCAATGTAAGATACTTTTGCATTCATCAAATTTACAAATAACCTAGTATTACATTTATCACTTACATGTATCTTCAATTCGGGTAGTTTTAAGTGCAATTTAAAGTGACTTCGTATTCAATTTCAAACAAAATACATATTGGTAGGTTGTTTGTTGGATTTGGTTTCTTTTGATTTTGCATTCTCTTAGGTTTTTTATCTTGTTAGATTTGGACGTGATTTCTACGGAAAAATAAATAAAGGTACACACATATAAAATATATAAGTAGGTATATACCTATGTGTTTATTTATATAAGAACGGATATGGTAAAAGTGAAAAATAAAAATAATTAAAAATTTTATATAAGAAAAAATAGTAGTGGGTTTCAAAGGTTTTTCTTTATAAGTAATAAGTTTATTGATGTCCAAAAAAAGGGGAACACCCTAGTACACAGGGAGTGTACAAGGGTTGAAACAATCAAGAACAAAAATTACAAGAATCTAAGAAATCAGGAAAAGATAAAAATGATTGGTTCCGCAATGCAGCCAACCAATCCATTAAAGTTCTAAAGAAAAATAGTCTCAAGTCTGATATGGAAGAAGAAAAAGGAGGAAAACTGAGATCCCACCTTGTGCGAAGGTGCACAGGGCATTGGATGAGAAGTAGAAACACAATTCTATCATATTCAAAGGTGTGTTCAGTTCCAGCATTATATGCCTATAGTTTTCTGCCTCCTTTCAATTAGGTCTGTCCTCTTAGTGCACTTTATTTTATATGAACTTTTTTATCCTATAGACAAAAATAACTGTTAAAGAGGCATATGTGGCAAATCATCTTAAAAGTTCAAGTCTAAAGACTCTAAACTCCACCTTTGGAAGTCACACTATTGAATATTTTCCATGTGCCTAAAGTTTTTTAGCGTGAATGTGGCTTGTATCATATGCTTACAAACTACAAAAACATTGCTACCAAGTTAAATAACCCATGGCAACACATCAGAGATTGTCAGTTAAAATTCACTAAAAAAGAAAGACATGTAAGACTAAAAATTTATTTTTTTATTTTTTCATTCAACCACCCCCCCCCCCCCCTCCCCCACCCCCCTTCTCTTCCCCCACCCCCCCTTTTTTTTTTCTTTCCTCCCAAAACAAAAACTCTAAAATCAAGATGAAATAATGAAAACTCAACAACAGGAATAAGCACAAGTACATATGTCACCATACTACCAGAACAAACATGAGAACATGTAATCAATTAATCATCTGCAGGACTGTGATCAATTTCAGTTTATCATACCAAGCAAGGTCTTATGAAAACATTCAGTGCAAATATTGGAAAGTATGAACAAATGAGTTTACTCTAATCCCTTGTGAATAAAATCTAGAACAAATATAGTTTCTCAAGAAAATTCAGGTGTCAAGCTTCCATATTTAGAAAGAGAATCCCCTCAATTTAGCTGTCCAACAGAGAGAGAGAGACTGATATCCAAAATCATAAGCTAGCATTTCCAACTACCAAAGGGTTCAGAGCAACATTTATTTAACAATGCTAGAGAATTCTTCAATAACACTATGAATATGAACAGAACCTTCAAAATTTTGGAAGGCAGAATTGACTACAAGGAACAAGATACTAACTAGATCCCCAAACTACCAAAACAGGAAGAGATAGCAGTTTCAAACTACCAATCCCCAAGTTTTATTTGACCAGTGTTCCCAAATCAAGTTCATGCCTTTCAAGAGGCAACCAAGTGGGAAGAGTGTGTCTGATGTATGAAGCACAAAGATAATTGTATTTTAATTTTAATTATTTATTTTTTTATATGTCAATTGTATTTTAACAATTTTTACATTGGATTTTAATTTAGGTCTTATTAGTTAATTAAGTTTACATTACCTTATTTAATTTCCCAGAGTCAAGATCATTTTTCCCAATTATTGAATTACGAAACAACCCTTTTGGTATTTTGTTATTTTAGTAAAGCCCAATTATATTTGTTCCCTCAATTTTTTATTTTTTGAGAATCAAGTAGTGTAAAACCCAATTATGGAATTAAAAAATTAACCATTTATCAAAAGGGTTAATTTTGTAATTCAGTAATTGGGGCTTTCACCTAAGTCAATTTAGGGTTTAGACCTAGGAGTCTGTATAAACATGCTATTATACAGTGTGCTATTGTACAATAGCTTGGTGCTGATTCCAGAAAACCTACTTAGTCTGTATAAACATGCTATTGTACAGTAGCTTGGTGCTGATTCCAGTCAAACCTACTTAGTCTCTGAGTACTTGATAGTGATTCCAAGAAAGCTTAGGTTCTGATTCTTAAGTTATTTTTATTTATATGTTCTTTAATTTGGGGTTTTCCACCATTTTTGGTTTTATCCTGCGTCAGTTTCTGTGAATAAGAGATAAATTTACCACCCTCAGATCATCATACTGTCAAATATGTTGGTTTATTTCTTCTTCTATTATCCATAAGTTAATGGCACAACCAAAAGAACCTAACCTCAAAGACCCCAAGACTATGAAGGCTATTAAGAAATGATAAGTTATAGCAGCCCAACTTTGTCTAAACCCTCCAAAACAGAGAAGCACAAGTAAAATCAGCAACCCCCCAGGTGGCCATGGCAGCACGCACATGCATATTGTCTCTCAAAATTGCACTTTTAAAAAACTACCCCAAAGCCAAATTATGGAATTAACTGAAGAGGACTAATAGGCATCTTGAACACAGACACTAGTAAAGTGCATGAATTATTCCTCTGTTATTTGCATTGAAAAAACATACAGTGAAAGCAGCCAGCTATCTTACATGAGATATTGTCAATCAAAATAGAACAACTATAAATTAATCTTTAGAGCTTGCCTATTGTTCAAGCACGGAAAGAACAGATATCAATATAAAGTCTCAACCACTCAAACCTAAATGCAACATAGTTGGCAATCAAAGGAAAAATAAAAAAATCCATACTTTTTCTTTACAGGTGGAAAACAGATTGTACCACAAAAAATTACAGCTAAACTGCAAAATACACCCCTAAAGTTTGGGGGCCTTCGGATTTTGTCCCCTAAAGTCTCAAAATTTTGATCTGACCCCCTAAGGCAGCCCCTATGTCCATTTTTTGCTGATGTATCTATTAAGTACCACATCAGCCAGTTACCTATGCTAGTTGGTCAAATGAAATGATGCCACGTAAACCATGTAATTAAATGCATTAAAATAAATCCTAAAATAAAAATAAAAAATAAAAAAGATAGAGAAACTCAGGAAAGATTTCCGATGGAAAAAAAATGCTCCAGTTCTCCATTCTCATATGAGGCCAGAAAGTTTTCTTTGACAAAGCTGGAATCCGGTGACCGCAAATGCCAGACCTCTTCTTCATATCAGTGATAGTACCCACTCCCCCCCTATCATGACAACAGGAACTTTTTCTCTTTTGTGAAAGGGCCAAGCCCCTTCTGAATCGAGCAAACCCTGCAAGGGTTCTCTCTCCCTCTTCCTCATAGCCCCCAAAACAAAAGAATCCAAGAAAGAGCTTCTAAATAACAAAACAAGAAGAAAAACCCAGATGAGGAAATGGCTTCTATATCAGAAAACAATGAAGGCCCAGATTAGATAACAGGGAACAAAGCCTAAACCAATAAGGAATGCCACAAAGTTATTGAAAAATTGCCTAAGTGAGAAAGGAGAGGATGAGAGAGAGTGGTATAGCCAAGCTACTTCTTTGTTCTCCTCTAATCAGATTCTGGAGTCAGTTCCGGACTTGGATTTGTTATTTTCCTATCTGGGGTGTCACAAGATTGCCCTTGTTTTGTTATTTTCCTATCTGGTCGGGGCTGTCACAAGATTGCCCTTGTTTAGGCAGAGTACAGCTATGGGCTAAGAGATCGAGCACTTCTTTTTTCTTTTTTCTTTTTATCAGAAACCAGTGATTCTATTTCAAATCAAAAATGAGAAAACTGGGTTACATCTGAAATCACTGCAGAGTCTATGATGGTTGGAGTTTCCTCCATCCAAGCTACAAAATCATCCACAATTGGGTATATCAGGCTAAACCATGTGCTGCCTTATTCCCCTCCATCGTGTGTGCCTCAGTTCAGTTTTATGGAAGTATTGCAACTTTATAAGCATTCCAGCTATGATGTTATCAATGGCAGGTGATATGTCTGCTTCCTTTTGTAGAGCCAAGTAAACAACCAATGAGTCACTTTCAACAATAATGTTCTAAATGCCGATGTCTCAAACAAAGATTACAGCCATTTCCACAGCTTTTGCTTCAACCTCCAATGCTCCTAAAGGAACCTGCAAGTTTTTGCTCATTGCTGCCACCACTCTCCCTTCTTCATCCTGGATTAACACATCAATCCCTAAAGTCCATATTTTATATCCTCCTTAGTCCAATATTGACTGTGAGAAACTAATACTACTAAAGAGGGTTTTGTTATGTCTAGATTCTTTGATGAGCACTGTGATAATGAAACAGCCCAGAGAAAAAGAGACAGGAGACAGTGGATTCCAGCTTCGTCGGAGAAAAATCAATGTCAGTGTCCTTCCATCGGAGATCTTGCCTGAGCTTCTCCATCTTTTTTATTTAAAAAATAAATAAATAAATTTGTATATTACTGAAGATTTTAGGAATTATTTTAATTTATTTAATTACATAGTTTACTTCTAATTATTTCATTGGACAAACTAGCATAGGTAACAAGCTTATGTGGCACTTAATGGTCAACCAAAAGAATGGACAGAGGGGCTGCCAATCAAAACGACCCCCTAACATTAAGGGGTCAAATCAAAATTTTGAAACTTTAGAGGGCAAAATCAAAAGACCCCCAAAATTTAGGGGCATTTTTTGCACTTTAGCCAAAAATTACTGTTAAAATTTATCTTTAAAAAATCGATCAAAACAAAGGCTTGATTGGTGGTTAGTTTTCCTCAGTAACAGCAATGCACAAACATTGACTATTCTACATTTCGTTCAATTTATCATCAAACAAAAGCAGTTATTTGTTTGTCCAGAAAACAATACTTTTTATTGGTAAGTTACACCCGATGGGTCTTGACTCTTGAACCCATAAACTCACCCTCCACCTTGCTACAAGGGGAGGAGGTGACATTTGAGCTAAAGCTCATTGGCTTTTCTATCTAAGTTCACCTCAAGGATATACATTAATTAGCTTTCTTCAGCATACGGGACCTCACACCATTACAAAGAATATCTAAGGAAATTTAAGTCTATAACCAAAGAAATCAGGCAGAAAACTATGCAAACTTACAACTCAGAAATCCTTCAAATTTGAGATTCAGGAAATGTTAAATGCCTTCTTACCTTAGTTCCCATTTACTTCTAAATTTAGAACACACAAGTTTTTAATATAAAACACAATAATCAACATATGGAACGAAGATATACAAACATGTCATTTAGAAAAATAAAAATATAAGGAGTTTAAAAGTTTAAATATTAGCTAGCAGTCACAAAACATGTACATATGGGAGATTTCAAACCTTCTATCCAGGACCATATTTGCTGGCACCATGCTTGTCTGCTGGTATGCAAACCTTAAAATATTAAGCAAAATAACCGCGGCAGTTTGATGATCCGCATAAGCATTTCTTTTTCCTATTGAGTGCACTGTTACCCTCAACCTCATCTGGGCCAGCAATCCCGTAATCAAAAGTCAACTCTGTCATAGGGGGGATATGTCTAATTGCAAAAAATGCAATGTGTAGAAAGGATTGACTATTGTGTTCATATAAAACTGGTTGCCAGAAAACATTTGGTGAGCAACTATGATTCATAAATCGTGCTACATTTCCAACATTCTTCGCACTTATGACTAGGTCAGATGGAAGTTTGTATTCCTCATTAGATTCATTAGAACTTTCTCCCTCCAACAATCCAGATTCATAATTCCACTTGAAAGAACCATAAACACGGGACGTATCAAAAACATACTCATCATTTTCACCTTCCTCCCCACCCTGCTTTGCCTTGCCTTTGTCAATAGCTTCACCTGCATACTCACATATAAAAGTACCGCAACGAATAGGGTCCCATGACCGGAGGCCCCAACCCTTATCCACTGTTTTAAATACTTCCAAGTGGACTTTCAAACCAGTCTGTGATACTCGGTTTTTACAGTTAGGAAAGCAAGGACAGGTGGGACCACATTCATATATCAAAGGCTTCCGGCTCACGAGAATACCATTGGTAGTATATGGAAATTTACCACCATTTTTGGTCACGCAAGAGCAGTTAGAATCACCTGGTTGGCATGCATTATGGCAATTGCAGCCAAAAGAAGGCTGTGCTAAGTTGAATGATTTTGAGTACTTGAGAGTGGGAAAATAAGTGAAATAAGCAGGGCCCTTCTCTTCATCAATATCATTTACAAGTGAAACAGGTGTACTTTCAGCCCCAGAAGTGAGGTCTGGAAGAATAAGTCCTACCCTTGACGAAAAACCTTCCTTCCACTTCTGAATTGATTTCCAAACAGCAAAGGCATCAGGCTGCCCAGGCATCCTCACAAATTTGTACTTAAATATATTGCAACCAGATTTGCTCTCTATCCATGACTCTTGGATTTTATAAAGGCCATCATATACATAGACCTTTGATGAAGGACTAACAACATCTTTCAGACCCCGAATGACACGTACATCGTTGCCCCGCCTCAAGCTTCTCTCCAGAGCAAGATTACCTCTTTCAAGCTTCTGATCAGCTGCTTGTTTGTCTCTCTTACCAAAATTGCCACCCTGACCACTATAAATCAGAACATCCCTATCCTCTGCATCATCATCATATCCTCCAGATGAAACAATGCTCACAGCCACAGGTTCTTCTTCCAGATCACCCTTGACAACCAGAGAATCAATTCCACCCATAGACTGAGCATGTAATCCCACCAAACACAATTCCATACGAAAAAAGAAGATGTCCCCAACCTCAACTCCAGGTACAGCTCCAATCCTCTTCTTCATGTTTGTCCGAAAGCCACTGGTCATCAAAATATTTGAGGCTTTTAAATCTGAACGCTTGATAATCCCAGTGGTCTGTTCCTTGGCATCTTCAATTTGGCTGAGCCTTCTCCGGAGCGCATCAAATGTCATAAGCACATGATTAACCACCTCCCTGTTACCATCATCCCGTTCGCTTTGACTAACAGTAACAACAATAGTTGGAAGAGACATTTTGGTAGCAGCAGGACGGCGTGAAGAACCAGGGTCTTGATTTTTCCTCGTCTTCTTTTGGGACGAGTTGGAGCCACGCAAGTTAGGTCCTGTGCGTTTTTGACCTTCAATATACCCATCTTCATTCATTCTTAACCCATCACCATCCCCACCTGTTGATGGCTCAGTGTCTCCATTAAAGGCACCTGAGAATTCTGCTGCTTGCAAGCTTCGAAATGCCCGAAGAGGAGTTGGATTAGGACCCATTGGCATTGGGGTTTGATTCTGCTGGTTATCAGATGAGGTTTGAGATCCTTGGAGCCCACAAAATGGGTAAAACGGTGTAAACTGAGAAGGGAAAGGGCCATGGGGTGAGGCACACACAAAGGGAGGAGTTTGAGGACCATTGGGGAAAACTGGTTTCAATCTACGCAGAGGCTTCACATCCAAAACTCTAGACTTATCAAAAGAGTTTGAAGGAGGAACAGAGTTGAAACCTGACCCTCCTTCCATTACAACAAAAACCCCTTCAACCAAACAGCAACAACACAATATTCAAGTTCCCCAACTCTATCCTCCAAATCTAACAAATACCCACTTCTTCCTTTTCCTTTTTACACAAAAACTAAAGACTTTATACAATTCTTAACTCCATTTTCACAACCTTACCCTCCTTCCATTACAACCCCTTTTAACCAAACAACACTATATACCCTCACAAAAATAGTAAATACCCCCCACTTCTCCAAAATCTAAAGAACACCCAACTCTCTATTTCATATTAGCATAGAAGTCTGAGCCTAAAAGCTGCAACTTCTGTGAACAAACAGTACCAACACCAACATTAAGGTTATGTACACATTGTTGAAAACAAATCACAGTTTTTTAGCAAAATAAAACTCATAAGAGTAAGAAGTAGATGCATGTGCACGTGTTACTTGGGCTTGAAATTGAACATAATCATCGGATCAAAAAAAAAAAAAAAGCTTCAAACTTGAAACAAAAGTTTGAGAGAGTAAGAGAGATCGCTACCTTTTGGGAGGTTGAAAAGTTGACTAATTGTTGGTGGGGGCTTTTGTGAAGTGGAGAGACAGAAATACAGAAGAAGAAGAAGAGAAGACAAAGTTTGAGAAATGAAGAGAAAGAGAAAGGGGCAGCTTTGTCTGTCTAAGTTGCTGTCTTTCTCTGTGCTTAAGCTTAGCCTTGCTAAGCCATTTTGCTTATGCCATCTAGGAATTTCTTTTGTCTGAATTTCATTTTCCCGTGCCTTAAATCTTTTCTTGGTTACGTGTCTTTGAGAACCTTATTCGTTTTCTTTTACGGTTTTACCCCCAAGCCTAAAAATATTAAATAAATAATCACACATTTATTTAGTCCTAACTAATAACGTGCGTTTCCATGTTTTGAAACAACAAAGTTGAGCTCCAAATTTAGTTGGGACATGTCTCTTTCAGGTTATTTCATGTTAAAATATAAAATTATTCATATGTATTATTTAATTATTTAAATAAGATGTGTGATTAGTGGGAAAATTTTATATAACTAAAATTATGTGTGGAGAGTCTCTCTCTTCAATTACCACATATATTCATGCATATTTGAGTCAAACTTTTTCATATTTTAAAATGATCCTTATCTTTGGATATGTTTTATTTTGGTACTTCTAAAGTTATGTCAAAAGTCATTCATGAAAAAAAAATAAAAAAAAATAAAAAAAGTTTTTTGTCAAAATTGCATGTCATTAATTGCTATTTTCATTTTCTCAATCTTTAAACATAAATAAAAAAAAGTGTGTATATAGAGAGTTGGATTCAAGTTACATCTGGTGTAACTTTTAGTAATGTTGTACTACTCAATATTTTTTAATTGGATGCAGATATTGACAAATCCACCATTATATTACATTATCTTCATATATTCTCTATATTTACAAAATTTCAAGGTTAAAATAATACATAAAAGATGAATTTATATATATATATATATATATAAATATATTTGAATATCCAATCTCTTTCCTTCTTTGATTTTTTTAAAAAAATTTGTTATTTATTTATTTTTCTTTTGTAAACAATCAATTATATTAAGACAAAAGAAAATGAAGAGGATGCCGGACAAAGCTTATTAAGGTACAGACTGGAAAAATAAAAAACAAAAGACCTCCAAAAAGGAGTGAAAGCATTGTAAATTACGAAGTCCAAAACTTGAATAGCACCAACGTTAGTTAAAGCATCAACACATCTATTAGCCTCCCTACAGCAATGAGTTATCTTCCGGTGGGGAATCTAGATAGCCAACAACCTCTATAATCATCAAGAAGGGAATTAGGAGGACCATTAATGTTCTTCATATTGGAGAAAAGATCAATAACAAATTTAGTATCCAATTCAACTTCAATTGAAGAGAGTTAGAGATTTTTATAAAGGAGTAAACCATTCCTTAGAGCCTACAACTCAGCCCAAAAACTAGAAGTAACACCTATATTTCTAGAAAAACCTTGAACCGAATTACTCAACACATCTCTAATGACACCACCAAACCAGCTTGGGTAATGACTTTGCTTAGCATAGGATTAGATTTAGTCTTTTGGAAGCAATAAAAACAAAAGGTCCCAATTAATTGTTAGTAGCCCTTAACCACTCCAAGCTAAGACTTCATTTATAATATATTAATATATATATATATATATATATATATATGTATATATAAAGGAAAATAAAAGAAAAAGAAGAAGAAGAAAAAGAAGAAACACCAACATGTCACTATTGGGAGAGGGGTAACTCGAATCTAAAAATTAATTGTAGGAACTCTTTTTTTACACAAGCTTAAAACATAAGGATTAAAATAAAACATTTTAAATGATTTTGGAACATTTTGAAATATGGGATAATAGTTGAGGACATAAATAACTCCAAAAAACTATTTAAAAAAATTATTCGCTTTCGTGGACAAGCATGTTGTAAGAGAAGAAGGCAGTACGTTTAGGAATCTTATTCGCCTTCTTTGTCCTGGTGTCGCTCCAATGTCTCTTCCCTCTCTTATAGAGACCAAACTGCAAAACTCACTTACTAAAAAATGTTAGGAAGTACATATACTGTTGTTGTTATTTAATAGAGTTCTTTTTTGTTTCTTTCTTTTTTTAAAAAAGTGTTAATTACATCGTTTGAATTACTTAGAGCTTGTTTGGATGTGATGAAAACTAAGTTATATAACTCAATTTTCATTACTCATAATCCAAATATCGTGGGATCTACAAAAAAAAAAAAAAAAAAAAAAAGGTTTTTGGCTTGGTTTTTAAGTATTGCTTCCATCATTCAAAATTCAAAAAATTGAGTTTGGGTGATAGAAACCGGAAACAAAATTTTGTGTTTCCAAAAGTTTAAAACTAATTTTCAGGGGGTAGTTTGGTAAATAAAGTGACTTCGTGGGACCCATGTGTAGTGGATTGTCAAATCATCTTATATCCTTTAATATTACCATTGCTCAACTCCTTATTTTAGATCATTTCTTCTCCAAAATTTTCAGCAACACTTTCCTCTCTCCGTCTCCTCTCACATTTTGTCTTCTTCATTTCTAGTGGCATTTGATAATTAGTGTGGGTTTGGATCTACATTCACTTTCACGTTTCCTTGCGTTTGCGCGTTTTAAGCTTTTTTTTTTTTTTTTTTTTTTTAAAGACCAACGCCAAGGCATATGAACAGTAAAAAAAGAGTGAACAGTAATTTTTCACCCATTTAAAAATTATTTTGCTACAATGTTTTCAATTTTCAGCAAAATAAGTTATATACAAACGAACCTTTAGTGGAACTTGGATTTGAAATGTTATTTCACATGCCAAAATTTGTTAGGGGATGTACAATACATTTTTTATTTGTGGTGCATTGTCAAATCATCTTAAATCCTTTAATATTACCATTGCTTGACTCCTTATTTCAGATCATTTCTTCTCCAAAATTTTCAGCAACACTTCCCTCTCTCTGTCTCCTCTCACACCCCACAAATACTTATACTTGTGGAGTGACCACCGCACCAAGAATGCGCAGTGGTTTTAGTAAAATTAATACATTATAATTTATAACACTCAAAGTTTGAAAAATTATCAAATTGTATGTATGCATTTGGCATTGGATTATATATATTTTTGTTTGTTTTATGCACTGTTTGCAGGTCTCATTCTGTTTTTGTTTTGTTTGTTTGGTTTTTTTTTTTTTTTTTTTTCTCAACTTTATGTCAAATCATCTAATTTTCATTTTTTAATAAATTAGTTTTTAATATTTTTTTTATCTTAAATTATTGTAAATAAGTGACCAAAAATAAGCAATTTTCAAACAAAGACATAGAAACTATAGGTTGTCGTGATCTGCATGCTTGACACACTCAATATGTTGATGAGATGCTAATAGGATTGAAGAAGCTTTTACATGACATGGTATATTGAAAGCTCGATAAAAACTAAATTGATTCATTTAAATTTCGGTTCATGTATTTTAATAAAGCTAATCCAATTTTGTACCAATTGTACCTCTAATTTATAACTACTTCAAGTTCTCTTTAAAACTTAAGTCCAATTATATTCCAATATATATTAAAATTTTACTTTTAAATTCTTTGAAAATTATTTCCAACCTATATTCCAATAAACTTCAATTTACTATTAGTCATTTGAAACTATTTCCAACCTACTCGAAACTACCTAGATGGTCTTACAAAAACTTTTGATCTTTTTTATACATTTTTAATTGGGGGAAGAGAGATTCAAATCATGGATATTTTTATTGAAAACATTAGAAAATGTCATTGAGCTACAAAACTCTTGACACAAAAATTTATCATTCAATTCAAGTATAAATTTTAATAAATAAATAAAAATTACCATGCTCCAAAAAACTAGTTGTGTATTTTTAATAAATTTTTATCTTGACTGAATTTAAAACAAATATATAAACAAATTTCATTGTATTATAATAAGAGTCCTTTTTGGGACATAACAAAGATTCACAACATTTTCATGTTAGCTTACTTCCTCACACACCGTATACTTAAAAAATAAATTGTAGATTGTGGTGGGCCCAAGTGTAAGTTGGTAGGCTAATTTGGGGATGCTATAAATTTTTTATTTTATCCCTAACTTTATTATTGCAATAAAAAATTACAAATGGGTCAAACACTGCCTTATTTTTTTTCTTAAAGAAACAAAGTGTTGAATAATGAGAAATTTGCATACTGTACCATATTATATCCTTGCAATGGTTTTTTCAAGAGTTGTCAAAGAGTACTGCTTTTCTCAAGAGTAGTAAAAATTTTCTGAAACGAACATTAATAGTATTAAACTTAGATTTTTTTTTTTTTTTTTTTTTGAGAAAGAATTAAACATAGATTGAGAGTTCCATATGTATTTCTTTTTATTTTTTATTCTCAAAAAAAAAAAAAAACTCTTTTTATTCTTTTTTTCCCCCTCTTTTTTTAGAATCCATATGTATCTAATTATGATTATTCTTAAATGCGTCATTAGTTACAAGCTAGTTTCCATGTAAAGTACAGAGTTAATCACTTAATTGTAACTATTCACCCTAAAGTAAAGGGGCATTTGCAATTTCACCCTAAACTTCAATATTTTGAAAACCAACACTCTAATTTAAAAATGATTTTTTATTTCCACCCACCAATATAAATTAGAGTCCGCATTAACAATGTGAATTGCAAATAGTCTTATAGTTTATGGTGCAAATTATAAATACTTTTATAATTTAAGATGCACGTTGCAAATGTTCTCATAGTTGATTAGTTTCCCACTAACCTATTATTTTTTCACTAAGTTAGAAGTTGGAGTGAAATTTGGAAATTAACAACAAACTACGGTATTAAATGCAAAATTTTTAAGTTTGAGGTGCATATTTCAAATACATTAGTATAGTATTGGGTGAATGATTATATCTGACCCTAAAATCATTGATAGGATGTAACCCATTTTACTGAATGAATGGGAAAAAGAAAAACTATTGCATAACAAAAGACTATCAAACTAGAATAATGAAATGATGAGGAATTTGATCCATATCAATCCAATAAGAATTGAATTGTTTTTTAACCCTCTTTTTTAAGAGTCAAATTATTATGTATATATTTAAAAGTCTAGATTCCAGTTAGCTCATATTGTAAAGTTTCTTGTCATTAAATATAGAATTGGATTTGAATCTTACATACACCAAAAACTAATTAACATCCTAATTTAATAATAAAAAGTTATTATAATGGAACAAAGACTATATATTGAATCAATATATCTACATATATATATATATATATACACACACATTATTATATACATTATTATTATTAAAGCCATAAAAATTATGCGTGGTTGGTGCCAATATTATGGTTATGATTCCAATTTTCCTAACAAATTAGTTATCACACTGGCTAATTTTTCTATACAATTTTGCTTTTCCATTATTAAGAACATGCATATGCTCATGACATGTCATATAGAAATATAGAAGCAAGTGTTTATTTATAAGAATAAATTGGGTCAGGAGCTGGCGTAAAAGGTTTGTTTTATGCCAGCCAATCCTGACCTGCCACGTCAACAATTTTTTTTTTCTTTAGCAAAATAGAATAAGCCTTAAGCCTTAAGCCTTAAGTCTTTCTCCCTCTCTCTCTCTTCTCTCCTCACCCAATCTCTCAATCTCTGAATCAAACCCACGACCTCCATGGCCAGAGCTTCAAAACTGAACACAAGCCACCAACACCACTGCCATGGCTGAAACTCCATCGTTCAACCAATAACCATTGCCATGGCTGACCCGCCATGTCACCAATCTTTCTTTCTTTTTTTTTCCAGCAAAAAAGATTAAGCCTTAAGCCTCTCCTCTCTTATCTCCTCACCTGATCTCTCCATCTCTGAATCAAACCCATGACCTCCATGGCTAGAGCTTCAAAGCTCAACACAAGCCAACAACACCACTGCCATGGCCAAAACTCCATGGTTCAACCAATAGCTGCCACTGTGAGCCACCATTGGGGTGGCCTCATTTTCCCTCGGCTTCTCTCTCTATCTCTATTTCTCTTTATCTTTATATTTTTCTGTTGTTATTCTTTGATTTATAGCCAAAAGTTTCTCTTTTTTATTGCCTGACTATTTATGGGTTTAGGGGTTTGGTTTTTTTTTTTGGGTTTAATGATTTGGAAAAAGAAGGGATTTTGATTTGGGTTTGGGGGTGTAAGAAAGAAAGGATTTTTGTTTCAAGTTTTGAGTGTTCAAAAGGTTGGATTTTTGGCTTGGGTGCGGCTATGCTTTTGCGTTGGGATTTTGGGGCTACAGGTTTTCTATGGTTGGATGTGTGTGTGCTGTATTATTTGTAATTCTTGTGAAATGTGAACACGAGTAAAATCATCACATGAATACAGCACACATAGCGGTGGCTATTGGTTGAACCATGGAGTTTCGGCCATGGCAGTGGTGTTGGTGGCTTGTGTTCAGTTTTGAAGCTTTGGCCATGGAGGTCATGGGTTTGATTCAGAGATGGAGAGATTGGGTGAGGAGAGAAGAGAAAGAGAGAGAGAAAGGCTTAAGGCTTAAGGCTTAAGGCTTAATCTGTTTTGTTGAAGAAAAAAAAAATTGGTGACGTGGCAGGTCAAGATTGGCTGGCGTAAAACACACCTTTTACGCCAGTTCTTGACCCAATTTATTCTCTTTATTTATTTATTTATTTATAGTGTTTTCATTATGATATCTCATGATTATATGTTTGAATAACTCATAATTTACTTGAATTAGGAATGTTAGTGAGTTAGTTTGGTATCCAAAAATCCTTCTCAAATTTTCAAGAGCCTTGTAACTCAATTAGTTGGTACTATCCGATATTTCCAACGGCAATACCTAGGGTTCAAACTTCAATTCCCTAACCTAAATTATTGATGTATGAAAAAAAAAAAAAAAAAAAAAAAACCTTACAAATCCTTCTTCTTCTTTTATTTATTTAATTTTTCAAAGAAGAATGTAATGAATTTTGAATTTCAACTACGTTAAATATTTTATATCCCAAAATCGTCTTAAATTCTATTAAATTGTAAGAATTTCTTCCTATCCTATTTATATTTGAAAAATTCACACGTATTCATTTATCTTATCAATAATCAAATTCAATGTATCAAGTTAGCTAGGATTATTCTAAAATTAATTCGTGTGTGTATGTATTTGTAGAGGGGAGAAGGGGGGGGGGGGTGTTAGGATTTTTATTATTATTTATATATATATATATATATATATATAAGATAGAAATTCTACTCTAACTTTATCTAAGTGCATATGTGTGTGATGCTCCCTCCTAGAGATTTGAACCTCGGTCCTTACCCCCAATACGTCACAAGCACTTATACTTGTAAAGTGACTATAGTGGTAGGGGGATGTTAGGACTTAGGATCATATAGACCTTATATATCTCTTCTTTAATGTTACACCATTTATTAGATTTTTATGGGATTAAATATTTTGGAGTTCATAGTGGGGCATTCTCTTTGTTTTTAACCTACACATCAAAATTCATGTTAATCAATGTGTTAGTTACCATTCAGTTCACATACTTATATTTTGTAAATTTTAAATTAAAAAACATAAACAATTTAAGCATTTTTATAAATGATATTTATAGATCTCTGATCATCTTGTGGTTAATTTTGTTGATCTACTGAGAGCAAAGATTCAAAACTAACTGAGTTTTATAGGTTTAGTTGATTTTATTTTTTATCCACTACTCTTTTAGTTGGCCTTGGATGACACAAATGCTACAATGGTTTGGACAAAAGGATCGTGATAACAAGGGTGAGCTAACCCAAAACCCATCCCGATCAACCATACCATGTTGAATTAATTCTTGAACTTTTTTTTTTTTTTTGATGAATGGATAATATTATTCAAAGCAAAAGAAGACTACAAAACAAGAAAGCACCCAGCCTCCTCCTTGATAACCTTAACAAAACAGGGAGGGCTGTTACAAAAGCCAAAAGAACCACAAACACTATACAACAGACTCCATTTAGCAAGAGAGTGGGCGGCCTCATTGGCTTCTCTAGGGACTCACGTAAAAGAGAAACAAGGGAGATTGGAAGCTAGAAACTTTACACTGTGGATGACATTCTCAATAGCCCATGGGACGTCCCTGCCATGCTCTGTGATTGATTTGAAGCAAACCTGAGAATCACCTTCAACCAAAATTGGAGCTGAATTTAAAGGCTCAGCAAGTTGCAAAGCCCATAAAATAGCCTCTGCTTCTGCCTGGAGAGGGAGGGTGGTGTTCACTTTTTTGGAGCAAGCAAATACCAACTCCCCTCTCCAGTCCCTAGCTATGACTGCAACAACAGAATGATGGGCGCCTACAGCAGCATCAACATTTAATTTACTAGAACCTAGCTCAGGTTTCACCCATTTAGCTTGAATACAATTGCCTCTAATCTGAGGGGAGGATCTGACTTTACGATGCTCAGCAAACAATCTAACAATTTTGGCTTTTAAATCTTCATAGCTGGCTGCTCTACCCTCAAATAGAGCCTCATTCCTTATTCTCCAAATCAAATCACAAAGTAAGGCCCCAAAAAGAAGCAAGTCCTCCCTAGCCTCATGGAAAGGAGGCACAAGCAGAAAATGGATGAATTTGGCCGGGGTGGACAGCTCGCAATTTTCAATCCTTATTCCCCATTGACTACTGAACCACAAAGCTCTAGCTAGAGGGCAATCAATAAAAAGATGAATGGTTGACTCTTGCCCAGAATTACATAGGTGGCAAATGGTGTCTGCATTGGCATCATACCTCAGCCTTTTGTCCTTCGTGGGGAGACAATTTGCAGCAACTCTCCATAAAACCATCTTCAACCTTTCATGGATTCTGGTCTTCCATATTTGGCCTCTCAACAAGTCTTGGTTTGGAGGAGGGTTAGAGCTTCTGCCAAGCCAATAAGCTGACTTTACTAACAGCTCTCCATGCACAGATTTGGTCCAAATCCATTTATCGGAACGGACGTTAAGAGGTAAAGGGATTTGGCAAATTGAAGCTACCGTTGCATCATCGAACAAAGCCTTCAATTTGGAAAAATCCCACCGAATCCTGCTGTGATCCAGCAGCTGTGAAACAACCAAAGCTCCATCCATAGAAATTTGGCCGAAAGAGAGGGAGATTTGGAATCCAAGGGTCTTCCCATATACGAATAGACTCCCCACTTCCGATCAACATACAAGCACCTTGAGCGATGAGTTGCTTTATACCCTCTAAGCTTTTCCAAACCGGAGAGATGCTGCCAGAGGCTTTATGATTAAGCCAATTGTTTCTAACTTTATATTTTGCTCGGAGCAGATTTATACAAAGACAATCTCTACCTTCAAGGAGCCACCATGCGAGTTTAGCAAGCAACGCTTGATTAAATTCCCAAAACTTTCTAAATCCCAAACCACCCTCTTTGAGAGACCAACACAACAAATCCCAAGCAATAGGAGAGGAATAAGACCCCTTATCAGATTTTGGATTCCACCAAAAACGCCTCACAATAGCATCCAATTGATCGCAAAACCCCTTGGGGAATTGGAGGACAGACATGGAGTAGGAGGGGATGGCAAATGCCACAGATTTGATAAGAGTAGCACGACCCGCCCAAGACAGATTCTTGCTTCTCCAACTATTGAGCTTGTTCTCGACTCGCTCCTTAATGTCATTAAGATCCATTTTCCTGTGGGGGGTGAGGAATAATGGGATACCCAAATATTTTGCTGAAGTAGGGAGTTTGCTTAGGCCCCAATGAGCTCTAATTTGATTGAGGAAATGAGGACTAACCCCTTTGGAAGGGAAAACCCCTTAATAGTTTTGAAACATGGAAGGTATATGGAAACATATAATCCAATAGTAAATTTATTAAAAACATAACAAAAGATTATCAAACAATGTAACATTGACAAAAAGTTACACAAAAGTATTTGGGACTATTATGAGATTGTTGAATCATATGGCACAGATGGAGACCCAAATAGAGCAATGATTGTGGCTTATCTAGTCTTTACCACCATTCTAATTGCTTTTCATATTTTATGTCAATGTGTGGATGGCCATTTCATGGAGAAATTATAGAGTTCTCTGGTGGATCACGTCACTTGTCCACCATTCCACTAAAAAACTTTCACTTGTTTAAAATTGCTGAGTCAGTAATTAATTTATGTTTAAAAAAAATTTTTAACTAACAATTTTAAACAAGTGGAAGTTTTTTAGTGGAATGGTAGACTACATCACTTGTCCACCATATGGATTTTATAATTTTTCCATTTCATGAGGGTAGAAATCTTATTTAGAAGGAAAGAGTAGAATTTCTTCTTCATTATCTGCCCAAACATTGAACTCTACACTTAATGGGCCACTGGCCCACTACCAAGGACTATAGAACGTGGCGAAATCTATTTCATTTACGGTGTTTTACAACAAGTGAAGAAAAGTTAGGAACTTTGTAACCCAATTGATATTTTTTGTTGTTTGCAATAAAAATATCTAAGGATCAAATTTTACATTCGCCCATTATCGAATTATAATATATGTTTATATTAGGTGATATATAAGCTGGGTTTGGATAGCAGTCCCACAACATGTTTGCATTTATTTGTATGGATCCCGTGCACTGTTCACGAGACTCACAAGTACGGATTTTAGTAAAATCAACTTTAAAATTGAGTCTCACGGCACTATTCACACATTTAAAAATTATTTTGCTACAGTATTTTCAGTTTTCAGTTTTCAATTTTCAGTAATAAACGATATTCAAACAGACCCATAGAATTAATGGCCCGTGAACCTTGGCACCTTTTAAGGTTGTATAAAGAAGCATGGCCAAAAGAAAATTTTAAAATGTCCATAATGACACCATTTTTCTGGTGGCATAAATTGTAATCGGAGGTGTCCAATGGAGGCATGTGAGACTTCACAATCATTTCATATGGTTGTGATTCATGGAATGAAGTGGACGAATGTAAACCTTCACACCAAATTTTATTTTCCAATCCTTCTGGATAGGATTACAATATGAGATTTTTAAGAAAAATTATGGAATACTGTTAGAGTTTAATAACGTGTTTCTTCCTCCTTTTGACTTTAATTAGCGAATTACACTATTCATGTGCGAAGATGGTATATAGCTTTATATTATTGTACTCCAAAAGCACTGAATAAATTACTATGTTTTTTTACCCTCACTGGTCTACATCCATCCATTGAAAGTTTGAAAATAATAAACAAATATAGAAAAGGTACTGAATTTATTACATGAATAGTCGTCACAAACAATGCTGCAATACCAATTTGGCTGGTTAATTGTGATGCCTTATCTTCTTCTACAGCCTACTTCTTATTAAATTATTTATTATAATTATCTATTTAATTTAAAGAATCACGATGCCTTATATAGGTTTGAGCTTAGCTTAGTTACAATTCACTCAAATCTCAAGACTTTTGGTGTTCCTGTGTACTGCAAAGACTAATGTTCTTGTTAACTCTTCTGGGGCTTTCAATGCAATGACTAATGTCTAAGACTAATTTCCTTGCATGTATGCTGAGTATGATATTAGTTTCAAATCCACCTCAAAATGAGTATTCTGAATTTTTTTTGTTGCCCTTTTTGGTAACTCTTCATATTATTATAAGTCCAATTCACCCTGTACCCAAAAAAAGAAAAAAAAAGGTCCCAATCACTCTCAACTTAAAACATACTATGTGGGAGAAAAGGACCAATTTCTTTTCTTTTCAATTTAGTAACTATCAAGATTCAAGCCCATTTTCCTTAGAATTTTGGGCTGTCAATCTCGAGGGGAGAAAAAAAGAAGCAAAGAAGATGATCTTGATATTTTTTATTTAAATAATTTGATATTTGGGAGAGAGGAAATTGAATAGTTTAATATCTAATAATTTACTATCGAATAACTTAGTTTCATATCTGTTTTCAAACATTTTGGCACGGTGCATAATTTTTATTTTTATATCCATTGAACTTCTTAAACAATAAAGTGAACTCTTTTTTATTTTTTATTTTTTAAATATTTTGATAATTGGAGGATGATGGATTTGAACCCTAAACACTCCTTTAGAAATACCATGATCTTCCATTCTTGGCAATGAAGTCCCCTCCAAAACAATTTATGCATAATCTAACGCAATCCAACATCCTCCCTCTAACACATCCAACTCTATTATTGTATTGATGTAATAAAAATGAGCTCACCAAAAAATAGATAATGTGTATGTTTGGATAGTGCGTTTCACGTCTGCGTCCGCGTTTTCCTTCTTCTTTTTTTTTTTTTTTTTTTTTTTTCAGCCGCATATTGTTGACTTTTCAGCCATGAACAGTGGTTTATGTACTATTCACGGACCCACAAACTCTACTTTTTATCAACTTTTTCATTAAAAAAGGGTTCCACGGTACTATTTACACATTTAAAAATTATTTTGCTACCGTGTTTTCAGTTTTCAGTTTTCAATTTCAGCAAAATAAGTTCTATCCAAACAGACCCAATGCATACCTGAAAGAAAAATCATTTCAAAATTTATACTAATTTTTTTCAAAATTTTATTTTCTTTAAGTAGTACTTGCTAATTATTTAACATTCACTGTGAACATTGTCTGGACAGAATGTCGACCATCACGCCATGTAATAGACCCAGTGTTGTAACCACCAGGAGCTTCCTTGCCAAAGAATGAGATTTTGTAAGACAACCTTGTCACACCCTTGAAAAACACAAGCTTCCTAGGAAACACCTGGACCACTAATCCCATAGGAGCATGCACCTTAGCAATGTATGTGGTATTTGAGAGTCCCACATTGGACACAGTTCTTTGTATTGTTTTGGCAGTTTGATGATGTCTACTAAGTATACCTATAGAGATAGATGGGTAGTTGATATTTGAGATGAGTTCCTCAGTGGAGTTCTTTGGACAGTTGAAGTTAGTGTTTGACATAGATCTTATTATCTTCTGTGAATAACCAAAATGACAAAGGAATTGAAGATAATCTTGTGTTGTGGTCTCAAAGACCAATCCTGGATTGAGAGCTTTGAGTGGACTTAATTCTCCAACCCCCATCTCATGTGGATTTGCTGATTTATTTGAATTGTTTGTCAAAGGTTTCCTCATATTATTATACAAGCTTGCTGCAAAGTAAGAAAAAGAACAAATTAATGAAACCACCACTTTTTATGAGCATTATTATCTAACTTGGTGTATTCTAAAATATAAACTAACTTAGTGATGTCAGATTGCCTTGAAGCAAAGCAGCTCTCATGGATTTGATGAACTTTTCAATTTCTTAAATCAGTAATGCTACAAACATAACATTTCTCACAGCTGCTAAATTGGCAAATTATTATTTATTTTCATATAGACTTACCACTAATGCTAATTTATTGGTTATTATTAACAAATTGACATATCAACCATTGTGAAACATGTTGTGACTCCTAGATTCATTGTCTTAAATTGTATTTATTAGCACTATTTCAAAATCTTGTTGAAGGAATATTACAGACCTTTAAATGCAAATTTCTGTTAATAATGTCATTGAGCTTAGTTACACTCGAATTAAAGCAATACTACCAAAAATATTAAGTTTGATAATTGCAAAGGAGAATCTTGGTGAATTTCCAAGATTAAAAAAAAATACCTGTTGTCATAAGTGCTGATTTGATCATGGAAGGAGTCCATCCAGGATGCACTGACATAACCAGTGAAGCTGCGCCTGTTACATGTGGGCAAGCCATTGATGTTCCAGATTTTATGCCAAATTCGGATGGCTTCATACCTATTGGAACATTCCCAGGTTCTCTTTCTGGAATTGTGGCAGCTAAAATGGCCACTCCTGGAGCCATTATATCAGGCTGCACTATCAAAATTAACATTAGACGATGGTTAATGTAATAAAAGTATGCTAGCACATTATGTTAAATATGCATGAATGCATGCTGAATGCACACATATAAATATGTTGGCTACAATGAGACTGTACATTATGTGACATAGATTTGAACAGAAGCATCTATATTTATATATTGTAAGTTACGCAAAAAATAAAATTACCTTTAAGATGTTTTCCGTAAGGGGTGAAGGACCTCTGGCTGAAAAATATGCAACAACAGGTGCAGGTTTAGATCTTGGAACTTCTATTGTTGGAAGGATTGTTGCTCTTGGATTCCTGTCATAGGGGAATAGAATGAAAGTGCTTAAGTCCATTTCAACATATTCTGGGATGGACACTGAATGCCATCATTGTTGGGATATTTAGATCATAGGGATTTTGGATTTTCTAGACACATTGAGTAAAAATTTAGATTGAAAGACCCTAATTTTATTTTTAGATGCTTCCTTGAGGAATGCTCCAATATTGAATTTCAAGTATGGCATCTACAAAATGCATCCCTAAAATATTGAATTTAGCATTTCGGAAAATGTACAATTCATATTGGTAGAAACTTTTGTAAAGTCTTAAATTAAAATCCATGGTATATAGACAAGCCAAATAAAGAGCTTGAAAAATGATCACGTTGAGTGAAAAAGAAAGAAAAGAGAGCAAGATGGAGAAGAACAAAATAAAATTAAATAAAAAATATCCTCAACATGTATGGAATAAATAAATCTAGTAAATTGCTTACTTGGTAGAATTAATGTATTTAAGAATCTGTAATCCTTCAACATTGCCAACTTCTGTAAATGGGAAAGTGCCTGAATCAAATGATACACCTCTCTGAATCTCACTGATCAAAATCATCCCTATGGCTTTTGCATCTTCTACCACTAGTTTCTTGATTCGCCTTGAAATAGTTGGGTCATCGTCAACGCAAACAACAATCTTGCCTGCGGTTTTCTTTGGATCTAAAGATCCTGGACGACAATTTCTGCAATTTAATATGAAGAGGACTTGTAATTCACAGGACGATGGCAAAAAAAGAAGACCATTTTGAAGGGATTACAATTGCAATTGTCATTGCATTTACTTAAGAGAAGCAGTAGAGCAGAGGAGTGGAATTATATTAGTTGTGGTTTTGGCTTCTAATTATTTGAGGTTGGCAATATAATAAATCTTGTTTGGCAATTTGATATTTTAAAAGTGTATATTCAATCAAAAAGACAGACAGAATAATGATCCACAAGTACCTTGCTTCATACATAGGGACATAACTACCAGCAACATCTTTTCCAAAAACAAGTGGATATGTCTTCGCATAGGTGAGGTTTGAGAGGCTAATGGCAGATCCCTAGGAAAACATAAATGAAACAAAATTTAGATCGCAACAAATAACAAAAGATGAAGCATGATAAGCTAGAATATTTCATAAAAATATCTTACTTGATAAGTTTTCCCATTTCCAAGAAGCACAGTAGACTTAAAATCCCTATCAATATTAGAAGCTGCAACAGTAAAGATCCATGGAGCCGTATTAACAATGGTGTAAGGATCAGGACCTTCGTTCCCTGCAGAACAAACAACCAGGACCCCCATTTGCTCTGCATGAAATGCACCAATGGCTATGGGGTCAGTTAAGTAATCAGATTGAAATAATGAGTTCATCCCAATGGAAATTGATATTATGTCTACTCCATCTTTAATTGCATCATCAATGGCCTTCAATATGGTAGAACTCATGCATCCTTCTTCTGAGCATGCCTTGTAGCCTGCAATCCTAACTGAAGGAGAGCCGCCCCTTGCAGTGCCTCGTGCTAAGCCATAATAACTAGCGTTGACAACTGAGGCACCAGCTGCTGTAGATGCAGTATGAGTCCCATGGCCTTCAAAATCCCTCGGTGAGCCAGTGGCTTTAGTTGGACTGGCCTTGTTTTCATTGGATGCCAGTGGAATGTTGTAGTATCTTGCTCCTATTAACTTCCTATAATGTAGCCAAAAAGCATAATGTCTCACCAATGGATTTTCATAAATAAATAGGCAACATAAATTCAAGTATTGTGCTCTCTTTCTTTCTCATGTCATGCATTTTTGCAACAGTTCTTTCTTGAGCCATACACTAGACAGTTTTCAAGGAATGCCCTCCAACCCAGTACAAGTCAATCATATTATCATCCACAAGTACTTTAACAACATGGCTCATTAAGTGATTTAAACAAGTCTCATGAAAATTCTGTCACAATCCCATGTACAAATATGCTGATTTCATTTTTTGACAAGTATTTATAGCACTTTTGACTAGCTGTTTTGCCCCCCTAAATTTATTGGAAGTCATTGAATGAATAGGAAAACACAATGAGAGAGCAACCTTGACTAATCGTTGGTTGATTGAATAAGAGAACTTATGATTTACCTATTACAATTGGATTTCTTGAACTCAGGTCCCTCCATGCAAACTCCTTTCCATCTTGCAGGAATTTTTCCAATCCCCTTATCATTGAAACTTGGAGACTCCGGCCATATCCCTTGAGAACACATTCACATACAAAGATGAATATTTCAGTTTAATTTTTTTTGTATTAAACCAGTAATTATCCACAGTCTAGAGATGTTAAGACTAGAAAAAAAAGAAAGAAAGTGAAGCATTGTGTGTGTGTGTATATATGTATATATGGTTAGAGATATTATGACCCAAAAGGTCCAAATTAATTGTAGATCCATATACTTGTAAATCAAACAAACTAACCATGAGTTAGTCTAGGGTTAACCTAGGATTCTCTAGTAGAAAAGATATAGTTTTCAACAGTAAATGTAAATTAATCAAATGTAGGCCACATAACAACAAAACCTTTGGACAGTCCACATTTTTTCACATGAAACTAATGCTTTTAGAGTTACAAATAGTGTTAAATATGTTAATCTAAATTAGCAAGATTAATCAACATCTAATTCTCAATTTTTTTTTAAAAAAAGATAAAAAAATCACCGCCTTTTTGAATTATGCAACCCAACAATAAACAGATTATTAAATTAGACTTGATCTTGCTAAAAAATATTTCTAATTAAATTATGCATTTTATTTCCTACAATTTTTTTTATTTAAAATTAAATATTATTTATTAATTACTAAGTATCATTTATAAATATTTTTTTTTTATCAAACTTTCTCTTATTAACTTATATTTGATCTTCTCTAAAAAAAATTCTGATTAAATTATGTATCATATATAATTTTTTTTTTTTTTATCAAACTTCCTTGTACATTGTATGGGATAACAACTAGATATAATATAAAATGAAACTTTTTAACTATTTGTTAACTTATTATAATGTTGTCAGAGTTTCTAGAAGTCTAAATTTTTTGTTGTTGTTATCGTTCTAATATATGCATTTTTAATTTGTGTAAACAAATTACAGTTAGTGCTAAACAAGTTCCAATGAATTTATGTAAATTATTTAGTACAAATTCTCTAAATAATAAATAATAGTTAATGTTAAACATTTTAAGTAGCATGTTTTTTAAGGAAAAAAAAAAATTAATTAAGCAATGTTGTGAAACTTTCATTTAATTATGTTTTGAGCCAAGTAATGGATTGTTCTGATTCTTATGAGCCAATCTTGAGCTAAGCTTGAGTAGAACAACCAATAATCTGCAAATATGTAGCTTTGACTTAAGAACTTCTTTGACTTCTTCTTAGTTAAGAACTTCTTTTTTAAGATACCACATTATTTTAATCCCTTTTCAATATATGTTTATTATTATTATTATTTAAAATGAATATATATATACACACACATTTTGGGTCAATTTTGGCAGCTCCATTTTCGGCTAACCCTCTAGTTACGCACTAATTTTTCTTCCTCTTATGAAAATAAGCACTTCAAAGTATTGTGTGACACGTTTTCTTTTGGTCTTTTGGAAAAATGATTATACAACTTATAATTTCAATTTTCAACATCAACAAATGATGGATGTTTCAATACACATGGTATAATTACTTAGGGGCAATAAGTCATAAAATAGAAGTCACTAATTTGGATCTATGAAATCAAACCCAATCATCCACAGTAAAAAAAAAAAAAAAAAAAAGGCTTTTTTCTCACCCCATTTGATGGTTATTTATTTATGTTCCTTAAATGAAGTGGTTAATTTGAAAGCAAATGAAACTTACCTGTGTCTACCATCCCAATTATAACATCACTAGGTACATGCTTATTATATCTTTGGCTTGCTCGTACGCCTGACTCTGCTGCCAAGAAATCCCAGGAACGTGTTGTGTGGAGTTCAAGAAAAGAATCAGAGAAGACTGATACTATATTACTTTGGCCTGCTTTCACAATTCCAATTCAAATGTATTTAGAATTTAGTTCAGTTTAAGGATTAAAAAAGGAAAAAAGAATCAAAATTTCAGTACAAATTAAAAAAAAAAATGTACAAAGTTTTGCTCAAGTATGAATGTCTCTTTCACAAGGGATTTTTTTTTTTTTTTTCCAAATTTTAAGTCCATTGAAATCTTAGCCTATGACATTCAATTATCTTCTTCTAAATAACTCTGGAATGAGATGCATTTATCATTAGAGAAATTATACAGGTCCTTTCACCAAATTACTATCAGAACCTTTGTTGCTTTTTTCCTTTATACTTTATAGTACTAAGTTATACAAACTACAAACCCAAAGATGCCTTCTTTTAACCAAAGAATCAAAAAAGCGGGAAAAATAGTTATTAAAAAAAAGTTAGAATGAGTAATTACCAGATAATATAGAAGCTTCAGTCTCTGTAAGCATGGCACAGAACCCTTTGAAAGCATGATTATAATGGTGGATTAATGATATTCTCCCACTCTCTTCACTGCCCCAAAAGAAAGAAAAAAGTGAATAACTAGTTACACTAATGAGACAAGAAATGGCATATTCATATAACAGATGACAAAGATTATGATGATTGATGACAACCTTGGAATAATGGAGGACAATAATTGCAAATGAGCTGACTCTGCAGCTTGAATATGTTCATCATTATTTGATGATGAACTTCCCATGTAAACGACATAAGGCTGCCAAGAAACACAACAAAATTTTACAGGTAGAGATCACAATGAATGAACATATTGAATTGTCAGCTACCATATAACTAGCAAGGTACCAAACAAAAAAAGAAAAAAGAAAAAAAAAAGGTAAACTGCCATATAATTAAGTTTGAAGAGGCTAATGCAAAGACCGCTCCATTTTATGATTTTATCAGCAACCAAGCATAAAAGTGAAGCAATGAGAAAACTATAATTTTGATGCAAACCCAATTCGAAATTTACCTTGGGAATTTGATTTGATGTAGCAACACCACAGAAGAGAAGGCAAGTTATGGATAGGAAATGGAGGATTTGCAGAAGGGAAGCCATTGAAGATGGGATAAGGAGTGAAGTGTGTTTTGTGTTTCTACATAAGTGAATGAAAAGGACTTGCTCATGCAACCACCTATTTGTAGGCCCTGTTTTAAAAGTGAAGGCTTTTAGTTGAAGGAAACTTGATCATGAAGTGTAAAAGCTTATTTGATTATTCTTTTGTCTCTGTGTCTTTTCTTTTCTTTATTTGTTAATTCTAAGTTTCACCTACATGCATTATAAATTTGTCATTATTGTTAGTGTGCACCACCCCCTATTGTAGGGCCCCTAGTGACCAAGTCTATATACATTTGACCCACCAACTAAGGAATTTTCAGGGTCCTATCAAAAAAATCAATAATTAAATAAAGAATTTTCAGAGGCTGATACTTCTTCTCTTTTCATTCTTTCCTCTACCTTCTTTTTAGGGGCAAATATAGGCCATGATGCCTCCTTTGAAACATGCATTTTTCTCTACTAGTTTTGATTAAGTACGAGTTAGATATGGGAGTATAGGATAAGCAATTGTGAAAGATAAGGTATAGAGACTAGAGAGTGGGAAACTGGAGGTAGAATCAATAATTATTATGATTATAAAGTTGACATTTTTTAGTGAATGATTAATTCATTACTCAATAACTAAATAGGACCTTTTTTTTTTTTTTTTTTGGTGGAAAAATTCTAGATTGAGGCAATTGCTAGTTTTATTACTACCACTATAAGAGAAGGATAGTAGGCTTTGTGTCACCTATAGTAAGAGAGATGGAGAAGTCCTCAAACTCAATTTGCTTTTGAATAAATTAATATCTAGTGCTTCTATTCCTTTGGAACAATGCTTCCTCTACTTCACTACATATAAAAAGAAAAATAAAAAACAAAATAAAACAAAAGAATTCTCAATTGAATAGATGCCTACCATTTCTTTTTCAGTATCTCTCATGTTGATGAAAAAGGCAATTCATAGACTTGAAATGCAAGTAACCAAGTCTCTTCTTTTGTAAAAGAGTAGCAGAAGAAGAAGCCTTACATGCCTCAACACTACAGGCATGTGAAATTTTCTTCTTTATTTCCCTTTATTCTCTCTTTCTCTTTCCATTATTTTCTTCTCCTTTACGTGTTATTTAGTTTAATGAATCTACATCTTTATTCCTGGCTTCTTCTTTTGTATTGGTTTCTTTGACGAATGAACAAATTTTGCAAGTATATGAAACCAGCTCCATCAAAAATCAACCTTTTAATCCATGTAGATGTGAAGAGCTTCTTAACTATGACTTTGAGTAGTGACTTTATGAAGAGACTCGGCAAGGAATCGTGGTCGTTGTGTGACAACTTTGCATACAAAAACACACTATTATTCGATGAATTGTTAATAAGAACCAGTCTAAATCCAAACATGTCTCCTTCTTGTCTCCATATCATTAGGCTGCTGGATTGGGAAACACTCAATTTGTAATTATTCTCTTTCAACAATTTGTACTGCAAATAAAATACAAGATTACTTTGCTTGCTCTATAAATACTTGGACCATGGGCCTACAATGAGTGTAGATTTCTTAGACCATAATCTCTTCAACATAGGCAATTATGCTACGTGGTTTCTATCCAAAATTTGGTTTGTTCAACACTCTGCTGCTAAGCTGAACTTCATCAGTCTTCACCTTTGGGTTGACGAAATCCCTAGTTTTCTTAACCAAAATCCTTTCACATGTTATCAGAACATTTTTTAAGCTCACATAATGTACATCTAGAATCTAGTATGACGATTTTCAGGCACAAATATTACAACAGATGATTCATCACCTTTTCTGTTCTGCAAAAAGTATTTGCATTACTTATCAAAAAGAAAAAAAAAAAAAGTAATTGCATTACATTCACAAAACAGTTATAATTATGAATGCTTTCAAATGCACTAACTGCATCCACTTGCCAAACATGCTCTTTTTGCGTCATACGATTTGGTTCCAATTCCAAAAATTTGCTTAAGATAACGACAGAATAAATGCTCCTGCCTTTTGGAGTTAGTGGTGACTTATTTAAAGCAATTATTGTAGCCTCACACAGAGATCTTGTGTCATCATTTTGACTACAATCAAGTGTTAAGGCTATGTGTTGATAGCATATTTTTGCTTTTACATGACAGCCAATTTCAAGTTCACAAAGTTAATATGTACATCTAGTTTATTGTTATAGTTTATTAGAATTGTACAATGAAGCTTACAATCAAACTCACTTACAGGGGAAGATCCCAGTAAACTGGTCCTTGTACACCAGAAAAAAGAAAAAGAAAAATAGCATCAAGGGGTTCAGAGAAGAGGATCCAAGCTAACATAACCAGGAATCACTTCAAGGGCAATAAAGAATGGATCCAGACACACAAACTGATCTTTGCTACTTAGAATAAGGCCATCTGCATTGCATCACCAGCCACATTGTGCTCTAGGAATGTGTAATCTTTACTATGAAAGCTCTTAAGCTTCAGGGGAATGCTTTTGCTAAACTGAGCTTATCCAGTACAAATGTAAGCTCTCGGGGATACAGATACAGATACTTATTTGAAGTGTTTTTTATTTTTTATTTTCATTAGTTTGAGGGGGACCTGACCTCAGAGAGTTGTTTCTGGTTGTTTCTCAGCAAGTTGGTTGTTAAGGAACCCGAGCACCGAAAGTCGCTGCAAAGTGGAAACAGTATGTAAATAACTTTTTCAGGATCCAAACTCATTACATAACAAAGTCAAGAAGGGAACCTTACCCGTTGCTCAAGACTGCTGTCTTCAGAGTTCAATGTCAAAGATTCCAACATTTTTATAGCTTCTTGAAATCCACCAATTGCCACATCCTCATTTCCTACACTCCTGTCCACATCTGCAACTTTTGCAAGGGAAACAGCAACATCGAGAATCTGTAATCATAATAAGCAATGATTTTCAAATTTGCACAAAGCAAAATGCAGAAACTGAAATAATTTTGGTATAGACAATTTCAACTTTGCAATATCAAAGGATTCAATCTAAAATTGCAGTTTTACAGAGAAGTAAATCTGTGAAGGATAACCCAAAAAAAAAAAAAAAGAAACTTAACAGTGTTCATGTTGAAAACAAATTGTGAACACAAGAGAGAGAGAGAGAGAATGTATGTATGTATGTATGTCTAACAGAAGAAGGCTTATTAGTTTAACACGTAATAAGGGAATAACAAACAACAAAAACTTAAAAGTTTAGGCCGGTAAAAATATCAATGGGAAAAACCAAATCAATATAAAACTTCTAACAGTATTTTGTGCAGGTATTTTTAATTTTATTTTTTTTAGAATCTTGTAGAGTCTCCTACTTTAGCATTCTTTAACCTTGCCCCACCAAATTCAATCAATTTTAGATCCAAAAGTAAACTACTCCACATCAAATATGAGCAAGACACACTACGTAAACCACTACATTTAACATAGACTGATAGAATAGAATAAACCACTTCACCATTTACTGTTAAAGATGATACAAAATAAAATCAACCACTATAGGAAAGCTTCCACCACCAAATTGGGGAAAGAGTGAGATATTTCCTATTTTGACAAAGGCCACAATCTAAATTCTTACACTCCTCATGCCACAAGCCAGGGCTATCTCCACCTACTCTCACCAAATATGCTGCAGAAACTTGCATTATCATCACATCCAGCGTAGTTGTTTTAGGAAGGAGATGGTAAATCCTAGTTATACTTGCCTACAACTGGAAGAAGGGCAGTTAGCAAAAAAGAAAAAAAGAAAAAAAAAGGCCAAGTTCCAAAAGGGCTTTAGAATTGATTATTCCTCCAGAAAACCTGAGTCCTCATTTACCAGCCAGTTCAAACCAAGCAAGCACTGACCAATAACACAAAAAATTACGTGTAAGGCTAACCCTTTCTTCAGAGGACAAAACTCAAGATACTTCTTATAAGCCAAAGGACCTCCCTTCAAACAAATCTCTGCATTCTTTGCCAGTGGATGAAAACATCTATAACAATATCCCATTGAGACTAATAGTTTTCACTTCAGCAGGTCAGCAATTGCTTGCAAGAATCCATAGTTTTCACTCCAGAACTTGACAAGATATTTGTTTCACAATTAAATTAGCAACTGAGGCCAAACTATACATTGATTGTAAGTGAGATAGGCTCAAAGTGGTTGCAGACCTGGGATGGAACATTTGAATGATGCTTGACGGCATCACGACGAACATTTAGAGACCGAAAATAGTAATTCCTTGCAGCTTGTAGGTCTCCATCATAATATTTCAGATCTCCAATTTTATTAAGTGAAACTGAAAGTGTATGGGTAATCTGTTGAGGGCACCATAAAAAAAAAATCAACAATAATTAGCACAAGCATGGTAAAGTGATAAATATAATGCCAATATTACACAATAAAGGTTGTTATGCGAACCTCCAAATCATCCTTTGGCAATTTTAAAAGAAATTCAACGCTCTCTTCAAAATAAGAGACTGCGGAACCAGCATCTCCCAGTGCTCGACTGCAATAAATACAATAAGTTAAAATCAACTTATCATTACCCCAACAAAAACATCAGGAGTCAAGATCTATCTTAGAGGAAGACATCATGAAGACAGTGAGTTAACACACACACATGCCCACCCACACATACAGAGCAATTGATGAGTCGTTTTTATGTTTGATGTTGAGTTGAAAATGCCCTTAAAGCTCTCTCCCATGGATCTGGTTTGTTTTTCCTCTCTCTGGCTGTCATAGCAGTTCTTTATTTCTTGAATTCTCCACAGATTGTATCAATTGCAGTGAGATTATCCACTTTATTATTATTATTTTAATATGTAAGCCTCACATGAAAGTCAGAAAGTGGGCTATGCCCATTTCTTCTTTACAAAATGTTTATTTATCAGGGGAAAATAATATAAACTTGGAAGTATGGACATGGACATGGGATATGAGAATGATATGATACAGACATGGCTACAAAGTATTTCTTCAAAATTTTGGATACGATATGGCAGGCATATGACAATTAACTAATTAATAAATAAATCTATATTTTAGGTATATATTACATTAATTTTTTATTTAAAATAAAAATAAAAAGCATCAACAGAGTAAAATTACATGAAGATATGGTGAAGTTATCATATGAACTTCATCTCATTTATCACAATATATACGGCTTAAAAAAGCGCATACGTGTGTCACAGGAGTGTCCCTAGAGTGTTCATGTTCGACTTAGACACATCAAGGAGTTTCAAGCGTCCATGATTCATAAATTATAAATAGAATTCCAGTTAATTTCTTCAAGAAGATTGTAATTGCAGAAAGGAGACGCAAAGTTTAAAAGCCACTAGGACATCAATAAATATCTTCACTACCTAAATAAAACATAGACACAGTCCAGATGATGCTCCAGTAATAAATCAGCTTACAAAATGTTAGTTTTTGAAAGCTAAATGCAATAGTCAAAATTGTACTATTAAGCATAGACAACCTTTGTGTTACCAATGGCCTCTTGGTCCACTGGTATGGAAAAAGGATTGAGAACCTTTATTGGAGATGAGGTGTAGTGTATGAGTGCAACCACCAAATATGCAGAAGTGGCACTCATCCTGCTGAATTGTTTGTGTTATGCTTGTGATGCATGACTCCAAATGCGGCCATAAAAGGAATGCAATAATGTTAACACCCCCTCACATTTATGCCCATCCATATTGAACCAACTATGGGACTTGCACATGCAACAGAGAAACTAATAAAAAGAGGGCCACCAACACTTAAATCAAGTACCTCATAGACAACCTAGCTCTACTACCATATCTAAAACCATCAGCATCAAATGCTTAAGCTATTAGGAAGTGGGTGAACAATATATATATCAAGCTCACTGACATAAAAAAATTCAATTGTTCCATCCCATTTTCACTAGGGATTGGGCTTTTTAGAGATGATAAGGACTAGATTCTTGTGTGAACCCAAAGTTTAATCCTATTCCAGTGGACTAAAAGGAAAAGCAGTTTCCTTGTGTATATTATCAGAACCCCAAAAGGAAAATACAAGGTCACCTAGCCAAAATCATTTCTCATGACTTCAGAAAGGCTCAGCACAAAGTGCCTAGCCGCCTCAAAAATTTTCATCTTTAGATAAAGTAAACCTCAATGTATGTGATAATGTGACAGTTCTGTAAGACACCCTGTAAAAGGTGCATATCAAATTCTGTTTCAGTTCACAATAGGACATTAGAAAGCAACTATTACTCAATTCCTTTCTTTCTCATTGTTGGATCAGTCTTCAGACAACCATTTTATCTTTCTATGGTTTTTCTATGCACATTTCATCCAATTGACTTCCCTCATCCAGAGAGAGAAATGGTCTCTACGAAGGCTATTCAACAATTTGTAAGAGTCCATCTGTCAAACGGTTATCATGACAAATCTTTTCTTCTCTTGTTTCATTTTATAGCTGCTTGTATCATCTTTTTCCAACAATTCCAAGCAGCTCATAAATATGCAATAGGTGCCCTTAACCTTGACAGTTAATGGTCAACTTCAACAAGTTAGAGCGTCTAAAATGTACTCAAATATTATGCTTCACTAAAGATTATAATCGTAGAAATTATATTGCTCTTCCAGTCCAATACAATTATACAAAGGAGAGTATGAATTCTAAGTAACAGGTTTCTAGTTGATTCTAATTAGATGGGAAGAATCCATAACTGACCCCAATTTAATGGGGAATGGGTCTTAGTTGAGTTGAGGATAGGAACTTCTCAGTCTACCAAAGCTGGAAAGGAAGCTTTGACCAATTCAATCATTTCCCATGTCTCTATGTCTACAGTAGATACTTTACTCTCTTTTTATTTTATTTACCATACCTACCTAATCTTGACTTATCTGAACCCCACAAAGCAAATACAGGGTACATGCACACAAAAAAAAAGGGGTGTACTGTAGCATGATCCCTCTATGTATACATGTCAGTTCCTATTCATCACCTTCACGGATAAATTACTGAAAATCTCATTGCTGTTCAAAACATATAATTGTTGTTAGTCTCAAACACTTCCCATGCTGCAGGTAAGCTTGATTCAAGTATGCTAATGTTGACAAATACCACAATATTTTAGTGTGTAAACCCATAACAGAAAAAATGATACATGCAATACTAAAGCTGAGGAGGTATAGATCAAGGACAAACCAGCAGTCACCAAGCATGCCCAGAACTGCTCCGAGCTGAGAACAAAGCTCTGATGTGTTGCCCATTCTTTCTAACTGATCTCGAATGTCTTCTGCACATAGAGTGAGTCTTGATTTGGCACTTTCTACATTCTGGGCTCGAAATGCCTACAAATGGAAAGTCATCAGCCTACTCAAATAGAAGAAAAACTATATGCATTGAATACTTTTGGATCTTGTTTGATTTTAAGAAGTAAGAAGTTCCTTACTGTATAAGTATCAAATATTTCAAAAAATAATTTTCTTTTCATTACCATTATTGATATTAATTGATAATTTAAAAGGGCTTGCCCTAACTTAATCATCTACATAAATAACAATGGAAAACTTAGCAAAAAAATGAAAGCAAGAAACACTCACCCTCATAGCTTGTTGTACCAAGAAAGCACCTCTCTCCAAAGACACATCTTCATATATGACTGGTTTATTCTCACCTACTACTTCCTCTTTGTCTGTACCAACATGAGACCTTTTGATTCTAGCATGACCTTCAATGAAGCGATCAACCATGCTCTGAAGATTTGAATCAGCTTCTACCTTTTCAATATCAGCTCCACATAGTGGACAGTCCTTAAAGCGTGATATACATGCTCTGATTTCAGTTAAATTTTTATTAGAAAATTAAGAATAATATCAGAATGAGGGGGAAAAAAGATAAAAGGTAAATGTATAAGATTCAATAAAGGAAAATAAATCTAAATGTAACTTTCCATTTTTAGCTTACTTGCAATATACATGAGAACAAGGCACGCATTTGCTGCTTTCAAAAAGAAGTGCATGGCAGACCAAACAGCTGAGGGGGCCTATCTTAAATGACTGGGAATCATATCCTAAGGGGCACTTCGGAGAAGCAATGGCGGAGTCATTCGAATCCTTCTTTTGGGAATCATATCCAAAGGGGCACTTCGGAGAAGCAGCGGCAGAGTCATTTGCATCCTTCTTTTGGGAATCAAATCCAAAGGGGCACTTTGGAGAAGCAGTGGCAGAGTCACTAGTGTCCTTCTTTGTCTTGATCTCAGTCTCGGTCTGATGCTTATTCAGATTTTCGCCTGGTTTTTTGGAATTCATCTCGTCTGGACGAGCAGCTTTGACAAAAGGGCAAACAGGGGTCATCCTGGCCAACCACCTGTATCAGAAACAAAATACCCCGAAAAAAAAAAAAAAACCCTCTATAAATAATGATTTTCCAAACACACAAACAAATATACATACATACATATATATATATATATATATATATTCACAGAAAAAGATCTATAATCATCCTCAAAAGGGCTTATTCCTAAACACACAAACATCAAAAAGTAACCAGAGAATCTATGAATTATTGTACCATATTACAACATTGTCTCACCAAACTACCCACAGCTTGTAGCCTCAATTCTACACAGAAAAGCATATAAATTCATTCACTCATAACAATCTAAGGTCAAGATTGAAAATTTCTCAATCTCAATCGATCACATAGTATTCTTATGTTTCTACATTCCGGGCCTAGACCCGTCACGACTTCACCTTGTCTCCCCAATCTTAGGACAAAAGGACACCAACCCAATATCAAAGCACTCAATTTAACATCTTTTCCTTTTTCCCTAATTGCAACTAATAATATATTAATATTATAGGGCACCAAATGGGTCATGGGTCTTGAACTCTCACATTCAAATCCAGTTATTGAATACCCAGAAACCGAAATAAAGCCTTGAGCATAAATAAAGCTTGATCTCATTCAATTCATTCATTTTATCACCTTTTTTCATTGACATTGGTACTTTCTTTGACAGATAAAACTTTGAGATTCCATGTGAGCTCAAAATAAACAGTGATAAATGTTCCTTCTTTCTCAATTGATAATGGGCACAGCTCAGAGAAAAATCAATAACACTGTTTCTACCAATCAATATATAATATTAACAACAAATAAATAAGTAAATACACACACATATATATAATACTTTTAAGGGTTTTTTTTTTTTTTTCTTAAAGCTTATTTTGGAAGGTGGAGCTTTTAGGATTAGAAAGAATCAACAAAATTATTTAAAGAGAGAGAAAGAGAGACCTGGGTTTTGGATTGAAGGCCTAAAGGTCGATGTTTTGAGGTTCTTCTTTCTTTGTTGTTGTTGTTGATCTTCTTGGTTTGCGTTTTGGTTGTGGAAAAATATCAGAATGGATGGGTGTTGAAGTGGAAATTATTATGGCTTAAAATATGAATCCAATGAATGAATGGTGTGGATGTGGATGGCTTGGCTACAGCAATAATAGAACATATGCCCCACCTCACTTTTTGGTTTTTACGGATTTTAATTTATCAAAGATATATATTTCTAATGAGTCCTTGGATTTATGTTTTATTCCAAAATGCATCCCCCCCCAAATGTTCCTTCTTTTTTGATTGCTAGGTGGCTATAAAAAAGGAGGACCGGATCTTCCTAGCTTGAAATAATAGTAAGTGTGCGTTTGACATTAGTTTAAAAAGTCTTTTTTTTTTTTTTAAAGCTTTTTTTGTTATTATTCATGGATCAAATTGTACTTTTTGGTACTGTTTATAAGTTACACTGTATTATTTCAGTTATTTTTTAATTTTGTACACGGTACTTTCAGCAAAAAGTTTTCAATTTCAGTTAAATAAGTTGTTCCAAATAGACACTAAGTAATAAATTCCCTAGTTTTTTTGTTGGCTTCTCTCCTCTACTAGTTAAAAAAAGGAATAGGATATCTCTCTCTCTCTCTCAGGAAAAAAAAAAAAAAAACCAAATAGGATAAGACATTTGCACAAAAGAAGGAACAAATTACAAAATGAGAGGAAAATGGTCCTCTCGTCTCAATCTCCTAGTAGTTTTGAAAAGGTTTGAATTTTGAAAGACTTCTATTTATTTGTGGGACAACCCTTAAGAGATTCAAACTAATTCTATTATATACTTTATTCATGTTTAGTTTCAAGACTCCAATGCTCCCACTTTCTTTTGTTCTTTGCTTTTTTTCCCCACTTCTTTATGTTTTTAAAGATTTGATGGGCTAAGATGATCTTGTGAGTTATTTGCTATGAAGATATTGTAGAAGTTGGTAATCAATTTGTCCATGATGGGCTTAAGTCTATTGGCAAGTATTTTTTAGATGATTTTATAAGAGACATTGTAAAAATTTATTGGTAGAAAATGTGACACTTCTTTGGAAGCCAATAGTTTAAGTACTACTACTAGGGTTATAAACTATATTCAAGGATTTACGTTATATTTGGATGGAGGTAGATGGGGGAGAGGAGCAAAGATTTTCCGCCTACCTTTCCTCCTCTCTCTTTTTCCCTTCATTCCAAACAAACCTTTAAGTAGAAACTTGGTTGAAAGAGGGCTCGCACCATTAAGATGACATTCAACTTAAGCATGAACCAAAACTTTTGATGGAATGCCACAGGTAGGCCATCATATCCAATGGGTTTTAGATCGCTAGTTGAAAGGCTGCTTGCACTACCTTTTCATTAAAAAGGGGTTTTTCCAACGTTACTTTTTTTTTTCTTCTATAAGGTGAAGGACCTCTTTAAGTTGTTTTTGTATTGTTGTGACCTCCATACTGTTAGGTTGTATGAATAGGTGAGTGAAGTGGTTTTGGAAGCACTACTCCTCAATGTCCACCTTTGTTCGGCCAAATGCCCTTTGAGTTAAACACTTATTTTTTATTATCATCCTTCTTTTTTTAACCGCTACTTGAAATTACATGGTATTAATGTTTTCATTTAGGATCTAGTCACTCCTAGACTTTTGTGCCCACATTATTAGTTTCATTCTTTGAAAGGAAAAAGGCATATATTGTATTTCAAGCGTGTGTAACGAGCCCCTCAAAACTTGTAAGTCTCGCACACCAATGAAGCCTACATGTTTTTGTGAGTGTCTCATTCATGTAGTTGAACTTGAAACACTATATACCTTTTTCTAGTTTTTTGTTTTAGGTCTTCTAGTGAGTGTAGGTTGTCTTGTAATTTTTGTAATTATGCTTTCTTAAAGGAGATTTCCTTTTCTAGTAATCTAAAAACTATTTTATTCCGGGTATTAATTCTCTCACGCTCATTTGTACATCATTTCTACATATCATCCATATCATTTTTTTAAGCTTGCATGGACATAATAAAATAAAAACGTATAATTATGAACATTGTATTGTGGAAGTACAATAAATGTGAAACAATATTGTCTGTTCTAATTTTCCTTTGACTTCACGTAGTTTACTCATTAGGTTGAAAGTGTAGGAGCCTAGGAGCTCTATCTTCATTCCCATGCTTCTTGAACAACAGTCTTCCATTCTAGGCAAGTGTTCAATCATTTCATTATTACATTATCTGAAGGGCCTGTGACGAAAAGGAGGCCCTCATTCTGTTTCCAAAAGGTTCAGTCCATAATTGGAGCAAATAATAGTCTAGTTTATAATTTGAGAAAATAATAGTTTAGTTTTTTACTATACAATGTGGGTAGTATTCCATCCATTCAAGGTTGCTAAAAGCTCCATCACAAAATTAGCTCCCGACTTTTTTATTCATCCCAAGTCTACAAAAGGCCTTTGGCTTCAATAACAATGCGTCCCAATTCAAAACTAATTAAATTTTGTAATTTTTGTGTACCTACTACCTAGAGTGGGAGAGTCTTTGAACGAGCGCTTGTCTTCACGTGTTAAGATGTGATTGAAGTTGCCAATACAGAGTCCTTTTGATACAACAATAGCTATGAGTTCCCGTTATCAAAGTAACTTTTTATTTTTTCCTATTAATAATAATGTAGTAGTAAGTATCCATACTATCGAAGTTTAAAGATATTGGCCCATTATTAGTCAAATTAGTTGAGATGATTTCATGAACCAATTATATATTACATACCAGGGATAACATGACCTAATGGTTTTCAAACACTTGGATATTTGTGTTTTGCTGTTTCAATTAAGTTTCAACTATATATCAAACGCTAGGTTATATGATTTGCAAATTCTAGCAACTTTTGGTTCAATATGTTATAGCATGTTTATCAAAAAAAAAATTGTTATAGCATGAAACTTATATATATTTCATTTTGGTTTTAGACCTAATTGTCCCTTAAAGGGCATTGTTATATTGCATGGATATATATATATATATATATATATGCTAAAAAATTCAGGGAGACTTTACATTCAGATTAGAACTTAGCTAGTGGACCTCCAAACATAGTACAATACAAGTTTACAAGATATACAAGCACGAAAGACTAGGATAATACAATTACTAAAGATGTACAATTCACATGGTCACGAAATAGTGTAACAATTTATCAATTTATAATGATTTGTATATATGTGAGTACAACCCTCTGTATGACTTTTTATACTGAAAGAATACGATAAAACTCCTCTGATTCGATTTCTAAGAAACTTTACGATCTGAGGGCTATGAAGCTTGATCTTGAATTGTGCCTTGATGTCTCCAAGTTGGATGTGTGGGGATGTAATTGATTTGAAGTCGAGGGCCATTGGCTTGATCTCGAACAAAATTGAAGGAAAATCCCTAGCTACTTTGATTTGAGGGAGCAGGGGTGCCCTTTGGACTTAGAGATGACTCTTTATTTTGGTAGTGTCAGTAGCATTTTTCTCTCTCTATTTCTCTGTCTCATTTTCTCATATGAGATGCCTCTATTTATAGGCAATTCAATAGCATTTGATTTGGAATTTTCTCTCAATATTTATTGAGATTTAATTATGAATTATGAATTTAATTTGGTTTTCCATTTTATAAGAACCTTCCATATGAGTCTTTTCTTCTGATGTTGTCACATGGCTTTCTCCATTTAATGTTGTCTCATGGCTTGATTTCATTTGTTGATATTGTCCACATCATCAACTGGAAATTAATTTGATAAAAAATATTCTATCATGATCAATTGGATGGTTGTGGATACATCATAAAAATTTTGATGTCTACACCCTCCCTAATAGCCTAATATCACATAGACAAACTTCTTTGCTGCACTGTTATCTATCCCATGAGTCTACTTGAAATGTTACATATGGAGTAAATTGCCTCCATAATTCTTATTAGGAAAATCCACCTGAATGTAAACATAAGAAAGTGGCTTGCAATAATAATAGGCAGAAAAGCCCATATGATGAGAAATAACCACCCAAGAAATTGTGGCAGAATGATTGAAGCCAATGACACTGATGCAAGTGCTCCTGAAATGAAATGAACATTGGCAAGGATTTGAGAGTACCTTGCCCAATGAGTTCGAATCTCCATCTTGGTTGCAAGTGACAAGCAATATATGAACAAGTCTGTAAGGAAGATTCATGTGTTTATAGGGCGTGTCAAATGGGAACACATTTTTGCTTTGATCCTTTTGTTGGAGTAGTTTAATCAGTGATGGAATCAAGAATACGAAGCCGACATGACTTATCTCGTGTTCACTTTCACTAGCACAAAAGGCAAAACACAAATGCTTTAGAGTGCACATCTTGAAAATTTTTGTGAAACAGTCTTTAGTTAAGATATTTGTTTGAATCCAATTGTACACACAATTTTTGTAAAAGATAAATCACACGATCACGAAATAGTGTAACAAATTATCAATTTATATTGATTTGTATATATGTGAGTACAATCCTCTGTTTGAATCTTTACAATGAAAGAGTACAATAAATTCCTCTGATTCGATCTCCAAGAAACGTTACGATCCAAAGGGGGTATGAAGCTTGATCTTGAATCGTGATGTGATGTCTCCAAGTTGAATGAATAGTCGAACGTGCTTGATTTGATGCGAGGGCCGTTGGCTTGATCTCGAACTAGGTTAAAGGAGAATCCCCACTTTGATTTGAAGAAGTAGGAATAGGCCTTGATGAACAATGGAATTCTTGTGCACTTTAGAGATGACTCTTTATTTTGGCAGAGTGTCAGTAGTGTTTTCTCTCTAAGTGTTCTCATTTTCTCATATGAGAAGCCTCTATTTATAGGCAACTCAATGGTATTTAATTTGGAATTTTCTCTCAGCATTTATTAAGAGTTGAATTATATATGAATTTAATTTGGTATTTCATTTATAAGAACTTTCCATATAGATCTTTTCTTCTGATGCTGCCATATGGCTTTCTTCATTTGATGTTGCCACGTGGCTTGATTTCATTTGCTAATCGTCCACGTCATCATTTAGAGATTAATTTGATCACAAATATTTTATCATGAACAATCGGACGGTTGTGAATTCATCATAAAATTTTGATGTCTACAAATGCCCCCACTTCAAGATTCTGCTTTGCTCCCAATTGTCGTGCAAGGAAGACGAGGCTTGAAGTATCCTTTAAATTTTTATTTTTATTTATTATTATTATTTTTTTATAATAATGGATTTGGCTTTACTGGTACACAAGGCTTTCATCCAAGCGCAATTTGGGCTTCTTTCATCCAATGTTGTATATTACAACTTTGCCATCCAAGGTATCTTTTCATTGCTTTACCATATAGAGGACACACCCCTTTTTTTTGAACACTGGGGCTTCACTTTCACGGGCCTGATCACACACAAAAGACTTCTCCTTGCAAGCCCACCTTAGTTTTGTTAGGTAGGTTGGTGCCATTTCTCTTTTGTAGATCACCTTTCCCTTCCTTGGGTCGTGGGCTGTCAGTTGAGCTACTCATAGACCCAAGCCTATCAAATGCTGACCTACGTGTACGTGAGGTTCCTTCCTTTGTAGGGAGAGAAATGCTTAATCTATTAAATACTGACTCTCGAGGAGCAGATGTTCCTAGACGGTCAAATACAGAAGATCTTGTCATGGGCTTCGGCTTCCCCTCCTCCTCAACTTCAAAGGTGATGTGTTGAGATGTCGCCTTTTTTCCTTTTCCTTTCGCCAAGATTCGAACTGGCTCTTGTGACGAATACCCCGGCCCGGTTCTAGGAATCTCGATTGCATAGCCTTGTTGCTTCAATTTGCTTTGGGTCGAGTTAAGCCCATGAGACTTCTCTTCCACATAATCTAAGTAAAGTTGCCCCAATTGCGGAGGATTTTTGAAATCATAGCCTAATTTTGCCAAAAGTTTATACGCTTTAGGGTCAAAACCCTCTTCTGTTCTTTTGACTGGCAATGAATCTTCTTCAACAAGGCTATGTGTGGCTCTAGTGAAACCCTTGAGTGGGGGTTTTGTTGAAGCCACTTGGTCTAACTTTGGTAATGGCAAGGTGAAATCACTTTTAAGGATAGCGATATCTTCCTCTTGAAGAGGCTTTTTGTGCTTATCCTTCGTCTCCATCATCAACCCAAATGGGGATTTCCCTTCCTTCCGTTTAGACGCGGGCACATATCGTAAGACCAAGGGTACCTCTTTCTTTTCTTCACGAAACATTTGTCTCACTTCAGAGTTAGGTTGGGGACCTTCCGTGAGGGGCTCGCCTCCTTCCTTACGTTTTGCCTTCTTCTTTTCTGTAAACTCTTCTTGTGGTACATCGGAAGTTGTGTCACAGTCCAAGTAAAACTTGGCGTCTGTAAAGTGAGATTCTGTCGCTGTAAATGGTTGCAAATCTGCTGTCACCACCTTTACTTGCTTGCCATCGCAATACTTGAAGCATTGATGCAACGTAGAAGGTACAACACCATTCCCATGAATCCATGGTTGTCCTAACAACAGGTTATAAGAGGTCTTTGAATCGATCACATGGAAGAGAGGTCTTGCTTTCAACTCATCAATGGTCACATCTAACCGAATCATGCCGATTGCCCTTTGTCCTTCTTGGTTAAAGCCTTGGATGACGAGTCAACTTTTGGATAACTCTTCCATGGATATGCCTAGGCGTCTCATTGTTCCTTTGGGCATTATGTTGACGGCAGACCTGTCGTCTATGAGGATGCGACTTACTCTTTCCCCTTGTGTGTAACCTGAGACAAAATGTGGTCGATTGTGTGGTTTGGAGCCCAATAAGAGATCCTCATCAGCGAACGTCATCTTGTTGCGACAGTGAGCACATATAGCAATTGTTTCTTCCGAGGCACGGGTCTCACTTTCCTCTTCCTTTGTTCCTCTGGTTTCTTCGAGGTTCACTTTTTCCTCCTTTTTGGTGAAGTCTTCTTGACCATCAGCATCATGGCAAAAGACCATGTAAGTGGTTGTCATTAGGCTCTTTGTAAGAAAACCTTTAGGGAAAAACTCACACAGCGTGACCGTCAGGGGGCCTTCATTCGGATGAGCTCCATTTCTTTGTTTCTTCAGACCATTTGTTCCCTTTCCCTTGGGAACAACTTTTGAATCGCTTACTTGAAGTTCCCTTTTCTTGCAAGGAACATTGGGTTTTGGGTTGCGCTGTTTTCGAAGTCTCTTGTAGGTCACAAAAGTCCAACCCTCTTCGTCACCTACCAATTCGTCGGCAGCTCTATCATCATCTTGAGGGTTGAAGCATGATGTGTGCATAGGGTCAAGTGTTCCAAATTGGATGTGCTTGCAATATGCCCTTGATGTTGATGGCAAGGTGGACCACACTTCCATTGGAGTTGATGACTTCACAGAGATTGGGGATCCAACAGCAAATGTAGCATGATTTGCCTTAGCAGTTTCATCTAGGTCTAAGAGAATTTTACCCTCCTTTGCAAGCCTTAAGATAAGGTCCTTTAGAACAAAACATTTTTCCACAGGGTGACTTACAACTCGATGGTATACGCAGTATTTTGGGTCGTTGGTACGCCCTATTTCCTTTGGACGCTTGCATTCTGGAAGCTTGATCACATTCTTCTCTAATAAGTCCTCGAGCATGCCTCGGACGTCAGCATCTGGAAATGGATACGTCTTTTCTTCCATCTCCTTCAAAGTCAATCGACGCTTCTCTCGTTCTTGCATTGGACCGGCCCTTTTCTCCATTCTTTTATTCTCTTTACTGGAGATCTTCACAGGCTCCATAGCAACGACCATAGATTCCTTAACCATGGGTCTGGAAGACTTATCCCCCCTCCTCGTATCTTTCTTCTCTTTACGCTGCTGGTCAACAGGCAAGCCCTTTTCTCCATGGCTAGACAAACTAAGCTCCATGTCATGGGCTCGGGTAGCAAGCTCCTCAAAGGTGTGAGGTTTGATTCCTTGGAGGATGTAAAGCAACCCCCAATGCATACCTTGGATGCACATCGCCACTCCTGAAGACTTAGAAAGGCGATCTTTGCAGTTGAGACTTAATGAGCGCCAACGATTGATGTAGTTTACCATTGGTTCATCTTTCCATTGCTTTGTGTTGGTTAATTCCAGCATGCTTACAGTATGTCGGGTACTGTAGAAACGATTCAAGAATTCCCTTTCCATTTGCTCCCAACTATCAATGGACTCGGGCTCGAGATCCGTGTACCAATCAAAGGCATTTCCTCAAAGAGTACACATGAATTGCTTAGTGAGCACGTCCCCATCTGTACCAGCGTTATTGCAAGTCTCAATGAAATGAGCGATATGTTGCTTTGGATTCCCTTTCTCGTTGAACTGCTGAAACTTAGGAGGTTGGTAACCTGCAGGCATCTGTAAAATGTCAATTCTCTTGGTGTATGGTTTTGAATACATCAGAGAGCTTTATGGTGCCCTACCATATTGAGCTCGAATGGTGTTTGTTATCATGTCTTGCAACTGCTGGACCGATAGAGATGAAATTAAGGTGGAGCTCTCTTGTGGACCATCAACCTTCTTTGGAGAAGATGTATGAGCTCCTTGGGATGTATGCTGATGTGTGTAAGAATGACCTTTGCTGGACTCTCCTCGATTTTGAACCTCGAGCTTGTTCATAAGCGTGGCAATTTGAAGGTCTTTCTCCTCCACGGTCTTGGTAAGCTTAGCTATGGCATGTCCCATTTCAGCAATCTTTTCGTCAATGGTGGCAGTCTCCGTCATCATGGCCGCCATAGCTATTGTACGAGAAGAATTCTCTGAGAAGATAGATGAAGTGACTTCTCGGGGGGATCCTTGGGAAAAACCTGCCTGTGAAGGGGTACTCGACCCAACATCTGATGCAGAATAGTGATATTCACTCCCTATTGTTGAGTCCTCTGGAGCGAATGCTAAATCTCCCTTTCTAGAGGAAGTATGCTTGCTTGTCCTCAAAGTGTTCAAGGAGATGACAGTCTTTGCTTGGGCTGGGGCACTTATGAGTTTGGTCTCTGGAGCCTTTCCCTCAACTTCTTGTGATGTGAGGAGCCTTATTGCCTTGGCTTTGTTTCGAGTCATGGGACCTGTGGAAGTACTGCTACTTGTTGACCCTCCAACGCTCTTGGTAGCATTCTTGGGCATCTGAGACTTCTTTGAGGCCATTGATCTTGGTAGATTGGAGACTTGAAGATTTCTAGGATGGAGAAAGAGATGAGAGGCAGAGAGGTCCCACCGGGCGTGCCAGAAATTTGTACACACAATTTTCGTAAAAGATAAATCACACGATCACGAAATAGTGTAACAAATTATCAATTTGTATTGATTTGTATATATGTGAGTACAATCCTCTGTTTGAATCTTTACAATGAAAGAGTACAATAAATTCCTCTGATTCGATCTCTAAGAAACGTTACGATCCAAAGGGGGTATGAAGCTTGATCTTGAATCGTGATGTGATGTCTCCAAGTTGAATGAATAGTCGAACGTGCTTGATTTGATGTGAGGGCCGTTGGCTTGATCTCGAACTAGGTTAAAGGAGAATCCCCACTTTGATTTGAAGAAGTAGGAATAGGCCTTGATGAACAATGGAATTCTTGTGCACTTTAGAGATGACTCTTTATTTTGGCAGAGTGTCGGTAGTGTTTTCTCTCTAAGTGTTCTCATTTTCTCATATGAGAAGCCTCTATTTATAGGCAACTCAATGGTATTTAATTTGGAATTTTCTCTTAGCATTTATTGAGAGTTGAATTATATATGAATTTAATTTGGTATTTCATTTATAAGAACTTTCCATATAGATCTTTTCTTCTAATGCTGCCATATGGCTTTCTTCATTTGATGTTGCCACGTGGCTTGATTTCATTTGCTGATCGTCCACGTCATCATTTAGAGATTAATTTGATCACAAATATTTTATCATGAACAATCGGACGGTTGTGAATTCATCATAAAATTTTGATGTCTACACCAATATAGGATTTCAATTCTTGATCCCTTACACCATGCACCTAGGTGTCATGCACATCAAAGTGGATTATTGGACGTACCAGTTAACCAAAAGAAAATTCTACTAATTTGTTCATGTGTTTTTGTTTCTCTTTCTCTCTTCTTCTTTTTTTTTTTTTTTTTTTTTTTTTTCAATTCTTTGTCAGGGTTGTGTTCATTTGAATTTTCACAAACAATTTATAGAATTAGAGAATATATTTGCAAAAGAAAGTAGTGCATAAAATGATAAAACAAAGCTCATTTTCAATTTCTTGTAGTTTACCAATGAAAATGCCATTTTGTTGGTATTCCTCTCTCTCTCTCTCTCTCATAGAAAAAGCAAATATATTTTATGCTCCAATTAACAGATTCCTTTTAAATGGGTGAAAATGGAACAATTTTCATTTTGTTTCAAAATTTGAGAACAAGATTGTTTTGTTGCCTTTGCCATGTAAATTTAAGCCATATAGAGAGCCAATAGAGGAGTGAGGACTTTTTGTTTGTTTTGTTTTGTTTTGTTTTGTTTTTAAAATATGCGTTCACGTCATTTGGATTGCCCTTCCCGTCAAATTGTAGGAACTTAGGAGGTTGGTACCCATTTGACATTCTCATGTTGTCGATGCGCTTTGTGTATGGTTTTGAATATATAAGGGAAGTAGTGGAAGAACCCCCATACTGTGCTTGAATGATATTTGTTATCATGTCTTGCAGTTGTTGGATAGATAACGAGACCATTAAGGTGGAAAGTCCATGTTGAGAAGCATCTTCAACTCCTTTTCCTTTATCAACCCTAGCATTTTCTCCTTTCAAGGTAAAGCTAGGTTGGTGCTTAGGGTCAAGACTTGATTCATCCGAATCTTGTACCTCTAGCTTGTTCATCAGGGTTGCAATTTTGACGTCCTTATCTTCAAGTGTCTTGGTGAGGAAGGCGACTTTTTGTTCCATTTCTATCATCTTTTCTTCCATGGTAGAGGTGTTAGTCATCATCACTGGCATGACCTCTAGATATGATGGAGAAATTGGTGAAACAGGATGGATCAAAGGTACTTCATTCCTTAAGTTTCTCATCACGGGTGAAGAGTTGATAAAAAAGGTCTTTGTTGTGGATGATTCATTATTGATCTCTAAACCTTTTGAGACAGATGAATCCTTAGCGGCAACTTTCTTATTTGCAAGAAAGTCCAGAGAGATGATAGTATGAATCTTGCTTTCTTTGGTTGGTTAGGGTTGAGGTCGATCAAGAGCTTTGGATCGATTGCGAGTGATTGGTCCGACATAATCATCGGCAATGGAAGCATTAATTGCTAGTTTTCGAACATTCTTGTTAGAAGCCATCGAAGCCAGTAGCAAAATGATGTCGAATTTCTTTTCTTTTGAAGGAGAAAGAGATGAGAGGTAGAGATGTCCCACTAGGCATGCTAGAATTTGTAGACGACTAAATTTCTAGTTTGAAATAAATCAAACAAGTAAAATAATTTCACAAATATGAATTTGTATTGATGAATATGTGGTAAAATTCTTTGAAAATACAAAAGAGTGATCCTTTAATTCGATCTCCTTGAAAGACTTGTTGATTGGAATTGTGATAATGTGATTTTGACTCAAACATCAAATATCCTTCAATTTGGTTGAAGGATGGATCGAAGACCCTTGAAATAGAATTACAATGAATCTCTGGCAATGAGCTTGTTAGAAATTCTTTGTTCTTCGTGTGTTCTTTGTGTTCTTTGTGCGTTCTTTATCTTCGAAGGTTTGTGGTGGAAGTTCTTCGGTGCTTTAAAGGCTTGAATTCGTAGAGCTTTGCTGATTTGTGGTTTGTTGGGGGGTTTTTGCATGCTTTTGAGATTGATTCCAACAAACTTTAAGATCTTGGCAGATAGTTTGGATGGTTCTACTTCGAATGTTCTTCGATTTTGAGGTTGAAGTTCTTGAAAGCTTTGAGGCTTGATTCCTGCAGAGCTTCTGTACTTCTGATTGGAAGAGCTTTAAGACTTTTTCTCCAAACACGTGGCATCTTTTGATTGGCCGAAATGTTTTGATTTTCAAGGTGACATATGTTAACACCCGATTGGACCGCTTGTGTTATCGCTTACATGTACTGAGTTGCTTATGTCATTTCTTACATGTGTCAATGTGTGATTGGTTTTTGCATGCATTTTATGTCCCTATTTCAATGACATTTGGCAAATTTCTGTTGGTTTTTGAATAGTGATAGCAAAACCTAATAGCAGTACATGACGCTTTGTAATTGACCGTACTTTGTGAACTTGGTAGTATGATGTGTCAGCTTGTGATAGGTCAGGAATTTTCCCTCTCTACAATACGGTATTTTCAAATTTCAAAGTAAAGCTACTCGACACCAATGGCATAATTCTATATTAGGGTTGAAAGAAGGTGATATCATTTTTGGTTTTCTATTGGACTATTACCATTTACCAACGATTCTTTGAGGCGTCTAACCTAAGCAATTTCAACCAAGCTATACAGGGAGTAAATTGTGAAATGACAGCAGAGATCAATGTAGACTTAATCAGTGAGTTCCTTCATATGAGATGGAGGTTGCTCTAAAACAGATAGCTCCACTTAAAGTCCTAGGCTCGGACATTATACATGCATGCCTCCTCTTTTATTTTATTTTTATTTATCAAAGTTATTCAAATTTAATTGGCAATGATGTTACAAGAGTTATGTAGTCATGCTTAAATTTGGGTAGATTGCTATCATCCATTAATCATACATATATCACTTAAATTCCTAAGGTGAAAATTCTACAAGTGATAAAGGAATTCAGAGACCTTTTAGTTCTATGTAACGTTATCTATAAGCTGATCTTATAAATTAAAAGGTCTTGGCCAATAGACTCAAGGTTTGATCACATTTTTCGACACTCCTACTTAGTGGCTCTACAAAAAAGAAGCCTGTCATTTGTAAAAAGGAGATGAGTTAGTCGTGGGCCATTCCTGCATAAAGAATAACCTCGAATATCCCCTGTTGCAGTAGCTTGGGAAATAAGTCCATGTAGAACTTTAGTACACAAGAGAAATAGGAAAGCGTGAAAGGGTCTCCTTGGCAGATACCTGTAGAGGGATGGGTCATACCCTTAGATTAACCATTTATAAGAATTGAGTAGGTGAATGTAGTAATACAAAGCATCATTAATTTGATCCACTGGCCATAGAATCCCAACTTCCTCATCACTGCTTTCAAATATACCCAATCCACTCTCATAGGCTTTGTTCATGTTTAGTTTAACAGCCATAAAGTCATCTTTCCCATTGCGGTTCTACATAGTATGTAAAGATTCAAAGGCAACTAAAATATTATCAGAGATAAGTTTGCTTTTAGTGAAAGCACTCTGATGGTCTGTAATGATTTTAGGAATAATTATTTTGAGCCTATTAGTTAAAACCTTCAAGAAGATTTTATACAACACATTACATAAATTGATGGGTTGGCATTCAGAAACAGATTCAAGGCATTTAACCTTAAGAATTAAATTAACAAAATTATGGTTAAGATGTGGAGGCAGAGAAGCAGTGTTCAGGAATTGAAGAATAGACTGAGTGATATAATTCCCAATTAAATTCTAGTAATTTTGGAAAAAAATAGGGGGCATACCATCTAGACCTGGGGCTTTAAGAGGGGCCATTTGATTAATTGCTTTCTGAACCTCCCAAGCCAAGAATTGTGTTGAGAGTTGGTCATTCATTTCTGCAGTAATGATACCATGGATATAGCTGACTATTTCTTTAGGTTGTCAGATTGGTTCTGAGCAAAAAAGATTTAAATAATAGTTTAGGACAACTATTGCCAAATCTACGAAATTCAAGCACCATTAGCCTGATGAATCACAGATTTTGGAGATAGTATTCTTATGGTGTCTCTGAGTTGCTCGGCTGTGGAAATACATAGAATTTTAATCTCCATGGGTAGTCCATAAGGATTTGGAACGTTGAAATCGCATCTGCGTGTCCTTATCCAGAACCAATCTCGAACTTGAAAATTAATACCAGGGCATTGAGCTTCCTTCTCGGCCTCAGCAAGCTATCTCTTTTTATCTCCACCTCCCGTCTAATATCCCCAAAATTTTTTCAACCTACTCAATTCCTTACTACATTTCTCAATCTTCAACAGGACAGCTCGCTTAGAAGGATCAAGACAGTCAGGCGACAACTAAACAGCTTTCACAGTCTTTGTACAGCCCTTGCCGGAGAGCCACATCTCAAATCTAAATGGTTTAGAAATACAAGGATGGTCTAACCCGTTTGGTATTATCCAAAGTGGACAATGATTAGAAGAGTTAGCATTGAGATGATGCTCCCTAGTTCTAGTGAATCTGAGAAACCAATCGTTATTAGCAAAGGCCCAATCCAATCTTTCCCATACAGAATGACCATCTGCAAAGTGCTTTTGCCAAGTAAACTGGGGGCCTATGAGACCTAGATCTAGGAATCCACATTCATCAATGACATCTCTAAATAACTACATTTGAGATTGTCCTCTTGTACTACCTCTCAATTTTTTAGAACTTTTGAGTAATTCGTTGAAATCCCCAGCATAGAACCAAGGGAGAGACATTCGGTTGATGAGTTGGTGAAGTAAATTCCACGACTCAAACCTCTTGTAGGTCATAGGTTCCCCATAAAAACTGGTCAACCTCCATGCTTCCTCCTTCCCTTTGTTGACAATAGCATCAATGTAATTTTTTTGAGAAAGTATCAACATCAACAACAATTGAATTCTTCCTGTATAAAGCTAACCTCCACCTCTGTTATTCATTTAAAAAAAAAAAGAAAAAAAAGTCTCTCTCTCTTTTATTTTTTTATTTTTATTTTTTATTTTTAATCCTTGCTTCATACACCCAAATTTTGGCTAAGAATAAGACAGGGGGATCTTTTGCCGGGACTAAAACACCAAACTCCTTCTCTGTATGTAGGTTCCCAAGCCCATGACAATAATAATGTTAGCTTTAATGTATTATATCTGCACAACATTTTTTTGTATAATGTTATTAAGTTTGGTTTACATTTATAATCCACTGAAAAAAATGGAGCTTTTACAAACATGGAATCTTCCATACTGGGGTTAGTCCAACAATGTTGACATAGTAAATCTTGGGATCCAATTTATAAGTGAAAAAGGAATAGTATTTGTTATGTACCAACTTGTGCCTACGTGCCACATCTATATGGGGAATAATACATTTATTTAATTAAAAAGACACAATTTAAATACGAAGCCTTATCTCAAACCAAAAAGTAATAAATCTGCATACATATTAATTTGAACCATTTTTTCTCCCAAAAAAAAAAAAAAAAATTTGAACCCTTTTAAGGTGCAATCTTTCTTTCTTTTAATATTATCTTCTCTCTCTTTTGATAAGTTTGGATATTCGGTCTTGTGATCTGCATTGCCATAATTCTTTATAGATTGAAAAATGAAACCATTTCTTGCTGTTACGGCCATTATTTTTGTCTTTGATTCAATTATTTCTTTGCATTGAAACGCCCCTAGTAACTAGAAATAGCGTTGACATTGTAAATCTTGGGTTCCAATTTAGAAGTGTAAAAGGAATAACATTTGTCAACTTGAATATGATAATCTTTGAACCTGTTATGAATTAACTTGTGGCTGATGTACGTATATATCTGGGGAATGAAATGTTTTATTTATTTATTTATTTATTTTTATTTTTTAAATTAAAAAATAACCATTGTAGATACCGTATTTTGTTTGCCCTCGATTTGCATGTCAGATCCCAAAAACTCTAAAAAATATTAATTTTTCTCTATGAGGTCGTGGAAACATCTAGATTGACGTGGTATAACTTGTTCAGGCGTCGGAGCACCCAAAGTGCCATTTTAGGTCAAAATGACCAAAATGCCCTTGGTCAACACTAAATTGATTGAAAGTCAAAATTGGTCAAAATCATCCCAAAACAGCATTTTTCATGCTTCTACATAAAACCCGAGCTACTAGGAGATTTTTGTTAACTTTGACTCGAGGTTGACTCTTGAAGGTACCAAAAACCCTAATTTTAATCCGACCATTGAAATGGGTTGACACTAGCCTCATTGCAAAGATTATTGAATTCCTTTTCAACGACTATTCATGGGTCGAAATTGGAATTAAAAAGGTTGAAATATCTTGAAAATTGTGCGAGGTGCGTCAGCTTGCTTCCCGAGACCGTAACTTTTGATCTAACCATTGGATTTTTAATTTATTTAGTGTTATGAAAACTAGACATCTAGTTCTTTCTAGGGACACCAAGATCAGCTCAATCGGTTGGTAAAGCTCAAATATGAGATCGAAGTCAGATCTAAAAAGCTGGAGGAAAATGACAAAATTGCTGATGTCAGTAGTTTTCACCTAGCAGCCACTAAAGGGCCGCTGGCCAAACCTGGCGCACCTTAAAGGTGCGTCGAGCCTTGGGAAGTTTGCCAAGCCTCTATTTAACCCCCCAAACCCTCAAATTTAAAAAAGAATGGATTTCGGGCATTTTGGAGCACTTTTTTGAGTATATTCTTTCTCTTTTCCTCTCTAAATCCTCTCCTAAACACATCAAAAAACCTTTGATTTCTCTATTTTCTCAACAATCAAGAGGTAGTATTTTTGCACTCTTTTTCCTCTCCTTGGTCTTAGGACCTTGGATTTGAGGTTTTAAGGGTGTAGGTGTATCTTTTTAGCTACTATCTACACCCTTTGCTTTATCTTACTTTGTAATATGCTTTATTGCTTTCCATAGTATATCTCTTGCTTTATCTTACTTCCTAGCATGTCTCCTTGCTTTTTATCATGTTTTATTACTTTGATGATGTTCGCCTAGCCTTCTTGGGCTAGGATATGCCTAAATACTATGTTTGTGCTTAGATCCACATTTTTATGTGCTCCTTGCCATGTTTATGCCTAGATCTACTTGTTTATGTGCTCCTTGCCATGTTTATACTTAGATTTATATTTTTGTGTGCTCCATGCCATGTTCATGTGTCTAGATCTACATGTTGATTGCTATGCTATGTGCTTCTAAATTTTTTTATTTTTTATTTATTTTTTATCTCTTGTTATGCCTTTTTCTTGTGTTTTGGCCCTTTAGGTAGGGTGTAGATCTAGATCTTTTGGTCTAGGCCTACATTCATACACTTAGGCCTATGTCAAAGGGTTTGGATGATTTCCTTTATGCATGTGTATGCTTGCTTGCTTCTATGCTTTGTATCCATGTTTGCTTGTCTAGATCTAGGCTTTGCCATGCTTCTTGCCCTTCGTGGGCTTGTGCTTGTTGGTCTTTGGGGCCACTAGTAGTTCTTCTTCATCCCTCTTTGCTCACATTCCCTCTCTTTGTGTTTTCACTCTTTTCACAGTGTTTCCCCCTTTTTCCTAGTTTTTTCAACTGAACCTTCTTGTTTTCCTTCCCTTCCCTTATATAGTCTCTCCTTAGTGGGGTACTAATCATTATTGTTTTACTAGTTTTCATGCATCTCCACTTTCGTCAAAATCCCAAGGAATCATAATGCCTTCTGAGTATTCTCTTGAAACTTGTTCCAGGCGCCAAATAGCATTTGATAGCAAGTTCCCCAAAGGCACTAACAACTCTTAGCAACCAACTTTAGTTTAATCAATTCATCATCGATTTCCCACCGCCTCTTCAATTGGCAGTAGGCCGAGCACTTGGGATTCCCCTAAACGATAATTTCTATGTCCCAATACATGTGTTGCCAGGCTTAGCTCAGTCCAACTGAGTTCGAGGTCCACTTCCATCTTATGGGTTGGTTTTGGCTACTCAGGCCAATCTTGGGCCTAAGTTAAATTGGTCGGTATTGATTTTCTAGGCCCAAGCACCCCCATAGATAACATGCTTGTTTCCCCCTTTGTGTGCTTTCTTTGTTTCTTTGTTATCTCTTTTGCCTGTTTACTGGCTTTGTGTTTCCTTTGTTAAAGCAAGGGTGCAACTTCTAAAACGCAAGTTAAGAAGGGCAAGAAAGCAAGCAAGAAGACGCAAGCCCAAAACGGGCAATGTTTAGTAGATTAGGAGGCTTAGTCTCTCAATGTAGTTATCTCTTTCCCTCTCTTAGCCTTTTTCTATAGAACCATGTATCTAGGGTAGGGTTGCTCTCTTCGTATCTTGCTTAGGTCGCATTCCTAGGGTATGTCAATGTCTATTTTATCTTTCCTATACCTTGTTGGGCCATACCCTTTGGATGTAGGCATGTATGCTTTATCTTTCTTGTACCTTGCTTGGGCCACATTCCTTGAGTATGGCATTGTTTGATTTACATTTCCCGTACCTTGCTAGGCATACCCTTGGAATGTTGGCAATGTCTAGTTTGTTTCCCTACTTTGTGTGCTTGCATTGTGCATGATGTATGTGTGTCTATATATATATATATGTTTGTTTGATTGTGGGTGGTCATGCACTTTGTATAATGGACTCCCATGGTTAGGAAAGCAGCCCTCTTGTGATCATGGGTGCTTTTGACCTTGTGGTGTGGGTATGCACTTAAGGCTATTGCTATGGGCGCATATTCATACTACATCGTGTGCATGATCATCACGGTGTGTTTGTCTCGATCCATGTTAGCTAGTGACATCGGTTTCCCCATATATGTGACATGCATCAACATGCTTGATGCTTTGTTGAGCTTCAGCTTGCCCTTGTACGAACATGCTGACGCACGTCATATACATAGGCACGAAACTCTACCGGATTTTCGCCATGAAAATGGAGCATCTTTGTTGCTGCATTCTTATAGCGAAAGCTTAGTGAGGATAGCGTTTTGTGTGCTATAACGCACTAGAGGCGAAATGCTACTAGATTTTCTCCATGAAAATAAGGAAAGATTTTGCTGGATTTTCGTCGTGGAAATTTGGCAATAATTCCAAATTTACAAGTAAAACATTGATAGAGATCACACCCTTCCAAAATCAAACCTCAAAGCCCAATTCTTTGAAGCCTCAAGAGCTAATACTAATAGCTTGTTTAATTGCCAATGTCTGAAAATTAAGATTTTACAAAAACAAAGGATTGTCTCCGGATAGGCGTTGCGGGGTGCCTAACACCTTCCCTATACGTAATTGTATTTTCGAACTTAAGAATCAAGATTTTTTACTCGTCCGTATTAGATTAGGAAAAACAACTTTTTTCTTAGCTTAGGAATGGTAATAAAATCAAATAGAGTCAGGTGACTAATCATATCTTAGAAAAAACCTAATGATTGGTGGTGAATTCACTTACCTTTGGTAATTATAGGTTAAAATTGACTCAATTCAAGTCACAAACTAGAGGTACCCTTTTCACCCTCATTTCACAGCAATTGAGCTTAAAGCACATATAAGGATTGAGAGTCACTGCGATGGGTGGTCGACCGCTACAGGGCATTTACACCACGGATTTTGGGGAAAACCCTGAAAGACTCGTCGTGAGCGCTTGCATCCACATGAACGTGGGTAGTTAGGATTAAAAGTGCTTCCCATAAATGACATGGGTAACAGCTCATCTGAGAGACAAGCAAAAGTGTAACAGACGGACAAATGGGCAGAATGACATTAAATCCTACAATGCCCTAACATTTGTTCCTAATAGATACAAGACCATTAAGGTCAGCATTTTTCCCCATAATGGAGGACAAAGGCCTATAAAAAGGCACTAACAACCAAAACAAAGGTACGCAATTGTTGTACAACATATGCATTACAATTCTCTAGCCAAATAGCAATTCCTTTGTATAGTTAAGCTTTGATCTTATTGACTAGCTCGTTGAAGGCCCTTTGGCACACACCACACTGGTATGCTTTGAGAACCTTATCCTTTTTTGCAGGATCTCATGGCTGCTGTGTTACGTCGTCCATCCATATAGATGAGGAGTTCAACCGAGGATTTTTTGCATCATCAGTAACAATGAATTTTGAAACTAGAAAACTAAAAGTGAAGGTTCAAATAAACGTCCAGTAACCTTTTATAATATATATATCTATATATCTATATATATATTGTATTTTTCTATATCAAATCTCGCACAACTTATTGCTCAAAAAAAAAAAAAAAAATCTTGCACAACTTATTAGAAAGAGAGTGATATCATCTATATTCTCCATTGACTCATAGATATTCTTGAAAATTCCCAATTTCCTTAGTCTTTCACTAGAATCCTTCTAGTGATGATCTTGAAGAGGAACTTTCATAAATAAGGGATGCTAGTGAAGAAGGTGGAGTGGAATTGCTCATCTAGAATTTTATTCATCTGCTCATCTTCATTAAATAAATGGAAAAAAAGTGATATTTTTCTTCTTTTTGGGTGCTCCAATTCATATGCATTCTTCATCAAATTCCACATCCCAATTGATTTATGGTACTTGAATTTCACAACTTATATAACCCTTAGAGCTTGGATCATACCTATAAACACATACTTCTCACTATGGTTATCTAGCTTGGACCTTTCTTGATCCGGTTCATGCATATATGCAATGCTAAAAAACAAACATAAATGAGAAATTGTAGGATTCTTTCAGCTCCAAGCTTGTGGGGTTCTTCCTCGTACAATCCTTATGTGAGACAAAAATTAGTCAAATAGACTGCATGAGCAAGTTCATCCCAAACTTCTTTGGACATTCTCATGCTCTTTAACATTCTTTTGGTCATGTTACCACTTACCACTATCTACAATACATGTTGGGATTTGAGAAACACCTTCATTAAGATATTCCAATTATAAAAAAAAAAAAAAATGGTAACCCATGAAAATTAAAATGTTGCCATCTAGTTGGAAAAATGTCGTTCTCACCACGAATCTACTAGCATTGATACCATGTTTTTTAAGTTGGTGGGTCTTTACATAATCACATTCCCAAACACTAATACAACACATATAATGGAAGAGACACACACTCTCAAAGCACACCAAGGAAGGTAGAATGATTGGGGAAGAGGATGAGAGCTCTTTGTTTGAAAATGGAGGAAAGTATGCGTATATATACTATACTATACAATCTTAACTTCCACTATATTAAATTACATAATTTGAAATTTTAACTACTCCATAGAATAACTTTTTATATATTAATGAATCAGAGAGTTTTATATGACATATGGCTTGTAGGTACAGTTGGTGTGACATGGAAAGGAGAAGAAAATAATTCCCCTCTTATTATATTTCCCTCTTTCTTCTTTATTTTGAAACGATAATCTAAATGATCATGGACATTTGGGGTTTCTACCCGGACCACCAAAATAAAAGAGGCCTCCATAATTTATGATATTATAGCATTCAGGTTTTGTCATGAATGTCGTAGCGTTCCGGGGACCCCTGAGAATTTGTAAAGCATCAATGACTTGGAGATTTTTGAAGAAACTAGCCTTGCCAGACCCTTCGTCTGCGAAATGGCCACTGCCCATTTGTGTTGTGGTGTGCTGCCCTCCTGAATTATAATTTAGGACCTCTCCTCCCCAATCAACTCTTGCAGCACCATTAGATAGGATCGAGAATATGGAAGATGGCCAATATCCAAAGACTCTGTTGTTAATATTCATCCACCAGTTTCCCCCTCCATTAATGTCCTACCTCATTGCACATGTCATGCAAATCAGTTTGTAACATTTTGAATGATAAATAAAGGTATAAAGACTAATGGAAGAGAAAACAAATGAATCTTTTTTTGTAGAACAATAGCTTAAATTCACCGTCTTAAAATATAAATTAGGTAAAAAGAAATTTCGCATAGAAAAAAAAAACTTTAAATTTAAAAAGTTGTATATAAAAATATATAAACTGGGAAAAAATAATTTAAAAAATACACTGTTTTAACTAAAATTAGAAGAATTTCAAACATATCAATAACATTTGTTACTCTGAATTTTTCTTGAGGAAAAAAAAAGTACATATGATATGATCATATATGTCTATCCAAAAATTATAATTATTTAATAAAGTTATTAAATTGAAATGTTGTACTATACCTTTGAAACATAGAACTTGAGTGCATATTGGTTACCATTATACTTGGAATAAGGGGTGACAGTTGCACCCATCGCAATCTGTTTGTCAACTTGAACAAAGCCAGGGCACAACAAATTGTAGCAACCTGTGCTTTGATATGCATCATCCTGTAGCCATGATTTAAAAAAAGACGCTTTCAAAAAAGAAGTAGTATATGTAAACATGGCTAGTGCTGGCAGGGAAGTCAAATATTAAAACACGTACTGTCCAATATAGGAAGAGTCTAGTGTTTTTATCTCCATATAGCTTTTCGTTAACCTGGTTTTCCACAAAATAATTTTGTAAAAAAAATGAAAAATTATTAGTAATTAATTATTTAGCATGCGCCTAAAAGAAAAGATGATGAAGAAATTATATATACCGTCGCGCCGGCTTCAATGGTATCAAGATCTGTTTCATATGCACCATTTACCAACCAGAATTGAGATAAGCTAAACTCATTTGCTTCCTGGACATAGGGGTTCCACAGGTTCATGTCTGCCGTCAATCCATAAAACTTAACTCCATTCTCACTAAGAATTGCATGCTAGAAACTCAACCAGAAAAATCAAGGTTGTGAATGTCGATTTGCATCCTTCATTATAGTAGACACCATTGAGCTCAAACCTATTAATAATATTGGTTAAAAATAAGTTGTACCTCATGGGGAGGTCGAGATGACTGAGCATTAGGGATGGTATGGTATTTTTTCCTTCCAAAATTTGCTACAGAGCCTGCCCTTAATAAATCTTCTTCTTTAGTTCTTCTTATGGGAATAGTTCCTTCTGGGCACCTTCCATTCAAGTGCCATGGCTGAGCAAATTCGGGCTCGGAGTTTGAAGAGACGTCATTGATTTCATCAAATGAAAACCCTTTTGGATAAGAACTTGGTCTCATCTATTGCATTTGGCATAGATACCAATGCAAACCCAGTCCATACCATACGTACAATAAGTATCAAATTATTCGTGATACCAAATGAAATTTAGTTAATTAAACTAGTTACCTGAATTGTGTGATTTTTTAACAAAGGATGATCAAAAGCTGGTTGCTTGTTGATATCTATGCAGTCGATTATATCTCCATCCGGGCTCTGTATCAGATACATTTTCTCATCACACACACATTGATATTAGTCTGAATTCTTCTTAGTGTTGTAATAAAATTACATTGCTATTGAACATGGGAGTTATGTAGACACCGTAACCCACAAAAGTGAATGACTCTTCTAAGACTAAGGAGTAGAAAATAATATATAGAACATAAACATGTTAAATGAAGTGATTAATAACCTTGATGGATTTAAGAGCGGGCTTGTTAAGGCGCTTCAAATGCTGCTGAACCTCCAGTTTTTGTTTTTTACCAAATATGGTGTTAGCGTTTCTATTTCCAGCTGATAATATTGGTATGAGAAAGAACAAGTAAAAGGTCATCTTTATTGCCCTTGACCACCTCCTCCCGTTTCCACAAGGCGGAGCCATGAGTGACTAGCTAACATTTGAATCAAGTGGCGGGTTTGCAATATTTAAACGTGAGATGTAATAGCTGTCTTTGGTTGTCCCCTTTGTAATACTTAAACGTGCATTTGTTCATCCTTTTTGACCGGTTCCATATCCTATTTATCAATATATATAAACACATACAAACTTTTATAATAAAGATCACCCTATTTTAAGTACAAACTTCCTACTAATTTCCTATTGACAACTACGATTCTTTTGTTTCTTTGTCTTTTTATAGGATTGGTCAAAATTTAAGGGAAATAATTCATCCCCTTTGAACAGTTCCACAAGCTACAAATTAAGCGGCATCCAAACTCGAGTGGTCAAAATAAGCGGTATTCAAATGCACACGAGGTTTAAATTTTGTAAAATAATTTTATTTTACAATACACCATTCATTCACATACATCAGAATGTACAAATTTAAGCATAATAGAATTTCTATTTGACTTAGAAAAGATTTCTTTGTCATATTTGTTTGAATACAAATCTCACATTTCTTTTCATTATCATGCTTATATGAAATTATACCATGCTTTGACATAAATTTCAAGTATTTGAAATTTAAATGTCCTAATCTAGCACGCCACAAATATGAAGAATCAACAATATAAGCGCAACTAGAAACTTCTTTATTAATAATACTTAGTTTATATATGCCATCAGTAGCATATCCCTTTCCTACAAATATCCCATTCTTGGACAAGTTTAACTTGTTCGATTCAAGTACATCTTTTACACTACTCTTACATAACAAATTGGCAGATACAAGATTCTTCTTGATATCAGGGACATAAAAAACATTGGTTAAGATCAACATCTTGTCGGAACTCATTTTCACTTCAATGGTACCCTTTCCAAGAACCTTTGCTTTATTGTGGTTCCTCTTCAATTTGGAGATGATGTCCGAATTGTTCTAAAGTGAGATCTTCTGACATATGCAAAAACTTCTTCCTAAAATTATTCCAACTTGGTGGGAGTTTTGCAATGATTGCTCCCACTTGGAATGATTCAAGAATATTGATTCACAAATCAAGGAGTTTATTGACCAATATCTATAACTCATGTACTTTGATTATAAAATGCTTTGAATCAAGGAGTTTATAATCAAAGTACTTTTGAAGAATAAACTTGTTCGTACTTACTTTCTCAATTTTGTACTTCGCCTCCAAAGCATTTCAAATCTTTTTCGGTGAATTCATTGATGTGTAGAGATCATAGAGAGGATCCGAAAGAGTATTGAGAATGTGCCCTCTACAAATCAGTTCATCTTCCTCCTGTCTCTTTCTTTGTGCCTTTATCTCATCAATGTCTTCATCACTTGCAGTAGGGAAAGGCATCAAATTCGGGTCCATGACATAGAAAAGTTTCAGTGCAGTAAGTAAGAATTTCATCTTATCTTTCCATCGAGAGAAATTGGTTTCATCAAAGTGATCCAATTTCACCAACTCATGATTCAACATCTTCAGTGCTGAAACATCACTTGTTCCTTCCATCATAGTAAATATTGTCTAAGATTGTTGGGGATAATACACAAAGTAATAAAAGAAGAATAAGTATAATACAAAGACAAACATAAATAGATAACTAGGAGGCACAAAATTGTTATCCTTAGACAATATTTTCCCCTACGCTTGTTGCTAAAGGGTTATCGCAAACTTTTCCCTAGGATACAACCAAGTTGTTGGGTTCTACAGATAACAATTCTAGAGAATGACTACAAGATTTCTTGTGTTTCTCTCTAACTTACTATTTTCAAGTGAACATAAGCCTCTATTTATATCCATAGGGTTATATTTCATCAAAAGACATGTATGAAGAGTTAAATGTTTCATAAAACTGTTCACAAAACACGAAACCATTTCAAACATTTAGAACAACTACTAGAAAATTTGGTAAAAAAATTAGTTTTACGAGTTTTGATCGGTCGAGAGGAATCGAGCATTGATCGAATGTTCTTTTTGACCGATCAAACAACGATCGAATCATCCAATGACTTCTGGATTATTTTCTCCATCATTTCGATCGATTGAGCAAAACATTCGATCAGTCGAATATACTGAATTTCTAATTTCACTTTGAAAATTTCAAAATTTGAATTTTCACTTTATGAAACAGTATTCTCTAAATTCAAATATCATTATTACAACCTATTCAAGTACATACCTATATATACAATAGGATACCACTTAACCCAAAAGCTTAACTTTATGGGTTTTGGCCAAATTATGTTATATTAACCACTTACTCTTATCGTGATTATCCAATGTGAGAATTTACCACTTAAAAAACTACACTACCACACTACTTACATGTGAATATTCTAATAAATCTCCTCCATTTTTCTTCCTTCAGAACTCCTTCACATCACGTCTTCTACCAAGCCACTTGTAGTTACACCTCAGGTAATCCCCGCCTTGAGCTAAAGCCTTTTTCTTAACAATCTATATGACATGCATTACCATTAAGTCTAATGTGCTCGCCAATAGAATGTCTTTACTCAACCATGTGTGAAGCTAAAATGAAAGTCTTCCTTATTAGCTTCCATCTTTGAACAATTTGACCATTGAATCAGAATTGCCCTTGTATGTGAATGTAAGAACTTATGTTTTCCATTTGCAGGGTACGCATGCTCTGTTTGAAGAAATTAAGGAGATAAACCAACAACTGATAGACGCTATGGTAGTTCTTAGTGATGAAGATACCATTCCAACTGCACCTGCAGCTGCAATTGCTGGTGGTGAAGGTACCATTGTCAAGTGCCCTTGACTTTGTGTTTTCTGGCTATGCAGTCACCTATTAAGCCCTTAAGATTGCTTGTTCCTAATTGTCCATATACTTCTCCTATATTCCTAGTCAAATTGCTAGTGGAAGCTAGGTAAGAGAACAAGCCTCTTTATTATCATTTTGAATATGCATATTTTGGAAAAGTGATATGCATTGTGCCACCTAGTTTTTACTATGCATAATCCACAATAGTTTACATCACAACTTTAAAGCAATCTTATTTTCATTCCATGTGACTACTGGCCTGGCCTGGCCTAGATCTGAGTTCCCAATTTTAGTTATTCCAAATATTTTGCAAGATACAGTCTCTCTCTCTCTCTCTCTTAAAAGCTCAACTTTCTTATTTTAGTCTCACCAATTTTTAGGTGGAATTGAGACCTATTTTTCACCATTTATCAAGTTTAATGCTCAACTATATGCAAAGAATTTAAGAATATAACAATCCAAAAAAGAAAGAAAGAAACCCAAAAATAACATAAAGAAGGTACCAGAGTAAATGCACCATATTTCTCCCATACTAATTCACTTGTAATATTTATGATTATATTCCTATGTCCATGAGAAATTAAACTGTATCCATCTCTAAACATGCAAGCATCTGTTTAATGCTTAGTACCCACTATAGTGAATGGAAAAAATGCTTTGGGATGGATAAATATGAGTTGTCATTTTAGATAGAGCTCAGAGGCATAATCTTGCCTTAGGATAAAAAACAAATGTAGGATTCTAGCAATGCACAAGATAGTGATATTTTGAGGATACAGAGTCATTGATAGTGCTGGGGAATGTATGCAATAGGTTAAAGAGTCAAACAGATAGCAATATGTGCCAATGCCAAGGTACTAGATGAGTTTGCATGATAAGATAAAACTAAATGTTATTTAACAATGAAATTAAGTGTGCGTTTGGCATTGATGAAAGTTACCAGTTTATTTTACTATTCAGTTTATTTTTTCAACTATTTATAGGCTCCACTGTACTATTTGATACTATTCATATGTCCTATTGTATTATTTCAGCTAACTTTTACCTTTATCTACAGTACTTTTAGCAAAAAGTTTTCAATTTCTGCAAAAGAAGCACAATCTGTTCTTTTGAATTTCCTTTTCAGGAATTTGCTTCGGCCTATCAAATATCAAGCAAGAGAAGCACAACCTGAGTTGTCTACTCCAATAATGTCCACTAATTTCCTTCATGGAAGCTACCAAGAGTCCTAGATTCTGTACCTCAAACATGGGCAGTAGCCAATTCTATTGAGGCATTAAATGAGCAATTGGTGAGATTAGTGTTCCACAAGACGTCCGTAGGGGCTGGAAGATGGCCAAGCCTTTAGGTGCTCTCAATATGATACAGGGGCAGATTTTTAGTGGTCTCATTCCCATAAGACCACTAAAAATCCATCTTGTGTTGTCCTCACATTATCCATGAGGGCCAACTACCGCAAGTCTAGAAGTTGGAGTCGATCCGTACAGCTTGCAAGCTCTTTTGTTAATGCATCCCAAAAGGGTAAAAGGAACTCAGCATCTCTCAAGCAAGATCAACTAGCTCAAACTTGGTTTTCTTTAGCTTGCCTCAATAGGTGTTTCCTTTGGGTCTTCCTTAAAAAAAGCTTTATTTCACCTTCGGGTAGTCTAGGTGGTTCCTTCAGGTCTTCCTAAATGAAATCCTCTATACCCCAAGTATCCTGGGATGTCTTTGGGTTTCTTGATATGTGAATCCTCACACCCTTCAGTTAAAAATCTCACCAAGTTGTGAAAGTGATTGAAAGACAATGGAAAACGCCACACTGGGGAAGCTTTTTTTGCACTGTCTCTCCCTTTTGAATGGACTTCTAAACAATCATCTTGAGCTTTAGCAAGAGGCATAGTCACAATTTCTTGGCAAGATCATTAGACGATCTTGCAAACTGCTTGAAGCATTCCCTTAAAGTTTGACTTCCACATTTATTAAGATTAATAAATGGAACACATTGGAATCAAACTCTCAATCCCCTAGTGGAGTCGCTATTGTGAGTGTAAGCACTTGCGACGGGTCATACTTATTGGATTGGGTGAATATGCCTTGGCCTAGGGTGGACCATGGTGGAGAAATGGAGTCAGCACCAAAATTAGGTCTAGGAACCATAAATATAGCATCCTTCATGGAAGGACTAGTCTTTTACTAAAGCATGTGTCTGGACTTTAGGTATGAGAATGAGAAGGTGTTAGGCACCTAACCCCACCTGACCCATGGGTCGGCTTCCACTCATTATGTTCCAAATCTTAATCTTATTAAAGGTAGGTTTAATACGTTATTCTAACTCTCACACACACTCTAGCATGCATCTAAGACATACAAACATGGCATAGTCATCCCAAACCTAACCACTCATCTATCATAGCATTTAAACACATATCTCCAAAGGCAGATACATCATATGGCAAATCAAACAAGCATTTTATGACATCCAAACATTAAAGGAATAGCATTCAATCCAAGCATATTCATGTTCCTCAACCATATCTTACTCGTCAAATAAATAAATGCATGTCCATGTGATTATGTATGACTTACCTCACTTACCTCACTGCATCACTACACCTATACATCAATGCATGTTCATATTTATGTGCATGTTCATGGTATTCAAACAATCTAAAACCCTAATAAGCATCAAAGAGATGAAACAAGAAAACTAAAACAAAACAGAGAGGAAAAGGCTTAAAGATACAGAAGCTAGGTTAAAATAAAGGCTAAAACATGCAAACAGGACGAAAGAAAAAAAAAAAACAGAAATGGAATTAGACTTTTTTGGCTTGAGTATGCATGCGCATACCAACTGTGTGCGTATGCATACTTGTACTTTACGAGTTTGCGTATGCATGCAAGTTGCATGCGCATGCATACACACCCGAAACCCTAAACCCAAAAAATCATAGTAGAAAACAAAGAAAACACAACAGAAACAAGGAAACTAAAAACATAGTATTCTTTTAACAAAACACAAAATAAACTAAGACTAGACAGATACATTAAAGCTTTAAAACATGTAAACAAACAAGGGAATCAAAGAAAATCTAAGAAAAGTGAAGAGCCAAAGATAGAACCTTTACCTCAACACAAAAACTCTCTAGAACTTGATTTTGACCATTCCCTTTAGTCAATCTAGTTAAAAATAATTCAAAAATGTGTTAGTAAACTTATAACTCAAAGATCAAAACCAGAAAAGGTCCCGATCAAATAAAATTTGACCTGAGGATGTTTTGTGAAAACTCCCCTCTTTGATTCACTAATTTCTAGTGAATCTTATGTGATTTACCACTGGAGTTCATCCCCCCCTTTGAAAAAGTACCATTTATGGCTTTATATAGTAAAAAAAAAAAGGTTTGGAGCGGCTCCCAAACGATATGGGATTCGTTGCAAACCAAGTTTTAAGGTAGAAAACCTTTTCTTTATGGTTTTTGGAACCCTAGCATGTGCACGCATGCACGTGTATGCGTATGCATGCATGAAGTATGCACACGTAAATCTTAAGCATGTGTGCGCATAAGTGGGAATGCGCACACATGCCCTAGGGTTTTGTGGCCTTTCTTTTCCAAAAATAGTTTATTTGATTAAAAAATAAGTCATCTTTTCCATAAACACTTTTCTCAAGTCAATTTTCATCTAATCGGTTCCTAAACCAACCTTGAGATTTAGAATTCTTACATCATTGGGGATTAGGGGCTTGAGTTGTAAGGGGTACAAAATGCTGTGTCTACACCAAACACGAAACTCTGTTGGAATTTGCATTGAAAATGGGGCAATTTTGTTGCTGTATTCTCACAATGAAAGCTTTGTGAGGATAGCGTTTTGTGTACTATAACACACCAGAGGTGAAATCCTGCTAGATTTTTGTCATGAAAATAAGGTGAGATGCTACCGGATTTTCGTTAAGGAAATTTGGAAATAATTCCAAAAGTTCTAGTAAAGCATTTATAGAGACCACACCCTTTCCAAAATTAAACCTCGAAGCCCAATTCTTTTAAAGCCCTGAGAGCTAATGCCAATAGCTTGTTTTAATTGCCAATGTTCGAAAGTTAAGATTTTACCAAAATAAAGGACTGTCTCTGAGCAGGCGTTGTGGGGTGCCTAACACCTTCCCCACACGTAATTAGACTTCCAAACTCAAGAATCAAGATTTTTTACCCATCCGTATTAGATTAGGAAAAATGACATTTTTCTTAGCCTAGGATTGGTAATAAAATCAATAGAGTTAGGTGACTAATCACACCTTAGAAAAAACCCAATGATTGGTGGCGACTTCACTTACCTTTGGTAATTATAAGTTAAAATTGACTCAATTCAAGTCACACACTAGAGGTACCTTTTTCACCCTCATTTCACAGCACCCGAGCTCAAAACCTGCATAAGGCACGAGCGTTGCCACGATGGGTGGTCGGCCGCCACGAGGCATCGACAAACTGGCAACTCTACTGGGGATACTTAGAGAGTTTATCCTTTAGAACTTTTGATAAAATTTTAATCTTTGGACATTGGCTTTAAAACAATATTGAAATTGGCATTAGCCTTCGGGGCTTTCTTTTTGAAAAATGTCTTCGCTATATCTTTAGTAAATTATTTTCAAAAGACAAAAAACATTTTACAAAAATATTTTTAAATGGTTTTTAAAACCAGTTTTGAGGTATTTTTGTATGTGTGAAGCTTTCCTACTTTTGTAACCATGCTTTATAGCTTTCCTTCATATATGCGAACTTAGGGCAGTAAGGTTTGATTTTTGCTACCCTTTTGTTTGTTTATATGTCTGTTGTGCATGGAATGTCTTTCCCCTTTCATTTCAAAATGCATGATATCACCCCTCATTTTGAGTCAGACCCGGGCTCAACGCTTTAAGGTTTCCACCTAACGCGTAAACCATAGATAGTTACTAGGCCCCGACTTGTAGGCACTTCTGGGTCCACGGGTGGATAGGAGTAGTTGAAAAGGCCCCCCTTGATCTGCTGTATCCCATAACTTCTTTGAAGGGAAGGCTTAGATAATCAAGGTCCCCTTTAAGATTAGGACCAACTCACCAGTTAAGTTATATCTCATATAGTTGTCCTAGAGTAAGTCAAATGATCGAGAGGACTAGCAAGTGCCAAGACGATTGAACATCCAAGCCTAGGGTAGGATATCCTTGTTAGGATTTCTTTCAAAATAAGTCGAGGGGAAAGTGTCCGTTTACCTTTTCCAGGTTATGCATTCTCGCTTGCATTGGAAGGTGGTGCTCTACTACAGTTTCTTTCCATCCCACTTGCAAATTATTTGTGACCAACCCTTAAGGAAAAGCAACTACATTACTTGCACATTAGATCATACCTAGACCCTAAGGGTTTCCAACCCTACAAGGGTATGCATGCATACACTAATAGCTCCGTCATGTAAATGTGTGTAGATAAAATTGGTGACAAGTAGTCAGAACTTCACATCAAGGAGGACATTGCTAGAAGTTCAAGATCTTTTTCAAGAAAGCTGGGCCACCAAGAATGAAGCCTCTGCATTTTGTAAACTATAATTTCTTTGTATTCACCTTAGGGAATTGCTTTCCAACGAACACATACAGAGAATACTAGGCAGTAGGCACTCACTAACATAATATCAGCACCTTACCCTTTGCCTGGTGATGTTCACGTGTACACGCGCTGCTTTTTGAGTCCATGCGTCAATACTGACTCAATGTTTAGTCGATCTAAGACAACTTTAGTCCCCAAAAATTCCCAAAATTACATTTTGGTGCCAAATCTTTCTAAAATTGTAGTTAAGCTCTCCATCTTTTCAAAAATTACAAAGAGGCTCCTAAACCCTTAGGAAGTTGTTTGAAGTCAGTCAAACAACTTTAAGGTCTTTTAATCTACACTTTTTGCTTGTCTTCATTTAAGTTATTTGCTTTGCAACTCGTGTGATGTTTATGCTTATGGCTTCGTGCTTACCTTTTGATGAGTTAATCATGTGCAAAGCTTGAGTGCTTTATAGCTTTTAATATATTTGTTTGTGCTTCTTGCCATCTTTGTGTGTTTGGATCTATGTGTTCATGTGCTTAAAACCTTGTTTGGATGCTATGCCTAGTGCTTTATAGCTTTATATCTCTTGTTTATGCCTCTTTCTTGTGTGACTTTTGGATGGGGTGTAGATCTAGATCTAGTCATCTAAGCCTACGCTCATACACCCATTTTTCAATAAAGGGTTTGGATTATTTCCTCTATGCATGTTGGTGCTTTGTTTCCCCTTTTTTCATGTGTTTATGTTTAGATCCATGCTTGTATGCTTAGATCTAATTTCTTGCGTCCTTGCCATGCTTCCTATGTCTTGTTTTCCTTTTGGGTTTATGCTTGTTGGTCTTTGGGGCTTTCTTGTTTGTTTGGTTGTATCTATTCCCCTTTTACGGCTTGTTTGGATGCAACCATGTGTGAGGATACATCTTTATGATGTTTGGCTTGCTTGCCACTTGCCTTTTTCCTCCTTTGTTAGTTTGCATGTTAGGGTTTCTCGTGTTAGCCTCTTTATGTGCCTTAGAACATGCGTACCTCTTCCCTTTGTGTGATAACATGCTTGCTATGCTTGCTTTATGCCATCTTGTTAGGCTTTCTATGCTTCTTTGCATCTTTACATCCTTACTTATATGTTCATGAATGTGTCTTTATATGCTTGTTTGTGTCGTCAAGCTTAGTTCCTACATATAATCTCGTGTGGGTTTGCACCCGTCTTTTGTACAAGAGATCTTAAGTCCCTTTTAGGAACTTTGCTTGATGGCACGCGTGTCGTCCATACTTCAATGGAATGGAACTATGGACACCAATCCAAACCTACATTTGTCCTTCTAGGACACTCTCTTTTGTGTGATAATATGATTGTTTGATAATGTGGTTTCCAAACCTATGAGAGTTGTAATCTTGGGTAAAGGATTTGGGCCCCCAATTCATTTATTAATGGGCTTCCTAACAGTCCTACGGGTAGGGCTCCAAACACCAACTAGATAGTCCAAATTGTATATTTTTTGTGAACTTTTGGACCTATAAACCTTACCCTCTGGTAGTTCTTCTTCTTCCCTCTTTGCTCACACTACCTCTCTATGTGTTTTCACTCTTTTCCCAGTATTTCCCCCCTTTTTTCATGTTTCCAACCAACCCTTCTTGTTTGCCTTCCCTTCCCTTGTATAATCTCTCCTTAGTGGGGTACTAATCATTATTGTTTCACCAGTTTTCATGCATCTCCACTTTTTCTAGAATCCTAAGGAATCATCATGCCTTCTGAGGATTCTCTTGAAACTTGTTCCAGATGCCAAATAGCATTTGGTAGCGAGTTCCCCAAAGGCACTAACAACTCTCAGCAACTGACTTTAGTTTAATCATTTCTTCATCGATTTCCCACCACCTCATCAATCAGTAGTAGGCTAAGCACTATAGGAGTCCCCCGAACGATAATTTCTATGTCCCAATGCACATGTTGCCAGGCTGAGCTCACTCCAACCGAGTTGGAGGTCCACTTCCATCTTATGGGCTAGTTTTGGCTACTCAGGCCGATCTTGGGCCTAAGTTAAATAGGTCAGTACTGATTTTTTGGGCCCAAACCCCTCCACAGATAACATGCTTGTTTCCCCCTTTATGTGTGTTCTTTGTTTCTTTGTGTTAGGACATATGTGTTTCACTTGTTAAGAACATATGTCATTCTTTTATGTAATTGGCTAATCCTTTGACAAAACACACTTTACTTGTTTTTGGGTAGATCTAGGATATGTTTAATACTTCAAGAAACGTGTTGTTCAAGTCTAGAATTAAAGCCATGAAGATTGGACCAAGAAACGAGTGAAGAAAAACTGTTCATTAAAGCTGGACAGATAGCTCGATAATTGCTCGACACCTCTCGACAGCTGCGGACAGATAGCTCGACACCTCTCGATAGCTGGTAGATTGATCGAGAAAGCTTCTGTCTACTCGACAGCTCCACGATAGCTTCTTGATAGCTGTAACTGTCGAGGTTTAAAGCTCGACACCTCCTCGACACTTCCCGATCGATCGAGGTTACGGGAATTCAGATTTCCAGATTTGATTTTTGGGCCAGGCTTATATATTTGTGTAGGGTTTCTTTTCTCACGATCCTAGACCTATATAAGGCTTATTTTAGAGGCCGTCACAAAAAAGAATACAACGAGAACATATGCAAAAGATGACCAATGCCTTATTCTCTCTGAAAGAAGCTACTGTGTCTTTGCGCCTTAGGGTTTTGTAACCATGTGCTTCTTGATCTTCATTGTTGATGAAGTGAAGAACTTTGCAGCCAACAATCTTCTTCTAGTTGATGATTGAAGTCGCGTACTGGGATTCGTGCAATTGGTTAGTCACGTACTTAGGATTCGTGTATCAAAGGGTGGCGTTCATATATTGAAGAGTTCAGAGGTTCTGAAGCGGTAGAAGGTTTCTGTTGTGAGTTCATCTATGAAGATTGTAGAGTCTAGGGACAAAGGTTTTGTACTAGATCTGAAACTTCCCTTTTCTATAGTGGATTACTTTTCGGGAAGGTTTCCCCCCAGGTTTTTTACTGTGAAACTAGTCTGTTTCATTGGTTTTCCTAGGTCATCATATCTTGTCTTATTTATTTTTCCCCTACATGATTTTGACATGATATTGATGTTTGTTTGTTTTTACAATTTTTATTCATAATAAATCTAATTAACAACTTGGGTATAAAACTTGTTAATTCTATCAACTGGGGTCTAAATTTCTGTACACTTTGTTATCTCTTTTGCTTGTCTAGTGGCTTTGTGTTTCCTTTGTTGAAGCGAGGGTGCAACTTCTAAGAAGGGCAAAAAAGGAAGCAAGAAGACGCAAGCCCAAAAAGGGCAATGTTCAGTAGATTAGGAGGCTTAGTCTCTCCATGTAGTTATCTATTTCCCTCTCTCAACCTTTTTCATTAGAACCATATATCTAGGGTAGGGTTGCTCTCTTTGTATCTTGCTTGGGTCACATTCCTAGAGTATGGCAATGTCTATTTTATCTTTCCAATACCTTGTTGGGCTATACCCTTTGGATGTTGGCATGTATGCTTTATCTTTCTTGTACCTTGCTTGGGCCACGTTCCTTGAGTATAGCATTGTCTAATTTACATTTCCCATACCTTGCTGGGCATACCCTTGGAGCGTTGGCAATGTCTGGTTTGGATCCTTACCAATGTTCTGAATACTGTTTCGGAACCCGTTTCAATTTGTTAATCGGAACGGAATATTTCAGTACCGGTCTATTTCGGTATGCCATTTCGGGTTATAGCTATTTTTTATATATTGTAGGTCATTCATCAAAATCCATATAAAATTTTAAGAATTTTATAATTATAAATTCATATTTCAACTAATATGTCAAACTTATTGAGCCCAAATCCCAGATATCACTCAATAATAATAATAATAATAATAATAGCACACCAAATGCGAAACTCTACCGAATTTTTGCCATGAAAATGGGGCACCTTTGTTGCGGTATTCTTACAGTGAAAGCTTAGGGAGGATAGTGTTTTGTGTGAAATAATGCACAAGAGGTGAAATGTTGCTAGATTTTCCCCATGAAAATAAGGCGAGATGTTGCTAGATTTTCGTCGTGGATATTTGGAAATAATTCCAAATGTACTAGTAAAACATTGATAGAGATCACACCCTTCCAAAATCAAACCTCAAAGCCCAACTCTTTGAAGCCTCGTGAGCTAATGCCAATAACTTGTTTTAATTGCCAATGTCTGAAAATTAAGATTTTACAAACACAAAGGATTGTCTCCGGATAGGCGTTGCGGGGTGCCTAACACCTTCCCTACATGTAATCGGATTTTTGAACTCAAGAATCAAGATTTTTTACTCGTCCGTATTAGATTAGTAAAAACAACTTCTTCTTAGCCTAGGATTGGTAATAAAATCAAATAGAGTCAGGTGACCAATCATACCTTAGAAAAAATCCAATGATTGGTGGCGACTTCACTTACCTTTGTTAATTATAGGTTAAAATTGACTCAATTCAAGTCACATACTAGAGGTACCCTTTTCACCCTCATTTCACAGCACCTGAGCTTAAACTTTCATACATAAGGGATTGATTGTCACCGCAATGGGTGGTCGGCCACTATAGGGCATTAACACCACGGATTTTGGGGGAACCCTGGAAGACTTGCCAAGGGTGCTTACACCCACATGAACGTGGGTAGTCAGCATTAAAACAACTTCCCATAAATAACATGGGTAACAGCTCACCTGAGAGACAAGCAAAAGCGTAACGGACGGACCAACATGCAGAAGGACATTAAATCCTACAATGCCCCAACATTTTTTCCCAACGGATACAAAACCATTAAGGTTAGCATTTATCCCCATAATGAGGGACAGAGGCCTATAAAAAGGCACAAACAACCAAAACAAAGGTACACAACCGTTTTGCAACATACGCACTACAATTCTCTAGCCAAATAGCAATTCCTCTATACAGTTAAGCTTTGATCTTATTGACTAGCTCGTTGAAGGCCCTTTGGCACACACCACAACGTATTCTTTGAGAACCCTATCCTTTTTTGCAGGATCTCATGGCTGATGTGTTAATGTCATCCATCCATATAGATAAGGAGTTCAACTGAGGATTTTTTTGCATCATCAATAACAATGAATTTTGAAACTAGAAAACTAAAGTGAAGGTTCAGATAAACATCTTGTAAATATCCTTGAAAATTCCCAATTTCCTTAGTCTTTCACTAGAATCCATCTAGTGATGATCTTGAAGATGAACTTTCATAAATAAGGGATGCTAGTGAAGAAGGTGGAGTGGAAGCTCATCTAGAACTTTATTCATTTGCTTATCTTCATTAAATAAATGGAAAAAAAAATGATATTTTTCTTCTTTTTGGGTGCTCCAATTCCATACGCATTCTTCATCAAATTCCACATCCCAATTGATTTATGGTACTTGAATTTCACAACTTATAACCTTTAGAGCTTGGATCATACCTATAAACACATACTTCTCACTATGGTTATCTAGCTTGGACCTTTCTTGATCCGGTACATGCATATATGCAATGCTCCCAAACAAACATAAGTGAGAAATTGTAGGATTCTTTGAGCTCCAAGCTTGCTATGTGGTGTTCTTCCTCGTACAATCCTTATGTGAGACTAGAATTAGTCAAATAGACTGCATGAGCGGGTTCATCCAAAACTTCTTTGGACATTCTCATGCTCTTTAACATTCTTTTGGTCATGTTACCACTTACCACTATCTACCATACATGTTGGGATTTGAGAAACACCAATGAAAATATTCCAATATAAACAAATAAAAAAAATTGGTAACCCATGAAAATTAAAAATGTTGCCATCTAGTTGGAAAAATGTCGTTCTCACCACGAATCTACTAGCTTTGATACCATGTTTTTGAAGTTGGTGGGTCTTTACACAATCGCATTCCCAAACACTAATACACCACATATAATGGAAGAGACACACACTCTCAAAGCACACCAAGGAAGGTAGAATGAATGGGGAAGAGGAAGATAACTTGTTGTTTGGAACGGAGGAAAGCATGCGTATGTATACTATACCATACAATCTTAACTTCCACTATATTAAATTACATAATTCCAAATTTTAACTACTCCATGGAATAACTTTTTTATATATTAATGAATCGGAGAGTTTTATATGACATATGGCTTGTAGGTACATTTGGTGTGACATGGAAAGGAGAAGAAAATAATTCCCCTCTTATTATATTTCCCTCTTTCTTCTTTATTTTGAAACAATAATCTAAAAGATCATGGACAATTGGGGTTTCTACCCAGACCGCCAAAATAAAAGAAGCCTCCATAATCTATGATATTATAGCAATTGGGTTTCGTCATGAATGTTGTAGGGTCCCGGGGAGCCCTTTGAATTTGTTTACCATCAATGACATTGAGATGTTTGAAGAAACTAGCCTTGCCGGGCCCTTCTTCTGCGAAATGGCCATTGCCCATTTGTGTTGTGGTGTGCTGCCCCCTTGAATTATAATTTATGACCTCTCCTCCCCATCTAACTCTTAAAGCACTATCAGACAGGATCGAGAATATGGAAGATGGCCAATATCCAAAGACTCTGTGGTTAATATTCATCCACCAGTCTCCCCCTCCATTAACGTCCTACCTCATTGCACATGTCATGCAAATCAATTTGTAATATTTTGAATGATAAATAAAGGTGTAAAGACTAATGAAAGAGAAAACAAATGAATCTTTTTGTGTAGAACAACAGCTTAAATTCACCGTCTTAAAATATAAATTAGGTAAAAAGAAATTTCACATAGAAAAAAAAAACTTTAAATTTAAAAAGTTGTATATAAAAATACATAAACCAGGAAAAAATAATTTAAAACATACACTGTTTTAACTAAAATTAGAAGAATTTCAAACATATCAATAACATTTGTTACTCTGAATTTTTCTTGAGGAAAAAAGTACATATGATATGATCATATATGTCTATCCAAAAATTAGAATTATTTAATAAAGTAATTAATTGAAATGTTGTACTATACCTTCCAAACATAGAACTTGAGTGCATATTGCTTACCATCATACTTGGAATAAGGGGTGACAGTTGCACCCATCGCAATCTGTTTGTCAACTTGAACAAAGCCAGGGCGCAACAGATTGTAGCAACCTGTACTTTGATATGCATCATCCTGTGAGCCATGATTAAAAAAAAGACGCTTTCAAAAAAGAAATAGTATATATAAACATGGCTAGTGCTGGCAGGGAAGTCAAATATTTAAACACGTACAGTCCAAGATATGAAAAGTCTAGTGTTTTTATCTTGATATAGACTTTCGTAAACCTGGTTTTCCACACAAAATTATTTTGTAAGAAAATGAAAAATTATTAGTAGTTAATTATCTAGAATGTGACTAAAAGAAAAGATGATGATGAAATTATATATACCATCGCGTCGGCTTCAATGGAATCAAGATCGTGACCATATTCACCATTTATCAACCAGAATTGAGATAAGCTAAATTCATTTCTTTCCTGGGTATAGGGGTTCCATAGGTTCATGTTTGCCGTCATTCCATAATACTTATCTCCAACCTCACCATACGTTGCATGCTAGAAACTCAACAAGAAAAATAAAGGTTATGAATGTCGATTTGTGTCCTTCATTATAGTAGATACCATTGAGCTCAAACCTATTAATAATATTGGTTAAAAATTAAGTTGTACCTCATGGAAATTATTTGGATCGTTATTACTCTGAGCATGAGGGATGGTATGGTATTTTTTCCTTCCAAAATTTGCTACAGAGCCTGCCCTTAATAAATCTTCTTCTTTAGTTCTTCTTATGGGAATAGTTCCTTCTGGGCACCTTCCATTCAAGTGCCATGGCTGAGTAAATTCGGGCTCGGAGTTTGAATGGACGCCATTGATTTCATCAAACCAAAACCCTTCTGGGTAAGAACTTGGTCTCATCTATTGCATTTGGCATAGATACCAATGCAAACCCGGTCCATGCCATACGTACAATAAGTATCAAATTATTCGTGATACGAAATGAAATTTAGTTAATTAAACTAGTTACCTGAATTGTGTGATTTTTTAACAAAGGATGATCAAAAGCTAGCTACTTGTTGATATCTATGCAGTCGATTATATCTCCATCCGGGCTCTGTATCAGATACATTTTCTCATTACACACACATTGATATTAGTCTAAATTCTTCTTAGTGTTGTAATAAAATTACATTGCTATTGTACATGGGAGTCATGTAGACACCATAACCCACAAACGTGTATGACACTTGTAAGACTAAAGCAGAAAATACTATATAGAACACAAACATGTTAAATGAAGTGATTAATAACCTTGATGGATTTAAGAGCGGGCTTGTTAAGGCACTTTAATTGCTGCTGAACCTCTAGTTTTTGTTTTTTACCAAATATGGTGTTAGTGTTTCTATTTCCAGCTGATGACATTGGTATGAGAAAGAACAAGTAAAAGGTCATCTTTACTGCCCTCGACCACCTCCTCTCGTTTCCGCAAGGCGGAGCCATGAGTGACTAGCTAATAGCTATCTTTGGTTGTCCCCTTTGTAATACTTAAACGTGCATTTGTTCATCCTCTTTGAACGGTTTCATACCCTATTTATCAATATATATATATATATATACACATACAGAATTTTATAATAAAGATCACCCTATTTTAAGTACAAACTTCCTAATGACAACTTCGATTCTTTTGTTTCTTTGTCTTTTTATAGGATTGGTCAAAATTTAAGGGAAATAATTCATCCTCTTTGAACAGTTCCACAAGCTACAAATTATGTGGCATCCAAACTCAAGTGGTCAAAATAAGTGGTACTCAAACGCACACGTGGTTTAAATTTTGTAAAATAATTTTATTTTATAATACACCATTCAATTCACATACATCAGAATGTACAAGTTTAAGCATAATAGAATTTTTATTTGACTTAGAAAAGATTTCTTTGTCATCTTTGTTTGAATACAAATCTCACATTTCTTTTCATCTTCATGCTTAATTGAAATCATACCATGCTTTGACATAAATTTCAAGTATTTGAAATTTAATTGTCCTAATCTAGCACACCACAAATATGAAGAATCAACAATATAAGCACAACTATAAACTTCTTTATTAATAATACTTAGTTTATATATGCCATCAGTAGCATATCCATTTCCTACAAATATCCCATTCTTGGACAAGTTTAACTTGTTCAATTCAAGTACAACTTTTACACTACTCTTACATAACAAATTGGCAGATACAAGATTCTTCTTGATATCAGGGACATAAAAAACATTGGTTAAGATCAGCATCTTGTCAGAACTCATTTTCGCTTCAATGGTACCCTTTCCAAGAACTTTTGCTTTATTGTGGTTCCTCTTCAATTTGGAGATGATGTCCGAATTGTTCTAAAGTGAGATCTTCTAACATATGCAAAAACTTCTTCCTAAAATTATTCCAACTTGGTGGGAGTTTTGCAATGATTGTTCCCACTTGAAATGATTCAAGAATATTGATTCACAAATCACGGAGTTTATTGACCAATATCTATAACTCATGCACTTGATCCAAAACTGAGATATTATCAAGCACTTTATAATCAAAGTACTTATGAATAATAAACTTGTTCGTACTTACTTTCTCAGTTTTGGACTTTGCCTCCAAAGCAGTCCAAATCTTCTTCGGTGAATTCATTGATGTGTAGAGATCATAGAGACGATCCGAAAGAGTATTGAGAATGTGCCCTCTACAAATTAGTTCATCTTCCTCCTCTCTTTCTTTGTGCCTTTATCTCATCAATGTCTTCATCACTTGCAGTAGGGAAAAGGCATCAAATTCGGGTCCATGACATAGAAAAGTTTCAGTGTAGTAAGTAAGAATTTCATCTTATATTTCCATCGAGAGAAATTGGTTCCATCAAAGTGATCCAATTTCACCAACTCATGATTCAACATCTTCAGTGCTGAAACATCACTTGTTCCTTCCATCATAGTAAATATTGTCTAAGATTGTTGGGGATAATACACAAAGTAATAAAAGAAGAATAAGTATAATACAAAGACAAACATAAATAGATAACTAGGAGGCACAAAATTGTTATCCTTAGACAATATTTTCCCCTACGCTTGTTGCTAAAGGGTTATCGCAAACTTTTCCTTAGGATACAACCAAGTTGTTGGGTTCTATAGATAACAATTCTAGAGAATGACTACAAGATTTCTTGTCTTTCTCTCTAACTTACTATTTTGAAGTGAATATAAGCCTCTATTTATATCCATAGGGTTATATTTCATCGAAAGACACGTATGAAGAGTTAAATGTTTCATAAAATTGTTTACAAAACTTGAAACCATTTCAAACATTCAGAACAACTACCAGAAATTTTGATAAAAAATATTTAGTTTTACGAGTTTTGATTAGTCGAGAGGAATCGAGCATTGATCGAATGTTCTTTTCGATCGATCGAATAACGATCGAATCATCCAATGACTTCCGGATTATTTTCTCCATCATTTCGATCGATCGAGCAAAAGCTTCGATTAGTCGAATATATTGAATTTCTAATTTCACTTTGAAAATTTTAGAACTTGAATTTTCACTTTATGAAACAATATTCTCCAAATTCAAATGTCATTATTACAACCTATTCAAGTACATACCTATATATACAATAGGATACCACTTAACCCAAAAGCTTAACTTTATGGGTTTTGGCCAAATTATGTTATATTAACCACTTACTCTTATCCTGATTATCCAATGTGAGAATTTACCACTTAAAAAACTACACTGCCACACTACTTAGATGTGAATATTCTAATAAATCTCCTCCGTTTTTCTTCCTTCATTTCCCAAAAAAAAGAACTCCTTCACATCACGTCTTCTACCAAGCCACTTGTAGTTACACCTCAGGTAATCCCTGCCTTGAGCTTAAGCCTTTTTCTTAACAATCTATATGACATGCATTACCATTAAGTCTAATGTGCTCACCAATAGAATGTCTTTACTCAACCATGTGTGAAGCTAAAATGAAAGTCTTCCTCATTAGCTTCCATCTCTGAACTATTTGACCATTGAATCAGAATTGCCCTTGTATGTGAATGTAAGAACTTATGTTTTCCATTTGCAGGGTAAGCACGCTCTGTTTGAAGAAATTAAGGAGATTAACTAGCAACTGATAGATGCTGTGGTAGTTCTTAGTGATGATGATACCATTCCAACTGCAGCTGTAGCTGCAACTGCTGGTGGTGAAGGTACCATTGTCGAGTGCCCTTGACTTTGTGTTTTCTGGCTATGCAATCACCTATTTTGCCCTTAAGATTGCTTGTTCCTGATTATCCATATACTTCTCCTATATTCTTAGACAAAATGCCTGTGGAAGCCAGGTAAGAGAACAAGCCTCTTTATTTTCATTTTGAATATGCATATTTTGGAAAAGTGACATGCATTGTGCCACCTAGTTGTTCTATGCATAATCCACAATAGTTTACATCACAACTTTCAAGCAATCTTTTTTTCATTCCATGTGACTACTGGCCTGGCCTGGATCTGAGTTCCTAATTTTAGTTATTCTAAATATTTTGCAAGATGCAGTCTCTCTCTCTCTCTCTCTCTCTCTTAAAAGCTCAACTTTCTTATTTTAGTCTCACCAATTTTTAGGTGGAATTGAGACCTATTTTTCACCATTTATCAAGTTTAATGCTCAACTATATGCAAAGAATTTAAGAATATAACAATCCGAAAAAGAAAGTAAGAAACCCAAAAATAACATAATGAAAGAACTAGAGTAAATGCACCATATTTCTCCCATACTAATTCACTTGTAATATTTATGATTATATTCCTATGTCCATGAGAAATTAAACTATATCCATCTCTAAACATGCAAGCATCTGTTTAATGCTTAGTATCCACTATAGAGAATGGAAAAAAATGCTTTGGGATGGATAATATGAGCCGTCATTTTAGATAGAGCTCCTAGGCATAATCTTGCCTTAGGATAAAAAACAAATGTAGGATTCTAGCAATGCACAAGATAGTGATATGTGCCAATGCCAAGGAACTAGATGAGTTGGTGATAAGATAAAACTAAATGCTATTTAACAATGAAATTAAGTGTGTGTTTGGCATTGATGAAAGTTATCAGTTTATTTTACTATTTAGTTAATTTTTTAAACTATTTATGGGCTCCACTGTATTATTTGATGCTATTCATATGTTCTATTGTATTGTTTCAGCTAACTTTTATATTTATCTACAATACTTTCAGCAAAAAGTTTTCAGTTTCAATAAAATAAACGGATCCCAAACAGACCCTAAAAGAATGAAGATTGTAGTTCAGAGAAGAAATCCTAAAGAAATGTAACTGCACTAGATCTGAAACTGATTTGATTACGTTGACCTGTGTGTTTTAGTTTTGTTCAGTTTTCTTTACATTATTTAAAGCAAATCCAGACTTTTCTGAATGGCAGAAATCGAGCTCAAAATTGCTTATCTTGATTTTTCTAAATTTTATGATGAAGTTCTCAATCGATTGAATTAAGTTATACTCATCCAGTAAAAATGTTTATGATGAAGTTCTCTGTATAACACTATATTCAAAGTAAGAAATTGGTTTTTGACCAAGTTAATGAGCAACAGAAGCGTGGCCAACTTTTATATATTTTTTGAGTGAGTTTTTTTTTTTTTTTTTTGAGTAGGAATATAAAAATGATATCAAACCTCATCTAATATTCATATCTAATCATATGAAGTATCCATTTGTAAAAACCAAAAATGGATAAGGTTTTAATTAAGTGGGAAAAAAAAAAAAAATTTCTTGAAGAGTCTACAAGGGATGGTTCATTTGTTGAATTGGCCTTAAAGTGATAAATATTTAGTGTTGAAATATCTTAGTAAGAAACTGGTAAATATGTAAAGATCTCAATATTATCTTAAAGTGTTTCCTGAACTGCTTATAATCTTTGGCTTATTCCCAAAATTTGAAAATGAGAGACATTCACATTTCATTGATATCTATTGCTGATAGGCCAAAAACGAATTGACCCCTTGTGATAAATTAATTAATTAATTAACCAAGTTTATTAATTAATCAAATTAACATGTAAAGCGCATGGTAGCACAAACAAATCACCAAACAACTAAATATGCAGTGGAAAATAAATGACACGGTGATTTGTTTACGAATGGGAAAAACCTATACGGTAAAAACCCCATCGGGTGATCTTCAGGTCCCCACTCTCGAAACTCCACTATTATCACAAGCGGTTACAAGTAAAGGAATCCCAAGTACCTTACCAACCTACAGTTGAACCCTTACCCCAATACCCAATTGGACTTGTTCTGTAGTGACAGTTCCCCTTTCGATGCACGACTCCCAAGTACGTGACTAACCAATTGCACGGATCCCAGTACGCAACTTCAATCACTAACTAAGAAGGTTGTTGGCTGCAAAGTTCTTCAGTTCATCCACACAATGAAGAACAAGAAGATGCTTGGTCACAAAACCCTATGGTGCACATACACAGCAACTTCTTTAAGAGAAAGAGATGAACTAGAGCAAGAACTTCGTCTCTGATCACAATTTGCTTAAACAGAGTTTGCTTAATGCTTGTGCAACTTGTGAACTATTTGACGGCCCTTAAAACAATCCTTTTATATGTCTAGGGTTAGGAGAAAAGAAGGCCCAAAGACACATTCATGGATCCCAAGAAAATCATATCAGAATTCTGAAATTCTTAAACCTCGACAGATAGGAGGTGTCAAGCAGCTGTCAAGTAGGTGTCGAGCACATGGGCTGAACAGCTTCCTTAAACCTCGACACATGCTAGTTGTCGAGTTTTAGTAATTTTACACTTTCAGCTTGTTTTCTTGGACAGACTTGAAGGCTTCAACATTTGATCTTGAAACATGGTTTCTTGAAGTATTTAAACACATCCTAAATCTACCAAAATACAAGTAAAGTGCATTTTGTCAAAGGATAAGCCAATTACATAAAATCATGACATATGTTCTTAATATGTGAAACACATATGTCCTAACAGTTGCCTTTTGCCTACTCATAATTATTAACAGTTTATTTTCTCCACCAACTTATTCTTGACATTTTTTTTTTTCTAATCATTTGAGACAGGAAATTTTTTTTTTCCTTGTTCTCATCAACCAAATATATTCGGATGGAGCTGATCAACTAAGACTCTTTGAAGTATTCACACTTTTATTCTTGGTTGCTTTAACAAAGAGGACCATGAGGATCTTTCAGTAAAGGTGAAGTCAAGGTTTAAGGTGTCTCTCCGAAGCCTGCTAAAACCCTGGTCACTTGGGGAGATAGCTATGATGTGGGATCTTTGTGTTAGAGCAGTTATCTCTGAGCATGCCCAGTAGAGCGATGGGGGGAGCTTCAGCCCAAAATTTGGAACTTGGGAGAAGTTTCTAAGTGCTGTTTGAATCATTTGCATTTGCATATAATCTATTTGTACAATTCCTCTTGATAGGCACTGAGGCAAGTTCAGCCAGAGTTGATGAAATTAAGTATTATCTGCTAATTGTTTCAGTTGGGATGCTTGTAAAGATTTGTTTATATGTTGATTTATTATTGTTTTTGTAATATAGCTTAGCATGTTGGTGTATACTTGTATAGAATGCTCATTTTTAAGCAAAGTAAGCAAAGTACTTAAAGTATGCTGACCAAAGCTGTGTGATTTTGGAATATTGATCTGAAAATAACTCTTGTAGGAGATTTTCGGAGAAAACCAACCTGGTCTCACTTTTAGTAACTCCTACAAAGCTTTTGTAGAATAGTTTCAGGGTTGAAACTTGAAAGTACAGTGGTAATGGTGGAGCTATGCATCTCAAAGAATTGAAATCAATAATCAAGCACAATTGTGAAACTTGAGTTTATGAAAAAAAGGGTGAAACTTGAACTAATGCATCTTATCAGACCAAGCTGGTATAATCTTATATACTAAGCTGGTAGACTGACAAAAATGCTTAAGGATTTGTCACTAACTTAGAAGTTTGTAGTGCAATGAAATGCCAAAGTTTTTTGTCACCAATTAGGCAAACAGTTACCATCAGCGTACCACACACCTGTAGTCCCCAATAGGCTTCTGCACCCTTTTTTTTTCCTCAAAGAGGTGTATTGGCTATGAAAAGGTCTACATACACAGACAATTTGACACTTGTTGAAGTGGCAGTTTGTTAGTGGTAGGTAAAAAAATGATGTTAGTAGTGGGTCTAGATGAGAACTCATGAAAGCTTTGCCAACTAAGCAAATATGAAAAAAGTTTTCAATTTTTTGTGTCTATGTAGCATTGCTCATTAGCTATTTAGTTTCAAACAATACAATGAATTACTCCTTATGACGGGAAATAGTTGTCCTTAGTAATATTTATTCTTTAAACTATTTGTAATCATGTGTATTAAAATTTTACTAAGCTTATATATAATGTATGTATATTTGAAAATATAAATATCTACTAATAAAATAAATAAAAGTTTATTTGAAACAAATAAAAAAAATTATTTAAATTGTTATCCAAAAATTCTCAATTTTAGCTTGTCCAACCACTATTCCTATAACAAATAAAGATTTTTTTTTTTTTTTCTTTTTTGAGAATTTACAAGTAGAGAATTTAAACCTTAGTTTTCCTTATAAGGGAGACCAAATGCAACCCCACCAAACTACCACCAAGTGGTGAGGAGAGATCAAATTGAATTGGCAAAGAGATGAGCACACAAATTACTAACGTGGCTCAGTTTTATAATCGTTAGATTAAATCAACGACTTATGTTAAAAGTCTTCAACTGCCTTTGTGTTGTTGTGACCTCCATATTGTTAGGTTGTATGAATAGGTGAGTGAAGTGGTTTTGGAATCACTTCTCAATGTCCTCTTTCTTGTTCAGCCAAATGCTATATATATTTTCGTTCAAGAACACTTTTGTTTCTCATCCTTCTTTTTCCAACCACTGAAATTACATGGTATTTATGTCTCCATTTAAGATCTTGTCACTCCTAGACTTTTGTGCATGCATTATTAGTTCATTTCTTTGCAAAGAAAAGACATATTGCATTTTCAGATGTATGCAACAAGCCTCTCACAACTTGTGAGCCCCGCACACCAATAGGGCTCACATGCTGTGAGTGTCTTGCTCATATAGTTGAAACACTAGCTATATATCTTCTTTTGGCTTCCTGTTATTTTTGTAGGTCTTTTAGTGAGTGTAGGAGGCTGTCTTGTGAATTTTGCAATTATGCTTTTTTAAATGCAATTTCTGTTAGGTTCTAAAAGTTAGAATAGTTGGCGAACCGTGAGCGCAAACTTGTACAAATATAGATCATAGTGTCTATAAGTATATTAGATAGTGTTCAAGGTGCTATAAGTCAGAATACAAGAACAAGGAAATTGCAGGTTTAGGAAATTTGAAACATGCCAAGTTCGACCGATCGAGATGCGTTTCTGTAGAATTTAATTAAAGCCCATCAGCCCATTAAGTGATTAGGGTTTTAGATCTAATTCTCCTAGTATTTAAAGGAAACCCTATGCACATTTTAAAAAGGTTTTAGAGAGAGAAGAGTGCTTCTTGTGCCTCCTATTGTAGATCTAGGGTTTCTATACCCAATGCTCTCTAAAATCTTCTATCGGTGTTATTCTTTGTAAAACTTAAGATCTGGTACTGTAGAAGTTGCTGCCATCACAAGATCAACTATTGCTGATGATCTAAAGGTTTGACTGGGATCTCAAAGTCACAAAAGAGGGTGTTTGTGCACAATAAATTCAGATAGAAGAGTTTGTGGATTTGGAGTTGCGTGTGATCACGTGGGTAAATACTACAATAGGTAGCTTTAGATTTAGGGAAAAATCTATTGTAAAACTTCCATTCTATATAGTGAATTTGTTGCCTTGTGGATTGTTTGGGTTAAATCCTCCTAGGTTTTTTACCTTGAAACTACACGGTTTTATTGGTTTTCTTGAGTCATCATATCATTTGTCTTCTTTATTTTTCGATTATTGTTATATGATTGTTTGTGTTTTACCTAGATCTAAATAATAAACCTAAGTATCAATTTGGTTAATTAATTAAGTTAAACAATCTGAGTGTACAGGGGTCTAAATAAACCAACAAATGTTATTAGAGCGAGTTCACTTTGATTGTATTAACATCCTGAGTGAGATCCTTGATTCCTGCTATCATGGATAACTTTAAGTGTCTTACTGCTTTTAGTTGTGAAAATTTGAATAAAGAAGACACTAATGCTTCTGTTGATTTTATTGATGTCTATGAAACTCTCCGTCAGGAATTATCTAAATCTATGAAAATTTCTAAGAAATTCAAGGAAGAGTTAAAAATGGATAAACTTGAAATAGATGAATTGATTTTGAGATTGGATGAATCCTATAAAAAGAATGAATTTTGAAGAAACCAATTTTCCTCTCAAGATGAAAAGATGAAAAGTTTGGAACAAAAGTTAGCTGAGTCTAAATCTAAACTTGAAAATTTGTGTAGTACCAAACTTCTTGTTGATAACAAATCTGTTTTTGTTTCTATTCCTCTTAAGCCTAAAGATGACAAAGTTTATATCCCTCATTTCAAGAGGAATTATAAAGAAATTATTTATTTTTCTAGGTTAGACAAAGGTAAAAATTCTGATGTAGATGCTGAAGTTTCTAAACCTGTGCCTAAAGCTACTGGTAAATTGTAGAAGAGAATTGTTTTGGTGTTGTGGGTTCTTGCTTTGGATGGTACCTTGGCCCAATGATGACAAAGAATCTTGGGTCTCCAAAGACGGATGTTCAATTGTTGGTTGGATTGGGCTTGACTCACCGAAACCTTATTGGGCCATTTTACGAGCCAATCTGCACATAAGACATGAATCCCACAACACGAATATACATACATATACATATATATTATTGGTTGAATGAATAATCGAGGAACAACAAATAAGGTACAAAACAGGTATAATGGTAGAGATCCTCTTAAATAGAGTGAGATTATTATTTGTAGATTCCATTTAGCTCAACTAGTAAAGTCTCTGATGGTTGAATAAAAGATCTGGGGTTCAATCCCAGCCTACATGAAAAATCAATTGGTGTCTTAGTCTGATGATAAAGAGCATCATCATGAGAGGACACCATAGGTTGAAACTCTCTAGAAAAAATATTGAGTATTTGAGTACATTGAGTCCTATTTTGCTGGGATATATCACAAGGCTTAATAAAGTTAAAAAATCACAGACTTGGATAACTATCCTTGGGCTATCAAGACTTGTGAAATTTGAATCCCTTTGAATCCAAGTGTATCCTTAAATGTTTGCCCTAGGATCCCTTACAACGCCTCACTCTTCACTCTATCTTAAGTAAAAGCTTTTGGCTCTCTTTCTGGTGCTTTCTTTGTGTTTTGAATGCTTGTTGCTGAATGCCCCCTCTTAGCTTGGGCCTTACCCCCTTTTATAGTGCTGTTTGAAGATTCTTCCATATCAACAATCCATTCTTTATGTGCTCTGGGTACCAGAACCAATGTTATGTTTGAAACATTAGTGGTTGGTCCTTTCCCCTTTCTTCTCTTACTTCATTTTCTTGGGGGCTGAAAGCTAAAAGTCCACTTGCTGACTTTCCTCTTACAGGAGATCCTTTTTGAGTAAGTCCAAATTCTTCTCTAAAGTCAAGACTTCTCATTCTTTCCCCAAGGTCTTTCCTCAAAGCTCTGAGGTTTTTATGTTGACTTCTCATAACTTGTTTCTTTCCCTAAAATGAGGCAGATTCCTTCTTGCTAATCGTGTAGCTGAAAAGGCTCTTGGCCATCTTCCTTCTTGATTCACCTTTTTTGCCTTGCTTGAGGTCCTAGGTTACTTCACCAAGTGTTGACCCTGAGATCACCATCTGTGTCATCACTCTCTTCTGGGTCATATGAAACTCATGTCCCTTTTTACATGAGGATGCCATATCTTGAGCTGTCCATGTCCTACTTGGTGCCTTCCAGATTTTCCCGAGGATCTGCTCTTTGAGACTGGCGGATCTTGTGCAATCTGGGCCCAGATCCTCCTTATCCCTTTGGATCTTCTTAGGTATCATGACTTTCTTATATCCTTGGGCTAAGCCATCCTCATCCCTCCTTTTCTAGGGCCTAAGACTTTCTTTTCTTCTCCTTATAGGCCAAACTCTCCTCTTTCATTTTAAGGCCCAAGCCCTCTTCCTTTTCTCATTTCTATGGGCTAGATCTTTCTTGCTTTTGGACCTTAATAGGTGCCTACCTATCACCTTTGTGGTGTTGCTGGTCACATTAGACCAAATTGTTCTTTGTTGAGGCATAAACCAAAACTTGAGACTAATTCTGCTTCTAAGAATACTGATGTTCCTAAATTTGTTCATGTTTGTCACTTTTGTGGTGTTTGTGGTCACATTCGTCCTAACTATCATAAATTGCAATTTAAGCATTCTAAGTTAGTCTAGGATATGTGATATCTCCTACTACAAGTCTTGAAAAATTGTTTCATATGCTTTTAAAAAATTTAAGCTTGTTGGCTTGTGAAAGGAAATTTCAGGATTTTAGTCTCTCTTAGAAGAAGTGTGTAATCCCTCAAATACACTCTGGTTTTCATGGATTTTCACCCACAAAGCCAAAGACTCGTGTTGTATGGGTGAGAAAAGATTTGCTAAGGTGAGTGTTGTTTACTTGTGAAAAGTTGTGATTTACAACTATGTTTTATGTTGACTTTATTCCATGACAAAAAGTGTTGTAATTACATTAATTTTGTTCCTTGTATTTTGTGGGATTTTATTGTATTGAGTTTAGTATTAAGTTGGTGAAGAATCGAGTATAAAATGAAGATCAATGCAGTTACGTTACTAACTTGCAAGAATTTTATGAGTAAAGGTTCCCGTGAAAAGGGCACGTGAGAAGCACATGCTGGAAGCTGAAGAGTCAAGTGCTAGACTACATTTCGCGAGTACATCATAAGACAGGCCATCTCGTGAGGTACCCGCGAAACATTCTGCTTGGAGGAATTTAAGTGTGACTTTCTTACCCTTCACCCATATTATATATACCCTCATTACCCACAAATGTAAAGTAGGCTATATTTAGAGAGAAAACCCTAGATTGGTTTTTACAACACAACACACCCATCTTTTAGACAGAGAGAGAGCTATCATCCTTTAGTGAGAAATCATTGTAGTCTCTTCTTATTTCCCTCTCTCATTGTCATACCTTGAGAGGAGATTTGTACCCAAACACAATTCACAACTTTTCAGAGTGTAGAGAGTGTTTTGGAGCTTAGGAAGCTTTGGGGATTTGCCAAAAGAAGTCGGTGAGGCTTGGCGGATGCAATCGGGCAGTATTGCGGAATCTGGAAAGCTAGTAAAGACAAAACTCTGAGAATTTCGTTGGTAGCAGGAGCTTGGAAGGCTCAAGTACATGAGAGTAGACTAGGCTTGGAGGGTCTTTTGTTATTCATGTACTCTAACTTTATTCACTAGTGGATCGGTTTTGACTTGGATGCTTGCAGAGAGATTTTTTGCTGAGTTCTTTGGTTTCCTCTTCGATAACAAGTCTTGGTGTTATCTTGTGTTTGCATCTCTCTTCCCTTACTCTTGTATTTTACTTTTATTGTTTATTGTTCATGTGTATGCACTAGAGTAGATCTAGTGATTGCGCTTCATTTACTCTTGTTCTGCACTTAGATAAGTTAGAGTAAAAGCAATTAAGCCATAATTTAAAATTGGGGGGGGGGGGAGGTCTAAACAAGCTCTTGTGTTTTAGCACAAATTTGAGCTTTCAACTTGTCCTTAATTTAATTATTTCAATTATTTATGGACATGTTTTCTTTCATTTTTTGGTTGTTTTGATTATTTTAAAAAAAAATCAAAAAATATTGAAAATTTTCAAAAAGACAATTATTTTATTTTGTGTCCAGTTTTATTTTTTCTTGAGGATTACATGAATTATAATATCTCTCTCTTAACATAGAATATGCTTGATATTGTGGAGAAATATAGAAAGTATGTGTTGCATAATTGAGTGCATGAGCTATTTCTGATTTTTTATGAGTATGTACTAGTTTGTACATGTACTCATGGGTTAATTAAGAAATTTTTATTTCTTGTTTGTGTACCCTCTATAGCTTAGTTGAGCACTGTTTATGCATTACGTTGTCATGCATTGCTTTTGCATTTTTTTTTATTCATTTAGCATAATGTATGCTTTTTTATTTGTGGTCATATTTTAAAATACACAAAAAGATTTTTTTTTTTTTATTCCACACCACTAAGTATGTAATTAACGTTGGCCAGTGAAATATACATTTCATGACTGTGTACCTTGCTTAGCTTTGATGAGCTACTTTTTGCACTTTATTAGTTTGTGTTATTTAGTGCTTAATTGTGTGTGTTGTTTATAGTCTTTAAACAAAAAATCTTGATTTTGATGTCATATATTTTGATTGTAAGGATAGAAAATCCTAGGAGAAAGATATAAATAATCATCTCACCACTATTACTCGTCAATCATGAACACTTGTGTGCAAATCATAAAAGTTGTACTCGGTAAGGTGTAGCACTTGCACAGCAAGATAAAACAAGGTATTTGATATATATATATATATATATATACACACACAAACAATACGTAACAAGGTTATTTCTTTTCTATCTCCTATATGCCCATGCACAATATCTTTAATTATGCTCAAAAAGAAAAAAAAAATCAAAAGAAAAAGCAAAAAGCAACAAGAATCAAAAAGCTTTTAAATTTTTGTAAACGTTTTTTCTATGAGAAGTGGGAGTTATAGGATGTAACTCTATAGGTGATAGTCACTTTCAAACCAATGTGATTGATAATGTAGAAAATTTGCTTGAATAACATCTACATATCTCCTATTTTGTGTTTTGTACACTTATTGGTTGCACACACTACAAGCAAATCTATACTAAATTCTGTACATGAGATTGTGTGTGTTGTCTAGTCTGGTCATCTTTAATTGCATAAAATTTGTTGTGCAAATACAATTTTTTTTTTTGTTTTGGTTGGGAATTTGTAGAAATTTTTTTTTTTAGAATTTTTAATTTTGTGATTTTAACTTCTTGATTGGTTTTAAAGTGAGGATTTGAGTGCCTTATGTTTTTGAAACTTATTGGATCTTGTTCATGTGCATTACATATCATAAAAAATGCTTTCAAGTTGTTTTTTCTGCAAAAATTTCTAGATTTTTCAAGTTTAAAAAATTTTCACTGTTCGATCAGTCGAACAATCCCTTGATCAATCAAAAAAGTCCAATTTTTAGGCCCAAACTCTCTGCTTGATTCGATTAATGCCGAATTGATTTTTGACCAATCGAAACTAGGAAATTTCAGTTTTTAGGTTCTTGACTAATTAGTCTTGTCATGCATCATTTGTGATTGGATTCACATGCATTGCACATATAGATTAGGAAATGCATTGCATTGTTTACTTTATCTATCTTTCATTTGTGCAGTCATATTTCTCATATATTGTTTTCACACACAACACTCATACACTTTGCTAAATTGGGTACTCAACTTGATTTAAAAAATTGATTGATTAATTTTTGAGTTCTGTACATTTTAGTATATGCTATTTTTCTTTATGTATGAATTGCAAAAAAAGGGGATATTTTTTTAAGAGATATGGTAGATAATAAATTTGCAAATATTTTCTCTACTCTTGAGTTTGATTTGAGTTTTCAAAATACCTTGACACATGAAAACACTTTGCATGCTGAATTTTTATATCATTGAGATCTATATTGTATAGTCTTAACTAATTTGCTTGAAGTGTTTGCATGCATCTGTTTATGAGTCACATAGCGTCAAGTTTGCAATATTGAAAGAGAGAATATCCGTAATCATGTATATCCTCAAAATTTTTTTTTTGTGTTTCTCTTTATTTTTCCCACTTCCTAAATTTTCCCAAAACTGTTTTTTCCAAAACTTGTTTTGTTTGTCCTATTTTTATAGGAGGGGACTTGCCTCTATTTTCTATAGAGATTATTTGTTTTATGTTTCCTTGATTCTTTATTTTCTCTTGATTTCTGTTGTGTATGTTTTTTGTCTACCTTCTGAGTGGATTGTATTTGTCAATACGTGACAAAAAGGGGGAGAAATAGATGAAATTTAGGAATCATGTTGAAAAGGATTTTAGCTATTTTTATTTTAGGGGGGGATGAAATTGTTTTTGAAAGGTGGAGAAAATAAAATATTTTGATGTATCTAACTTAGGGGGAGAGTTAGTTTGCTTATGGTTTTATATTTCCTTAGTTGTGTTCAACAAAGTTGATATCAAACTATTTGCTTTATGATTTACAATGCGTTACTCATTTTGTTTATCTATCTTTATTTCCACACATGCATTGATGTGTTCTTTTAAGTGTTTCAGGAAAGACATGTACATTCCGATCAAGACCTTTTGCCTCTTCTTGCAACTTTTAGGTAAGAAGTATTAGATTGAGATTTGTGATGTATTCATGTATTTTATTGTAATAGGGTTGTTCTTATATTTGAGCACTCACTACAAAAAAATCGACCTGTCTCAACATTTTTTTCCCACCGTAACTTACAAAAAAATCTGTGACAAAACTTACATATATAATGAAGTACTTCATTATGTGTGTAAGTTTTGTCATAGATTGCCAAAGGGGGAGATTGCTAGGTTCTAAAAATTTAGAACAATTGGCAAACTATGAGTACAAACTTGTATAGAAATAGATCATAGAGTCTATAACGTATATTAGGCAATGCTTAAGGTGCTGCAAGTCAAAATACAAAAACAAGGTTGCTGCAAGTTTAGGAAGTTTGAAACATGCCAGGTTCGACCGATCAGGAAGAAGGTTCGACAGATCAAGATGCGTCTTTGTAGAATATAATTAACGCCCATCAACCCATTAAGTCCAATTAGTGATTAGGGTTTTATATCTAATTCTCCTAGTATTTAAAGAGGTTTTAGAGAGAGAAGAGTGTTTTTTGTGCCTCCTATTGTAGATCTAGGGTTTTTATACCCAAAACTCTCTAAAATCTTCTACCAATGTTATTGTTTGAAGAAACTCAAGATTTAGTACTGTAGAAGTTGCTGCCATCACAAGATCAACTGCTGTTGAAAATCTAAAGTTTTGAGTGGGATTTAAAAATCACAAACGAGGGTGTTTGTGTGCAACAAATTCAGATAGAAGAGTCCATGAATTTAGAATTGCATGTAGTCACATGAGTAAGTACTATAAAAGGTAGTTTTAGATTTAGGGAAAATTCTATTGTAAAACTTCCATTCTATATAGTGAATTTGTTGCCTTGTGGATTTTTTAGGTTAAATTCTCCCCCAGGTTTTTTACCTTGAAAAACTGGACGGTTTCATTGGTTTTCCAAAGTCATCATATCGCTTGTCTTCTTTACTTTTCTGCTATTGTGATATGATTGTTTGTGTTTAACCTAGATTTGAATAATAAACCTAAGTACCAACTTGGTTAAATAATTAGGTTAAACAATTTTAGTGTACAAGGGTCTAAATTGTAAATCTTCCATTTTATATAGTGAATTTGTTGCTTTGTGAATATTTTAGGTTAAATCCTCTCTAGTTTTTTACCTTGAAATTAGACTGTTTCGTTGGTTTTCTTGGGTCATAATATCACTTGTCTTCTTTACTTTTCTGCTATTGTGATATGATTGTTTGTGTATAACCTAGAAATGAATAATAAACCTAAGTATCAACTTGACTGGATGATTTCATTGGTTTTCCTAGGTCAAAATATCGCTAGTCTTCTTTAGTTTTCCGCTATTGTGACATGATTGTTTGTGTTTAACCCAAATTTGAATAATAAACCTAAGTATCAACTTGGTTAATTATTTAGGTTAAACAATCTGAGTGTACAGGGGTAAAAATAAACCAACAATTTCCTTTTCTTGTTGTCCAAAAATTGTTTTATTATGGATATTAATTCTGTCACACTCATTAATGTATATCATCAATACATATCACCCATGTCACTTCTTTTTTTTAAGCTTGAACATCAATAAAACAATTGTATATCACTCGGGAAATTAAGAAAATTGGATGTACGGAGTGAACAATAAATGTGAAATAATATAGTCTGTTCTAGTCTTCCTTTGACTTCACGGAGTTTACTCATTAGGTGTAAAGCGCAGGAGCCCTATCTTCGTTCCCCATTCTTCGTGAACAACATTCTTGCATTATCTGAAGGGTCTGTGGCGAAAAGGAGACCCCTATTCTGTTTCCAAAAGGATCGGTCCATGATTTGAGCAAATCATAGTTTAGTTTTTGACTAAACAATTAATTTGGGGTAGTTTTCCATCCATTCAAGGTTGCTAAAAGCTCCATTACAAAATTAGCTCCCGACTTTCATTCATCCCAAGTCAACAAAGCCTTTTGCTTCAATAACAAATTAAAGAGCCCCAATTCAAAACTAAGTTCTGTAACTCTTGGGTACCTACTACCTAGAGTGGAAGAGTCTTTGAACGAGAGCTTGTCTTCACTGGTTCGGATGTGATCGAAGTTGCCAATATAGTCCTTTTGATACATCATATTAATAGTGTAAGTACAATGTACCATGGTTCCCGTTATTAAAGTAGCTTTTTAATTTTTTCCTGTTAATAATGAAGTAGTATTTTTTTTTTGTTTTTTGAGAATGAATAATGAAGTAGTAGAAGTATCAATACTATCAAAGTTTAAAAATATTGGCCCATCATTAGTCAAAAATATAGTTGAGATGATTTCATGAACCAATTATAAATTACAAACGAGGGATAACGTGACCTAATAATGGTTTTCAAACACTTGTATATTTGTGTTGTGCGGTTTCAATTAAGTGTCAACTATCCAAGGCTACGTTATCTGATTTGCACATTCTAGCAAATTTTGGTTCATGTGTTATAGCATGTTTATCAAAAAAAAAAAAAAAAAATGTTATAGCATGAAAATTATATATATTTCATTTAGATTTTAGACCTAATGGTCTGTTAAAGGGCATTGTTATAATGCATGGATCCATATGGTAAATAAATTCAGGGAGACTTTACATTCCGATTAGAACCCACTTAGCTAGTGGACCTCCAAACATAGTACAATACAAGATTACAAGACATACAAGCATGAAAGATTAGTATAATACAATGACTAAATACATACAATATTTTATCATCTAAAACTATAATGAGACCCTCCCTAATAGCCTAATATCACATAGGTAAACTTCTTTGCTGCACTGTGATGCGTCCCATGAGTCTGCTTGAAATGTTACGAATGGAGTAAATTATTACCTCGATATTCTTAGGCAAATCCACCTGTATGTGAACATAAGAAAGTGGCGTGCAATTATAATTGGCAGAAAAGCCCATATGATGAGAAATAAGCAACCAAGAAAGTGTGGCAGAAAGATTGAAGCCAGTGACACTGATGCAAGTGCTCCAGAAATGAAAAGAACATTGGCAAGGATTTGAGAATAATTTGCCCAATGAGTCTGAATCTCCATTTTGGTTGCAAGTCACAAGCAATATATGCACAAGGCTGTAAAGAAGATCCATGTGTTTATAGGGTGTGTGTCAAATGGGGACACATTTTTGCTTTGATCCTTCAGTTGGAGTAGGTTAATCAGTGATGGAATCAAAAATAGGAAGACAACATGACTTGGGGTGGAAGGAATTATACCATGCTCAATTGCACTAGCAAAAAAAGCAAAACACAAATACTTTAGAGTACGCATCTATGAAATTATTGTGAAAGAGTCTTTAATTAAGATATTGTTTGAAACTTTGAATCCTTATACGAGATCATTTCTTGATCCCTCATAGCATATAAATCAAATTACGCCATGCACATCAAAATGGATATTGCATGTATCAAATAACCAGAAGAGAGAGGGGATGATAACAACACAAAAGAGAGGAAAATACATTCAATGAATAATGCTACTTTGTTGATGCATGTTTTCGTTTCTTTCTCTCTTTTTCTACATTTTCTTTTTCTCCAAACCTTTGCCAGGGTTGTGTTCATTTAAAATTTGTATCTTCATAAACAATTTATAGAATTAGCGGATATATTTGCAAAAGAAAGGAGTGCATAAATGATAAAACAGAGCTCCATTTCCATTTATTATACTTTACCAATAAAAATGCCACTTTATTTGTGTTCCTCTCTCTCTCTCATAGAAAAAGCAAGTATATTTTCTGCTTCAATTAATGGATTTCTTTTAAATGGGTGACAACGGAATCATTTTGTTTCAAAATTTGAGAACAAGATTGTTTTGCTATGCATGCCTATGACTTGTAACTTTAAGCCATATTGAGAGCCAACTGAGGACTAAATTTTATGTTTTTAAACTATGCATTCACGTCATGTGAAGAAATCCATCAATTAAGATGGAAAATATCTTAGTTACTTCTATCAGATATCCATTAGTGTACAACTCCGTACATATACACGGATACAATTAAAAATAATTACAATTATATAGTTCAAATTATACTTTTTTTTTAGAAGAGGTTCAAATTATATATGGTATTAGTTTACACTTTTTTTAAAACCATACATTTTTAAAATATATAATAGTTTCTCATTATATATATATATGATTTAGAATTTAATTGATTTTAGAAATTTCGATTTTTACACCTAATAATTCACTTGTTACAAAAATTAAAAACTTAGATGAACTATATCCAAAAAAAAAAAAAAAACTTAAAATGGACATGTGGGGAAAGATTAGACTCCAATTGAAATCCAATTTAGAATTTAATTGGATTTAAATTCTTCAATTTTTACACTTCATAATTCACTTGTTACAAAAATTAAAAACTTAGATGGACACGCGATTGAGATTGACACTAGAAATAAAATTCAAGAGGATATATTTACCATGAACTGAAAAAGGTAAACATAGATAGAGCCAACCAGCCCATTCTTTAAGAAAGCTCAAACCCATCCATGACCTCATAGTCATGACAAAGCCACTCTCTAAGGTTGAGCCCAAATCGTTAAGCTAAAAGCGACCCATCACATTTTTTAGAGGAAGGACCTTTTATGCATAACCTGGAAAAATATATGGTACTAAAAAATGTGTAGTTTTAGGACTACAAATAATTCTAATTTTTTTTTACCACGATTCTAACGTAGCAAACTGTAAGTGGTTAACTATCACTTACATATGGACTTATCATTTTTTTTTCACTAATCGCACTTTGTCACATCATAATTTTGACAAAAAATTGTGAAAATTTTTAGGGTCTTAGTTTTTTCTCCAAAAAATTTAATATTCCAGAGGTTTTTTACTCCCATCTCAGTTGAGAGTAAAAATTTCGGTGACTCTGGCACTAGTACTAGTATTCAAATGAGCATAGTGGTGGGCCAAGTATGGTTTATCTCAGCCTGTGGTGAACCCATAAGCCCACTATATTCAAGTTATGGGCCCAAGAAAACCCACGCGGAGTGCTGAAAGAGATTTCAAATTCCAATAGCGTAGTGGGCCAAACTGAATCTAGTAAGAAGTTTAACTGGTCAGTACAATCCCAGAATCTGCCTCTATGAACGCAGAGCTTCCCAAGAAGCCGAGGGAGAGGTCGAGAGGGACTGGTGCGGAAGAAGCAAGCAGTTGCACCAACTGCGTCCTGTGTTCCTAATCCTCTAACATTGCTGGATAAAAGCCGGTTTGAAAGATTAAGATGTGATGGAATGATACGGTAACCATTTTGTTTTGTTTTGAGGAAATATGTGGGTCGATGTTGGATCATGCATGGGTGTGAGGAAACTATAATAAAGTCAGCATGCATATATGGGAGCATAATTTTGATGGCATGCATGCGCTATGTTCTAATTGAATGAGAATGTGAAGATATGCTGAAAAAGATTGCACTGTGGAGTAAAAGGAATTTTGGATAGTGTTAGGAAGGAAACTGCATGCAAGGAAAGGAAGACCATGCCTCTTCAACACGCATGTATTGAGTGGTGGAGAGTATGAGCAAAAAAGATTTAAATAATAGTTTAGGACAACTACTGCCAAATCTACGAAATTCAAGCACCATTAGCCTGATGAATCACAGATTTTGGAGATAGTATTCTTATGGTGTCTCTGAGTTGCTCGGCTGTGGAAATACATAGAATTTTAATCTCCATGGGTAGTCCATAAGGATTTGGAACGTTGAAATCACATCTGCGTGTCCTTATCCAGAAGGTTAGTAAGCTCAATCTTTAATTCTCGAACTTGAAAATTAATACCAAGGCATTGAGCTTCCTTCTCGGCCTCAGCAAGCTATCTCTTTTTTATCTCCACCTCCCGTCTAATATCCCCAAAATTTTTTCAGCTCCACCTACTCAATTCCTTACTACATTTCTCAATCTTCAACTGGACAACTCGCTTAGAAGGATCAAGACAGTCAGGCGACAACTAAACAGCTTTCACAGTCTTTGTACAGCCCTTGTCGGAGAGCCACATCTCAAATCTAAATGGTTTAGAAATACAAGGATGGTCTAACCCGTTTGGAATTATCCAAAGTGGACAATGATTAGAAGAGTTAGCATTGAGACGATGCTCCCTAGTTCTAGTGAATCTTAGAAACCAATCGTTATTAGCAAAGGCCCAATCCAATCTTTCCCATACGGAATGACCATCTGCAAAGTGCTTTTGCCAAGTAAACTGGGGACCTATAAGACCTAGATCTAGGAATCCACATTCATCAATAACATCTCTAAATAACTACATTTGAGATTGTCCTCTCGTACTACCTCTCAAATTTTTAGAACTTTTGAGTAATTCGTTGAAATCCCTAGCATAGATCCAAGGGAGAGACATTCGGTTGATGAGTTGGTGAAGTAAATTCCACGACTCAAACCTCTTATAGGTCATAGGTTCCCCATAAAAACTGGTCAACCTCCATGCTTCCTCCTTCCCTTTGTTGACAATAGCATCAGTGTGAGTTTTTTGAGAAAGCATCGACATCAACAACAATTGAATTCTTCCTGTATAAAGCTAACCTCCACCTCTGTTATTCATTTCAAAAAAAAAAAAAAAAAAAAGTCTCTCTCTCTCTCTCTCGTATTTTTTTATTTTAATTTTTAATTTTTAATCCTTGCTTCATACACCCAGATTTTGGCTAAGAACAAGACAGGGGGATTTTTTGCTGGGACTAAAACACCAAACTCCTTCTCTGTATGTGGGTTCCCAAACCCATGACAATAATAATGTTAGCTTTTGACAGTTTTTGACCCTTTACGCAATTGATTAAACTTAGGTAATTAGCCAAGTTGTTACTTAGTCCAATTAAACAAGTCTAGGTTATCACAATAATAAAGATCAAATCATGCAAAGCAGCGGAAAATAAATAACACACGATATGATCATTCAAGAAACCAAACCGGTAAAAACCTAGGGAGGATTTGACCTAGCTATCCTCAAGGTGAACTTGAATCCACTATCTTGAAAGAATTGAAGTTCATACAAAAGGACTTACAAGCACTCCCGCTTGACTTCCTAATGCTACCAACCAGTAGAACTTATTGACACGACCACGTGCAAGCTCCGAATCCACGGACTCCTTCTTTCTTGGATTCCCACCAGCTACAAGCACCCCCGCTTGTGTACTCTTTAATCTTTAATGGCAGCAACTGTTTTGATCATCAAGGTGTAGAGAATATCTCCTCCTTGAAAACCTTAAGTTTGTATAAAGGAAAGCTCCTCTAGATCTCACAAGAGATTTACACAAACCACAATATGAGCAACACTAAAACGTGGCTAGGGTTTGCCTTTTATACTTAGGACAGATAAGAAACCCTAAAAATGTTTTAAAACAACTAGGGCTGAGTTGGAAAATTATGCAGAAAAGCAATCTGCCCGAGCTTCGATCGGTCGAGCCTAAGCTTCGATCGATCGAGTCAGGCCGAAAGCCACAGTGCTTTCTGCTTTACACTCGATTCCAACTTTACATTGACATACAACTTTGAGCTAACTTTAAACACTTCTAAACACATTGTTTTGATCATGGTTTGCCAACAATACAAATTAGAGTTCTAAATACATAAAGTCCTACACTTTAGAACCTAACAGCTTTAATGTATTATAGCTGCACAACATTTTTGTATAATGTTATTAAGTTTGGTTTACATTTATAATCCACTGAAAAGAATGGAGCTTCTACAAACATGGAATCTTCCATACTGGGGTTAGTCCAACAATGTTGACATAGTAAATCTTGGGATCCAATTTATAAGTGAAAAAGGAATAGTATTTGTTATGTACCAACTTGTGCCTACGTGCCACATCTATATGGGGAATAATACATTTATTTAATTAAAAAGACACAATTTAAATTCGAAGCCTTATCTCAAACCAAAAAGTAATAAATCTGCATACATATTAATTTGAACCATTTTTTCTCCCAAAAAAAAAAAAAAAAATTGAACCTTTTTAAGGTGCAATCTTTCTTTCTTTTATTATTATTTTCTCTCTCTTTTGATAAGTTTGGATATTCGGTCTTGTGATCTGCATTGCCATAATTCTTTGTAGACTGAAAAATGAAACAATTTCTTGCTGTTACAGCCATTATTTTTGTCTTTGATTCAATTATTTCTTTGCATTGAAATGCCCCTAGTAACTAGAAATAGCATTGACATTGTAAATCTTGGGTTCCAATTTAGAAGTGTAAAAGGAATAACATTTGTCAACTTGAGTATGATAATCTTTGAACCTGTTATGAATTAACTTGTGCCTGATGTACGTATATATATTGGGAATGAATTTTTTTTTTTTTTAAATTAAAAAATAACCATTGTAGATATCGTATTTTGTTTGCCCTCGATTTGCATGTTAGATCCCAAAAACTCTAAAAAATATTAATTTTTCTCTATGAGGATGTGGAAACATCTAGATTAACGTGGTATAACTTGTTCAGGCGTTGAAGCACCCAAAGTGCCATTTTAGGTCAAAATGACCAAAATGCCCTTAGTCAACACTAAATTGATTGAAAGTCAAAATTGGTCAAAATCATCCCAAAATAGCAATTTTCATGCTTCTACATAAAACCCAAGCTCCTCGGAGATTTTTGTTAACTTTGACTCGATGTTGACTCTTGAAGGTACCAAAAACCCTAATTTTGATCTAACCATTGAAATGGGTTGACACCAGCATTATTGCAAAGATTATTGAATTCCTTTCCAACGACTATTCATGGGTCGAAATCGGAATTAAAATGGTTGAAATATCTTGAAAATTGTGCTAGGTGTGTCAGCTTGCTTCCCGAGACCGTAACTTTTGATCTAACCATTGGATTTTTAATTTATTTAGTGTTACGAAAACTAGACATCTAGTTCTTTCTAGGGACACCAAGATCAGCTCAATCGGTTGGTAAAGCTCAAATATGAGATCGAAGTCAGATCTAAAAAGCTGGAGGAAAATGACAAAATTGCTGACGTCAGTAGTTTTCACCCAGCAGCCACTAAAGGGCCGTTGGTCAGACCCGATGCACCTTAAAGGTGCGTCGAGCCTTGGGAAGTTTTCCAAGCCTCTATTTAACCCCCCAAACCCTCAAATTTAAAAAAGAATGGATTTTGGGCATTTTGGCGCACTTTTTTGAGTATATTCTCTCTCCTTTCCTCTCTAAATCCTCTCCTAAACACATTAAAAAACCTTTGATTTCTCTATTTTCTCAACAATCAAGAGGTAGTATTTTTGCACTCTTTTTCCTCTCCTTGGTGTTAGGACCTTGGATTTGAGGTTTTAAGGGTGTAGATGTAGCTTTTTAGCTACTATCTACACCCTTTGCTTTATCTTACTTTGTAATATGCTTTATTGCTTTCCATAGTATATCTCTTGCTTTATCTTACTTCCTAGCATGTCTCCTTGCTTTTTATCATGTTTTATTACTTTGTGATGTTCGCCTAGCCTTCTTGGGCTAGGATATGCCTAAATACTATGTTTGTGCTTAGATCCACATTTTTATGTGCTCCTTGCCATGTTTATGCCTAGATCTACTTGTTTATGTGCTCCTTGCCATGTTTATACTTAGGTTTATATTTTTGTGTGCTCCATGCCATGTTCATGTGTCTAGATCTAAATGTTGATTGCTATGCTATGTGCTTCTAAAGTTTTTTATTTTTTATTTCTTTTTTATCTCTTGTTATGCCTTTTTCTTGTGTTTTGGCCCTTTAGGTAGGGTGTAGATCTAGATCTTTTGGTCTAGGCCTACATCCATACACTTATGCCTATATCAAAGGGTTTGGATGATTTCCTTTATGCATGTGCATGTTTGCTTGCATCTATGCTTTGTATCCATGATTGCCTGTCTAGATCTAGGCTTTGCCATGCTTCTTGCCCTTCGTGGGCTTGTGCTTGTTGGTCTTTGGGGCCACTAGTAGTTCTTCATCCCTCTTTGCTCACTCCCTCTCTTTGTGTTTTCACTCTTTTCACAGTGTTTCCCCCTTTTTCCTAGTTTTTTCAACCGACCCTTCTTGTTTGCCTTCCCTTCCCTTATATAGTCTCTCCTTAGTGGGATACTAATCATTATTGTTTTACTAGTTTTCATGCATCTCCACTTTCGCCAAAATCCCAAGGAATCATTATGCCTTATGAGGATTCTCTTGAAACTTGTTCCAGATGCCAAATAGCATTTGATAGTAAGTTCCCCAAAGGCACTAACAACTCTTAGCAACAAACTTTAGTTTAATCAATTCATCATCAATTTCCCACCACCTCATCAATTGGTAGTAGGCCGAGCGCTTGGGATTTCCTTGAACGATAATTTCTATGTCCCAATACACGTGTTGCTAGGCTTAGCTCAGTCCAACTGAGTTTGAGGTCCACTTCCATCTTATGGGCTGGTTTTGGCTACTCAGACCAATCTTGGGCCTAAGTTAAATTGGTCGGTATTGATTTTCTAGGCCCAAGCCCCCCCACAGATAACATGCTTGTTTCCCCCTTTGTGTGCTTTCTTTGTTTCTTTGTTATCTCTTTTGCCTGTTTACTGGCTTTGTGTTTCCTTTGTTAAAGGAAGGGTGCAAATTCTAAAATGCAAGTTAAGAAGGGCAAGAAAGCAAGCAAGAAGACGCAAGCCCAAAACGGGCAATGTTCAGTAGATTAGGAGGCTTAGTCTCTCCATGTAGTTATCTCTTTCCCTCTCTTAGCCTTTTTCTATAGAACCATGTATCTAGGGTAGGGTTGCTCTCTTCGTATCTTGCTTAGGTCACATTCCTAGGGTATGTCAATGTCTATTTATCTTTCCTATACCTTGTTGGGCCATACCCTTTTGGATGTAGGCATGTATGCTTTATCTTTCTTGTACCTTGCTTGGGCCGCATTCCTTGAGTATGGCATTGTTTGATTTACATTTCTCGTACATTGCTAGGCATACCCATGGAACATTGGCAATGCCTGGTTTGTTTCCCTGCTTTATGTGCTTGCATTGTGCATGATGTATGTGTGTGTGTATATATATATATATATATATGTTTGTTTGATTGTGGGTGGTCATGCACTTTGTATAATGGACTCCCATGGTTAGGAAAGCAGCCCTCTCGTGATCATGGGTGCTTTTGACCTTGTGGTGTTAGTATGCACTTAAGGCTATTGCTATAGGCACATATTCATACTACATCGTGTGCATGATCATCACAGTGTGTTTGTCACGATCCATGTTAGCTAGTGACATCGGTTTCCCCATATATGTGGCATGCATCAACATGCTTGATGCTTTGTTGAGCTTCAGCTTGCCCTTGTATGAACATGTTGACGCACGTCGTATACATAGGCACGAAATTCTACCGGATTTTTGCCATGAAAATGGAGCATCTTTGTTGCTGCATTCTTACAGCGAAAGCTTAGTGAGGATAGCGTTTTGTGTGCTATAACGCACTAGAGGCGAAATGCTACTAGATTTTCTCAACAAAAATAAGGAGAGATGTTGCTGGATTTTCGTTGTGGAAATTTGGCAATAATTCCAAATGTACTAGTAAAACATTGACAGAGATTACACCCTTCCACAATCAAACCTCAAAGCCCAATTCTTTAAAGCCTTGAGAGTTAATGCTAATAGCTTGTTTAATTGCCAATGTCTAAAAATTAAGATTTTACAAAAACAAAGGATTGTCTCCGGACAGGCGTTACGGGGTGCCTAACACCTTCCCTGCACATAATTGTATTTTCGAACTTGAGAATCAAGATTTTTTACTTGTCCGTATTAGATTAGGAAAAACAACTTTTTTCTTAGCTTAGGATTGGTAATAAAATCAAACAGAGTCAAGTGACCAATCATATCTTAGAAAAAACCTAATGATTGGTGGTGACTTCACTTACCTTTGGTAATTATAGGTTAAAATTGACTCAATTCAAGTCACAAACTAGAGGTACCCTTTTCACCCTCATTTCACAGCACCTGAGCTTAAAGCACATATAAGGATTGAGTGTCACTGCGATAGGTGGTCGACCACTACAGGGCATTGACACCACGGATTTTGGGGAAAACCCTGAAAGACTCGTCGTGAGTGCTTGCATCCACATGAACGTGGGTAGTTAGCATTAAAAGAGCTTCCCATAAATAACATGGGTAACAGCTCATCTGAGAGACAAGCAAAAATGTAACAGATGGACAAATGGGCAGAATGACATTAAATCCTACAATGCCCCAACATTTATTCCCAATAGATACAAGACCATTAAGGTCAACATTTTTCCCCATAATGAAGGGCAAAGGCCTATAAAAAGGCACTAACAACCAAAACAAAGGTACGCAATTGTTGTACAACATATGCGTTACAATTCTCTAGCCAAATAGCAATGCCTTTGTATAGTTAAGGTTTGATCTTATTGACTAGCTCGTTGAAGGATCTTTGGCAAACACCACATTGTTATGCTTTGAGAACCTTATCCTTTTTTGCAGGATCTCATGGATGCTGTGTTACGTCATCCATCCATATAGATGAGGAGCTCAACCAAGGATTTATTGCATCATCAGTAACAATGAATTTTGAAACTAGAAAACTAAAAGTGAAGGTTCAAATAAATGTCCGGTAACCTTTTATATAATATATATATATATATATATATATATATTGTATTTTTCTATTTCAAATCTCGCACAACTTATTGCTCAAAAAAAAAAAAAATCTTGCACAACTTATTAGAAAGAGAGTGATATCATCTATATTCTCCATTGACTCATAGATATTCTTGAAAATTCTCAATTTCCTTAGTCATTCAGAATCCTTCTAGTGATGATCTTGAAGATGAACTTTCATAAATAAGGGATGCTAGTGAAGAAGGTGGAGTGGAATTGCTCATCTAGAACTTTATTCATCTGCTCATCTTCATTAAATAAATGGAAAAAAAGTGATATTTTTCTTCTTTTTGGGTGCTCCAATTCATATGCATTCTTCATCAAATTCCACATCCCAATTGATTAATGGTACTTGAATTTCACAACTTATATAACCCTTAGAGCTTGGATCATACCTATAAACACATACTTCTCACTATGGTTATCTAGCTTGGACCTTTCTTGATCCGGTACATGCATATATGCAATGCTCAAAAACAAACATAAATGAGAAATTGTAGGATTCTTTCAGCTCCAAGGTTGTGGGTTCTTCCTCATACAATCCTTAATGTGAGACAAAAATTAGTCAAATAGACTACATGAGCAAGTTCATCCCAAACTTCTTTGGACATTCTCATGCTCTTTAACATTCTTTTGGTCATGTTACCACTTACCACTATCTACCATACATGCTGGGATTTGAGAAACACCTTCATTAAGACATTACAATTATAAAAAAAAAAAAAAAAAAAAAAAAATGGTAACCCAAGAAAATTAAAATGTTGCCATCTATTTGGAAAAATGTCATTCTCACCACGAATCTACTAGCATTGATACCATGTTTTTGAAGTTGGTGGGTCTTTACATAATCACATTCCCAAACACTAATACAGCACATATAATGGAAGAGACACACACTCTCAAAGCACACCAAGGAAGGTAGAATGATTGGGGAAGAGGATGAGAACTCTTTGTTTGAAAACGGAGGAAAGCATGCGTATATATACTATACTATACAATCTTAACTTCCACTATATTAAATTACATAATTTTAAATTTTAACTACTCCATAGAATAAATTTTTATATATTAATGAATCAGAGAGTTTTATATGACATATGGCTTGTAGGTACATTTGGTGTGACATGGAAAGGAGAAGAAAATAATTCACCTCTTATTATATTTCCCTCTTTCTTCTTTATTTTGAAACGATAATCTAAATGATCATGGACAATTGGGGTTTCTACCTAGACCACCAAAATAAAAGAGGCCTCCATAATCTATGATATTATAGCATTCGCGTTTCATCATGAATGTTGTAGTGTTTCAGGGACCCCCGATAATTTGTAAACCATCAATGACTTTGAGATTTTTGAAGAAACTAGCCTTGCCGGGCCTTTCTTCTGCGAAATGGCCACTGCCCATTTGTGTTGTGGTGTGCTGCCCTCCTGAATTATAATTTAGGACCTCTCCTCCCCAATCAACTCTTGCAGCACTATTAGATAGGATCGAGAATATGGAAGATGGCCAATATCCAAAGACTCTGTTGTTAATATTCATCCACCAGTCTCCCCTTCCATTAACATCCTACCTTATTGCACATGTCATGCAAATCAGTTTGTAATATTCTGAATGATAAGTAAAGGTATAAAGACTAATGGAAAAGAAAAAAAATGAATCTTTTTTTGTAGAACAACAGCTTAAATTCACCGTCTTAAAATATAAATTAGGTACAAAGAAATTTCACATAGAAAAAAAAAACCTTTAAATTTAAAAAGTTGTATATAAAAATACATAAACTGGGAAAAAATAATTTAAAACATACACTGTTTTAACTAAAATTAGAAGAATTTCAAACATATCAATAACATTTGTTATTGTGAATTTTTCTTGAGGAAAAAAAAAGTACATATGATATGATCATATATGTCTATCCAAAAATTAGAATTATTTAATAAAGTAATTAAATTGAAATGTTGTACTATACCTTCGAAACATAGAACTTGAGTGCATATTGGTTCCCATTATACTTGGAATAAGGGGTGACAGTTGCACCCATCGCAATCTGTTTGTCAACTTGAACAAAGCCAGGGCACAATAGATTGTAGCAACCTGTGCTTTGATATGCATCATCCTGTAGTCATGATTTAAAAAAAGACACTTTCAAAAAAGAAATAGTATATGTAAACATGGCTACTGCTGGTAGGGAAGTCAAATATTAAAACACGTACTGTCCAATATAGGAAGAGTCTAGTGTTTTTATCTCCATAAAGTTTTTCGTTAACCTGGTTTTCCACAAAATAATTTTGTAAAAAAAATGAAAAATTATTAGTAATTAATTATTTAGCATGTGCCTAAAAGAAAAGATGATGAAGAAATTATATATACCGTCGCGCCGGCTTCAATGGTATCAAGATCTGTATCATACGCACCATTTAGTAACCAGAATTGAGATAAGCTAAACTCATTTGCTTCCTGAATATAGGGGTTCCACAGGTTCATGTTTGCCGTCAATCCATAAAACTTAACTCCATTCTCACTAAGAATTGCATGCTAGAAACTCAACCAGAAAAATAAAGGTTGTGAATGTCGATTTGCATTCTTCATTATAGTAGACACCATTGAGCTCAAACCTATTAATAATATTGGTTAAAAATTAAGTTGTACCTCATGGGGAGGTCGAGATGCCTGAGCATTAGGGATGGCTTGGTATTTTTTCCTTCCAAAATTTGCTACAGAGCCTGCCCTTAATAAATCTTATTCTTTAGTTCTTCTTATGGGAATAGTTCCTTCTGGGCACCTTCCATTCAAGTGCCATGGCTGAGTAAATTCGGGCTCGGAGTTTGAAGAGACGTCATTGATTTCATCAAATGAAAACCCTTCTGGGTAAGAACTTGGTCTCATCTATTGCATTTGGCATAGATACCAATGCAAACCCGGTCCATACCATACGTACAATAAGTATCAAATTATTCGTGATACCAAATGAAATTTAGTTAATTAAACTAGTTACCTGAATTGTGTGATTTTTTAACAAAGGATGATCAAAAGCTGGCTGCTTGTTGATATCTACGCAGTCGATTATATCTTCATCCGGGCTCTGTATCAGATACATTTTCTCATCACACACACATTGATATTAGTCTGAATTCTTCTTAATGTTGTAATAAAATTACATTGCTATTGTACATGGGAGTCATGTAGACACCATAACCCACAAAAGTGAATGACTCTTCTAAGACTAAGGAGCAGAAAATACTATATAGAACACAAACATGTTAAATGAAGTTATTAATAACCTTGATGGATTTAAGAGCGGGCTTGTTAAGGCGCTTTAATTGCTGCTGAACCTCCAGTTTTTGTTTTTTACCAAATATGGTGTTAGCATTTCTATTTCCAGCTGATGACATTGGTATGAGAAAGAACAAGTAAAAGGTCATCTTTACTGCCCTCGACCGCCTCCTCCCATTTCCACAAGGCGGAGCCATGAGTGACTAGCTAACATTTGAATGAAGTGGCGGGTTTGCAATATTTAAACGTGAGATGTAATAGCTATCTTTGGTTGTCCCCTTTGTAATACTTAAACGTGCATTTGTTCATCCTCTTTGACCGGTTCCATATCCTATTTATCAATATATATACACATACAAACTGTTATAATAAAGATCACCCTATTTTAAGTACAAACTTCCTACTAATTTCCTATTGACAACTACGATTCTTTTGTTTCTTTGTCTTTCTATAGGATTGGTCAAAATTTAAGGGAAATAATTCATCCCCTTTGAACAGTTCCACAAGCTACAAATTAAGCGGCATCCAAACTTGAGTGGTCAAAATAAGCAGTATTCAAACGTACACAAGGTTTAAATTTTGTAAAATAATTTTATTTTACAATATACCATTCATTCACATACATCAGAATGTACAAATTTAAGCATAATAGAATTTCTATTTGACTTAGAAAAGATTTCTTTGTCATCTTTGTTTGAATACAAATCTCACATTTCTTTTCATTATCATGCTTATATGAAATTATACCATGCCTTGACATAAATTTCAATTATTTGAAATTTAAATGTCCTAATCTAGCAAGCCACAAATATGAAGAATCAACAATATAAGCACAACTAGAAACTTCTTTATTAATAATACTTAGTTTATATATGCCATCAGTAGCATATCCCTTTTCTACAAATATCCCATTCTTGGACAAGTTTAACTTGTTCGATTCAAGTACAGCTTTTACACTACTCTTACATAACAAATTGGTAGATACAAGATTCTTCTTAATATCAGGGACATAAAAAACAATGGTTAAGATCAACATCTTGTCGGATCTCATTTTCACTTCAATGGTACCCTTTCCAAGAACCTTTGCTTTATTGTGGTTCCTCTTCAATTTGGAGATGATGTCCGAATTGTTCTAGAGTGAGATCTTCTCACATATGCAAAAACTTCTTCCTAAAATTATTCCAACTTGGTGGGAGTTTTGCAATGATGGCTTCCACTTGGAATGATTCAAGAATATTGATTCACAAATCAAGGAGTCTATTGACCAATATCTGTAACTCATGCACTTGATCCAAAACTGAGATATTATCAACCAGTTTATAATCAAAGTACTTTTGAAGAATAAACTTGTTCGTACTTACTTTCTCAATTTTGTACTTTGCCTCCAAAGCATTCCAAATCTTTTTCGGTGAATTCATTGATGTGTAGAGATCATAGAGAGGATCCGAAAGAGTATTGAGAATGTGCCCTCTACAAATTAGTTCATCTTCCTCCTGTCTCTTTCTTTGTGCCTTTATCTCATCAATGTCTTCATCACTTGCAGTAGAGAAAGGCATCAAATTCGGGTCCATGACATAGAAAAGTTTCAGTGCAGTAAGTAAGAATTTCATCTTATCTTTCCATCGAGAGAAATTGGTTTCATCAAAGTGATCCAATTTCACCAACTCATGATTCAACATCTTCAGTTCTGAAACATCACTTGTTCCTTCCATCATAGTAAATATTGTCTAAGATTGTTGGGGATAATACACAAAGTAATAAAAGAAGATTAAGTATAATACAAAGAAAACCATAAATAGATAACTAGGAGGCACAAAATTGTTATCCTTAGACAATATTTTCTCATACGGTTGTTGCTAAAGTGTTATCGCAAACTTTTCCCTAGGATACAACCAAGTTGTTGGGTTCTACAGATAACAATTCTAGAGAATGACTACAAGATTTCTTGTGTTTCTCTCTAACTTACTATTTTCAAGTGAACATAAGCCTCTATTTATATCCATAGGGTTATATTTCATCAAAAGACATGTATGAAGAGTTAAATGTTTCATAAAACTGTTCACAAAACTCGAAACCATTTCAAACATTCAGAACAACTACTAGAAAATTTGGTAAAAAATTTAGTTTTTCGAGTTTTGATCGGTCAAGAGGAATCGAGCATTGATCGAATGTTCTTTTTGACCGATCGAACAACGATCGAATCATCCAATGACTTCGGGATTATTTTCTCCATCATTTCGACTGATCAAGCAAAACATTTGATCAGTTGAATATATTGAATTTCTAATTTCACTTTGAAAATTTCAAAATTTGAATTTTTACTTTATGAAACAATATTCTCTAAATTCAAATATTATTATTACAACCTATTCAAGTACATACCTATATATACAATAGGATACCACTTAACCCAAAAGCTTAACTTTATGGGTTTTGGCCAAATTATGTTATATTAACCACTTACTCTTATCGTGATTATCCAATGTGAGAATTTACCACTTAAAAAACTACACTACCACACTACTTACATGTGAATATTCTAATAAATCTCCTCCATTTTTCTTCCTTCATTTTCCAAAAAAAAAAAGAACTCCTTCACATCACGTCTTCTACCAAGCCACTTGTAGTTACACCTCAGGTAATCCCCGCCTTGAGCTAAAGCCTTTTTCTTAACAATCTATATGACATGCATTACCATTAAGTCTAATGTGCTCGCCAATAGAATGTCTTTACTCAACCATGTGTGAAGCTAAAATGAAAGTCTTCCTTATTAGCTTCCATCTTTGAACAATTTGACCATTGAATCAGAATTGCCCTTGTGTGTGAATGTAAGAACTTATGTTTTCCATTTGCAAGGTATGCATGCTCTATTTGAAGAAATTAAGGAGATAAACCAACAACTGATAGACGCTATGATAGTTCTTAGTGATGAAGATACCATTCCAACTGCACTTGCAACTACAATTGCTGGTGGTGAAGGTACCATTGTCGAGTGCCCTTGACTTTGTGTTTTCTAGCTATGCAGTCACCTATTAAGCCCTTAAGATTGCTTGTTCCTAATTGTCCATATACTTCTCCTATATTCCTAGACAAATTGCAAGTGGAAGCTAGGTAAGAGAACAAGCCTCTTTATTTTCATTTTGAATATGCATATTTTGGAAAAGTGATATGCATTGTGCCACCTAGTTTTTACTATGCATAATCCACAATAGTTTACATCACAACTTTAAAGCAATCTTTTTTTCATTCCATGTGACTACTGGCCTGGCCTGGCCTGGATCTGAGTTCCCAATTTTAGTTATTCCAAATATTTTGCAAGATACAGTCTCTCTCTCTCTCTCTCTTAAAAGCTCAACTTTCTTATTTTAGTCTCACCAATTTTTAGGTGGAATTGAGACCTATTTTTCACCATTTATCAAGTTTAATGCTCAACTAAATGCAAAGAATTTAAGAATATAACAATCCAAAAAAGAAAGAAAAAAACCCAAAAATAACATAAAGAAGGAACCAGAGTAAATGCACCATATTTCTCCCATACTAATTCACTTGTAATATTTATGATTATATTCCTATGTCCATGAGAAATTAAATTGTATCCATCTCTAAACATGCAAGCATCTGTTTAATGCTTAGTACCCACTATAAAGAATGGAAAAAATGCTTTGGGATGGATAAATATGAGTCATCATTTTAGATAGAGCTCAGAGGCATAATCTTGCCTTAGGATAAAAAACAAATGTAGGATTCTAGCAATGCACAAGATAGTGATATTTTGAGGATACAGAGTCATTGATAGTGTTGGGGAATGAATGCAATAGGTTAAAGAGTCAGACAGATAGCAATATGTGCCAATACCAAGGTACTAGATGGTTTGGCATGATAAGATAAAACTAAATGTTATTTAACAATGAAATTAAGTGTGTGTTTGGCATTGATGAAAGTTACCAGTTTATTTTACTATTCAGTTTATTTTTTCAACTATTTATGAGCTCTACTGTACTATTTGATACTATTCATATGTCCTATTGATTATTTCAGCTAACTTTTACCTTTATCTATAGTAGTTTTAGCAAAAAGTTTTCAGTTTCTGCAAAAGAAGCACAATTTGTTCTTTTGAATTTCCTTTTCAGGAATTTGCTTCGGCCTATCAAATATCAAGCAAGAGAAGCACAACCTGAGTTGTCTACTCCAATAATGTCCACTAATTTCCTTCATGGAAGCTACCAAGAGTCCTAGATTCCCTATCTCAAACAGGGGCAATAGCCAATTCTATTGAGGCATTAAATGAGCAATTGGTGAGATTAATGTTCCACAAGACGTCCATAGGGACTGGAAGATGGCCAAGCCTTTAGGTGCTCTCAATATGATACAAGGGCAGATTTTTAGTGGTCTCATTCCCATAAGACCACTAAAAATCCATCTTATGTAGTCCTCACATTATCCATGAGGGCCAACTACTGCAAGTCTAGAAGTGAAATTTAGCCAGAAGTTGGAGTTGATTCGTACAGCTTGCAAACTCTTTTGTCAATGCATCCAAAAGGGTAAAAGGAACTCAGCATCTCTTAAGCAAGATCAACTAGCTCAAACTTGTTTTTCTTTAGCTTGCCTCAATAGGTGTTTCCTTTGGGTCTTCCTTAAAAAAAGCTTTATTTCACCTTCGGGTAGTCTAGGTGGTTCCTTCGAGTCTTCCTAAATGAAATCCTCTATTACCCCAAGTATCCTGGGATGTCTTTGGGTTTCTTGATATGTGAATCCTCACACCCTTCAGTTAAAAATCTCACCAAGTTGTGAAAGTGATTGAAAGACAATGGAAAATGCCACACTAGGGAAGCTTTTTTTGCACTGTCTCTCCCTTTCGAATGGACTTCTGAACAGTCATCTTAACATCATCTTGAGCTTTAGCAAGAGGCATAGTCATAATTTCTTGGCAAGATCATTAGACGATCTTGCAAACTGCTTGAAGCATTCCCTTAAAATTTGACTTCCACATTTATTAAGATTAATAAATGGAACACATTGGAATCAAACTCTCAATTCCCTAGTGGAGTCGCTGATAAGGATAAAAGAGTGGTCAAATAAGAGATATGGGTGACGGTACCTATTGGACTATCAGCCTTTGTTTAACGACTGACGGTGCTATGAAATGAAGAGTTCCACAGGCAGACGGGATAATAAAGCTGAAGGTCATCCTGATGCTGATGGTATGAAGACCGAAGGCACAACATAGACTGACGGCACTAGTCAGAGAATGCTTGCTAACCACGTTTGCGTGTATAAGTAAATGACTTGCTCTCCACATTTCGTGAAACCTAAGAAGGACACCCATAAGAAAGGATCCTGCGAAATACGCCCAAAGAGACTCCTATAAGGAAAATACTTCTATTCCAAGGAAAAGGGGTCAAGCCCTATTACTATAAAAACCAAGCACCCTCACGAACCAAGGTACACATAATTTACCCTCTCTAGCACTCTAGAGCAGTGAGAATAAGTTCTGACTTGACCTTCGGAGGGTATTTAGCCGATACCACACCGGTGCTCTCTGTTAGGTCCTTTCTCTTTGCTGTGCAGGTGCTATTTGGAGCGCGCGAGGACCGTGTGACTTGCTGGTGGTATTTTTGGCATCATTAGTTGGCGCCGTCTGAGGGAAACGTGTAGTGTAAAGTCATATTACCGCTTCCTGGACAAAAGTTGTATGGTGCTCACCCGCTCAATGGCAACCACTGACGACATTCAAGAAGAGGAACCACCCACGACCGCCCTCAAGAAGCAAGTTAAGACTCTCACCGCGGCCGTGGAATGCCTCACCAGACAGAATCGCGACTTGGAAGAGCAGCTGCGCCAGAAGAACGCAGCACCAGACAACTAAGGAGCTGATCAAGAAGAAACCAGTGCTGCTAAAAGACACCAAGAGGGACCCCAGGCCAGTAACGCCCCGAGCAGACCGGAGTGGCAGAACGTGAGCCTCCCTTCCCTCGCAGACACAGCTCCGCCACCTATTATCACAGAGATGCAGGCGATGAAGGAACAAATGGTGGTGATGATGAACGCTCTCAAGGGGCGAGTGTCTAGTGATATTGACGACCTTGTCAACTGAACAGACTCGCCGTTCACTGCCACCATCAACTCCTTCCCCCTACCAAGTAAGTTTCGCATGCCACACATAGACAGTTATGACGGGGTCAGAGACCCTCTGGACCACCTAGAGACATTCAAGACCTTGATGCACCTTCAAGGAGTGGCAGACGCGATCATGTGTAGGGTTTTCCCTACAACACTGAAGGATACGGCGAACAATTTGGTTCAGCCGACTGACACTGAACTCCATCAGCACCTTCAAAGAACTAAGCGCTCAGTTTATTGCACACTTCATCGGAGGCCATCGGTACAAGAAGTCTACGGCTTGTTTGATGAGTATCAAGCAGTGAGAGGATGAAACTTTAAGAGCCTACATATCCCGTTTCAATAAAGAGGCACTCTCAATCGACGGAACTGACGATAAGATACTTGTCGCAGCATTCACGAATAGGCTGAAGAAGGGTAAGTTTTTGTTCTCCCTGTATAAGAACGACCCAAAGGCCATGTCAGAAGTACTTTACTGGGCCACAAAGTATATGAACGCCGAAGACACATTGTTGGCGCGAGATGAGAGGCCAAAGAAAAGAGAGAGGTAGGAAGACACTCGGCAGGACCAAGGCCGAAAGAAAGCAAGGACTGGAGACCGAAGAGATGAGAGGGGCCCTAAGCCCTTGGGAGGAAGATTCACGAGCTTCACTCCATTGACAGCCCCGATAGATCAAGTCCTTATGCAAATCAAGGACGAGGAGGCTTTGACGTTCCCGAGAAAGCTGAAGAGCGATCCTAACAAACGTTTTAGGGATAAGTATTACCGCTTCCACCGCGACCATGGTCACGATACGGCTGATTGCTATGACCTAAAGCAGCAGATCGAGACCCTTATCAGACAAGGAAAACCGCAGAAGTTCGTTAGTAAGGAGAAAACGGATCTACCCCTACAAGACCAACACCCCTGACGGGATAATGAGTGACCAAGGCCCCCGATAGGGGACATAAGGATGATCGTAGGAGGAACGACTATTGCTGGGTCATCCAAAAAGGCCCGCAAAACCTACCTTTGGATGGTACAAAATGTTCAGATGATGGGAGTTGTGTCGAAGATAGCACGAAGAGAGGCCCCAGAATCGGGTTCTCAGAAGAGGATGCACGACGCCTTCACCATCCACATGATGATGCGCTCGTCGTCAACCTAAAGGTAGAAGACTACAACATGCACTGGGTGTTGGTCGACAACGGCAGTTCGGTAGATATTTTATACTACCCTGCGTTCCAGCAGATGAGAATCGACAGGGAGCAATTGATTTCGACAAATGCCCCGCTTGTGGGCTTCGGAGGGAGCCGAGTATTCCCCTTGGGCACGGTCACATTGTCCGTAATGGTAGGAGATTACTCTCAGCAGATAACTAAGGACGTAACATTCTTAGTGGTCAATTGCTCGTCTGCCTACAACGCCATCCTTGGATGACCCACGCTCAATTCATGGAAGGCAGCAACTTCGACTTACCACCTAATGATTAAGTTCCCCACTGACTACGGAGTAGGGGAACTGTGTGGAAGTCAGATGGCCACGCGTGAATGCTACGTAGCCATGATGGTGATGGAAGATCAGGTTCAAGCTTTGAGTATAGAAGAGCACCAGATGGTGACGGAGCCAGTAGAGAAGCTAGAAGAGATACCCCTTGATAGTTCCGATCATGGCAGAACGACCAAAATTGGAACACTCGTTAAACCCGCAATCCGTTAAGAGCTCATAACCTTCCTCAAAGGCCCCCAAACGCGATCAGGCCATAGTAGAAGAAGTCCGAAAGCTACAGGAAGCAAGTTTCATTAGGGAAGTATACTATCCTGATTGGCTGGCAAACGTAGTAATGGTCAAAAAAGCTAGCAGGAAATGGCGGATGTGTGTGGACTTCACCGACCTTAACAAAGCCTGCCCCAAAGATAGCTATCTCCTCCCAAGGGTCGATGTCCTAGTAGACTCAACGGCCCTACACCAGTTGCTGAGCTTTATGGACGCTTTCTCGGGGGTACAACTAGATCCAAATGCACAAAGTTGATCAGGAAAAAACTTCGTTCATAACCAGCCAAGGCCTCTTCTGTTACAAAGTGATGCCCTTCGGCCTGAAGAATGCAGGCGCAACGTACCAAAGACTTATGAACAAAATGTTTGGGTAACAGATTGGGAGGAATATCCAGGTCTACGTTGACGACATGCTAGTAAAGAGCCGAAGGGAGGAAGACCATCTGGAAGATCTCAAAGAAACGTTCAACACTCTTCGCTCCTACAACATGAAGCTTAATCTAGGAAAATGTGCCTTTAGAGTGACGATGGGAAAATTCCTAGGATTTATGGTGTCCCAAAGGGGAATCGAGGCAAGCCCGGACAAAATCCGGGCCATTATGGAGATGGCGCCACCAAGAAATGTGAAGGAGGTGCAAAGCCTCAACGGAAAAATAGCGGCACTGAATAGATTCGTGTCAAGGGCAACGGACAGATGTTTACCCTTCTTCCGCACACTGAAGAGATCATTTGAGTGGACTACCGAATGCCAACAAACATTCGAGGAATTAAAGGCTTATCTCTCCTCCCTACCACTGCTGAGCCCGTCGTAGCCAGGAGAAGAGCTTTTTCTCTATCTAGCCGCCTCCCCCGCAGCCATTAATGCTGCCTTAGTCAGAGAAGAAGAAAAAGTACAAAAGCCCGTGTACTATGCGAGCCGAGCACTTCATGGTGCTGAAGAAAGATACCTGCCTATGGAAAAACTTGACTTTGCATTAGTTACAGCGGCCCGTAAGCTCAAACCGTACTTTCAAGCCCATACGGTAAATGTCCTGACTAATAAACCCTTGCTGCAGGCAATGAGCAATCCTGAGGCTGCGGGTCAATTGGCGTTATGGGCTATAGAGTTAAGCAAATTTGATATCTAATATCGCCCACACATCGCAATCAAGGGACAGATCGTCGTAGATTTCATAGCAGAATTCACTCATGACGAAGACAAGGGGGCAGAAGAGTCCCCTCACTGGAGCATATATACGGACGGGTCCTCCAACCGACAAGCTGGAGGGGCCCGCATCGTGCTACTATCGCCCGAAGAAGATACAATTGAATGTATGGTCTATCTTGACTTCCCTGCTACCAACAATGAATCAGAGTATGAAGCACTGGTAGCAAGACTCGACCTCGCCAAAGCAGCAGGAGCTGCGAGGGTTGTTATCTACTGCGACTCTCAGGTCATCACTAACCAAATAAATGGATACTACGAATGCAAGGGCGAAAGGATGAAAAAGTACCTTGATCAAGTAAGGGCGAGAGTGGATGACCTAGAAGCCAAAATCGTGCAAATTCCCAGAGGAGAAAACGAGCAAGCCGACCGCCTCGCAAAGGCCGTTTCAGCAAAACAAATGGCCATCCCTGGTAATGTACTCTCTTTCGTTCAGCTTTCTCCACTAATAGATCCCAACAACGTGCAGGAAATATGCTCCGACAATAGCTGGACCGCGCCGTTAGTTTCATACTTGAAAGACGGGGTGTTACTAGACGAAAAGGAGGATGCAAGGTTCATCCTAATAAAAGACGTTTTGTACAAAAGAGGCTTCTCCCGACCATATCTGAGATGCTTGGGTACGGAAGAGGCAGACTACGTCATGAGAGAGGTACACAAAGGAATATGCGGAAACCATTCAGAGTCTAGATCATTGGTACACAAGCTTGTAAGAGCAGGGTACTATTGGCCCACCATGCAGAAGGACGCCGAAGCCTATGTCAGGGCCTGTGACAAATGCCAAAGGTTCAGCAATATTATTTGAGAACCAACCGAAGAGCTGACCCTGATGATGGCCCCATGGCCGTTTGCACAATGGGGGTTAGATATTATGGGACCATTCCCTACAACAATACGACAGCTAAAGTTCCTGGTGGTGGGCATTGACTATTTTACAAAATGGGTGGAAGCTGAAGCTTTGGCCACAATTACGGAGAAGAACATGCGAAGCTTTGTCTGGAGATGCATCATATGCAGGTTTGGCATTCCTAGAGTCTTTGTCTCAGACAACGGGAGGCAATTCGACAACGACTCCTTCCGGGATTTTTGCTCACAATTATGAATAAAGAACCACTACTCCTCCCCCGCCCACCCTCAAGCTAATGGCCAGGTTGAAGTCACGAACCGATCCTTGCAAAAGATTATCAAGACTTGGCTCGAAGGGGCAAAGGGTATATGGCCCGAAGAATTGCCAAGCATACTATGGGCATACAAGATGACGGTAAGGACACCCACTGGAGAGACACCGTTTCTACTGACGTACGGAGGCAAAGCGGTCATCCCGGCCGAAGTTGGGCTCACGAGCTACAGGGTGCACAACCATGATAAGAACAAAAACGATGAGGCTATGCAACTACAGCTCGACCTAGTGGACGAGATCAGAGCAGCAGCAGAACAAAGGCTCGCTAGGTATTAGGACCGCATGGCCAAACACTACAACTCTCGGGTCTGACACAGAGACTTCCAAGTTGGAGACCTTGTTCTTAGAAAGGTCATGGGCGCCACTAGGGACCCTACCCAAGGGAAACTCAGCCCCAATTGGGAGGAACCTTACTGAGTTACGTCGTGGTAGAGGAAAGGCACTTACCACCTGGAGACGTTGGAAGGACAGAAGCTGCCACACCCATGGAACACCGAGCACCTACGAAAGTATTACCAGTAGGAGTGGCAGCATGAAGACCAACCTTTCTTTTTTACATTTCAGCAAATTTTAGTCTTACTCCTTAGCTTTATCATTTACTTTAGTTTTTTGCAACAATACCTCTTTTTTTGTTTTAAGCCCAAAAGGCAGGATTTGGTTTTAGAATTACTTTTATTTACAAATGCATGGCAATAAGAGGAGTTCATTCAAAATTGCTGAAATATCTATTTTAGAAATCTACGGTTTAAAGTCCACAGAAATGGACAACTAAGTTCACAAAAGTGAACAACGAAAACGACAAAGTCCATAACACACGGACTAAAAAGCTGACGATCCTAATGGATGTCGTCATATGGACAAGGTCCTAAAACTAACGGGCCTACAAAAGATGACGAGCTCATCAAGCCCATGACAAACCGAAGCTAAAAAGCTGACGGTCCTAATAGATGAAACCATCAACATATGGACAAGGTTCAAAAGCCAACGGGCCTACAAAGGTGACAAGTTCATCAAGCCCATCACAAACTAAGACTGAAAAACTGACGGTCTCAGCAAACGGATTGGGCCGTTATAGAACCAACAGACTTACATTAAGTCCATAAAAAAATGACTGGAAATTAGGAAATTGATGGCCTTTTTAATAGTGCAACTAACGGGCAAGGCCACAAAGGCCGACGAGCTTCAGGCGACAGAACCAATACTTGGATGATGAACAAGGCCAAAAATCCAAGAGGAAACCTGTGAAACTGACGAGATAAGAAGGGTATACACATTAGTCGCCAAAAATCTATATTGACGGAGTCTTCCAACCAGTTCAAAAAATTGACGGGTTTGCAAAATAGATGGGAATGCTTACCAATACTTCGCATGGCTTAATCACTGATTAAAAGATATGAAAGTGATGGAAATAACATAAGTATAGTTGTATACAAACAAAAGCCCAAGAAAACCAAACGAGCATTTAAACAATTGTTTGCAAAATAGTTAAAATACAACGATTGTTTGCAAAATAATTGAAATACAAGGTTGAAGTACAAATAAAACTAAGGAGCAGGAGCGTCAGCAGGGTTCCCGTCAGCTTGCTAATCTTCAATGTTTACAATCACAGCTGGAGTATTGGAAGCAAGAGGAGAAGGGTTTACAGCAGGTTGGGCCAGAATAACAACACCGTCAGACTCAAAAGTAGGAGTAGGCTGAGAGGAGCCGTCATCTCCATCATCAATTGTAATTCCGGATAGGTCCTACTCTGGAAATGCTGACGCGACTTGCTTAAGGCAATTGTCAAAACTAGTGCCATAATATTCGGCGCAGGAGTCAATAAACGATTGCGTCGCTTTAAAGTCTCGAACCGCGTCAGCCCCAGCCATCTATAGCCTTTGGCCTAGATCCGTCACCTCCTCTTTGAGCTTGTCATTCTGACGGTCAGCCTCCACCAGCTTCTCCCTGACTTCCTTCAGCTCTTGGTTCAGCGTATGGACAACATCCTTGTATTGAGCTTGTTCATTCATTAGATTTGTATTGTGCTTTCGGACCCGAGTGATGACTCTTTCCTTTGCAACACAATGGTCTTGAAGGGCCGTAACATGCACCAAGGCCTAAGGAAAGAACACAGCCGTCAGTCAAAGTTCAAAGCAAAATAAAATCAAATTTGACCAAGGGGTAGCAAGCATACCCTGGTGAGATCAAAAAGGGTTGACGCCCCTAAATCTTCTGTCTCCAATAGGTCACAAGGCTCTATGTCTATCGGCTTTATGAAGGACTTAACCTCCCCGACGGCATAGTCCTTATGGGTCAGAAGATGGCAAGGGCCCTCGCTGACGGGACCCAATGAGGTCATTGCCCCTTTACCCGCACAATGGCTCGGCTTAAGGGGTGATTTCTCCTTTGCAGCACCGTCCCCAGGAGTGACGGCGGCCTTTTTGGACGGATGGCCATCACTCTCGTCGGGCTTTCTCTTTGCTTGCTTACTGACGACCTTAGGGGTTGACGAGGTCTCGCCCCCCGCCTCCTTTGCCCTTTTCTCCTATTTCTGATGGGTTGTGGAAGCCTTTATCCTCTGTTTGGCAGATTCCATCTTTACAGTACAAAGAAGTCGTCAGAATAAGAGACGAAGGAATAAACTGACGAAACCAATAAGAAATCTACTCACGTCGACGTGAAAATTCCTCCAACCTTCAAGCTTCAGCTGACGGCTCTGGAGCCCCACAATATAAATGAATTGTGTCAAAGGTGATCAAATCCCTACACTTACGCTCCTCCAAAGGGATTTTCAGAACCCGATGGATGAACTCCTCCTGTTCGTCGGTTATGTGGGGACAGATATAAGCTGAAAAGGAAAAATAGAAGGAATGTTAGTAGCGTCACTTCAAAAACAAAAGGAACACAGTTGACGGGATTAACCTGAATCTCTGATAAAAGCCCAAGTATTGTCAAAATAACTGTGGGGCATCGTCGCCCATTCTTCCTGACGGCAAACCCAATCCGTCCCTTCAACAAAAAAATACCTACTTTTCCAATTCCTATTGGAATCTGGTATATCTAATACCAGCCTCAAATTTTTCTCTCGGGCATTAAAATGGTATGTCCCCTTAGACGAGGCGATATGATGGGGCCTGTAGCAGCAAAAGAATTCGTCTAAGGTAAGCTGACGGTTTCCTCCATTTAGACGGCCCCACAAGACCTCAGCTCCTATGAAAGTCCTCCAAGCATTTGGGGTAATTTGAGTGACGGACAGGCCTAGGAAGTCAGCTAGCTGATGGTGTAGGGCCGTCAACAGTAATCTCAGACCCGTAGCAAACATGGCATCATACATGCCCACATCAGCGGTTCTCCCTGAATAACAACTCTCATTCTCCTCAAGGAGACGGATTGGAATATGGTCCGGGATTTAATAAGGAGTGCACAACTCCCTAAAAACCTTATCATTCATCCTAGGTAAAAATTTGTTGACGGCCCAATCCTTAGGGAGAATGAAAGGACGGTTATCTCCAGGACCCTTTGAAGTTCCTTCACTTGGTCCCTCCTCCCCGTTACTATCACTTCCGTCGCTATCATCGCCGTCAACATTTATATCACCCCCCTCACCTCCATCCTCTCCTCTTCCCTCTTCTACTTCATCCTTATCTCCCTTAGTGTAACTCTCATCACCGTTAGGAGATCGGGCCGACGTCTCTCTCTCTGACGAGGGCGAGAAGTCCTCTGACTCATCGCCGGAACCAAAGGTCTCGTCGTAGCCCGCTCCTTCGCGGATTGACGACTCCTCACACGACACGTCACTTGACATCTGACTACCTACAAGTGACGGATCCAATCTAAGTACCTAGGCTGACATCCTCACAAATGAAATAGACAAAAAATGAAAAAGAAGAGGAGATGGAACTTACTGCAAAGATGACCTTCTGGAAAAGAACTGCTTCAAGGATAGCGACGAATAAGTTGACGTTGACGGAAGTAAAGGTTGCGTTGACGAAAATAAGGGTGACGGTCTCTCTCTTAAAGATTAGCAAGAATGAAATAGTGAAAAATGAGGAGGAGGTGCTACTTATATATGGGATAGAACGGTGCGGAAGACGAAGCGATGCCCTCGTCAGAAGCAAAGCCAATAAGAACATGCCACCTGTCCAAAGCATTAAGTGTGCGGTGGCTCAAGGAAACCTTTGTAAATAATTTTCCCACCTCTTCAAAAAAAACACAATTGACAAAAACATATATTCGATAACCCGTCAGTATAAAAAGTGACGGAGATATGGAGTAGGGGGCAACTGATAAGGATAAAAGAGTGGTCAAATAAAAGATATGAGTGACGGTACCTATTTGGCCGTCAGCCTTTTTTTAACGACTAACGGCACTATGAAGTGAAGAGTTCCACAGGTAGATGGGATAATAAAGCTGAAGGTCATCTGAAGCTAACGGTATGAAGACTGAAGGCACAACATAAACTTACGGCACTAGTCAGAGAATGCTTGCTAACCATGTTTGCGTGTATAAGTAAATGACTTGCTCTCTACGTTTCGTGAAACCTAAGAGGGATCCCTATATGGAAAGGATCCCGCGAAATACGCTCAATGAGACTCCTATAAGGAAAAGACTTCTACTCCAAGGAAAAGGGGTCAAGCCTTATTACTATAAAAACCAAGCACCCTTATGAACCAAGGTACGCATAATTTACCCTCTCTAGCACTCTAGAGTAGTGACAATAAGTTCTGACTTGACCTTCGGAGGGTATTTGGCCGGTACCACACCAGTGCTCTCTATTAGGTCCTTTCTCTTTGCTGTGCAGGTGCTATTTGGAATGCGTGAGGACCGTGTGACTTACTGGTGGTATTTTCGGCATCATCAGTCGCTATTGTGAGCGTAAGCACTTGTGACGGGTCATACTTATTGGATTGGGTGAATACGCCTTGGCCTAGGGTGGACCATGGTGGAGAAATGGAGTCGGCACCAAAATTAGGTCTAGGAACCATAAATATAGCATCCTTCATGGAAGGACTAGTCTTTTACTAGAGCATGTGTCTGGACTTTAGGTATAAGAATGAGAAGGTATTAGGCACCTAACCCCACCTGACCCATGGGTCGGCTTCCACTCATTATGTTCCAAATCTTAATCTTATTAAAGGCAGGTTTAATACGTTATTCTAACTATCACACACACTCTAGCATGCATCTAAGACATACAAACATGGTATAGTCATCCCAAACCTAACCACTCATCTATCATAGCATTTAAACACATATCTCCCAAGGTAGATACATCATATGGCAGAATCAAACAAGAATTTTATGACATCCAAACATTAAAGGAATAGCATTTAATCCAAGCATATTCATGTTCCTCAACCATATCATATTCGTCAAATAAATAAATGCATATCCATGTGATTATGTATAACTTACCTCACTTACCTCACTGCATCACTACACCTATACATCAATGCATGTTCATATTTATGTGCATGTTCATGGTATTCAAACAATCTAAAACCCTAATAAGCATCAAAGAGATGAAACAAGAAAACTAAAACAAAACAGGGAGGAAAAGGCTTAAAGATACAGAACCTAGGTTAAAATAAAGGCTAAAACATGCGAACAGGATGAAAAAAACAAACAGAAATGGAATTAGACTTTCTGGGCTTGAGTATGCATGCACATACCAACTGTATGCGTATGCATACTTGTACTTTACGAATTTGTGTATGCATGCAAGTTGCATGCGCATGCATACACACCCGAAACCCTAAACCCAAAAAATCAGAGTAGAAAACAAAGAAAACACAATAGAAACAAGGAAACTCAACAGAAACAAGGAAACTAAAAACGTAGCAATCTTTTAACAAAACACGAAATAAACTAAGACTAGACAGATACATTAAAGCTTTAAAACATGTAAACAAACAAGGGAATCAAAGAAAATCTAAGAAAAGTGAAGAGCCAAAGATAGAACCTTTACCTCAACACAAAAACTCTCTAGAACTTGATTTTGACCATTCCCTTTAGTCAATCTTGTTAAAAATAATTCAAAAATGTGTTAGTAAACTTATAAGTTAAAGATCAAAACCAGAAAAGGTCCCGATCAAATAAAATTTGACCTGAGGATGTTTTGTGAAAACTCCCCTCTTTGATTCACTAATTTCTAGTGAATCTTATGTGATTTACCACTGGAGTTCATCCCCACTTTGAAAAAGTACCATTATGGCTTTATATAATAATATAAAAAAAAAAGGTTTGGAGGGGCTCCCAAACAATATGGGATTAGTTGCAAACCAAGTTTTAAGGTAAAAAACCTTTTCTTTATGGTTTTTAGAACCCTAGCATGTGCACGCATGCACGTGTATGCGTACACATGCATGAAGTATGCACACGTAAATCTTAAGCATGCGTGCGCATAAGTGGGAATGCGCACACATGCCCTAGGGTTTTTGTGGCCTTTCTTTTCCAAAAATAGTTTATTTGATTAAAAAATAAGTCATTTTTTCCATAAACACTTTTTTCAAGTCAATTTTCATCGAATCGGTTCCTAAACCAACCTTGAGATTTAGAATTCTTACATCATTGGGGATCAGGGGCTTGAGTTGTAAAGGGTACAAAATGCTGTGTCTACACCAAACACGAAACTCTGTCAGAATTTTGCATTGAAAATGGGGCACTTTTGTTGTTGTATTCTCACAATGAAAGCTTTGTGAGGATAGCGTTTTGTGTACTATAACACACCAGAGGCGAAATGCTGCTAGATTTTTGTCATGAAAATAAGGTGAGATGCTACCAGATTTTCGTTAAGGAAATTTGGAAATAATTCCAAAAGTTCTAGTAAAGCATTTATAGAGACCACACCCTTTCCAAAATTAAACCTCGAAGCCCAATTCTTTTAAAGCCTTGAGAGCTAATGCCAATAGCTTGTTTTAATTGCCAATGTTTGAAAGTTAAGATTTTACCAAAATAAAGGATTGTCTCTGAGCAGGCGTTGTGGGGTGCCTAACACCTTCCCCACACATAATTAGACTTCCGAACTCAAGAATCAAGAATTTTTACCCATCCGTATTAGATTAGGAAAAATGACATTTTTCTTAGCCTAGGATTGGTAATAAAATCAATAGAGTTAGGTGACTAATCACACCTTAGAAAAAACCCAATGATTGGTGGCGACTTCACTTACCTTTGGTAATTATAAGTTAAAATTGACTCAATTCAAGTCACACACCAGAGGTACCCTTTTCACCCTCATTTCACAGTACCTGAGCTCAAAGCTTGCATAAGGCATGAGTGTTGCCGCGATGGGTGGTCGGCTGCCACGAGGCATCTACAAACTGGCAAATCTACTGGGGATACTTAGAGAGTTTATCCTTTAGAACTTTTGATAAAATTTTAATCTTTGGACATTGGCTTTAAAACAATATTGAAATTGGCATTAGCCTTCGGGGCTTTCTTTTTGAAAAATGTCTTCACTACATTGTAGGAGGCAAAATTTTAAGCCAATTATAAAATGCCACATCAGAATTTAATGACAAATTCTGAATTAATGTCATTAAATTAATTAAATCAAATGATGACATGTGTCATCCAAATTGGCATCACATTGGCATACCAAAATTTTCCATGTGTCATTTGGCCCACAAGATAAAGATAAATTTCCTATTCAAAATTTATGGGTAATTATCTTTATTAAAATAAATAATAAATAAAATAAAGATAAATTTTCTATTCAAAATTGGTAGATAATTATCTTTATTAAATAAATTAAATAGAGATAATTATTTATCTTTGTTGATTATTATCTTTATTCAAAATATGATATTTATCAAAATAGATAAATAAAGATAATTATCTCTAAGAAGAATTTGGGCCAATCAAAAGTCTACTACATACTTCCAAGTATATCAATTCGAAGTGGAGCTTATCCTCTAAAATCACTATAAATAGAGGACATCCCTTCTCATTTTGGGGACCAAGTTTTGAAGAGGCCTAAGCTCTGGAGAAATTCCGTCTCAAGAAACTTTGAAGAATCCTTGAAGAAATTGAAGAACATTCGAAGAACTTGAAGAACATTCGAAGAACTTGAAGAACATTCAAAGAATTTGAAGAATCCTTGAAGAACTTGAAGAACATTCGAAGAACTTGAAGAACATTCGAAGAGCTTGAAGAACTTGAACGACAATAAATCTATAATAAGCTCGAAGCTAGAGATTTATTGTGAAGACCGATCAATCCATCTTCTAATCAAAATCAAGAAGATTCTTGTACGAGTCAAATTCAATGAAGATAGAATCAGAGGGTATTTTTTTGTAAAAGAATCAAAATAGAGATTGTATTCATTATACATCAATACAAATTTATATTTGCAAACCTATTTCTTTTCAATTGTTTGATTTTCTACAATTGAGAAAAATTTGTGTTTACATACATCTTTAGTAAATTATTTTCCAAAGACAAAAACATTTTACAAAAATATTTTTAAATGGTTTTTAAAACCAGTTTTGAGGTATTTTCGTATGTGTGAAGCTTTCCTACTTTTGTAACCATGCTTATAGCTTTCCTTCATATATGCAAACTTAGGGTAGTAAGATTTGATTTCTGCTACCCTTTTGTTTGTTTATATATCTGTTGTTTATATATCTGTTTATATATCACCCCTCATTTTGAGTCAGACCCGGGCTCAACGCTTTAAGGTTTCCACCTAATGCGCAAACCATAGATAGTTACTGGGCCCCGACTTGTAGGCACTTCTGGGTCCACGGCTGGATAAGAGTAGTTGAAAAGCCCCCCCCCCCCCCTTAATCCTCTCTATCCCACAACTTCTTTGAAGGGAAGGCTTAGATAATCAAGGTCCCATTTAAGATTAGGACTAACTCACCAGTTAAGTTATATCTCATATAGTTGTCCTAGGGTAAGTCAAATGATCGAGAGGACTAGCAAGTGCCAAGATGATTGAACATCCAAGCCTAGGGTAGGATATCCTTGTTAGGATTTCTTTCAAAATAAATCGAGGGGAAAGTGTCCGTTTACCTTTTCCAGGTTATGCATTCTCACTTGCATTTGAAGGTGGTGCTCTACTACAGTTTCTTTCCATCCCACTTGCAAATTATTTGTGACCAACCCCTAACGAAAAGCAACTACATTACTTGCACATTAGATCATACCTAGACCTTAAGGGTTTCCAACCCTACAAGGGTATGCATGCATACACTAATAGCTCCATCATGTAAATGTGTGTAGATAAAATTGGTGACAAGTAGCCAGAACTTCGCATCAAGGAGGACATTGCTAGAAGTTCAAGATCTTTTTCAAGAAAGCTAGGCCATCAAGAATGAAGCCTCTGCATTTTGTAAACTATAATTTCTTTGTATTCACCTTAGGGAATTGCTTTCCAATGGACACATATAGAGAAAACTAGGCAGTAGGCACTCACTAACATAATATCAACACCATACCCTTTGCTTGGTGATGTTCATGTGTACACACGCTGCTTTTTGAGTCCATGCGTCAATACTGCCTCAATGGTTAGTCGATCTAAGACAACTTTAGTCCCCAAAAATTCCCAAAATTATATTTTGGCGCCAAATCTTTCTAAAATTGTAGTTAAGCTCTCCATCTTTTCAAAAATTACAAAGAGGCTCCTAAATCCTTAGGAAGTTGTTTGAAGTCATTCAAACAACTTTAAGGTCTTTTAATCTACACTTTTTGCTTGTCTTCATCTAAGTTATTTGCTTTGCAACTCGAGTGATGTTTATGCTTATTGCTTCGTGCTTACCTTTTGATGAGTTAATCATGTGCAAAGCTTGAGTGCTTTATAGCTTTTAATATATTTGTTTGTGCTTCTTGCCATCTTTGTGTGTTTGGATCTATGTGTTCATGTGCTTAAAACCTTGTTTGGATGCTATGCCTAGTACTTTATAGCTTTATATCTCTTGTTTATGCCTCTTTCTTGTGTGACTTTTGGATAGAGTGTAGATCTAGATCTAGTGGTCTAAGCCTATGCTCATACACCCATTTTTCAATAAAGGGTTTGGATTATTTCCTCTATGCATGTTGGTGCTTTGTTTCCCCTTTTTTCATGTGTTTATGTTTAGATCCATGCTTGTATGCTTAGATCTAATTTCTTGTGTCCTTGCCATGCTTCCTATGTCTTGTTTTCCTTTTGGGTTTATGCTTGTTGGTCTTTGGGGCTTTCTTGTTTGTTTGGTTGTATCTATTCCCCTTTTATGGCTTGTTTGGATACAACCATGTGTGAGGATACATCTTCGTGATGTTTGGCTTGCTTGCCACTTGCCTTTTTCCTCCTTTGTTAGTTTGCATGTTAGGGTTTCTCGTGTTAGCCTCTTTATGTGCCTTAGAAGATGCGTACCTCTTCCCTTTGTGTGATAACATGCTTGCTATGCTTGCTTTATGCCATCTTGTTAAGCTTTCTATGCTTCTTTGCATCTTTACATCCTTACTTATATGTTCATGAATGTGTCTTTGTATGCTTGTTTGTGTTGTCAAGCTTAGTTCCTACATATAATCTCGTGTGGGTTTGCACTCGTCTTTTGTACAAGAGATCTTAAGTCCCTTTTAGGAACTTTGCTTGATGGCACGCGTGTCGTCCATACTTCAATGTAATGGAACTATGGACACCAATCCAAAGCTACATTTGTCCTTCTAGGACACTCTCTTTTGTGTGATAATATGATTGTTTGATAATGTGGTTTCCAAACCTATGAGAGTTGTAATCTTGGGCAAAGGATTTGGGCCCCCAATTCATTTATTAATGGGCTTCCTAATAGTCCTATGGGTAGGGCTCCAAACACCAACTAGATAGTCCAAATTGTATATTTTTTGTGAACTTTTGGACCTATAAACCTTACCCTGTGGTAGTTCTTCTTCCCTCTTTGCTCAAACTACCTCTCTATGTGTTTTCATTCTTTTCCCAGTATTTCCCCCCTTTTTTCATGTTTCCAACCAACCCTTCTTGTTTGCCTTCCCTTCCCTTATATAATCTCTCCTTAGTGGGGTACTAATCATTATTGTTTCACCAGTTTTCATGCATCTCCACTTTTTCTAGAATCCCAGGGAATCATCATGCCTTCTGAGGATTCTCTTGAAACTTGTTCCAGATGCCAAATAGCATTTGGTAGCAAGTTCCCCAAAGGCACTAACAACTTTCGGCAACTGACTTTAGTTTAATCATTTCTTCATCGATTTCCCACCACCTCATCAATCAGTAGTAGGCCAAGCACTATAGGAGTCCCCCGAACGATAATTTCTATGTCCCAATGCACATGTTGCCAGGCTGAGCTCACTCCAACCAAGTTCGAGGTCCACTTCCATCTTATGGGCTGGTTTTGGCTACTCAGGCTGATCTTGGGCCTAAGTTAAATGGGTTAGTACTAATTTTTTGGGCCCAAAACCCCTCCACAGATAACATGCTTGTTTCCCCCTTTATGTGCGTTCTTTGTTTCTTTGTGTTAGGACATATGTGTTTCACTTGTTAAGAACATATGTCATTCTTTTATGTAATTGGCTAATCCTTTGACAAAACACACTTTACTTGTTTTTGGGTAGATGTAGGATGTGTTTAATACTTCAAGAAACATGTTTTTCAAGTCTAGTATTAAAGCCATGAAGATTGGACCAAGAAACGAGTGAAGAAAAACTGTTCATTAAAGCTAGACAGATAGCTCGACACCTGCGGACAGATAGCTCGATAATTGCTCGACACCTCTTGATAGCTACGGACAGATAGCTCGACACCTCTCGATAGCTGGTGGATCGATCGAGAAAGCTTCTGTCTCCTCAACAGCTCCTTATAACTTCTTGATAGCTGTATCTGACGAGGTTTAAAGCTCGACACCTCCTGGACACCTCCCGATCGATCGAGGTTACGGGAATTCAGATTTCCAGATTTGATTTTTGGGCCTGGCTTATATATTTGTGTAGGGTTTCTTTTCTCACAAACCTAGAGCTATATAAGGCTTATTTTAGAGGCCGTCACAAAAAAGAATACAACGAGAACATATGCAAAAGATGATCGTTGCCTTATTCTCTCTTAAAGAAGCTACTGCGTCTTTGCGCCTTAGGGTTTTGTAACCAAGTGCTTCTTGATCTTCATTGTTGATGAAGTGAAGAACTTTGCAACCAACAATCTTCTTCTAATTTGTGATTGAAGTCGCATACTAGGATCCGTGCAATTGGTTAGTCACGTACTTGGGATTCGTGCATCAAAGGGTGGCGTTCATATATTGAAGAGTTCAGAGGTTCTGAAACGGTAGAAGGTTTCTGTTGTGAGTTCATCTATGGAGATTGTAGAGTTTAGGGACAAAGGTTTTGTACTAGATCTGAAACTTCCCTTTTCTATAGTGGATTGCTTTTCGGGAAGGTTTCCCTCCAGGTTTTTTACTGTGAAACTAGTTTGTTTCATTGGTTTTTCTAGGTCATCATATCTTGTCTTATTTATTTTTCCCCTGCATGATTTTGACATGATATTGATGTTTGTTTGTTTTTACAAGTTTTATTCATAATAAATCTAATTAACAACTTGGGTTTAAAACTTGTTAATTCTATCAACCGAGGTCTAAATTTCCATACACTTTGTTATCTCTTTTGCTTGTCTAGTTCTTTGTGTTTCCTTTGTTGAAGCGAGGGTGCAACTTCTAAGAAGGGCAAAAAAGGAAGCAAGAAGACGCAAGCCCAAAAAGGGCAATGTTCAGTAGATTAGGAGGCTTAGTCTCTCCATGTAGTTATATCTTTCCCTCTCTCAACCTTTTTCTTTAGAACCATGTATCTAGGGTAGGGTTGCTCTCTTTGTATCTTGCTTGGGTCACATTCCTAGAATATGGCAATGTCTATTTTATCTTTCCAATACCTTGTTGGGCCATACCCTTTTGATGTTGGCATGTATGCTTTATCTTTCTTGTACCTTGCTTAGGCCATGTTCCTTGAGTATGGCATTGTCTAATTTACATTTCCCATACCTTGTTGGGCATACCCTTGGAGCGTTGGCAATATCTGGTTTGGATCCTTACCAATGTTCTGAATACCGTTTCAGAACCTGTTTCAATTTGTCAATCGGAACAGAAGATTTCAGTACTGGTCTATTTTGGTATGCCATTTCGACTTATAGCTATTTTTTATATATTGTAGATTATTCATCAAAATCCATATAAAGTTTTAAGAATTTCATAATTTTAAGTTCATATTTCAACTAATATGTCAAACTTATTAAGCCCAAATCCCAGATATTACTCAATAATAATAATAATAATAGCACACCAAATGCGAAACTCTACTGATTTTTTGCCATGAAAATGGGGCACCTTTGTTGCGGTATTCTTACAGTGAAAGCTTAGTGAGGATAGTGTTTTGTATGAAATAATGCACTAGAGGTGAAATGTTGCTAGATTTTCCCCACGAAAATAAGGCGAGATGTTGCTGGATTTTCGTCGTGGATATTTGGTATTAATTCCAAATGTACTAGTAAAACATTGATAGAGATCACACCCTTCCAAAATCAAACCTCAAAGCCCAATTCTTTGAAGCCTCGTGAGCTAATGCAATAACTTGTTTTAATTGCCAATGTCTGAAAATTAAGATTTTACAAAAACAAAGGATTGTCTCTGGACAGGCGTTGCGGGGTGCCTAACACCTTCCCTACATGTAATCGGATTTTTGAACTCAAGAATCAAGATTTTTTACTCGTCCATATTAGATTAGTAAAAACAACATTTTCTTAGCTTAGGATTGATAATAAAATCAAATAGATTCAGGTGACCAATCATACCTTAGAAAAAATCCAATGATTGGTGGCGACTTCACTTACCTTTGTTAATTATAGGTTAAAATTGACTCAATTCAAGTCACACACTAGAGGTACCCTTTTCACCCTCATTTCACAACACCTGAGCTTAAACTTTCATACATAAGGGATTGAGTGTCATCGCAATGGGTGGTCGGCCACTATAGGGCATCAACACCACGGATTTTGGGGGAACCCTGGAAGACTTGCCAAGGGTGCTTATGCCCACATGAACATGGGTAGTCAGCATTAAAACAGCTTCCCATAAATAACATGGGTAACAACTCACCTGAGAGACAAGCAAAAGCATAACAGACAGACCAACATGCAGAAGGACATTAAATCCTACAATGCCCCAACATTTTTTCCCAACGGATACGAGACCATTAAGGTCAGCATTTATCCCATAATGAGGGACAAAGGCCTATAAAAAGGCACAAACAACCAGAACAAAGGTACACAACTGTTTTGCAACATACAGACTACAATTCTCTAGCCAAATAGCAATTCCTCTATACAGTTAAGCTTTGATCTTATTGACTAGCTTGTTGAAGGCCCTTTGGCACACACCACAACGTATTCTTTGAGAACCCTATCCTTTTTTGCAGGATCTCATGACTGTTGTGTTAATGTCATCCATCCATATAGATAAGGAGTTCAACTGAGGATTTTTTGCATCATCAATAACAATGAATTTTGAAACTAGAAAAATAAAGTGAAGGTTCAGATAAACGTCTTGCAACCTTTTATAATATATATATATATATATATATATTTATTTTTCTATTTCAAATCTTGCACAACTTATTAGAAAGAAAGTAATATCATCTATATTCTTCTTTGACTCATAGATATCCTTTAGAATTCCCAATTTCCTTAGTCATTCACTAGAATCCATCTAGTAATGATCTTGAAGATGAACTTTAATAAATAAGGGATGCTAGTGAAGAAGGTGGAGTGGAAGCTCATCTAGAACTTTATTCATTTGCTTATCTTCATTAAATAAATGGAAAAAAAAAATGATACTTTTCTTCTTTTTGGGTGCTCCAATTCCATATGCATTCTTCATCAAATTCCACATCCCAATTGATTTATGGTACTTGAATTTCACAACTTATAACCTTTAGAGCTTGGATCATACCTATAAACACATACTTCTCACTATGGTTATCTAGCTTGGACCTTTCTTGATCCGGTACATGCATATACGCAATGCTCCCAAACAAACATAAGTGAGAAATTGTAGGATTCCTTGAGCTCCAAGCTTGCTATGTGGTGTTCTTCCTCGTACAATCCTTATGTGAGACTAGAATTAGTCAAATAGACTGCATGAGCGGGTTCATCCCAAACTTCTTTGGACATTCTCATGCTCTTTAACATTCTTTTGGTCATGTTACCACTTACCACTATCTACCATACACGTTGGGATTTGAGAAACACCTTCATTAAAATATTCCAATATAAACAAATATAAAAAATTTGGTAACCCACGAAAATTAAAAATGTTGCCATCTAGTTGGAAAAATGTCGTTCTCACCAAAAATCTACTAGCTTTGATACCATGTTTTTGAAGTTGGTGGGTCTTTACACAATCACATTCCCAAACACTAATACACCACATATAATGGAAGAGACACACACTCTCAAAGCACACCAAGGAAGGTAGAATGAATGGGGAAGAGGAAGAGAACTTGTTGTTTGGAACGGAGGAAAGCATGCGTATATATACTATACCATACAATCTTAACTTCCACTATATTAAATTACATAATTCCAAATTTTAACTACTCCATGGAATAACTTTTTTATATATTAATGAATCAGAGAGTTTTATATGACATATGGCTTGTAGGTACATTTGGTGTGACGTGGAAAGGAGAAGAAAATAATTCCCCTCTTATTATATTTCCCTCTTTCTTCTTTATTTTGAAACAATAATCTAAATGATCATGGACAATTGGGGTTTCTACCCGGACCGCCAAAATAAAAGAAGCCTCCATAATCTATGATATTATAGCACTTGGGTTTCGTCATGAATGTTGTAGGGTCTCGGGGAGCCCTTTGAATTTGTTTACCATCAATGACATTGAGATGTTTGAAGAAACTAGCCTTGCCGGGCCCTTCTTCTGCAAAATGGCCACTGCCCATTTGTGTTGTGGTGTGCTGCCCTCCTGAATTATAATTTATGACCTCTCCTCCCCATCTAACTCTTAAAGCACTATCAGACAAGATCGAGAATATGGAAGATGGCCAATATCCAAAGACTCTGTCGTTAATATTCATCCACCAGTCTCCCTTTCCATTAACGTCCTACCTCATTGCACATGTCATGCAAATTAGTTTGTAATATTTTGAATGATAAATAAAGGTATAAAGACTAATGAAAGAGAAAACAAATGAATCTTTTTGTGTAGAACAACAGCTTAAATTCACCTTCTTAAAATATAAATTAGGTAAAAAGAAATTTTGCATAGAAAAAAATAACTTTAAATCTAAATATTGTATATACAAATACATAAACCGGGAAAAAATAATTTAAAACATACACTATTTGAACTAAAATTAGAAGAATTTCAAACATATCAATAACATTTGTTACTCTGAATTTTTCTTGAGGAAAAAAGTACATATGATATGATCATATATGTCTATCAAAAAATTAGAATTATTTAATAAAGTAATTAATTGAAATGTTGTACTATACCTTCCAAACATAGAACTTGAGTGCATATTGGTTACCATCATACTTGGAATAAGGGGTGACAGTTGCACCCATCGCAATCTGTTGTTCAACTTGAACAAAGCCAGGGCACAACAGATTGTAGCAACCTGTGCTTTGATATGCATCATCCTGTTGCCATGATTAAAAAAAAGACGCTTTCAAAAAAGAAATAGTATATGTAAACATGGCTAGTGCTGGTAGGGAAGTCAAATATTAAAACACGTACAGTCCAAGATACGAAGAGTCTAGTGTTATTATCTTGATATAGACTTTCGCAAACCTGGTTTTCCACACAAAATTATTTTGTAAGAAAATGAAAAATTATTAGTAATTAATTATTTAGAATGCGCCTAAAAGAAAAGATGATGATGAAATTATATATACCATCGCGCCGGCTTCAATGGAATCAAGATCGTGACCATATTCACCATTTATCAACCAGAATTGAGATAAGCTAAATTCATTTCTTTCCTGGGTATGGGGGTTCCACAGGTTCATTTCTGCCGTCATTCCATAATACTTATCTCCAGCCTCACCATACGTTGCATGCTAGAAACTCAACAAGAAAAATAAAGGTTATGAATGTCGATTTGTGTCCTTCATTATAGTAGATACCATTGAGCTCAAACCTATTAATAATATTGGTTAAAAATTAAGTTGTACCTCATGGAAATTATTTGGATCGTTATTACTCTGAGCATGAGGGATGGATAGGTATTTTTTCCTTCCAAAATTTGCTACAGAGCCTGCCCTTAATAAATCTTCTTCTTTAGTTCTTCTTATGGGAATAGTTCCTTCTGGGCACCTTCCATTCAAGTGCCATGGCTGAGTAAATTCGGGCTCGGAGTTTGAAGAGACGTCATTGATTTCATCAAATGAAAACCCTTCTGGGTAAGAACTTGGTCTCATCTATTGCATTTGGCATAGATACCAATGTAAACCCGGTCCATGCCATATGTACAATAAGTATCAAATTATTTGTGATACCAAATGAAATTTAGTTAATTAAACTAGTTACCTGAATTGTGTGATTTTTTAACAAAGGATGATCAAAAGCTGGCTGCTTATTGATATCTACGCAATCGATTATATCTCCATCCGGGCTCTGTATCAGATACATTTTCTCATCACACACACATTGATATTAGTTTGAATTCTTCTTAGTGTTGTAATAAAATTACATTGCTATTGTACATGGGAGTCATGTAGACACCATAACCCACAAACGTGATTGACTCTTGTAAGACTAAAGCAGAAAATACTATATAGAACACAAACATGTTAAAGGAAGTGATTAATAACCTTGATGGATTTAAGAGCGGGCTTGTTAAGGCGCTTTAATTGCTGCTGAACCTCCAGTTTTTGTTTTTTACCAAATATGGTGTTAGTGTTTCTATATCCAGCTGATGAAATTGGTATGAGAAAGAACAAGTAAAAGGTCATCTTTACTGCCCTTGACCACCTCCTCTCGTTTCCGCAAGGTGGAGCCATGAGTGACTAGCTAAAAGCTATCTTTGGTTGTCCCTTTTGTAATACTTAAACGTGCATTTGTTCATCCTCTTTGAACGGTTTCATACCCTATTTATCAATATATATATACACATACAGAATTTTATAATAAAGATCACCCTATTTTAAGTACAAACTTCCTATTGACAACTACGATTCTTTTGTTTCTTTGTCTTTTTATAGGATTGGTCAAAATTTAAGGGAAATAATTCATCCTCTTTGAACAGTTCCACAAGCTACAAATTATGCGGCATCCAAAATCAAGTGGTCAAAATAAGTGGTATTCAAATGCACACGAGGTTTAAATTTTGTAAAATAATTTTATTTTATAATACACCATTCAATTCACATACATTAGAATGTGCAAGTTTAAGCATAATAGAATTTCTATTTGACTTAGAAAAGATTTCTTTGTCATCTTTGTTTGAATACAAATCTCACATTTCTTTTCATCATCATGCTTAATTGAAATCATACCATGCTTTGACATAAATTTCAAGTATTTGAAATTTAATTGTCCTAATCCAGCACACCACAAATACGAAGAATCAACAATATAAGCACAACTATAAAATTCTTTATTAATAATACTTAGTTTATATATGCCATCAGTAGCATATCCCTTTCCTACAAATATCCCATTCTTGGACAAGTTTAACTTGTTCGATTCAAGTAGAGCTTTTACACTACTCTTACATAACAAATTGGTAGATACAAGATTCTTCTTGATATCAGGGACATAAAAACATTGGTTAAGATCAGCATCTTGTCAGAACTCATTTTCGCTTCAATGGTGCCCTTTCCAAGAACCTTTGCTTTATTGTGGTTCCTCTTCAATTTGGAGATGATGTCCGAATTGTTCTAAAGTGAGATCTTCTCACATATGCAAAAACTTCTTCCTAAAATTATTCCAACTTGGTGGGAGTTTTGCAATGATTGTTCCCACTTGAAATGATTCAAGAATATTGATTCACAAATCATGGAGTTTATTGACCAATATCTATAACTCATGCACTTGATCCAAAACTGAGATATTATCAAGCACTTTATAATCAAAGTACTTATGAATAATAAACTTGTTTGTACTTACTTTCTCAGTTTTGGACTTTGCCTCCAAAGCATTCCAAATCTTCTTCGGTGAATTCATTGATGTGTAGAGATCATAGAGATGATCCAAAAGAGTATTGAGAATGTGCCCTCTACAAATTAGTTCATCTTCCTCCTCTCTTTCTTTGTGCCTTTATCTCATCAATGTCTTAATCACTTGCAGTAGGGAAATGGCATCAAATTCGGGTCCATGACATAGAAAAGTTTCAGTGCAGTAAGTAAGAATTTCATCTTATCTTTCCATCGAGAGAAATTGGTTCCATCAAAGTGATCCAATTTCACCAACTCATGATTCAACATCTTCAGTGCTGAAACATCACTTGTTCCTTCCATCATAGTAAATATTGTCTAAGATTGTTGGGGATAGTACATAAAGTAATAAAAGAAGAATAAGTATAATACAAAAACAAAAAGAAATAGATAACTTGGAGGCACAAAATTGTTATCCTTAGACAATATTTTCTCATACGGTTGTTGCTAAAGGGTTATCGCAAACTTTTCCTTAGGATACAACCAAGTTGTTGGGTTCTATAGATAACAATTCTAGAGAATGACTACAAGATTTCTTGTGTTTCTTTTTAACTTACTATTTTCAAGTGAACATAAGCCTCTATTTATATCCATAGGGTTATATTTCATCAAAAGACACGTATGAAGAGTTAAATGTTTCATAAAACTGTTCACAAAACTTGAAACCATTTCAAACATTCAGAACAACTACCAGAAATTTTGGTAAAAAATTTAGTTTTACTAGTTTGATCAATCAAGAGGAATCGAACATTGATCGAATGTTCTTTTCTATCGATCAAACAACGATCGAATCATCCAATGACTTCCGGATTATTTTCTCCATCATTTCGATCGATCGAGCAAAAGCTTCAATTAGTTGAATATATTGAATTTCTAAATACTCGATGTGGGACTCATCACACACCCACACACATCACACAATTAATCAAATTGGGGGATCACAATATGTAACGACCCAAAGAAAAGCGCTAGCCACATTTGTGCTATACCTCAAAAGAACTAGTCACAATTGAGGCTCCTTGTAGTTGTTAATAAAACCCAGTTCAACTTAGTAAATACCCGATGTGGGACTTATCACACACCCACACACATCACACAATTAATCAAATTTGGGCATCACAATCTCCCCCACTTAAATCCCTAACGTCCTCGTTAGGGCCTACTTTGTGGGTAGTGTCTTTGAGCCCACATGGAATTACTGGGCCGGTTCTGATACCATATGTAATGATCCAAGGAAAAATGCTAGCCACATCTGCGCTATACCTTAAAAGGACTAGTCGCAATTGAGACTCCTTACAGTTGTTAATAAAGCACAGTTCAACCCAATAAATATCCGATGTGGGACTCATCACACACCCACACACATCACACAATTAATCAAATTAGGGTATCACAGTCTCCCCCACTTAAATCCCTAACGTCCTTGTTAGGGCCCAGTTTGTGGGGTAGTGTCTCTGAGCCCATACGAGATTACTGGGCCGGCTCTGATACCATTTGTAACGACCCAAGGAAAAGCGCTAGTCACATCTGTGCTATACCTCAAAAGAACTAGTCACAATTGAGGCTCCTTGTAGTTGTTAATAAAGCCCAGTTCAACCTAGTAAATACCCGATGTGGGACTCATCACACACCCACACACATCACACAATCAATCAAATTGGGGCATCACATATATTCTTAGACAAAATGCCAGTGGAAGCCAAGTAAGAGAACAAGCCTCTTTATTTTCATTTTGAATATGCATATTTTGGAAAAGTGATATGCATTGTGCGACCTAGTTGTTACTATGCATAATCCACAATAGTTTACATCACAACTTTCAAGCAATCTTTTTTTCATTCCATGTGACTATTGGCCTGGCTTGGCCTGGATTTGAGTTCCCAATTTTAGTTATTCCAAATATTTTGCAAGATACAGTCTCTCTCTGTATCTTAAAAGCTCAACTTTCTTATTTTAGTCTCACCAATTTTTAGGTAGAATTGAGACCTATTTTTCACCATTTATCATGTTTAATGCTCAACTATATGCAAAGAATTTAAGAATATAACAATCTAAAAAAGAAAGAAAGAAACCCAAAAATAACATAAAGAAAGAACTAGAGTATGCACCATATTTCTCCCATACTAATTCACTTGTAATATTTATGATTATATTCCTATGTCCATGAGAAATTAAACTATATCCATCTTTAAACATGCAAGCATCTGTTTAATGCTTAGTATCCACTATAGAGAATGGGAAAAAAAAAAAATGCTTTGGGATGGATAAATATGAGCCGTCATTTTAGATAGAGCTCGTAGGCATAATCTTACCTTAGGATAAAAAAACAAATGTAGGATTCTAGCAATGCACAAGATAGTGATATTTTGAGGATACAAAGGCATTGATAGTGCTGGGGAATGTATACAATAGGTTAAAGAGTCAGACAGACAGCAATATGTGCCAATGCCAAGGAACTAGATGAGTTGGTGATAAGATAAAACTAAATGCTATTTAACAATGAAATTAAGTGTGTGTTTGGCATTGATGAAAGTTGTCAGTTTATTTTACTATTTAGTTAATTTTTTTAACTATTTATCGGCACCACTGTATTATTTGATGCTATTCATATGTCCTATTATATTGTTTCAGCTAACTTTTATATTTATCTACAATACTTTCAGCAAAAAGTTTTCAGTTTTAATAAAATAAATGGATCCCAAACAAGCCCTAAAAGAATGAAGATTGTAGTTCAGAGAAGAAATCCTAAAGAAATGTAACTGCACTAGATCTGAAACTGATTTGATTACGTTGACCTGTGTGTTTTAGTTTTGTTCAGTTTTCTTTACATTATTTTAAGCAAATCCAGACTTTTCTGAATGGTAGAAATTGAGCTCAGAATTGCTTATCTTGATTTTTCTAAATTTTATGATGAAGTTCTCAACCGATTAAATCAAAACATTTGTAATACTCATCCAGTTAAAATGTTTATGATGAAGTTCTCTGTATAACACTATATTCGAAGTAAGAAATTGGTTTTTGACCAAGTTAATGAGCAACAAAAGCGTGGCCAACTTTTATAAATTTTTTGAGTGAGTTTTTTTTTTTTTTGAGTAGGAATATAAACATGATATCAAACCTCATCTAATATTCATATCTAATCATATGAAGTATCCATTTGTAAAAACCAAAAATGGATAAGGTTTTAATTAAGTGGGAAAAAAAAAATTTCTTGAAGAGTCTACAAGGGATGGTTCATTTGTTGAATTGGCCTTAAAGTGATAAATATTTAGTGTTGAAATATCTTAATAAGAAACTGGTAAATATGTAAAGATCTCAATATTATCTTAAAGTCTTTCCTAAACTGCTTATAATCTTTGGCTTATTCCCAAAATTTGAAAATGAGAGACATTCACATTTCATGGATATCTATTGCTGATAGGCCAAAAACGAATTGACCTCTTATGATAAATTAATTAATTAATTAACCAAGTTTATTAATTAATCAAATTAACATGTAAAACGCATGGTAGCACAAACAAATCACTAAACAACTAAATATGCAGTGGAAAATAAATGACATGGTGATTTGTTTACGGATGGGGAAAACCTATACAGTAAAAACCCCACCGGGTGATCTTCAGGTCTCCACTCCCGAAACTCCACTATTATCACAAGTGGTTACAAGTAAAGAAATCCCAAGTACCTTACCAACCTACAGTTGAACCCTTACCCCAATATCCAATTGGACTTGTTCTGTAGTGACAGTTCCCCTTTCGATGCACGGCTCCCAAGTACGTGACTAACCAATTGCACGGATCCCAATATGTGACTTCAATCACCAACTAAGAAGGTTGCTGGCTGCAAAGTTTTTCAGTTCATCCACACGATGAAGATCAAGAAGATGTTTGGTCACAAAACCCTATGGTGCACATACACAACAACTTCTTTAAGAGAAAGAGATGAACTAGAGCAAGAACTTCATCTCTGATCACAATTTTCTTGAACAGAGTTTGCTCAATGCTTGTGCAACTTGTGAACTATTTGACGGCCCTTAAAACAATCCTTTTATATGTCTAGGGTTAGGAGAAAAGAAAGCCCAAAGACACATTAATGGATCCCAAGAAAATCATATCAGAATTCTGAAATTCTTAAACCTCGACAGATAGGAGGTGTCGAGCAGCTGTCAAGCAGGTGTCGAGCACATGGGCTGAACAGCTTCCTTAAACCTCGACACATGCTAGCTGTGGAGTTTTAGTAATTCTACACTTTCGGCTTGTTTTCTTGGACAGACTTGAAGGCTTCAACACTTGATCTTGAAACGTGGTTTCTTGAAGTATTTAAACACATCCTAAATCTACCAAAATACAAGTAAAGTGCATTTTGTCAAAGGATAAACCAATTACATAAAATCGTGACATATGTTCTTAATATGTGAAACACATATGTCCTAATAGTTGCCTTTTGCCTACTCATAATTATTAACAGTTTATTTTCTCCACCAACTTATTCTTGACATTTTTTTTTTTCTAATCATTAGAGACAAGAAATTTTTTTTTCCCTTGTTCTCATCTACCAAATATATTCGGATGGAGCTGATCAACTAAGACTCTTTGAAGTATTCACACTTTTATTCTTGGTTGCTTTAACAAAGAGGACCATGAGGATCTTTTAGTAAAGGTGAAGTCAAGGCTTAAGGTGTCCCTTCGAAGCCTGCTAAAACCCTGGTCACTTGGGGAGATAGCTATGATGTGGGATCTTTGTGTTAGAGTAGTTATCTCTGAGCATGCCCAGCAGAGTGATGGGGGGAGCTTTAGCCCAAAATTTGGAACTTGGGAGAAGTTTCTAAGTGCTATTTGAATCATTTGCATTTGCATATAATCTATTTGTACAATTCCTCTTGATAGGCACTGAGGCAAGTTCAACCAAAGTTGATGAAATTAAGTATTATCTGCTAATTGTTTCAGTTGGGATGCTTGTAAAGATTTGTTTATATGTCGATTTATTATTGTTTTTGTAATATAGCTTAGCATGTCGGTGTATTCTTGTATAGAATGTTCATTTTTAAGCAAAGTAAGCAAAGTACTTAAAGTATGCTGACCAAAGCTGTGTGATTTTGGAATATTGATCTGAAAATAACTCTTGTAGGAAATTTTTTGAGAAAACCAACCTGGTCTCACTTTTAGTAACTCCTACAAAGCTTTTGTAGAATAGTTTCAGGGTTGAAACTTGAAAGTACAGTGGTAATGGTGGAGCTATGCATCTCAAAGAATTGAAATCAATAATCAAGCACAACTGTGAAACTTGAGTTTATGAAAAAAAGGGTGAAACTTGAACTAATGCATCTTATCAAACCAAGCTGGTATAATCTTATATACTAAGCTGGTAGACTGACAAAAATGCTTAAGGATTTGTCACTAACTTAGAAGTTTGTAGTGCAATGAAATGCCAAATTTTTTGTCACCAATTAGGCAAACAATTACCATCTGCATACCACACACCTGTAGTCCCCAATAGGCTTCTACACCCTTTTTTTTTTCCTCAGAAGTGTATTGGCTATGAAAAGGTCTACATACACAGACAATTTGACACTTGTTGAAGTGGCAGTTTGTTAGTGGTAGGTAAAAAAATGATATTAGTAGTGGGTCTAAATGAGAACTCATGAAAGCTTTGCCAACTAAGCAAATATGAAAAAAGTTTTCAATTTTTTGTGTGTATGTAGCATTGCTCATTAGCTATATAGTTTCAAACAATACAATGAATTACTCCTTATGACGGGAAATAGTTATCCTTAGTGATATTTATTCTTTAAACTATTTGTAATCATGTGTATTAAAATTTTACTAAGCTTATATATAATGTATGTATATTTGAAAATATAAATATCTACTAATAAAGGACAAAATGGGCTTCTGCCCTTTTCCACAAAATTAATTAGCCTTTTTCCCTTCTTCCCAAACTAAATAGGGAAATGTCCCTCTTTTGAAACTCGACTTTTTCAAAATCGAGTTAAACCCTATAGTGACGTTTTTAAGGACCTATAGTGACGTTTTTAAGGACCTATAGTGGCGTTTCGTAACTTTTTATCCATGAAATCGAGTTATAGGCAATTTTATTGCCTATAACTCCATTTCATGGATATCAAGTTATAAAACGTCACTATAGGTTCTTAAAACGTCACTATAGGTCCTTAAAAAACGTCACTATAGGGCTTTATAATTTTTTTTTTTTAACTCGATTTTGAGAAAGTCGAGTTTCAAAAGAGGGGCATTTCCCTATTTAGTTTGGGAAGAAGGGCAAAAGGCTAATTAATTTTGTGGAAAGGGGCAAAAGCCCATTTTGTCCACTAATAAAATAAATAAAAGTTTATTTGAAACAAATAAAAAAAATTATTTAAATTGTTATCTAGAAATTCTCAATTTTAGTTTGTCCAACCACTATTCTTATAACAAATAAAGATTTTTTTTTTTTTTCTTTTTTGAGAATTTACAAGTAGAGAATTTAAACCTTAGTTTTCCTTGTAAGGGAGACCAAATGCAACCCCACCAAACTACCACCAAGTGGTGAGGAGAGATCAAATTGAATTGGCAAAGAGATGAGCACACAAATCACTAACGTGGCTCAGTTTTATAATCGTTAGATTAAATCAACGACTTATGTTAAAAGTCTTCAACTGCCTTTGTGTTGTTGTGACCTCCATATTGTTAGGTTGTATGAATAGGTGAGTGAAGTGGTTTTGGAATCACTTCTCAATGTCCTCTTTCTTGTTCAGCCAAATGCTATATATATCTTCGTTCAAGAACACTTTTGTTTCTCATCCTTCTTTTTTCAACCATTGAAATTACATTGTATTTATGTCTCCATTTAAGATCTAGTCACTCCTAGACTTTTGTGCATGCATTATTAGTTCATTTCTTTGCAAAGAAAAGACATATTGCATTTTCAGATGTATGCAACAAGCCTCTCACAATTTGTGAGCCCCACACACCAATGGGGCTCACATGCTGTGAGTGTCTTGCTCATATAGTTGAAACACTAGCTATATATCTTCTTTTGGCTTCCTGTTATTTTTGTAGGTCTTTTAGTGAGTGTAGGAGGCTGTCTTGTGAATTTTGCAATTATGCTTTTTTAAATGCAATTTCTGTTAGGTTCTAAAAGTTTAGAATAGTTGGCGAACCATGAGCACAAACTTGTACAGATATAGATCATAGAGTCTATAAGTATATTAGATAATGTTCAAGGTGCTATAAGTCAGAATACAAGAACAAGGAAGTTGCGGGTTTAGGAAATTTGAAACATGCCAAGTTCGACCGATCGAGATGCATTTCTGTAGAATTTAATTAAAGCCCATCAGCCCATTAAGTGATTAGGGTTTTAGATCTAATTCTCCTAGTATTTAAAGGAAACCCTATGCACATTTTAAAAAGGTTTTAGAGAGGGAAGAGTGCTTCTTGCGCCTCCTATTGTAGATCTAGGGTTTCTATACCCAATGCTCTCTAAAATCTTCTATCGGTGTTATTCTTTGAAAAACTTAAGATTCAGTACTGTAGAAGTTGCTGCCATCACAAGATCAACTATTGCTGATGATCTAAAGGTTTGATTGGGATCTCAAAGTCACAAACGAGGGTGTTTGTGCACAATAAATTCAGATAGAAGAGTTTGTAGATTTGGAGTTGCGTGTGGTCACGTGGGTAAATACTACAATAGGTAGCTTTAGATTTATGGAAAAATCTATTGTAAAACTTCCATTCTATATAGTGAATTTGTTGCCTTGTGGATTGTTTGGGTTAAATCCTCCTAGGTTTTTTACCTTGAAACTACACGGTTTCATTGGTTTTCTTCAGTCATCATATCATTTGTCTTCTTTACTTTTCGATTATTGTTATATGATTGTTTATGTTTTACCTAGATCTAAATAATAAACCTAAGTATCAATTTGGTTAATTAATTAAGTTAAACAATCTGAGTGTACAGGGGTCTAAATAAACCAACAAATGTTATTAGAGCGAGTTCACTCTGGTTGGATTAACATCCTGAGTGAGATCCTTGATTCCTGCTATCATGGATAACTTTAAGTGTCTTACTGCTTTTAGCTGTGAAAATTTGAATAAAGAAGACACTAATACTTCTGTTGATTTTATTGATGTCTATGAAACTCTCCGTAAGGAATTTTCTAAATCTATGAAAATTGCTAAGAAATTCATGGAAGAGTTAAAAATGGCTAAACTTGAAATAGATGAATTGATTTTGAGATTGGATGAATCCTATAAAAAGAATGAATTTTTAAGAAACCAATTTTCCTCTCAAGATGAAAAGATGAAAAGTTTGGAACAAAAGTTAGCTGAGTCTAAATCTAAACTTGAAAATTTGTATAGTACCAAACTTCTTGTTGATAACAAATCTGTTTCTGTTTCTATTCCACTTAAGCCTAAAGATGACAAAGTTTATATCCCTCATTTCAAGAGGAATTATAAAGAAATTGCTTATTTTTCTAGGTTAAACAAAGGTAAAAATTCTGATGTAGATGCTGAAGTTTCTAAACTTGTGCCTAAACCTACTGGTAAATTGTAGAAGAGAACTATTTTGGTGTTGTGGGATTTTGCTTTGGATGGTACCTTGGCCTAATGATGACAAAGAATCTTGGGTCTCCAAAGACGGATGTTCAATTGTTGGTTGGATTGGGCTTGACTCACCAAAACCTCATTGGGCTATTTTACGAGCCAATCTGCACATAAGACATGAATCCCACAACACGAATATACATACATATACATCTATATTATTGGTTGAATGCCCCCTCTTAGCTTGGGCCTTACCCCCTTTTATAGTGCTGTTTGAAGATTCTTCCATATCAACAATCCATTCTTTATGTGCTCTAGGTACCAGAACCAATGTTATATTTGAAACATTAGTGTTGGTCCTTTCCCCTTTCTTCTCTTACTTCATTTTCTTGGGGGCTGAAAGCTAAAAGTCCACTTGCTGACTTTCCTCTTACAAGAGATCCTTTTTGAGTAAGTCCAAATTCTTCTCTAAAGTCAAGACTTCTCATTCTTTCCCCAAGGTCTTTCCTCAAAGCTTTGAGGTTTTTATGTTGACTTCTCATAACTTGTTTCTTTCAGATTCCTTCTTGCTAATCGTGTACCTGAAAAGGCTCTTGGCCATCTTCCTTCTTGATTCACCTTTTTTGCCTTGCCCGAGGTCCTAAGTTCCTTCACCAAGTGTTGACCCTGAGATCACCATCTGTCTCATCACTCTCTTCTGCGTCATATGAAACTGATTTTGACAAGACCTCCTTTGGCCTTCATGTCCCTTTTTACATGAGGATGCCATATCTTGAGCTGTCCATGTCCTACTTGGTGCCTTCTAGATTTTCCCGAGGATCTGCTTTTTGAGACTGGTAGATCTTGTGCAATTTGGGCCCAGATCCTACTCATCCCTTTGGACCTTCTTAGGTATCATGACTTTCTTATAGCCTTGGGCTAAGCCATCCTCATCCCTCCTTTTCTAGGGCCTAAGACTTACTTTTCTTCTCCTTATAGGCCAGACTTTCCTCTTTCATTTTAAGGCCCAAGCCCTCTTCCTTTCTCATTTCTATGGGCTGGATCTTTCTTGCTTTTGGACCTTAATAGGTGCCTACCTATCACCTTTGTGGTGTTGCTGGTCACATTAGACCAAATTGTTCTTTGTTGAGGCATAAACCAAAACTTGAGACTAATTTTGCTTCTAGGAATACTGATGTTCCTAAATTTGCTCATGTTTGTCACTTTTGTGGTGTTTGTGGTCACATTCGTCCTAACTATCATAAATTGAAATTTAAGCATACTAAGTTAGTCTAGGATATGTGATATCTCCTACTACAAGTCTTGAAAAATTGTTTCATATGCTTTTAAAAAATTTAAGCTTGTTGGCTTGTGAAAGGAAATTGCAGGATTTTAGTCTCTCTCAAAAGAAGTGTGTAATCCCTCAAATACACTCCGGTTTTCATGGATTTTCACCCACAAAGCCAAAGACTCGTGTTGTATGGGTGAGAAAAGATTTGCTAAGGTGAGTGTTGTTTACTTGTGAAAAGTTGTGATTTACAACTATGTTTTATGTTGACTTTATTCCATGACAAAAAGTGTTGTAATTACGCTAATTTTGTTCCTTGTATTTTGTGGGATTTTATTGTATTGAGTTTAGTATTAAGTTGGTGAATAATCGAGTATGAAATGAAGATCAGTGCAGCTTCGTTACTAACTTGCAAGAAGTTTGTGAGTAAAGGTTCTCATGAAAAGGGCACGTGAGAAGCACATGCTGGAAGCTGAAAAGTCAAGTGCCAGACTACATTTCGTGAGTACTTCATAAGACATGCCATCTCGTGAGATACCCGTGAAACATTCTGCTTGGAGGAATTTAAGTGTGACTTTCTTACCCTTCACCCATATTATATATACCCTCATTACCCACAAAAGTAAAGTAGGCTATATTTAGAGAGAAAACCCTAGATTGGTTTTTACAACACAACACACCCATCTTTTAGGCAGAGAGAGAGCTATCATCCTTTAGTGAGAAATCATTGTAGTCTCTTCTCATTTCCCTCTCTCATTGTCATACCTTGAGAGGAGATTTGTACCCAAACACAACTCACAACTTTTCAGAGTGTAGAGAGTGTTTTGGAGCTTAGGAGGCTTTGGGGATTTGCCAAAAGAAGTTGATGAGGCTTGATGGATGCAATCGGGCAGTATTGCAGAATCTGGAAAGCTAGTAAAGACAAAACTCTGAGAATTTCGTTAGTAGCAGGAACTTGGAAGACTCAAGTACATGGGAGTAGAATAGGCTTGGAGGGTCTTTTGTTATTCATGTACTCTAAATTTATTCACTAGTGGATTGGTTTTGAATTGGAGGCTTGCAGAGAGATTTTTTGCTGAGTTCTTTGGTTTCCTCTTCAATAACAAGTCTTGATGTTATCTTGTGTTTGCATCTCTCTTCCCGTACTCTTGTATTTTACTTTTATTGTTTATTGTTCATGTGTATGCACTAGAGTAGATCTAGTGATTGCGCTTCATTTACTCTTGTTACGCACTTAGATAAGTTAGAGTAAGAGCAATTAAGTCATAATTTAAAATTGGGGGGGGGTCTAAACAAGCTCTTTAGCACAAATTTGAGCTTTCAACTTGTCCTTAATTTAATTATTTCAATTATTTATGGACATGTTTTCTTTCATTTTTTGGTTGTTTTGATTATTTAAAAAAAAAAATCCAAAAACATTGAAAATTTTCAAAAAGACAAAATTATTTTATTTTGTGTCCAGTTTTATTTTTTCTTGAGGATTACATGAATTATAATATCTCTCTCTTAACTTAGAACATGCTTGATATTGTGGAGAAATATAGAAAGTATGTGTTGCATAATTGAGTGCATGAGCTATTTCTGATTTTGTATGAGTACGTACTAGTTTGTACATGTACTCATGGGTTAATTAAGAAATTGTTATTTCTTGTTTGTGTACCCTCTATAGCTTAGTTGAGCACTGTTTATGCATTACATGTTGTCATGCATTGCTTTTGCATTTTTTTTTATTCGTTTAGCATAATGTATGCTTTTTTATTTGTGGTCATATTTTAAAAAACACAAAAAGATTTTTATTTTTTATTCCACACCACTAAGTATGTAATTAATGTTGGCCAGTGAAATATACATTTCATGACAATGTACCTTGCTTAGCTTTGATGAGCTACTTTTTGCAATTTATTAGTTTGTATTATTTAGTGCTTAATTGTGTGTGTTGTTTATAGTCTTTAAACAAAAAATCTTGATTTTGATGTCATATATTTTGATTGTAAGGATAGAAAATCCAAGGAGAAAGATATAAATAATCACCTCACCACTATTACTCGCCAATCATGAACACTTGTGTGCAAATCATAAAAGTCGTACTCGGTAAGGTGTAGCACTTGCACAGCAAGATAAAACAAGGTATTTGATATATATGCACACACACAAACAATACGTAACAAGGTTATTTCTTTTCTATCTCCTATATGCCCATGCACAATATCTTTAATTATGCTCAAAAAGAAAAAAAAAATCAAAAGAAAAAGCAAAAAGCAAAAAGAATCAAAAAGCTTTTAAATGATTGTAAATGTTTTTTCTATGAGAAGTGGGAGTTATAGGATGTAACTCTATAGGTGATAGTCACTTTCAAACCAATGTGATTGATAATGTAGAAAATTTGCTTGAATACCATCTACATATCTCCTATTTTGTGTTTTGTAAACTTATTGCTTGCACACACTACAAGCAAATCTATACTAAATTCTGTACATGAGATTGTGTGTGTTGTCTAGTCTGGTCATCTTTAATTGCATAAACTTTGTTGTGCAAATACAATTTTTTTTGTTTTGGTTGGGAATTTGTAGAAATTTTTTTTATAGAATTTTTAATTTTGTGATTTTAACTTCTTGATTGGTTTTAAAGTGAGGATTTGAGTGCCTTATGTTTTTGAAACTTATTGGATCTTGTTCATGTGCATTACATATCATAAAAAATGCTTTCAAGTTGTTTTTTCTACAAAAATTTCTAGATTTTTCAAGTTTAAAAATTTTTCACTGTTTGATCAGTCGAACAATTCCTTAACCGATCAAAAAAGTCCAATTTTTAGGCCAAAACTCTCTGCTTGATTCGATTAATGCCGAATTGATTTTTGACCAATCGAAACTAGAAAATTTCAGTTTTTAGGTTCTTGACTAATTAGTCTTGTCATGCATCATTTGTGATTGGATTCACATGCATTGCACATATAGATTAGGACATGCATTGCATTGTTTACTTTATCTATCTTTCATTTGTGCAGTCATATTTCTCATATATTGTTTTCACACACAACACTCATACACTTTGCTAAATTGGGTACAAAACTTGATTTAAAAAATTGATTGATTAATTTTTGAGTTCTGTACATTTTAGTATATGCTATTTTTCTTTATGTATGAATTGCAAAAAAATGGGATATTTTTTTAAGAGATATGGTAGATAATAAATTTGCAAATATTTTCTCTACTCTTGAGTTTGATTTGAGTTTTCAAAATACCTTGACACATGAAAGCACTTTGCATGCTGAATTTTTATATCATTGAGATCTATATTGTATAGTCTTAACTAATTTGCTTGAAGTGTTTGCATGCATCTGTTTATGAGTCACATAGTGTCAAGTTTGCATATATTGAAAGAGAGAATATTTGTAATCATGTATATCCTCAAAGAGAGAATATCCGTAATCATGTATATCCTCAAAATTTTTTTTTTGTGTTTCTCTTTATTTTTCCCACTTCCTAAATTTTCCCAAAACTGTTTTTTCCAAAACTTGTTTTGTTTGTCCTATTTTTATAGGAGGGGACTTGCCTCTATTTTCTATAGAGATTATTTGTTTTATGTTTCCTTGATTCTTTATTTTCTCTTGATTTCTGTTGTGTATGTTTTTTGTCTACCTTCTGAGTGGATTGTATTTGTCAATACGTGACAAAAAGGGGGAGAAATAGATGAAATTTAGGAATCATGTTGAAAAGGATTTTAGCTATTTTTATTTTAGGGGGGGATGAAATTGTTTTTGAAAGGTGGAGAAAATAAAATATTTTGATGTATCTAACTTAGGGGGAGAGTTAGTTTGCTTATGGTTTTATATTTCCTTAGTTGTGTTCAACAAAGTTGATATCAAACTATTTGCTTTATGATTTACAATGCGTTACTCATTTTGTTTATCTATCTTTATTTCCACACATGCATTGATGTGTTCTTTTAAGTGTTTCAGGAAAGACATGTACATTCCGATCAAGACCTTTTGCCTCTTCTTGCAACTTTTAGGTAAGAAGTATTAGATTGAGATTTGTGATGTATTCATGTATTTTATTGTAATAGGGTTGTTCTTATATTTGAGCACTCACTACAAAAAAATCGACCTGTCTCAACATTTTTTTCCCATCGTAACTTACAAAAAAATCTGTGACAAAACTTACATATATAATGAAGTACTTCATTATGTGTGTAAGTTTTGTCATAGATTGCCAAAGGGGGAGATTGCTAGGTTCTAAAAATTTAGAACAATTGGCAAACTATGAGTACAAACTTGTATAGAAATAGATCATAGAGTCTATAACGTATATTAGGCAATGCTTAAGGTGCTGCAAGTCAAAATACAAAAACAAGGTTGCTGCAAGTTTAGGAAGTTTGAAACATGCCAGGTTCGACCGATCAGGAAGAAGGTTCGACAGATCAAGATGCGTCTTTGTAGAATATAATTAACGCCCATCAACCCATTAAGTCCAATTAGTGATTAGGGTTTTATATCTAATTCTCCTAGTATTTAAAGAGGTTTTAGAGAGAGAAGAGTGTTTTTTGTGCCTCCTATTGTAGATCTAGGGTTTTTATACCCAAAACTCTCTAAAATCTTCTACCAATGTTATTGTTTGAAGAAACTCAAGATTTAGTACTGTAGAAGTTGCTGCCATCACAAGATCAACTGCTGTTGAAAATCTAAAGTTTTGAGTGGGATTTAAAAATCACAAACGAGGGTGTTTGTGTGCAACAAATTCAGATAGAAGAGTCCATGAATTTAGAATTGCATGTAGTCACATGAGTAAGTACTATAAAAGGTAGTTTTAGATTTAGGGAAAATTCTATTGTAAAACTTCCATTCTATATAGTGAATTTGTTGCCTTGTGGATTTTTTAGGTTAAATTCTCCCCCAGGTTTTTTACCTTGAAAAACTGGACGGTTTCATTGGTTTTCCAAAGTCATCATATCGCTTGTCTTCTTTACTTTTCTGCTATTGTGATATGATTGTTTGTGTTTAACCTAGATTTGAATAATAAACCTAAGTACCAACTTGGTTAAATAATTAGGTTAAACAATTTTAGTGTACAAGGGTCTAAATTGTAAATCTTCCATTTTATATAGTGAATTTGTTGCTTTGTGAATATTTTAGGTTAAATCCTCTCTAGTTTTTTACCTTGAAATTAGACTGTTTCGTTGGTTTTCTTGGGTCATAATATCACTTGTCTTCTTTACTTTTCTGCTATTGTGATATGATTGTTTGTGTATAACCTAGAAATGAATAATAAACCTAAGTATCAACTTGACTGGATGATTTCATTGGTTTTCCTAGGTCAAAATATCGCTAGTCTTCTTTAGTTTTCCGCTATTGTGACATGATTGTTTGTGTTTAACCCAAATTTGAATAATAAACCTAAGTATCAACTTGGTTAATTATTTAGGTTAAACAATCTGAGTGTACAGGGGTAAAAATAAACCAACAATTTCCTTTTCTTGTTGTCCAAAAATTGTTTTATTATGGATATTAATTCTGTCACACTCATTAATGTATATCATCAATACATATCACCCATGTCACTTCTTTTTTTTAAGCTTGAACATCAATAAAACAATTGTATATCACTCGGGAAATTAAGAAAATTGGATGTACGGAGTGAACAATAAATGTGAAATAATATAGTCTGTTCTAGTCTTCCTTTGACTTCACGGAGTTTACTCATTAGGTGTAAAGCGCAGGAGCCCTATCTTCGTTCCCCATTCTTCGTGAACAACATTCTTGCATTATCTGAAGGGTCTGTGGCGAAAAGGAGACCCCTATTCTGTTTCCAAAAGGATCGGTCCATAATTTGAGCAAATCATAGTTTAGTTTTTGACTAAACAATTAATTTGGGGTAGTTTTCCATCCATTCAAGGTTGCTAAAAGCTCCATTACAAAATTAGCTCCCGACTTTCATTCATCCCAAGTCAACAAAGCCTTTTGCTTCAATAACAAATTAAAGAGCCCCAATTCAAAACTAAGTTCTGTAACTCTTGGGTACCTACTACCTAGAGTGGAAGAGTCTTTGAACGAGAGCTTGTCTTCACTGGTTCGGATGTGATCGAAGTTGCCAATATAGTCCTTTTGATACATCATATTAATAGTGTAAGTACAATGTACCATGGTTCCCGTTATTAAAGTAGCTTTTTAATTTTTTCCTGTTAATAATGAAGTAGTATTTTTTTTTTGTTTTTTGAGAATGAATAATGAAGTAGTAGAAGTATCAATACTATCAAAGTTTAAAAATATTGGCCCATCATTAGTCAAAAATATAGTTGAGATGATTTCATGAACCAATTATAAATTACAAACGAGGGATAACGTGACCTAATAATGGTTTTCAAACACTTGTATATTTGTGTTGTGCGGTTTCAATTAAGTGTCAACTATCCAAGGCTACGTTATCTGATTTGCACATTCTAGCAAATTTTGGTTCATGTGTTATAGCATGTTTATCAAAAAAAAAAAAAAAAAATGTTATAGCATGAAAATTATATATATTTCATTTAGATTTTAGACCTAATGGTCTGTTAAAGGGCATTGTTATAATGCATGGATCCATATGGTAAATAAATTCAGGGAGACTTTACATTCCGATTAGAACCCACTTAGCTAGTGGACCTCCAAACATAGTACAATACAAGATTACAAGACATACAAGCATGAAAGATTAGTATAATACAATGACTAAATACATACAATATTTTATCATCTAAAACTATAATGAGACCCTCCCTAATAGCCTAATATCACATAGGTAAACTTCTTTGCTGCACTGTGATGCGTCCCATGAGTCTGCTTGAAATGTTACGAATGGAGTAAATTATTACCTCGATATTCTTAGGCAAATCCACCTGTATGTGAACATAAGAAAGTGGCGTGCAATTATAATTGGCAGAAAAGCCCATATGATGAGAAATAAGCAACCAAGAAAGTGTGGCAGAAAGATTGAAGCCAGTGACACTGATGCAAGTGCTCCAGAAATGAAAAGAACATTGGCAAGGATTTGAGAATAATTTGCCCAATGAGTCTGAATCTCCATTTTGGTTGCAAGTCACAAGCAATATATGCACAAGGCTGTAAAGAAGATCCATGTGTTTATAGGGTGTGTGTCAAATGGGGACACATTTTTGCTTTGATCCTTCAGTTGGAGTAGGTTAATCAGTGATGGAATCAAAAATAGGAAGACAACATGACTTGGGGTGGAAGGAATTATACCATGCTCAATTGCACTAGCAAAAAAAGCAAAACACAAATACTTTAGAGTACGCATCTATGAAATTATTGTGAAAGAGTCTTTAATTAAGATATTGTTTGAAACTTTGAATCCTTATACGAGATCATTTCTTGATCCCTCATAGCATATAAATCAAATTACGTCATGCACATCAAAATGGATATTGCATGTATCAAATAACCAGAAGAGAGAGGGGATGATAACAACACAAAAGAGAGGAAAATACATTCAATGAATAATGCTACTTTGTTCATGCATGTTTTCGTTTCTTTCTCTCTTTTTCTACATTTTCTTTTTCTCCAAACCTTTGCCAGGGTTGTGTTCATTTAAAATTTGTATCTTCATAAACAATTTATAGAATTAGGGGATATATTTGCAAAAGAAAGGAGTGCATAAATGATAAAACAGAGCTCCATTTCCATTTATTATACTTTACCAATAAAAATGCCACTTTGTTTGTGTTCCTCTCTCTCACTCATAGAAAAGGCAAGTATATTTTCTGCTTCAATTAATGGATTTCTTTTAAATGGGTGACAACGGAATCACTTTGTTTCAAAATTTGACAAGATTGTTTTGCTATGCATGCCTATGACTTGTAACTTTAAGCCATATTGAGAGCCAACTGAGGACTAAATTTTATGTTTTTAAACTATGCATTCACGTCATGTAAAGAAATCCATCAATTAAGATGGAAAATATCTTAGTTACTTCTGTCAGATATCCATTAGTGTACAACTCCGTACATATACACAGATACAATTAAAAATAATTACAATTATATAGTTCAAATTATATATTTTTTTTAGAAGAGGTTCAAATTATATATGCTATTAGTTTATACTTTTTTTAAAACCATATATTTTTAAAATATATAATAGTTTCTCATTATATATATATATATATATATGATTTAGAATTTAATTGATTTTAGACATTTCGATTTTTACACGTAATAATTCACTTGTTACGAAAATTAAAAACTTAGATGAACTATATCAAAAAAAAAAAAAAAAAACTTAAAATGGACACGTGGGGAAAAATTAGACTCCAATTGAAATCCAATTTAGAATTTAATTGGATTTAAACTCTTCAATTTTTACACTTCATAATTCACTTGTTACAAAAATTAAAAACTTAGATGGACACGTGATTGAGATTGACACTAGAAATAAAATTCAAGAGGATATATTTACCATGAACCGAAAAAGGTAAACATAGATAGAGCCAACCAGCCCATTCTTTAAGAAAGCTCAAACCCATCCATGACCTCATAGTCATGGCAAAGCCACTCTCTAAGGTTGAGCCCAAATCGTTAAGCTAAAAGCGACCCATCACATTTTTTAGAGGAAGGACCTTTTATGCATAAACTGGAAAAATATATGGTACTAAAAAATGAGTAGTTTTAGGACTACAAATAATTCTAAATTTTTTTTACCACGATTTTAACGTAGCAAATTGTAAGTGGTTAATTATCACTTACATATGGACCTACAATATTTTTTTCACTAATCACACTTTGTCACTTCATAATTTTGACAAAAAATTGTGAAAATTTTTGTGGTCTTAGACTTTTTTCTCCAAAAAATTTAACATTCCAGGGGTTTTTTACTCCCATCTCAGTTGAGAGTAAAAATTTCGGTGACTCTAGCACTAGTACTCAATGAGCATAGTGGTGGGCCAAGTATGGTTTATCTCAGCTTGTGGTGAACCCATATGCCCACTATATTCAAGTTATGGGCCCAAGAAAACCCACGCTGAGTGCTGAAAGAGATTTCAAATTCCAATAGCGTAGTGGGCCGAACTGAATCTAGCAAGAAGTTTAACTGGTCAGTACAATCCCAGAATCTGCCTCTATGAACGTAGAGCTTCCCAAGAAGCCGAGAGGGAGGTGGAGAGGGACTGGTGCGGAAGAAGCAAGCAGTTGCACCAACTGCATTCTGTGTTCCTAATCCGCTAACATTGCTGGATAAAAGCCGGTTTGAAAGATTAAGATGTGATGGAATGATACGGTAACCATTTTGTTTTGTTTTGAGGAAATATGTGGATCGATGTTGGATCATGCATGGGTGTGAGGAAAATATAATAAAGTCAGCATGCATATATGGGAGCATAATTTTGATGGCATGCATGTGCTATGTTCTAACTGAATGAGAATGTGAAGATATGCTGAAAAAGATTGCACTGTGGAGTAAAAAGGAATTTTGTATAGTGTTAGGAAGGAAACTGCATGCAAGGAAAGGAAGACCATGCCTCTTCAACACGCATGTATTGAGTGGTGGAGATTAAGAGCCAGTATGCATTTTTAAGACAAGAGTTCTGTCGGTTTGTCGGAGAAGGAAGTAAATGGCATAATTCTAAACTAGCAAGACTGTTGTGGCTTCAAGGGGGTGACCCGAATATGCGGTATTTTCAAAGTTCAAAGTAAAGCTACTCTATATTAGGGTTTGAGAGATGATGATAGCATTTTCGGTTTTACTATTACCAACGATTCTTTGAGTCGACTAGCCCAAGAAATTTCAACCAAGATATATAGGGAGTAAACTGTGTAATAATAGCAGAGATTAATGTAGACTTAACCAGTAACTCAGTGAGTTCACTTCATATGTGATGATGGAAGTTGCTCTAAAACAAATGGCTTCACTTAGAGCCCTAGGCCTGGACAGTATATATGCATGCCTCCTCCTTTTATTTTATTTTGTTATATTTTATCGAAGTTATTGGACTTTAATTGGCAATGACGTTACAAGAGTTATGTTGTCATACTTAAAATTGGGTGGATTGCTATCATTCATTAATCATACATATATCACTTAAATTCCTAAGGTGAAAATTCCATAAGTGATAACCGGATTCAAAGACCCTTTGGTTATGTGTAACGTTATTTATGAGTTGATCATATAAACGGTCTTGGCCAATTGACTTAAAAAAAATCCTCCCACTAATAATCTCAAAGTCTTAGGTTGCATTTGTTGTAAAAAGGTCGATAACATATATTCTTATACCTTTTGAAACCTTCCATCACGTGAAGACACAAAGCTAAGATAGAGTAGGTCATATTTTTACAAATGAGGTGTCAACCCATCATAGGTCAAAATAAAATAAATTATACTAAGACCTACCACAAATCAAAACAAGTACGTGGTATGAAAATTTTGTGAGATATTTTGTCATATCCATAGAATTTTTTGATTAAGTGTGTTTGGGACAAGCTGAAAATTTCAGTTTATTTGCAATTTTAGCTTATTTTTGCTACTATTCATAGGTTTTAGTGCACTTTTTGGTACTATTCATGAATTTTATTATATTATTCAGCTAATTTTTTACCTTTATCTACAAAAATTTCTACAAAAAATTTTCAATTTCAGTTAAATAAGCTGTTCCCAAATTGACACTAAGCTTAACTAGGAAACCAGTCACCTCTTCACCTATAAAAGATATTCAATTTTCCAACCATAATGACTACATTTAAATAATAAAGCAAAGATGGTGAAGCGAGAGAAATGTATCTTCTCAAGAATTAAGAGCATTTGTATTAACTTGTACAAATTTTTTTATCTATTTTAATAAAAGAACTTTTTTTTTTTTTTTTTCATTTTGTATACTCACTTTTCAAAACATCTCACAATAGAATTTCTATTAAAATATAAAATTTTATTGATTTTTTTTAATTGTTTCTCTTTCTTCACACACAACAACCACTATCTACTTTCTTCCTTTAATTTCAAGATACATAAAGATAGAATAAAAAAGTAAATGTAAAATGAATAATATTAGTATAAATTTATCTACAGTACTTTTAGGAAAAAAATTTCAGTTTCAACTAAATAAACTGTTCCCAAATTGGCACTATGTTGAACTAGGAAACCAGTCACCTCTTCACCTATAAAAGATATTCAATTTTCCAACCACAATGACTAAATTTAAATAATAAAACAAAGATGGTGAAGCGAGAGAAATATATCTTATCACGAATTAAGAGCATTTGTATTAACTTGTACAAAATTTTTTTGTCTACTTGAGTAAAGATTGATAAATAATGAGATTCTTAGGTTCTTACCTCAAGTGCGCAGTTAATCATTCTCCACTTGAGTATTTTGGATAGTCTCATCTCTCAAAATATCTGTCATTATACGCTTAATTAGATTATATATAGTTAGATTTCAACCTTATTTTCTAAAAACCCTTTCGTAATATTAATTAGAAAATTGACCCCACAAAAAGATTTACTTAAACAACCCTCTTGTAAAGTCCTTTTTTTTTTTTATGGGGATCCCCTACTTATAAGAATTCAGTCCTCTGAATTCATCCTAAGTTGAATCAATTTATCACGCTTCCACTGTGTGACTTTGAGATCACCATTGTATCATCTCCAAAAATTGTTACTCATCACCATAGAATGAGGTAATTAAGAACCTAAGAATCTCATTCTTTATCAATCTAGGCTTTATTTGGAATTAGAGTATTTTGCATAGTCTAATCTCTCAAAATATATCTGTCATTATACGCTTAATTAGATTATATATAACTAGAGTTTCAACATTATTTTCTAAAAGCCCCATTTGTAATATTAATTATAAAATTGACCCCACAAAGAAATTTACTTAAATACCCCTCTTATAATATTAATTATTTTCTAAAAGCCCCATTTCTAGGCTTTTTTTTTTTTTTTTTCTCGGGTATTACACAACTAGTTGACACTTCTTTGACTCTACCCAACTATCGAACTATTAAAGAAAGAAAATTTTGAGAGTTGAGACTAACCTCGGGAATTTGCCACCAATGACCCTTTGTGCTACCACTCGAGCTTTACGGACTCTGAATTTGCGTAATAGACGCTTAACGTTTCCACGCTCTTTCAACTCACTAATCCTCTCTGACATCCTCATTTCCGTCTTTAGTAATTTGTCTATGATTCACACAACAGGCACTGATATACACTAATTTCCTAAACCCTTTATAGCTCATGCACCAAAGTTCTTTTGAAGTCCCCACTAGATTGCTTTCTGGTCAATGAACTAATTAGTTCATTGCCTTTTCGGAAATTCTGCACATATATTAGTGCCCACTAGAGGTTAATTAGTGCCAGGACTAATATTTTAACTTTGGGAGGTCAAAGTATAAAAGAAAAATAATATACAATTTAAAAATGAGAATTATATAAAGAAGATTCTTAAATAAATTAATATATGGAAGATAAATCCTATATCCAAAGTTAAAAACAAAACTTAAATAAAAAAAGACCCAATAATTGTTTCTCAATGAATTTCGACTTAATAATCTATGAAAATGTAACTTGGCATTCTTTTGAATCCTAAAAATTATCTAGGATTGAATTTGTATTAAATTTCATAATGATTTATCTAGACTCTAATTAAGTGTCTATTTGGTAATAGTTTATTTGGTTTTATGCTGAAAACTTTTTGTTGAAAAACGTGCTAAAAGCATACTTGTACTTTGTGTCTAAAATTTTAAAAAAATGTACAAAAAAGCTAAAAGTTAAAACTGAACCCAAGCAGGAGTCTTACTATTCTCTTACATGAACAAATTATGTTAGTAATGTATAAAGTTTTTTAAATAGGTTTATAATACATTACATAATCAGAATACCACTATAAAAGAGTCTAACTTTTGTAGTAGTAGCATGGGGTCTAACCTTTCTAATAAGTATTATTGTTTCGTCAAAAAAAATTTATTTTCTCATATCTTATGTAACACTAAATATATATATATATATATATATATATATATGGAAAAAATTGATGAACATGAATATGATAATGTGAGAAATATAATTTTGAGAAAATGAAAAACCAAACAATTTGACATGAACGTGCTTTGTTGAAACTACTTGATCGTATGTTCAGAGAGAGAGAGAGACCATCGTGATTAACCTCTACTTATTTTTTTTTTCAAATAATTGAAATTAGCTATTAACGAAAAAAAAAGAAAAAAAAAAAAGAGAAATGATATACTTTTCAATTATAAAGTATAAGATTTTTGTAGTTAAGAAAACATAATCATTATTAAGCTCAATAAAAAAAATTATATTAATTTTTTTAGTTAATTTTAATGACAACATGGAGGGACAAGCTCACTTCTAAATACTTGGGATTTGAGGATGAGTTAACAATGTTTCTTAAGATGATTGATGTCTTTGATATAGTAACACCACCTGTTTATTAACTAGAAATTTTCTTTAAGGATTTAAGTGTAACTTTGAAAATTTAAATTTAAATTTAAATTATATCGATACTATAATAATTTTCCTTTATACTATAAAAAAATAAAAAATAAAAAACTATACATGCCATATGATTAAAAAAAAAATTAAATAAAAAAGTTAGGAGGGTAGCACCGCTGGTCTAAATGTGATTCCCTCTGATCATTTGTGACATATATAAGCATTTCAGCTGGTATAGTGCAACCGGTTCCAATGTATTTGTGTATGAGTTGGACTACAAGTTGTGTGGTCAATGGTCATATCTTTCCCATCTTTGTCATATTCAGGAAACTTCCTTGTCATTTTCGTTATTATAAGTTTATAATATTTCTTTGTTAGAGAAGAATTATATACACAATATCTTCACAATAACTCATAAGCATTTAATTGTTATTGATTCTAATTTAAACCTATAAGAATACAATTATTTTTTATTCACCAATAATCATTTGTAGCAATCTGCCCTGCATGATTTGTTATGAAAATATTGTATCATAGCTTTATTTTTTTAACATCTACCATGGAAAATTGTACACATCTTTAAGCAACAAGTCTACATCTCAACAGAATAAAATCTAACCGATGGATAAAATAAAAATAAAAATGAAAAAGGGTGCACAACAAAAGGTAGCACGCTCGACTCTAGTCAAAAGGAGCAATGGTAATTATATAACTCTTTCTAAAGATAGGCTTTTGTTTATGAGAAATGCTAACGGATGTTCTTAAGGCAATGATTAATAATTTATCTAAATAAAATTTTTATGTGAAAAAAAGCAATTAATATTTTAACAGTTTTTTTCATTTTTCAGAAAAGTAATATCAAAACTTTCCTAAAATAGATTGCTAACCATTGCCCTAAGGGCACTTGTTACCTTATTTTGACAACCATTTTTTTTTTTAATTCTTAAAAAAAAAAACTATATATACAATATTTAATATTTTGACAGTTTTTTTTTATTCTTAAAAAGAAAATGCTATATATACAACATGTTTACAATAAATCTTTTGTAATATGTTGTTACTTGGTGGGTAAATAACTAATTTAAGTGGTGGATTCAAATTAAAATCAGTAACAATTAATCACACACACACACACATATATATATATATATATAACTTATTATAAAAATGTTATAAAAATATTATAAACATAATAATTCTTAAAAAAAACAAAGCACCCTCACAATCCCTTACTTCCATGGGGATTAGGAAAAAAAAAAAAAAATCAAGTGAACGTGCGTGAAGAAAGCATAGACAAATTATCATTTTAAGCAATACCAAAATTCCCTTTAAGCCATCATTTCATCTTCTCTCTTTTTGAACATTTCACTTTTTTGATCTCCCTCCCTCCCACCCATCCGGACCGCTGATAGCTGTATCCTTACCTTTTATACTTATATATATATATATAGTAATGCTATAACTATAAATTATTTTATAATATTTTTACAAATTATTGATGTGTCAAATTTTTACTATATTTTTTTTTATCTAAGCCCACTACTAATATTACATTTTTACTCACCAATAATTACTCACTAGTCACCACATCAACAATTTGTAAAAAAAATTTGTGGATTTAGCATTTTCCTTTTTTATAAGGTACTTTTTAGTACTTTTATTTCTTTTCCTTTCCTTCAATGACGGAGCTAAGTGGTGTTTTAGAAGGCTATAGTTTTCATAAATATAAAATTTTGTTTTGTTTTTTTTATTTTTTTTATTTTTTTTATGCTTCCTTTAAAAGAAAAGAATATTCTTTTGAAAAAATATTCTTACACTTTTGGGAGGAATGCTTCGGAATGAAATGAATGAGCGTTTCCTCGTAGATACTTTATTCACTACAACAAAATGTATTTTCAGTGAAGAAAAAATTCGTCACTAAAAGTCCAGTTTTTCGTCAATAAGGACCTTTAGTGACGAAATTGGTCTTTTAGTGACGAAACTCATTTCATCACTATAGCCCCGTCACTAAAAGTCCTGGTGACGAAAAATTTCGTCACTAAAAGTCCGATTTGATTTAAAAAAAAAAAAAAAAACTTTTAGTGACGAAAACGTTTCATCACTAAATGTTTTCCTCACTAAAAACACTATTCAGTGACGAAAATATTTCGTCACTAAAACTATGTTCGGGTACATATAACGACGAAAAAATTTGTCACTAAAACTATTTTTAAGAAAATCTAGGCACATGTAGTGATGAAAATTTTTCTCACTAAAACCATTTCTTACAAAAATTTGCTATATTTAGTGATGAAATTTTCGTCAATAATACAATTTTTTGTTGCTATATTTGTGACGAAAAAATTCGTCACAAAACTTTTTTTCTATTTTTATTTTTTTCATGGCTTTGATATTAACCTGAAACCTGTCATTACATTATTAAAACCTCACATTTGAATAACAAATTTATAAAAAAAGATCCATACATTCCATAAGTAAAAAAATAAAACAATTATCCAATTCAAACTCCTTCCATACAATTATACAATAATTGTTTGCAACACATAAAAGAACTCCAGATGTTTTTTAACAATACAAAAAGTATAGCATAATATAATTAGAAAGCTTAGCTCGCGCCTTTTGGTCCCTAGCTTGCTCCTCTTGGTACAATTGAAACCTTCTAAAACTTCATGTACTCTTGGAATCACTGCTTGATCATAAAGATCTCTTTGTTGAGTTGAGGGACCAAAAACCTACATATTACCACAAACAAAATCTTAGCATCTACCATCAAATATGAAACTAGATTCTCAAAACTAACATTGTTTAACATTTCTGACATACACGTTCAAGTTTTTTTTTTTTTTTTTTTTTTTTGCTAACATTAAGTGGGGGAGGGAGATTCAAACTCAAGTTCTGCTGCCTCTATAGAAAACTGGACAATGTACCAATGCCACTAAGTACAAGGCTCGTGGTGACATATACATTCAAATTGTAGGACTCCTTTATACTTTCCATTTCAGTGTTCGGATGTAAAGGTGTACATGGTGGCACATCATTTAATATTCTATTCTTACTACACCAAGGAATGAATACTTATTTTAGAGGACAAGACACCATGCACACCATTAAATGGACATTTTCCATTTCAAAGACAAATGAAGAGGAACCTTTTCCTGTAAAAAAAATTACTTAACAAGAACATGCCTCTTTACCTACTCATTTTACCATTTTCTATCCAATTTTTATGTATATAGCCCTTACATTAGATCACCTTGAAATAATGTGAAACCAAAGAATCCCCCATAAACAACTAATTAATCTTGGAACCTTAATTCTTGAAAGCAACAACCAAACAATTATAAGTAAATATTGAACCACACTTTGAAACAAACACCCAAATGTCAAAACATCAAAGTCTAAGTAAAACCCAATACCCCATTTGTGAAATTCTACTCATCACACTTTAACCCTCCTCAAAAAGTTCATACAATTTTCACCAATCTTAAAAATCTACTTCCCATATCATATATATACAAACTAAATGAAATGAATGAAGCAGTAGCTAATCTACTCATCACATTTTAACCCTCCTCAAAAGGTTCATACAATTTTCACCAATCTCAAAAATCCAACACAACCTACCTTATAACACCATGCAAGCCACCCGCTTACTCCAACACGATAACCCACCACAAAACCAATCACAAACATCACAAATATAGAGTGTTTACAAGTATTGAAATCAATTAAAGTACTATTCATCACATCTAATCAACAAGGTCCATTCACATTTGCAAGAAATTTAAAACACTTCTAATATAAATTTAAATCACCTTATAACATCATGCAAGCCACCTGCTTGCTCCAACACAACATACCACCACAAATCCAATTTCCAACATCACAAGTATAGAGTTTTATAAGTTTTTAACTAGAATTTACTTACTTTGCTCAAGCTAAGTTTACAACTTTCAGAAAAAATTCAAAGTTACTGCAAACAATGTGTATTTAGTCTACAAAAGAAAAGTTAAATTTATAAGTACAAAAGTTAAAGAAAAGTTAAACAAGCAGATAAGACAATAATTAGAACCGCTAATGAAGAAAGATATTTACAGGGGAATGAAAAGCTTGTAAGCAACCAAATGTCAGCACAAATATCTAATTCTTCAAAATCACTACCCCACATGAAAACTAGCAAACAAAAGCCACAATCCAGAAACAACACTACTTGTACTATAATGGAAAAATACTAAACAAAGTAGAAAACCCTAATCAACTTACTAATAACAAGAAATGGCTCCTACTATAAGAACACAATCAACTATAACCATAAATAGACTTCAATCAAATTACAAGGTTAGAGAAACATGGTTCCCTAGCAGAAGAAAATAATCAACCGGAATTAGACATAAAGAATGGGGGCGGCATTTTCCTTCAAATCAGATTCAAGGTTAGAGAAATATGGGCTAAGAAGAGGATGTGAATATGTGTGCAACAGTCATAAATGTAAAGCACCTTATCATATACTGTATATAATATATATGAGATTGAATTCGTCTAAGCCACAAAATAAAAGTCTAAAAAACCAAAAAGTAAGAAAATTAGGTACTAACTTCTCTGGTGTTGTATGTTAATTTTTTCAATTAAATTCAAACTCATGGTTACTTTGTACAATGCAACACAATCCATATGATATTTTGTAAAGATAGTTAAATTTTATACAATTATTTGTTTGAATTTAATTAAGAAATTTTAAGTAAAGGAGCTGTACTTAAACCTTCTAAAATTAAAAAGTCTCCAATTAATCAAAAAAGACAGAATTAATTTTTATCTTTTTTAAATTTTTTGCCTTTTTCTTTGCTCGCTTTTTTATATTTACAGAGATAAAGAAAAAGAACAGCAATAATATTAGAAGAAGGCACAAAATTAAATCTGACCCTCATTGTAATCTCTATTTCTTTAACAAAAAATAAAACGCCCCTTATAACTCCTTATTACAATTTCAATGTCTAAAATTTAAGTGATAAAGAAATAACAAGAAAAATCCAACATAATTTAGGCAAATGAGTAACTTTAACAAGCAAAAAGTTTGTACTTAAGCTCGTTCTAACACATATTTATGCCGAGAATAAATTTACCACAATATTAATACATACATATATATATATATATCTTCTACTAGTACTCTAATAAGAGTGTAAGGTTGAATTTTATCAATCATCTTATTGGCTTTATTCTGTGCCAAATTTGCTTGTATTTTAGCAATTAGTAACTCTATATTTAGGTGAGAATCATGTAAGGGGAGTGTGTGAGAGAGTGTGAAGAAATGCTTAAGATTGTGCAAAGAAGTAGGGGCTCGCGACTGGATCTCGCGGGTGGCTCGTGGCTAGCAAGCCACCATATAGTTGCACACATGCTAAGCATGCCAAAAGCTGAAGAGTTGTGCCAGCTGTTGCACTACAGGATAAAAGTTCCAAGTTGCCCAAGTTATTAGCTCGCGACTCAACCTAGTCGCGAGGTCGCCAGAACACTCTGTTTGGGAAAAACTGACTCTTCACATTCCTTCTCACCCTACTACATATATACCCTTATATCCACGATTTTGAGAGAGTTTCCAGAAAGAATTTTGAGAGAGAAACCCTAGAGAAAAACAAGATTGATTCATCCACAATCTTCATATAGAGACTCTTCAAATTCCTCTACTCTCTTCCTCTCCTTTGTCATATCCTTAAGAGGTACATTACCAAAACCTTTTCTCACCATACCCATATCTGTGAGGAGGCCATTTGGTGTTTGGGAAGCAGTTAAGAAGGGACCAATTTCATATTGGTAGATGCTATGGTCAAGTGGCGGAATCCGGTAAGCTAAAGAAGAAATAGGTTCGGCATAACCTCGTTGGAGTAGGAGCTTGGAGGGCTTAGGTACATTGGGTAGATTAGGCTTGGAGGGTCTTCTACTGTTCATGTATCCCGACTACATTCTTTAGTGGATTGTTTACCGCTTGGAGGGCGGCGGAAAGATTTTATGCCAAGGGCTTTGGTTTCCTCTTTGATAACACATTGAGTGTTGCCCTTGTGTTTGCATCTCTCTTCCCTTAATCTTTTCCATTTAATTTCTGCTATGGTTGTGATTTTATTTGATTTAGATTGTTTATCAATTCTGTGTTAAGCTTATGTTCATTTTCCACACATTAATTGTCTGATTTTACGCTTGAATTGATAATTTGTTAATTGGGGGTCTAAACGTTTAAGGTGTTTTATACACTTATTGAACTCTCAATTGGTATCAGAGTGGGTGTACTTGCTAGGGTTTGTATACCTAAGTGCGATCCCAGATCCTTTTGTTATGGATGCAGCTACGAAAAAGGCCATGCTGAATTGTGATTTAAATGTTTATGATAATGACTCTGTGAGTGTGTTTGAAGGGTGTCCTATCAATGAACTCTTGGAGTTATTAAAAACAAAGAAACATGTTAGGATGTTTATTCATATGTTGAAATATTTTGAGAATAAGAATCACATCTTACACAATAGCTTGTTTGAATCTAACTCTTTAATTAAGAAATACAAAAGAAAAAATAGTATATTGTGTGAGAAGGTTGATAATCTGAAAAAGAAAATTTAGTCTAACAGAAGCATGAAAATTGAAGATAAATTTATGTTTGAAGGTCAAGAATGTTTGTCTCATTCTTGTTTATTTGTGCACACCTCATTAAAGGTATTTAATTCATATTTGTGGTATCTTGATAGTGGCTGCTTTCGACATATAACAGGTGATAAATCACTATTTAAGTCACTTAAAGAGAAGGTTGGTGACTATGTGACGTTTGGTGATGGGAGTCATGCTTAAGTTCTCAGCAAAGGGACTATTGAGATATCGGGATTACCTTTATTGAAAGATGTTTTATACATCAAAGGGCTGAAGGTGAATCTCTTAAGCATCACTCAAATATGTGATGAGGACTTCCTTATTCAATTCTCAAAAAAGGGATGCATAATCATTAATGAAGAAGGGATTCAAGTCTTGGAGGAAAATAGGACTATTGATAATTGCTATGGAGTAGTTCCTATGACACCCATTTCATGTAGGAGTGTTTGTGTTGACATGTTGGAACTTCAGCATCATAGATTTGGGCATGCAAACTTCAAACAAGTAGCTAAAGTCTCCAAAATTGAAGCTGTTGAGGGACTTCCAAAGTTTGAAAAGGTGAAGAAGACTGTTTGTGGTGCATGCCAAATGGGAAAGCAAACAAAGACAAGCCATCACAAGGTGAATGTGATTGCTACTTCACGTTACTTAGAACTTCTTCATGTTGATCTGATGGGGCCTACAAGATCTGAAAGTCTAGGAGGAAAGAGGTACATTATGGTCATTGTTGATGATTTCTCAAGATACACTTGGGTTGAATTTCTTAGACAAAAATCAGAAGCATGTGAGAAATTGGAAAATCTTTGCAAGAGACTACAAAATGAGAAAGGGGTTCCTATTATCAAGATAAGAAGTGATCATGGCAAGGAATTTGAGAATGCAAGATTTAAGCCATTTTGTGAAAAGAATGGAAACAAAAGGGAATTTTCAGCCCCCAAAACTCCTCAATAAAATGGAGTGGTAGAGAGGAAGAATCGAGTGATTCAAGAGATGGCAAGTGTCATGTTACTAAACAAGCAAATTCCTCAAAAGTTTTGGGGAGAAGCTCTGAACACCTCATGTCACATTCATAATAGAGTGTTTTTCCGAGCAGGAACAAAAAAGACCGCTTATGAGATTTAGAATGGAAAGAAGCCAAGAGTCAAGTACTTTCAAGTGTTTGGAAGCAAGTGCTACATTCTAAATGATCGGGTGAACCTTGGGAAATTTGATGCAAAGAGTGATGAAGGCATTTTTCTTGGGTATTCTCCTATAAGTCGGGCATATAGGGTCTTCAACAAGAGAACTAAGACAGTAATGGAGTCCATCAATGTAAAAACTGATGATGACATAGTAAAGGTAGAGATGGTTGATGATGGAGAAATACCAAGCACCAAAGAACCCACTGATGAGATCGAAGCTCTTGACATAGAAGGTGAAGGACCTACACTGGAAGAAGAATCAACTCCCATGAACCCAAGAATGGTAACAAGATCAATATCCAGGACATCAAGTCCTCTCACTCTTCTGGAAGTTCATCATCCCATCTCTCGGAATGATGAAGTCTCCACATCAAAGAAGCCATCATCAAGAGTGACTAAGAACTATCCGGATAGCAACATTATAGGCTCTTTGGATAAAGGTCTTCGCCTTAGAAAAGGAAACATACTCTTGGCCAATCATGTAATATACCATTGCTACCTTGCTCAATTTGAACCAAAGAGGGTAGAAGAAGCTCTCCAAGATGAAAACTAGGTTGAGTCAATGCATGATGAGCTGAATTAATTTGTGAGAAATGATGTGTGGGAACTTGCTCCAAGGCCTGAAAATGTTCATGTCATTGGCACAAAATGGATATTCAAAAAACAAGACCGATGAATATGGGGAGATAATTTGGAACAAATCTCGGTTAGTAGCTTAAGGATACACTTAAGTAGAAGGAGTAGACTTTGATGAATCCTTCGCTCCTGTGGCCAGACTTGAGTCTATTCGAATTCTTATGTCCATTGCATGCATTATGAACTTCAAACTCCACCAAATGGATGTAAAATGTGCCTTTCTAAATGGATACCTGAATGAAGAAGTATTTGTTGAACAGCCTAAAGGATTTGAGGATTCTCACTTCCCTGATCATGTGTTAAGATTGAAGAAAGCTCTTTATGGCTTAAAACAAGCTCCTAAAGCTTGGTATGATCGGTTTACTCATTACCTTCTGGAAAGAGGATTCAAAAGGGGATATGCCGATTGGACTTTGTTTGTAAAGAATGATGAAATTACCTTCTTGTGGCTCAAGTATATGTAGATGACATAGTATTTGGAGCTACCATTGATGATAGGGCTATAGAATTTTCTGAAGAGATGAAGAAAGCATTTGTGATGAGTATGGTGGGGGAACCTACATTTTTATTGGGTCTTCAAGTCAAAAAAAAGAAGGCATATTTGTGTCACAAGAAAAGTATCCTAGAAACATTGTCAAGAAGTTTGGACTAGACTCCAAAAAGCATGCCTCCACTCTCATGAGTTCGTCTACAAAAATGAATGTTGATTCTTCCGGGGTGGAAGTGAGTCCAACCTTGTATAGGAGTATCATTAGGAGTCTTCTATATCTTACAACTAGTAGACCAGATATTGCATTTAGCATTGGTGTTTGCGCTAGATATCAAGCTACTCCAAAGGAATCACATCTGACTGCAGTGAAGCAAATTATACAATATATCAATGGAACTCCAGATTATGGGTGTGGTATTCAAAGGATTCAAATGCATGCCTTGCCGGTTATTCAGATGCAGACTGGTTGGTAGTGTGGATGATAGAAAGAGTACTTTAGGGGGATGCTTCTACCTTAGTAACAATCTCGTCTCTTGGATGAGCAAGAAACAAAATTTCGTGTCTCTCTCTACAGCTAAAGCAGAGTACATAGCCACTGGAAGTTGCTGCACATAACTCCTTTGGATGAAGAAGTTACTTCATGACTATGGGATTCCTTAAGATACTATGTGTGTTTTCTGTGATAACACCAGTGCCATTAATCTCTCTAAAAACCCAATTCAACATTCAAAGTCTAAACACATAGAGATACTGAAAGTTCAAAAACGTGTATAAACACCTTTGAACGTTTAGACCCCCAAATAACAACTTAACCAATTCAAAAAATATGTCAAACAACTAGTGTGCGGAAACTTAACATAAGCTATAATATGGAATTGGTAAAAACTATCTAAGTCGAAATAAAACACAATCCACAGCAGATAATAAAAAGGCAAAGATAGAGAGAAAGGAATATGCAAACACAAAGACAACACGCGATGTGTTATCGAAGAGGAAACTGAAGCCCTCGGCGTAAAACCTCTCCGCCGCCCTCCAAGCGGTAAACAATCCACTAGAGAATACAGTTGGGATACATGGACAGCAATAGACCCTCCAAACCTAATCTACCCAGTGCACCTAAGCCCTCCAAGTTTCTTACTCCAACGAGATTGCGCCGAACCTTTTTCTTTTCTAGCTTCCCGGATTCCGCTACTAGACCGTAGCATCAACCAATGAAGATTGGTTCCTTCCTAACTGCTTCCCAGAAATCCAAACAGCTCTCTCACAGTAATGATAATGGTGAGAACCAGGTTTGGTATAATGCCTCTCTAGGATTTGACAATGGAGAGGAAGAAAGTTGAGGAATTTGAAGAGACTCTAATGTATAGATTGTGGGTGAATCAATCTTGTTTTTTTTTAGGGTTTATCTCTCAAAATTCTCTCTAGAAGCTCTCTTACAATCGTGGGTAAAAGGGGTATTTATACTGGAGTGGGAGAGGAATGTGAAACGTCAGGTTTTACAAAACAGGGGTAGCTCGCGGCTTAACCTCGCGGCTTGACTAAGTTGTGAGATCCAGTCGCGAGATAACCGTATGACCAGTTGTCTTGTTTTGTCCTGTAGTGCTCCAGCTTGCATGACTGTTCACCTTCCAGCATGCTTGGCACGTGTGATGCGTCTGGTGGCTTAAAGCAGCGAGTCACCCGCGAGGCCAAGCCGTGAGTCTCTGTTTTCTTGCACACTCTTGAGCAATCTTCACTCTATCTCACTCACTACCCTTACATCAAACCCACTTAAATACAGGGTTACTAAATGCTGAAATACAAGCAAATTTGGCACGGAATAAAGCCAATTAGATGGTTGAATAAATTCAACCTTACAGATACGTTATCATTTCATTCAGGATTTGGTGGAAGAAAAAGTTGTATGTCTTGAATTCATACACACAGACAATCAAAAGGCTAACATCTTCACCAAGCCTCTCGATGGTCCACGATTTGAATCCCTCCGTAAGACCATTGGTGTTGGTACAATCCCTTGACTCTCTTGTGTGCTATGTGCTTCACCACTTTATATTGAGTTAATTTGTTAGTAAGGCACACACTTCTCTGCTGGCTATCTGTGTAGCATTTTTGTTTATTTCCTTTGTTGTCTTTACCAAATTTCTTTGGTCAATCTTTTCTTTCTTGTGTGTCAAAAATCTAAAAACCACATAAAAAATAGAAAATCCAAAAAGATTGATCGACATTGTTGAGTTTTGTCTCAAAATATGTTGTACCTTGTACCTTTATGCAAATGGCTTTGTACATTTATGAGCATAGCTTGCTCCTTTTGCACTTATATCATTGTGGGAGAAATTTTGAAATCTTTTGTGACTGTTGTAAATAGATCTTCAACCTTGACATGAATGATTAGTGAATGGTTTTGTTGATCTTGAAACATGCATAGACTTGTGTCTATATATCTTCCCACACTTTATTTTATTGTTTTTGCTAAAAGAGCTCACCAAATGTAAATCTCCAAATAAAAAAAGATATTGAGCTGCAAAAGCCTGTCGCATATACTTGTATTTGACTAGGAAAAAGGGTAAGCGACCAAAATATTAAAAGTGTATGATGCCCAAAAAGCCAAAGGCTAACTCATCAAAATGAAATATCAAAAATTTTAGGCATCGATCTCAATATGAGATGTGTTGATTTAAATAGATCAAATGTCATGTCAAACATGGAGCCAAATGAAAAGCTTCAATGTTATTGTTCTTAAGCTTTTGTGGGAGGTCATATATGCATATTTTTATAATGGAGATGGATCACATTATCTAGTGCTAGTTTTGTATGTTTTGATTGAATTGATCATTGAAGATTCACTTTAGACTAAAGACTATCTCATCTTTGATATTCACATACACATGTCTATGTTCAATGAATGCCATATTCATTCGTATGATTGTACTTGATTAAATGTGTTTTCACATGCTCTATCTTTGTTGATCTATCACAAAAAGATTTTTGAGTGTTTTAGTTGTTTTTGGAAAGTACTTTGTTTTTGCAAAAATTGTCAAAATTTCAAAAAAAAATGTTTTACCCTGTTCTAGCGACTTAGTCGTGAGTAGAACTAGTCGCATGCCCCAATCACGAGTCCATCACAGAGATTCTTCACGACTCACTGGCGATTCATTGGAGGGTAACTGCTTCAATCGCAAAAAAGACTTAGAATATTTTTCAAAATTTGGATTTTCATGCTTTCGCGGCTCAGGTTGGCGACTTGTTTGCAAGTGGAAGGCCCAGTCGCGAGGCGTACACAAAGATTTTTGCAGCTCAGTTCGCGACTCTCTCGTGAGTGGAACTTCCAAATGCAGAAAACACTTAGAAATTTTTTCCAAAGTTTTCTTCTTAGTGTTCTGGCGGCTGGTCCTAGCGACTTGCACACGACTTGTCTCAGTCACGAAAATCGCGTGTTTTGGTCAAACTTGGTCAGTTTTTAAAACCTTTTCAGTTTTCCCTCGAACATTTCTGACTGTTCATCTTCTTCCTCACCTGACACACTCTCAAAATCATTGTCTCTCTCTCTCGAACATCCTCCGTTCTTGCATCATTTCATCATTCAATCTTCAAGGAAAGCTTTGGGTCTTGTCTCTTACTCATTGTCTTTCACATTTACTACATATTCATCTTGGATTGTATATTTCTTCTGATATCTGTATATCTCTTGATTGTACATGGCTTTATGTTTTTCTGGTGAAATCTTTGTGTGATTTTTTGTGGTTATTTTCTAATCTACTTTATCTTGAGTTAATATTAGGTCATTAGTGACACACACACACTCATTGTCAGGTTTAGCACATTCATCTCCAGTTTTTAGGGTTTTCATCATTATCCTTGTTTTAGAATTGACCCATTGCTAATAATGTTTGTGGTTTTGTGGGGTTTCTTTCTTTATGAAATACGATGCAAAGTGAAAATATCTACATTTAAGAGAGTAGCTGTGAAAGGAGGTAGTAACAAGGGGAAGGAGCCTGTCATTGATGTTGATGACCTCTCACCTAGATCAAAAAGGACTCGTTCACCATCAAGAGTGTTCAATCCCACCAAGTTCAGATCCTATGCTGCATTTCAGACTCATGAGAATTACTTTAGAGATGCTACACCTTTACTTGAGAGGGTTGTTGATCAATCGTCACTTTTTGACACCGACATCCCAAAATGGTTTGCCCATAAGGATTGGAATTACCTTCTTTCCGACCTTAATGTCTCCTATGAGAATTTGGTAAAAGAATTTTATGCCAATGCAATTGTGGAAGGTGGAGAACTCAACTGCTGTGTTAGAAGGAAAAGCTTCTCAGTCTTTCCCGCATATTTGGCAGAGATCCTTCACATCAACAAACCGATGCTCAAAAACTCACCGGTTTATGATAATCTATGTCCAGGCGAAGAACTTTTTTGGGATGGTCTTGGACAGGACTTGGAATTCCGATCCAATGGAAACTCCGTCAGTGTTTCTTCTCTCCTTCCAAAATTGAGAGTACTTACAATAGCCATGTTTCACAACCTGTACCTTTTATCTAGCATAGGGTATATGAACCTTAGACGTGCCCTGTTTCTTCATGACCTAATCTCTAATGTAGAGATTGACATCTGTGCTCATATCTTTCACCATCTGTGCAAAACGGTTCTACGAACTGAGTCAAGGATATGCATTCCTTTTTGCTATCTCATTTCTAGAATTTTGAAGCTTAAAGGGATTCGACTAATAGATGATGACTTTCCCTACACAAAACCAAGTCCAATCACCATGCGTACATTCAACGCTAGTATTGTTCATAGTCGAAAGAAAGTCAAATCAGAAACTTGCACACCTCCCAGTGGTTCACACTCCAGCTCATTCTCCTTTGACGACAAACTCGACAACATTGTGACATCTGTCCACAAATTGACCACCAATATGTCCGGACTCACATCTATCTTACATCATCACAGCATTTGGTGGGATATGCAATTCACCTCCTTACAGGCTCAGTTGGATCAGATTCAGAGGAAGCTAGAAGAAGATATAGACTAGCTATTCCATGACAAAAAGGGGGAGATGAAGTTTATAGGGGGAGAACAAGAAAGGAGGAGAAGACTATCAAAGGGGGAGATTTCAGCAAGCAGGCTTATGTTTAATATTTATGTTTATCTTTTTGCCTTTTATTAGTTTATGCTATTTCAGTATTTTATGGAACTTGTTTATGGTTGGTTTGTGCCCATGTTGCTTTTGTAAGCTTTTAGAGTTTGTTTCTTTGAACTTGTAGGCTTTTTTGGTCTATACCATGCTTTGCAGCCTTTATGTTCTATTGCCAATACTTTTAGCTAAATGTTATGCATTTTCTTTAAGTATTCTCACTCTTGTGCCATTGTAGGATTTTGTTCCTAGATGCATATACTTTAAGTATTGTGCATTGGTTGAGTATTGGGCATGCAAGTGATTTGCATTGAGTTTATTAACTTATATGTCTGGATGTTCACTCCAAGTGTGAATAAACATTGTGGTCACTATTTTGTAGTGATAGCCTGGTTTATTTCTCATTCCATTTTGCTTGATTGCTTTGTACTTGCCTCATATGCATTACAAGTTTTCTGCATACAATGATCAAATTGTGTTGTTGTGTTTCAGGAGTTAATTGTTCATATGATTCGAGAGCTTATCAAATTCTAGAGTTTGGTGTGAGTGAGTTTTGTTCAACTGTTCCCAATTCACATATTAAGTCTAGAGTTTGTTTTAAGGTTTTGTCATGGAACAGTCAAAGGGGGAGATTATAAGGTTGAATTTTATCAACCATCTTGTTGGCTTTATTCCATGCCAAATTTGCTTGTATTTTAGCATAACCCTGTATTTAGGTGGGAATCATGTAAGGGTAGTGTGCGAGAGAGTATGAAGAAATGTTCAAGATTGTGCAAAGAAGCGGGGGCTCGCGATTGGATCTCACGGGTGGCTCGCGGCTTGCAAGCCGCCAGATAGTTGCACACATGCCAAGCATGCCAAAAGCTGAAGAGTCGCGCCAGCTGTTGCACTACAGGACAAAAGTCCTAGGTTGCCCAGGCCGTTAGCTCGCGGCTTAAACTCTCGACTCAACCCAGTCGCGAGGTCAAGTTGCCAGAACACCTTGTTTGGGAAAAACTGACTTTTCACGTTCCTTCTCACCCTACTATATATATATATATATATATATATACCATTCTACTCACAATTTTGAGAGAGCTTCCAAAGAGAATTTTGAAAGAGAAACCCTAGAGAAAAACAAAATTGATTCATTCACAATCTTCATATAGAGACTCTTCAAATTCCTCTACTCTCTTCCTCTCCATTGTCATATCCTTAAGAGGTACATTACCAAAACCTTTTCTCACTATTTGGTGTTTGGGAAGCAGTTAAGAAGAGACCAATTTCGTATTGGTAGATGCTATGGTCAAGTAGTGGAATTCGGCAAGTTAAAGAAGAAATAGGTTCGGTGTAACCTCGTTGGAGTAGGAGCTTGGAGGGCTTAGGTATATTGGGTAGATTAGGCTTGAAGGGTCTTCTGCTGTTCATGTATCCCAACTACATTCTTTAGTGGATTGTTTACCACTTGGAGGGCAATGAAGAGATTTTACATCAAGGGCTTCGGTTTCCTCTTCGATAACACATCGAGTGTTGTCCTTGTGTTTAAATCTTTCTTCCCTTAATCTTTTCCATTTAATTTCTACTACGGTTGTGATTTTATTTGGTTTAGATTATTTATCAATTCTGTATTAAGCTTATGTTCATTTTCCGCACATTAATTGTTTGATTTTAAGTTTGAATTGGTAATTTGTTAATTGGGGGTCTAAACATTCAAGGTGTTTTATACACTTATTGAACTCTCAAAGAGCAAGCATAAACTTATTGTGGCTCAATAACTCTGAAGACAAAGGACAACTCACAAAATCAATATGAGATTGGTATAAAGAAAATTTTGCTTTTGTAGTATAATTTTCAAACAAAAATCACCCAAAAAAAAACTATTCTTAATGTCTTCCATATAATGCTCGGATTTCTCATTCTAATAGCCATTAAACACATTCAAAATCCAATCTTAAATCCAATCTTTTTTATTGCTTAACACTACTGAAACCCTTAAAAATCAAACTCTATTCAACAATCCTTCAAGATATGATCAATAAATCAAATTTAGTCCTAAATTCCTAGAGATCCTACATTAAAATTGCTATCATAGTTCATTAAAACCTCGGTCCATTATTCCTTTCGAGCTTCATTGCTGGCACAATAACCTAGCCTAAACTAAATTAATCCTAATTCAATAGCACAAAATTAAAAAATGTGATTAGTAGATAAAAGAATACAATGACATATTTAAAGAGAGAAAACCTTCAATGGTTGGTGTAATACCCGGAAAAAATAAAATAAAAGGAGGGGTATTTAAGTAAATTTGTTATGGGGTCAACTTTTATAATTAATATTACTAAGGGGTTTTTTTAGAAAATAAGGTTGAAACCCTAGTTTATATAGTCTAATTTTAAGTCAGCGTATACTGACAGATGTTTTGAGAGAGGAGACTACCCAAAATACTGAAGTAGAGAAGATTTGACTGCACAATAGAGGTAAGAGCCTAAGAATCTTTTTCTTGTCCAATCTAAGCTTTATTTGGAATTAGAGTAATTTTTATATGAGTATTTTGGCCAAGAAGTGAAACTATTTAAAATCTCTAATGAATTTTTCGAACTGAACGATCAAGGGATTAAATCATATTCTTGGTACCTGTACTGTCTTGATAATAGTTGGGAATTCTTTTTCTATGCCTCAGTTGCGTTAAATGTAGATGGGTATGCAGAAGGTTAGGCATGGCCATAGTGGGTCAGATTCTGCACAGTTCCACTTTAAGGAATTGTACCCAAAATTGATAGAGTTGGGAAAATACAAAAGTCTAGTAGTATAGGTTTGAGGTTTGACAAGCCAAAAAAAAAATATAAAAAAAAAATAAATAAATAAGAAGAAGAAAAGGTGTACGTAACAGTGTATTTGTTGAAGATGGGTGAACGACCAAATAAAAAAAAAAAAAAATGGAAAACACGTGTACCTGACATGTTCCTTTCCTTTAACAAATGACTTTTACCCTTTATGCATATTATCCTAGGGATTACTAGTGGTAGAAAGTAAGGATATATATATATATATATATATATATATATGAATAAGTGGATTTTTGCTTTGAGATAATAGTGAAAAAAGTATGAGATATTTTTAACCACCACTCTTCTAGCCGAGTATCATTTTAAGTTTTCCTTAAATTAATTGATTATTGAGTATAGTGCTTGAAAATTGTTTAGGTGATATCTAAGGAATTTAGAGAAAGTGTTAGGAAAAAGATCCTTGTGGTGAGTTAGCTAAGGTAAGTAACCTTATCCTAATGAGTTTTATTTTCATATTTTAGCTACTGAAAATTGTTTACAGTTGTTACTATTTATTTCTATTGTATTACTAATTTCAAGTAAAGAATAAAGAAATTTCACAAATAAATATGAGCATTGAATATATGATTTATTTATTTAATTGTTCCTTTAACTATATTGATTTAAAGTACAGAATATAGAAATATCATAAATATATTTGAATACTGAAAATATGATTATATATGATTATGGATAAATTGACTATGAATTGATTTTGATACCCAAATCAATGGGGGTTATTCATTGGTATTCTGATACCCAACCAATGGGGGTCATTCATTGGTATTCTGATACCCAAACCAATGGGGGTTATTCATTGGTACTCTGATACCCAGCCAATGGGGGTTATTCATTGGTATTCTGATACCCAAACCAATGAGGATTATTCATTGGTACTCTGATGCCCAGTCACGGAGATATAGCGTGACCATAGTCATAAGATTGTTAAGAATATGAATTACGTTTGAGTATTTGAACTAATTTGAGTCTTTAAAACTGCTTATGTATTTTTAGAACCTATTGTGAGTTATAGCTTTTGATATATGAAAAAAACTAACTACTTCCTAAACCATCTATGATATATTGTAAGATTAAAGTATGTGATCTATTTGTAACTCATTATTTTAAGACTATGAAATTTCTTTAGTTATTTTTGAAAACCCATAGCATAGTATAATTTTTGAAGATTCATATTACATCTTATTACTTCACAGATCTATTGTTGGATAGAACTTAATTGGATTTTGGTTACTTATTGAGTTGTCAACTCACCCCCCCCCCCCTCCCCTCTTTCTCCTTTCAGATTTTGATCAGGAAGAGTAGCATATGTTTGGGCTTCCGCTGGGATGTGTGCATGAGTGAAGTTTAGGAAATTAATGGAATAAGTTTTGAACTTTTATGTTTTAAGATTACCATTTGTGTAATCCTTCAGACTTAAAGGATTTAGTTTATTTTTATTTGATGTTGGAAGATTATTATTTGGAGATCTTTTGAGAATTTCTTTATTGAGGATATTTTAAAAATTTATTGATGAAATTTTTCTTAAGGATAATTATTTAATTGTTTAAGAGGGCCTTACACACTTGTAGAGTGTAAACTTTATAAGTGTGTGGCTGTTGTCACATGCCTAGCTCTTTTTGGGTTCGGGGCATGACAGTTGGTTTAGAGTTGTCTCCAAACTTCTTTTCGAAAACCACAACAAGAGACTAATTTCTTCTTGTACTTTTCTCTGAAACCAAACAAGAAACATTAGATATAATAAGCAAAGCACTAAAAACCTAACCTTTCAAACAAAAATAGCAACAAAACCACAACAAGAGACTAATTTCTTCTTGCACTTTTCTCAGCCACCAAACAAGAAACATTAGACATAATAAGCAAAGCATTAAAAACCTAACCTTTCAAACTAAAATAGCAAGAAAACCATATCAAGACACTAACCAAACAGAGACAAAGTACCCAAAAAGAGAAAACTAGAAAACCTAAAGAAAAACTCACTAGTGCTCAATCACAATGGTTTTCGTCCCTTCCTCGACTAATTGAAGCGTCATGAATGTTCGGCGAGCTGAAGCTTTGCCATCGACGACACTTAAGCGTTGCGATCGGTGCCCGGTGCCAATGGCGATGCTTAAGCGTCACGATTAGTGCCAATCACCAATAGCTACGCTTAAGCGTCATGATAAGCGCCGATCACCAACGGCGACGCTTAAGCATCACAATGGCGCCAACGGTGACACTTAAGCGGAGCGATCGGCGCCAACGGCAGCATGGGAAGCTCAATTGGCGGTGATGGTTGAGATTAGGTGAAGCGGCTGTGAGGTATTGAGTGAGGGAAAGAGAGAATTAAGTAAGGGAAGGAAAATAAAGTGGGAAAAGTTAAAAAAAGGGGGGCTGAAGTGTTTTAAGTATTAAACTTTTAGTGACGACTTGTATGTCGTCATATAGACTACCTTTAGCGACGAAAATTTGGATTCATCGCTGATACTCCATCTGATTTTATGTTCTTTTTTTTAGTGACAACTTATTTTCGTCACTGTTTGTCACATTCAGCGACGAAATGAGTTTCGTCACTAATAGTGTTCTTAGCAACACCTTTAGTGACGAAAATTTTCGTCACAAAAAACTTAAACTTTTAGCGACGAAATAATTCATCGCTGTAGATGAATTTAGTTTGGTGCCTACATTTTTGTTTGGCGCCTTTAGTTCAACACAACATATAGTGACAAAATTTAATTTTCGGCACTAAAAGTTACTAACTTTTTTATAAATAGTGACAAAATATAAATTTCGTCACTATATGGTACCTTTTTGTGACGAAAAAATTTTCCTCACTAAAATTCATCACTAAAAATACATTTTGTTGTAGTGATTCCTTCCTATTAAATTTCCAAAGAAGTGAAGAAATAGAATATTCTTTAAAAAAAAAAAAAAAAAATTCAATGCATTCTTTTCCTCCTCCAAAATGAATTGTAAATCATGATAATTATCCTTTAAATTAGGGGTGCACATGATGTGGTGTTAGCGTTAAATGAATATTTTGCACCGCACCCTAGGGCTAGTGACTTAGTGTCTAAAAATTTCATAATAAGCCATATCATGGAAGGGTACTTGCCCATAGACACCCAATTTTGCAACTTATTTTCAATCTAATATGAAGGATGAAATGGTAATTTTGTACTAAAAGATAGCATCTTAATTATGGCCGTTGGATCTACAATCACTCATTTTAAAATGACATTGACATCATGTTGAATAAAATGACTAGCCATTAACCTTAATTAGACTACCAAATCAAAAGATATCAAGAAAACAAGTTTTAATGAGTAATGATGCATCCACACTAATGAGCCTAACCACACATGACTATGAACTATTAATTTTGATTGGTTCAATTTTAGTAAATTTTTTTTTTTAATTAACTATGTCATAATCTCACTATTTTAGGCTAGGACATTTGGTGAGTTTTCGTGCACATAGTCACTTCTATTCACCCACATTAATAGTTGGTTCTAGTTAGCTTAACTAGTAAAATCTCTGATGATTGAATAAGAGATTTGGGGTTCAATCTTTGCCTACGCCAAAGACTGATTGGTGTCTTGGTTTGTTGATATAAGAGCTATCATTAGAAGTGGATGCAATAAATGAAAACTCTCTTTTAAAAAAAAAAAAAAAATCACCCACATTGATGCACTTTTAATATTTTCGTCGACATAAATTTTTATTAATTATTTTGATAAATATATGAAGTCATAATGTTAGATTAATGTTGAATGGGTTGATATCCTTAGGAGAATCAAGAATTAATTGCAAATTCGACCAAAAAGAAGACAGAAAGGCTAACTTGGGAGCAAGTAACAATCAGTTTCGCCCTCTTTTCAAAATTTAATTTTCCCTCACCCCTTTTTCCTTCTACTCCAAATTTAATGCACTGGTTCAAGAATTCTCCACTTCCTATTACAAAAAGGGGCTAGTCCTTCTTTACAATACACCAACTCCTCTCTTCTCCTTTGTTATGGTGAAGTAGAGCAAATGTTTGTCATCTATGGTCTTACTAAGATTCAAGTTTCTTCCTTTCCTAAGTCCTAAGGAAGTTGAGCAAGTGTCTGTTATCACTTGGTCTTACTGAGATTTGAATTTTGAGTGAGCAAGATTCTACCTTCCCATAAGAACTACCAAAAGCCTCCTCCTCCACGTTGTTGAATTTTCATGCAGGTATACTTTCTTCCCTAAACTTGTTCACTTATGTTGTTATGATATTTATTTAGACCAAAACATGCTAAGTTAGAAATATGTTTTTTTTTTTTTTTTATGCTTGAGTTTTCTTCACATGTTCTTGGTTGTTCTTCACATGTTCATGCATGGACTAGCCTTAACAAATAAGTTCACTTCATATGAGATGTAGGTTGCCCTAAACAAAATGGCAATGAAGTTACAAGAGCTATGTTGTCATGCTTAAATTTAATCATACATATATCACTTTAATTCCTAAGGTGCGAATCTCATAAGTGGTAACATAATTTAGACCCTTGGAGTTTTGTGTAACGTTATCTATAAGCTCATATAAAAAGTCTTGGTTTTGGATTGAAGGCCTAAAGGTCGATATCATGCCCCAAACCCAAAAGGGTTCAAAGCATGAAAAACCAAGCCTTCAAGGGAAACTATACAAGATTTTTTTTTTTCTCTTTCCATTTGATGAAGTAAATAAATATATTGATCTCTCCACAATACAATTTAGAGTTCTATGACACATTTAGAAGCAATACAAACTACAAATTATGTGTCTCCAAATATACATAAGAATCCAATGCTCCAAATAAAATAAACACAAAGTCATGATCCTCTCTAAGATATGCAACCTAAACAAAAAAGCTAAGCCTACCACACCCAATGCTAACAAACCTCAAGAGTCAAATCTCTAGTAGTATTAGCTATGGCCTTGATAAAATTAGTAAGCTTAGTCACCAACAATTTATAGCACAAATCTCCCACTTAGCATAGTACTCCAATCACCACCAATAAACTAAGCTCCATGCTCAACGTATAGCTAATTTATCTGTAAAACTGGGAGAATGGGGTAAGCTAAAGCCTAATAAGTAGCATAATTAATGGGGGTGGGGGAAATACAAGTTTAATGATAATGAGAATTTTACAAAACATATTATAATTTGGAAATTTTCATTTAATTTATGCAAAATCAATTTCATCAACGACATGACAAGAATGATAGAAATAAAGTAGCACCAAGCTTCCCAAAATAACTATGAAACTATATTTTATTCACTATGAGCCATAAAAATATCCAATACCATTTCAAAACTAGAAACCTCACCCAAGGTGTCACAAAGATGGAAATGTCACCAAGACATCATACTGCCATAGATAGGTCAGAACCCAAACACACTAGCATGATATGTACCTCTTTTGGCATGTGGTCTATTGGCCCTGCCTAGCCTCACCCACACCCTTAAGAATTTTCCTATCCCTTCCATGGGCAGTAGGGAATAACGTGCCATGTAGTACCTCTTTTGCATATGGTCTCTTGGCCCTGCCTAGCCTCACTCACACACTCAAGGATTTATCTCTTCTCCCTATAGGTAGTAGGGAATGATGTGTCACACAGTACCCCTTCTGCATGTGGTCTGTTGGCCATATGGGCAGCAGCCTCACCCACACTCTTAAGGATTTACTCGTGTCATGCAAAGAGGGAGCCTCCAACATGGCTTGTCGTCATGAAGCTGGGGTAATCACACGTCACAAAGACGGGGAAATCACCAACATCGTTGCACAAAGGCAAATCCACATCAAAAGCTCACCAGTTAAATGTATTCAAAATATATAGTTTGCTTCCAAGTATTTTCAAAAAATATTTCAATAACAAATATCAAAAATATTCTTAAAGTCCTCAAAACCATTTCTTGTCAAAAATGTTTTGCATCAACTTTCACAGTTATCAAAGCATTTTTAATTTTTCCAATATACAATAAAATCCATGAATTCCATTCTCAAGAATTTAATCAAAGATGCTAGTCTTTTCCATGCTAACAAATCATGCATTTCACCATATGCAATAAGAAATACGACGCAATTAGAAATATGACACAATTTCAATGCCTCATGTGTTTCCACAAATGATTAACAATTATAGTACAAATAGTAAATTTTAGGAAAATCCTAAATAATGTTCCAAAATGGTTATAACCATAAAACAATTGAGTGCAATAATGATTCATTTTCAAAAATCCATTTAAGAAGCCACTTACCTCAGAAAGCCAACTGATTTTACCTCAATTGGGCATCACAAAATCAACCAATCCAGTCAATAGGTCCATCACCTAGAATCTCGAAACCTAGAGACATAAGGATCAAGCCTATTAATAACAAGGCCTATCACAAAGTTTACCATCACATTTGTCTCCAAAATAAAAAAGGATCCCCTAAATTAAATCAAAGACACTAAAGCCTAGCTTGCCCAACCTAAGACAAGTACCCATTCCCAAATGGGAACCAAGCGAGCATACAAGCTCATAGTGCCACAACACAAAACCAAAGCATTTTAATTCTCCACTACAAGCAATGTGCACATATAAACATAACATAAAATACATCAATTCAAAAGGTTACTAAAGTACAAAACGTGTATCAAGGAAAATGAGAACAACAATCATTAGACATGCAATCAAAAGGATTGTTATATAAATAGATTAAGAACTATCAAAGTAACATAGCATAGCCAAAAACAAATGAACTAACTACAAGAATTAATCTTAGGAGAAGGAGTAGAGCTGTGAAGAGGTTTCTTACCAAAATCTTTATTCCAAAAGCTTCCACCACAAAAAGAATAATGAAAGGGGCCATGGTTTGTGTGAGTAATGAGAGATGAAAGACCCCTTATTTTCATTGTGTTAAGCTCAATGTCCAATTTGGTAATGAAGTGAAGTGTGAAAATCAGAGAGAGAGAGAGAGAGAGAGGGAGAAGATGGTTTGGCCATCCAACAAAAGAGAGAGAGAGAGAAGAGGGCTGGGAGGGTGAGATGCAGATAACATACGGATATAAGGGGTGGGGGGTTTTGGACCACTCGAGGCTCCGTTTAGGAGGAGGGAATGGAATGGAAAGAATTTTTTAGAAGATTCTTCTCTCCCTCTTGTTTGGGAGTTTTAACGGAGGGAATGGAAATTTTATTCCCTTGTTTGCGAGTTTAGGTGGGAGGGATTGGAATGGTTAGTAGGGAATACTCATTCCCTCCTTTTCCCTCAAAGTCTTAAATTTTTGTTCCTTAAATTGGGAGGAATAGGAGGGAATGGATTTAGGTTTAATAGAAATTTTATTGAAATTCCTAAATTACCCCTTGAATCTTACCCCTTTTTATTCTTAACCAACTGTACCAATAGTTTTGCTCTCTCTTTGTTGCTCATTCTTTCTCACACTACTGCTAATCTCAACTAGCCATACCCAACTATGAGTTTTTCAATTGTTTTGATTTCATTGATCTGTTTACTATTAAAAAGTTTTTCAATTGTTTCAATTGTTTTGCTTTTATTGATTTTTTTTTCTCAACTAGCCATACTTAACTCTATGTATTCTGCTTGTGCATGTGTTCTTAATTCCTATCATTGATGCACAAGTAGCATTAGGTCAACATAGTGCAGTTTGTTTCCTTTAAATGATACATGTAGTGTTTTTATTTTTTTTTCCTTTCATTCCCTTGTTTTCGGTATGCTAGAACAGGGTTCATACTCTTGTGTAATACATGTGCTTTAATTTAATTTTGGTGATGATACCAAAAAATGTTAGTGAGTCACACAGTCTTCACATGATCAAGACAATACCTGTGCAACACAGAAAAAGAAGACCTGAGGAGAGTACCAATTTGGTACCGACCGAAGACCCTCTGAAGGTTAAGTTAGAGAACTTTCATAACTCTAGAGTACCAGAGCTGGGTAAATTATACGTACCTTGTTTTCTAAGGGCCTTGGGCTTTTATAATAGTGTAGAATCGGCTTTTGTTTCTTGTATAGGAAGATGTTTTCCTTATGAGGAAGATCCTTATAAATGTGTGTATATTGTGGGATTCTTTCCATGTTGGGATTCCCTTAACTAGAGTTAATTGTGGGGCGCAAGATATTTCTATGTGTGGTTTACCCAAGTCATGTGAGTGCCACATGGCCTTGGTATCCGTCGGTCTTGGGCCTAAGAACCCAGAATCCATCCATATAAAGGGACTATCTATCTATTATGGAGAGGGGTCCATCCATCATGTGGTCTATCCATCCATCGCTCCATTCGTTGCCTTACTCCCAACGGCTCACTAATTCAGTACCATTAGGTTTATTTAAATGGATCCAACATCCTCGATTTTTATCCCCTTCATTTCGTATGCTGGAACATGCTAGAACAGGGTTATATCAATAAAAGCTTTGGGTAGACAATAGAGAACATGCTAGAATATGCAGGATCCTTATCAATATTACTTGTTGGTGGTTAAATTAAGTTCATTAGTTTTAATCAAATAGGTAGACGATGAAGTTGGGTAGATGATAATGCTAAACTAAATTGAGTCCATTACGTGTGCTTTAATTCCTATCATTGCAGATTATCAAAAAATTCCTATCATTGTCTTTTGTGTTAATGAATGCTAGTGTACCCAACTACCTGCTTGCCTCAAACATATTGGTCTACTATGCAACAAATTAAAAAATTAGACTATTAGTTTTTGAATTTAAAATTAAGTCCAAATACCTTAATAAAATGTGTTTAAGTTATGGGTCTACTGTGCAACAAAATTATGAATGTGTTATTAGTCTCTGAGAGATAATATTATAGTTTAACTTTTCTAATTGCTCCAAATGTGATAGATTTTGGGTTTATTGTTATAATGTTGTTTAAGACTGTTATGTTTAAATTACTTAGACCTAAATGTTATGCAAATTTCTTTTTTTAGTTTGATATTGCTCTCTATGTCTTGATCATTAAAATAAATATCTACACATTATTTTATATGTGTTTTTTGTCCTATTAATTATAGCATGGGCAAGATATCAAAGAAGAATGGTGGAGACCCAAGCAAAGAAGTACAATGGAATAGTGTTATGGATGATGCTTTAGTGTATGTTTTTTTACATCAAGTGATCATAGGTGGTAGAGTTAATGGAACTTTTACCTCTAAGGCATATGATGACATAGTGAAAGAGTTGGTCAAAACATTTCACATTGAGATTAACAAGGATAAGGGGGGAAATCGACAAAAGACATTGAAAAAGAATTTTCATGAATGCTATGACATATTTAATGATGGATTGAGTGGATTTGGATGGAATGATTCTTTAAATATATGGACAGCTGAACCAAAAGTTTGGGAGCCACTCATAGTGGTAAATTACCATTTATTTGTTAGTTTAATTTTGTATTACATAATTATATATTTGTTGTATTAACATTTTCCTTTGTTTGTAACAATCTAAACTAGTAGCCAAGAAGTGGATGACAACACCTATGCCCAACTATTCTAAAATGGCACAACTTTGAGCTAAAGATAGAGCAAAAGGTGATCATGCTAAAACTGCAAAGGAGAAATGTGCTAGGTATGTTGCACCGACCACTATTGATGAGATTGATAATTTGGTATCCCAAAATGAAGTTTCTTTGGAGAACTTTGAAGTCAAAGATGATTAGAGGTCACCAGAAATTAATGTTGTACGTTCTCGAGTGTCATCATAAGATGCAGTGTCTTCTAAAAGCAAGAAAAGAAGATTGGTAGAAGATGATGAACTTGGGAATGTAATTCCCCAGTCATTTGATAATGTATCAATGGCAATTGATAGGGCAATGGAGGTTATGGAAAAGTTCTTTTCAAAGTCATATGGAGAAGAAGTTCATGTAGTTTTGGGCATATTGGACTTAGCTCCAATATCAAAGACTGAAGCCTACATATTTTTGATGGAGAATCCAATGTATAAGGGGATATTTTTTGGTTGCCCAGATCATAAGCACAAATGTGTCCTATTGACACTGATTTCTAGGCCTAAAAATTAAAAACTATGGGATTTCTTGGCCAACTTTAGATTTGCTTTATTTTATTATTTTGTTTTGTTTTGACAAGACTTATTATAAGAGTTTTTTTTAAAAGATATTTTTTTGCATTTTTTGACAATGTTTATTTTGTTGAAAATAAATATGTGATGCATTAATTGCTTTACAACTTAGAAATATACAGAACTTGATTTTTAGCTACAGTAAAAAAATTTTCCCCTAAACTAGAATCATTTTTTATGTTCTTCAAAATGAGGGGTATAATAGTAATGTTATTATAAAATAATTCCATTCTATTCCTTCCAATGTCACTTCCAAACAATGTTACTTACATTCCATTCTTTTCCATTCCTGTATTTTAAAACATCCAAACAAGATTTTTTAATTCCATTCCATTCCCTACTAAATCCATTCCATTCCTTTCTTTTAATGACCATTCCATTCCATTCCCTTCCCTTATGAACTCCCAAAGGTAGCCTCAATACAAATATCATAGGAATAGATTTTCAAAACTACCGTCACTTAAATTATATTGCCAAAACCTTGTTTATTTATTTATTTTATTTTATAAAGGTTGGGGTGTTACAGTCAATGTTTTGAGATTCTTTTTTCTTTGTTGTTGTTGATCTTCATGGTTTGCGTTTTGGTTGTGGAAAAATATCAGGGTGGATGGTGTTGAGAGTGGAAATTATAGCCTAAAATATTAATCCAATGAATGAATGGTGTGGATGTGGATGGCTTGGCTACAACAATAATAGAACATATGCCCCACCTCACTTTTTTGTTTTTATGGATTTTAATTCATCAAAAATATATACTTCTAATAAATCCTTGGGTTTATGCTTGATAGGCCAAGAATATATTGACCCCTTTAGTAATATTAATCAATTAATTAACCAAGTAAATTAATTAGATTCAATTACATACAATAAGCGTGGTAGCACAAACAAATCACCCACTAAGTTAAGTATGATACCTTATAGCTTCACAGTTACAAGTCATTTTCTCATTACTTTGGGTCTCTCATTTTCTACTTTTATTGGCATTACTATAGTGGGATTTCAAAGAAATGGGCTTCATTTTTTAAGCTTTTGATTACCCACAGGAGTCCCACTACCATGAGCACCTTTTTTAGTACTCCTTGAGCAAATCCCTCATTGCTTTCACGCATTAAGCTTAGGAATATCTTTATTTGCTAATATGATGGCCGGTCATAGTTTAGTAAAGATTTTAAGTGGGTCCGCTTGTACTATGCTATGTATGAACGATCTTCGACAGCACCTCGACAGATTCATATCTGTCGAGAATTAGTGCTAGACAGATACTTCAATCCATTGAGCTTATTTTCTATATATATACTGAGCACGAAATCAAATTCACTTTTCTCACTTCTCTCTCTATAGAAAATCTTTTCTCTCCTTCTAAACACTTTTCCCTCACCAAAATCTTCACACCCACTGCATTTTCGGCCCCTACCAAGATCTAGCCACTTATTAAGTGTCCTGAATCCCTCTTTTCTCATACATTTCATGCATTAGACCTAGGTTTTGGGGGGTTTTTGAATTTTTTTAGGGTTTTTGAGATTTTTGTGAAATTTTTTGGGTTGGGTGTTGTTTATTTAATGATTTATGATCATGCATTGCATTCCATTAGCATTTTTCACAATGTTTCATGCATTTAGATGTGTGCTTGTTTGTTGAAAATTGTGTGCTAGTAGGTTTGCATTGGGTTTCAACCCATGATGCAATTATTTTTCGCATGTCACATGTTCATGCGTATTTCATGCATACGTACCTTTTCTTTTCTTTCTTTGTACTCTATTGTGATTGTGTTCTATCTCTTTCTCTTTCTCTCTCTCTCTCTCTCTCTCTCTCTCTCTCCCTCTCTTGGATAGACTGTGCATGGCACTCAAGCGCAAATCTAATCTAACTCGGAACCCGTTTCGTTCTAGGACTTCTTTGTCTTCTAATCTTCCCATTCCCCCTCTTCAAGTTTGGTTCTGTGATGAGAAGGCCCATCAGGACTTCTCTGAGAACTTTTCTAAACGTGGCGTTCATCCGAAGCGTCATGTGATTCTATTGGACTTTGCTGACACTCCTTTACTCGATTTCATTCACACTCAAGGATGGGAATCTCTTTGTGAGATACCCTTGAGGTGTCCCATCATGTTCATACAAGATTTTTACTCTAATATGCATGGTATCAATATCTCTATACCTTAGTTTGCTACGACACTCAGAGGTACACGTATCGTAGTCACTCTAGATCTTATATTTGAGATACTACATTTCCTGAGGGTATCGCATCCTGATTACCCTGGTTGTCAGCGTCTGAGGATTGTGTCCAAGGATGACCTTCTGTCTCACTTCTGTGAGACACCCATCATATGGGGTGAGCGTCAAAACACCACATGCTTGGGCTTTGCAAAAGGTTCGAGATTCCTTAATATGTTGATGACAGAGCCTCATGCTTGATTTTTTTTATTCCTCTTAGAGGATCTTTCCATAGACTTCCCCTCTCATTTCATTATCTCCATCATAAATGTCTATAGGGATATGGCAACTCGTGATAAGCTCATTTTTTCTTCGACTATCACACTGATTCTTCTCCAGTTTTCGATCCCTATTCCTGATTCGCCTTACTTCACTATCATGGGTGCCATCAGCGCAACTTCTGTTCGGCAGATTGAGGCCGAGTTTTGACCGAAGCGGCCACAGACAGAGACAACTAATCCTCCAACTCCCACCATTACTTCCACCTTTGCTCCTTGTTCTTCTTGTGATGGTGTAATTCTTGAGGCCATCATGGTGCAGCTTCAACGCATGGATGCTCGCCTTGACACTCTCAATGATGAGTTATGTCAGGTGAACACCCATATCGGTTGTATTGCACGATGATAGGCTCACCTTAGTGGTTTCACCGCTTCTCTATCTCCTTCTCTAAAGGCTTCAATAGATGAGGATAGCGATGATGGTGTTGATGATGATGATGAGGATAAAGATGCGAGATCTTCCAGCGATGATGAGATGACAGCCTCTCAGTGACTTACCCTTTGTCATTTGCGACAAAAAGGGAAAGTAGTTTTGGGTTGATGAGAGTAGTCTTGTATCTAGGGGGAGAGTTAGCATATGACATTTTTGTTGGGGGGGTGTCCATACTTTAAGGGATGTAGAGAGGATCTTATGTACTTTTCTTTTCTTTCTTTGCAGTACATTATCCTCTTGTACATTGGTCTTGTGACCATTTATTTATGACATACATTGTATTTACTTTCATATATATATGATGATGTATGTTGTTTTTCACCTATCTCTTCACGTGTTGTTTCTTTTCTCTCTTTATACACATGTTTCTTTATGTATGAAATCTTTATTTTTATTTCACACTAAGATGCCTTGATGAGTTTTGTTTAAAGTATTTTACAAAGACAGGTTGTGAAAATCTATCGTGCTATGAATACTCTTCTTGCAAAATTTTTCAAGAGTTTGTGTTAAGGTTAGATTTTATTGTATTCAACAAGTGGTTATGAGTTTAGTGATTTACGACTTCTCTCATAATTCATTTGTTTGTTGTGGTTTTGTCACGGATTGCCAAAGGGGGAGATTGTTAGGACATATGTGGATATTGTTAGAGACATATGTTATGTAAATTGGCTAATTCTTTGACAAAACGCACTTTACTTGTAATTGGGTAGATCTAGGATGTGTTTAGTACTTTAAGGAACAAGAGTCCAAGTTTAATATTGAAGCCATATAAATTTGTCCAAGAAACAATTGAAGAAGTGATGTTCATTAAATCTCAGCAGATAGCTCGAAAGATGATATTTATCGAGGTTTAATGCTGATGTTCAGCAACTTGATAGAAGCTATATCTATCGAGAAATACAAATTTCATATTTCCAGATCTGATTTCACGCATATCCATGGTATTTGTATAGGGTTTCTTTTCTCATAACCCTAGACATATATAAAGATTATTTTAAGAGTCATTTTAGATGATGCAAGGTGATGCAACTTGATGCAAAGTCATTGTGCATGCAAATTGTGGCCGGAGACAAAATTTGCCCTAGTTCATCATATTCTCTCTAAAAGCTACTGTGTCTTTGCACCAAGGGTTTTGTAACTAGGGAGCTTCTTGATATTCATTATTGGATGAACTGTGAAACTTTGCAGCCAACATGTTCCTGAAGTTGGTATGTTAGTCATGTATTGGAATCCGTGCATCATTGGTTAGTCACATACTGCAAGCCGTGCATTGAAATAAGAGATTGTTGCTACATCATAAGTCCAATTGGATATTGGGGTAAGGGTTTAATTGTAGGTTGGTATTAGGTACTGGGATTTCTTTTACTTGTAAGTGCTTGTTTTGATAATTGTGGATTTTCGAGAGTGGTGACCTTAAATTCACTCGGTGGGATTTTGCCTCAGTGGTTTTCCTCATTCGTAAACAAATCACCTGTGTCAAATTTATTTTCTGCAGCATTTAACTTAGTTTGTGATTTATTTGCCACATCCTTAGAGTCAAGCTGGATCTTCATTCTACAAGAAATCTGCATGCTGATTGTTCAAGTGGGCTGCGAGCGACCTGCCAACGCTCATGAAAACTTGGGTCAGTCGGTCCTCCATTGATCCGACCGGAGGTGTGGATAACAAGGCCACCTTCACAACCTTCTCCCTTCTATCCCTATGTTAAGGTAGGGCGATTCGCTTGAGTTGCTCAACCGCCCCTTAGCTTGTACTACGACGCTTATTACATATAATTGAATCTAATTAATTCACTTGGTTAATTAATTGATTAATATTACTAAAGGGATCAATACATTCTTAGCCTATCAATGTTATATTCCAAAATGCCCCCCAAATGTTCATTCTTTTTTTATTGCTAGGTGACTATACATAAAAAAGGAGGACAGGATCTTCCTAGCTTAAAATAATAATAAGTAATCAATTCCCTAGTCTTTTTTTTTTTTTTTTGGTCCTCTCTCCTCTGCTAGTTAAAAATAAATTAATAACTAAATAAAGGAAAAAGGAAAAAGATATCTCTAAAAAAAAAAAAGAAAAAGAAAAAGAATAGGGTAAGACATTTGCACAAAGAAGGAACAAATTACAAAATGAGAGGAAAAGGGTCTTCTAGTCTCAATCTCCTAGTAGTTTTGAAAATGTTTGAACTTTGAAAGTCTTCTATTTATTAGGATGGTAGGAAACTACTGCGAGCTATCACACATTACATAACATGCTTAAGCTTAACCCTTTTGTTATTAAATTAAACCCCATTATTTGTGGGACAAACATTAAGATATTCAAACTAATTCTATCATATACTTTATTCGTATTTAGTTTCAAGACCCCAGTACTCTCACTTTCTTTTGTTATTTTCTTTTTTCCCCCACTTTTTTAGGTTTTTAAAGATTTTATGGGCTAAGATGATCTTGTGAGTTATTTGCTATGAAGGTATTGTAGAAGTTGGTAATCAATTTGTCCATGATGGGCTTAAGTCTATTGGCTAGTATTTTTTAGATGATTTTATAATAGACATTGTAAAAACTTATTGGTATAAAATGTTACGCTTCTTTGGAAGTAGATAGTTTAAGTACTACTACTAGGAATATAAACTATATTTAAGGATTTAAATTATAAGGAGAAGAGCAAAGATTTTTCGACAACCTCCCCTCCTCTCTCTTTTTCCCTTCATTCCAAACAAACCCTTAAGAAGAAACCTAGTTAGAATGACATTCAGCTTAAGCATGAATCAAACTTTTGATAGAATGCCACAAGTAGACCATCATATCCAATGGCTTTTAGAGACGCTAGTTTTTTTTTTTTTTTTTTTTTTTTTTTTAAATATAAATTATTATTATTATTATTATTATTAACGAAAAATGGGTTGGGGTCGACCAACGCGGCAATCCTACATGGTGTGTGACCATAGTTACACCTTACCCATTGAGTCCAAGGCCCTGCAAGGGTGTAAGGGGACCACGGTCAGCCATAGCTTTCTAGCCCTACGAGGAATACTAGTGAACTTTGAGTTGCTGAGGGAGGTAACCTAAGTGAGTCCATATTCGAACACTAACCTTGAACCTCACAATTAGCGCATCTTGTGCATCACTCAAGACCACAACACACCCCTCGGTGGTTTTTAGAGACACTAGTTGAAAGGCTGCTTGTACTACCTTTTCATTAAAAGGGGTTTGTTCAACATTACTTTTTGTTCTTCTATAAGGTTAAGGACCTCTTTAAGTTGTTTTTGTATTGTTGTGACCACCATATTGTTAGGTTGTATGAATAGGTGAGTGAAGTGGTTTTGGAAGCACTACTCCTCAATGTCCACCTTTGTTTTGCCAAATGCTCTTTGAGTTAAACACTTCTGTTTTATTATCATCCTTCTTTTTTCAGCCACTACTTGAAATTACATGGTATTAATGTCTTCATTTAGGATCTAGTCACTCCTAGACTTTTGTCCCCACATTATTAGTTTCATTCTTTGAAAGGAAAAGGCATATTGTATTTCAAGTGTATGTAACGAGCATCTCAAAACTTGTAAGTCTTGCACATCAATGGAGTCTACATGTTGTGAGTGTCTCACTGATGTAGTCGAAACATTATATACCTTCTTCTAATTTTTTTTAGGTCTTCTAGTGAGATTAGGTTGTCTTGTAATTTTTGTAATTATGCTTTCTTAAAGGCAATTTCCTTCTCTAGAATCTAAAAACTATTTTATTCCGGGTATTAATTCTCTTACGCTTATTAATGTACATCATTTCTACATATCATCCATATCATTTTTTTAAGCACTCATGGATATAATAAAATGTGTATATCGCTCGTGTAATTATGGACATTGTATTGTGGAAGTACATTAAATATGAAACAATATTGTCCGTTCTAATTTTCCTTTTGACTTCACGTTGTTTGCTCATTAGATTGAAAGCGTAGAAGCTCTATCTTCATTCCCATGCTTCTTGAACAACAGTCTTCCATTCTAGGTGAGTGTTCAATCATTTCATTATGACATTATCTGAAGGGCTTGTGGCGGAGAGGAGGCCCCCATTCGGTTTCCAAAAGGTTCAGTCATAATTTGAGCAAATAATAATTTGAGCAAATAATAGTTTAGTTTTTTACTATACAATGTGGGTAGTATTCCATCCATTCAAGGTTGCTAAAAGCTCGTTTACAAAATTAGCTCCCAGACTTTTATTCATCCCAAGTCTACAAAAGGCCTTTGGCTTCAATAACAATGAGTCCCAATTCAAAACTAATTAAATTTTGTTATTCTTGTGTACCTACTACCTAGAGTGGGAGAGTATTTGAACGAGAGCTTGTCTTCACAGGTTAGGATGTGATTGAAGTTGCCAATACAGAGTCCTTTTGATACATCAAATAGTGTAAGTACAATAGCTATGAGTTCCCTTTATCAAAGTAACTTGTTATTTTTTCCTGTTAATAATAATATAGTAGTAAGTATCCATACTATCGAAGTTTAAAGATATTGGCCCATTATTAGTCAAATTATAGTTGAGATGATTTCATGAACCAATTATAAATTACATACCAGGGATAAGATGACCTAATGGTTTTCAAACACTTGTATATTTGTGTTGTGCTGTTTCAATTAAATTTCAACTATATATCAAACGCTATGTTATATGATTTGCACATTCTAGCAACTTTTGGTTCAATATGTTATAGGCTTATAGCATGTCTATCAAAAAAATAAATAAATAAATAAATAAAGTTATAGCATGAAACTTATATACATTTCATTTGGATTTTAGACCTAATTGCCCCTTAAAGGGCATTGTTATATTGCATGGATACATATATATGCTACAAAAATTCAGGGAGACTTTACATTCAGATTAGATCTTACTTAGCTAGTGGACCTCCAAACATAGTACAATACAAGTTTACAAGATATACAAGCACGAAAGACTAGTATAATACAATTACTAAAGATGTACAATTCAACGAAAACTATATCATATAAGTGTAGAGAGGGAAAATTCCCGACCTATCACAAGCTGACACGTCACATTACCAAGTCCACAAAATACAGCCAATTACAGAACACCATGTATTGCTGCTAGGTTTTGCTATCACTATTCAGAAGCCAACAGAAATTTGCCAAGTGTCATGCAAGAGCCAATCACGCATCAGCGCACATGTAAGCGATGACTCAAGCAGCCTCGCACGTGTAAGCGATGACTCAAGCAACCTCGCACGTGTAAGCGATGACTCAAGCAACCTCGCACGTGTAAGCGATGACTTAAGCGGACCAATCAAGCTGTGACATGTGTCACCAATCAAGCTCCGCCACGTGTCGCTCACCCACCCCAAAACTCCTATAAATAGAAGCCTTCCTGAGACATTTAGGGGACCAGGATTCAGAAGTGAAGAAGCTCTGCGAAGATCAAGCCTCAAAAGCCTTCAAGAACTTCAAGAACTTCAATCCCAAAACCGGAGAACATTCGAAGCAGAATCATTCAGATCATCTGCCTAGATCCTAAAGTTTGCGGGAATCAAGCTCAAAGGTCCGAAAACATCAACAAATCACAAATCAGTGAAGCTCTACGGATTCAAGCCTCCAAAGCTCCGAAGAACTTCCACCACAAATCTTCAAATACAAAGAACATTCGAAGCAGAATCATCCAAACTATCTGCCTAGATCTCAAAGTTCACTGGAATCAAGCTCAAAAGCCTCCAGAAACCTCAAACAACCACAAATCAGTGAAGCTCTACGGATTCAAACCTCTAAAGCCCCGGAGAACTTCCACAACAAACCTTCGAAGACGACGAACGCACGAAGAACACGAAGAACGCACGAAGAACACGAAGAACACAAAGAACACGAAGAACAAAGAATTTCTAACAAGCTCATAGCCAGAGATTCCTTGTAATTCTGTTCCAAAAATCTTCGATCCATTCTTCAGCCAAATTGAAGTATATTGGGTGTTCGAGTCAAAATCACATTACCACAAATCCAATCAACAAATCTTTTAAGGAGATCGAATCAGAGGATAACTCTTTTGTAATCACAGAGAATTGTACCACACAATCATCAATACAAATTCGCATTTGTGAAACTATTTCCACTTGTTCGACTTTATTTCCAAGCAAGAGATTTAGTCGCTTACAAATTCTGGCACGCCCAGTGGGACATCTCTGCCTCTCATCTCATTCTCCTTCAACGAAAGAAATCTTCATCATCTTACTGCCTACTTCAATGGCTTCTAGCAAGAACATTCAAGCTTCAACAATAGCTACTTCGACTAAACTTGGTATGGCTACCACCAACAACTGCATTAGTGCAATCAATTGTAGCCAACCTAAAACAAACAATCAACTTCAATCAACCAAGGAAGCCAAGGTCCGGACAATCATCTCCTTAGACCCTCTTACAAGAAACAAGGTCATCAACAAGGACGTCTCCACCTTGGAACACCTCAAGTATGGGGGCAAATCCCCTTCTTCCTTCACAAGAAGTTGGTCGCACGATTTCTCTCCCATCAAAGGGAACCCAAAAGATGGGATTCCACGTGCTCACATCAAATCACTTTCTTCTTCATCATCTTGGGAAGTTGTGTCAGTCATGATGACTAACACCTCTACCATGGAAGAAAAGATAGCCGAAATGGAACAAAGAGTTGTCCTTCTCACAAAAGCACTTGAAGATAAGGACCTCCAAATTGCAACTTTGATGAACAAGCTCGAAGTGCAAGATCTTGGTGAATCAAGCCATGGTCATAAATTCACATCTACGAAAGATGACGAAGGGAGAGAAATTGAAAACACTCCCCGACGAGAACAATCTACTTCGGTTGCTTCGTTGTCAGTCCAACAATTACAAGACATGATAACAAATACCATCCGAGCACAATATGGAGGTTCTTCTACAAGTTCTCTCACATATTCAAAACCCTACACAAAGCGCATCGACAACATGAGAATGCCAAATGGGTATCAACCTCCCAAGTTCTTGCAGTTCGATGGCAAAGGAAATCCTAAGCAACACATTGCTCACTTTGTAGAAACTTGTGAGAATGCAGGGACTCAAGGAAGCCTCCTTGTAAAGCAATTTGTTCGTTCACTCAAAGGAAATGCCTTTGATTGGTATACAGACTTAGAACCTGAGTCAATTGACAGTTGGGAGCAACTCGAAAGAGAGTTTCTTGACCGATTCTATAGCACACGTCGCACGGTGAGCATGATGGAGCTTACTAATACCAAGCAATGGGAAAATGAGCCTGTCATTGATTATATCAATCGGTGGCGTTCTTTGAGTCTAGATTGCAAGGATAGACTTTCTGAAATATCTGCTATAGAGATGTGCATCCAAGGCATGCATTGGGGACTTCTTTACATCCTTCAAGGGATAAAGCCCCGAACATTTGAAGAGTTAGCAACTCGTGCCCATGACATGGAGTTGAGCATTGCTAGCCGCAGAAGTACAAACCCTCCCATACCTGAGGAAAACAAAAGGGAAGTAAGGAGGAATGATAGGAATGCAAAAGTCAGCCTCAAAGACCCAATGGTTGTTAGCACTGCCGAAATCAAGGTTCCAAGAAGAGGAGCAAAGGCAAATGAAGAACAGCTTGAAGGGTGGCAAAAGAATGAAGTGCGTCGCCTGACCTTTAAGGAACGTGAGCAAAAAGTATATCCGTTCCCCGATGAAGATGTGCCAAACATCTTAGAACAACTATTGCAATTGAAGCTAATTGAATTTCCAGAATGCAGGCGACCAGAAGACATGGGGAAAGTTGATGATCCTAACTACTGCAAATATCATCGCATCATTGGCCACCCAATACGAAAATGCTTCGTCTTCAAAGAACAAATCATGAAGCTTGCCAAAGAAAACAAGATTGATCTAAACTTCAATGAAGTTGTTGGGTCAAACCATGTGACCGTTGCTTGTGATGTATTTCCAACTCTCAGGCAGGGGGCAAACACCATTGGAGCTCACAAGTTGATCGACAATGATGATGGCATAAGAATCGGCCCCATCAATGGGAAGTTCCTTAAACACTTCTACACTTGAAAATCAAGAATTGCTCCTCGGTAAGAGCTTAAACTACCCACTGTAGCGCTGCAAGAGTACATGATGTCTTCCCATTACCCTTCAAAGCGTACCAATAAGGAGAAATTAATCCCACTCTATGTCAACAATTGCGAGTGTGGCGTAGCGGTTGGACGCCCGTGTCACCCTTGAGGCCATCTCGGGTTCGATCAGTGGTGATACCCACTATTACACACTGCGCCCCCTTTTTTGCAAAAACACATAAGAAAAACAAACAAAAAAAAAATAAAAAATCAAAAACAAAAATCTTTTGAACTACGTAATGACTTGATCCCTCTCCGGGGTACGTAGGCAACTTAGTATCTTTTGCTGAGTTCAGTCACGCACTAAAAAAAAATTATTATTGAAAAAAAAAAACAAAAAAAAAGGAAAGAAAAAAAAAGATCAAAAAAAAAAAAAAAACTCATAAAAAAAAAAGATCATAAAAAAAAAAGGATCATAAAAAAAAAAAAAAAAGATCATCAAAAAAGAAAAAAAAAAAAAAATCAAAAAAAAAAAAAAAAAAACTGTTGAACTACGTGATGACTTGATCCCTCTCCGGGGTACGTAGGCAGCTTAGTACTTGTTGCTAAGTTCAGTCACATGAAAAGAAGAAGGATCGCCAGTCAAACTTGAGGAGTTTTCCAACAGTCATCAAGGCGCTTTTAAGGTCCTTTCGGTTGGTAAGGCATTGCTCAATAGGATGATCAAAGATCGAAGCAGTAGAAAATGAAGACTGAAATGAGGTCTTCATGGCATTGCTCATTTTCTGTGGCCATCCTTCTACATCTCTGAAGTATACTTTGTATCATTTATCTCCTGGGGGCATCTCCTTGTACCTTCTATCTCTAGGCTGCATCGTCTCTTTTCTAGGTTGTGCCACTTCATAACTCTGAAATTAGAACCACATCATCTCCCTTCTGAGTGGTGTTGTTTCACATCATGTCTCTGAAATCTGAATGACGTCAATTTCTTCCGGAATGATGGTAGATTATATATCTAAAGTCGGTGTGGCATCATCTCCCTTCTGAGTGGTGCAGCTTCATATCATGTCTCCAAAAGTTGGACAATGTCACCTTCCTCCGGCATCTGAAGTTGGTGTTGCATTTTCTCTCCTCCAAGGGCATGTCCATGCAATGTCAAAGTCTTGGCGGCATTCTTCTTGAAACTTCAAAGTCTTGGCATCTCCTTGCATTTTCAACATCTTGTTGGCATCTCTGAAATCTTGAGGTCTGACTACAGTGCTATACGCCCTTGATGTCTGAGTAATGTTGCCTCTGAAAATTGCTTTATATGAATGTTAGCACAGCTTCGGCAAATAAAGTGTTGACATAACTTCAATGGCAATATGGGGTGTTGACATGGCTTCATGAATATTGGCATGACTTCTATGCAAATGAAGTTTTGACGTGGCTTCATGAATGTTGTCACGGCTTCGGTAAATGAAGTGTTGACGTAGTTTCAAATCGCAAAGATGCAATGTTGACATGGCTTCGTGAATGTTGACATGGCTTCTATGCAAATGAAGTTTTGTCATGGCTTCATGGCAAAAATGAACGTTGGCACGACTTCGACGAAAATGAAGTGTTGTCGTGGTTTCATGGCAAAAATGAATGATTGGCACGACTTCAGTGAAAATGGAGTGTTGACATGACTTCATGGCCTCGGCGCAAATGAAGTGTTGACGTAGCTTCATGGCATGGATGAATGTTGTCACGACTTTAGTGCAAATGATGGTATGACTTCAATACAAGTGTAGGTGCGAATGGAGTGTTGTGATGGCTTCATGACAAAAATGAAGTGTTGTCGTAGCTTCATGATAAAAATGAAGTGTTGTCGTGACTTCATGGCAAAAATGAACGTTGGCATGGCTTCAGCGAAAATGGAGTGTTGACGTAGCTTCAATGGCAAAGCTGCAATGTTGGCATGGCCTCGGTATAAATAAAGTGTTGACGTGGTTTCATGGCAAAGATGAATGTCGTCACGGATTCGACATGGATGAAGTATAGATGTGGCCTCAATGCAAATAAAATGTCGAGGCAACTTTATGACAAAGATGAATGTTGGCACGAATGAAGTGTTGACGTTGCTTCATGACAAAGTTGAATGTTGGCACGACTTCAATATAAGGACAGATGCTGGTACGGCTTCGTGATAAAAACTCTTGATACGGCTACGTTACAAAGACTTTTGAAATGGCTGCGTTGAAAAGACAAGTGTTGGTGCAGCTTAATTGCCAAGGAAAGCATGCTACATAACAAAAACAAGCAACAACAAAGAGCTTATCAGAAGAAAATCTCATGATACCTCAAAAAAAAAAAAAAAAAAAATCAAAGAGAGAGCTTCATTTCCAATATCTAGCTGTGAAAAAAAAAAAAAAAAAAAAAAAATTCAAATCAGTATGAATAAAGCAAGTCATAAAAGAAAAAAAAAAAATATATATATATATATACACATATATATGTAAATATAAATAATAATAATAATAAAAAAAAAAGAGGGAGAAGAAGAGAAAGGCATAATTTCTCTAAGTTTAGAGAATTATGCTACCCACCAGAGATGCTGCTTGTGTAACTCAATGCATACTACGCTGGCTTTATATAGAAAACTTCTGAGAGACAAGACAAAAAAAGGAAAAAGAAAAAGTACGCAAGTCATTAAATGCTGCGACTGAACAATTGGAGCTCAAAGTCGGATTTTGCAAGCTCAAATGCACTCAAAGTCCAGGAAAGCTGCACCGAATTTTGAAAATAAAAGATGGCATTTAATGCAGAGAAACAAAAAATGGAGGCTCTGCACCTACCTTTTGACCCTCAAGTCTAAACGCAGTCATCCTCCTGACAGAGCAGCCAGTGTGTAATGGACTAAAAAGTCTAAAATGACAACAAGTCCAACAATGCGGTTCCCCATTCCAGATTTCTACAATTTCTGACAAGATTTTATAAAAAATCAACCCACAGAAATCTTCCATGGACTCTGATGAACAACACTCAGAAAGATCTGCAGCAACGGATCCACCACAAAATTAGACCAAAAGGCCATAGTCCAACAAAAACCCGCGGCATTCCCTTTCAGATTTGTGAAAATCCAGACCTCATTTCACAAAACTGACCCCACAGGGCCCTTAAACGGACTTCGATCTACAAAACCCAGAAAATTCAAGCCCAAAAACAGTTACACGCGCCACCACGCGCCGCCCCGGATTCGCGAAGACCAACGGCCTAGTCTTTCAAATCTGTGAAAATCTGCCGATTATTTTCGAAAACTGATTGTACCATGGTCTTTTACGGCCCTATACCTACAAAATCTGAAATTTTCAGCTCCAGGAAGTCTACCACGCGCCCACACGCGCCGCCGGAATGTTCGCCTCAACGAACACGCGCCTCCACCAGAGCACACGCGCCGGAAGTTCACTCAAGCGTGTCGCACGTGCCACACGCGTCCAGAGTGGTGACGTCATCCATGACGTCACCATCCACCACGGTCTGACCCGGTTTGACCCGGACCGACCCGGTTTGACCCGGATCCGAACCCAAAAAAAAAAAAAAAAAAAAAAAACACTTAACCAAAAAAATCAAAAATTTCATAACAGACCTGTCCCACTCAATTTTTCGAGTACATTCCGATTTTGGGACCCATTTCTTCATTCGAGGCTCGAAAATTGTGCAAACATCCAATTTCCAAAAAGTTGACTTTTGTGCAAATGTTGACCAAGCGTCAAAATTTTTAAGATAGACCTATCTTACTCAATTTTTCGTGTACATTCCAAATTTGGAGTCCGTTTCATCATTTGAGACTCGAAAATTGTACAAATGGCTCAAATTCCAAGACAATTGACTTTGATGCTGAAATCAACCTAAAGTCAAAATTTTCAAGTCACACTTGCCTTTCTCAATTTTTCGTGTACATTCCAAATTTGGGGTCTGTTTCTTCATTTGAGAATCCAAAATTGCTCAAATGGTGTGATTCTACAACTGTTGGCTTTGAAGTGAACTTTGGCCAAGAATCAAGACATTCGAGCAAAACTTGTCCTGTTCGGACTTTCTCAAAGATTCTGATTTTGAAATCCACTTATTTTGGATTTGGTGATCACCAATCAAACCCACATCTTTGAAGTATTGACGATGTCCAAAACTTAAACTCCTGAGATCAAAATTTGAGATTCATCCATTTAATTGGGATCTCCTCAGGGTTATTCTCCAGACTTCATCAAGACTTCTCTCTCCAAATATAAATGAACTCTCACAAGTGTGTCAGAACTTGAGGTTACACTGGGTCATTAATTCAACCTAACATTCTCATTCGGTGCCTACCATTCCCACCTACCATTTCCACCTACCGTTCCCATCTACCATTCTCACCAAAAATTCTCAACTACCATTCTTGACTACCTACCTACCATTCTTCATCTCTCTACTATAAATAGGAGGGCCGAGTTCATCAAAGACTCATCCGAAAAAAAAAAACCGCTGAATCATGAAATGAAGAGTTGCTTCTTTCAGATTTTCAAATCCTCCTTTTCACAACCATTTCTCACTATGATCTCATCATTCTCAACACCTAGCAACCGATTTTGCTTCATAATCGGTTTGAGATCAACCCTCCCATGGTTCGGTCGAAACCCTATTTACAACATCATTGCAGTTTTGAGATCCAAACAAACTTTGTTTCTCCACTCAACGACCACCTTTGTCCATAAAATTACTCGTAACAAGGTCTGCATTTTGGTTCCATGTTTCCTTGGACTTGGTTGGCCAGGAAATCCAAGTCCAGCAGAAGCACCTGTTCCTAACCTCAGGGCTCCTGTAGTCTCTTTCCAATTGCTTGGTCTTCCAGCAGGAGCAGTGGTTCGGAACAAACAGCAACTTGTCTGGTTTCCAAACCAGGTTCACAAGTTAGCTCCATCTTTCATTTTTTCTGTGCTTTTCCAACAAGTGGCAGTAGGTGAAGATGGTAAAAAAGTGTTGGGGTATCCTACAAATTGTTTTCCATCAACACTTAAAACAACCTCCAAGGTGCCAGCTCATCAGAATTCAGCCTTTGGTGCCGGTAAATGGTCATCAAAGCCTTATTCCATGTCCCCACTACTACGGGACCTAAAGGTCATCGTTGCTGGTACCTCAAAATTCATTTTCTGAAATTACTCCAACTTAAAATCAGCTTGAAGAATTTCAGAAGGTACTCTTCTGAAATTACTTCAACATAACATCCGGCGGCATGGTCCCATCACACAGGCGCATTCAATTACTTGCTGCCGGACCCCATGCAACACACAGTCAGTCCCATATTCAAAGTTGTACTTCCCATAAACATCTACACCAGAAGGGTCCCAGCATACAGGGCTAGCACCATGGTGGTGTATGCTTTGCTCATTTGCTTTGCTTCATCTCCATCTTCTTCATTGCCACTACCAGCATACCCAGAATACATAAGCTTCTGAAATTACTTCAACTTAACTTGAGTGATACAATTATGCAGGCGCATTCAACCACTTTCCCACCTGTCCTCGTTGTAATCCAAAGCGTGATCTTCTGAAATAACTTCACCAGAAGTTCTTAAGAACACGAGGTTAGTTCCATGACCCTGCATGCTGTATCCAGCCACCATTCTCTCATCTTCCCCATCTTCAACATCTTGTGATCGCCGCCAACGATCCAAAATACTCTTCTGAAAGTACTTCAACTTAATCTCATGCTTCTGAAAGCTCCACCACCTTCAACAGCTCCACCACCTTCAACAGCTCCACTACCTTCAACTACTTCACTTAAATAGTCAAGCACCAAAAATCCATTTTTTCGAAACTCATTCCCACACCACACTCTGAAACCTGTGTGTGTGAACGAGTCTCGAGGGGGCATTTGTAGAGAGGGAAAATTCCCGACCTATCACAAGCTGACACGTCACATTACCAAGTCCACAAAATACAGCCAATTACAGAACACCATGTATTGCTGCTAGGTTTTGCTATCACTATTCAGAAGCCAACAGAAATTTGCCAAGTGTCATGCAAGAGCCAATCACGCATCAGCGCACATGTAAGCGATGACTCAAGCAGCCTCGCACGTGTAAGCGATGACTCAAGCAACCTCGCACGTGTAAGCGATGACTCAAGCAACCTCGCACGTGTAAGCGATGACTTAAGCGGACCAATCAAGCTGTGACATGTGTCACCAATCAAGCTCCGCCACGTGTCGCTCACCCACCCCAAAACTCCTATAAATAGAAGCCTTCCTGAGACATTTAGGGGACCAGGATTCAGAAGTGAAGAAGCTCTGCGAAGATCAAGCCTCAAAAGCCTTCAAGAACTTCAAGAACTTCAATCCCAAAACCGGAGAACATTCGAAGCAGAATCATTCAGATCATCTGCCTAGATCCTAAAGTTTGCGGGAATCAAGCTCAAAGGTCCGAAAACATCAACAAATCACAAATCAGTGAAGCTCTACGGATTCAAGCCTCCAAAGCTCCGAAGAACTTCCACCACAAATCTTCAAATACAAAGAACATTCGAAGCAGAATCATCCAAACTATCTGCCTAGATCTCAAAGTTCACTGGAATCAAGCTCAAAAGCCTCCAGAAACCTCAAACAACCACAAATCAGTGAAGCTCTACGGATTCAAACCTCTAAAGCCCCGGAGAACTTCCACAACAAACCTTCGAAGACGACGAACGCACGAAGAACACGAAGAACGCACGAAGAACACGAAGAACACAAAGAACACGAAGAACAAAGAATTTCTAACAAGCTCATAGCCAGAGATTCCTTGTAATTCTGTTCCAAAAATCTTCGATCCATTCTTCAGCCAAATTGAAGTATATTGGGTGTTCGAGTCAAAATCACATTACCACAAATCCAATCAACAAATCTTTTAAGGAGATCGAATCAGAGGATAACTCTTTTGTAATCACAGAGAATTGTACCACACAATCATCAATACAAATTCGCATTTGTGAAACTATTTCCACTTGTTCGACTTTATTTCCAAGCGAGAGATTTAGTCGCTTACAATAAGACCCTCTGTACACACAAAATTCGTAAAAGATAAATCATACAGGCATAAAATAGTGTAACAAATTATCAATTTATATTGATTTGTATATATGTGAGTACAATCCTCTGTATGACTTTGTACAATGAAAGAATACAATAAAACTCTTCTAATTTGATTTCTAAGAAACTTTACGATCTGAAGGGCTATCAAGCTTGATCTTGAATTGTGCCTTGATGTCTACAAGTTGGATGTGTGGGGATGTATTTGATTTGAAGTCAAGGGCCGTTGGCTTAATATTTTTGCAGAGTGTTAGTAGGGTTCCTCTCTCTCTATTTCTTTGTCTCATTTTCTCATATGAGAAGCCTCTATTTATAGGAAAATTATTAGGTACTCTTAGAGTACCATAAATGCTTACTCTCTTCTCTCACATGAATGGTGGGTCCCATCATGAATTTAATTAGTAGGACCCACCATTCATGTGAAAGAAGGGAATACACATTTATGGTACTCCGAGAGTAAATAATAATTTCCCCTATATATAGGCAATTCAATAGCACTTGATTTGGAATTTTCTCTCAGTATTTATTGAGAGTTGATTATGAATTATGAATTTAATTTGGTTTTCCATTTTATAAGAACCTTTCATATAAGCCTTTTCTTTTGACATTGTCACATGGCTTTCTTCATTTAATGTTGCCGCATGGCTTGATTTCATTTACTGATATTGTCCACATCATCAATTGGAAATTAATTTAATAAAAAATATTCAATCATGATCAATTGGACGGTTGTAGATACATCATAAAAATTTTGATGTCTACATCCTCCCTAATAGCCTAATATCACATAGACAAACTTCTTTGCTGCACTGTTATGTGTCCCATGAGTCTGCTTGAAATGTTACGTATGGAGTAAATAGCCTCCATAATTCTTATTAGAAAAATCCACCTGTATGTAAACATAAGAAAGTGGCTTGCAATAATAATAGGCTGAAAAGCCCATATGATAAGAAATAAACAGCCAAGAAATTGTTGCAAAAAGATTGAAGCCAATGACATTGCTGCGAGTGCTCCTGAAATGAAAGGAACATTGGTAAGGATTTGAGAGTAACTTGCCCAATGAGTCTGAATCTCCATCTTGGTTGCAAGTAACAAGGAATATATGCACAAGTCTATAAAGAAGATTCATGTTTTTATAGGGTGTGTGTCAAATGGGAAACATTTTTGCTTTAATCCTTTTGCTGGAGTAGTTTAATCAGTGATGGAATCAAGAATACGAAGTTGGCATGACTTATCCCGTGCTCACTTTCACTAGCGCAAAAGGCAAAACACAAATGCTTTAGAGTGCACATCTTGAAAATTCTTGTGAAAAGGTCTTTAATTAAGATATTTGTTTGAATCCAATATAGGATTTCAATTCTTGATCCCTTACACCATGCACCCAGGTGTCATGCACATCAAAATGGATTATTGGACGTACCAGTTAACTAGAAGAAAGAGGGGATGATGACAAAACAAAAGAAAGGAAAATACATTCCATGAAAATGCTACTAATTTGTTCGTATCTTTTTGTTTCTCTCTCTCTCTCTCTTTTGTTTTTTTTTTTTTCAATTTTTTGTCAGGGTTGTGTTCATTTGATTTTTCACAAACAATTTATGGAATTAGAGAATATATTTGCAAAAGAAAGTAATGCATAAAATGATAAAACAATGCTCATTTTCAATTTCTTGTAGTTTACTATTGAAAATGCCATTTTGTTGGTGTTCCTCTCACTCATAGAAAAAGCAAATATATTTTCTGCTTCAATTAACGAATTCCTTTTAAATGGGTGAAAATAGAACCATTTTCATTTTGATTCAAAATTTGAGAACAAGATTGTTTTGCTGCCTTTGCCATAGGGCCGGCCCAAGGCCCAGGCCTAAGGCCCCACCAAAAAAAAAATTCCCCTCGGAGAAAAAGGCTCCAGTTTCCGTAATTAAAGGTCCAATTTTTTATAAAATTATATATATATATATATATATATTTACTGGTTGTGCATTTTTTTTTTAATTAGTGATATTAAAGATAATACAAATTTTTTAAAGGTTTTTTTTATAATGCTTTTAGCGCATTTTTCCTTTTCATTTCTATTAAGACTCTCAAAATACGAGACCAAAAGAACCCTAAAATGTTTCAAAAAAATGTTGCAAATGTGTTAAATTATCAATTATAGATTAATCTCCCCTAATAGTTTGAGACTTTAATTTTTGTAAATTGACATCCTACAAAACCACACACTAAATAATATCTATCTCTCTCTCTCTGAAAAACAAGATATCAAATTAAAAATTATATCACAACCATTCTTAACAATGCATCGTCATATATTCAAAATGAAATATATTTTTTAATCGTAATATATTTCTATATCTTTTTATTAATATTCATGGTTCAATTATGATATTCAATTCACTATATGAAATTAATATTAGTTTAGCTAGTATTATTTATTAAATTATGTATTTAATGTATCAAATTAACCTTGATTTGATTAGAATTAAATAATTTTTTTAATTAATATTTACATATTAAAGGCCTTGCATAAAATTTTTGTGTTAGGCCCCAAATTATGTTGGGCCACCCTGCTTTGCCATGTAATTTTAAGCCATATAGAGAAGTGAGGACCTTTTTTTTTTTTTTTTTTTTTTTTTTTTTTTTTTTTTTTTTTTTTTTTTTGTTTTCTTTTTAAACTAAGTGATCATGTCATTTGAAGAAATCCATCAATTAAGATGGGAAATATCTTAGTTCCTTGTATCAATTATCCATTGCACTTCTAGTTGAGGTATTTTGCCCCTGAACTTTCAATTTAGTCTATTTCATTTCATTTCCACATGTCAACCAAAAGGGTATCATTTGTCTCTCCTTTTAGAATCTATATAATCATATAAAACTGTTATAAGAAAATTGAGTTATAAATCATTTATTTAACATAAAATATAATGATTTTGTTCTTGATTATAAACAAGTTATCAAGGATTGGTATTATTTCATAGTTTTGAACATAATTTGAGATTCATAACATATGCATGCCAGATACTCTTTTCTGTCATGTTTGATGTCACAATAATTTAGAAATTGAAAAAAAAAAAAAAAAATCCATGAAGAGATAAATTGAGAATAGGATGAAAGTTGGAAGGAAAATTGCTTTATGCGAAAGTCTAAGGGGGGGGGGGGGGAGAACTGAGATTGACACTAGGGAAAAAGTCCAAGAGGGTGAAGGTATAGAGTCCGTTTGTTTCACGTCTGCATCATTTTTCTTTTTCTTTTTTCAGCTCAGCGCTTCTTGTTTTCAAATAGGCAAATGAATAGTAATTTTAAAAGTGAATAGTAACTGGAAAATGATTTTTTTTATTATTTTCAGTTTTCAGCAAAATAAGCGACGTCCAAATGCATACATAGTATTAAAAACTTCACTGATATATTTTCCATGACCTAAAAAAGGTAAACATAGATTGAGCCCAACCAGAGCATTCTTTAAGAAACTCATCCAAGTCCTCATAGTCATAGACAAAGCCACTCTCTACGTTGAGGCCCTAACCATTAAGCTACAAGCGAACCATCACTTTTTTTTTTTTTTAGAGGAAGAGACTTTTATGCTTAAATTGGAAAAATAAAATAAATAAATGGCACCAAAAAATTTCAGAGTTTTTTAACTTACATTTGAGTTGGGAATGAAAAATTCTGTGGACTTTCGGTGACTCTAGCACAACTCGAAAAGCATATTGGTGGGCCAAGTATGGTTTATCTCAGCCTGTGGTAAAAATTCACAAGCCCACTTTAATCACGTTATGGGCCCAAGAAAACCAACGCTGTGTGCTGAAAGAGATTTCAAATTCCAATAGTATAGTGGGCCAAACTTAATCTAGCAAGAAGTTTAATTAGCTGGTCAGTACAGTACAAGCCCAGAATCAGCCTCTGTGAACGTAGAGCTTCCAAGGAAGCTGAGGGAGAGGTGGAGAGGGGCTGGTGTGGAAGAAGCAAGCAGTTGCACGATAAGATCTTCCGTCCAATGAAGAAGGCTGGTTTCCAGCCACACACTGAGAACAATGAGTTGCATAGTTTAGAACTGTCATAGGCTAGCTTGGGAACTGTGAATAGTTTGGAAACTCATGTTTATAGTGAGAAAATAAAGACCCACTGCATGTTGTTGTGTTCCTAATCGATTAACATGGCTGGATGAAAGCCGGTTTGAGACACTAAGATGCCAGTTGAGATTTCGACAGTCACGAGACAAGGGAGGGGTGGTGAGTGCTGAGAAAATATGTGGGTCGATATTGGATCATGCATGGGTGTGAGGAAACTATAAAGTTAGCATGAATGGGGGCATAATACTGATGGCATGCATGCGCTATTTTCCAATTGAAAGAGAAGGTGAAGCCGTGAAGGTATGCCGAAAAAGATTGCAACTATGGAGTAAAAGGAAATTTGGAAGTGTTAATAGGAAGGAAGACTATTCTTCTTCAATAGGCGTGTATTGAGTGGTGGAGATTATGAGACAATGGGAATCTTAAGACAAGAACACCGTTTATTGGAGAAGGAAGAAAATGGCATAATTCTAAACTAGCGAGATTGTTGTGGCTTCAAGGGGTTGACCATATATAATATGCGGTATTTTCAAATTTCAAAGTAAAGCTACTGGACGCCAATGACATAATTCTATATTAGGGTTGAGAGATGGTGATATCATTTTTGGTTTTCTACTGGACTATTACCATTTACCAACGATTCTTTGAGGTGTCTAGCCCTAGCAATTTCAACCAAGCTATACGGGAGTAAACTGTGAAATGACAGCAGAGATCAACATAGACTTAATTAGTGAGTTCCTTCATATGAGATGGAGGTTGCTCTAAAACAGATAGCTCCACTTAAACTCCTAGGCTCGGACATTATACATGCATGCCTCCTCTTTTATTTTATTTTTATTTATCAAAGTTATTCAAATTTAATTGGCAATGATGATACAAGAGTTATGTAGTCATGCTTAAATTTGGGTAGATTGTTATCATTCATTAATCATACGTATATCACTTAAATTCCTAAGGTGAAAATTCTACAAGTCATAAAGGAATTCAGAAGCCTTTCAGTTTTGTGTAACGTTATCTATAAATTGATCTTATAAATTAAAAGGTCTTGGCCAATAGACTCAAGGTCTTGATCACATTTTTGGACACTCCTACTTAGTGGCTCTGCAAAAAAGAAGGCTATCATTTGTAAAAAGAAAATGAGTTAGTCATGGACCATTCCTGCATAAAGAATAACCTCGAATATCCCCTGTTGCAGCAGCTTGGGAAATAAGTCCACGTAGACTTTTAGTACACAAGAGAAATAGGAAAGGGGTGAATGGGTCTCCTTGGCAGATACCTTTAGAGGGATGGATCATACCCTTAGATTAACCATTTATAAGAATTGAGTAGGTGACTGTAGTAACACAAAGCATTATTAATTTGATCCACTAGCCATAGAACCCCAACTTCCTCATCACTACTTTCAAATATACCCAATCCACTCTCATAGGCTTTGTTCATGTTTAGTTTAACAGCCATAAAGTCATCTTTCCCACTATGGTTCTGCATACTATGTAAAGATTCAAAAGCAACTAAAATATTATCAAAGGTAAGTCTGCTTTTTGTGAAAGCACTTTGGTGCTCTGTAATGATTTTAGGCATAATTATTTTGAGCCTATTAGTTAAAACCTTCAAAAAGATTTTATACAACACATTACATAAATTGATGGCATGGATATTCAGAAATAGATTCAGGGCATTTAACCTTAAGAATTAAATTAACAAAATTTTGGTTAAGATATGGAGGCAGAGAAGTATTGTTTAGGAATTGAAGAATAGATTGAGTATTATCATCCCCAATTAAATTCCAGTAATTTTAGAAAAAGATAGGGGGCATACCATCTAGACTTGGGGCTTTAAGAGGGGCCATTTGATTAATTGCTTTTGAACCTCCCAAGCCAAGAATTGTGTTGAGAGTTGGTCATTCATTTCTGCAGTAATGATACCATGGATAGAGCTGACTATTTCTTTAGGTTGTCGGATTGGTTCTAAGCAGAAAAGATTTAAACAATAGTTTAGGACAACTGCCGCCACATCTATGGAATTCAAGCACCATTGGCCTAATGAATCATAGATTTTGGAGATGGTATTTTTATGGTGTCTTTGAGTTGCTTGGCTTTGGAAATATATAGAATTTTAATCTCCATGGGTAGCCCATAAAGATTTGGAACATTGAGACCACATCTACGTGTCCTTAGCCGGAAGGTTAGTAAGTTCAATCTTTAATTCTCGAACCTGAAAATTAATACCAGGGCATTGAGCTTCCTTCTCGGCCTCAGCAAGCTGTTTCTTTTTTGTTTCCACCTTTCGTCTAATATTTCAAAAAAAATTTCAGCTCCACCTGCTCAATCTTTAGCTAGACAGCTCACTTAGAAGGATCAAGACAGTCATGTGACAATTAAACGGCTTTCACAGCCTTTGTACAACCCCTGTCGGAGAGCCACATCTCCTCAAATCTAAATGGTTTAGAAATACAGGGATGGTCTAACCCGTTTGGTATTATCCAAAGTGAACAATGATTAGAAGAGTTAGCATTGAGATAATGCTCCCTAGTTCTAGTGAATTTGAGAAACCAATCATTATTAGCAAAGGCCCAATCCAATCTTTCCCATATAGAATGACCATCTACAAAGTGCTTTTGCCAAGTAAACTGGGGGCTTATAAAACCCAGATCGAGGAATCCACATTCATTAATGACATCTCTAAATAACTACATTTGAGATTGTCCTCTTGTACTACCTCTCAATTTTTTAGAGCTTTTGAGTAATTCGTTGAAATCCTCAATATAGATCCAAGGGAGAGACATTTGGTTGATGAGTTGGTGAAGTAAACTCCACGACTCAAACCTCTTGTGGGTCATAGGTTCCCCATAAAAATCAATCAACCTCCATGCTTCCTCCATCCCTTTGTTGACAATAGCATCAATGTGATTTTTTTTTGAGAAATTATCAACATCAACAACAATTGAATTCTTCCTGTATAAAGCTAACCTCCACCTCTGTTATTCATTTCAACAAAAAATAAGTCTCTCTCTCCCTTCTTCTTCTTCTTCTTCTTCTTTTTATTTTTTTATTTTTTTATTTTTTTAAATCCTTGCTTCATACACCCAAATTTCGGCTAAAAACAAGATAGAGGGATCTTTTGCTTAGACTAAAACACCAAGATCCTTCTTTGTATGTAGATTCCCAAGCCCACAACAATAATAATGTTAGCTTTAATGTATTATATCTACACATCATTTTTTGTATAATGTTATTAAGTTTGGTTTACATTTATAATCCACTTTGAAAAAAGGAGCTTTTACAAACATGGAATCTTCCATATTGGGGTTGTTAGGTTTTTAGACCCCTCGTCATAATATGTTTAACCTAATATTAAACAAAATTGATTAACAGGATTGTTATTCAAGATTAGGTTAAACACAAATAAACATAAAGCGGAAAATATAAAGAACACAAAGAACTGATGACCTAGGAAAACCAAACTAGTAAAAAACTTGGAGAGGATTTGACCTAGCTATTCTCAAGGTAAAAACAAATCCACTATAGAAATAAAAGAAGTTTACAAAAGGACTTAGACCACTAACATCCTAATGCTACTACACGTAGAACTTATTGACACGACCACGTGCAAGCTCCGAATCCATAGACTACTTCTGAAAGTTCAAATAGCATGTAAAACACTATGAACGTTTAGATCCCCAATTTACAAATTACCTATCCAAGCTTAATATCAAACAATTAATGTGCAAAATATGAATATAAGCTTATAACAGAATTGATAAACAATTTAAACCAATTAAAATCACATTCACGGCAGAAATTAAATGGCAAAGATTAAGGGAAGAGAGATGCAAACAGAAGGACAACACACGATGTGTTATCGAAAAGGAAACCGAAGCCTTCAATGTAAAACCTCTCTACTACCCTCCAAGCGGTAAATAATCTACTAAAGAATGTAGTTGGGATACATGAACAGTAGAAGACCTTCCAAGCCTAATCTACCCAGTGTACCTAAGCCCTTCAGGCTCCTACTCCAACGAGGTTACACCGAACCTATTTCTTCTTTAGCTTACCGAATTTCGCTATAGCCTATAGTATCAACCAATATGAAATTGGTCCCTTCCTAACTGCTTCCCAAGCATCAAATGACCTTCTCATAGATGTGGGTATGGTGAGAAAAGGTTTTGGCAATGTATCTTTCAAGGATGTAACAATGAAGAGGGTGAGAGTAAAGGAATTTGAAGAGTCTCTATATGAAGATTGTGGATGAGTCAATCTTGTTTTTCTCTAGGGTTTCTCTCTTAATATTCTCTCTGGAAGCTCTCTACAATTCATGGGTATAAGGGGTATTTATACTTGTATGTGTTTGGAATGTGAAGAGTCAGTTTTTTCAAAACAGAGCTGGCTGGTGGCTTGGCCTCACGACTTGACTGAGCCGCGAGTTCCAGCCGTGAGGTAATTGAATGGCTAGACTAGAATTTCTGTCCTGTAGTGCTACAGCTGGCATGATAGTTCAGCTTCTCTGCATGCTTGGCATGAGTAAAACTTTTGGCGGCTTGCAAGCTATGAGCTACCTACGAGATCCAGTCACAAGTCCCTGATTCTTTGCACAATCTTGAGCATGTCTTTACGCTCTCCCACACACTACCCTTACATGATTCCTACCTAAATAAAAGGTTACTAATTGCTAAAATACAAGCAAATTTGACACAAAATAAAGCCAACAAGATGGTTGATAAAATTCAACCTTACAACTTCTTTCTTGGATTTGCAGCAACTACAAGTTTTTCTACTTGTGACTTTAAGACTCCACTCAAAGGTTTTGTTGTTCCTTGAACATTCTTTATGTAGCAACTGAAAGAACCATCAAGTTCTTGATGTGAATCTTGATCTTGATAACTCTATGTGTGTGTTTGAAGGTACAAACCTTTCAGATCTCACAATAGACTCAACACACAACTCAATAAAGACTTCTAAAATGTAGCTGGGGTTTTTTTCTTTTATACTAGGAGTGAAACACTTAACCCTACACATCATATGGGCTTGAGCTGCGTTTGAAATTTTCGTAGAATTTTCTAGTCTGCGATTCTTGATCGATCAAGCCTTATTTTTGATCGATCGAGTCTTGCAGTTTTACATAGTAAATTCTTGCAAAACACTCAATTCAAACTTACACTTAAAAAAACTTTGAGCAAGCCTAAACCTAGACTCATTGTTTTGATCATGGTTTGCCAACATATACAAAATGAAGTTCTAATACATTTAGTTCCTAATGTCTTAAAACCTAACAAACTCCCTCTTTGGCAATCCGTGACAAAACACAATTCATAAAAATAAATTGCTCAAAGTGTAAAAAACCCAAATACACAATATTGCCCAATCTTTACAATTCAAACTAACCACTACCTATCAGTTGCAAGTGTAGACAGTAGTTTCAAATGAATCAACTTGTAAATTCCTGAAACACTAAACAAGCCATAAATGCATGTGTGGAAAATACAAGTAAACTAAAATAAATTCTTGTTTTCACAAAATATAAAATAAAAGACATATACCATGAATAACCTCATAATATAAATCATAATCAATATATCATAGTTTGTGAAACAAGAACATTAAAAAAAAAAAAAAAAAAAAAAAAAGAAGAGAAATACAAAAACATATATCCCATATCCCAACAAAAATGTATATCTATATCTCCCCCTAACATGTACAAACACATCATCAAAGTAGCTTGTCTCCCCCTAAATACAATCTACAACAAAAAATATCTCCCCCTATCACTATGTACTCCCCCTTTTTGCAACGTATTGCCAAAGGGCAATCATGGTTGATCCAAGGATGGAGTCGGTGGAGAGGCACCTCTAGTGGCAGCAAGCTCAACTCATAAGGCCGCAACCTCATTGAGTAAATCCAATAAAAGAAGAAGACACGTCTCCAGCATGGTGTGAATAGAAGAAGACGTAGATGTAGACGGTGTAGGATCCACAGCAGTAGTGGGATCCATAAACTCCTTAGCAGTAGTATCACCAGAAGGAGGACCTCTAGATGCGTCACTTGTAGAAGACTCAACTCTAAGGCGTTTTGAGCTAGCTTTTAGCTGAGCTGTTCTTTGCCTAAGAAAGGTGGCACCTATAGGAGCTATGATATGTAAAGGCCCAGAAGCGGGAAAGTCCTCTAAACCTAAATCTAGGAGGATCCTATGAATAAAAATTGGGAAGAACAAACCATGTGATTTAGCACTACTCCTCTGGACCTCTACAAGAGAACGAATAAAAAGAGTAGAAAAACTCATAGGAGCATCAGTGATGAGAGCATACAAAAACGCACATCTCTCAATAGGGATCGTATGTATATGAGAGATAGGCCAGATACTATGACAAGAAATCATAAAAAATAGATAATTGATCTCAGTAAGCTCATAAGTAGTAATCCTAGGATCAGTACCCCAACTGATGGTAGTACTGGTGAGAAGTGATATGATGTAATCAATGGGAGGAATTTCTGCGTAAGGATACACAGGTTACTGTATCAAAGGTACTTTGAGAGCTGTAGCCACTATCCCACAGGTAATGACAAACTCTTCACCCCTTATCCAAGTCTTCACAAAGTGAATATTGGAGTCATTGGTGTGAATAGAGAGGTTTGAGAAAAACTCTCTAATCAATGCAATAGGAGGAGGATGTTCTACATCTAGAAGAGATAACTAACATCGACTCTCAAAATTCCTAAGTATTTCAGGATTCACCTCATCTAGAATAACCTTTCTCTCAACCCAAACAAACCTAAAGATGTTTAACTTCTCATTGGCATCTTGATTAGACTTAAACTGAAATCTAGTCCTTTCAAAATTAGAAGAGGAGGAGGAGGTAGTGTTTTTCTTTGCTTTAGTTTTCCTAGCCATGACTCTAAGAATAGGAAGGAAAATAAAAACAAAAACAAAACACAACACAAAAACCGAGGGCAGACTGCATTAGAAAGGGTTAGAGCAAAATATATGTCAAGAAATTGACAAACTATATGATTCATGTAATGAATGCACATATGATGCATGCTCTAATGCATAAACTTTGTTCAATTCTCAAATTTCACCAACAATCGACCCAAACTTAAGAGTTTTAACTGAAAATCCCAAATTTTGAAAAATCCATTTTTCAAAAAACCAATCATATTGATCAATTAAACATTATATCAGTTAGAAAACATTTTATAATGTACTAATTAACCAAAATCACAAGTCAATTTTAACCAAGTAAATCCAATTGAACAAAAACCCCAATTTTGAAAAATTTCAAGCCCTAGAATTTCCAGTTCTTTTCAAAACACAAAATTTATCAAATTAATGCATGGGAATCATGATAACTATATATAGGAACAAAAACCCATTGATCAAATTTGATTAAAAACAACTTGAAAATCAAAATCCCCAAAAATTCCTTTATGTTAAAAATTATGAGGAAAATGCATGAAAATTGAAAATAAATGAAAAAGAAAGGGTAAAAGAGTCTTACCAAGACCTTAGGAAGAAAACCCTTAGAGATTTTAGAAGAAAAACGACAAAAATCTTGAATCTTTGGATGGGTCGAGAGAGAAAAGGACAAGGAGAAAAGTGTTTTTGAAAAAAATAATGAAGACCTTGTGCTGAGTGTTCTTTTTTATTTTTCCTTCTCCACGATTTTTGATTGATTAAGTATCAATCGGGTATTGATTGAGCGAGATAGAGAATTCCGAAATTTGAATAAAATAGATTCGACTGATCGAGAATCAATCGAAGAGCAATTAAACCAATCTGAGACCAAGCTTTAAGAATTAAGGGATTTTCAATCAGTCGAAATACTGCAAAAGATTATGTAAAACCAACTCAACCCAAGTAATTTCATGAATGAAATGCATGAGAATGAGTTTAAATGTTTTTCAAAAACCTGAGATTTTAATCCAGAACTTCAAAACAAGATTTTCAAACTCTTACCCCAAAATTTTCAACCCTTGAACATATTTTGTATTAAAATTATAGAATATATAATCTTGGATGGCCAAACCAAATTCACATACAATTTCATCTTCTAAGTTTAGCAAAGAATTACTTGTGAAGTGTGTGCAACTAGTAACAACATGAGATACATGTGGGGTGATATGTAGATAGTAATCAATCACAATTTCTACATTATTCATCACATAAATTTGAAAGTGACTATCACCTAAAGAGTTACATCATATAACTCCCAAATCTCCTAGAAAACAAGCTTGTAATCATGCATATCTATATATATATATATATATATATATATATATATTGCCTTATTGTATGCAGGCATTTTTTTTTTTAAGGCTATACCTTATTTTCTTTTTGTTCATGTACTACACTTTCTCGAGCACGAAATCTTATGATATGCACTAAGGTGTTCATGATTGGCTAGTAAACAATGGTGAGATGGTTATTTATGCTTTTCTCTTAGGATTTTTTAGTCCTTACAATTAAAAGCATGTGACTTCAAAATTAAGAGCATATGATCAAAAACTATAAACACTCACACAAACATGCACTACAGGCAGAAAAATAAGCTCATCTAAGTTAAACAAGGCACACAGGCATGTTATGCAAAGATAATATGGCCAACCTTAACTATTCATCCATTATGTGTAATACAAAACACATCTTTCCACTTTCCTCTTTCCTCCTTTTTTTTTTAGGAAAACGAAAACAACCTAATATGAAATGCATGAATGTAATGCAATGCAAATCCTAGAAAAAAAGAAAAAAGAAAACAAGAAAGTAAAAAATATGGTCACAAAGGATTTTGAGATGAAGCGCAAGGACCATATTAGAAAGACTCAATTAGATTGAGCCTTTTGCATCCATAACTTCTTAGACGCAACTTTGGTTTTGGAGTTATTATTTAGATTAGAATGGTGAGCAACTCCAACATTGGTATAAAGGTTTAAAGCCTTTACCAATTCACTAATAAGTTCCATAGGATCTTGTGCTTGAGGCACAAGTACTTTTTGCTTAGTTGCTTGCTTATTAGCTTGCAACTTGAAATAGTTTGGGCAAGTATGCCCAGCTTTTCCACAAAAATGATAAACCCACAATGGTCTATCATGCTTCTTACCCTTAGGTAAGTTAGGACTCTTAGGCTTAGACTCTTTTAGATCTACCCTAATCTTCCTAGGAACATGAACTTCTTCTTTTGGCTTTACAAATTCTATCTTAGATGGTTCAGAAGAAGGAACAAAGTTTGACGAATCAGTTTCAGACTCAGAGATGCTATCAACAAAACCTAAACCTGATTTGTCTAAGGGAGACTTCTGAATACTTAACATGCGATTAAGTTTAGAACTATCAGACCTATTTGACTATTCTCTAGCAACAGACAATTCTAGTTCTAGGTTCTTAATTTTTTCAACCAACTTAATATTTTCAGCCTTCACCATATTTACCAGTTCATTAGCATTAAAAAAATTCAGCAACAAGTTTTTCTTTTCTTGTTCAAGAATGGCTATCTTCTTTAGTCCTAAATCCACACTCATTGCATCCTTTGCAACAACTTTGCATAGCTTATTATAAGCTTCTTGCAAGCCAGCACTCTTAGAGAGTTCCCTGTCAGAAGGGTTCTCTTTTATTGAATCACTTTCATTAACTATAGTAGTAGTTGTGAGAGCAAAGAAGTTTCCATCTTCATCACTTCTAGACTCGTGATCAGAAACTTCACCATCACTAAGGGTTACAGCTATAGCTTTACCCTTTGTTCTCAAGAATGTTGGACATTCTGATTTCACATGACCATACCCTTGACAACCAAAACATTGTTGACCTAGAGAATTACTAGAAGATTGACAAACTTTTCTTTTAATTTTTCAGTATTATTGATTTTAGTTGGTTCATTTTCTTAGAGTTCTTAGGTTCAACATTGTTTTCACTTCTTGCAATTCTATTGTTATTCCTGAGAAAGTTTCTAAAGTTGTTGGCAAAATATGCAATCATCATCAATATCATCAACTGACTTAAGAGCCATTGATTTGGATTTGTTAGTTTTGGGTAGGTCTAACTCATAGGAATGTAGAGATCCTACAAGTTCATCAATAGGGATAGAGTCTACATCCCTACATTCAGTAATGGCAATTACTTTGGGTCTAATGTCCTCAGTTAAGGATCTAAGAATCTTCCTAATTATCTTAAGTTGATTATAAATTTCACCCAAATTATATGCAAAATTAACAATATCATTTAGTTTAGCATAGAATTCATCAAAACTTTCAACCTCAAACATTCTAATGCTTTCAAACCTAGTAGTCAACTGCTGCAACTTGTTTATTTTGATTGCCTTTGTGCCTTCATGCATAGTTTGAAGAATTTTCCAAGCAGTATAAGCAACCTCAACATTTGAGATTCTCCTAAACTCCTCCACAGAAACAACATTAAAAATAGCATTCATAGGTTTGCTATTAAAAGCGGCTACTTCTTTTTAGGCTATTGACCACTTACTAATAGAAGTAGCCGGTTTCTCCCTTCTATATTCAACAGAGTTTCACACTCTCCCATTATATAGATTTCAAGAAGGCTTTCATCCTAACCTTTCAATAGGCATAGTTTTTTCCATCAAAGTGTGGAGGGATCACAAGAGAGTGACCGTGTTCCATAACAACAGGGATCAAGGATCAACTCGTAGATAAAGAGATCTAATACAAGAGTTAACCTGCTCTAATATCACTTCTTAGGTTTTTAGACCCATCTTCATAATACATTTAACCTAATATTAAACTAAATTGATTAACAAGATTGTTATTCAAGATTAGGTTAAACACAAATAAACATAAAGCGGAAAATATAAAGAACACAAAGAACTGATGACCCAGGAAAACCAAATCAGTAAAAAACCTGGAATGATTTGACCTAGCTATCCTCAAGGAAAAACAAATCCACTACAAAAAGAATTGAAGTTTACAAAAGGACTTAGACTACTAACATCCTAATGCTATTACACATAGAACTTACTGACACGTCCATGTGCAAGCTTTGAATCCACATACTACTTCTTTCTTGGATTTGCAACAACCACAAGTTCTCCAACTTGTGACTTTGAGACTCCACTCAAAGGTTTTGTTGTTCCTTGAATGTTCTTTATGCAGCAACTGAAACAACCATCAAGTTCTTGATGTGAATCTTGATGTTGATAGCTCTATGTGTGTGTTTGCAGGTATAAACCTCTCAGATCTCACAAAAGACTCAACACACAATTCAACAAAGACTTCTAAAACGTAGTTAGGGATTTTCCTTTTATACTAGGAGTGAAACACTTAACCCTACATGTCATATGGGCTTAGGCTGCATTTGAAATTTTTGTAGAATTTTCAAGTCTACGATTCTCGATTGATCAAGCCTTATTTTCGATTGATCGAGTCTTGCCGTTTTACAGAGTAAATTCTTGCAAAACACTTGATTCAAACTTAAACTTAAACAAACTTACACCTAAACCTAGACTCATTGTTTTGATCATGGTTTGCCAACATATACAAAATGAAGTTTTAATACATTTAGTTCCTAAAGTCTTAGGACCTAACAGGGGTTAGTCCAACAACGTTGACATAGTAAATCTTGGGACCCAATTTATAAGTGAAAAAGGAATAGTATTTGATATGTACCAACTTGTGCCTACGTGCCACATCTATATGGGGAATAATACATTTATTCAATTAAAAAGATACAATTTAAATACGAAGCCTTATCTCAACCCAAAAAAAAAAAAATTGAACCTTTTTAAGTTGCAATATTTCTTTATTTTCTTTCTTTTTTTAATATTATTTTCTCTCTCTTTTGATAAGTTTGGATATTCGGTCTAGTGATCTGCATTGTCATAATTCTTTGTAGACTGAAAAATGAAACTATTTCTTTCTGTTATAGCCATTATTTTTGTCTTTCATTCAATTATTTCTTTGCATTGAAATGCCCCTAGTAACTAGTAATAGTGTTGACATTGTAAATCTTGGGTTCCTATTTAGAAGTATAAAAGGAATAACATTTGTCAATTTGAATATGATAATCTTTGAACTTGTTATGAACAAACTTATGCCTAATGTACATGTATATATATATATATATATGGGGAATGAAATGTTTTTAAAAAAAAAAAATTAAAAATAACCATTGTAGATACCATATTTTTTTTGCCCTCGATTTGTATGTTGGGCTCCAAAAACTCTAAAAAAATATTAATTTTTCTCAATGGGGCCGCAAAAACATCTAGTTTGACATGGTACAACTCATTCAGTCTTCAGAGCACCCAAATTGCCATTTTAGGAAAAAACGACCAAAATTCCCTTGGTTAATCCTAGGTTGATTGAAAGTCAAAATTGACCAAAATCATCCTAAAACAACATTTTTCATGCTTCTACATAAAACTTAAGCTACTTGGAGATTTTTGTCAACTTTAACTTGAGGTTGACTCCTAGAGGTACCAAAAACCCTAATTTTTATCTGACCATCGAAATGGGTTGAAACTAATTTCATTGCAAATATTATTAAATTACCTTTTCAATGACTATTCATGGGTCAAAATTGGAGTTAAAACGGTTGAGATATCTTGAAAACTGTGCTAGGCGTGTCAGCTCGCTTCCTAAGACCTTAACTTTTGATCTAACCATTGGATTTTTAATTTATTTAGTGTTATGAAAACTAGACATATAGTTATTTCTAGTGACACCAAGAATAGCTCAATCGGAGTTCAGTTTGGCCTTAAAATATGTGATCGAAGTCAGAACCAAAAGGCTGAAGGAAAAGGAAAAAATTGCTAACGTTAGTAGTTTTCACCCAACGGCCATTAAAGGGCCACCTGCCCAACCTGGCGCACCTTAAAGGTGCGTCGAGCCTTGGGAAGTTTTCCAAGCCTCTATTTAACCCCCCTAGACCCTCAAATTTCAAAAAGAATGGATTTTGGGCATTTTGGAGCACTTTTCTAAGCATATTCTCTCTCTTTTCCTCTCTAAATTCTCTCCTAAATACATCAAAAAACCTTTAATTTCTCTATTTTCTCAACAATCAAGAAGTAGTGCTCTTGGACTCTTTTTCCTTTCCTTGGTCTTAGGACCTTGGATTTGAGGTTTTAAGAGTGTAGATGTAGCTTTTTAGCTACTATGTACACCCATTGCTTTATCTTACTTTGTAATATGCTTTATTGCTTTCCATAGTATATCTCTTGCTTTATCTTACTTCCCAGCATGTTTTATAGCTTTCTTAGCATGTCTCCTTGCTTCCTATCAAGTTTTAATACTTTGATGATATTGGCCTAGCCTTCTTGGGCTAGGATATGCCTAAATACTACATTTGTGCTTAGATCCACATGTTTATGTGCTCCTTGCCATGTTTATGCCTAGATCTACTTGTTTATGTGCTCCATGCCATGTTCATGTGTCCAGATCTACATGTTGATTGTTATGCCATGTGCTTTTAAAGCCTTTTTTTTTTAATCTCTTGTTATGCCTTTTACTTGTGTTTTGGCCCTTTAGGCTGGGTGTAGATATAACTCTTTTGGTCTAGGCCTACATCTATACACTTAGGCTTATATCAAAGGGTTTGGATCATTTCCTTTTTGCATGTGTATGCTTGCTTACTTCTATGCTTTGTATCCATGTTTGCCTGTCTAGATCTAGGCTTTGCCATGCTTTTTGCCCTTTATGGGCTTGTGCTTGTTGGTTTTTGGGGCCACTTGCTTGTGTAGTTGCATCTGTCCCTCTTGTGGCTTGTTTGGATGTGACTACTTATGAGAACACATCCCCGTGGTGTCGGTTTTCTTGCTGCATACCCTTTCTCCACTCTGTGCGATGTTATGGTTGCCTTGCTTGCTTTGTGCCACCCATTTGGCCTTCTTTGTTTCTTTGCATTTTTTGCATGCTTGCCTATAAGTTCATGCATGAGTCTGTGTGTCATCCATGCTCTAATCTCATGGAACTATGGACACCCTATCCAAACCTACATTTGTCCTCCTAAGACACCCTTTTTTGTTTAATAACATGTTTGTTTGCCCCCCACTTGGCTCTCTTTGATATTTTGTCCTTTAGCATGCTTTCCTTCCAGTTATTTCTTTGCTTGTCTCGTTTACTTCGTCATTGCATGTACACGCTTGGAGCATGGACACTTGAAGCAAGGGTGTGACCTCCTAGGCATAATCAACAAGGGTAAGGACGTAAGCAAGAAGACACAAGCCCACGAAGGTCAATGTTCAATAGATTAGGAGGCCTAGCCTCCCCGAGTGGTAGCATCTTTCTCTCTCTATCTCTCTTAGCCTCTTCTCTAGAGCATATATTAGGGTTCCCCTTCTCCTTGTACCCTTTATTTTTCTTGCTCCTTGCTTGGGCCGCATTCCCTGGGTCTGGAAATATCTGTTTTACATTTTCTGTACCTTGTTGGGCCATAACCTTAGAACGTTGGCAATGTTTGTTTTTTTTTCCCGCTATGTGATAGCATTGTGCATGATGTATGTATATCTATATATGCTTGTATATGGGTGATCGTACACTTTTTATGATGGAATCTCGTGGCTACATGAGCGACCCTCTTTAGACATGAGTGCTCTTGACCATGTATTATGGGATGTGCCCAAGACATTTGCTGTAGGTGTACACTTACGCTATATTGTGTGCACAATCATCGTGGTGTGACTGTCCCGATCCATGTCACCAAGTGACATTGGTTTCCCCGTATATGCGACACACATTTATATGCTTGATGCTCTGAAGGGCTTCGGCTTGTCCTAGCACGAGCATGTTGGCACGCACTGTATACATAGGCATGAAACCCTGCTAGTGTGCCATAGCACACCAAATGTGAAACTCTGCTGGATTTTTGCCGTGAAAATAGGGCACCTCCATTGTTGTATTCTCACAGTAAAAACTTGGTGAGAATAGTGTTTTGTGAGCTCTAATGCACTTAAGGCAAAGTGCTGCTAGATTTCTGCCACAAAAATTAGGCGAAATTCTACCAGATTTTTGTCGTGGAAATTTGGCACCGATTCCAAACACACTAGGGAAGTATCGATCGAGACCACATCCTTTTTGAAAATAAATCTCAAAGCCCAATTTGATTAAAGCCTTGAAAGCTAATGCCAATAGCTCGTTTTTAATTGCCAATGTCTTTAAATTAAGATTTTACCAAAACAAAGAACTATTTATGGACAAGCATTGTGGGGTAGCTAACACTTTCCCCGCATGTAACCAGACTTCCAAACTCAAGAAATCAAGATTTTTTATCTATCCGCATTAGATTACGAAAAATGACATTTTCTTAGTCTAGGATTGGTAATAAAATCAAATAAAGTCAGGTGACCAATCAAACCTTAGAAAAAACAAAATGATTGGTGGCGACTTCACTTATCTTTGGTAACTCAATTAAAATTTACTCCTTTTCCAATCACACACTAGAGGTAAAACCCTCATCCACAACACCCAAGCTCTAGAGCTTGCACTTGTTCAAAGCGTGCGCGAGCATCACTGTGATGGGTGGTTGAACAACTAGGGATACTTAGAGAGTTTGGCCTTTAGAGCTTTTGATAAAATCTTAATCGTTGGACATTGGCTTTCAAAAACATTGAAGTTGGCATTAGCCTCCAAGGCTTTTTTTTGAAAAAAGCTTTTACTATATCCTTAGTAAACTATTTTCAAAACTCAAAAATGTTTTTTAAAAATGTTTTCAAATGGTTTTCCAAAAACCAACTTTGAGGTATTTTCATATGTGTGAAGCTTTCCTGCTTTCCTTAGCATGCTTTACAGCTTTCCTTCACATGTACGAACCTAGGGTAGTAAGATTTAATTTCTGCTACACCTTTATCTGTTCATATATCTGTTATGCTTGGAAAGTCATTCCCCTTTCATTTCAAAATGCATGACATCACCCCTCATATTAGGTCGAACCTGGACTCAGCATTGAAGGCAAATACTAGATGTGCATACCTTAGATAGTTATTAGGCACCAACTTGTAGGAATTTCTGGGTTCATGGGTGGACAAGAGTAGTTGAAATGGCCCCCCATGATCCACTCTATCCCACAACTTCCATGAAGGGAAGGACTAGATGATCGAGGTCCCCCTTAAGAATAGGACCAATTTACAAGTTAAGCTATGTCTCATATAGTTGGCCTAGACTAAGTCAAAACCCACGAGGACTAGGAAGAGCCAAAGCCAAGTGAACATCCAAGCCTAGGGTAGGATATCCTTCTTAGGTTTGCTTTCAAAATGAGTCAAGGGGAAAGTGTCTGGTTTCTATTTGCAGGTTTGCCCTTTTGCTTACGTCAAAGAGTTATGCTCTACTCCAAGTTCTATCCAACTTGCTTACACAACATCTATGATTAACCCCTAGGGAAAAGCAACCATGTTGTTTACACATTAGATCATACCCAAACCCTAAGGGTTTTCAACCCTACAAGGGCATGCATGCATACATTAATGGCTTTATCATGTAAATGTGTATAGATAAAATTTGTGGCAAGTAGCGAGAACTTCACATCAAGGAGGACATTGCCAAGAGTCCAAGATCTTCTCCCAGAAGGCGAGCCCGTCCAGAATGAAGCCTCTGCATTGTGCAAATTTGAATTTCCATATATTGTAAAAGGCCCACTGTTGGATCCATTGTATATAGCCCACATTTTGGGAGCATTGTAAAAAGCCAAAGTCTTGTAAAGCATTGCTTTTATTTGTAAATCAAAAGAAAAGGGGCCATCCTGCAATTTCAAGCATGATATGAAAGTTCAAGCTACTTGCCAAGCTTATGCATTAATTTCGCATTACTATAGAAACTCACCATGATAAAAACCCACTCAAGCGAGTTTAAGCCAAATTTCTATAAATGATAGGAGCATGTCCTTAAGCATTTCGATTGCAAGGGAACAATTCTCAAATGGAGGTATGATCTTTGCCTGCTTGTATAACATTGAGAAACCCTAGGAGGGATGGTCCCAGAAGGGTCCTCGACCCTACGAAGGCATGCATGCACCTTCTAATATCTTTAACCTAATTGTACAGATGATAAATTAGGTGACAAGCAACTAGATCTTTCCATAGAGATAGGCAAGAGGCCAAGTTTTTCTTCAAAATTGCCAAAGGGATCAAGCATTGTTTTCCTTGTATTAAAGGCCTTTGTATCAAAATTGATCTCTAGTCCAAGGATCATTGTGAATATTGTATTAGAAAGGGAGCTACGTATTTGCTTTGATTGTTGCCAAAACCTTTGCTATACAAATTGTGCCAAATTTTTCCCAAAAAGGACATGGTGTTGTACCTTAAAATTTTCATGGTGAAAAAGAGGTTCATCCCAATATTTTTCAAAATCTATGCAAATGTTTAGTTGCTTGCCGCAAAGAGGTTATATTAAATTTTGCATCACTTTAGAAACCCATTCAATGACAAGAAGTCCAAATCATGGAACTTCTCCCCCTTAATTGCAAAATGAAGTAGGAGCATGCTTAAAGCATTTGGGCTTAAAACTAACATGGGATTTGGTTTCTTGTTTCCACCATGAAAATATCTCAACTGCAATCTGGACTCCTTGCTATCCCATTCTTTCTCAAGGTGTAAGGTAAAATGCAGGAAGTTCAAGGTCCTTGCATCTCCAAGCTTGCACAAAAGAGATGTGGCAAGAATGAAGAGTGAGCAGAATATTGAACAGAATCAATGAACCATTTCAGTTGAAAGCCAATGTTCTTTAGGGGATTGAAAAATCGAAACTGGTTTCTGTCATCTAGTTGCAAACCAAATTCTTGGTTCATGTATGGGCTCTTCAAAATGATTTTGTTGGACCAGCTGCCACATGGCATTTGAAACTAGAAAGGAATGAGCATGAATTGCTATTGAATGCCAGTACCATTGTTGTCTCGAAATTATGGTAGCTCCTTGACATTCCAATTGATAGAAAATGGAAGGTGAGGATGGGGAAACTTTTAAAGGAAGTACTTAAAGATGAAAAGAGAAAAGGGCAACTGAGTGCATTATCTAGAATTAGAAAATGAGATGATTGAGACATTCCTAGAAATGTCTAAGGCTCTAGCCTACAAGATGATCAATAGGGCCCAAGTCCATGGGTTTTGCCAATCTTATAACCCTAAGGGGATGAACCAAAGATAGTCTGAAAAGCAAGAAGCTTAGGGAGTCCTCCTTTATGTCACACTTCAAGTGATAGACTGAAATGGTTAGTGCTACCAAGAAGACCCTTGATTGGTCTTTTGCAATCAAAAATAGTTGATCCATACCGTCAAGATAGATGCTAGCAAAGTCTTTGGAGTTAGTTATTTTGAAATGGCTATCAATGGCATAAACTCCTAAGGGTGCCTAACCTCCTACCGCTTGTCAAGATGATTTCATGTCTAGTATGGATTCAACTATTCTTGGCATTAAATAATGGACTTTCAGAATTAGCCCTTCGGGCACACACACTGAAATTCAAAAAGTCTCAACCAAGAGGTCACATTGAACCTAAGGGGGTAAGAATAGATGAATTAGGTTTGGCACGCCCCTATGCCGAGATAGTTTTTGTTGGGCTCTGTGCTTTGTAAGGAGAACTTTGTCAAGTCTTGCTAATCACAAGTTGAAGGGAAATGATCTTAGGAAAAGATCTGGGTTATTCATCTTAAAGGGATTTCCTTTTCAGTACTATTTCAAAAAAAACTATGGAACTTCCTTGACATTACTTCCAAGTGTGGGAATCAAGACTCGATGGTGGGATCTCAAGATCAAGCTAATATGTAGCCAGTCTTTACTTATGGTGCATCTTAAGGGACCCTGACTTCACTCCCAAGATCTAGTTGATATTGTCAACTGGTTGCACAAGATTCTGAAGAAACCTTAAGAGTAAGGAGGATGTTGAAGCTTGGCCCAGTCTAAATACTTTTGTGGGATCAGGATCTCCTTTGATAGGCCATGAATGTATTGACCCCTTGTGATGAATTAATCGATTAATTAGCCAAGTTAAATTAATTAATTTGATTAACATGCAATATACGTGGTAGCACAAACAAATCACCAACTAAGTTAATATGCAGTGAAAAATAAAGTTGACACGATGATTTGTTTATGAATGGGGAAAACCTCCAAGGCAAAAACCCCATCAGATGATTTTAAGGTCATTACTCCCAACAATCAACTATTATCACAATAAGTGGTTACAAGTAAAGGAATCTCAGTACCTTATACCAATCTACAGTTGAACCCTTATCCAAATAGCCAATTGGACTTGTTCTGTAATGGAAATTTCTCCTTTCAATGCATTGCTCTTAGTACGTGACTAATCAATCGATGCACAGATCCAAGTACGTGACTAACCACCAACTTGAGAAGAATGTTGGCTGCAAAATTCTTCAGTTCATTAACACGATGAAGATCATGAAGCTCATTCATTACAAAACCCTACGATGTACAAATGCAACAGCTTCTTCAGGAGAAAGATGAACTAGGGTATATGTCTCAGATCACAATATGCCTATGAAAAACTTTTGCATTAAGTTGCATTATCTGTGACGGCCCTTAAAATAATCCTTATATATGTTTAGGGTTGTGAGAAAAGAAAGCCTAAACAAATATACACAGATTGGAGTGAAATCAGAACTGAAAATCTGATTTTCGTATATCTCGATAGATAACTTATCTATCGAGTAGCTATCAAGCATCGGGCTTACATAGCCTGTTAAACCTCGATAGATTCAATTTGTTGAGCTAGTTGTCGAGCTTTAAAATCCAGCACTTCTTCACTTGATTATAGGACAGATTTGCATGGCTTTAACACTTGGACTTGAAACCTTGTTCCTTGAAGTATTAAATACATCCTAGATCTACCTAATTACAAGTAAAGTGCGTTTTGTCAAAGGATTAGCCAATTCTACATTGACATATGTTCTTGACATAATTCACATATGTCCTAACATCCTTTAGAGAGAATGTATTGCCAGTGCTAGGCTCAGATAGACCAAGCAAGTCTTGGCTCGTCTTCATTAAGAATCTTCGAGAGGCCATTTAGATGGACGAATAATTGGAAAAGTGCCATACTAGGGCAGAATATTTCTCGATTCTTCTCTTGTGTAAAAAAAGGATGAAGCCGATGGTCAGGAAAGCATCATGAATTTCTGTGCAAATCCCACATAGGACTGTCTCCACGAGACCGATAGGTCATCTATGTTCTTCAAATTCACCTCAGTTGGGGTCATGATAGAAACTTCTAGAACTATTTCTAAATACACAAACCATGAGTAGCTCATTCAAGAACTCAATCCAAGGAGTTGAAGATTGAAATGAACCTACTTTAGGTTACCTTGTGGGTGCAACATTTCGATCAATCAACATGAGACACCTATATTGAACATGAGAATGGGCAATTAAACGAATGCATGAGGTCACTCTACTGAAGGAGGGACTAGGTATATCCAATTTTGTCTAATCCTTTTAGGGCCAAGATTCCTAGCTAACATCTGTTCTTTTGAATTTCCTTTTCAGGAATTTGCTTTGGCCTATAAATTATCAAGTAAAAGAAGCACAACCTGAGTTGTCTACTCCAATAATGTCCACGAATTTCCTTCATGGAAGCTACCAAGGGTCCTAGAATCCCTATCTCAAACATGAGCAGTAGCCAATTCTATTGTCGCATTAAATGAGCAATTGGTGAGATCAGTGTTCCACAAGACATCCATAGGGACTGGAAGAAGGCCAAGCCTTTAGGTGCTCTCAATATGATACAGGGGCAGATTTTTTGTGGTCTCATTTCCATAAGACCACTAAAAATCCATCTTGTGTAGCCCTCACATTATCCATGAGGGCCAACTACCGCAAGTCTAGGAGTAGAATTTAGCCAGAAGTTGGTGTCAATCCATACAGCTTGCAAGCTCTTCTATCAATGCATCCCGAAAGGGTAAAAGGAACTCAACATCTCTCAAGCAAAATCAACCAGCTCAAACCTGGTTTTCTTTAGCTTGCCTCAATAGGTGTTTCCTTTGGGTCTTCCTCAGAAAAAGCTTTATTTCACCTTCGGGTAGTCTAGGTGGTTCCTTCGAGTCTTCCTAAATGAAATCCTCTATTACCCCTGTTAGGATATAGGTGATTCACTTGTTAGGAACATATGTCACTATTTTATGTAATTAGCTAATCCTTTGACGAAATGCACTTTACTTGTATTTGGGTAGATCTAGGATGTGTTTAACTTCAAGAAATTGTGTTTCAAGATCAAGTGTTGAAGACATGCAAGTCTGTCCAAGAAACAAGCTGAAGAAGTGGCTGTCATTAAAGCTCGACAACTTGCTATCCATCGAGCTTAAGAAGCTGTTCTAGCCCCATGGCTCGACAACTGCTCGACAACATCTTGACAGACAGGTATCTGTCGAGCTTTATGAAAAACAGAATTCTAGTTTTGTTTTGACTCCAATTCGGTTTTATGTGTTTGGGCTTTCTTTTCTCACAACCCTAGACATATAAAAGGATTATTTTAAGGGCTATCAAAGTGTTCACAAGTTGCACAAGTGTTGAGCAAAGTTTGTTCAAGAAAATTGTGACCAAAGACAAAATTTGCCCTAGTTCATCGTTCTTGAAGAAGTTGTTGTGTTTGTGCACCGTAGGGTTTTGTGACCAAGCATCTTCTTGATCTTCATTGTTGGGATGAACTAAAGAACTTTGCGGCCAACAACCTTTTCTAGTTGGTGATTGAAGTTACGTATTGGGATCGACGCAATTGATTAGTCACGTACTTGGGAGCCGTACATCAAAAGGAGAAATTGTCACTTCAGAACGAGTCCAATTGGGTATTAGGGTAAAGGTTTAACTGTAAGTTGGTATAAGGTACTAGGATTCCTTTACTTGTAACCACTTGTTGTGATAATAGTGGAATTTCGGGAGTGGTGACCTTAAAATCACCTGATGGGGTTTTTGCTGTGTTGGTTTTCCTCATTCGGAAACAAATCACCATGTCAAATTTATTTTCCGCTGTATACTTAGTTTACTGGTGATTTGTTACTGCTACCATGCGTTTGCATATTAATTAACTTAATTAATTCACTTGGCTAGATTAATTGGTTATTTTGTCACAAGTGGTCAATTTGTTTTTGGCCTATCAACCCCAAGTATCTTGGGATGTCTTTGGGTTTCTTGATATGTGAATCGTCACACCCTTCAACTAAAAATCTCACCAAGTTGTGAAAGTGATTGAAAGACAATGGAAAATGCCATACTGGGGCAGCTTTTCGGTCTCTCCTTTTCGAATGGACTTTCGAACAATCAACTTAACATCATCTTGAGATTTAGCAAGAGGCATAGTCACAATTTCTTGGCAAGATCATCAGATGATGTTGCAAACTACTTGAAGCATTCCCTTAAAGTTTGACTTCCACATTTATTAAGATTAAGAAATGGAACACATTGAAATCAAACTCTAAATCCCTTAGTGGAGTCAGCACCTAAATTAGGTCTAGGAACCATAAATATAGCATCCTTCATGGAAGGACTAATCTTTTACTAGAGCATGTGTTTGGACTTTAGGTATGAGGATGGGAAGGTGTTAGGCACCTAACCCCACTTGACCTATAGGTCGGCTTCCACTCATTATGTTCCAAATCTTAATCTCATTAAAGGCAGGTTTATATACATTATTCTAACTCACACACACTCTAACATGCATCTAAGACATACAAACATGGCATAGTCATCCCAAACCTAGCCACTCATCTGTCATAGCATTTAAACACATATCTCCAAAGGCAGATACATCATATGGTAGATTCAAACAAGCATTTTATGTCATCCAAACATTAAAGGAATAGCATTCAATCCAATCATATTCATGTTCCTGAACCATATCATACTCGTCAAATAAATAAATGCATGTCCATGTGATTATGTATGACTTACCTCACTTACCTCACTGCATCAGTACCCTTATACATCAGTGCATGTTCATGGTATTCAAACAATCTAAAACCCTAATAAGCATCAATGAGATGAAACAAGCAAACTTGATAGTTTTTAGACCCCTTAAACAATTTATTAAACCTAAATAATTAGCCAAGTAGTTACTTAGTCCAATTAAACAAGTCTAGATTATCACAATATAAAGATCAAATCATGCAAAGCAACGGAAAATAAATAAGACAATGATATGATCACCCAGGAAACCAAACCCATAAAAACCTGGGGAGGATTTGACCTAGCTATCCTCAAGGTAAACTTGAATCCACTATCTTGAAAGAATCGAAGTTCATACAATAAGACTTACAAGCCCCCACGCTCGACTTCTTATTAGTACCAACCAGTAGAACTTACTGACACAACCACGTGCAAGCTCCGAATCCCCGGACTCCTTCTTTCTTAGATTCATCACCAGCTACAAGCACACCTGCTTGTGTTTTCTTTAAGCTTCAATGGCAGCAACTGAATTGATCATCAATGCGTAAATAAATCTTCTCCTTGAAAACCCTAAGTTTGTGTAAAGAAAAGCTCCTCTAGATCTCACAAGAGATTTACACAAACCGCAAATATGAGCAACACTAAAACGTGGCTAGGGTTTGCCTTTTATACTTAGGACAAATAAGAAACCCTAAAAACATTTTAAAACAACTAGGGCTGAGTTGGACGAATCTACAAAAAAGCATTCTACCCGAGCTTCGATCGATCGAGCCTGTCTTTCGATTGATCGAGCCAGGCCGAAAGACACAATCCTTTCCTGCTTTAACTCGATTCCAACTTTACATAGACGCACAACTTTGAGCTAGACTTAAACACTTCTAAACACATTGTTTTGATCATGGTTTGCCAACAATACAAATTAGAGTTCTAAATAAATAAAATCCTAAACTTTAGAACCTAACAAAACTAAAACAAAACAGAGAGGAAAAGGCTTAAAGATACAGAAGCTAGGTTAAAATAGAGGCTAAAACGTGTGAACAGGATGAAAGAAAAACAAATAGAAATGGAATTAGACTTTCTAGGCTTGAGTATGCATGTGCATACATACGACATATGTGTGCATACTAACTGTATGCGTATGCATACTTGTACGTTATGAGTTTGTGTACACATGCAAGTTGCATGTGCATACATACACACCTGAAACCCTAAACCCAAAAAACTAGTGCAAAAAACAAAGAAAACACAACAGAAACAAGGAAATTAAAAACCTAGCATGCTTTTAACACAAACACGAAATAAACTAAGACTAGAAAATGACATTAAAGCTTTAAAACATGTAAACAAACAAAGGAATAAAAGAAAATCTAAGAAAAGTGAAGAGCCAAAGATAGAACCTTTACCTCAACACAAGAACTCTCTAGAACTTGATTTTGACCATTCCCCTTAGTCAATCTAGTTAAAAATAATTCAAAAATGTGTTAGTAAGCTTATAACTCAAAGATTGAGACTAGAAAAGGTCCCGATCAAATAAAATTTGACATAAGGATGTTTTGTGAAAACCCCCTCTTTGATTTACTATTTTCTAGTGAATCTTATGTGTTTTACCATTGGAGTTCATCTCCCATTTGAAAAAGTACCATTTATGGCTTTATATAGTAAAAAAAAAGGGCTTGAAGTGGCTCCCACATGATATGGGATTCGTAGAAAACCAAGTTTTAAGGTAGAAAACCTTTCCTTTATGGTTTTTGGAACCCTAGCATGTGCACGTGTATGCATATGCATGCATGAAGTATGCACACGTAAATCTTAAGCATGCGTGCGCATAAGTGGGAATGCGCACACATACGTGGGAATGCGCACACATGCCCTAGGGTTTCTGTGGCCTTTCTTTTCCAAAAATAGTTTATTTGATCCAAAAATAAGTTATCTTTTCCATAAACCCTTTTCTCAAGTCAATTTTCATCTAATCGGTTCCTAAACCAACCTTGAGATTTAGAATTCTTACATCATTGGGGATCGGGGGCTTGAGTTGTAAGGTGTACAAAATGTTGTGTCTACATCAAACATGAAACTCTATCAGAATTTTGCATTGAAAATGGGGCATTTTTGTTGTCGTAATCTCACAATGAAAGCTTTGTGAGGATAGTGTTTTGTGTACTATAAAGCACCAATGGTGAAATACTGATAGATTTTCATCATGAAAATAAGGTGAGATGCTACCGGATTTTTGTTGAGGAAATTTGGAAATAATTCCAAAAGTTCTAGTAAAGTGTTGATAAAGACCACACCCTTTCCAAAATTAAACCTCGAAGCCCAATTCTTTTAAAGCCTTGAGAGCTAATGCCAATAGCTTGTTTTAATTGCCAATGTTTGAAAGTTAAGATTTTACCAAAACAAAGGACTGTCTCTAAGCAGCCGTTATGGAGTGCCTAGCACCTTCCCCACACATAATCAGACTTTCGAACTCCAGAATCAAGATTTTTTACCCATCCGTATTAGATTAGGAAAAATCACCTTTTTGTTAGCCTAGGATTGGTACTAAAATCAATAGAGTTAGGTGACTAATCACACCTTAGAAAAAACCCAATGATTGGTGGCGACTTCATTTATTAATGGCCTTACTAATAGTCCTATAGGTAGGGCTCCAAACACCAACTAGATAGTCCAAATTGTATATTTTTTGTGAACTTTTGGACCTTTAAACCTTACCCTCTGGTAGTTCTTCTTCTTCCCTCTTTGCTCACACTACCTCTCTCTGTGTTTTCACTCTTTTCCTAGTATTTCCCCTTTTTTTCAAGTTTCCAACCAACCCTTCTTGCTTGCCTTCCCTTCCCTTATATAATCTCTCTTTAGTGGACTACTAATCATTATTGTTTCACCAGTTTTCATGCATCTCCACTTTTGCCAGAATCCCGAGGAATCATCATGCCTTCTGAGGATTCTCTTGAAACTTGTTCCAAATGCCAAATAGCATTTGGTAGCAAGTTCCCCAAAGGTACTAACAACTCTCAGCAACTGACTTTAGTTTAATCATTTCTTCATCGATTTCCCACCACCTCATCAATTGGTAGTAGGTCAAGCACTATAGGATTCCCCCAAACAATAATTTTTATGTCCCAATACACATGTTACCGGGCTGAGCTCACTCCTATATAGTTTGAGGTCCACTTCCATCTTATGGGCTGGTTTTGGCTACTCAAGCCGATCTTGGGCCTAAGTTAAATGGGTTAGTACTGATTTTTTGGGCCTAAACCCCTCCACAGAAAACATGCTTGTTTCCCCCTTTATGTGCTTTCTTTGTTTCTTTGTTATCTCTTGTACTTGTCTACTAGCTTTGTGTTTCCTTTGTTGAAGCAAGGGTGCAACTTCTAAAATGCAAGTTAAGAAGGGCAATGTTCAGTAGATTAGGAGGCTTAGTCTCTCCACGTAGTTATCTCTTTCCCTTTCTCAACCTTTTTCTTTAGAACCATGTATCTAGAGTAGGGTTGCTCTCTTTGTATCTTGCTTGGGTCACATTCCTAGCGTATGACAATGTCTATTTTATCTTTCCAATACCTTGTTGGGCCATACCTTTTGCATGTAGGCATGTATGCTTTATCATTCTTGTACCTTGCTTGGGCCGCATTCCATGAGTATGGCATTGTCTGATTTACATTTCCTATACCTTGCTAGGCATACCCTTGGAGCATTGGCAATGTCTAGTTTGGATCCCTACCAATGTTCTGAATACCGTTTCGGAACCCGTTTCAGTTTGTCAATTGGAATGGAAAATTTCGGTATCGGTCTATTTTGGTATGCCATTTCAGGTTATAGCTATTTTTTATATATTGTAGGTTATTCATCAAAATCCATATAATTTTTTAAGAATTTTATAATTATAAGTTCATATTTCAACTAATATGTCAAACTTATTAAGCCCAAATCCCAGATATCACTCAATAATGATAATAACTAGTCGCTAATCCGTGCTATGCATGGGAACCTACCTATTTGTGAGGTAAACTAAAATAATTTTATAAAATCTTAAATTGATTAAGAAACTACACCATTGCATGATTTGCTCTTGTATAACTTCAATTTGTGTTACAATTTGATGAAAAAACCATTACTTGAACATGCAATGGCTTACCAAAAATTTGTTTGTCAGACAGTTTCAGATACTGCAAAAAAGAAAACTCAAAAATTCAGATATTCAGATATTAAAACTTTTGAAAAACCAAAAAATTTTAAAAAATTAGATGATTCACTACTTAGAAATTATTGAAACAAAACAAAATATGTATGACTAAATAATGGAGAAATATAAGAGAAAGATGGATTACATTAAAAAGAATAATCCATGACTATAACTGTTGAAAGGAATCAAAAGATTCAGAGCCTATATATATGTGTATATATATATATATACACACACACATACAACAGAGAAATATAAAAAAAAAGGACGTGTTACCATCAAAAGAATAGTTCAGATGTTAAAACTTTTAAAAGACTAAAAAATATTAAAGAATCATAAGATTTACTTTATATAAATTTTTGAAACAAAAAAAAAAAATGTATATGATTACACAATAGAGAAATATAAAAGAAAAAGTGATTACCTTCAAAAGAATAATACATGGTATAGTCATTGAAATAAGTTAAACATGTTCAAATATTGCAAAAACTAACACAAATTCAGATGTTAAAACTTCCAAAATGCCAAAAAGATATATAATTAAAGAATAAGTTATTGAAACAATTTAAAAGAGAAATATAAGAAAAAGAAAAAAGTACACAAACCCATAAAACAATAAGTTTTAGATTTTAATGGGTCTAAACTTTAAATGATGAAAAACCATAAAATAATTTTTTTAAAGTTACATGAAAAACCATAAAATAATTTTTTTTTAAAATTTTTAAACAAAGTAGAGGAGAAGAAAATAACTAAAGAAGAACTCATACCTATACTCAGCTTTAAAAAAAAAATATTGGGGTTTGCACTGCTTTTATAGTGTTCATGATTAACCTTGCAAATTTGGAGATAAATGATCAACTTTTGAGTTTGAATTTAAGTTTGACTCTCTCTCTTATGTATTTGTGTATAAAAGAATACACAAATTTGTATGATTCAAGGAAAAGATGTAGATTACAAAGAAAGTATCAAAATATTCTCATAAAACCCAAACTCTAAAGAGCTCTCTCAGCACAAGGAGAAGCCTTAATTTTCCTGAAGTAAATTGTCTCAGCATGAACTCTATAACATTACAAAACCAATGTTGAGGCACAAAACATGTGTGTGTGTATATATATATATATATATATATATATATCCGTGGAGCATAATTATGGAAACCAAGCAGGACTTTTTTTATAAGCATCCAATTAGGACTTGGATTGCTTAAGTCGGCAAAAGTATTTTATATGGATTTCTAATCTATATATATATATATATATATATGTAAAACCGAAGTCATGCGATGCACCGTATAGTTAACAAATGTTAAATATTTTCACTTTATTCAATGTTACAATGAGTTAAAAAAAAAAAAAAAATCAGAGGATCCAGAGTTAGAAATTAATGAAACAAAACAAATATATATATATATATATATATATATTTGTTGAACGATGGGCTACCCTAAAAAAAAATTACATGGCTATACTCTATAGTTGTTGAAATCTGCCAAATAGTTTTAGACATTGCAAAAAATAATCCAAAAATTTAAAAGTTTAAACTTTTGAAAGGCCAAAAAATTTAAAGATTCAGAAGATTTTAAGCGTAGAAATTATTGAAACCAAAAAGAATAATAATATATACACACACACAATTGATAAGTATTAGAGAAAGATGGGTTACCTTCAAAAGAATAGTCCTTATAGCTTTGCAAAAATTAAATTCACAATATAAGGAAAGACATGACATATTTTCAAAATTTAAAAAAAAAATAAAAAAATATGAGCCACATCTACATATGCATATTTTCTAGTTTCCACCAAACTTGAGAATATGTAATAAAATTTTTGCAAGGAGAATATATATACCTATTGGAAAGTCATGCCTAATTGTTGGAATTAAAGTTGGGAAACCTTGAATATGTCTAATTCTCTTCCTCAGGCCCTATATTGTAACAATTGTATGTATATGTATCATACGCATTATAGTATTAGTTTATATACGAATAAGAAACCTTAATTAATAGAAATAGCTTATACATATATTTTAGTAAGAATATGCGTATAATTGATATGTAACAATTATTTTAAATATCATATATTACATTAGCTTTCAATAAGTATAAGGTTATTCTAAAAAAAAAAAAAAAAAAAAAGAATAAGGTCGAAAGAGTGAAATTTGTGAATTAAATTAATTGGTGGTGTTCCCATAATTTTGTTTTTTTGTTTTTTAAGTGTCAAGTTCCTTTTGTGAATGCTACTACTCTTCCTACAATTCGGCACTTTATGAATTTATTTTCTCAATTTTTCTTAACTATATTATTGAATCCAAACAATTTTAGTGTTTTAACATAGCCAACCAAGACCTCATGAATCTAGATTCCTAAGCAAATGAATTAAGATTCATAAGCAAATCTAGATATCGCTCAAAAGAATGTATTAATTCTGAAAAAGATGCCAACACCAGCAAAAAAAGGACAAAAATTTCAATTCGAAAAGAAATTTTAATTGGAAGAAATTTGTAATGATATGGGAGGAAAATATGGAAAAATAAATAAAAGCCATATGCTAACCTCCATGACCATCATAGGCACCAAGGAAAGGTGGAACTGTCCAAATTTGGATAAGCTACATGCTACAAAAGAAAAGAAAACATGGTAAAATAGCATAATCTATAGAAAATCATTGAGATTATGAGTCCACTCAATAGAACCATTGAAAAGGCAATCCAAAGAAGTCATTGAAAAATACAAAACAGATTTTGGCAAGCAGTGTTTATGAAATAGAAGCAAAACAAAAAAAATATAAAAAATTTCAAACTTATTTAGAAATTAGAACACCCAAAGTCCTTTTCACATAATCACAAAAATCAATATCTTTGTGAAGAAAGGCCAACCCCATCACCATGAATGGAGAAAAGGCCATGTTGAATTGAAGGAGTTTTTCCCTCACATTGATATTTGCTTTCTACGTTGCCTTAGTCCTTAAGTTCAAGTTTAGGTTTAAATAACACTTACGTTTAGGTTCAAGTTCAGGTTTAGTTTTCCCTTAGGTTTAGGTTTAGGTTTAGGTTTTAAGAGATTTATATATTACTTCCTAGTGGCTTCCCGTCTTCAGTTTTTATGTTTTTTTTTTCTTTTTTCTTTTTTTAAATTTGTTTTTATATTATATTTAAATATTGTGCTTGTTTTTTATATTATATTTAAATATTGTGTCGACGGATGCTCTATTACACTCATAGTCTCTGAAGGATGAGAACCAACTATGTAGCATCTACATCGAGAATTCAAGTATTGTATACGTCTCGAACAGTGATTCGATTGATGATAAAGAAATAGAATTCTTGGTTCAGTTCTCCACCTTAACAACAGAAAAAAGGATTGATCAAATTCATAATATGGATGATATTGTCTATAATGATAGTCAAATGAAAGACTTTCTCAAGACTTTTATTGATCCGCCTAAGATTTTGAAAATGAGTTGGTTGAACTTGAAAATTAACTCATTGAAATTGAATAAATAAACAATTGAATTGGATTCGATTGGATGGTACCAACGAAATCTAGTGCAGTGCGAAACCCCATTTATTATGGAATTATTATTGAATTAACCGATCAACTTGCTTTTCTATCGAACATTTTTTTATTTCAATAATTTTCGCAAAAAAAATTTCGACATATTATATTTTATTATGAGAATAAATCCTACTACTTCTGATCCTGGGGTTTTCGCGCTTGAAAAAAAAAACTTGGGACGTATAGCTCAAATCATCGGTCCGGTACTGGATGTAACTTCCCCCCCCCCCCCCCCCGGAAAATGCCTAATATTTACAACGCTTTGGTAGTTAAGGGTTGAGATACTGCCAGTCAACAAATTAATGTGACTTGTGAAGTACAACAATTATTAGGAAATAATCGCCGTATCTTGTTGGGTGGGAACGAGAGAAAGAAAGAACGGGGGGCAACCATGCATGGTACTTCTCGACCGTGTCTCCGAGGGACAGTTGAACGAGCGACTCATGAATGCTGCTGGGTTGGACGAGCCAATAACTCGAACACGTTCGGTCTGTTTTTTGAGCAAGAATCACAGCGTTACCTTACCTTCACCATGATACGGACTCCAAGTTCTTATGGTAGAGCACGAGGAGATTTTTCATCAATATGATGATGGGAATGGAAACCAGAAGCACGACTGGGGTCTTCGTGGTCCAAGATAATAAACAAAGCAGAAATTTGGAAATGAGTACGAAATGTCAATATATGAATTGTTTCATTATTCGTTATTTCCGGGTCTTTTCGTTGCATTCACTTACAACAAGAAACAACCACCAGCGTTTGGTGCAGCACCTGCATTTTGGTGCATTCTTCTTTCTTTCCTTGGTTTTTCATTCCGTCATATTCCTAATAACTTATCCAATTACAACGTATTAACCGCTAATGCACCTTTTTTTTATCAAATCTCAGGGACATGGTCTAATCATGAGGGTAGTATTTTATCATGGTGTCGGATCCCAAGTTTTTATGGATTCCTTCTTTGTTACCTCGCTCTCAGGTTGGCCCTTCTACTTGACTAAGTAGTATTCCACTCGTGCAGTGGGTGTATGGCCTAGCCCATGGTGCGGTCAGCCATGATATACTCAACTTCTTCTTTAGTAAGTTCATCTACAACATCTGGTGGTGCCCTCGTGGGCACGTTCCTCTCTTTGGGTCGGTCTGGTCTAATCAAAGTCAACTGACTCACATGGAATACGGGGTGAGTTTTCACCGAGCTAATCGCTTGAGTCTATAGGCTACCTCTCCTATCCGCTTCTCTACAAGGTCTACTTTCTTCTTCCTTCAGACCGGGCCAAGCCTTTAGGTTGTCTAAGTAGACTTCGGGAGAAGGGGTGCCTCCTCATAAAGGGGGTCGCAGTGACCAGGCCCAGACGACTATTTACCAAAAACATAGGTCTCCGCAAAGTCCTAAGACCATGTATGGGGGCTGACGCCTGCCCAGTGCCGGAAGGTCAAGGAAGTTGGTGACCTGATGACCGGGGAGCCGGCAACCGAAGCCCTGGTGAACGGCGGCCGTAACTATAACGGTCCTAAGGTAGTGAAATTCCTTGTCGGGTAAGTTTCGACCCGCACGAAAGGCGTAACGATCTGGGCACTATGTTAAATCATAAAAATAAAAGTAAGAAATCAATCTTGTATCAGACTACTTGTCGTCTTGTAGTCGGATCCCCAAGTTTTTGGAATGTTCCAAATTCTACTTGAGCATCCAAATCTGGGTCAATACCGGCAAAAACATCTCGGAACAAGGTTCTAGCACCATGCCAAATATGTCCGAAGAAGAAGAGCAGAGCAAATGAAGCATGGCCAAAAGTAAACCAACCCCTTGGACTGCTACGAAAAACACCATCGGATTTCAAAGTAGCACAATCTAATTCAAAAATTTCGCCCAATTGAGCACGTCGAGCATATTTTTTCACAGTAGCAGGATCACTATAACTGACTCCATTCAGTTCGCCACCATAGAACTCCACAGTTACACCTATAGACTTAAGCGACGAAAAATCTATTATGAAATGTTTATGCAGTAAGAGTAGAGGTTGATCGACTAAGTATTCGACTTTCTTATTAGAGTCCCCTCTAGGAAATGCACTGAGTGTTAAATGTATACATAGGGAAAGCCATGGGTGATAATTAAGACAATAGGTTCAGAAAAGAATCATGAAAATTAGAGCGTTGACATGCTTTGGCCAAGGAGACTAATGAGATTGGGGAAAGAGGATTTATTTAAATAACTAAAAAAACACGCATTTTAAGTTATTTAAATGAGATGGATACGTCTCGATAAAAAAAAGGCGTATGCCATAACATAAATTGTGCAAGAATATATGGTTCTATTCTTTTTTATTTTTAGTCCATTTACTTTACTGGAATAAAAAAAAAAAAATAATAATTAAGAAATGACACTCGGATTCTATTCTATTCTGTATGATAGGAATAGAAATTGCCTTTATTATGATTGTTCTTGAAACAACAACAATCATTAATCATTTTTTTTTTTTTTCAAATCAAATAAATCATTTTTTTTTCTAAAAATACTGTAAAGAGTGGACAACAGGGAATGAAAATTTCCCTACCGATCCGTGATCCATGATCCTTGAATGGGAGAAAGATCCCCATATCAAATTCCTTACTTTTGTCGGTCTTTTTGCTTAGGCGAAAGAGGGAAAAAGTGTTCAAACCCTTGTTGTTTTATTTTAATTAGGTTTAATCTCGCGGACCAATCACTCCCCAAAAGGTCCTATACCTCGTATTATTTCTATTTGACCTTTTTTTTTTTTAATATTTACTTTTTAATAGAAATATCGATTTATAATGAATATCAATTTATTCGTATATTTATTTTAGTTCTTATATTTATTTGACTCTCTATATTATCGAATCTAATTATTCTATGTATAATTAATTAGAAATAGAATTGGAATAATATTTCAAAGATTTGTTGTAATTATTTGTCCTTACTCGCTCAAAAGATTAAAACATTGTAATACGTAAATTTTAATAAATAATAGTAATTGAAATTTTCATTTTTTGAAGCTTCAAAAAAGTAAGTATTTACTTTTGATCAATTCTAACTTCTTGATTTGAAATGTTTTTGTTTTGAAGAGAGTATAATTTAATTTAAACAATAAATAGAGAATTAATAGTAAAGAACAATTGGTTTTGAACAATAAATGTCTTTCACATTCAACTATAGAAATAAATAACTTATTATAATTTTTTAATGGCTGTTCCAAAAAAGCGCACTTCTATATCAAAAAAACGAATTTGTAAAAATATTTGGAAAAGGGAGGGGTATTGGGTAGCATTGAAAGCTTTTTCGTTATCGAAATCTCTTTCAATAGTGAATTCAAAAAAAAATTTTGTACAACAAGAAATAAATAAGTAAATAATCAAACGTTGGAATAATTGGAATCTATCTCTGACTCTAAAAAAAGTAAAAAGTATACTTTAAGTTTCATTTTTCGGTTCTTTTCTGATTTCTTATAATATTCTATAAATATTATAAGAAATCATAATAAATCATTAAAAGAAAAAAAAAATCCAAAAGGAATGATTCCCATTCCTTAATGTTTTGAATGTATCAATATGAAATTTAAGTAGAATAAAGAGTCTTTTGTCTACTTCATTTTTAAAATGATATTTTTTGGATGTGAGCTCTTGGGGAAGATCAGCCTGTTATCCCTAGAGTAACTTTTATCCGTTGAGCGACGGCCCTTCCACTCGGCAGCGTCGGATCACTAAGGCCGACTTTCGTCCCTGCTCGACGGGTGGGTCACGATTAGATCATGCGAAACTCTTTTTCTTCTCATTAGAGATATTATGAGAATGAACCCACTACTGAATCTAATGAGGTCAAATCAAATTAAAGTAAAAAAGAAAAGGGAAAGTAATAAAGTAAAGTTAAAGTAAAAAAAGGGAGATTCTAGTATAATCTAAGGTCATTCTTTGTTCGAAAATACACAATGTATTCGATACAATAATAAAAAAAAAGATCAAAATTAAAATAGAAATGATTTTCCAATTTTAATTTTAAAGCGATTCAATTTCATTTTTTGAATGAAGTTACACAACAGAGTTTTTTATTATTTCTAATTTTGATTATTAATTATAATATATAATATTAGTATAAGAATATTAGTTTTTAAGATGAATCTGTTGATTGGGAATTAGGGGATGCTCAGATATCACAGATGATGAATTGATTTCTTACCTATGTCACTCCCATTTTTTTTTTATTACTATTTAGAAGGATTGATTAATCAAAAACTTTCAATTGAAAGAATAAGTGGAATTGGTCTTTTTGCTTATTCTTGTTTGTATCTTTCAAAATTTTGAATTTAGGGAAGTGCTTTCTAAACATATGTATAAAAAGACCATATTTCATTTAGCCTCTTTATGCTTACTATAACTAGTTATTTCGGTTTTCTTACCTATGTCACTCCCATTTTTTTTTTTATTACTGTTTAGAAGGATTGATGAATCAAAAACTTTCAATTGAAAGAATAAGTGGAATTGGTCTTTTTGCTTATTCTTGTTTGTATCTTTCAAAAATTTGAATTTAGGGAAGTGCTTTCTAAACATATGTATAAAAAGACCATATTTCATTTAGCCTCTTTATGCTTACTATAACTAGTTATTTCGGTTTTCTACTAGCGGTTTTAACTATAACCTCAGCTCTATTTATCGGGTTGAACAAGATACGACTTATTTGAAATTAATTGAACAAACGATTCATAAAAAAACAAAATCTTTCTGTGTTATTCCATATATTCTATAGTTTCTTAAGTTTCTTACCGTGTCAATTTCCAATTTTTGGTCATTGAGATTCATGGGCAATATGAATTAATAGTTAAGAATAGATATTACCTCTCCTTTTCCTCTTTCAAACAAATTGAAATGATTGAAGTTTTTCTATTTGGAATTGTCTTAGGTCTAATTCCTATTACTTTGGTTGGATACCTAGGCACCCAGAGACGAGGAAGGGCGTAGTAAGCGACGAAATGCTTTGGGGAGTTGAAAATAAGCGTAGATCCGGAGATTCCCGAATAGGTCAACCTTTCGAACTGCTGCTGAATCCATGGGCAGGCAAGAGACAACCTGGTGAACTGAAACATCTTAGTAGCCAGAGGAAAATAAAGCAAAATGGACAGACCATTGATGAAAATAATATCCAAGTACCAAACTCGCCCGCTATATAACCTTCGCAAAGCAAAGGAAGCTCTTGGGAAGATCAAAGAAATAACCCCCCCTTCCTCGGTAAAGAATTCTTGGAAGAATCCCGAATCCACTCTTTTTAAAAAAGCGCGTGCAGTACTTTTGTGTTCACGAGCCAAAGTTTTAACACAAGAAAGCCTCTTTTTTTTTTGAGGATCCGCTGTAATAATGAGAAAGATTTTTGCATAAGTTGGCTAAAGGTATGGGTCATAATTATTATGGAGAACCCGCATGGCCCAATGATCTTTTATATATTTTTCCAATAGTAATTCTAGGTCTGTCCTGGTATGGAATGAACTTATAATCTATAATCTGATGATCGAGTCGATTCCATGATTATAAGTTCATAACCCTAGCCCATTCCCATTTTGGGCGGAACAGATCTACTAATATTCCAGTTAGGTTAAGAGGGATCTTGAACTAAGAAATAGATTCTAGAAGCTAAAAAAGGGTATCCTGAGCAATTTCAATAATCGGGTTCATTGATATTCCTGGTATAGTAAATGCTATCACACATATAATCATACTCAATTCGATGGAAATTTTCATTCACATTTAATAGTTAATGGTTCCAATTTGTTCTGAATTTTTGCTTTGTGATTGAAAATACACAAATGGTTTTTCAATAGAAAAGGGGAGGGGTTTTTTTTTTCAATATTGTGTTTGTTTTAAGATACTATACAAACAATCGAAGATATATATCCAATCCAAAGAGAAAGGTAAGTATTTTTTTTTTTAGGAAAGGGGATTATTAAATAAAAGAGGATTCCAGATACAAGTACAAAAACGAATACCCCCCCCCCCCCGAAAAAAAAGTGGAATATTTTCATATATTTTTTTGTACCGTTTTGGCGACATGGCCGAGCGGTAAGGCGGGGGACTGCAAATCCTTTTTCCCCAGTTCAAATCTGGGTGTCGCCTAATCAACAAAAAAAATCGGCGTACCTTATTATATTTTGCTGATATAACTTAACATACTTTTCCAGCAGAAGTAAAGGGGGGGGGGGGAGAGTCCTCTTGATACTTGCTTGATTCTATAAGCATCTCCGGCGGTTCTGTTCTCTAAAATGATGTAAATCCTTGCGGAAAGATTATATTAGTGAATATTGAAAAGGGATCGTTAAATCTTGATATGACAACTCTTCTATTACTAATGTTTATTAATTGAATCTTGAATTTTTTTTGGATAGACGAATGGGGAATGGAATTATTCGTTGCGGAAAAGTCGAAAGATACTTTGTTTGTATACAGACTCATGAAATTCTCTAAGTGCCCTTTCTTTTTAGTTATTTGTATTTGCGGTCATTTTTATTTTTATTTTTATTTGGTATATAGTAATAAAGATAATAAAATAACAAATAGAATAGAAAGAAATTAATATTAATGGTTTGAATCGTGTATCAATGGCCAATATCCGTTAGAGGTAGAAACGAAGGTTCCATCGGAATAATTATTTATTTCTATTTCAGGGCACCTCATCTTTCTTTTTTTTAATAATTTAATAAAAAGAAAGGAGTGTGGATAAATAAATGACAAGAAGATATTGGAACATCCATTTGGAAGAAATGATGGAAGTAGGAGTTCATTTTGGTCATGGTACTAGTAAATGGAATCCTAGAATGGAACCTTATATCTCTTCAAAGCGTAAAGTTATTCATATTATAAATCTTATTAGAACTGCCCGTTTTTTATACATCCCAACCCCATCCCTTGGAAATAAAAAGGTAGCACCGAAGAAAGGAAAGAGCGAGATGGTTGTTTTTGTTGTTCCCGCGAAGCGAAGATCATTCGCTTGGTAGGGCATTTCCCATTTTTATAGGAACTTCTGTACCAGAAACAATGGTATCTCCAATTATAGCCCCTCTGGGATGTAAAATATATCTTTTCTCAAAGAAAAAACCTTGTTGATTGGATGGGTTAATTTTCTGATCTTGATGAATCGTCAGATAAAAAAGTCAAGTGAAATCCAATCCACGAAATAATTTGATCTATGGACAGCATCATTGTAGTAAAGGTCATAATGCCAGAGGAATCATTACCTCAAGTCATAGAGGGGGAGGTCATAAGCGTCTATACCGTAAAATAGATTTCTGACTCTATTTTAAATCCAAGCGATCTTTTCGTAGGCGTTTGCCCCCGATTGGGTTGGGGGATCGAATTGATTATAGAAACATGAGTTTAATTAGTCGATTTATTAGTGAACAAGGAAAGATATTATCTAGACGGGTGAATAGATTAAACTTAAAACAACAACGATGAGTAGCTCCTCTCCTAGATTTCACGAGCCTTTTGTCGGCACCGCCTTACGAAGGGTCTAGCTCTCATTTCATTCCTAGGTTTCGAGACTAGATATGACTGAAGCTGTCCTTTCCTGGCCGGCCTACGTGCCCGATGGGATCAAGTCAATACTTCAGTCTTTGACTTCGGTAATCTAAGAAAGCACAGAGCATTTACCTTACGACTGAGTCATTTAAGAGCAAAGTTCTCAGTAAAGCTCCTACCATCACAACTAGGGCCTTCGATTTATGCTTCCCTTCCTTTATGCCAAGGGGGTCGTAAAGCTCATCTTTTGAAAAAGCGCTTGCTACTTCGTTGTGAATATGCTGATCATCACACATACATATGAACCCTGAGTTGTGCTATTCACATATTTGGTCAACATCTTCCTTTTTCTCCGTAACCAATCTTCTCATTTACGATTAACATCTTCTGGAGTCCTTTTTGAACGACTCTGTTTCTATAGAAAAATAGAACATTTTGCCGAAGTCTTTGCTAATGATTTTCCAGTCATCCCATGCTTTCTCAAGGATCCTTTCATGCATTATGTTAGATATCAAGGAAAATCAATTCTGGCTTCCTTTCTTATTGATGATAGTGACAATATTGACCGTGACCTTGATATGGAGCTGGAGCTTCTAACTATGACGAATGCGTTAACTATGGATATGATGCCGGAAATAGACCGATTTTATATCACCCTTCAATTTGAATTAGCAAAAGCAAGCCGGGATCGCTAACTAATACTAAAACTAATACTAATATAATAGAAAATACTAATATAATAGAAAAGAGCTGTCCTTTCTGTATACTTCCCCGGTTCCGTAATTATTTTTGTCTCTATTTCCAGTCATTTTTTTATGTAGTGCAATGGATTCATCAAAATCCTTCTTATTCTTATAAAGACAGGCCGGGCTTTTTTCTAGGTATCTTTGATGACTTTGCTGCTGCTTACTCTTATGAACCAATGAGATACCTATGCAGGTGGATAGGTAGAGAATACCTGGGGGCGCGAGACAACTCTCTCTAAGGAACTTGGCAAAATAGCCCCGTAACTTCGGGAGAAGGGGTGCCTCCTCACAAAGGGGGTCGCAGTGACCAGGCTCGGGCGGCTGTTTACCAAAAACACAGGTCTCCACAAAGTCGATCCTTCTAAACAGTAATAAAAAAAAATGGGAGTGACATAGGTAAGAAATCAATTCATCATCTGTGATATCTGAGCATCCCCTAATTCTCAATCAACAGATTCATCTTAAAAACTAATATTCTTATACTAATATTATATATTATAATTAATAATCAAAATTAGAAATAATAAAAAACTCTGTTGTGTAACTTCATTCAAAAAATGAAATTGAATCGCTTTAAAATTAAAATTGGAAAATCATTTCTATTTTAATTTTGATCTTTTTTTTTATTATTGTATCGAATACATTGTGTATTTTCGAACAAAGAATGACCTTAGATTATACTAGAATCTCCCTTTTTTTACTTTAACTTTACTTTATTACTTTCCCTTTTCTTTTTTACTTTAATTTGATTTGACCTCATTAGATTCAGTAGTGGGTTCATTCTCATAATATCTCTAATGAGAAGAAAAAGAGTTTCGCATGATCTAATCGTGCCCAGGCACAATGACGCAATTATCAGGGGCGCGCTCTACCACTGAGCTAATAGCCCGTCGTGCGGGCCTCCCGCAGGGGCCCGCTATGCCAAAAGCGAGAGAAAGCCCATCCCTCTCTTTCCTTTTTTACGTTCCCATGTCCCCAAAAAGGCCCGTTTGATTCCCCAATTATTTATCCGATCCGCTCTTTTCGTTTCGTTAGCGGTTTAAAATTCGTTATGTTTTTCAATCATTCTACTCTTTTACAAATGGATCTGATTGGAAATTTTTTTTTTCTTATTACAATATTTGTGATATATATGATACGCGTACAAATGAACATCTTTGAGGAAGGTATCCCCACTTCCAATTTGAATGATTAACAATACATATCATTTCTTGTACTATATTAAAACTTATAAAGTTTTCTTTTTGAAGATCCAAGAAATTACAGGGTCTGGATAAAGTAAGACTTTTTTTGTCTTTTTAATTGACATAAACTCAAGTTATCTATTAAAATAAGGACGATGCACGGATAATGGTCGGGATAGCTCAGCTGGTAGAGCAGAGGATTGAAAATCCTCGTGTCACCAGTTCAAATCTGGTTCCTGGCACATGATTTATTTGTATGAGTATCCGTTTTACAAATGAATTGATATGGGTCAACATACATATTCATTACTAGTCTATATCATGATAGATACTTATCTATCTAGGTGTCTGAGAATATACCCTTTCTAGAATTATAGAATAGATGAGTAAAGAGTATGTCTATAAAATCTGTAAAAAAAAAAAAAAAAAAAAATGAGATTTGACTTCCTTTTAAGGCGTAAGTCATCGGTTCAAATCCGATAAGGGGCTTTGGCTTTTTTCATAAAATCCCAGTCAAAGTATTCTTATTTCAAGGGGGAATATAGATATTGGTGGTATTTCTACTAATACTTAAAAAGTAACAAACCTAATCATTCAATTTTATAATTGAATGATTTATTTAATGATAATAAGTTATTATTATAATGAATAATAGTATAGTAATTATAGTTATAAAGTGGAACATTTGTTTATTAATAGATAAGAGCATACTCCAACTAATTCCCAAAAAATATAAATTTGTATAAAATTAGAACTAGTAACTAATCCCAGCATTGAAGTATTGAAAAAACTCATATAAGCAAAAAATCTTAAATATCCTTGATCATAAGACATATAATTGTCGCTATAAATAAGAACGAGAATTCCAACAGTAGTAATTAAGATTGACATAATAGAAGTAAGTGGATCAATCAATTGTCCAAACTCTAAAGAAAAGTCATTATTGATAGTCCAAGACCATACATATTGATATATATAACTGTTATTTATTTGCTGAACAGACAGATTGGATGAAAAAATCATAACTATACTTAACAATAAAACACTAGGAAAAGCCCACATGCACCGAAGATTTCTTGTTGCCGTCGGGAAAAGTAGGAGTCCCACTCCTAGTGACATAGGAATTAGAACTGGAATGAAAGGTATGAACCATAAATATTGATACGTATATTCCATAAAAATAAATAAAAATCTTTTTCTTCTTCTGAATTAACTGTTTCGGATTTGCCAGTTCTTATTTTCTTTTTTTTCAAAGGAGTCAGTTAATAAAAAAATTAAGATATGTAAAACTAAAATTGAATTTCATAACCTTTTCTAATCTTAATTATTTGAAAAAGATTTCAAATCCTTCAAAAAAAAAAATGAAATATATATAGAAAGAAAAGCGATTGTAGCCTTGTGTTATTTATTGTTCTTTATTTTCGTCGTGCTATATTTATATATGTAATATAATAAAATAATCAAAAAGTTTAATAAACCAATTGAATTTAATAAAAATAAATAAATAAAAACTTTAACAATTATTTCTATTAATTGGTTAGGTTAGTTAAATTGACCAAGCTCGAAAAAAGAGTTCACCTAATTGAAATTAAAATCTTCAAATTGAAATGAGACTCGTAGTTAATCTGTTAAAAAATATATCATTTTTTTTTTTAGAGAAAAGAAGGAAAGTCATTTTACATTTTAATAATTCCTTCAATCAATTCAAAAAAGCATTGCTTAATTATTCTGAATAAACGAACTAAAATACATAACTCTTTACTTTATTGGGTTAAGTTATGGGATGTGTCTGTCTTTTATGAATCATATCAAAATAAACTACTCTTTTTGTTGTAATTATTTGTCCTTACTCGCTCTAAAGATTAAAACATTGTAATACGTAAATTTTAATAAATAATAGTAATTGAAATTTTCATTTTTTGAAGCTTCAAAAAAGTAAGTATTTACTTTTGATCAATTCTAACTTCTTGATTTGAAATGTTTTTGTTTTGAAGAGAGTATAATTTAATTTAAAAAATAAATAGAGAATTAATAGTATTAATAGTGAAGAACAATTGGTTTTGAACTAGATCAGAATCATTCTCAACGAGTCCATAAGAAGTGATCCAATTTTTTTCATCGGGTCTGGGTAAAGACCAAAGGTCTTGAGTGACCGATCCGGCAGAACAACTCAAAAGGTAAAGAAGTATCGTTAATTTCTTCATGCTCGTTCCAAGTTCGAAGTACCATTTGTACAAATAAGAATCCCCTTCGTTACATGATTTCTTCTTCATATAGATAGATATAGGATCTATGGAGCAATTACTTAGAAGTACATTTTGTGCCTTCGGTTTTATATATATATATAGATAATAATTAATAATAAAAATAATAAATTAATAATTATTTTTTAGATTATAACAAGAGTAATGATAAAATTAAAATTAAAAGAGGAAAAAAAATTAAAAATGGTGAGACATGGGAAAGCCACGTGCAATGGGGTGTCTTAGAAGTCAACACAAATGACTAAAGGTTGAAACTTTTAGCTTTCCCAAGTGACTCATGTGTGAAGGGCTCACAAAACTAAAAGAAATTAAAGTATTAACTATTAAACAATAAATCAATACAAGGCAGTGAAGGTAGACTACATGCAAAGGACTGAAAAAGAAAAAGAGAAGAAGCAAAGAACACAAAAATGCAGAAGAAGAAGAAAAAAAAAAGGAGAAGCTACCAGCTGTGAAGAGGTGGGTTCCTTCAAGAAACCAACGATGTGTTGGTGATTGCTACCATAGGATCATTTCATTCAGCAAAAATCATTTAAAATGTAAAAAGGTGTGTTCTTTTCAGTACCGCATGGAATTGATATATCGGCCAAAATTCAACGAAACAAGCCGGAATGGCTGGAACAGGCCGGAATGAACTGAAATTCAATCCAAGGTGGAACAAGGGGGTGATTCATATTGGCTAAGTGACTAGAACGAAATTTTCCAGCCATTTTGGCTGGTGCAGAATGAAATTAATCACAATGTTCCCTACTTTGTGTGCTTGCATTGTGCATGATGTATGTTTGTGTATATATTTATATGTTTGTTTTTTTGTGGGTGGTCATGCACTTTTTATTATGGATTCCCATGGTTAGGAGAGCAGCCCTCTTATGATCATGGGTGCTCTTAACCTTGTGGTGTGGGTATGCACTCAAGGTGACTGCTGTAGACATATATTCGTACTACATCGTGTGCATGATCATCACAGTGTATTTGTCTCGATCCATGTCAGCTAGTGACATTGGTTTCCCTATATATGTGACATGCATCAACATGCTTAATGCTTTGGTGAGCTTTAGCTTGCCCTTGTACGAACATGCTAACGCATGTTGTATACATAGGCACGAAACTCTGCTGGTGCACCATAGCACACCAAACACAAAACTCTACAGAATTTTTACCATGAAAATGGGGCACCTGTGTTGTGGTATTCTTACTGTGAAAACTTAGTAAGGATAGCGTTTTGTGTGCAATAACGCACTAGAGGCGAAATGCTGGATTTTCGTCCTCGATATTTGGCAATAATTCCAAATGTACTAGTAAAACATTGATAGGGATCACACCCTTCCAAAATCAAACCTAGAAGCCCAATTCTTTGAAGCCTCGTGAGCTAATGCCAATAGCTTGTTTTAATTGCCAATGTCTAAAAATTAAGATTTTACAAAAACAAAGGATTGTCTCCGAACAAGTGTTACAGGATGCCTAACACCTTCCCTACACGTAATCAGATTTTTGAACTCAAGAATCAAGATTTTTTACTCGTCTGGATTAGATTAGTAAAAACAACCTTTTCTTAGCCTAGGATTGGTAATAAAATGAAACAAAGTCAAGTGACAAATCATACCTTAGAAAAAATCCAATGATTGGTGGCTACTTCACTTACCTTTGTTAATTATAGGTTAAAATTGATTCAATTCAAGTCACACACTAGAGGTACCCTTTTCACCCTCATTTCACAGCACCTGAGCTCAAACTTTCATAAATAAGGGATTGAGTGTCACCACGATGAGTGGTCGGCCACTATAGGGCATTTAGCATTAAAAGATCTTCCCATAAATAACATGGGTAATAGCTCACCAAAGAGACAAGCAAAAGTGTAACAAACGGACCAACGTGCAGAAGGACATTAAATCCTACAATGCCCCAACATTTTTTCCCAACAGATACAAGACCATTAAGGTCATAATTTATCCCCATAATGAGGGACAAAGGCCTATAAAAAGGAACAAACAACCAAAACAAAGGTACGCAAATGTTTTGCAACGTACGCACTACAATTCTCTAGCCAAATAGCAATTCCTCTGTAAATTTAAGCTCTGATCTTATTGGCTAGCTCGTTGAAGGCCCTTTGGCACACACCACACCGTATGCTTTGAGAACCTCATCCTTTTTTGCAGGATCTCATGGCTGCTGTGTTAATGTCATCCATCCATATAGATAAGGAGTTCGATTGAGGATTTTTTGCATCATTAGTAACAATGAATTTTAAAACTAGAAAACTAAAGTGAAGGTTCAAATAAACATCCTGTAACCTTTTATAATATAAATATATATATATATATATATTTGTATTTTTATATTTCAAATCTTGCACAACTTATTAGGAGGAGTGTGATATCATCTATATTCTCCATTGACTCATAGATATCCTTGAAAATTCCCAATTTCCTTAGTCTTTCACTAAAATCCATCTAGTGATGATCTTGAAGATGAACTTTCATAAATAAGGGATGCTAGTGAAGAAGGTGGAGTGGAAGCTCATTTAGAACTTTATTCATCTGCTTATCTTCATTACATAAATGGAAAAAAATGATATTTTTCTTCTTTTTGGGTGCTCCAATTCCATATGCATTCTTCATCAAATTCCACATCCCAATTGATTTATGGTACTTGAATTTCACAGTTATAACCCTTAGAGCTTGGATCATACCTATAAACACATACTTCTCACTATGGTTATCTAGCTTGGACCTTTCTTGATCCGGTACATGCATATATGCAATGCTCCCAAACAAACATAAGTGGGAAATTGTAGGATTCTTTGAGCTCCAAGCTTGATATGTGGTGTTCTTCCTCATACAATCCTCATGTGAGACTAGAATTAGTCAAATAGACTGCATTAGCGGGTTCATCCCAAACTTCTTTGGACATTCTCATGCTCTTTAACATTCTTTTGGTCATGTTACCACTTACCACTATCTACCATACATGTTGGGGTTTGAGAAACACCTTCATTCAGATATTCCAATTATAAACAAATATAAAAAATTGGTAACCCATGAAAATTAAAAATGTTGCCATCTAGTTGGAAAAATGTCGTTCTCACCACGAATCTACTAGCTTGATACCATGTTTTTGAAGTTGGTGGGTCTTTACATAATCACATTCCCAAACACTAATACACCACATATAATGGAAGAGACAAACACTCTCAAAGCACACCAAGGAAGGTAGAATGAATGGGGAAGAGGATGAAAACTCTTTGTTTGGAACGGAGGAAAGCATACATATATATACTATACCATACAATCTTATCTTCCATTATATTAAATTGCATAATTTCAAATTTTAACTACTCCATAGAATAACTTTTTTTTTTATATATTATGGCCTGGTTGGAAGTTTAAAAAAGGAAGGGGAGTAGAGTAAAGGGAGGGAGAGTAATTTAATTACCTTGTTTGGAAGTTTTTTTAGGAAGGAGGGGGAGGAGTTTGGAGGGGTTTGGAGGGGTTTCAACCACCTCTAACTCCTCATTTTTAATTCCCCCAAATTGGAGAGATTTGGAGGGAGAGTAGAGTAGATAAATTATTGACTAGATAAATTTCTCAATTTACTACCCTTTCTAAATTAATAATAGACCAATGTTGCGAGTCCATTTTCAGATAGGGGTAAATTTGTCTATTTTAATCATTTCCTCTCCTCTCCATCCTAATTTTTAAAACATCCAAACAAGGGGAAGGGCTAATTACTCCCTTCTCCCTTACTAATTTTAAAAACATCCAAACAAAGTGGAGAGGAACCATTCCCCTCTACTCTCCTCCCCACTACTCTCCTCCCTTCTACTCCCCTCTACTCCCTCTCTAAACTTTCAAACAGACCATTAATGAATCAGAGAGTTTTATATGACATATGGCTTGTAGGTACATTTGGTGTGACATGGAAAGGAGAAGAAAATAATTCCCCCTTTATTATATTTCCCTCTTTCTTCTTAATTTTGAAACAATAATCTAAATGATCATGGACAATTGGGGTTTCTACCCGGACCACCAAAATAAAAGAAGCCTCCATAATCTTTGATATTATAGCAATTGGGTTTCTTCATGAATATCGTAGGGTCCCGGGGAGCCCTTTCAATTTGTAAACCATCAATGACATTGAGATTTTTGAAGAAACTAGCCTTGCCGGGCCCTTCTTCTGCGAAATGGCCACTACCCATTTGTGTTGTGGTGTGCTGCCCTCCTGAATTTTGATTTGTGACCTCTCCTCCCCATCTAACTCTTGAAGCACTATTAGACAAGATCGAGAATATGGATTTTGGCCAATATCCAAAGACTCTGTTATTAATATTCATCCACCAGTCTCCCTTTCCATTAACGTCCTACCTCATTGCACATGTCATGCAAATCAGTTTGTAATATTTTGAATGATAAATAAAGGTATAAAGACTAATGAAAGAGAAAACAAATGAATATTTTTTTGTAGAACAACAGCTTAAATTCACCATCTTAAAATATAAATTAGGTAAAAAGAAATTTCGCATAGGAAAAAAAAAACTTTAAATTTAAAAAGTTGTATATAAAAATACATAAACTGGGAAAAAATAATTTAAAACATACACTGTTTTAACTAAAATTAGAAGAATTTCAAACATATCAATAACATTTGTTACTGTGAATTTTTCTTGAGGAAAAAAAAAGTACATATGATATGATCATTTATGTCTATCCAAAAATTAGAATTATTTAATAAAGTAATTAAATTGAAATGTTGTACTATACCTTCGAAACATAGAACTTGAGTGCATATTGGTTACCATCATACTTGGAATAAGGGGTGACAGTTGCACCCAACGCAATTTGGTTTTCAACTTGAACAAAGCCAGGGCACAACAAATTGAAGCAACCTGTGCTTTGATATGCATCATCCTGTAGCCATGATTAAAAAAAAGACACTTTCAAAAAAGAAATAGTATATGTAAACATGGCTAGTGCTGGCAGGGAAGTCAAATATTAAAACACGTACAGTCCAAAATACGAAGAGTCTAGTGTTTTTATCCCCATATAGACTTTCGCAAACCTGTTTTTCCACAGAAAATAATTTTGTAAGAAAATGAAAAATTATTAGTAATTAATTATTTAGAATGCGCCTAAAAGAAAAGATGATGATGAAATTATATATACCACTGCGCCGGCTTCAATGGAATCAAAATCTTGACCATATTCACCATTTACCAACCAGAATTGAGATACGCTTATATCATTTTCTTCTTGGGTATGGGGGTTCCACAGGTTAATGTCTGCCGTCATTCCATAATACGTATCTCCAGCCTCACCATATGTTGCATGCTAGAAACTCAACAAGAAAAATAATGGTTATGAATATCGATTTGTGTCCTTCATTATAGTAGATACCATTGAGCTCAAACCTATTAATAATATTGGTTAAAAATTAAGTTGTACCTCATGGAATTTAGTTGGATCGTCATTACTCTGAGCATGAGGGATGGTATGGTATTTTTTCCTTCCAAAATTTGCTACAGAGCCTGCCCTTAATAAATCTTCTTCTTTAGTTCTTCTTATGGGAATAGTTCCTTCTGGGCACCTTCCATTCAAGTGCCATGGCTGAGTAAATTCGGGCTCGGAGTTTGAAGAGACGTCATTGATTTGATCAAATGAAAACCCTTTTGGGTAAGAACTTGGTCTCATCTATTGCATTTGGCATAGATACCAATGCAAACCCGGTCCATACCATACATATAATAAGTATCAAATTATTCGTGATACCAAATGAAATTTAGTAAATTAAACTAGTTACCTGAATTGTGTGATTTTTTAACAAAGGATGATCAAAAGCTGGCTGCTTGTTGATATCTACGCAGTCGATTATATCTCCATCCGGGCTCTGTATCAGATACATTTTCTCATCACACACACATAGATATTAGTCTGAATTCTCAGTGTTGTAATAAAATTACATTGCTATTGTACATGGCAGTCATGTAGACACCATTACCCACAAAAGTGAGTGACTCTTCCAAGACTAAAGCAGAAAATACTAGAACACAAACATGTTAAATGAAGTTATTAATAACCTCGATGGATTTAAGAGCGGGCTTGTTAAGGCGCTTTAATTGCTGTTGAACCTCCAGTTTTTGTTTCTTACCAAATATGGTGTTAGTGTTTCTATTTCCAGCTGATGACATTGGTATGAGAAAGAACAAGCAGTAAAAGGTCATCTTTACTACCCTCGACCACCTCCTCCCGCTTCCACAAGGGGGAGCCATGAGTGACTAGCTAATATTAGAATCAAAATTGCAGTGTATAGAGATGTAATAGCTAGCTTTGATCGTCCCCTTCGCAATACTTAAACGTGAGATGTAATAGCAATCTTTGGTTGTCCCCTTTGCAATACTTAAACGTGCATTTGTTCATCCTCTTTGAACTGTTTCACATCCTATTTATCAATATATATACACACACAAACTTCTATGGATCACTTCCTATTTAATTTCCTATTAACAACTACGATTCTTTTGTTTCTTTGTCTTTTTATAGGATTGGTCAAAATTTAAGGGAAATAATTCATCCTCTTTGAACAGTTCCACAAGCTAAAAATTTTGGAAGTTTCTTGTTTTATGTTAAAATTAGAGAATTTGAGATAAATAAGAAATTTGGTAATAATTTAATTTTAGGATTGTTTCTCAACAATTTCGGAGGTATAAAACTTATGGGCTAATTTTGAGGTAGAAATTGTGAGAGAATCTCTTTTTTTATTTTTTTTCAATTTGAAGAAGGAGGAGAGATAAGAATGTTTGTTTGTTTTGATGGAAAACCTTGTATGAAAATAGTTTTCCATGTTTTTCAATGGTTGCTAGAATAAGAAAAATAAGTCAAAAGAAAAAAAATTTGTCAACATAAAAAGTATGCCTCATTTTTAGAGATTATTTTCCACTATTTTATTTTTATGGAAAACAACTTTAATTTCATGGCAAGTTAAATAAGGGAAATTCAGAGATTGTTTTCAAAAACATTTAAGGTTACAACCAAACATAGGAAAATTAGATAGTTTTATAAAAAAAACTTTTTGAAAAATGACTTATTTTCTAGAAAAAATTAACAACAAAACAAACAGACTGGTAGTGGGAAGTGAGAATAGATGAGGTTTAAATTTTGTAAAATTATTTTATTTTACCTCATCTAGTTAATACACCATTCAATTCACATACATCAGAACATAGAAGTTTAAGCATAATAGAATTTCTATTTGACGTAGAAAAATGTTTCTTTGTCATCTTTGCTTGAATACAAATCTCACATTTCATTTCATCATCATGCTTATATGAAATCATACCATGCTTTCACAAAAATTTCAAGTATTTGAAATTTAAATGTCCTAATCTAGCATGCCACAAATACAAAGAATCAACAATATAAGCACATCTAGAAACTTCTTTATTAATAATACTTAGTTTGTACATGCCATAAGTAGCTTATCCCTTTCCTAAAAATATCCCATTCTTGGATAAGATTGACTTGTTTGATTGAAGTACAGCTTTTACATCACTCTTACATAACAAACTGGCGGATACAAGACTCTTCTTCATATCAAGGACATAAAAAACATTGGTTAAGATCAGCATTTCGTCGGAACTCATTTTCACTTCAAATGGTGCCCTTTCCAAGAACCTTTGCTTTATTATGGTTGCCCATCAGCACTTGTTGTTCTATGGAAGACTCATCATAAGTCTTGAATTGCTCCTTGTTGTTGCACAAATACACCGTTGCACCCGAATTGAACCACCAATCAAAGGGATTTGTAATCATAGCCATATGAACTTCAGTGATCATATCAATATGTATGCCACTTATCATAGCAACAATGTCCTAAATGACATTTGTTTTATTGGCTTTGCCTTCTTTATCCTTTTTCTTGTTCTTTAAGAGTTTACATTTGCAAATGTAATGACCTTTCTTTCCATAGTAGAAACAAGTTCGGTTCTTCTTGTCCTTGCTGGGATTCTTAGAGTTGTTTTTGAAACCACTCCCACTCTTGTTCACCTTCAAGTTCTTATCGGTCTTACTCGAACTCCCTCTTTGAACATTGCTCACATTGTTCACATTCACTTTAGAATCGGTGCTAGTCCCATCTCTAACCTAACTTTCCTCTTCAATTTGGAGATGATGTTCGAATTGTTCTAAAGTGAGATCTTCTGACATATGCAAAAGCTTCTTCCTAAAATTATTCCAACTTGGTGGGAGTTTTGCAATGATTTCTCCTAATTGGAATGATTCAGGAATATTGATTGACAAATCATGGAGTTCATTGACCAATATCTGTAACTCATGCCCGTGATCCAAAACTAAAATATTATCAAGCATTTTATAATCAAAGTACTTTTGAATACTAAGCTTGTTCATACCTACTTTCTCAGTTTTGTACTTTGCCTCCAAAGTATTCCAAATCTCTTTTGGTGAATTCATTGATGTGTAAAGATCATAAAGATGATCCGAAAGAGTATTGAGAATGTGCCCTCTGCAAATTAGTTTGTCTTCCTCCTTTTTCTTTCTTTGTGCCTTTATCTCATCAATGTCTTCATCAGTTGTAGTAAGTAAAGGCATCAAATTCGAGTCCAAGACATAAAAAAGTTTTAGTAAAGTAAGTAAGAATTTCATCTTGTCTTTCCATCGAGAGAAATTGGTTCCATCAAAGTGATCCAATTTCACCAACACATGATTCAACATCTTCAGTGCTGAAACATCACTTGTTCCTTCCATCATAGTAAATATTGTCTAAGATTGTTAGGGATAATACAAAAAGTAATAAAGGAAGAACAAGGATAACACAAAGACAAACAAAAATAGATAACTAGGAGGCACAAAATTGTTATCCTTAGACAATATTTGCCCCCACACGTTGATAAAGGGTTATCGCAAACTTGTCCTTAGGATACAACCAAGTTGTTAGGTTCTACAGATCACAATTCTAGAGAATGACCACAAGATTTCTTGTGTTTCTCTATAACTTACTATTTTCAAGTAAACATAATCCTCTATTAATACCCATAGGGTTATATTTCATCAAAAGACACGTATATAAAACTGTTCACAAAACTTGAAACCTTTTCAAACATTTAGTGTGTTATTGGATACCACTTATTTTGCTAAAACTTATTGCTGAAAACACTAAAACAAAATATTTTTTAATACTACAAAATACTATTCACACGTTTTTATCACTTGGCTAGTCCATGAATAGTGCCATAGACCAACAAAAAAAAAAAAACGCAACTTAAGCAAACGTAAACGCAACTGTTGCCCAAACGCACCTTTATTGTTGAAATATCATAATAAGAAATTGGTAAATATGTAAAGATCTCAATATGATCTTAAAGTGTTTCCTGAACTGCTTATAATCTTTGGCTTATTCCCAAAATTTGAAAATGAGAGACATTCACATTTCATGGATATCTGTTGCCTTCTGCCTACTCATAGTTATTAACAGTTTATTTTCTCCACCAACTTATTCTTGACAAATTTTTTTTTTCCCTAATCATTAGAGATAAGAAACTTTTTTTATTGTTCTCAACCAAATATATTCAGATGGAGCTAATCAACTAAGACTCTTTGAAGTATTCACACTTTTATTCTTGGTTGCTTTAACAAAGAGGACCATGAGGATCTTTCAGTAAAGGTGAAGTCAAGGCTCAAGGTGTCCCTCCAAAGCTTGCTAAAACCCCGGTCGCTTGGGGAGATAGCTATGATGCGGGATCTTTGTGTTAGAGCAGTTATCTCTGAGCATGCCTAGTAGAGCGGTGAGGGGGGGCTTCAACTCAAAATTTGGAACTTGGGAGAAGTTTCTCAGTGCTGCTTGAATCATTTGCATTTGCATATGATCTATTTGTACAATTCCTCTTAATAGGCATTGAGGCAGGTTTAGCCAAAGTTGATGAAATTAAGTATTGTCTCCTAATTGTTTCAGTTGGGATGCTTGTAAAGATTTGTTTATATATCGATTTATTATTGTTTTTGTAATATAGCTTAGCATGTTGGTTTATTCTTCTCATGCCCTAAACCCCAAAGGGTCCAAAGCATGAGAAAGACATCTCAGAGTACCTGTAGATTTTTTTTTTCTTTCCTTTTTGACAATCCAATCCACAAAAATTATATCAAGTTCTAATATCAAGAATTATCATAATAATTCCATTGAATATACTATCAAAGTAAGTCAGAGCTCTAAGCATTAATTACAATGACCATTGGCCACAAAATAATAGAGGTTTGAATAAATAATTTCATATCAATAGCTTGTCCCATCAGTGGAAATAAAGTCACAACCACTATAATATACAAAAGAATGAGTCAAGCCTATTCTAAGATGTACAACATCTAATATCTCCATTACAAAAGTTTAGTCTCCATCAGTAGTTTGTCTAACTACTATTAGCCACCAAAAAACTGTCTCAAAAGATTGTTGCCTACCCTGAAAAGTTTATAAAATAATGGTATGAGATAGAACCCAGTAAGTAGCACATTTAATGGAGGCGGGGGAAATGCAAGTTTCATCTTCAAAATAATAATATGACAAGAATAATTAAATAATGAAACACAAAATTTCTCAAAGTAAATTCCTTGAAACTATATACTATAATCTGTGAGCATCAACAATATAATTTCCAAGGCCATAATATCTAACGTATGATAAATTATCACAACTATACCACGCTACCACATAAACCGGTCAGGGGATCCACCCATTCACAACTGGCATGATATTATTCTCTCTGGAATGCAGACTCTTGGTCCCATGGACAGCAGCCTCACCTATACCCTCAAGGTTTTTCTCTCCCCCCATGGGTAGTAGAGAAAGCGCGTCAAATAGGGCCTTTCTTACATATGGTCTCTTGGCCCCATGGGTAGCAGTCTCACCCACACACAATCAAGGAACCTCTTCCCCCCATGGACAACAGGGAAGAACACGTTATCCAAAGTGAAAGGACACTGACCTAGATTTGATTCCGTTGTCACAAAGACTACTGAAACCAAATCGGGTGATCATCGAGAAATCACACATGGCATAGGGCTAAAACCACATAAACTCACAAGTTATATTACTTTGAAAGACATAGTTCATACCCAAGTAGTTTCAAAAAACCTTAAATAATCTAACTTCTACAAAGTTTGTAAGGTTTTCAACTTCATTTTTGTCAAGAGATTTTCTATCAATTTCCCAAATAATACAAGACAAGATAAGCATCTTTAAATTTTTCAATACACCATAAAATCAATGATTTTCTTATCAAAGATTAAATGATAGATGCTCATTTTTCCATATCAACAATTCATGCATTTTCCCAAATGTAATACCAAATATGATGCATTTCCATTTATAATCATATATATATATATATATATATATAAATAAATATATATATATATATATATTTATATATAAATATTAAGGTTACGACACAATAGTTTTTAGGAAAATATAATTTCCATAGGTAGTTTCCAAAAGCATGTCTAACCTAAAAACATTTATATAACATGGTTATTTTTCAAAATCCCATTAAAAAGCTATTTACCTCACAACCGCAAAATCCTAATTCTCCAAGCTCCAAGGAGATTAGCTAGAACCTAAACAATATCAAGTAAACCTATCACAATAAGTATAGAGCTTGAAATTGCATATAGCCACAATTTAGGAATTGCCAAATAATCACTTAATTAGGCAAGTCTAGCATCTAACCTCATCAATAATAATATATTCCACTTCCATAGTTTCTCAACAAATTGATTCACAAGGCATAAACTCCAATTATAAAGTTAACCCATTTAATATCATCTCTAACATTATGACTAGCTTCCATAAAATTTACACTACATCATTAAGAGACCCATGAAAGCAAAATCAATATATCCTCCAAGATAAGAAATTTAGAACTTCAACTAACTTCAAATAAACCCAATGGCAATAGAAAAATTAAATTCACCAAACATCACATGTTATAACTTAAAAGCCCTAAAATTTTCCACTACACATAAACCTTAGGTAGTCATCAATAGCACAAAATATATACCCACTCATCAAATAATTCCACCAATACAAAACCCATACATAAAAACACATAAATATCACTTCCAATGTTCATAAATCACATGGGTATCATTATTAAAGCTTAGATAAAAATAACCTCAAGCAAAAGTGCAAAACCCACCAAAAAGATGACAAATTTTTACCTCAAAAAAAGGATGTGAAGGTGTTTATAGGTTCTCAAGAATTTTCCGATGATCTTGCCGGAAAAATGATGGTGGAAATGGTGCTGGTGGTGGTGTGGAAGTGCCGGTGGAAATGAGGGAGTGAGCTGGCCAAAGGAATGAAAAGATAGAGTGATTGTGTGGTGGGTAGTGGGGTTAGGTGGGGCTTGGCACGTGTGAAACCAAAAATATCTGATCCTTTTCTTTCTTTTCTTTTCTTTTTTTTTTTTTTTTTTAATGACAGGACGTTACAATACTTGTATAGAATGCTTAGTTTTAAGCAAAGTAAGCAAAGTACTTAAGGTATGCTAACAAAGCTGTGTGATTCTGGAATATTGATCTGAAACTTAATAACTTTTGTAGGAAATTTTTTGAGAAAACCAATGGTCTCACTTTAAGTAACTCCTACAAAGCTTTTGTAGAATAGTTTCAGGGTTGAAACTTGAAAGTATGGTGGTAATGGTGGAGCTATGCATCTCAAAGAATTGAAATCAATAATCAAGCATAATTGTGAAACTTGAGTTTATGACAAAAAAGGGTGAAACTTGAACTAATGCGTCTTATCAAACCAAGCTAGTATAATCTTGTATACTAAGCTAGTAGACTGACAAAAATGCTTAAGGATTTGTCACTAACTTAGAAGTTTGTAGTGCAATGAAATGCCAAAGTTTTTTGTCACCAATTAGGCAAACAATTACCATCAGCATACCACACACCTGTAGTCCTCAATAGGCATCTGCACCCTTTTTTTTTCCTCAAAAAGGTGTATTGGCTATGAAAAGGTCCGCATACACAAACAATTTGACACTTGTTGAAGTGGTAGTTTGTTAGTAGTTGGTAAAAAAATGATATTAGTAGTGGGTCTAGATGAGAACTCGTGAAAGCTTTGCCAACTCAATAGATATGAAAAAAGTTTTCAATTTTTTGTGTGTATGTAGCATTGCTCATTAGCTAGTTAGTTTCAAACAATACAATGAATTACTCCTTATGACGGGAAATAGTTATCCTTAGTAATATTTGTTCTTTAAGCTATTTGTAAACATGTGTATTAAAATTGTTTGTTTTTAGACCCCTTAAAACACAATTGAATTAACCTAGTAAATTAGCCAAGTGATTACTTAGTCCAAATTTCAGATCTAGGTTAACACAATCATATAATCATATCAATGTAAAGTACGGAAAATGTTCAAACAATTCTCCTTAAATTCTCATGCTTCAAGCACATTTTGCATAAAATACAAGGAATTTTCAAACTTGGTTGGCCAAACCAAAATCACACACAATAACATATACATAGTTTAGTAAAGAGTAAATTGTGTAGTGTGTGCAACTAGCAAAAATTTGAGATACATGTGAGGTGATATGTAAATAGAAATCAATCATAGTTTCCACAAAATTCATCACATTGAATTTGAAAGAGACTATCACCTAAAGAGCTACATCATATAACTCTCACATTTTCTAGAAAACAAGCTAGCAATCATATAAGTTTCTGGAGTTTGCATCATATTGTACACACAAATTTTATTTGTTCAAAAACTTATTAATAATAGCTGGGATAATGTACACACCAATTTTATTTGTTAAGTCCAATAATGTATACACCAATTTTATCATTTAAGCCGAGGCTACACCTTATGTTCTTTTTGTGCATGTGCTACACTTTCTCGAGCACAAAATCTTACGATATGCACTAAGGTGTTCATGATTGACTAGTAAACAGTGGTGAGATGATTATTTATGTCTTTCTCAATAAGTTCAAGTCCGACAATCAAAATCATGTGACTTCAAGATCAAGATCATGTGATCAAAAACTATAAACATCTTCCCACACAACATGCACTACACAGCTTCAACTAGTAAAGTGTAATAAATAAGTTCATCAAAGTTAAACAAAGTACATAAACATGTTATGTAAGGATTAAATTGGCCAACCTAGATTTCAAATCCAAGAAAAAAAATGCAAAACACAATTTGCTCCCTTTTCCTTTTTCCTTTTTTTTTTTTTAAAAAAAAAAATTGAAAAGAAGAAACAAAAACAGTCCTAGAATGAAATGCATGAATGTTATGCAATGCAAGTCCTAGAAACAAAATAAAACAAAAAAAAATAATAATAATAATGGTCACAAAGAGTAGAGCAATGAGCCACAAGGACCATAAAAGCCAAGAAAGATCAAGGACACAGAATCACACTATTTACTTGACAAAGTGTCTCAAACTTACTTCGATCAAGAGGTTTGGTGAAGATATCAGCATTCTAACGTTTAGTAGGGATATACTCAAGACACATAATCTTTCTTTCAACAAGATCCCTAATGAAGTGATATCTAATCTCTATATGCTTAGTCTAAAAATGTTGAACAGGGTTCTTAAAGATATCAATAGCACTAGAATTATCACAATAAACAACTTGGGATATCCCATAATCAGTCAAAACCTTTTTCATCCAAAGAAGTTATGAGCAATAACTTCTAGCAGCAATATATTTTTCCTCTGCAGTAGACAAAGACACAGAATTTTGCCTTTTACTCATCCAAGCAACAAGATTGGCTTCTACATAAAAACACCCACCAGTGGTGCTTTTTCTATCATCAGCATTACCAGCCCAATCAGAATCAGAAAAACTAGCAAGAGACAGATTAGATTCTTTACTATAAAATAATCCATAATCACAAGTTCTACCAACATATTTTATGATTCTTTTTACAGCATTCAATGTGAAACTTTAGGATTAGATTGAAATCTAGAACAAACACCAACACTAAAGGCAATATCAGGTCGACTAGCAATTAAATACAAAAGGCATCCAACCATACTTCTGTATAATGTAATATCAACAGACTCACCTGATGGATCATTTGTTAATTTTGCATTTGTAGCCATTGGTGTTCTAGCATGTGCAACCTTGTCCAGTCCAAATCTCTTAACTAGATTTCTTGCGTACTTTGCTTGGTTGATGTAGATTCCTGAGTCCATTTGCTTCACCTACAATCCCAAGAAAAAGTTAGTTCACCAACCATAATCATTTCGAACATAGCCTTCATTTCATCTGCAAAAGAATGAGCAAGAGAGTCATTAGTGGCACCAAAAACAATATCGTCAACATAAATTTGAGCTACAACAAAACTATTCTTATCCTTTCTTATGAAGAGAGTAGTATCTGCAGATCCCCTTTTGAATCCATGCTCAGTGAGATATGCAGTCAATCTATCATACCAAGCCCGTGGAGCTTGTTTCAAACCATAGAGGGCTTTCTTCAACTTATACACATCATCCGGTCTGTGAGGATCAACAAAATCCTTCGGTTGTTCAACATATACCTCTTCTTGCAACATTCCATTCAAGAAAGCACTCTTGACATCCATTTGATATAGCTTGAAATTCGGATGACTAGCTATAGCCAAAAGTATCCTAATGGATTCCAATCTTGCTACCGTTACAAAAGTCTCATCAAAATCAATCCCTTCCACTTGTGTGTAACTTTGAGCAACAAGTCTTGATTTATTCCTAATAACAGTGCCATGTTCATTTGACTTGTTCTTAAAGATCCATTTAGTTCTAATCACATTTACTCTATTTGGTCTAGGAACTAATTCCCACAGATCATTACGAACAAATTGATGAAGTTCTTCATGCATAGAATTAACTCAATCAACATCTTAAAGTGCTTCATCTACCTTTTTCGATTCAAATTGAGATAGATAGCATGAGTGAGTAATTACACTTAAGGCTTTTGATCTTAATCTCATGTTATCATTTAAACTTCCCAATATATTTGTGATAGGATGATTTAGCCTTACTTTAGAGGATAGACCTTTAACTAGAGATGTGAAGGTACCTTTTTGTTCTGATGAAGGACTAAACTCATGTTGTGCTTGTTGAGTCTCATGAACCGGTGTGGAAGGTTCCAGACTTGATGGCACAGAAACTACATCATTCAGCACCATCAACTCTTCATCACTATGCTTCCCCACATAATCAATAGGAAGTGAGTCATCAATCTTCATAGGCTTATCTTGAATCGGAGTAGTGTTTTCTGAATGTGCTTCTGAACATACTTTATCATTAATCACAACATTTGATGATTCCATGACTGTTTTGGTTCTTAGATTATACACTCTATATGCTCTACTAGTAAAGGAGTATCCTAGAAAATATCCCTTGTCACTCTTTATATCAAACATTTCTAGGTTCTCTCTATCACGTAGAATGTAACAATCACTACCAAATATCCTGAAATATTTAACAACAAGCTTCTTTCCTCTCCAGAGTTCATAAGGAGTTTTCCTGGAATCAGGTCTGAAATACACCCAGTAGAGTGTATGGCAAGCAGTGTTAACTGCTTCTCCCCAGAAGGATTTAGGCAACTTTTTATTGTGTAGCATGACACGTGCCATCTCCTGAACAACCTTATTCTTCTGTTCCACTATTCCATTCTGTTGAGGTGTCTTGGGTGAAGAGAACTCTTGATGTGTGCCTTGATCATTGCAGAAGGTAGCCAACTTGGTATTCTCAAATTCTCTTCCATGGTCACTTCTCATTCTGGCTATCACGGTATCTTTCTCAATCTGCAATTTCTTGCACAGATGTATCATCTTCTCAGGAGCCTCAACTTTATCTTTCAAAAGCACAACCCAAGTATATCTAGTATCCACAACAACTAGAATATACTTCTTTCCACCTAAACTCTGAACTCTAGCAGGACCCATAAGATCAATGTGCAATAACTCTAGAGGTCTTGAAGTTTGAACAATAGCTATAGACGGATCTTTGGATTTCACTTGTTTACCTATGGTCCACATATGCACTTATCTATCTTCTCAAACTTAGGTAAACCAATAACTGCATCACAATTGGAAATATTCTCTAATTGCTTATGATTTGCATGCCCCAACCGTTGATGCCTCAAGTCAACTTGATCGATCTTTGCACTAAAGCACTTGTTGCTTATGCTTGGTGTTAAACCATAATAGTTGTCAACCAACACACATACAGTCACCTCCTCCATCAAGTATCTCACATTCATACTTAGTGAAGAGAACATTCAGTCCATTGTCACAAATATTACTGATGTTGAGTAAGTTGGCCTTCAATCCATCAATATACCATACATCTTCAAAGACTAGCAATCGTGGAATGTCCACAGTTCCAATGCCTTTGATCACAAATTTGCTTCCATCTCCAAAAGTGACTGTCCCAATCTTTCCTTCAAAAAGAGTCTTGAATAAACTTTGTTTCCTGTCATATGCCTGGGACAACCACTATCCAAATACCAAAGACAAGAATCACATGCCTTTAAGGTGGTTAAGCAGTATAACATAAATAATTATTATCAGATGTGATAAGACCAAGAAGCTCAAGGAAAGATTTAGCAAAAACAACAAGAGGCAAAAACAACAAGTAAGAAAGTTGACAAATAAGCAAAAAGATTGTCCAAGAATCCATGACAACATAGGTCAAGGATTAGCTCAGAGATCAAAAGATCTACAACAAGAGAGCAACCTGCCCTGATACCACTTGTTTATTTTTAGACCCCCTTAAAACGCAACTGAATTAACCAAGTAAATTAGCCAAATGATTACTTAGTCCAAATTTTAGATCTAGGTTAACATAATCATATAATCATATCAATGTGAAGTGTGGAATATAATGAACACAAAGACATGATGACCTAGGAAACCAAATTGGTAAAAACTTAGGGAGGATTTGACCTAGCTATCCTCAAGGTAAACCTAAATCCACTATGAAAGAATCGAAATTTTACAATAGGACTTAGATCACTAACATCCTATTACTACCCATTAGTAGAAACTTATTAACACGACTACATGCAAGCTCCGGGACCACGAACTCCTTCTTTCTTGGATTCTCCAACAAATACAAGCACACTCGCTTGTGTTTCTTTAAGCTCTTTAATGCAGCAACTGAATCGATCACCAAGTTCTTGACATAGTCTTGAATCTTGGAAACCCTAAGTATGTGTGAAGGCAACCATCTCTTGATCTCACAAAAGATTCACACACACAGCATCATGAACAACCAAAAATGTGGGTAGGGTTTTCCCTTTTATACTTACGACAAAACATAAAACCCTACACATCAAACGGGCTTGGGCTGAGTTGGAGGAATTTTGTAGAAAAACATTCTGCCCTGAGTTTCGATCGATCGAGCTAGACAAAATTGCACAATAAATTCTGCATTAACTCGATTTCAACTTTACATAAAACGCATACACTTTAAGCAAGTCTAAACAAGACTAAAATCTGTTTTGATCATGGTTTGCGAACAATACAAATTAAAGTTCTAATACATTAGTTCCTAATCCTTAGAACCTAACAAAAATTTTACTAAGTTTATATATAATGTATGTATATTTGAAAATATAAATATCTACTAATAAAATAAATAAAAGTTTATTTGAAACAAATAAAAAAAATTATTTAAATTGTTATCCAGAAATTCTCAATTTTAGTTTGTCCAACCACTATTCTTATAAAAAATAAATATTTTCTTTCTTTCTTTTTTGAGAATTTACAAGTAGAGAATTTAAACCTTAGGTTTCCTTATAAGGTAGACCAAATGCAACCCCACCAAACTACCACCAAGTGGTGAGGAGAGATCAAATTGAATTGGCAAAGAGATGAGCACACAAATCACTAACGTGGCTCAATTTTATAATCGTTAGATTAAATCAACGACTTATGTTATAATCTCATCCTTCTTTTTTCAACCACTGAAATTACATGGTATTTATGTCTCAATTTAAGATCTAGTCACTCCTAGACTTTTGTGCATGCATTATTAGTTCATTTCTTTACAAAGAAAAGACATATTGCATTTTCAGGTGTATGCAACAAGCCTCTCACAACTTGTGAGCCCCGCACACCAATAGGGCTCACATGCTATGAGTATCTTGCTCATATAGTATCTTGCTATATATCTTTTCTTGGCTTCCTATTATTTTTGTAGGTCTTTTAGTGAGTGTAGGAGGCTGTCTTGTGAATTTTGCAATTATGCTTTTTTAAATGCAATTTCTGTTAGGTTCTAAAAACCGTGAGCACAAACTTGTATAGATATAGATTATAGAGTCTATAAGCATATTAGATAATGTTCAAGGTGATGTAAGTCATAATACAAGAACAAGGAAGTTGCAAGTTTAGGAAATTTGAAACATGCCAAGTTTGACCGATCGAGATGCATTTCTGTAGAATTTAATTAAAGCCCATCAGCACATTAAGCCCATTAAGTGATTAGGGTTTCAGATCTAATCCTCCTAGTATTCAAAGGAAACCCTATGCATGTTTTAAAAAGGTTTTAGAGAGAGAAGAGTGCTTCTTGTGCCTCCTATTGTAGATCTAGGGTTTCTGTACCCAATGCTCTCTAAAATCTTCTATCGGTGTTATTCTTTGAAAAACTTAAGATCTGGTACTGTAGAAGTTGCTGCCATCACAAGATCAACTATTTCTAATGATCTAAAGGTTTGACTGGGATCTCAAAGTCATAAATGAGGGTGTTTGTGCACAATAAATTTACATAGAAGAGTTTGTGGATTTGGAGTTGCGTGTGGTCATGTGGGTAAATACTACAATAGGTAGCTTTAGATTTAGGGAAAAATTTATTGTAAAACTTCCATTCTATATAGTGAATTTGTTGCCTTGTGGATTGTTTGGGTTAAATCCTCCTAGGTTTTTTACCTTGAAACTACATGGTTTCATTGGTTTTCTTCAGTCATCATATCATTTGTCTTCTTTACTTTTCTACAATTGTTATATGATTGTTTGTGTTTTACCTAGATCTAAATAATAAACCTAAGTATCAATTTGGTTAATTAATTAAGTTAAATAATCTGAGTGTACATGGGTCTAAATAAACCAACAAATGTTATTAGAGCGAGTTCACACTGATTGGATTAACATCCTGAATGAGATCCTTGATTCCTGCTATCATAGATAACTTTAAGTGTCTTACTGCTTTTAGCTATGAAAATTTGAATAAAGAAGACACTAATGCTTCTGTTGATTTTATTGATGCCTATGAAACTCTCCATAAGGAATTATCTAAATCTATGAAAATTGCTAAGAAATTCAAGGAAGAGTTAAAACTGGCTAAACTTGAAATAGATGAATTGATTTTGAGATTGGATGAATCCTATAAAACGCCATTTTATGAGCCAATCTGCACATAAGACATGAATCCCACAACACGAATATACATACATATACATATATATTATTGGTTGAATGAATAATCAAGGAACAACAAATAAGGTACAAAAACAGGTATAATGGCAGAGATCCTCTTAAAGAGAGTGAAATTATTATTTGTAGATTCCATTTAGCTCAACTAGTAAAGTCTCTGATTGTTGAATAAGAGATCTGGGGTTCAATCCCCACCTACACGAAAAATCAATTAGTGTCTTAGTCTGATGATAAAGAGCATCATCACGAGAGGACACCATAGGTAGAAACTCTCTAGAAAAAATATTGAGTATTTGAGTACATTAAGTCCTATTTTGCTGGGATATATCACAAGGCTTAATAAAGTTAAAAAATCATAGACTTGGATAACTATCCTTGGGCTTCCAAGACTTGCGAAATTTGAATCCCTTTAAATCCAAGTGTATCCTCAAATGTTTGCCCTAGGATCCCTTACAATGCCTCACTCTTCACTCTATCTTAAGTAAAAGCTTTTGGCTCTCTTTCTGGTGCTTTCTTTGTGTTTTGAATGCTTGTTACTGAATGCCCCCTCTTAGGTTGGGCCTTACCCCCTTTTATAGTACTGTTTAAAGATTCTTTTGTATCCACAATCCATTCTTTGTGCTCTGGGTACCAGAACCAATGTTATGTCTGAAACATTAATTGCTGGTCCTTTCCGCTTTCTTCTCTTACTTCATTTTCTTGGGGGGCTGAAAGATAAAAGTCCACCTACTGACTTTCCTCTTATGGGAGATCCTTTTTTAGTAAGTCCAAATTCTTCTCTAAAGTCAAGACTTCTCATTCTTTCCCCAAGGTCTTTCCTCAAAGCTCTGAGGTTTTTATGTTAACTTCTCATAACTTGTTTCTTTCCTTAAAATGAGGCAAATTCCTTCTCGCTAATTGTGTCGCCGAAAAGGCTCTTGGCCATCTTCCTTCTTGATTCACCTTTTCTGCCTTGCCCGAGGTCCTAGGTCCCTACACCAAGTGTTAACCTCGAAATCACCATCTGTCTCTATCACTCTCTTCTGGGTCATATGAAACTGATTTTGACAAGACCTCCTTTACCTTTCATGTACCTTTTTACATGAGGATGCCATATCCTAAGCCGTCCATGTCCTAGTTGGCGCCTTCCAGATTTTCCCGAGGATCTGCTCTTTAAGACTGGCAAATCCTGTGCAATCTGGGCCTAGATCCTCATCATCCCTTTAGACCTTCTTAGGTATCATGACTTTCTTATATCCTTGGGCCAAGCCATCCTCATCCCTCCTTTTCTGGGGCCTAAGACTTACTTTTCTTCTCCTTATAGGCCAGACTCTCCTCTTTCATTTTAAGGCCCAAGCCCTCTTCCTTTTCTCATTTCCGTGGGCTGGATCTTTCTTGCTTTTGGACCTCAATAGGTGCCTACCTATCACCTTTGTGGTGTTGTTGGTCACATTAAACCAAATTGTTCTTTGTTGAGGCATGAACCAAAACTTAAGACTAATTATGCTTCTAGGAATACTGATGTTCCTAAATTTACTCATGTTTGTCACTTTTCTTGTGTTTGTGGTCACATTCGTCCTAACTAGCATAAATTGAAATTTAAGCATTCTAAGTTAATCTAGGATATGTGATGATATATCTCCTACTACAAGTCCTAATAAATTGTTTCATATGCTTTTGAAAAATTTAAACTTGTTGGCTTGTGAAAGGAAATTGCAGGATTTTAGTCTCTCTCAGAAGTAGTGTGTAATCCCTCAAATACACTCTGGTTTTCATGGATTTTCACCCACAAAGCCAAAGACTCGTGTTGTATGGGTGAGAAAAGATTTGCTAAGGTAAGTGTTGTTTACTTGTGTAAAGCTGTGATTTACAATTATGTTTTATGTTGACTTTATTCCATGACAGAAAGTGTTGTAATTACATTAATTTTTTTCTTTGTATTTTGTGGGATTTTATTGTATTGAGTTTAGTATTAAGTTAGTGAAGAATCGAGTATGAAATGAAGATTAGTGCAATTTTGTGACTAACTCGCAAGAAGTTTGTGAGTAAAGGTTCTCACGAAAAGAGCACGTGAGAAGCACATGGTGGAAGCTGAAAAGTCAAGTGCTAGGCTGCATTTCGTGAGTACTTCGTAAGACAGGCCATCTCATGAGGTACCCATGAAACATTCTGCTTGGAGGAATTCAAGTGTGATTTTTTTATCCTTCACCAATACTATATATACCCTCATTACCCACAAAAGTAAAGTAGGCTATATTTAGAGAGAAAACCTTAGATTGGTTTCTACAACACTACACACCCATCTTTTAGAGAGAGAGAGAGAGAGCTACTCATCCTTTAATGAGAAATCATTGTAGTCACTTCTCCTTTTCCTCTCTCATTGTCATACCTTGAGAGGAGATTTGTACCCAAACACAACCCACAACTTTTCAGAGTATAGAGAGTGTTTTGGAACTTGGGAAACTTTGGGGATTTTTCAAAAGAAGCCAGTGAGGCTTGGCAGATGCAATCTGGTAGTATTGTGAGATTTGGAAAGCTAGTAAAGACAAGACTATGAGAATTCTGTTAGTAGCAAGAGCTTGGAGGGCTCAAGTACATGGGGGTAGACTAGGCTTGAAGGGTCTTTTGTTATTCATGCACTCCAACTTTATTCACTAATGGATCGATTTTGACTTGGAGGGTTGCGGAGAGGTTTTTTGCCGAGTTTTTCAGTTTCCTCTTCGATAACATGTCTTAGTGTTATCTTGTGTTTGTATCTCTCTTTCCTTAGTCTTGTATTTTACTTTTATTGTTCATTGTTCATGTGTATGCACTAGAGTAGATCTGGTGATTGCGCTTCATTAACTCTTGTTCCACACTTAGATAAGTTAGAGTAAAAGCAATTAAGCCGCAATTTAATATTGGGGGTCTAAACAAGCTATTGTGTTTTAGCATGAATCTGAGCTTTCAACTTGTCCTTAATTTAATTATTTCAATTATTTATGGACATGTTTTCTTTCATTTTTTGGTTGTTTTATTTTCTTTGGTTGTTTTGATTATTAAAATAAAAATTCAAAAACATTGAAAATTTTCAAAAAAACAATTATTTTAGTTTGTGTCCAGTTTTATTTTTTATTGAGGATTACATGAATTATAATATCCCTCTCTTAATTTAGAACATGCTTGATATTGTGAAGAAATATAGAAAGTATGTGTTGCATAATTGAGTGCATGAGATATTTATGATTTTGTATGAGTATGTACTAGTTTGTACATGTACTCATGGGTTAATTAAGAAATTGATATTTCTTGTTTGTGCACCCTCTATACCTTAATTGAGCACTATTTATGCATTACATGTTGTCATGCATTGCTTTTGCATTTTTTATTTATTCATTTAGCATAATATATGCTTTTTTTTTTGTCATATTTAAAAAAAAAAAAAAAACAAAAAGATTTTTATTTTTTTATTCCACACCACTAAGTATGTAATTAATGTTGGCCAATGAAATTTACATTTCATGACTGTGTACCTTGCTTAGCTTTGATGGGCTACTTTTTGCACTTTATTAGTTTGTGTTATTTAGTGTTTAGTTGTGTGTGTTGTTTATAGTCTTTAAACAAACAATCTTGATTTTGATGTCATATATTTTAATTGTAAGGATAGAAAATTCTAGGAGAAAGGCATAAATAATCATCTCACCACTGTTACTCGCCAATCATGAACACTTGTGTGCAAATCATAAAAGTTGTACTTGGTAACAATGGCGGAGCCACGTGAGGACCGAGGGGGGCCTTGGCCCCCCCAAAATTTTTCCGCTTAGGCCCCCTAATTTTTTTTTTTTAAAAAAAAATATCTTAAATAATTTGAAGACTCTTAAATAATTGTCATTTTGGCCCCCCCATCCCTGATAATATACCTATATAAAGTCTAAAAATAAATACAATTTTCAGTACAATAAAATATAATCCACAAATACATGTAAACAAATTACAATAATTACATATTTAGCATCTTTAAAACGAATACAGATATATTAACAATTACCACAACATATTAGGCCAAAAAAACAATTATCTCAACAAATAAAAGAGAAAAAAAATTCTAATTTTCATCCCAATGTATCTAGGTCTTACTTGTACATGGCAAAAAAAATTGAAAAGTCTGAAACTTTGTCTCTCCCACACGCTGCCACACAGTTGCAGCAGTCTTGCAGTTGCAGAACAGAAAAAATCTTTCAACAGGTGACTCTCTCTCTCTCCGTTGAGGACTTGGGCTTTGCATTCTTCTTCTCTTTCTTCTTTCAGTTCTTTCTCTTTTCCTTCAGCGGTTTAGCCTCCTTCAATCCTTCTCGCCACAGCCACTGCACTGTCTTTGCCCCCTTCTTCTTTCTTTTTTTAATCTTTTCAGATTTTAGATCATTCCTTCTCATCCCTTTGTTTAAAAGTAAAATTTTTGTCTCTTTGTTTAAAGGTAAAGGTTTTGTCTCTTTATTCTGCACTTTCTAGAATTGTAATAGTTAAATATATATGTACTGTGTTCAATTTTTGTTGGGTAAACGTGATATGTGTTGAATTGAGGCCATAAAAAGTGACTAATTTTGTACCATTCTTATTGCAATTGTCAGTAGGCTACAGCTGTGGGCCCCTCAATTTGTGAAGCTTCTTGTGCTTGTGCTTGTGCTTGACAGCTTGTGTGCTGTGTCACCGTGCTCCAAGTATTTGTTTTTTTTTTTTTTTCATTGCTTTCTTTTTCAATTTCTTATAATATATTATTTATTATTATAATAATCAATATATTATAGACAATATATATATATATATATATATATATATATATTCATGTATTTAGTTGTTGTTTATTCTATATTTTTTTTATATATATATATATATTATTGTTTGTCTTTTATTTAATAAGTGATAATTTAATTTGATAATTTAGATCATGGGCAAGTTCAGGACTATTGACTCATTCTTCAAAAAAAATGAAGACAGTAATTCAGAAAATAGTACACTTTTAGGTTCTAATGTTAAAGCGTCAACTTCCAATGAGCGTCCTTCCAAATCTCCAAGAATTGATCTCGAAAAACATCCTTCTAGACCGTCAGTGGTGGAAGTGGAACTTGAAGAAATTCATTTAAAATTTTCACCACTTAGTTCCAATGAAGTTGATGTTAGAATTTTAAAACGAGATCCAGGAGAGCACATTGAAATGTGTAACTATCCAGCCAATATACGTGATGAAGTTAGACGTGCTTACTTAAAAGCTAAACCATATCAAATTTGTAAGGTTGAATTTATTCAACCATCTAATTGGCTTTATTCCGTGCCAAATTTGCTTGTAATTCAGCATTTAGTAATCCTGTATTTAGGTGGGTTTGATGTAAGGGTAGTGAGTGAGATAGAGTGAAGATTGCTCAAGAGTGTGCAAGAAAACAGAGACTCGCGGCTGGGACTTGCAGGTGACTCGCGGCTGCAAGCCACCAGACGCAGCACACGTGCCAAGCATGCTGGAAGATGAACAGTCATGCAAGCTGGAGCACTACAGGACAAAATAGGACAACTGGCCATACGGTTATCTCGCGACTGGATCTCGCGACTTAGTCAAGCCGCGAGGTCTAGCCGCGAGCCACCCTTGTTTTGTTAAACCTGACGTTTCACATTCCTCTCCCACTCCAGTATAAATACCCCTTTTACCCACGATTGAAAGAGAGCTTCCAGAGAGAATTTTGAGAGAGAAACCCTAAAGAAAAATAAGATTGATTCACCCACAATCTATACCTTAGAGTCTCTTCAAATTCCTCAACTCTCTTCCTCTCCATTGTCAAATCCTTGAGAGGCATTATACTAAACCTGGTTCTCACCATCATCATCACTGTGAGACAGCTGTTTGGATTTCTGGGAAGCAGTTAGGAAGGAACCAATCTTCATTGGTTGATGCTACGGTCTAGTAGCGGAATCCGGGAAGCTAGAAAAGAAAAAGGTTCGGTGGAACCTCGTTGGAGCAAGAAGCTTGGAGGGCTTAGGTGCACTGGGTAGATTAGGCTTGGAGGGTCTATTGCTGTCCATGTATCCCAACTGTATTTTCTAGTGGATTGTTTACCGCTTGGAGGGTGGCGGAGAGGTTTTACACCGAGGGCTTCGGTTTCTTCTTCGATAACACATCGCGTGTTGTCTTTGTGTTTGCATCTTCCTTCCTCTCTATCTTTGCCTTTTTATTATCTGCTGTGGATTATATTTTGTTTTGGCTTAGATAGTTTTTACCAATTCCACATTATAGCATATGTTAAGTTTCCGCACACTAGTTGTTTGACATATTGCTTGAATTAGTTAAGTTGTAATTTGGGGGTCTAAACGTTCAAAGGTGTTTATACACGTTTTTGAACTTTCAATTGGTATCAGAGCAGGTACACTTGTTGTGGTTTTACTACCTAAGTATGATCCTAGACCCCTGTGTTGTGGTTATTGTTATGGAAAATACCATGCTGAATTGTAGCTTAAGTGTTTGTGAAAATGACTCTATGCATATGTCTGAAAGGTGTCTTATTAATGATCTAGTAGAGTTGTTAAAAACTAAGAAACATGCTAGAGTATTTGTTCACATGCTGGAATATCTTGAAAATCAGAATCATGTCTTACACAGTAGCATATCTGAATCTAAATCATTGATTAAGAAATATAAAAGAAAGAATAGAATGTTGTGTGAGATGATTGAGAATCTGAAAATAAAAAATCAATCTGAAAGAAGCATGAAAACTGATGATGAGTTTGTGTTTGAAGGTCAAGAATGTTTGTCACATGTGAACCTATTTGTGCATACCTCATTGAAGGTGTTTAATGCGTGTTTGTGGTATCTTGACAGTGGGTGTTCTCGCCATATGACAGGGGATAAGTCACTGTTTAAGACACTCAAAGATAAGGTTGGTGACTATGTGACCTTTGGTGATGGAAGTCATGCTCAAGTCCTAGGCAAAGGAACCATTGAGATACCTGGTTTGCCGCTGTTGAAAGATGTGCTGTACATAAAAGGACTGAAGGTGAATTTGCTGAGCATCACTCAAATTTGTGATGATGATTTCCTGGTACAATTCTCTAAGAAGGGATGCTTGATCATCAATGAAGAGGGGATTCAGGTTTTGGAGGGAAATCGGACTACAGATAACTGTTATGGAATAGTTCCCACGGCACCCATATCGTGTAGAAGTGCTCGTGTGGATATGTTGGAGCTGTGGCATCACAGATTTGGGCATGCCAACTTCAAACAAGTAGCAAAAGTCTCCAAACTTGAAGCAGTCGAGGGACTTCCTAAGTTTGGAAAAGTGAAGAAGACCGTTTGTGGTGCGTGTCAAATGGGGAAGCAAACTAAGGCAAGTCATCACAAGGTGAATATGATTGCCACTTCTCGGTGCTTGGAGTTACTTCATGTTGATCTAATGGGGCCTACCAGAACTGAAAGCCTAGGGGGAAGAGATACATTATGGTCATTGTGGACGACTACTCAAGATACACTTGGGTTGAATTCCTTAGAGAAAAATCAGAAGCTTGTGAGAGGTTGGAGATTCTGTGCAAGAAACTACAAAACGAAAAAGGGATTCCGATAACCAAAATTAGAAGTGATCATGGGAGGGAATTTGAGAATGCAAGATTCGAGGCCTTCAGTGAGAAGAATGGAATTAAAAGAGAATTTTCAGCTCCCAAAACTCCACAACAAAATGGGAGTGGTAGAGAGAAAAAATCGTGTGATTCAGGAGATGGCAAGAGTCATGTTGCTTAACAAGCAAATACCTCAAAAATTTTGGGGAGAAGCTGTCAACACCTCGTGTCACATTGGCAATAGGATTTTCTTTCGAGTTGGTACAAAGAAGACTGCCTATGAGATATGGAATGGGAAGAAGCCTAAAGTGAAGTATTTCCGGGTGTTTGGAAGTAAATACTATATCCTAAATGATCGGGAGAATCTTGGGAAGTTTGATGCGAGAAGTGATGAGGGTATTTTTCTTGGGTACTCTACTACAAGTCGAGCATATAGAGTGTTTAACAAGAGAACAAAGACTGTGATGGAGTCCATAAATGTCTTACCTAAGGTGGAAATGATTGATGATGTAGAAGGGCCGAGCACCAAAGAGCCCAATGTTGAGGTAGAAGCCTTGGATATAGAAGGTGAAGAACCTATACCAGAAGTAGAATCAACTCCCATCAACCCAAGAATGTAAACGAGATCGATGTCTAGAACATCAAGTCCTCTTACTCTTTTGGAAGTTCATCCTCCTATCTCTCGTAGTGATGAAGTTTCCACTTCAAAAAGGCCATCTTCAAGAGTTATCAAGAATCATCCGGAAAGTAACATCATAGGATCTCTTGATGACAGTCTTCGCCTCAGGAAAGGAAACATTCTGCTAGCCAATCATGTAACATATCACTGCTATCTTGCACAGTTTGAACCAAAAAGGGTTGAAGAGGCTCTTCAAGATGAGAATTGGGTTGAGTCAATGCATGAAGAGCTGAATCAGTTTGTGAGGAATGATGTGTGGGAACTTGCTCCAAGGCCTGAAAACGTTCATGTTATAGGCACAAAATGGATTTTTAAAAATAAAACTGATGAAGATGGAGAGATAATTCGAAACAAATCTCGGTTAGTAGCTCAAGGATACACTCAAGTAGAAGGAGTGGATTTTGATGAATCTTTCGCTCCGGTGGCAAGACTCGAATCCATTCGAATCCTCATGTCCATTGCGTGCACTTTGAATTTCAAACTTTATCAAATGGATGTAAAGTGCGCATTTCTGAATGGATATCTAAATGAAGAAGTATTTGTTGAGCAACCAAAAGGATTTGAGGATCCTCATTTTCCAGATCATGTATTAAGATTGAAGAAAGCCCTTTATGGCTTAAAACAAGCGCCTAGAGCCTGGTACGATCGTCTTACACATTATCTTCTAGATAGAGGTTTCAAGAGAGGGAATGCCGATCAAACTCTGTTTGTCAAAAATGATGAAGATTATCTCCTTGTGGCACAAGTCTATGTTGATGACATAGTGTTTGGGGCAACCATCGAAGATCGTGCTACTGAATTTTCTGAGGAGATGAAGAAGGAGTTTGAGATGAGTATGGTGGGTGAGCTCACATTTTTCTTGGGTCTTCAAGTCAAACAACAGAAGGAAGGTATATTTGTATCTCAAGAGAAGTATGCCAGAAACATTGTCAAGAAGTTTGGACTAGACTCCAAAAAACATGCTTCCACTCCCATGAGCTCATCCACTAAACTGAATGTTGATTCGTCTGGAGTCGAAGTAAGTCCTACATTGTATAGGAGCATCATAAGGAGTTTACTCTATCTTACAGCCAGTAGACCGGGCATTGCTTTCAGTGTTGGCGTTTGTGCCAGGTACCAAGCTAATCCGAAGGAATCTCATCTCACTGCTGCTAAACGAATCATTCGATATGTGAATGGCACTGCAAACTATGGTCTGTGGAATTCAAAAGACTCAAATGCTTGTCTTGCTGGGTATTCAGATGCTGACTGGGCTGGCAGTGTAGACGATCGGAAAAGTACTCCAGGCGGCTGTTTCTACCTTGGTAACAATCTTGTCTCGTGGATGAGCAAGAAGCAGAATTCCGTATCTCTATCTACTGTTGAAGTAGAATACATCGCTGTTGGAAGTTGCTGCACTCAGCTTCTTTGGATGAAGAAATTACTTCATGACTATGGAATTCCTCAAGAAACGATGTGTGTCTTCTGTGACAACACTAGTGCCATCAATCTTTCCAAGAATCCTGTCCAGCATTCAAAATCTAAACACATAGAAATACGTTACCATTTCATTCGGGATTTGGTAGAGGAGAGAGTTGTGTGTCTTGAGTTCATACACACCGACAATCAAAAGGCGGACATCTTCACCAAACCTCTCGATGGTCCACGGTTTGAATCACTCCGTAAGACCATTGGTGTTGGTACAATTCCTTGACTCTCTTGTGTGTTGTGTGCTTCACATATTTATAATATGATAAATCTGTTTGTGTTGGGGCACACACTTTTTTGTTAGCTCTTTGTGCAACATGTTTATTGTTTGTTTGTCCATTTATGAATACTGTTGCTTCTTTCTATGTTTGTTCAATCATTTTCTTCTTTTGTGTCAAAAATCCAAAAATCACATAAAAATTAGAAAATCAAAAAGCCTGATTGACATTGTTGAGTTTTTATCTCAAAACTTGTTTTGCCTTGTACCTTTGTGCTAATGGCTTTGTGCATTTTTGAGCATTGCTTGTTTTCATGCACTCATATCTCTGTGGGAAAAATCTTGAAATCTATGTGATTGTTGTAAATAGATCTTCAAACTTGTCATGAATGATTAGTGAATGGTTATGTTGATCTTGAGACATGCATAGACTTGTGTCTATATATCTTCCCACTCTTTATTTTTGTTTTGCTAAAAAGAGCTCACCAAATGTAAATCTCCAAATGAAAAGAGATATTGAGCTGCAAAAGCCTGTCGCACATTCTAGTATTTGACTAGGAAAAAGGGTAAGCGACCTTATATTAAAGTGAATGTTTATTCAAAAAAGCCAAAGGCTTGTTCATTAAAGTGAAATATCAAATATCACTCTCACAAGGAGAGGTGATTGACTCAAACGATCAAAAAGATCAAATGTTATGATTAAAAGTGGAGTCAAATGTAAAGCTCCAAGTTAAGTTATCAAGTTTTATGGGAGGTCATATATACATATTTCTATAATTGAGATGGGTCACATGATCTAGTGCTAATTGTGTATGTCTTGGTTGAATTGATCATTGAAGCTTCACATTAGACTAAGGACTATCTCATTGTTGATATCCACACACAACACACAAGTTTATGTTCAATAAATGCCATATTCATTTTGTGATTGTACTTGATGAAATGTGTTTTCACATGCTCAATCTTTGTTAATTCAAGCACAAAAAGATTTTTGTGTGTTTGAGGTGTTTTTGGAAAGTATTTTGTTTGAAAAATCTGAAAATTTCAAAAATCCAGTTTTGCCCTGTTTTGGCGGCTCATTCGCGGGTATGTCAAGTCCCGTGCCTCAGTCGCGTCTTCGCGGGTCATTTTTGGCGACTTGTTCGCGAGTGGAAGGTCCAGTCACGCGGTTTACTCAGAGATTTTCGCGGTTTAGCTCGCGACTCACTCGCGAGTAGATCTTCCAGTCGCGAAAACACTTAGAAATTTTTTTTTCAAATTTTTGTCCTTGAGTGTTTTGGCGGCTTGATCTGGCGACTTTTTGGTGACTCGTTTCAGTCGCGAAAATCGTGTGTTTAGGAAATACAGGGGCAGTTTTTAAACTTTTTGTTTTTCCCTCGATCTTTTTGTGAACTGTTCATTGTCTTTCTCATCTGCTCTTACCCATTCACACCGTGCCTCCATTTTCGATCTCCATTGTTTGCCTCTTTTTAGCTCAAAATCATCGAGTAACAGGTATGGTTTTTCTGTCTTGAACTCTATTCTACTTGTTGTTATGGTTTTCCCTCTAGATTATTCGAATTTGATTGTGATTTTGAGATGGGTTTTTAGCTCAGCTATTACTCTTTGTCCATGCTTAGCTTATGGAAATTTTTGTTTCTGTTTTAAGCTATTTTATACTGTTGGTTTTGTTCTTCATCTTGTGCTTAGCTAGGGTTAGCTATTTTTGTCTGATCTGCTGTTGATGTGGTGTTTCAAAATGATCCTGTGTGGTATCCTGTTGATGTGTTGTTGAATGTGGGTCCTTTTTCAGCTGATTGTGTGGTTTTATTTTGACTCCCTCTACTGTGTAGTTCAATTTGGGCCATTTATGTCCCTCATTGCTATTTTCTGGCCATTTTCATCCAACTATTAGGGTTTCTTCATTGTCCCTAAATTTCCGCTAACCCACTGCTAATAAAGTTTGTTGGATTGTGTTCTGCCATTTCTCTTGTTCATAATGCAGACTAGTCATGTCACCATTCAAGAAAGTTGCTGTGAAAGGAGGTAGTTCCAAAGGGAAGGAACCAGTAATTGATGTTGATGATTATCCACCTCAAACAAAAGGGACTCGCTCTTCATCAAAGAGCTTCGATCCCAACAAGTTCAGATCATATGCAGCCTATCAGTCTTATGAGAATTACTTTCTACATGCCACACCATTACTAGAAAGAGCTGTGGATCAGCCCTCACTTCATGACACTGACATTCTGAAATGGTTTGCTCACAAGGATTGGAATTACCTTCTCTCTGATCTGGATGACGCGTATGAAAATTTGGTAAAAGAATTTTATGCTAACGCAATTATGGAAGGAGATGAACTTAAGTGCTGGGTTCGGAAAAAGAGCTTTTCTGTCTCTCCTGCATATCTGGCAGAAATTCTTCACATCAACAGACCAATTTTCCAACATTCACCGGTTTATGATGATCTCTGTCCTAATGAGGAGCTTCTCAAAGAAAGTCTTGGTCAATATTTGGAGTTCTCACCAAATGGGAAATCCATTAGTGTTTCCTCTCTTTCTCCAAAACTGAGAGTGCTTACAATTGTGACGTTTCACAATTTGTACCCTTTATCAAGCACTGGGTATATGAACCTCGGACGTGCGTTGTTTCTTCATGATCTAATCTCTGATGTGGAAATAGATATCTGTGCTCATATCTTTCATGTTCTGCGCAAAACGGTTCTTCGAACTGAGTCTCGGATATTCGTTCCTTTCTGCAGTCTCATTTCACGGATCTTGAAGCTCAAAGGAATTTATCCAACGGCAGAAGAATCTCCTATCTCAAAACCAAGTCCAATCAACATGCGTACATTCAATGCAAGCATTGGACATAGTCGGAAGAGAGCCAAACCAGAAACTTCTGCATCTCCCAGTGGATTTCATTTCAGCACTCTTTCCCTAGATGAGAAACTTGATCGCATTGTATCCTCTGTCCACGAGTTGAATACAAAGATGTCTGGACTCATAGCTTCTCTACACCATCAAAGCATTCGATGGGACATGAAGTTTACTTCTCTTCAAACTCAATTGGATCAAATTCAGAGAAAGCTGGAAGAGGATGAATAGCCTATTCCATGACAAAAAGGGGGAGTGATAGACATGATCAGAGGGGGAGGATATTACCTAAGGGGGAGTGTCTTTACATTCTTCTTCAGTTTAAGTTTTCACTTTAAGTTGATATATTGTGTTTTTGTAAACTGTTATTCAGGATGTTTTGTGGTTTGTACCCATGTGCTTTTGTAAGCTTTTAGGGTTTATGTTTTATGCATAGTTTGTAGGCTTTATGGTATGTACCTTGCTTATTGCAACCTATTGCAGCCTTTATGCTATGTTGAAATCAGTACTTTAATCTAAATGTCCTGCATTTTGGTTTATGTACTGTCACTCTTGTGCCCTTGTAGGATTGTTCCTAGATGCATATACCTTGTGTACTATGCATTGGTTGAGTGTTGAACATACAAGTGTCTTGCCCTGTGCTTGTTAACTTGTATGTCCTTGTGTTCATTCCAAGTGTGAATGAGCACTGTGATCACTACCTTGTGGTGTTCACTTGGTTGATCAAGCCATGGTTTGTTTCTTAACTCAATCTTTGCTTGATCACATATTGCCTGTTTCATATGCATTTTACGATTTTCTACTTTACAATGATCATGGTGTATTGTTGTGTTTCAGGAGTATTATGTTCATATGATTCAAGTGCTTCACAGCTTCTAGAGTTAGGTGTGAGTGATTTTTGTTCAACTGTTCCCAACTCACATGTTAAGTCTAAAGTCTGTTTTAGGGTTTTGTCACGGAATAGCCAAAGGGGGAGATTGTAAGATTGAATTTATTCAACCATCTAATTGGCTTTATTCCGTGCCAAATTTGCTTGTAATTCAGCATTTAGTAACCCTGTATTTAGGTAGGTTTGATGTAAGGGTAGTGAGTGAGATAGAGTGAAGATTGCTCAAGAGTGTGCAAGAAAACAGAGACTCGCGGCTGGGACTCGCGGGTGACTCGCGGCTGCAAGCCGCCAGACGCAGCACACGTGCCAAGCATGCTGGAAGATGAACAGTCATGCAAACTGGAGCACTACAGGACAAAACAGGACAACTGGCCATACGGTTATCTCGTGACTGGATCTCGCGACTTAGTCAAGCCGCGAGGTCAAGCCGCGAGCCACCCCTGTTTTGTTAAACCTGACGTTTCACATTCCTCTCCCACTCTAGTATAAATACCCCTTTTACCCACGATTGCTCAAGAGTGTGCAAGAAAACAGAGACTCACGGCTGGGACTCGCGGGTGACTCGCGGCTGTAAGCCGCCAGACGCAGCACACGTGCCAAGCATGCTGGAAGATGAACAGTCATGCAAGCTGAAGCACTACAGGACAAAACAGGACAACTGGCCATACGGTTATCTCGCGACTGGATCTCGCGACTTAGTCAAGCCGCGAGGTCAAGCCGCGAGCCACCCCTGTTTTGTTAAACCTGACGTTTCACATTCCTCTCCCACTCCAGTATAAATACCCATTTTACCCATGATTGAAAGAGAGCTTCCAGAGAGAATTTTGAGAGAGAAACCCTAAAGAAAAACAAGATTGATTCACCCACAATCTATACCTTAGAGTCTCTTCAAATTCCTCAACTCTCTTCCTCTCCATTGTCAAATCCTTGAGAGGCATTATACCAAACCTGGTTCTCACCATCATCATCACTGTGAGACAGCTGTTTGGATTTCTGGGAAGCAGTTAGGAAGGAACCAATCTTCATTGGTTGATGCTACGGTCTAGTAGCGGAATCCAGGAAGCTAGAAAAGAAAAAGATACGGCGCAACCTCGTTGGAGCAAGAAGCTTGGAGGGCTTAGGTGCACTGGGTAGATTAGGCTTGGAGGGTCTATTGCTATCCATGTATCCCAACTGTATTTTCTAGTGGATTGTTTACCGCTTGGAGGGCGGCGGAGAGGTTTTACGCCGAGGGCTTCGGTTTCCTCTTCGATAACACATCGCGTGTTGTCTTTGTGTTTGCATCTTCCTTCCTCTCTATCTTTGCCTTTTTATTATCTACTATGGATTATATTTTTTTTTGGCTTAGATAGTTTTTACCAATTCCACATTATAGCATATGTTAAGTTTCCGCACACTAGTTGTTTGACATATTACTTGAATTGGTTAAGTTGTAATTTGGGGGTCTAAACGTTCAAAGGTGTTTATACACGTTTTTGAACTTTCAAAATTCGTCTTTCAAACTATCCATTTTCTAGAGAAAAGCATCCTCGTCGCTTTCAAGCTTCTTGGTTCACTCAATTTTCTTCTTGGTTGGAGTATTCTCCTACTAAAGATGCTGCATACTGTCTGCCATGTTATCTTTTAACCATGGAAAGAAGTAAACGCCCTGGCTGTGATGCATTTACTTTCACAGGATTTAGAAATTGGAAAAAAGTCAATAATGGAAAGAATTGTGCCTTTTTGAATCATGTTGGAGAAGATCCTTGCTCACCCCACAACAATGCTGTGAAATATTGTGATGATCTATTGAATGAATTAGTGCATATAGATAAAGTGATGAATGTGCAAAGCTCTGAACAAATTCTAAATAATCGACTATGGGTGAAAACTTCTATTGATACTGTTCGGTGGCTCACCTTTCAAGGGTGTCCTTTTAGAGGTCATGATGAAACCCTTCAATCAAAAAACCGAGGAAATTTCCTTGAGATGATTAGAATTTTGGCATCTTATAATGATAAGGTTGCACAAGTTGTTTTGGAAAATGCTCCTAAATCTGCTAAGTACACTTCACCTATAATTCAGAAGGAGATTCTGCATGTTATTGCAAGTAAAGTGTGGAGTAAGATTCGTGAAGACATTGGGGATTCCAAATTTTGTATTATTGTTGATGAGTCACGTGATGAGTCAAAGAGAGAGTAACTGGCTCTTGTTTTGAGATTTGTTGACAATGATGGCTTTATACAAGAACGCTTCTTTGATCTTTCTCATGTTAAAGACACTGCTGCATTGACCCTGAAGAACGAAATATATGCTATTCTTTCTCATCACTATCTTGACATTCAAAATATTCGTGGACAAGGATATGACGGTGCTAGCAACATGTGTGGTGAATGGAAAGGATTGCAAGCCTTAGTTCTTAATGATTGTTCTTATGCAAACTATGTGCATTGCTTTGCTCATCGGTTACAATTAGCATTAGTTGCTGCATCAAGAGAGGTAATCCCTATCCATGAATTCTTCTTGAATTTAAATTTCATTATCACTACAGTTGGTTCTTCGTGTAAACGTAATGATGAACTAAGAGCTGCTCAAGCTGCAGAAATTGCTAGAATGTTAGCTATTGATGAACTTGAAACAGGAACAGGAGCAAACCAAATTGGAACTCTAAAAAGGGATGGAGATTCTCGTTGGGGGTCTCATTTTAATTCTATTTGTAGCCTAATAAGGATGTTTGGTCCAACTTGTTTGGTGCTTGAAAATATAAAGGAAGACGGGTCCACCTACTTGCAACGTGGAGATGCAAATGTAGCTCATAAAATGATTAATTCATTTGAGTTTATATTTAGTTTACATCTAATGAAGGAAATCATCGGTATTACTGATGTTCTTTGTCAAGCTTTACAGCAAAAATCTCAAGACATCTCAAATGCCCAAAATTTAGTTTCAGCAACAAAGGCACTCATCCAAAATTTAAGAGTAGATGGCTGGGATAATTTTCTTGAGAATGTCATAGGATTCTCCAAAATATTTGAAATTGATATTCCAGATCTAAGTGCTCAATATGTTGAAGGTAGAAGTCGTAAGAAAAGGGATCATGTTACAGTGGAGCATCATTATCATTTTGATATATTTAATGCTACAATAGATGTTCAACTACAAGAGCTTGACAATAGGTTTGGTGAACAACCAATAGAACTCTTGACACTTTGCTCTGCTTTGGATCCAAAGGATGCTTACAAATCCTTTAATGTGGATGATATATGTTGTCTTGTTGAGAAATATTATCCTCTTGATTTTTCTGAGCGTGATAGGACTGGTTTGAAAATCCAATTGTGAAAGTTCAAAAACGTGTACAAAACACCTTTGAACGTTTAGACCCCCAAATTACAACTTAACCAATTCAAGCAATATGTCAAACAACTAGTGTGCGGAAACTTAACATATGCTATAATACGAAATAGGTTAAAAACTATCTAAGCCATAACAAAATAAAACCACAACAGATAATGAAAAGGCAAAGATAGAGAGGAAGGAAGATGCAAACACAAAGACAACACGCGATGTGTTATCGAAAAGGAAACCGAAGCCCTCAGCGTAAAACCTCTCCGCCGCCCTCCAAGCGGTAAACAATCCACTAGAAAATACAGTTGGGATACAAGGACAGCAATAGACCCTCCAAGCCTAATCTACCCAGTGCACCTAAGCCCTCCAAGCTTCTTGCTCCAACGAGGTTGCACCGAACCTTTTTCTTTTCTAGCTTCCCGGATTCCGCTACTAGACCATAGCATCAACCAATGAAGATTGGTTCCTTCCTAACTGCTTCCCAGTAATCCAAACAACTGTCTCATAGTGATGATGATGGTGAGAACCAGGTTTGGTATAATGCCTCTCAAGGATTTGTCAATGGAGAGGAAGAGAGTTGAGGAATTTGTAGAGACTCTAAGGTATAGATTGTGGGTGAAACAATCTTGTTTTTCTTTAGGGTTTCTCTCTCAAAATTCTCTCTGGAAGCTCTCTTTCAATCGTGGGTAAAAGGGGTATTTATACTGGAGTGGAGAGGAATGTGAAACGTCAGGTTTTTACAAAACAGGGGTGGCTCGCGGCTTGACCTCGCGGCTTGACTAAGTCGCGAGATCCAGTCGCGAGATAACCGTATGGCCAGTTGTCCTGTTTTGTCCTGTAGTGCTCCAGCTAGCATGACTGTTCATCTTCCAGCATGCTTGGCACGTGTGCTGCTTCTGGCGGCTTGCAGCCGCGAGTCACCTGCGAGTCACCCGCGAGTCCCAGCTGCGAGTCTCTGTTTTCTTGCACACTCTTGAGCAAACTTCACTCTATCTCACTCACTACCCTTACATCAAACCCACCTAAATACAGGGTTACTAAATGCTGAATTACAAGCAAATTTGGCACGGAATAAAGCCAATTAGATGGTTGAATAAATTCAACCTTACAAATTGAAGCTATTTGAGCATGATGTGCAAAATCATTTGAAGTTTCAGAATTTGTCATCTATGGCAGAATTATGTCGAAGGTTAGTAGAGACAGAAAAGTCACAAGTATATCCTCTTATTGATCGATTGATTCGCCTTGTTTTAACTCTTCCAGTGTCCACAGCAACTGGTGAGCGAGCCTTTTCAGCTATGAAAATTGTTAAAACAAGACTGCGCAACAAAATGGAGGACGAGTTTCTCTCAGATAACTTAGTTGTCTACATTGAAAAGGAAATTGCTGAGAACTTCACTTCTGACTCAATACTTGATGACTTTAGATCTCTTAAAGAGCGTAGGTTACAGTTTTGAACAAAGATGTTTAGCTTTTATGTTATTGTATGTTTTGCGACTTTGCCCATTTTATAGTTGATTAAAGATATTAAATCATTTTTTTTAATTTTGTCTCATGATTGCTTAATTTTAATTAAATATACTTTGGTTTATACATACTCAGTTATGAAATATTGTATATTACTATTTGACATTTCATACACACAAAAAAAAAAAAAAAAAAAAAAATTATACATGGCCCCCCCAAATATAAATTCCTGGCTCCGCCACTGCTTGGTAAGGTGTAGCACTTGCACAGCAAGATAAAACAAGGTATTTGATATATATATATATATATATATATATATATAAACACACACAAACAATACATAACAAGGTTATTTCTTTTCTATCTCCTATATGTCCATGCACAATATCTTTAATTATGCTCAAAAAGAAAAAAATAATAATAAAAAAAAAAGAAAAAGCAAAAAGAATCAAAAAGCTTATAAATGATTGTAAACATTTTTCCTAGGAGAAGTGGGAGTTATAGGATGTAACTCTATAGGTGATAGTCTCTTTCAAACCAATGTGCTTGATAATGTAGAAAATTTGCTTGAATACTATCTACATATCTCCTATTTTGTGTTTTGTACACTTATTAGTTGCACACACTACAAGCAAATCTGTACTAAATTCTGTACATGAGATTGTGTGTGTTGTCTAGTCTAGTCATCTTTAATTACATAAAATTTGTTGTGCACATACAATTTTTTTTGTTTTGGTTGGGAATTTGTAGAAAAATTTGTTTTAGAATATTTAATTTTGTGATTTTAACTTCTTGATTGGTTTTAAAGTGAGGATTTGAGTGCCTTATGTTTTTGAAACTTATTGGATCTTGTTCATGTGCATTACATATCATAAAAAATGCTTTCAAGTTGTTTTTTCTACAAAAATTTCTAGATTTTTCAAGTTTAAAAATTTTTTGCTGTTTGATCAGTCGAACAATTCCCTTGACCAATCAAAAAAGTCCAATTTTTAGGCCAAAACTCTCTGCCTAATTCGATTGATGCCTAATTGATTTTTGACCAATCAAAACTAGAAAATTTCAGTTTTTAGGTTCTTGACTAATTAGTCTTGTCATGCATCATTTGTGTTTGGATTCACATGCATTGCACATATAGATTAGGACATGCATTGCATTGTTTACTTTATCTATCTTGCATTTGTGCAGTCATATTTCTCATATATTGTTTTCACACACAACACTCATACACTTTGCTAAATTGGGTACTCAACTTGATTTAAAAAATTGATTGATTGATTTTTGAGTTCTGTACATTTTAGTATATGCTATTTTTCTTTATGTATGAATTGCAAAAAAATGGGATATTTTTTTAAGAGATATGGTAGATAATAAATTTGTAAATATTTTCTCTACTCTTGAGTTTGATTTGAGTTTTCAAAATACCATGACACATGAAAACACTTTGCATGCTGAATTTTTATATCATTGAGTTCTATAATGTATAGTCTTAACTAATTTGCTTGAAGAGTTTGCATGCATCTGTTTATGAATCACATAGCGTCAAGTTTGCATATATTGAAAGAGAGAACATTCAAAATCATGTATATCTTCAAATTTTTTTTTTTTGGTGTGTGTTTCTCTTTATTTTTCCCACCTCCTAAATTTTCCTAAAACTTTTTTTTCCAAAACGTTTTTTGTTTTTCCTATTTTTATAGGTGGGGAGTTGCCTCTAATTTCTATAGAGCTTATTTGTTTTATGTTTCCTTGATTCTCTATTTTCTCTCGATTTCTGTTGTGTATTTTTTTGTCTACCTTCTAAGTGGATTGTCTTTGTCAATACGTGACAAAAAGGGGGAGAAATAGATGAAATTTAGGAATCATGTTGAAAATGTTTTTAGCTATTTTTATTTTAGGGGGGGGGGGGGGATGAATTTGTTTTTGAAAGGTGGAGAAAATAAAATATTTTGATGTATCTAACTTAGAGGGAGAGTTAGTTTGCTTATGGTTTTATATTTCCTTAGTTGTGTTCAACAAAGTTGATATCAAACTATTTGCTTTATGATTTGCAATGTGTTACTCATTTTGTTTATTTGTCTTTATTTCCACACATGCGTTGATGTGTTCTTTTGAGTGTTTCAGGAAAGACATGTACATTCCGATCAAGATCTTTTGCCTCTTCTTTCAACTTTTGGGTAAGAAGTATTAGATTGAGATTTGTGATGTATTCATGTATTTTATTGTAATAGGGTTGTTCTTGTATTTGAGCACTCACTACAGAAAAATCGTATTGTCCCAGCGTTTTTTTCCCACTGCAACTTACAAAAAAATCCGTGACAAAACTTACATACATAATGAAGTACTTCATTATGTATGTAAGTTTTGTCACGGATTGCTAAAGGGGGAGATTGCTAGGTTCTAAAAATTTAGAACAATTGGCAAACTATGAGCACAAACTTGTATAGAAATAGATCATAGAGTCTATAACGTATATTACACAATGCTTAAGGTGCTGCAAGTCAGAATACAAAAACAAGGTAGCTGCAAGTTTAGGAAGTTTGAAACATGCCAGGTTCGATCGATCAGGAAGAAGATTCGACAGATCAAGATGCATTTTTGCAGAATTTAGTTAACGCCCATCAACCCATTAAGTCAAATTAGTGATTAGGGTTTTATATCTAATTCTCCTAGTATTTAAAGAGGTTTTAGAGAGAGAAGAGTGTTTTTTGTGCCTCCTATTATAGATCTAGGGTTTTTATACCCAAAAATCTCTAAAATATTCTACCAATGTTATTGTTTGAAGAAACTCATGATTCAGTACTGTAGAAGTTGCTGCCATCACAAGATTAACTACTGTTGATAATCTAAAGTTTTGAGTGGGATTTTAGAGTCACAAATGAGGGTGTCTGTGTGCAACAAATTCAGATAGAAAAGTCCATGAATTCGGAATTGCATGTAGTCATATGAGTAAGTACTGTAAAAGGTAGCATTAAATTTAGGGAAAATTCTATTGTAAAACTTCCATTCTATATAGTGAATTTGTTACCTTGTGAACTTTTTAGGTTAAATCCTCCATAGGTTTTTTACCTTGAAAAACTAGATGATTTCATTAGTTTCCCAGAGTCGTCATATCACTTGTCTTCTTTACTTTTTTGCTATTGTGATATGATCTTTTGTGTTTAACCTAGATTTGAATAATAAACCTAAGTATTAACTTGGTTAAATAATTAGGTTAAACAATTTTAGTTTACAAGGGTCTAAATTGTAAATCTTCCATTTTATATAGTGAATTTGTTGCTTTATGGATATTTTAGGTTAAATCCTGCCTGGGTTTTTTACCTTGAAATTGGACTGTTTCATTAGTTTTCTTGGGTCATAATATCACTTATCTTATTTACTTTTTTGCTATTGTGATATGATTGTTTGTATTTAACCTAGAAATGAATAATAAACCTAAGTATCAACCTGACTAGACGATTTCATTGGTTTTCCTAGGTCATAATATCGCTAGTCTTCTTTACTTTTCTGCTATTATGACATGATTGTTTATGTTTAACCCAAATTTGAATAATAAACCTAAGTATCAACTTGGTTAATTAATTAGGTTAAACAATTTGAGTGTATAGGGGTCAAAATAAACCAACAATTTCCTTTTCTTGTTGTCCAAAAATTGTTTTATTATGGATATTAATTTTGTCACACTCATTAATGTATATCATCAATACATATCACCCATATCACTTTTTTTTTTCAAGCTTGAACATCAATAAAACATTTATATATCACTCGGGAAATTATGAAAATTGGATGTACGGAGTGAACAATAAATGTGAAATAATATAGTCTGTTCTAGTCTTCCTTTGAGGACAAAATGGCCTTATGCCCTTTTCACCCAAATTATATAGCCTTTTGCCCTTCTTCCCAAACTATTAGGGAAATGCCCCTCTTTTAAAACTCGAGTTTTTCAAAATCGAGTTTAAAAAAAAAAAAAAAAAAAAAATTCAGGAGCCCTATAGTGACGTTTTTAAGGACCTATAGTGAGGTTTTATAACTTGATATCCATGAAATCGAGTATAGGTAATTTTACAAAATGCCACTATAGGTTCATGGATATCAAGTTACAAAACACCACTATAGGTCCTTAAAAACGTCACTATAGGTCTTTGAAAACGTCACTATAGGGCTTAACTCGATTTTGAAAAAGTCGAGTTTCAAAAGAGAGGCATTTTCTTAATTAGTTTGGGAAGAGAGCCAAAAGGCTATATAATTTGGGTGAAAAGGGCATAAGGCAATTTTGTCCCTTCCTTTGACTTCACAGAGTTTACTCATTAGGTGTAAAGCATAGGTGCCCTATCTTCATTCCCCATTCTTCTTGAACAACATTCTTGCATTATCTGAATGGTCTGTGGTGAAAAGGAGACCCCTATTCTGTTTCCAAAATGATCGGTCCATAATTTGAGCAAATCATAGTTTAGTTTTTGACTAAACAATTAATTTGGGGTAATATTCCATCCATTCAAGGTTGCTAAAAGCTCCATTACAAGATTAGCTCCCGACTTTTATTCATCCCAAGTAAACAAAACCTTTTGCTTCAATAACAAAGAGCCCTAATTCAAAACTAAGTTCTGTAACTCTTGGGTACCTACTACCTAGAGTGGAAGAGTCTTTGAACGAGAGTTTGTCTTCACTGGTTCAGATGTGATTGAAGTTGCCAATAGAGTCCTTTTGATACATCATATTAATAGTGTAAGTACAATGTACCATGGTTCCCGTTATCAAAGTAGCTTTTTAATTTTTTCCTGTTAATAATGAAGTAGTAAAAGTATCAATACCATCAAAGTTTAAAAATATTGGCCCATCATTAGTCAAAAATATAGTTGAGATGATTTCATGAACCATCTGTAAATAGGGGCGGAGCCAAGGGGGGGGCAATTGCCCCCCTTGACTCCTCTTGAAAAGCCCCCTAGATTATAGTATTTAGGTTCCTTTCTTAAATGCTTTGCCCCACATAGGAAAAAAATTCAAGAAAACAAAATGTCTTGTTATAGAAAAACAATCCTGACACATAAAATAAAAAGGGAAAAAGCTGCATAGATTATCCCACTTATAGTAGTACTACTTATTTTCTCTTTTAAGCTTTTATTATTTTCCAAATTTATAGCTTATCACCATATATGACACTTTATTGTTTAACTCAATTTTCTTCTGTTATCCTTCTTATTTTTTATTATTATTTTTGGGTTTTTTTTTCACTGCAATGATGGTGGTCTTAAATTTTACACTCTATTATTATTATTTTTATATAGAAAAGATAAACTAACTAATGTCCTAGTACGGTATTGAAATTCTCAAACCTCCACTATCCATTTTTTCTCCTTCTTGACTTTTTAGTTTCCAATTTTACAGGTTATTGGCTTATTGCTATACTTTTTTACTTTGATTATTAGTGACTATGCAATAGTTTATATATAAAACGTCAAATACTGTTGAGCAAATTAAATTTGTTATGAAAAAATAAACTATAATTTATACTTATATTAAATTTTGTATAACAATTATAGTTATTTATAATTGTTTATCTATCACTACAAGAAATCTGGGTTTAGGTGACGTTTGTAAAACGTCACTAAAAACCCAAAAAACGTCGCTATAGACACAAATGGCCTACAGCGAATTTTTTTTGTGACGTTCAAAAACGTCACAATAGAGCAGTCGCTATAGGTCTATTGCGACGTTTTGAAAAACGTCACTATAAGGTACTCTTTATTGGCATTTAGAAACTTTTAGTGACGTTTTATAAAACGTCACTAAATAATATAACATTTTCGTACATTATATAAGAAAATACATTTAGCAACGTTTATAAAACGCCGCAAATAATCACACCAATAGCGACGTTTCAAAAACGTCACAAAAGCATTTTCCTTTTGCTTTTTAGTGACATTTTTAAAACGTCGCAAAACCCACTCATTATTTTTTTAAAAAAATATTAAATGCTATATAAAACTACTAAAAATTCAACAATAACTATCATGTGCTTGCCATAAGCTTGTAATAGATCAAATAGACCTATCATCATTATTCCACAATATCAAATGTCCAATGTTAATGAATCATGGTGCTTGAAAATTTAGTAACAATAAATATATAAATATATATATATTTATATACATATAAAGAGCATTTAGTTGAGATTATTTACACATTAGTGGGTAGTGAGCTTTTTTAAAAAATTAATTTTAAGCTAGCTAAACCACAAAAAAAAATTCAAAATCTACATACTACAGAAAAATTGTAGATAAAAAATAAAAAAAAACAAAAAAAAAAAACCAAGATTTACAAACTTGTACATAAACTTACAATGATTTAGCCTTTGATGCTTAGGACTTTTTGCTCAAAAATCCAAATTTGAATAAGAGTTTTCTGTACCAAACTCCAACCAAAACAAGCAAACAAAAAAAAAAAAAATTAGCACAAAAGTTCCATGACCTATTAAAGAAAAACTAAATCAAAGCAAATTCATAAGCCAAAATACAAAGACTCCATGACCCATTAAAGAAAAATCAAATCAAAGCCAACCTATAAGCCAAAACACAAAGACTTACACTTTAAAGAAACTTGAACACCAAAAAAGAGGGAAAAAAGAATGGTAGTGGCAGTAGGTGGTGGCTAGAGAGGGAAGAACTTGTACATGAATGGGTTGGTGGTGGCAACGGCGGCGGCGGCAATGGCTGGCAATAGCTAAGTGTGAAGAAGTGATAAGGGTGGGAGGGGGGAGAATATGGAAGTGGGAAGGGAAGTTTGTTTGAGAAAGAAAAAGAGTCATAAGAAAGAAAAAGGACTGAAAAAACGTGTAAGGAAAGGAGGCCAAAAAAAAAAGGACAAAATGGGGGGAACTTTCCCACTTGGTGAAATTTTGAAAGGGAAACATATGTTTATACAAAACGTCACTATTTGTTTCCTCAAAATTTTTTTGAAAATATGGTGGGAGTTCTTTAAAAACTATAGCGACGTTTTTAGAAAACGTCGCTATAAACATAAAATACACCGCTAAAACAGTACTTTTTGCGGCATTTTAAGAAACGCTGCTATTGTTTTGGGTTACAACGACGTTTTAAGAAAAACATCGCGAAAGGATCACTCTTTAGCGACATTTTTAAAAACGTCACAATTTACTACTTATAGTGGCGAATTTAAAAACGTCGCTAAAAAAAACGCCGCCTAAACCCGGATTTCTTGTAGTGTATTAGGTTATTAATATTGATTAGTTTTTTTAAGGTTATTTTAGTTTAATATTGTCTTTAAACCTTGCCCCCTCCAAACTAAAATCCTAACTCCGCCATTGTCTGTAAATTACAAACGAGGGATAACGTGACCTAATAATGCTTTTCAAACACCTGTATATTTGTGTTGTGCGGTTTCAATTAAGTGTCAACTATCAAACGCTACATTATATGATTTGCACATCCTAGCAAATTTTGGTTCATGTGTTATAGCATGTTTATCAAAAAAAATGCTATAGCATGAAACTTATATATATTTCATTTAGATTTTAGACCTAATGGTCTCTTAAAGGGCAATGTTATAATGCATGGATCCATATGGTAAATAAATTCAGGGAGACTTTACATTCAGATTAGAACCTACTTAGTGGACCTCCAAACATAGTACAATATAAGATTACAAGACATACAAGCATGAAAGATTAGTATAATACAATGACTAAATACATACAATATTTTATCATCTAAAACTATAATGAGACCCTCCCTAATAGCCTAATATCACATAGGTAAACTTCTTTGCTGCACTGTGATGCGTCCCATGAGTCTGCTTGAAATGTTACGGATGGAGTAAATTATTACCTCGATATTCTTAGGCAAATCCACCTGTATGTGAACATAAGAAAGTGGCGTGCAATTATAATTGGCAGAAAAGCCCATATGATGAGAAATAACCAACCAAGAAATTGTGGCAGAAAGAGTGAAGCCAGTGACACCGATGCAAGTGCTCCAGAAATGAAAAGAACATTGGCAAGGATTTGAGAATAATTTGCCCAATTAGTCTGAATCTCCATTTTGGTTGCAAGTGATAAGCAATATATGCACAAGGCTATAAAGAAGATCCATGTGTTTATAGGGTGTGTGTCAAATGGGGACACATTTTTGCTTTGGTCCTTCAGTTGGAGTAGGTTAATTAGTGATGGAATCAAAAATACGAAGACGACATGACTTGGGGTGGAAGGAATTATACCGTGCTCAATTGCACTAGCAGAAAAAGCAAAACACAAATACTTTAGAGCGCGCATCTATGAAATTATTGTGAAAGAGTCTTTAATTAAGATATTGTTTGAAACTTTGAATCCTTATACGAGATCATTTCTTGATCCCTCATAGCATATAAATCAAATTACGCCATGCACATCAAAATGGATATTGCGTGTATCAAATTACCAGAAGAGAGAGGGGATGATAACAGCACAAAAGAGAGGAAAATACATTCAATGAATAATGCTACTTTGTTCATGCATGTTTTCATTTCTTTCTCTCTTTTTCTACATTTTTTTTTCTCCAAACCTTTGCCAGGGTTGTGTTCATTTAAAATTTGTATCTTCATAAACAATTTATAGAATTAGCGGATATATTTGCAAAAGAAAGGAGTGCATAAATGATAAAAAAGAGCTCCATTTCCATTTATTATACTTTACCAATAAAAATGCCACTTTGTTTGTGTTCCTCTCTCTCTCTCTCTCTCATAGAAAAAGCAAGTATATTTTCTGCTCCAATTAATGGATTTCTTTTAAATGGGTGATGTACAACGGAATCATTTTGTTTCAAAATTTGAGAACAAGATTGTTTTGCTGTGCATGCCTATGACTTGTAACTTTAAACCATATTGAGAGCCAACTGAGGACTAAATTTTATGTTTTTAAACTATGCATTCACGTCCTAAGAAATCCATCAATTAAGATAGAAAATATCTTAGTTCCTTCTATTAGATATCCATTAGTACTGTGCAACTCCGTACATATACACAGGTACAATTAAAAATAATTACAACTATATAGTTCAAATTATAATTTTTTTTTTTTTTTTAGAAGAGGTTCAAATTATATATGGTATTAGTTTACACATTTTTTTAAATCATATATTTTTAAAATGTATAATAGTTTCTCATTATATATATATATATATGATTTAGAATTTAATTGATTTTAGACATTTCGATTTTTACACCTAATAATTCACTTATTACAAAAATTAAAAACTTAGATGGACTATATCCAACCAAAAAAAAACTTAAACGAACACGTGAGGAAAAATTGGACTCCAATTGAAATCCAATCAAGAATTTAATTGGATTTAAACTCTTCAATTTTTACACTTCATAATTCATTTGTTACAACAATTAAAAACTTAAATGGACACGTGATTGAGATTGACACTAGGAATAAAATCCAAGAGGGTATATTTACTATGACCGGAAAAAGGTAAACATAGATAGAGCCAACCAGCCCATTCTTTAAGAAAGCTCAAACCCATCCATGACCTCATAGTCATGACAAAGCCACTCTCTAAGGTTGAGCCCAAATCGTTAAGCTAAAAGTGACCCATCACATTTTTTAGAGGAAAGGACCTATTATGCATAACCTCGAAAAATATATGGCACTAAAAAATGATTAGTTCTAGGACTACAAATAATTCCAAATTTTTTTTACCACTATTCTAACGTAGCAAATTGTAAGTGGTTAACCATCACCTACATATAGACCTATCATTTTTTCTTCACTAATCATACTTTGTCACATCATAATTTTAACAAAAAGTTGTGAAAATTTTTGTGGTCTTAAGACTTTTTTCCCCCAAAAAATTTAATATTCCAGTGGTTTTTTACTCCCATCTCAGTTGAGAGTAAAAATTTCGGTGACTCTAGCACTAGTAGTAGTACTCAATGAGCATAGTGGTGGGCCAAGTATGGTTTATCTCAGCCTGTGGTGAACCCATAAGCCCACTATATGCAAGTCATGGGCCCAAGAAAACCCACGCTGAGTGCTGAAAGAGATTTCGAATTCCAATAGCGTAGTGGGCCAAACTGAATCTAGCAAGAAATTTAACTGGTCAGTACAATCCCAGAATCTGCCTCTATGAACGTAGAGCTTCCCAAGAAGCAGAGGGAGAGGTGGAGAGGGACTGGTGCGGAAGAAGCAAGCAGTTGCACCAACTGCATTCTGTGTTCCTAATCCTCTAACATTGCTGGATAAAAGCCGGTTTGAAAGATTAAGATGTGGTGGAATGATACGGTAACCATTTTGTTTTGTTTTGAGGAAATATGTGGGTCGATGTTGGATCATGCATGGGTGTGAGGAAACTATAAAAAGTCAGCATGCATATATGGGAGCATAATTTTGATCGCATGCATGCGCTATGTTCTAATTGAATGAGAAGGTGAAGACATGCTGAAAAGGATTGCAACTGTAGAGTAAAAGGAATTTTGGAAAGTGTTAGGAAGGAAACTGCATGCAAGGAGTTAAAGGAAGACCATGCCTCTTCAACACGCATGTATTGAGCGGTGGAGATTAAGAGCCGGTACGCATTTTTAAGACAAGAGTTCTGACGGTTTCTCGGAGAAGGAAGTAAATGGCATAATTCTAAACTAGCAAGACTGTTGTGGCTTCAAGGGGGTGACCCGAATATGCGGCATTTTCAAAGTTCAAAGTAAAGCTACTCTATATTAGGGTTTGAGAGATGATGATAGCATTTTCGGTTTTACTATTACCAACGATTCTTTGAGTCGTCTAACCTAAGCAATTTCAACCAAGATATATAGGGAGTAAACTGTGTAATGACAATAGAGATCAACGTAGACTTAACCAGTGACTCAGTGAGTTCACTTTATATGTGATGACGGAAGTTGCTCTAAAACAAATGGCTTCACTTAGAGCCCTTGGCCCGGACAGTATATATGCATGCCTCCTCCTTTTATTTTATTTTGTTATATTTTATTGAAGTTATTGGGCTTTAATTGGCAATGATGTTACAAGAGTTATGTTGTCATACTTAAAATTGGGCGGATTGCTATCATTCATTAATCATACATATATCACTTAAATTCCTAAGGTGAAAACTCCATAAGTGATAACCGGATTCAAAGACCCTTCGGTTCTATGTAACGTTGTTTATGAGTTGATCATATAAACGGTCTTGACCAATTGACTTAAAAAAATCCTCCCACTAATAATCTCAAAGTCTTAGGTTGCATTTGTTGTAGAAAGGTCGATAACATATAGTCTTATACCTTTTGAAACCTTTCATCACATGAAGACACAAATTAAGCTGAGATAGAGTAGGTCATATTTTTACAAATGAGGTGTCAACCCATCATAGGTCAAAATAAAATAAAATAAAAAAGATTATACTGAGGCCACCACAAATCAAAACAAGTACATGTTATGAAAATTTTGTGAGATTTTGTCATATCCATAGAATTTTTCAATTAAGTGTATTTGGGACATGCTGAAAATTTCAGTTTATTTGCAATTTTACCTTATTTTTGCTACTATTTATAGGTTTCATTGTATTTTTTGATACTATTCATGAATTCTATTGTATTATTTAGCTAATTTTTTCCATTATTAACAATACTTTCAGCAAAAAAATTTCAGTTTCAACTAAATAAGTTGTTCCCAAATTGACACTAAGCTGAACTAGGAAACCAGTTACCTCTTCAACTATAAAAGATATTCAATTTTCCAACCATAGTGACTAAATTTAAATAATAAAACAAAGATGGTGAAGCGAGAGAAATGGGCCAAAATCGGCAAATGCCCTTTTTTTGGAAATTAAACATCCTTTTGCCCTCTTTCTCAAACTAAATAAGGAAATGTCCCTCTTTTATAACTCGATAATACGAAAATCGAGTTATATGAAATACTCGATATTCCTATGATCGAGTTAGCTACAGCTTTTTCCCACGCTGCTTTTCCAGCGTGGCATTTTCTTTTTTGAATCTCTACATAACTCGATTTTCAATTAATCGAGTTATGTAACCAACTAATTAGATATCGAGTTATGCTCTTATTAAACCTGATTTCGTACTGTCTTTGTGTCAAGCGTAGTCTTTCAATATAACTCGATTCCTTTAATATCGAGTTATAAAGTATACTCGATCTCCATAAAGTCGAGTTATTCTCATATAATTTCTCCACACCTTCTCACACTCAGAGTGTCTTGCTTTCTGCTGAACTGAGTTGGAACTTCTCCACAGATCAACAGCTGCTTTCAAACTCAATTGAAATTTGTATCACCTCAAGTAAAAAACTCACACCACAATTTTAGGGCAATGGTATTTTCATTTGATATTGTACTAAATTTTTATTTTTTAGGTTGAATGAGTGTGAAGTAAGTACATTGGTGTGATTTTGGTTATTTGTTGTAGTAAACGTTGGTCACAAGAGAATGAAATAATATCTTTACTATAGCAACATTTTGTATTGCACATAATCATCATTGGCCAGACATTTACAACAACATTTAGTGTTGAACACAATGTGTAGACATTACCAACAATGTCTATTGTTTATGGTCAAATGTTAGTGTGATTGTTAGTATTTCATTTTTAGCATGCAATAGTACACAATTTTATGAATGTCTTTGCTGTGTACCATTCTATGCAGCATTACATTATTTAGCAAAAATTGATGCACATTGTTAACTTGATCATTTGGTGTTATTGTATTCAACGTTAATGTTTGGTTCTGGCAACCCACAACTCTATAGTCCTCATGATGTGTTCACTACTATAGGTCGTTGTTGGGTATTTGAAGATGAGTTTAGCTATCCAATCAATCCGAATTTGCGAAATAGTGCTTATGTTCATAATACCATGAGACAGGAGTGGACTTGGTTATTTCGTGAACAACAAATGTTTTATGATGAGTTGGTTGGTTTTAAGTTGCCAATGCCTCGGCGACTCGCATCGCAAATGCCCAGAGACACCATCGACGAACTTCGTAAAGCATTGAACCGCATAAGAGTAGAAAATAATCGAATGAAGAAACGTCTTAATCTATATCAGACCCAAGTCGAGATTCAAGAGTCAATGCATAAAGGGTGGTACGAGCATGCACAGTTCATGCAATCACTTCTTGCTGATCCCATTTATCAGTTAGACATGGAGATGTCAGATGAAGAGTAATCGTATCGTGTCATGGTGTAATTAGATTTTGTTAGAGAACTATTTTGCTTAACTATGTGTTATATGTATGGTTGCATTTGTACTATGTAAACCTTATTATTGATTATGAGAAGCATGCACGTTATTCGTAATGTAGATTATTCTCACATAACGCATAAAAGTTAAATATTCTCACACATGATGTTTTTCAATAAGCACCTACGACATAACACAAAAAACATAAAATAACTTACACTAACATTATTAACTTAACCATAGACATAACACACACATACCACATAGGCATTCATTATGATGGATAGTCCTCGTAGTTGAGGACATTGTTACGTTCTGCCGGAGTGAGTTGCCTGTGCGTTGCAGCGGCTAGCTCCTCCACCAATTGTAGCATATGATACCTGGACCTACGAAGTGTCATAAGATTATTCTCTTTTTTTATTTTCGTCACTGCACGCTCATATTGGTGCATGTTTTGCCGTGGCAGTGTGAGCGAGCTACAATAGACAAGACACGCTTCGAGTTGCAGGAGATCATCGTGCAAAGCGTTAGACTCGTTCACGCGAAAGTCCTATTCCCGTCGCAGTCCGGCATTGCAACGACTCAAGGAAAAGTGCTAGCCACATTTGCACTATACCTCAAAAGGACTAGTCACAATTGAGGCTCCTTGCAGTCGTTAATAAAGCCCAGATCTACCCAGTAAATACCCGATGTGGGACTCATCATACACCCACACATATCACACAATCAATCAAATTAGGGCATCACAATCTCCCTCACTTAAATCCCTAACGTCCTCGTTAGGGCCCACTTTGTGGGGTAGTGTCTCCGACCCCACACAGGATTACTGGGCCGGCTCTGATACCATATGTAACGTCCCAAGGAAAAGCGCTAGCCACATCTGCGCTATACCTCAAAAGGACTAGTCACAATTGAGTCTCCTTGCAATTGTTAATAAAGCCCAGATCTACCCAGTAAATACCCGATGTAGGACTCATCATACACCCACACACATCACACAATCAATCAAATTAGAGCATTACAATAATATGTAACGACCCAAGAAAAAGCGCTAGCCACATCTGCGCTATACCTCAAAAGGACTAGTCACAATTAAGGCTCCTTGCAATTGTTAATAAAGCCCAGTTCAACCCAGTAAATACCCGATGTGGGACTCATCACACACCCACACACATCACACAATCAATCAAATTGGGGTATCACAATCTCCCCCACTTAAATCCCTAACATCCTCATTAGGGTCTGATACCATATGTAACGACCCAAGAAAAAGCGCTAGCCACATCTGCGCTATACCTCAAAAGGACTAGTCACAATTAAGGCTCCTTGCAATTGTTAATAAAGCCCAGTTCAACCCAGTAAATACCCAATGTGGGACTCATCACACACCCACACACATAACACAATCAATCAAATTGGGGTATCACAGGCATAGTATTCCCTCTCGTCAGAATCTCTTTCCCTTCTATAGTTATCTGGAAAACGAGGTAGCATCGAATTGCGCATTGACATTGGAAAATGTGACTTTAGATCAGTATGTGTAGAATTTTTCCATAGGTAGATGTAAATGGGACTTCGGTATGTGTAGATGTTTTGCAAGGGTAGATGTAAATGGGACTTTATATAGGGGTTTTACAAGGGCAAGTATTCAGGTAGATGTGACTATAAGTATTCATATTAATAAAGATGATATGACTTGACAATATATTGTTCAGTGGCATCTGTTGGTGCATGTGATTCGTGGAGATAGCTATTTCATATGGCTATAGCTTGTGCTACAGTAGCAGGCTGGTGATGTGTACTACAAAAGAGGTTGCGTATTTATTCACGTGAAGACTATTCAACATTGATGTGCTTCATTTGACATGACTTGACAAGACAGTGTTGAGCTATGTTAAATGTATCATAAACTTCTCAGGGATGCTTTGCATCCTTTAAAAACGGTGCATTGCAAAAGGATGCATAGCTGTGTATTGATGTGCGTGTCGGTGATATGACTGGACAGGGTTCAACAGTGCGAAGCTGTTGAGCAGCACTACGAACATCAATGTAGCAAGAGTGGACAATTCACCCCCAAAATTGATGCACAAAATTTTCTGCAATGCTATGTGTATTAACGTGAGTGTAGATGGGTACTTCTGGTCAGGGTTCAACAATGCTGAGCTATCCACCATAGCTACAGTCATTGCTCCCTATGGTGGTATTTGGCAAGTGGGATTGAAGAAAACTGATAACAACATTTGGTTTTGTAATGGTTGGCAGGACTTCGCTGAATATCATTCTATCTGTTATGGTTATTTTTTAGTCTTCAGATATGAAGGAAATTCAAGCTTCCATGTTCTTATATTTAATAAGACTGCCATTGAAATTCAATAGCCACCCAGGAAGAATTGTAAATTGGAAGATCATCAGGTAAAAATAATAGACTTAGATGAAGATGATACAAACATTTCTTCCTCAATATACAGACCCATAAAACATGAAGTTAGAGAAAAATTTGTTCTAAAAAAATTACCGATTATGTCCAAAGGAATAGAGAGAGCAATCCAAGTAGCCAAAAAGTTCAAGCCTAAAAATACTTCTTTCATGGGTATCTCACGGCCACATAATATGGTGAGCCTTTATACATAATGTGATCATGATGTTCTCTTAAATATGGCTTGGAAACATATATGGGAAGCAAGTATATTATTGGGAAGCAATTTGTCACACTTCAATGTCTTGTGCTATTACCCTCCATCAAAACATATTAAGCAATGAGATTCAGGAAAGGATGGGTTGCATTTTCGAAAGACAATAATTTAGAAGAAGGAGATGTCTGTGTCTTTGAGGTGATCGAAAGGAAGCCTGTTGTGCTTAGTGTCTCAATATTTCACTTGGTTGACCATCAGAGTTTGGACTAGGATAACCTGTTTAAAATTTAAACTAGTGATGTTTATGCTTATATTTAATTAGGGACTTTGATCACTACTATGGTTTATATCTGATGGATGTGGTTTTAAGACTTTTCTCTAACCAGTTTGGTATGTCTTGTTGAAGACTATTCAACATTCCTGTGCTTCATCTGACATGACTTGACGAGATAGTGCTGAGCTGTGTTAAATATATCATAAACTTTTCAACCATGCTCTGCATCCTTGAAAATGGTGCATTGCAAAAGAAGGCATACCTGTGTATTGACTGGACAAAGTTGAACAGTGTGAAGCTGTTGAGCAGCACATGTAGCACTACGAACATCAGTGTAGCAACGGTGGACAACTCACCCCCAAAATTGATGCATAACCAATTTAGGATGCTCTGCCTCTTCGAAAATGGTGCATTGCAAAAGGTTGCACATATGTGTATTCACGTGAGTAGGGATGGGTACATGTGGTTAGGGTTCAATAGTGCCGAGATGTTGAGTATCACATGCAGAACTACATCAATCAAGTGTAGCAATGATGGACAGCTCACCTCCAAAATTTTGCTTACACTTTTGAGGGGTCCTGTGCATCCTTGAAAATAGTGCATTGCAAAATGTTGCATATCTGTTTATTCATGTAAGCATGGATGATATGACTGGACAGGGTTCAATAGTGCCGAGCTATTGAGCAGCACATGCAGAACTGCGTACATGACTTCGCTGAACAGTGCCGAGCTGTGTTAACCTTCTCCAACCTCACTTGCCAAACGCTAGTATTACGAGCAGTGAGTGTAGCAACAATAGAGAGTTTTATCCCCATATACCCTTACAAACTTTTCAGGGAGTCTTTGCAGGTACAAAATGTAGTTACATTTTCTCAACATCAATGTAAAATTGCATGAAGAAAACTATGCTTCCAAGTTTTACATCAATGGCTTCCGATCATCACAATTGCAATATTAGGGAGCTTTCAAGCAATGCTACAACAAACTAATAACTTGAATGAAACATTTTAGAGGCTAAGCAGGCTTTTAGGCCTTTACCCTATTTCTAAGCAAACCAAATATCGTTGTGAGAGTGTGTTGTGTGAGCCATATGGATTTTCAGTGAGTGAGTGGTTAGTTTGGTTTGGACGAGTCTTTATGTAATGTATCTATATAAAGTAGGACATTATACAACTAAGATACACAGATACATGCATATGATATCGTGACTCAAACAACTCATATAAATGAATTATTCGTATTATTGAATCATATGCGCGGTTGGTCTATGTGGTTTGGATCAGCCTATATGTATTGAATCTATTAAATTTTTCTACAAGTAATGTGCAATAAATATAATTTGGAGGCATTTCACTTCCTAAGGTTTTCCCTACATTACAAAGAAAAGGACATTGTCCAACCAAAGCACATTACTTGAATGTAGCAACAAAGAACATGTATGAAAAAAATAAGAAACTGATTTCACATAAACTTAGCCAAAATTAATAAACAGTTAATCTTTAGAGTTGCAAAAGTTGAACGTACATAATCATCATTTGTCACACATTAACAATAACATTATGTATTGCACATAATGTGTAGACATTAACAACAAAGTCTAATGTTCGTAGGTAGAAATTTTTGGAAATCATCATTGCTTGAATCTGAGAAGTCTGAAATATCTGTTTCATCATCTAACGCAGTAATTTCATTAATAGACTTGATGGCTCGCTCTTGCACCTTCCCCTTTAGATGCTTCCTAGCTTTTTGGATTACGTGAAAATGGTCTAGTTGCCTTTGCATTTGATTGTTCTCTTGTTTAAGACGAGCAAGTATGTTGGTAGGTTCATCTCTAGGTAACTCGGCAGAGCGTGCCTTAGTAACTCGTAACTCGTGCCATCGACAATACACCTCTAACTCACACCTCTTCTTGTATAGGGTTGACCATGGTGGTTCTGCTGGTTCTGCTATAGTGAACTCTATTGCGGTGGTATCTGTACTTAGTTTTGTAGGTTTGTCGACCATGATGTGTCTAACGCTTCCAAGACTCTCATACGTGTATATTGGCATATTAACGAAATCTCTCTTCTTTCCAACCCATTTTCCTCCATAGTGGTCTGTCAATGTATGTAGTTATTGATCTGTTGGAACTTGTGATGATGCATTTGTTGAAGTAGGTCCAAACTTGTTTCGCAATGTACAATTTGATGTTGAGGCATTGCGACTCATAGCTTAATCAATCTACGAAGTTAGCGGGGTAGAAAGTTAACATTATATCACTGGTGCATTTATAACCTCATTTCACAATCCAAGCATTACAATTTCAGTTATTAAGGCTTGTCATGTCAAACCCTTCAGGAAAAACACTATATGAACAGGATTTTAAATGTTCCTAATGTCACATAAAAGGTGGGCAGTAGTTGCAACATTAGATGTAAATGAGACATCTGTGCATCCAATTTCACAATTGTGTATTCACGTGAGTGTGGGTGTGAAACATTGTCGAGCTGTTGAGCAGCACGTGTAGAGCACCGAACATGACTTGGCTAAACAACAGCGTCTGTTGGCGCATGTGCTGCGATTGAAGGAGTTTGATATGACTACAGTTGGTGCTACAGCAACGGGCTGGTGATGTGTGTTCAAAGTTAGAACTTGGTCACCTTGAAACTTCGCTATATTAATTGTGTTTTGTCTTTCACGCAGCAAGTTCACAATATTAATTTATTAATTATTTTTGGTCTTTCACAAAACAAATTCTAAAGATCACAATGTTTATTATCTTCGGTCATTTTGAATGTCTGTAAACATCATGGTGTGTAAACATGACAGTGTTCATTATCTTTGGTCATTAAACATTTAGAGGTTAAAAGCATCACTTTGGTCTCAGAACCATCACTCTTACAAATTACGTAGCCCTACAGGCTGAAACATTGAAATTTCTCTTGTAATCGTAGCCAATTAATGTGACATTGCATTTTCAGAATACCTACTTACTCAACTATTCGATCAAACATCGTGGTCAAAGACTTGTCGGTTTGAAGCGAGGCCCAATTGGAACTGAATACCACACCTGTTATACCTTAGATGTTGGTGGCTTGAGCTTACTGTTATATCTGTTTAATTGTGCTTGGTCCTTTACAAAACCTTAAACATCAGGGTGTTTATTATCGTTGGTCATTTTCAAGGATGCCAGTCAAAACGCTCTTCCCATAATTCGTGACTGTTGGTTAGAAGAGATTGCACATGGTAAAACCATGTTCAACCCTGAAACTAAGCTCTCAAACAAACGTGTGCCATAATAATTTACAGGTTAAAAGCACCACTTTGCTCTTAGAACTTTGATGTTAGTGGCTTGAGCTCACTGTTATATCTGTTTAATTGTGTTTGGTCATTCACAAAAACATTAAATATCAGGGTGTTCATTATCGTTGGTCATTTTCAAGGATGCCAGTCAAAACACTCTTCCCATAATTCGTGACTGTTGGTTAGAAGAGATTGCACATGGTAAAACCATCTTGAACACTGAAATTGAGCTCTCAAACAATCACGTCCCATAAACATTTACAGGTTGAAAGCACCACTTTACTCTCAGAACTTTGATGTTGGTGGCTCGAGCTCACTGTTATATCTGTTTAATTGTGTTCAGTCCTTCACAACAACATTAAACTTCACGGTGTTTATTATCTTCAGCTCACTGTTATCTAATATATTATGTAAAGGGCTTCCCCTATTTGGATTCCTCATATTTGATTAAAAAAAAACTATTAGACCTAATGCGGGAGTGAATGAGGTCATGCCAAGTGTCGCTTTTATCTTTTTCAACAAGTCTGCACTGCAAGGTTTCATCAATAAATTTTGTAATGAAAATATGATGCATGAGGTATGGTTCAGGCGAGGACCAAATTCAGAATAATATAATTGCTTATTTAAGAGAGACAAAAATATCCAATTAGTGGAAAATACATGTAAACTCAGCAAAACCTCCAATAAAAATAGTTTCTTGAAGTCAAGATATAGCTTCAGTCATTGTTCCAAGGAAAATCTCCTAGGTGATTCATCGTTAATATCAAAACCTGTAAACCAATTGTGCTTTCACAAACCTTCCATTTGTATTAATAATTACTATAATCTAATAACACTTGAGCGTCGTACAGAATTATGAAATAAATGTTATTTACACACAAACTTGGATCTACTTGATATTATATAGAATCACATAATAACATAAAAAATTCTTACACCATTACATCCATTTCAATAATACTGATGATAGTAATGATGGGCATGAAACTAACCATCATATTAATATATCAAATTACTTTCAACGGATACCATGTTCTTCAAACTGCCACTAAAATAACAAAATATAGAACTGTCATACAATTCTCCAAATATGCTAGAGCAACTACGAACTGTAAATCGTCCCCCCCCTTGGGTACAATGCCCAATGGCAATCATCAAGAGTCAGATGGTGGAGAAGGTGGAACAGGATGTCTATAGTGAGCTAAGTCCGCTCACATAGTTCCAACCTCGGCAAGAAGACCATGTAGAAGCTGCCCATGGGCTGCCTGAGTCATCATAATGGTCTCCATCATAGCATGAAGAGAGGGAGGAAGAGGGCATGTATGCGCTGCATCAACAATGTCAACATCTACCTCATCATCACCATCCTCGACAACAACAGATGTGGGATCCCCATGCATGTCCTCATCTAGAACATCTCCAGTAGTAGACCGTACTCGTGGTCTGTTGGATGGACCAACACTGAGGTCGGCAACCTTCTTTTGGGCAGTTCTCTGTTTCAGAAATTTGGCTCCTATGGGGGCTTGGATGTGAACCAACTCTTGGTAAGGAAATTTCTTTAATCCTAAATATTTAAGGACCCTATGGATGAGAACTGGAAAAAACAAAGCATGCCTCTTATACTTACTCCTACGCACCTTGACAATGGTTTCGATGAAAGGGGAAGGAAAATAAATGGAACTATTGGTGATGAGGGCGTAAAGCAAGATACAACTGTCTACAGGGATTGTATGGATATGAGAGATACGGAAAATGTTGTGACAAGCTATCCTAAAGAAGATATAATTAAGCTCAGTCAACTCACTTGAGCTAATACTTCGGTCAGAATCTCGATTGTTTGATCATCCACAAAGGACATCCATAACATCATCAATACGAAGAGACATAGAGTTTGGATACGTAGGTATACAAATTATAGGTACATCAAGAGCTTTAGATACGCGCTCCCCAGTTATTGTAAATGGTACACACGTATGGACGATGCCACCTTGTGACCACCCAGATCCTCATGCACCGATAGATTCAAATAGAATTCTCTAATCAAGTCAGCTGGAGGGGGTTGTATGTTTGTACACAGGGATAGCTAATGCCTAGACTATAGATTCTCACGAACAAAAGGATGCAGTTCATGTAGATTGATTTGCCTTTCTCCCTAAATATGCCTACGCTTAATCAAGGTTTCAAAGGTTTGCTCATTTTCGAGCGTGAGGAACCTTAATTGATCAAACACCACTTCAGGTTCGAATGCAGCTTTGCATTTTCCCCTCTTAGTCCTCTTCGAAGCCATAACTAATCGATGATCAGTAGTGGAAACACAATTAGCTCACATAAAAACAGAACCAAAATGAAGTTTGAAGCAGAGAACAAAAATTGGAGACTAACCAGCTACCATGTGTAGAAAATCATCCATACAATATACTGTCTAGAGCAGTTTACAACAACACAATGAAAAAACAATATTCTTATTCACGGGTTGTTTAATTGGTGAAATAATTGTAATGCATTTTGGTCCGAGTCAATAATATGAAGTTAGAGACCTAGAGTATATAACAGTAATAATATTATACAAGAAACATACAAGTGGATTTAGGACCTGACACATTTTCGAAATTCCTAGCTACATGTAGTAAGTTTCACCAGCTTCTACAAAAAAACAAAAAATAAATTACATAATGTACAGTTCAGACATACGAATAGCATAAGGACTACCACACACATATGGAGCCACTGGCAAGTTCATTTTGTGGAAGGAAGACAACCTATGAGATAGGCAACCTTCTAACAACAATGCTTTTGACTAGCCAAACACCCAATTTCATCACAATCTTCATAGACAATGAAGTTTCAAGCATAAAATTAAAAAAAAAATAAAAAATAAAAAAAATTTGAGAATAACGCACCACCAATGTGTAATTTTAAAGACAGCAACCGTTAAATGAGTCTTACTATGTAAAATCTTCGAAGAATTTGCGTGGGAAATTATCGATTCTAGCTGGATGAAGTGAAAGCAATCGAAGATGTAATTTCGGACAGTTGCAAGTTCTACAGAACTGGGGGAGAGTTTATAATGCTGGGTCATATTTCATTATGTCCATATAACTCGTTTATACATAAATCGAGTTACATGCAATCCAAATTTTGAGCACAAGGGCTTGCACATAACTCGATACTCCAGAAAACAAGTTATGTTCAACTTACTCGATTATACATAAATCGAGTTCCGCTCACTGGGTTTCCACATAAACGAGTTAATTTCAAGTAACTCGATTTTATATAAGTAGAGTTATTCAGCTTGGCACTGGTCCAGATGCAGTCCAAGAAGGTCTTCCACATAAACTGATTTTACGGAAATCGAGTTATGTGCAGTGCAAATAACAAGAATCCAATTTAAGGTGGAACGACTTTCACATAACTCGATACTACAGAAAACGAGTTAATTTCAAATAAATCGATTATCTCTAACTCGAGTTATGTTGCTTGGGCCTCCACACCCAGCCCAGATATTTGGACTGGTCTAGATGCAGTCCAAGACGAATCCAAGTGTACAGGTAGGCTTGGCACATAACCCAATTCTATTGAAATCGAGTTATGTGCAGTGGAAAATCACAAGAATCCAATTTATGTGTACAACGGCTTGCACATAAATCGATATTTTAGAAAGCGAGTTGTGTTTAGTGTTACTCGATTTTCTTGAACTCGAGTCAAGTTGACTCGGCTTACCCACCCAGCCCATATATTTGGACTGGTCCAGATGTAGTCCAAGAGGAATCCAAGTGTACAGGTAGGCATCACACATAACCCGACTCTGTTGAAATCGAGTTATGCGTAGTGGAAAATCTCAAGAATGCAATTTATGTGTACAACGGCTTGCACATAAATCGATACTTTGGAAAGCGAGTTATGTTCAGTGTTACTTGATTTTATAGAACTCGAGTTATGTTGACTCGGCTTACCCACCCAGCCCATATATTTGGACTAGTCTAGATGCAGTCCAAGAGGAATCCAAGTGTCCAGAATGGTATTCCACGTAACTCGGTAAGTGAAAAATCGAGTTATGTTCAGTATACATTACACATAACTTGGTTATTTGAAAAATGAGTTATTTGTATTTGCTCCAATTCCAAGAGAATTGCCACACGTGTGGCTGAAAATCCATACACTTCAAAAGCAAAATCTTATATAAGTTACTATTTAGTTTCCTTAATTTAACGTTTATTTTCAGACGTACTCTTCGGTGTGTTACTACTCTTCTTTATCATCTATTTTTATTTAATTGATATTACATATGATTATAATAAATTATTATTAATTTGAAAAATGTTATGATTAGTTATTTATTTATATGCATTCTATCGTTGTTTTCTGACCAATCTTTAAAGTATTAATAATATTTTTTTGACTATTTTACAATATAGTTGTATTGTATACTATTTAGAATACTATGTTAGATTATTGTATGTAATATGACAATTGTATATACAAAATACAAAAAAAAAAAAAATTTAAAAATTATCATTTTATTTTTTACTCCCCACAACAAAATCCTAGCTCAAGACACTGTTGACCCCCCCTAAAATAAAATCCTGGAGTCGCCATTGAATGTAATATAATTGAATGAAATGCAAAAAGGCCAAAATCCAAACAAAGTTGGAGATAAAAATACAGCATCATTTTCATTTTAGAATACATATGAAAGTTCATCATAGTAATTAAAAATTTTCCAAGAGTGAAACTCTAAACATCACAAAAGTACCCAATCAATAAAGTTGCAAACTGGGATGATCAAAATAGGGATGAATAGTAAAGTTTCAAAATAAACACACTCTAAACATCACATAATACATTATCATCACTTTGCATCCACCCTAACCACTTAATCTTGGCATCTGAAAACGTGGATGTTTAACACAACATCGTCCCTCATAATCAGCTCAAATACGCAAACATCTCCAACTTGCAAACTATTTTCCCTTACAAATGCAAACCAACCAGCTGATACGACACATGATGAACCCCCACTTCGTTCATAAATGTATAGCTTCACAGGCCATAATCGGTCCACAATCTGGAGCTTGACAGGGAGTATACTTGCTTTGGTGTAGTCCTTGGTAAACCCTTCTCTCAGTAAGTAGTTGATAATGTCTTGGGGTAAACTCTGTACAAGAAACAATAAAAGATATTTAAAAAATAGTTGAACCTAAGATGATACTATTTGATATCCAAATGATACAGTTAAATATATATATACATCTTTTCACCTAAAAACACAAATAAGCAAATCATTACCAACAAAATGTCTAGCAACAAGTATCTAGTGTGACAATCTTTCTAATTGATCTATGAAAAATCAAAGTTAATGGGAGTTGCATTTCTAAATTACAAAAATATGTGAAGCTAAAAGCTTACCGCACGATCCTTGCCATTAACGTAGGATGGACGAATGATAACAGTGAAAAGGGGATTTTCTGATTTAAAAGCATTGGCTATAAAGAGATTTTCAACTACACCACTGTCTTTCTTAGGATGGGCTGATCCTGAAACGACTTGAAAATATGAAGTCATGCACATAAAATGAATAGTAAACATGCTAAAAAAATCAACCAATTCCTTACAAAAGTGTAACATTCAAACTTGAACCCTCTCCCCTATAAAAGTGTTTGATGATTTCAATAGAGCTGTCATCACTCTCATCGTCTTCCATCCTATGAACTTGGAGTTCGTCGTCTAAAGTATAGTCTATTTCTGGTGCAGTGGCATCAAATATGAGCACATCAAAGTGTGAATTTCCTTCATATTTGAAAACTAGCAAGTGCCCCATGGTTAAACCATGACAGCTTGCAAATTCGGACCAACCATTTTGAAACCAAACCCCCCCATCATGTTGTGTCAACTTGACTTTCCATTTTCTACCATTTGGAATAGTAAGAAAGGCCATATCTGACAGATCCACTCCATATTTCTGCATGAACTTATCTAGAATCTGCTATAAAAAGAATCTCCATAACATAAATGCAGGCTTTGGAAATAAACACATGCAATCAATCAAGCTCTATGGAGTTGTGCAGCTACCATTGCAGGAAGAATGGATTTAGTGATTGTTAGGTCATAATACTTTCATAAGTGTTCAAGGAAGATACTTGTTGGATGAACAAAAGTTCAAAAAAGCAGACAAAATCCTTATAGACAATGCTAGAAAATAAAAGTTAAACACATGGCAGAATACTCCTTAGTTACAGCCCCCCACCCCCACACAAAAAAGAAAAGAGAATGGACTGATCCATAGATTTTTATGACCACAACCACGGATTTTTATCAATGGTCACTGCATTAAGTAAAATGAGGAAGAGGAAAGAGGGAGGAGGAAGAAAGGAAGGAACAAGAACAAATTTATGATCAAGTACAAATCAAACAAAATAAAATAACAGCCCATGCAACATTGAAGTTATATTTAATAGCTATAACCTCAATCTGTATTATTAAGGGCTTGATATTTGACAGTAACAAATCTTATGAATTTTTATGCTTCTTATTCAACCAAATCTTATAACCAAAATAACCATCAAATATGTTCAACATCCAATATTTCTCTGTTGTTGTTGAAATGTAAAAAAATTTGGGGAAATGTTGTATTTTGAGTGCTTGTGTAATGTGTTTGTGATTTGGTTTTGGGGTGTTGGGGAAATATTGAAGATGACCCACTTTTGTTTATGGGCAAGATTTCGATTTAGACGTACAAATTTTTGCCACTTAGCCACTTTATAAGTTTGTGAACTCTAAAAAAAAATGATAAAAAGAGTGAAAGATATTCATAGAGGAAATGTTGTTATCATCACTGTGTTTATGTGTTTTTAATGTTTTTGAGATGCCTGATGTTCAATATGTGGTTTTGGTGTCTTACAGTCTGAGGAAAACCTTGGAGATAGGTTTTTTTTAGTGTCCTTGAAAGGTAGGAAGTGAAATTAGAGACCAAAAAAAAAAAAAAAAAAAAAAGATTTGTGTATCCTAGTTTGATCCCAGGACACAGTTTCACAGTTTAAATTGAGTTATAGATCTGTGCTGGCCCTATAAGCCCTATCACATTTTTTTAAAAAAAAAAATACTATCTGCTCTTGCTCTGTATTTTTTTTCCTCAATTTCTACCATGCGCTTATCCCTGTTTCATTTTTTGTTCATATCAATAAATTTGATGCAAAAGTACTCTGTTATGTGACTGTGTTCTTCTTAAAATGTAACCTACGTATTGCAAAATGAAAGTTTTTATGACTACATGTAACAAATGTAAATTTTTTCAAGAATCACAAATAAAGAAGATCAAGTGGACGACGTGTATTAGCATATGACTTTTAGAGAGGAAAAAGATCATAAATTTAAGCATACTTACAAGCTTTCCTTCTTGAATAACATTAGGCAGAATAATCTTGAAAAAGTGTTGGGACCGATCAGCAGGACCATCCTCGTTGTCTCTCCACCATTAAGAAGCCATTGTTCTGGTTCTCCAAAGTTTTGTGCTTTTCGTTGAGAAGTTGAATAGTTGATGCTTCGTACATTTGGGCACTAAATAGTGGCCAGAATGGTGTGTGGTCATACACATAACCCGATCATTAGGAAATCGAGTTATATGCACTATGACTCAAAGGAGTCCATGCTGTGCGCAGTGTATCTCAAAGGAATCCATGTTGTGTGTGATGGTTTGAACGTAACTCGATATCAATGATATGGAGTTACGAGTAGAATTACTCGATAATATGTTGATCGAGTTATGCGGACTATTGTTGCACAGCCCAGATATTTGCACTAATCCAGATGCAGTCCAAGAGGAATCCAACTATCCATGTAACTCGACTTTCTGTAACTCAAGTTATATTTACTATAAATCAACGAAACCCAATGTTGTACTCGATTATATGTAAGCCGAGTTATGTTCTCTGGGCTTCACAACCTAGCCCAGATATTTGGACTGGTCCAAATATAGTCCAAGAGGAATCTAAGTGTGCAGAATGCTCTTCAACGTAACTTGGTACTACAGAAATCGAGTTACATTGACTGGGCTGGGTGGGATGCTCTTCAACGTAACTTGGTACTATAGAAATCGAGTTACGTTGACTGGGCTTCCCCACCCAGCCCAGATATTTGGACTGGTCCAGATATAGTCCACGAGGAATCTAAATGTGTAGAATGGTCTTCAACGTAACTCGGCACTACAGAAATCGAGTTACGTTGACTGGGCTTCCAACTATCCACGTAACTCGACGTTTCCTAATTTGAGTTATATTCACTATAAATCAATGGAACCCAACGCCGTACTCAATTATATGTAAGCCGAGTTATGTTCTCTGGGCTTTTGACAACCCAGCCCAGATATTTGGACTGGTCCAGATGCAGTCCAAGAGGAATCTAAGTGTGCAAAATGCTCTTCAACGCAACTCGGTACTACAGAAATCGAGTTACATTGACTGAGCTGGGTGGGATGCTCTTCAACGTAACTCGGTACTATAGAAATCGAGTTATGTTGACTGGGCTTCCCCACCAAGCCCAGATATTTGGACTGGTCTAGATGCAATCCAAGAGGATTCTAAGTGTCCAGAATGGTCTGCAACGTAACTCGTTAAATGAAAAATCGAGTTATTTTTAGTATAAACTATCTACTTGAAGTTTTCCTTGTGACTTGCACTATTCACACCCCATTCAGTATTGGCGTACTTATTCATCGTAAAAGTGGACCTGTTCACAACCATACTGTGAACAACAACTCATCCATCTACTTCCAACCACATCCATCAATAAATCATTCCCCCATTTCCATTACGCAAATAAACAAATCATCCATACAAGCTTATTTGTAAGTAAAGAGCCTTTATGCATTTAAATCAGTTGATGTACAAAAATAAAAAGTTCAATTTCTGCATTTTAAACATTCTTCACAATTGTAACTTGAAACTTGGACAGCATCTGCCAACAATGGTTTTAGGTAATCATGGAGTCTACGCATTTGAGTTACACCTTTTTTTTGTTCTCTTCAGAAGTTCCCTCCTTTCTAAGGAGTAGCCAACACAGGAATTAGTATACAACCCATATTAATTAATAAATTGAATTGACAAATACAAAAGAACCTTCAGGCTTGTCTGCTTAAATGACGAGCATCTATAGTTACACCTTGGCGACAATTACAAATCTAAAGCAAAACATATACAGTTAGGGAAATAGAGACCCTATGAATACTAGAATATGTACACCACAAACAATAAGATTGAAAGAACACCAAAACTGGGACAGAAGACCTGGAATGGTAATATCTAGGAGTTAAGGCTAACTGCAACTACTTGAAGAAGTAATCACAAGATTGCCCAAAATGGAGCTAAATTTGATACAATGGTATTACTATCATGGTTCCAATCTAAAAATTACTCCAGGTATCTTAATTATAACTCATATAATGTAATATCTAAACATGTAAAGAAGAATAACTTATGATACCCCCTTGTTACTATGATTTGTAGTTGTTACCTGCTACATAGCACCATGGCTTGTTCATGCCACATTTCGAGTCAGACATGTACGACGGTTATGACCCTCTTGGCGACACAACCCACACTTCAACTTTGGTCCATTCTCAATCCATAATGAGGTTGGCAACTCCCTATCCTCATCATCCATCTCATTGCGGATTCTCGTGGACTTTGGCCGACCTTTCTCATGGATCAACCGCTGGTTTGGCATCACGGTTCTCCTTTCTGCTGGCTCCGGCCATTCTAACCTATCTTTCAGTGGTTGGAATATCGGCTCATAGCTGTGATACCGTTCTTCAACGTGGTAGAAACGATCCATATACTCAGTGGCATCATGGTTGTGTTTGGCACAAACTGCTATCAAGTGGGAACAGGGGATCTTGTTTGCTTCCCATTTGCCACACGTGCATGTCATGTCCATGAGGGAAACCCTATGGGTGTGATCTCCCCCGCCAGTGTTTAACAGTGAAGACTGTGTCTCCACTGTATATAACCATTGTTGCACACTCATCCTTCTAACAATATGGAGCTTCGCCTTCTCTTGATTTGCCTCGAACTTGTCATAGGCATATTTGCACCACACTTGCCCCTCTTCAAACTGCTCTATGGTTTTTTTTCGACATTCGTCAAAGTATGAGTTCACCTTGTAAAATGTAAACTTCACTATTGCAGTTATGGGCAAGCTACGTGCGCCCTTAAGTACCCCATTGAAGCACTTTGATAGGTTGGTTGTCATTGCCCCACATCGATGCCTATGGTCATGTACAAGTGTCCACTTTTCTTGATTTACCTCCTTAAGATAGTTGTACACATCCAGGTTGACATTCTTGATGCAATCCATGTGTTCTCAAACTTCCTAACTTGATTCACAGTTGCTGCGTTCCATACCAAGTTCTTCAACGGCATACTATTGAAGTTAGTGTTAACATTGCTTACTAAATGGCGGAGGCAATACCGATGATGGGTTAAGGGCAATTGCAAGTAGCCCCTAAAGGTGTCATAAAAGCATGATTGTATCCCACGATGCCTGTCAGATATTGTACACAAATTGGTCCGGTCTGTAACATAGGTCAACAGGCATGCCAAGAACCATCCCTATGTCTCCGTGCTCTTGCTTTCGACAACGGCAAATGCGAGTAGATAAACCTCTTTGTTACCATCTGTTGCCATTGCTATCCACAGCTTTCCTTCGTACTTGCCATAGAGGTGCGTTGCATCTATGCTTATCACCGGCCTGCAATGCTTAAACCCTTTAATACACGAACCGAAAGCCCAAAACGCGGAGTTGAATATACAAGTCCCCGGGACATGGGGGTCACACTTTAATGTGGTCACAGTGTCCGGATTTGCATCGGACAATGCAACTACAAATCGTGACAATTTCGTGTACGACTCGTCAAAATCCTCGTAAATACGCGCAACTGCCTTCTGTTTGGCTTCCCAAACTTTGTACATAGTTACCTCATGCCCATGCCTTGCATGCAACATACTACACAAGTCCCTTACCTTTCGGGTTAGGTCCTCCCATACATACCTCTCAAGTGCAATGGAGATGAACTTTGAATCCATCATCCGCCCATCAGTCGCTAGCTGGAGGGATGAGCAACTATAGGGACCCTTACATGTACTGATAACCCATATCCCGTGCTTCTTGCTACAATTGGCCCGAATTGACCACAAACATGCCTCATGTATGCACCACACTACCAGCCTATTGGTGTCAGACTTGATGACCTTGTATTGCTTATTATGCTCCACAAAGTAGAGGGTCAACACATATTGAACAGAGGCTTTATTCTTGAATAGCATCCCCGTTGCTGGGTGGTCACCTTTATGCCAACTTGTAAGATGTCCTATACCCAATGCAGGTGATGGACCATTAATATTGTCCCATGTGTTTGATGTGAACCATTATGGGATAGGAACTGTTGTAAGGCAATTCTCTTCGTTGTTTTTGATCAGTGGTACATCTAAGACCTCCGCGTCATCCACCGGTCCATCAGTATCAATGAACTCTTCGTACACATCTCGGCTGGCATCAATATCAATTCCCCCGTCCATATCAGCTTGGACATGTTCATATGTGTGACTAGACCCTCCCACATTATGTGTATGGGTGGCGTCCACCACTTCGATGTTGTCCAAATGATCAACCGCACTACATGGTTGATTATTATAGAGGAAAGGCGTGGCATTGGCAAAGGAAGGATGCACGTCAAGCAACGATGAGTGTGGCTCTTCCACCCCACTGCCATGTTGTGAACTTGCACTAGCATGGAACCTAACAGCCTCAACAGTTACATACAAGTCGGACGCTATGAACTGAGGGGTCCACTTAATCACTGCCCATATCATGTCCATGTCAGCATTGCAACCCAACAAATTTGAGCTGTAGACAACCTGAGTACTCGCAAGTATCTGGGGGGCACGGTACATGATGGATATCTTATGTGACTCCCTGTCCAACCATAGAGCTTCCATTATCTTCCATTGCATTTTTCTCAAGTGTATTCCCCATTTCAACTCAATGAACTTCTACTTCACTGACTCGCCTCTATAGGTCAGCCCATACAACTCATGGAAATACTGTTCCCCATCATAGTAAACATAGAAGCAATGACAACCCATGCCAGACCTGGATAAGGACAATTAATTATGGTTATCATGCAGAAGATAGGGGGTTATGTTAATGCAGCAGTAATTAATCTTTTACAGATGCACTATGATGCTATCCTAAATATTCTTAACAAACTTGATTCGTTTGGACACAAACATTGGCTTTTAGGGGAGATGTGCCACAACAAAGAATCAAGGTCCTCCATATATTGCTTGGTAAGGATGCAATAGGGAGTAGGAAAATGCAAACATGATCAGCAAAACTTGTTCACCTCGTAGGCTTTCTTTTTCAGAACCCACACAGTAAAGCCTTTCAGAACTGAAAGAGCCATACAATTTAAACCTCAGTATACATTACACATCATTGTTAATATGTATGAATGAATGCATATGTCATCATAGGAATTCACCGTACAATGTTTGTTTATATATGTGTTATTTAGAATGATTATATACATATTTCTCAAAAAAATTCTCAAAAAGAATGATTATATACATTACTATATCTATACATATAGAGGAACAATATGTATACAATGTCACTATCACACACACACACACACACACACATAAGATTTTGCTAATGTGTGTCATAAGAGCACACAATAATTAATCGTTTTTTGGACAATTTTTATCGGGATTTTTAATGTATTAACAGTTTTTGCAATTCCTAACAAAATGTTTCAAAAAATTGGTGCCCTAAGGACATACATTATATATAAACAAACCTATATATGTGTGCGTATATATATATACATGTGATCATATATGGGCAGGTAGCTTTGTTTATATTTACATATGTTTGCATATACATACATATATATATGTGTGTGTATATGTATATATATGTATATGTATATATACATATATTTGTTCATGCCACATATACATCTTATGATATATGGGTAGGTACGTTTGTCTATATATAGATATATCTATACATACATACATACATTTATGTATATATATACACACACATAGTGTCAGAACAAGATAGTTGTAGAAAGCAATCACATTTATACTAAAATGCCAATCCAATTATAAGTAGTTATGTAAGTCAAAAAGTTATGTAAGTCAAGATATACCTGTCAGGGAAGATGTGCCAAAACAAAGAAGAAGGGGACCATAGCAACAGCACGCTTGGTGAGGATGCAATAATGACAAGAAAATGCCAGAAGAGTTAGCAAACTTTGTTCACCTCATAGGCTTTCTTTTTCAAAGACCCAGACACTGAAGGTTTTCAGCACAGATAGAGCCAGGCACGTGCATGAATTCTGAAATGTGGGGAAGGGGAGAATCATAACTCGATACCCAGGAAGTCGATTTTATTAAAAACTCGATACCACAGAAATTGAGTTACTGTTGACAAGACATATTGAAGTGACGGCAATTCAGAAACTTGGTTATTAAGAAATCAAGTTACTTGTAACTCCATATTATATTTAGGCACATATATTGCTATAACTCGATTTCTTTAGAATTGAGTTTGAGGTTCCATTTCCTCTACAAAAAGCCACTTCACATGTAAGAAGGTGCATCCACCATTCTGGTGCAAAGAATTCCCACCATTGCGTGTTTGTAGAGCAGGATGGGACGTACCTATGTTGTGTTTAACGGTCGTGTTCCAGGCATATACGACAGTTGGCTAGATGCGAGCAAACAAGTCCATAAATTCCCAAACGCCAATCACAAATCATATAAAGATCGAAGGGAAGCAGAAGCCGCATACATGGAGTATTTACATGGTAATGGTATGGACATGCATGGTAGTGCGTCTACATCGTGGGCAACTCCAAACAAATCAACCTCAACTCCGCCTAGCACTTCTATAAGCAAAGGAACCAACTACAGTAGTGGAGACATTAGGAACACTTTGTTAAGGTATCAGTTGGAAGTTGCCATTGAGGAGCGTGACCACGAAAGGAGGATCGCAAGCTTGAGTGCAAACATGTTGAATGAAGTGGTGGCCCATGTTGTGGGGGATGATGAAGTTGATGCACCCATGAGACAACGTACGGGTGCATGAATGCAAAAGTACGACTTCTTGTTGTGGTATTTAGTAAGATATGTATACTTGCAAGTAACTACTTTTGTGTGTGTGGTTTAAGTAAAAGTGTCATCGTTTTCCAGTTGTTTGACTGGCAGATATGTATATATGGAAAAATAACCCTTTTTTTTTTTTGGACTACTTTGGTCTTATTCGGTCCATTATATCTACTTTGGTCTTATTCGGTCCACTGTGGTTTCTAGAAAAATCGGTCTACTACATTCTATTTACTCTATTTGATCCTATTCAATCAGCTTTGGTCATATGAGATCTATTTGGTTCACTGTAGTCCATTATTGTGTAGTTACAAAATACAAGATCAGCCTATACACAATGAGCCACGACTAACGAATGTACATGACGTCAAAAACAACAATGAATTGCATAACCTTTACATGAATGATTTGGAAATCCACTAGGAGGATTTACTGCAATCCATACCAATCAAAGAAAATTCAAACTTTAAAAAGAATAGGATTGGAATTGTTCATACATGAAAAATCGTCCAACATCAGAAAATGATCCAAATTCTTCAAGTCAATTCTGAAAATTTTAATACCCACAATATAGAAAGTCCAGAACAAAATAACCATGAATAAAAATTGACACCAACCAACTAAAAAAAAAAATAACACAGCTATATAAAGGTTCTTGAATCCCAAACATAGTAAATAAAACCCCAAAATTATGATGTGCCTTGTAATATTATTCTGAATTAGGAAAAAAAAGTTAACACTTAAAATTTCAAAATTACTTAAAAAGTTAACATTACATGGATAAGTATATGATGCAAAATTGATGTTGGAAAAACTGATCCACAAGCGGTTAGTTTTTCTTGGTGACTCCCATTGGGAGAAACCAATGGAAGTTCCTTCTTTGCATGCTCTCCACTGTAGTTCCTAATAAATATTCAATCTATGAAGTGAATGGCAACCCAATTACAAAGCACATGCTATTCTTAGTCTTCATGTGCAATGACTACAACTGGACAGTGGAATACTACAGGTTTCAATACATACATTACTATTTCTTCCCTCTAGCTGGCTCCACTGGATGAAATAAAGCACCTATGAAAGTGGTCTTCCCACTGCTAGTTCTGCCAACAATACCTATTTTGTGCCCTTCCTCAAATGTGCAACTGATCCCCCTCAGAACAAGTGCGTCAGGCCTATATTTGATCTGTTTTATCATTGATATTCTTAGAATCTCAGCATAAGAACCTTCTTTAATTTTAACATTAAATCAAAAAAATAGTTACCTGCAAACCATGTATGTCAACTTTACCCACAGATGGCCAATTTGATGGAGGCCAGTTCCCTTCTAACGAGAACATTCTTCAGGAAGGTTTAATGCCCTTGTAAAAACCTCAAAGACCCTCGAACCTAGAAGCCCCAACAGAATAAATTAGCCTTATAGATGAGAAAATGTCTCAAGTTTATAATGAAAGTAAGAACGTCTAAAAACCTAAATCAAGTTTGTGACTCAATGGGGTGAGCCAAAATCTCCCACCTTCACAACTTGAGATCATTAGCTATTTATTCTCTTATAGCATTTGCAAGAAAATGCATAGATTTACTATTTTACTTATAGAAAAGACCAATGTGTTTGCACTCTAGTTAGAGCTTTCCTTCTTTGGCTATGAAAATTAAATCTGGGCTAAATACTTACCGTGCAGTTTCCTTCACAAGGAATGAAAGGGTCACATTGTCAAACCTGCAATGGAGCTCTTACAACCTAGAAATCAAAGTCACCCAACCATATAAGAAGCAATGATCAACTAACAAATGAAATCAACAATTCATGGTCTAACACCACCCAAGACAAATGCCTACCTGGAATGGAAGAATAGCAGCAATTTTAGAGGATGCACCCAGAACAACATAATCCTCTATATTCTGGGAAAAAATGATGTACACTGTAAGAATTAATATACCATCAAACATTCATATCAGAGATACAAACACCACCCAATTAATAACATCACAAAGCAACCAATTATACTCCTGGAACTATGTGTAACTTACAGAGTTGTAAAAGCAGTGCAAAAGCCTACACTTAACTCCAATGAGTCTTTCTTAACTTAAAATACTCCTCGTATACAATACTTAGAATGCCCCATGTTCCAAATGCTTTAGACAAATTATAGTGGACATTACAACTTATTGTGCCTTATATGTTGATAAGTGGAGTAATATTATAGATAAATAATGATGAAGTATGATATAAACTCCGAAAATAACATACTTGTAATACTCCTATAAACTTAGAGGGCACTAGCCATACTACCAAAATTCATCGATTATTAATACTCCTATATACTTATTTTTCTTTAAAAAAAAAAAACCAATGGAATCTCAGTTATGGACAGGAGATCCATTCAGACAAATGAGTGACATGGGCAAGAAGATATATCCAAGTTATCACGCATCTCACCTTGGTATATTTTGTTCAAATTATATCCACCCACATCAAGGCCAAATGACAATTGGCATAGCAAATGCCAGCAGAAACAAACTAAAATCCACTATACAATCCTGCATGTACACAGCCTATCTGGTCCAGTAATAGAACCACAAATTCAACATACAAATTTTTGTTAGTTAAATCTCTCCATTAAACTAGGACTTTAGTTATCAAGAACATGACAGGACAGGAAATTTCCAAATTTGCCAAAAGGGAGTAAGGGACCCATTTGTCAATGCAAACGTGTACATTGATACTTCTAGTATACGAACATTTATACAGTTATGCAGACCCAAATTCCAAAGAGCATTGATTGTAGTGACTTACCAAGAGTTTATCATCACTTTCAGATTCCCTTCTATTACTTCCAGGGCCTCACTAGGTATAAGCATGTATTGATTTAGCCTTTCTACAGAAATGACATAATTTGGTAAAGTGCACTGATATTGAATTGAGAAGACAAGTGACATGTTTAATGAAAGACCATAACAAAGTGTCATTCCAATAAATCCTGCAATAAAAGGAGAAAAAGTTATAAAGAATCTAATATGCATGTTTTACAGCTCAATATAACTCCGCAATCATGTTTAAAAAACCATCTCCATTAAATTGAAACATCTATACAAGAGCTGTAAATCGTTACAGATAGAAAAGATAACTCTTCAAGGTAAAACTCACCAGAGTTAACAGTTCTGGGAGGAAGCCATGACCGTGTAGAGTGCTGAAGAGGCAAGAACTGCACTAAGTGTTTCTAATCTTAGGATGAAGCACTCATTTGCTACAAATCTATGGAAAAAAGGACTAGTATTTCTGTCAATCAGTTCAACAGGACCAATAAAAGAATCAGTCTTCGTCCTCAAAAGCTCTTATAGTCATGGTGCCAAGCATTGTAGAGATTCGGATAAATGATTTGCTACAAAGGAGTTGGTTGTGCCACTGATCCGCATAAACTTCGTCATGAAACTCTTTTACGAAAAGTATCAAATTACTTCTTCTTGCTTATCAACAATGACACACATTTGTTTCTCAAAAAAATAAAAAATAAAAACAAATTACTCTCTTACAACCCACTTTACTGTAGCTAACAACATACAAAAACACAAGAAAGTTTGGCTTCAAATGAATACCAATCGAGATATTTGTCCATTTGCAATCAAAAGTCCAAGTGCAGAAAAACTTCCTAATACATCAATAAATACAATACACCTTATGGGTTTTCTCCAAAATATCAATTTCTTGACAACAAACACATTGAGAGCCAGTTTTCTCCCCAAGCAATGATCCAGAAATAAATGCATAGCCACCAAGATTCTCCTCAATTAGAACATTTTGCATGCTTATTCCAGTCACCTATACACATAAAGAATAAGCAAACAGGGACAATCAAGCTCAATGGCCTTTTCGTGTCCACCATTGCAGTTAGGTCTAAAAAAAAATACTACTTTAAAAGAAAAGTGAAACGGAACTATGCCAGAAAGTATAAGCATACACTAAGGCATTTAATGATCTTTTCGTTTCCGCCCATATGCCCTGACAGGTCTAATCTTACCTGTTTCATCAGACACAACAGCATAATTAAATTAACATAATCAATTAGGAGCATGCGCACGCGGGCGTCGCGATCTCCGCAAAGCCTCCACCGGCTCAATGTCCTCAGCCGGTATTTGCTCAATCTGTACAGCCTCACCATGGAGGGTTTGAGATGAAGCTAACATGGTGGGGTCCACATGCACTAGAGGTGGGGTGGGCATGCCTGGTGAGGGGACAACTATGCATCCACCATCATAGGCAGATCCACTGAAAACTGGGGGCGACATACGGGGAGGGCCCTCATAGTCTGTGCTAGCACCATGGGATGTAGTCTGGGTTGGAACAGTGCCCTGATGATCGACGCTATAGGATGGCCCAACACCATCGCTAAACGTGCATCGCGGTGTCCTACCGCCATCATCAGACAGTACCCAATCAGTGCCAAGCCATACCTCTTCTGCACCCGACTCATTCCCTTCCTCATAGATGGGACCCGACTTAGTCGTACGGCCGTGACCAGCTTGACCACCTCCACGATATCCACCCCCACGAGACCCACCACGTTGCCCGCCACGAACTGGGGCTTGTGTACCAATATCAACTGCTTCTGCAAGCGCATTCGCCAATTTAAGTCGGCCTAGCTCTTCCACAAGCTCTAGTGTAAATGTAAGGTTAGTGTGCATGTCAGAACCTTCGTCGTACCTCTGTATAGACCTAATCATCGTCCGAACCTACAAAACAAGGGCGTCGTAAAAGCAAGAACGCAGGTATGATGCAAAACTTGGATAAATCTGTTCCAAAATCAAAAGAAAAAAGTAGTAAACATAGCTAATGAAATCCTTGTATTGCTTATAATTATTATGCATCTTTAAAAAGACAATGTATAAAAATAGGGGTTGGCCCCCCTGTGCAAAAATTTATAGTTCCAACTCAGCATTCAGGAATTTTCAGTTTCCTGTTATGTTTATCGCTATGCAATCTAAACATTGAGATAATACTTCTAAAAAACACGTATGGTTGGTTGTACATAAGTTCAATCTTAGCATAAGTGAAAATATCAGAATTTCACTTCTGTATCTAGGCTTCACCAGAGTTACAACTCCATTAATACCACATTGCAATCAGGACACATATTTTGAAGTTATTATTTCCTAAGGTACACATCCAAATCAAATGAATTGAAAATATCAAACGCGAGCTTAAAGTTTCAATTAAGGGAAGTACCAAAAATTACAACATATATCATACTTGAATCTAGTAGTCCAGCACATCTCCTTGCTGCATACTTGCAAGATTTGAAATGACCTTTAAGCTGTTGGGAATTGCATTCTACCAACAGTTTAGTAAGGGACTTCCCAATCCTAGAGGTAATATCTATCAAGGAATATGTAATTAGCTTTCAATCCTGGAGGTAAGGCTATTTGAACTATCATGAAATGTGAATTTATCACTACTACACAGAGTTGCACCGTCCATTTGAAAGTACAAGCCAACCAAAAACAAAAAAAAAATTAAACAAAAAATAAAAATAAAAGAATAAAACCCAACCCAACCCACCCTTTTTAAAATATGAATGTAATTATATGAACAAAGGTGTGGTCATCATTAGTCATTGCCAATTAACCATTCCTCACGCAAACAAATTGGATCAAGACAAATTCAGTTCGTTATGAACAACTTAAATCATGCAGTATTTTTTGACTTTAAAACATAATGACAGACTCATGCAGTATTTTTTGACTTTAAGACATAATGACAGAGAAACTTATAGAGATGTAACAACGATAATTATTGTAGAGTTTTGCATGCATGATAAAGCTGCTGAAGATATTTAATCGAAAAATGGTTTCATCCATAAAATAGGAATTGTTGCCTCACCATGAGTTCCCAGTACGCAGACTCTGGTGTTATGTACGGCCTTGTGTTGCGATTGTACCACATCATGTACTCAACAAGGTACGTATCATCACCGTCTAAGAGAGAGGACTCACAAACTACATTCTCTCGATTGGCCCATTGCTGAATAAAGGGCGCATGTTCTTCCTCCCAATTCTTCTCCCATTTACCCTGGAGGGATATCTTGTGAAGGGTAGTCGACGTATCCACGACACGTGGAACTGGTTGCTTCATCCCAAACTAACGGAGGGCCCGCTCAAGATGATGCCACTCCACTATCCAAAAGTATATCAATGGCACCTCGGCCCTCCAAATATGCTACCCGGGCAATGCAATATGCAGGTAGGGAACCCAGCGTATGCGTGTACGGCTCCCATGCAATTTGCATAAGTGGATTATGTTTGTGATAGTGAGACATCATACTAATTTAAGATTATGTTTGTGATATGTAATATGGAAAGCATGGAATTTCTTGCTTCTATTCATACACAAAATCTTCAGGGATTATTGGGCAGAAAGTAAAAGAACAACAACATTGACTTGCAGAAAATATTAAAAGATCTAGGTTCTTCATGTCCACCATTTTTAGCCCCATGTTCATATGCATAACATCCAAAGCTAACTGACACCATCAGATACTAGGGTTTTCAATTTGAACCAGACTTAGAGGAGGGTACTAGAGCATCCTTATGGCTATAAGATGAATCCAAGTTGATGATTTCGCAAAATCTTTTTCTCATAATAGAAATCTTGTACTAGATTAATTGCATTAGTCATTAACAATGTTTCAATGAATGAGAACAAAATGACTATTAATCATTCTAACACTAAAGTAATTGTACTTAATTTTCTCTTGAAGCTATAAAAAATATGGAGGGAAGACATATATAAGGTCTGCTAAAGACATTGCATTTCAAGTAGCACTTTATATTGCAAGAAATGGAAGCTATGTAAATTATTACATAGTATAATCCTCATCAAATACTGTTATTATATTTCTATCTAAATATATTTTCTTATAAATTTTAGTGTTAGAAATTACGTAAGCCTTTTAGTTATCTCAAACTAATCATGTCAATGTCTAAAATTACATTCCTCTTGATGAATATGGTGAGTAGCATATTTTGCACGCTTCTAAAATTATATGAATAAAGTAGTCATTAATAATCCACAACTTTTAATAATTTTAGGACTATTAAGGCAGCAAAAGTGGGGACAACTTAAGGAGTTGCATGCTGCAATTAAATTGTGCTCTCCAACTTTGGTGCAAGGAGCACGAACTAACTTTTCATTTAGGTCAACAACAAGAGGTAATGTGTCAAGCGTCTTTATATTTTCTCATATATCACTGATTAACACTTATTTTTTTCTTTAAACTTAGGCCATTGTTTTCCAAGAAGACAATGGAGGTTGTGCAGCATTTCTTACTAACTATGCGAAACAAAATGTTACTGTACATATTCAAAATATACCACTTGAATACGTAAATCGAAGTCAAACAGTATTCTACTAGACTGTAAAAATATAACCTTCAATTCAGCAAAGGTAATTTATAACTTACAATGTAACAATGTTTTTTGCATCACAAAAACAATGTTTGTAATCTTGGATACCCCTATGTTAGAAGAAGAAATACTAAATTGTCTACTTATTAGGCAGAGCAATAACTATGGTTTTAAGCACATAACATTCTATTAATTAATTACAAACCGTACAAGCTTAAATTTTATTTGCTTAATCAAATTTGTAGCATATATTGTTTGCGTTTTGAAAATATCATTTGTATTCTAACATGCCTTGATTCCCTTGTTTTGAAAAGACCCATATTTGTCAAGTTTATAGTAGGAAATTTGTTGTTTAGAATTTAATTGATATCTTGTGCGTTTACAATCATTTGGCTTATATAAAGTCTTAAGAAATATTGTTTTGAAATTTTTTCTTTTCTTTTGATGGCAGGCTAAAAGTTCTATTTTCTCTTGTGTTAAATAGGTTGAAACGGTGTATAATGACATAATCAGTAAATCAACACAAACTTTTGATTCAGTTAGTAGCTGGAAAGAATTTAAAGATGTCATCGTGAGTTTCGAAGATGCATCATTAAAATCAAATGAATTACTTGAGCACACAAATACAACCAAAGAAAAATCTGATTATCTTTGGTATACTCTTAGGTAAATTCATTTCTCATTGAATTATAACCAATTACATAATCCAATATGTGTGCCTTCTCTTCATTGCATCAGATTAATGACATTTGTAACAATTGGTGGAGTTTTTTTTTTTTTTGTTGCAACACAGGTTTCAACTCACTTTGTCTTGCACTAAACCAAGACTTCATGCTCAATCTTTTGCGCATGTTGCACATGCTTTTTTGAACAACATATACATAGGTAAGTTACTTATTCAGTTCAAACATCTTGGAAAAGGGACAATTTCTTCTGTCTTCTTTTTTCTTCTTTTTTCGGTGTAAATCACAAACGTTTCCGTACATAATGAAGGATATAGCCAAATTCTACTTAATATATATATGACTAAATTTAAATATAACCCATTGATCTAGCCCAACTTAACCTGAGTCATGTGAGTTGGGTTGCGTTGGAAAAAACCCTTCAATCCAACCCAACTTGGAAAAAACCCTTTGATTTAACATTCAAGAATTTTTTTACTTTATGTTTGGTCGTATTCATGCAGGTGCTACAAATGGAAGTTCTAATGTGAAGTATTTCATGATGGACATTCCAATTGAGTTAAATGATGGGATGAAAATCCAAGTATCAAACAAAATGATGAGATGCTATTATGAAATCAACTCATTCCTACAACAATCCAAGAATTCAAACTAAAATAAAAATAAAAACGTGGTCATGCAATTGAGGGAAATGAAAATAAAAGCATGTGCGGTGCATTTGAGGGAAACGTGCTCGGCCCGTAGTCATAAGAATTGAGGGAAACGTGGGAAACATGGTCATAAGAATTCAAACTAAATTAACCGAATACCTGCTCGGCCCGTAGTGTAGCCAGTGACGCCCAGTACACAGCAAGGACGTGTGTGGCATGCTCTGCGGTGCATTTTGGCCTGCTCCACCTAGCAAACATGGGGTGTCGACAAATGCTCATTACTGAACCTTACATTTAACAAATTTTGCTTTTATATTACACATCCATATACTAAGCATTGATAAGTTTCTTTTGTTTGTTAGTTTGGCATATTTTTAATTATATGAAAGAGATAAATAAAATGTAATATACTATTACACATAAATAATTATTCCTAAGAGACACTTAGCTTGAATAATGAGAACTCAATGAATGTACCTAATGGCAAGGGGCCCTGAGTGCACTGGCAGTAGAGGCGGCCTCACAACAGGGCATAGTTGTGGGAACCTTGAATAGGCCCATAGTTGCACCAACAAGAGTGCTCCTCCAATCTGTATCGCATCCTTCTTCGATGCACTACAAAGTTGCCTATATAGCCAAGCCAATGCTGCACTACCCCAACTATACCATCTCGCATTGCTGATTGGGTTGAGCAACTGCAGAGGCAGCAGTGAGACCCGGTCCGCAAACTTATCCATGGACAAAAGGGCCCCCATCTGTACAAGTAGGTGGTAGCAGGCATGTTGCTGCACGACTTCGTCACCAGCGTCCGCAGCTAAGGGAGCAGCAAACTATGCATTAAGCCAGTTGTATTTTATCCTCGCCCCAACAAGGGTATACGTGTTTGAGTTTGGTATCAAGGGCGGAGGTTTATGGCCCAACAACTCTTCGCACAGCTCACTCCATACATAGTCTGTCCTCCCAGTGACAGGCTACCCATCCACCGGAAGCCCCAGCATCACCTCCATATCTTGCAAGGTGATACCTATTTCTCCATGGGGTAAGTGGAACATGTGTGTCTCTGGACGCCACCGCTCGACCAGGGCCATGATCAAGGCGTGGTCGACCTCCATATCAGGAACCTTGAATAAACCAGTCAAACCTGCTGCATCTATGTATTGTATGATACGTGGGTCTAGCCCACCCTGTGGCAATACACATTTACGACGTCAAACCTTTATCATGCCAGGCACCTCCTGCACACGGACGAGTATTGTGTTAGGTAGTGCACACAAGGTAATTATAAAACAGACATGTATTAATAATACTACTACATACCTCATTAGCAGCGCACCTCCAAAGCGGACTTGATCGATGATTCGGCTGCCGGGTCAACTGGGTATCCACGTCGGGTCCAGGCTGCACTCTATCTAGTGCCTGCATATCTGACATGGTAGCAAATAGATTGTTAGCAATTTTCTAACAAGTAAACCACAATTAATATAAAATAAAAGCATGGATTCAGTAAGACATATTATGACCCCAACAAGATTGTCAACATCACTTCTTAAAGCTTAAATAAATAAGAACTTGCCATTAAAATAAAAAAAAAATTCAAAACTATTTAAATCACTTCTTAAAGCTTAGGGTAATTATTAATTAACTCTTTATGAAAATTTAAGTTATAACACCACTTTTATGAGAAATATAATCAACCGTCATAAAAACTAAATACTTTTTTCTTCTCCTCTACAAAATCCCTAAAAACGTATCCAAAATCTAAGAAAATTTTTAAGTGCTCCTAAAATACAAAGAAATGAAACCCCCTCCTCCCAAATTTATTATGAACCCCACCATTAATTTAAAAAATGGACTCCTCAATTAATGTGAGAACAACACCCTTTTCTTTGCTCTGTTCACTTTTTCGTTGTTATCTTTTTCCTTATTACTTTTGTGCACCACCTAAAATATTTGTGCACCTAATAAAGAGGACCAAAGTGATCAAGAAAAACGAATCAAACATATATGCCTTAAAAAAACTGCCAAGAAACAAAATCCATAAAATAAATTGAACAAGTGACAAGATAACATTCAAACATTCAGCAGTAAAAAATGTGAAATCAAAAGAATATTTCAAGGGCTTTCATATTGCCCAAGAACAATAAAGATTCAACACTTCTACACCATACCCTTGCTGCAAAAGTAAATCACAATTTTCCCTCACGTAGACAAACCATGAGTTAAAGTCTTTTCACTAACAATAAATAGCAAGACATAATGAAAAATCGGTGTTTAGCATAAAAGAAGTTGCAAGCCGACAAACTAAAGACAATCATTTTTTTTTTCTTAACCGAGGCACTCGCATGTTGGGGAAAGAATAATGATTTCAATTGATAAAAATAGATTATTGCCTTATGTCCTCATATATAAAGATTCAAGAATTCTACACACTCTGTTGCATCAAAAAATCAACATTTACCCTCCCTATAGAGTGTAGACACGTCATCACAAATCAAGATTGTGAATCACAATTTCACCTTCTGTAGACACATCAAGATTCAAAACTTCTAACTAACAAATAGCAAGACATAAATAAAATTATAAAAGTATAAAACTCCAGTGGTCTCCATCCTGACAGAAAATGATATCAATGATGATATAGACAACAAATAGCTAGACTTTAATTAACAAAAACGAAGTTGCAGTCTGACTAAGAAAAAACACACAACTTGACACATTATGAAGAAAATAAATAAATCAATTGATAAAGAAAGATCATTCCTTACGTCCTCATCAAACACCATCCCAAGTAGACATACCTTGCTTAAACATATTAAACAGATTCATTTACAGGTAAAAAAATTCATAAAAACCCTCGTATCCCAAAGCATGACCCAAAAATATAAGAGTGCAAATAAGGAAGCACATACCTAAACTTCTGTATTTAGATTAAAAAAAAAAAAACCATGTATAAAGCATGCCAATCAATTCTATTTGCTCACCATGGACTAATGCAAAATATCGTATGAGGCTATAGAGCAAATGACAAATTCATCTATGCAAATCTTAAGTTCTAAAAACTTATGATGAGTGCAAATGGATGACAATAGAAAAAGAAACCAGGGAAACATGTCAAGTGTTGGAATGAGTTAGAACCGCACAAATGGGGCCTGAAATATCCACAATAGAAGCACCCATTTTCATTTACACAAAGATTTTAAATTTCTTAAACCATAGTAACCAACCAACTCAAAATAAAAGGGGGCAAAAAAAAGTTCACATATTTGTGCTCCTATAGAAGAGTACCAACTTGATTTAGAGAAACCTTAATAAGCAGGCACTCACTCTCCAAATTCTTTAAATAAAGAATTAGAGTAAAGAATATTATAATATTTTACGGATCAAACAAGAATCTCAAATTCACCAAAGGGTGCAGGACCATTGAATGTTCAATTATTCCTCTCCCCCTCCGTATGGTCAATTTTAAACAAATAGGAGCTGTATTGCAAGCAAAAGAACTTCTATGCTTGCTATATCAGCTTCTCCAACCATACAGTTGCACATATAAGCTGAGGGTACCAGGGAATTAATTTGTTTTTTCAGTAAAGTTACTTAAAATTTTCTTGATTGGACTGATATCCACAACAAAAGTAGTGTCAATCCCAAGAAATAATGAAATTTATAAAAACCTAGATATACCAAAAACAATGAGTACTAAAACTTTTAAAGGATATGAAAGAACTTAATTTCTTTGTTGTTATACTAAACACTACAATCTCATCACTCTTACTGGTTTTTAACTGGACTTACAGTAACTGACTTTCTATTTCATGTGAATGTGTATTGTATTTCATAGATTTATGTATATAGGATGTCATTATAGGCAGAACATCTTGGATTTACGGAAGACTGCTTCAACCAACCAAAGTCTCAAAGTTTTCATCATTTTTTTCTTAATCTGTGTACCCAAAAGAACCAATCTTTACGAGATGGGTTCTGCTTCAGAGCTAACAGTTGCTGCTAGAGGCATGACACACATTTTACACCATTTACAACAACTATTTACACTCAAACGTAATTAGTTTGACACCATTTACAACAACTATAACAAAATCATGCCTACAATCGGATAAGACACATTTTACACAAACCCAGAGATGTCACTGAAACACCACCACTCGATTTGCCAAAACCCCTCATCAAAACCCCAAGCACATTTAAACTCATTAATGAGAAAATCATCGTTGCAGCATATAAAAGACAACAAAATTCTCATCTTGATTAGTAAATTTACTACTTTTTAAGTTTCAACAAAATAATCAAAATCCCACACAAAACACAACCTAATATTAACCAACATCAGAAAAGATATCAGAGGGAGAGGACCGTACTTATAATCAGCGGCGGCGGGAACCAACGACGACTAATGGAGACTCGAGAAAGAGTGGGGAAGCCTGATCGCAGAGCGAGAGAGAGAAAGTGTAGAGAGAGAGTGATGGCAGAAAGCGAGGGAAAGAGAGTGTACAGGGAGAGCGAGTGACTGAATAGGCATTGTGAGACATTAGGGTCCTATTGATTCAAACCGCTGAAGAAAACTCGATTTTCAGCTTCCCGAGTTATGAATGTCTACACAAACATATTTTATTGGGAAAAACCCATGTCTGCAGCGCCAACGTGGCAGAAGGGTCAGACGAACTCGATCATAGAAATATCGAGTTCTTCATTAAAACTTGATTTTCCTATTGTCGAGTTACAAAAGAGGGGCATTTCCCTATTTAGTTTGAGAAAGAGGACAAAAGAATGTTTAATTTCCAAAAAAAGGGCATTTGCCCATTTTGTTCAAGAGAAATGTATCTTATCAAGAATTAAAAGCATTTGCATTAACTTGTACAAAAAATTTTGTCTACTTGAGTAAAGATTGATAAAGAGTGAGATTCTTAGGTTTTTATCTCAAGTGCATAGTTAATCATTCTCTACTTGAGTATTTTGGGTAATCTCATCTCTTAAAATATCTGTCATTATACGCTTAATTAGATTATATATAGTTAGGGTTTCAACCTTATTTTCTAAAAACCCCCTTCGAGATATTAATTATAAAATTGACCCCACAAAAAGATTTACTTAAACACCCCTCTTGTAAAGTCCTTTTTTTTTTGGGGATCCCCCAATTATAAGAATTCAGTCCTCTGAATTCATCCTAAGTTGAATCAATTTATCACGCTTCCACTGTGTGACTCTGAGGTCACCATTGTATCATCTCTAAAAATTGTTACTCATCACAACAGAATGAGGTAAAAACCTAAGAATCTCATTCTTTATCAATCTAGGCTTTATTTGGAATTAGAGTATTTTGGGTAGTCTCATCTCTTAAAATATCTGTCATCATACGCTTAATTAGATTATATATAACTAGAGTTTCAACATTATTTTCTAAAAACCCCCCATAGTAATATTAATTATATAATCGACCCCACAAAGAGACTTACTTACCTATCCGTCTTGGAAAGGTTTTTTTTTTTTTTTTTGGGGGGGGGGGGGGGGTGTATTACACAACTAGTTGACAGTTCTTTGACTCTACCCAACTATCGAACTATTAAAGAAAGAAAAATTTGAGAGTTGAGACTAACCTCGGGAATTTGCCACCAATGACTTTGTGCTACCACTCGAGCTTTACGGACTCTGAATTTGCGTAATAGACCCTTAACGTTTCCACGCTCTTTCAACTCACTAGTCCTCTCTGACATCCTCATTTCTGTCTTTAGTAATTTGGCTATGATTCACACAAACAGTCACTGATATACACTAATTCCCTAAGCCCTTTATAGCTCATGCACCAAAGTTCTTTTGAAGTCCCCACTAGATTGCTTTCTGGTCAATGAACTAATTAGTTCATTGCCTTTTCGCAAATTCTGCACATATATTAGTGCCCACTAGAGGTTAATTAGTGCCAGGACTAATATTTTAACTTTGGGAGGTCAAAGTACAAAAGAAAAATAATATATCATTTAAAAATGAGAATTATATAAAGAAGATTCTTAAATAAATTAATATATGGAAGATAAATCCAATATTCAAAATTAAAAACAAAATATTAATAAAAAAGACCCAATAATTGTTTCTCAATGAATTTCGACTTAATAATCTAAGAAAATGTAACTCAACATTCTTTTAAATCCTAAAAATAATCTAGGATTGAATTTGTATTAAAACTTTTTGCTGAAAGCGTGCTAAAAGTATACTTGTACTTTGGGAAAATTTTAGAAAGTAAAATTTAAAAAAAAAAAACTCTACATAAAAGCTAAAAGTTAAAACTGAACCCAAGCAGGAGTCTTACTATTCTCTTACATGAACAAATTATGTTAGTAATATATTGAGTTTTATAAACAAATTTATAATATATTACATAATTAGAGTACCACTACAAAAGAGTCTAACTTTTATAGTAGTAGCCTGGGGCCTAACTTTTCTAATAAGTACATATTATTGTTTCGTCAAAATATATAAATATATATATATATATTTTTTTTTTTTCTCGTATCTTATGTAACACTTAATATATATATATATATATATGGAAAAAATTGATGAACATGACTATGATAATGTTCCATCAAAAAAAAAAAAATGATTATGATAATGTGAGAAATATAATTTAGAGAAAATGAAAAACCAAGCAATTTGACATGAAAGTGCTTTGTTGAAACTACTTGATCGTATGTTCACAGAGAGAGAGAGAGAGAGAGAGAGAGAGAGAGACCATCATGATTAACCTCTACTTAATTTTTTTTTTTCCAAATAATTGAAATTAGCAATTAAAGAAAAAAAAGAGAGAGAGAAATGATATACTTTTCAATTATAAAGTATAAGATTTTTGTAGTTAAGAAAACATAATCACTATCAAGCTCAATAAAAAAAATTATATTAATTTTTTTAGTTAATTTTAATGACAACATGGAGGGACAAGCTCACTTCTAAATACTTGGGATTTGTGGATGAGTTAACAATGTTTCTTAAGATGATTGATGTCTTTGATATAGTAACACCACCCGTTTATTAACTAGAAAATTTCTTTAAGGATTTAAGTGTAACTTTGAAAGTTTAAATTTAAATTTAAATTATATCGATACTATTTTTCCTTTATACTATAAAAAAATAACTATACATGCCATATGATAAATAAATAAATAAAAATTAAATAAAAAAGTTAGATGGGTAGCACCGCTGGTCTAAATGTGATTCCCTCTGATCATTTATGACATATATAAGCATTTCAACAGGTATAGTGCACACGGTTCCAATGTATTTGTGTATGAGTTGTACAAGTTGTGTGGTCAATGGTCATATCTTTCCCATCTTTGTCATATTCAGGAAACTTCCTTGTCATTTTCGTTATTATAAGTTTATAATATTTCTTTTTTAGAAAAGTAGTATGTACACAATATTTTCACAATAATTCATAAGTGTTTAATTGTTATTGATTCTAATTTAAACCTATAAGACTAAAATTATTTTTTATTCACAATAATAATTTGTAACAACTTGCCATACATGATTTGTTACGAAAATATTGTATCATAGCTTTATTTTTTTAACATCTACCATGGAAAATTGTACACATCCTTAAGCAACAAGTCTACATCTCTGAACAGAATAAAATCTAACCGATGGATAAAATAAAAAAATGAAAAAGGGAGCACAACACAAGGCAGAACGCTTGGCTCTAGTCAAAAGGAGCACTGGTAATTATATAACTCTTTCTAAACATAGGCTTTTGTTTATGATAATGCTAACGGATATTCTTAAGGCAATGATTAATAATCTATTGAAAGAAAATTTTTATATGAAAAAAAAACAATTAATATTTTGACAGTTTATTTCATTTTTTAAAAAAGTTGTGTCAAAACTTTCCTAAAATGGATTGCTAACCATTAGCCTAAGGGCATTTGTTAGCTTGTTTTGACAACTTTTTTTTTTATTCTTTAAAAGAAAAAAGCTATATATACATCATTTAATATTTTGACAGTTTTTTTTTATTCTTAAAAAAATGCTATATATACAACATGTTTACAATAAATCTGATGTAATAGGTTGTTACTTGGTGGGTAAATAACTAATTTAAGTGGTGAATTCAAATTAAAATCAGTAACAATTAATCACACACAAATATATATATATATATATATATAACTTATTATAAAAATATTATAAACATAATACTTCTTAAGAAAAACAAAGCACCCTCAGAGTCCCTTACTTTCATGGGGATTAGGAAAAAAAAAGAATAACAAGTGAACGCGCGTGAAGAAAGCATAGGCAAATTATCATTTTAACTTTTAGGCAATACCAAAATTCCCTTTAAGCCATCATTTCATCTTCTCTCTTTTTGAACATTTCACTTTTTTGATCTCCCTCCCTCCCACCCATCCGGACCGCTGATAGCTTCACCCTTACTTTTTATACTTTTTTTGAGTGTGTGGGTTTTTTTTTTTTTTTTTTTTTAATTAAAAAAAAAGTAATGCTATAACTATAAATTATTTTATACTATTTTTACAAATTGTTGATGTGTCAAATTTTTACTGTTTTTTTTATCGAAGTCCACTACTAATATTACATTTTTACTCACCAATAATTACTCACCAGTCACCACATCAACAATGTGTAAAAAAATATGTGGATTTAGCATTTTCCTTATAAGGTACTTTTTAGTACTTTTTTTCTTTTCCTTTCCTTCAATGACGGAGCTAAGTGGCGTTTTAGAAGACTATAGTTTTCATAAATATTAAATTTTGTTTTTTTTTTTTATGCTTCCTTAAAAAAAAAATATATATATATATATATATATTCTTTCGAAAAAATATTCTTATACTTTTGGGAGGAATGCTTTGGAATGAAATGAATTAGCATTTCCCCGTAGATACTTTATTCCTTCCTATTAAACTTCCAAAGAAGTGAAGAAATAGAATATTCTTTAAAAAAAAAAAAAATTCAACACATTCTTTTCCTCCTCCAAAATGAATTGTAAATCATAATAATTATCCTTTAAATTATGGGTGCACACGATGTGGTGTTAGTGTTAAATGAACATTTTGCACTACACCCTAGGGCTAGTGACTTGGTGTCTAAAAATTTCATACTAAGCCATATCATGGAAGGGTACTCGCCTATAGACACCCAATTTTGCAACTTATTTTCAATCTAATATGAAGGACGAAATGGTAATTTTGTACCAAAAGATAGCATCTTAATTATGGCCGTTGGATCTGTAATCACTCATTTTAAAATGACATTGACATCATGTTGAATAAAAAGACTAGTCATTAATCTTAATTAGACTACCAAATCAAAAGATATCAAGAAAACAAATTTTAATGAGTAATGATGCATCCACACTAATGAGCCTAACCACACATGACTATGAACTATTAATTTTGATTGGTTCAATTTTAGTCAATTCTATTTTAATTAACTATGTCATAATCTCACTATTTTAGGCTAGGACATTTGGTAAGTCACTTCTATTCACCCACATTAATAGCTGGTTCTAGTTAGTTTAACTAGTAAAGTCTCTGATGGTTGAATAAGAGATCTAGATTCAATCTTTGCTTACGCCAAAAACTAATTGGTGTCTTGGTCTATTGATAAAAGAGCTATCATTAGAAGTGAATGCCATGAATGAAAACTCTCTTTAAAAAATATATATATATATCACCCACATTAATGCACTTTTAATATTTTCGTTGACATAAATTTTTATTAATTATTTTGATAAATGTATGAAGTCATAATGTTAGATTAATGTTGATTGGGTTGATATCCTTCGGAGAATCAAGAATTAATTGCAAATTGGAGCAAAAAGAAGAGAGAAAGGCTAACTTGGGAGCAAGTAACAATCAGTTTCGCCCTCTTTTCAAAATTTAATTTTCCCTCACCTGTTTTTCCTTCTATTCCAAATTTAATGCATTGGTTCAAGAATTCTCCACTCCCCATTATAAAAAGGGGCTAGTCCTTCTTTACAAGACACCGACTTCTCTCTTCTCCTTTGTTATGGTGAAGTAGAGCAAATGTTTGTCATCTCTGGTATTCCTAAGATTCAAGTTTCTTCCTTTCCTAAGTCCTAAGGAAGTTGAGCAAGTGTCTGTTATCTCTTGGTCTTACTGAGATTCGGGTTTTGAGTGAGCAAGATTCTACCTTCCCACAAGAACCACCAAAAGCCTCCTCCTCCACGGTTTTGAATTTTCATGCAGGTATACTTTCTTCCCTAAACTTGTTCACTTATGTTGTTATGATATTTATTTAGACCAAAACATGCTAAGTTAGGAATATGTTGTTTGAATATGCTTGAGTTTTCTTCACATGTTCTTGGTTGTTCTTCACATGTTCATGCATAGACTAGCCTTAACAAATAAATTTACTTCATATGAGATGTAGGTTGCTCTAAACAAAATGGCAATGAAGTTACAAGAGATATGTTGTCATGCTTAAATTTAATCATACATATATCACTTTAATTCCTAAGGTGCAAATCTCATAAGTGGTAACATAATTCAGACCCTTGGAGTTTTGTGTAACATTATCTATAAGCTCATATAAAAAGTATTGGTTTTGGATTGAAGGCCTAAAAGTCGATGTCACGCCCCAAACCCAAAAGGGTTCAAAGCATGAAAAACCAAGCCTTCAAGGGAAACTGTGCAAGATTTTTTTTTTTTTTTTTCCTTCCATTTGATGAAGTAAATAAATATATTGATCTCTCCACAATACAATTCAGAGTTCTATGACACATTTAGAAGCAATACAAACTAAAAATTATGTGTCTCCAAATATACACAACAATCCAATGCTCCAAATAAAATAAACACAAAGTCATGATCCTCTGTAAGATACGCAACCTAAATAGAAAATCTAAGCCTACCACACCCAATGCTAACAAACCTCAAGAGTCAAATCTCCAGTAGTATTAGCTATGGCCTCAATAAAATTAGTAAGTTGAGTCACCAACAATTTATAGCACAAATCTCTCACTTAGCATAGTACTCCAATCACCACCAATAAACTAAGCTCCATGCTCGACATATAGCTAATTTATTTGTAAAACTATTGGAGAATGGGATGAGCTAAATCCCAATAAGTAGCATAATTAATGGGGGTGGAGGAAATATAAGTTTAATGATAATGAGCATTTTACAAAACATATTATAATTTGGAAATTTTCATTTAATTCATGCAAAATCAATTTCATCAACAACATGACAAGAATGATAGAAATAAAGTAGCACCAAGCTTCCCAAAATAAATATGAAATTATTTTATTCACTGTGAGCCATAAAAATATCCAATACCATTTTAAAACTAGAAACCTCACCCAAGGTGTCACAAAGACAAAAATGTCACCAAGACATCATACTACCATAGAAAGGTCAGAACTCAAACACACTAGCATGATATGTACCTCTTTTGGCATGTGGTCTATTGGCCCTACCTAGCCTCACCCACACCCTTAAGGATTTTCCTATCCCCCCCCCCCCCCCATGGGCAGCAGGGAATAATGCACCATGTAGTACCTCTTTTGCTTGTGGTCTCTTAGCCCTACCTAGCCTCACCCACATACTCAAGGATTTACCTCTTCCCCCCATAGGTAGTAGGGAATGATGCATCACACAATACCCCTTTTGCATATAGTCTGTTGGCCTTATGGGCAGCAACCTCACCCACACTCTCAAGGATTTACCCGTGTCATGCAAATAGGGAGCCTCCAACGTGGCTTGTCATCACGAAACTGGGGTAATCACACGTCACAAAGACGGGGTAATCACCAACATCATAGCACAAGGGCAAATCCACATCAAAAGCTCACCAATTAAATGTATTAAAAAATATATAGTTTGCTTCCAAGTATTTTCAAAAGATATTTCAATAACAAATATCAACAATATTCTCAAAGTCCTCAAAACCATTTCTTGTCAAAAATGTTTTGCATCAACTTTCACAATTATCAAAGCATTTTTAATTTTTCCAATATACCATAAAATCCATGAATTCCATTCTCAATAATTTAATCAAAGATGCTAGTCTTTTCCATGCTAACAAATCATGCATTTCCCCATATGCAAAAAGAAATATGATGCACTTTCAATGCCTCATGCGTTTCCATAAATGATTAACAATTATAGTACAAATAGTAAATTTTAGGAAAATCTTGAATAATGTTCCAAAATGGTTTTAACCATAAAACAATTGAGTGCAATAATGATTCATTTTCAAAAATCCATTTAAGAAGCCACTAACCTCAGAAAGCCAACCGATTTTACCTCAACCGGGCATCACAAAATCAACAAATCCAGTCAATAGGTCCATCACCAAGAATCTCGAAATCTAGAGACATAAGGATCAACCCTATTAATAACAAGGCTTATCGCATAGTTTACCATCACATTTGTCTCCAAAATCAAAAAGGAACCCCTAAATCAAATCAAAGGCACTAATGCCTAGCTTGCCCAACCTAAGACAAGTACCCATTCAAAAATGGGAACCAAGCGAGCATACAAGCTCATAGTGCCACAACACAAAACCAAAGCATTTTAATTCTCCACTACGAGCAATGTGTACATATAAACATAACATAAAATACGTCAATTCAAAATAGAGGTAGCATATCTCACGAGTTTCCCTTTTGAGCACTAAATGATTAAACAAGACCATTATTAAAATTAACTAAGTAAAACACATGTCGAAGAAAGCACAAGAATTTACAAGCCAATCCATTCAACAAAGATTTGAAGTAAATTCCACAAAATCTCAATGTTTTCATTGCACTTTCAAATTCAATATATGCAAGCCAACCATTTTGTAAACATTGTTTGGTCCATGAAAAGTTATCCAATTAACTTGAAATTAAATAGGGATAAGCTCTTATATGTGTAGTATGCACCATCAAAAATCAGCCCAAAATAATTTTTCTATAATTTATTAAAAATCACGTATTGCAGCTGACTCAAATTTGTCCCTGACAGCTTTAGAATCCAAAAGAAAATTTCCATAGTCTTAATACTAGCCTAAATACTTTGAGACTTCAAGGCCGCAACCATTGTTACTCCATATAACCTAACCCTCCAATCATTTCGTACATGGGGTATCACCCTTTCACATATGGTCATAAGAATCATGATTTATAATAAACAGAATAGCAAAGTCCATTTGTGGCATCCAGCAATCAAAAGGTTACTAAAGTACAAAACGCGTATCAAGGAAAATGAGAACAACAATCATTAGACATGCAGTCAAAAGGATTGTTATATAAATAGATTAAGAACTATCAAAGTAACTTAGCATAGCCAAAAACAAATGAACTAATAGCAAGAATTAATCTTAGGAGTAGGAGTAGAACTGTGAAGAGGTTTCTTACCAAAATCTTTATTCCAAAAGCTTCCACCACAAAAAGAATAATGAAAGGGGCCATGGTTTGTGTGAGTAATGAGAGATGAAAGACCCCTTATTTTCATTGTGTGATGCTCAGTGTCCAATTTGGTAATGAAGTGAAGTGTGAAATATATGCTCAGGAGCCATGGTTTGTTATATTGCATGGATACATATATATGCTACAAAAATTCAGGGAGACTTTACATTCAGATTAGAACTTACTTAGCTAGTGGACCTCCAAACATAATACAATACAAGTTTACAAGATATACAAGCACGAAAGACTAGTATAATACAATTACTAAAGACGTACAATTCAACGAAAACTATATTATATAAGACCCTCTGTACACACGAAATTCGTAAAAGATAAATCATACGGTCACAAAATAGTGTAACAAATTATCAATTTATATTGATTTGTATATATGTGAGTACAATCCTCTGTATGACTTTTTACAATGAAAGAATATAATAAAACTCCTTTGATTTGATTTCTAAGAAACTTTACTATCCGAAAGGCTATAAAGCTTGATCTTGAATTGTGCCTTGATGTCTCCAAGTTGGATGTGTGGGGATGTATTTGATTTGAAGTCAAGGGCCTTTGGCTTGATCTTGAACAAAATTGAAGGAAAATCCCTAGCTACTTTGATTTGAGGGAGCAAGGGTGCTCTTTGGATTTAGAGATGACTCTCTATTTTGGCAGAGTGTTAGTAGGGTTTTTCTCTCTCTGTTTCTTTGTCTCATTTTCTCATATGAGGAGCCTTTATTTATAGGAAAATTATTAGGTACTCCTAGAGTACCATAAATGCTTACTCTCCCCACTCACATGAATGGTGGGTTCCACTTTGAATTTAATTAGTAAGACCCACCATTCATGTGAGAGGAGGGAATAAGTATTTATAGTATTCCGGGAGTACATCATAATTTCCCCTATTTATAGGCAATTCAATACCATTTGATTTGGAATTTTTTCTCAGTATTTATTGAGAGTTAATTATGAATTATGAATTTAATTTGGTTTTCCATTTTATAAGAACCTTTCATATAAGCTTTTTCTTTTGACGTTGCCACATGGCTTTCTTCATTTAATGTTGCCACATGGCTTGATTTCATTTATTGATATTGTCCACATCATCAATTGGAAATTAATTTAATAAAAAATATTCAATCATGATCAATTGGACGGTTGTGGATACATCATAAAAATTTTGATGTCTACACCCTCCCTAATAGCCTAATATCACATAGACAAACTTCTTTACTGCACTATTATGTGTCCCATAAGTCTACTTGAAATGTTACATATGGAGTAAATAGCCTCCATAATTCTTATTAGGAAAATCCACCTGTATGTAAACATAGGAAAGTGGCTTGCAATAATAACAGGCAGAAAAGCCCATATGATGAGAAATAACCAGCCAAGAAATTGTGGCAGAAAGATTGAAGCCAGTGACACTGCTGTGAGTGCTCCTGAAATGAAAAGAACATTGGCAAGGATTTGAGAGTAACTTGCCCAATGAGTCCGAATCTCCATCTTGGTTGCAAGTGACAAGGAATATACGCACAAGTCTGTAAAAAAGATTCATGTGTTTACAGGGCGTGTGTCAAATGGGAAACATTTTTGCTTTGATCCTTTTGTTGGAGTAATTTAATCAGTGATGGAATCAAGAATACGAAGCTGGCATGACTTATCCCTTGTTCACTTTTACTAGCACAAAAGACAAAACACAAATGCTTTAGAGTGCACATCTTGAAAATTCTTGTGAAAGAGTCTTTAATTAAGATATTTGTTTGAATCCAATATAGGATTTCAATTCTTGATCCCTTACACCATGCACCCAGGTGTCATGCACATCAAAATGAATTATTGGATGCAAGGACGGAGCCAGGAGTTCAAGTTAGAGGGGGCGAAATATAGGAAAAAAAATCATTATAAAAGTCCTAATAACATCCATTTAGTATTAACAATGTAATTATCTATGAAAAAGGAACTCAATGGTTTTTTAAATCTTAGAAATCATTTATAATTGAATTCATACATAAAATTGTTTCGTAACATAAAATTGTTTGTAAAAAATGACACTAAGCATAGCACAACACTGCAATCAACCAACTTTATTAAATATTAACAACTAACTATTAAAATTTCAAACCATCTCAACTTTTTGAAAAATACACTAAAAGACAAGCAAAACCATTAATTATTTATCTATATTGTATCATTTGTTACTCTTAGTTAAAAAAAAAAAAAATTTATTTGACAGTTTTGTATTGCAAGAATTCATATAAATAGCTAGAATGATAGACGGTAAAAAATATTTTTTATTGATATTGTTGCTTCTTTATTCATACATGCATATGTTTTTTAAAAAATAAAAAAAAATAAAAAATAAAATAAAAGAACACAGCAGCGCATATATGTTATAAAAAACAATATCACCTAGTCAGCACATGGGTGGTTCATAAAAAATATTAAAATAAAAACACCCAGTACATCGGTACAAACTCCGAACAATAAAACAGAGTTAAAGTAATAGAAATAGTGAGACTTCATTTAGCTACCACAAAAAATAAAGTTAAAGAGAGAGAGAGTTACAGAGAGAGTATAAGAGAAAATATGCTCTGCCTCTATCTCAGCAAAGATGAGAGAGCGATTTGGTCTCTCTCAGAAGCAAATTTGGTACCAAAGTGCCGTGTGGTACTGCAGCATTTTGGTCTTAGCCATCACTCCCTCTGTCTCACGTCTCAATGCTAGTGTCTCTCTCTAGGTTAAGGTTTTTTTTTTTGGGGGGGGGAAAATTTGATGGAATGATTTGAGATCAGATTGGTTTTGTTTCAAAAATTTTAAGGGCTAGGCTAATGTTTTGGTAAATTGGCTGATTGTGCTCAAATTTCTTTAGCTTTTTTATTAGTCTATGTTGTTGGGCTAATTTTTTGAGTTTACCAATTTGTTTTGTTTGGGATTTTAGATTTGTAAAAGTTTCTTAGGCTTTTTCATTTTGTTTAAAGGGGTCAAAGATTTTGTTGAGGGGGGCAAGTCTAATCTAATATGGGCAAAATTGCTCAAATTTGTAAGTGCCTATATATATACTCTTATTTTCCAAAATTTGGGGGGGAGGTGGGGGCATGAAGCGAAAGAATGGCTCCGTCCCTGACTGGACATACCAGTTAACCAGATGAGATAGGGGAGGATGACAAAACAAAAGAAAGGAAAATACATTCCATGAAAATGCTACTAATTTGGACGTAACAGTTAACCAGATGAGAATGGCTTCGTCTCTCTCTCTCTCTCTCTCTCTCGTTTTTTTAAATTCTTTGTCAGGGTTGTGTTCATTTGATTTTTCACAAACAATTTATAGAATTGGAGAATATATTTGCAAAAGAAAGTAATGCATAAAATGATAAAACAATGCTCATTTTCAATTTCTTGTAGTTTACCATTGAAAATGCCATTCTGTTGGTGTTCCTCTCTCTATCCCTCTCTCTCATAGAGAAAGCAAATATATTTTCTGCTCCAATTAACGGATTCCTTTTAAATGTGTGAAAATGGAACCATTTTCATTCTGTTTCAAAATTTGAGAACAAGATTGTTTTGCTGCCTTTGCCACAGGGCCGGCCCAAGGCCTAGACAAGTTAGGCCTAGGCCTAAGGCCCCACCAAAAAAACAAAATTCCCCTCAGGAAAAAAGACCCCAGTTTCTGTAGTTAAAGGTCCAATTTTCTAGAAAATTATATATATATATATATATATATATTTAATGGTTCTGCATTTTTTTTTTAATTAGTGATATTAAAGATAATATAAAATTTTTAAAGGTTGTTTTTATAATGCTTATGGCGCATTTTTCCTTTTTATTTCTATTAAGACTCTCAAAATACGAGAACAATAGAACCCTAAAATATTTCAAAAAAAATGTTGCAATTTTGTTAAATTATCAATTATAAATTAATCTCCCCTAATAGTTTGAGACTTTAATTTTTGGAAACTGACGTCCTACAAAACCACACACTAAATAATATCTATCTCTCTCTCTTAAAAACAAGATATAAAATTAAAAATTATATCACAACCTTTCTTAACAATGCATCATCATATATCCAAAATAAAATATATTTTTTAATCGTGATATATTTCTATATCTTTTTATTTATATTCATGGTTCAATTATGATATTCAATTCACTATATGAAATTAATTAATATTAGTTTAGCTGGTATTATTTATTAAATTATGTATTTAATGTATCAAATTAACTTTGATTTGATTAGTATTAAGTAATTTTTTAATTAATATTTACATATTAAAGGCCTTGCATAAAATTTCCACCCTGCTTTGTCATGTAATTTTAAGCCATATAGAGAGCCAACAGAGGAGTGAAGACGTTTTTTTTTTTTTTTTTTTTTTTTTTTTTTTTTTTTTTTTTTAGTTTAGTTTAGTTTAGTTTTTTTTTTTTTTAAACTAAGCGTTCACATCATTTGAAGAAATCCATCAATTAAGATGGGAAATATCTTAGTTCCTTGTATCAATTATCCATTGCACTTCTAGTTGAGGTATTTTGCCCCTGAACTTTCAATTTAGTCTATTTCATTTCATTTCCACATGTCAACCAAAAGGGTATCATTTGTCTCTAGCTTCTTTTAGAATCTATGTATATAATCATATAAAACTGTTATAAGAAAATTGAGTTATAAATAATTTATTTAACATAAAATATAATGATTTTGTTCATGATTATAAACAAGTTATCAAGGATTGGTATTATTTCATAGTTTTGAACATAATTTGAGATTCATAACATATGCATGCAAGATACTCTTTTTTGTCATGTTTGATGGCACAATAATTTAGAAATTGAAAAAAAAAAAAAAAATTGCTTCATGTGAAAGTTTAGGAGGGGGGGGGGGGGGCAATTGAGAATTGAGATTGACACTAGGGAAAAAGTCCAAGAGGGTGAGGGTATAGAGTCCGTTTGTTTCACGTTTGCATCATTTTTTTTTTTTTTTTTAAGCTCAACGCCTCTTGTTTTCAAATAGGCAAATGAACAGCAATTTTAAAAGTGAATAGTAATTGAAAAATTATTTTTTATTGTTTTCAGTTTTAAGTTTTCAACAAAATAAACGATATCTAAATGCATACATAGTTTTAAAAACTTCACTGATATATTTACCATGACCTAAAAAAGGTAAACATAGATAGAGCCCAACCAAAGCATCCTTTAAGAAACTCATCCAAGTCCTCATAGTCATAAACAAAGCCACTCTCTACGTTGAGGCCCTAACCATTAAGCTACAAGCGAACCATCACATTTTTTTTTTTTTTTTAATATAGAGGAAGAGACTTTTATGCTTAAATTGGAAAAATAAAATAAATAAATGGCACCAAAAAATTTCAGAGTGTTTTTACTCACATTTGAGTTGGGAATGAAAAATTCTGTGGACTTTTCCGTGACTCTAGCACAACTCCATAAGCATATTGGTGGGCCAAGTATGGTTTATCTCAGCCTGTGGTAAAATCCACAAGCCCACTTTAATCACGTTATGGACCCAAGAAAACCCACGCTGTGTGCTGAAAGAGATTTCAAATTCCTATAGTATAGTGGGCCAAACTTAATCTAGCAAGAAGTTTAATTAGCTGGTCCGTACAGTACAAGCCCAGAATCAGCCTCCGTGAACGCAGAGCTTCCCAGGAAGCTGAGGGAGAGGTGGAGAGGGACTGGTGTGGAAGAAGCAAGCAGTTGCACGATAAGATCTTCCGTCCAAGAAGAAGGCTGGTTTCCAGCCACACATTGAGAACAATGAGTTGCATAGTTTAGAACTGTCATAGGCTAGTTTGGGAACTGTGAATAGTTTGGAAACTCATGTTTATAGTGAGAAAATAAAGACCCACTGCATGTTGTTGTCAGGGGCGGAGCCACGTTGTCCCTTAGGGGGGCCGTGGCCCCTGCAAAAAAAAAGTCCAACAGAGTAGGTATGAAAATTGATTGGCCCCCCCTCCCCCATGTCCCCACTATTTCTCCCACTCCCAGCTTTAGTTTTAGGCCTTTATTCTCCCAGGCTCCCACCTTTAGTTTTAGGCCTCTCATACTCCAAATAAAACACAAAGTTGGCCCACTAATATTTAAATACTAAAATCCAAACACGTAACAACAAAACTTCACTTTCTCTATCTCAAAAACCAACTCCACGGTCCCCACTAGGGGTGGAGCCACGTTGTTCCTTAGGGGGCCGTGGCCCCTGCAAAAAAAAAAAGTCCAATAGTTGGGCCCCCCAATAGTTGGACATCTGCTCCGCCCCCCCCCCCCCCAAAAAATATCCCCACTATTTCTCACACTCCCAGCTTTAGTTTTAGGCCTTTATTCTCCCAGGCTCCCACCTTTAGTTTTAGGTCTCTCCTATTCCAAATAAAACACAAAGTTGGCCCAGTAACATTTAAATACTAAAATCCAAACACATAACAACAAAACTTTACTTTCTCCATCTCAAAAACCCACCCCACAGATTCCCTTATTCTTTTCTTTTCTTTGACTTCTGTGATACACTTCCCACTTTACTTCTTATTCTTTTCTTTTCTTTGTCTTCTGTGATACATACACTTCCCACTGGTACTGCCTACCAGCCCCCAAAAGAAACTCAATAGCTCCAGTCCGGAAAAAAAAAAAAAAAAAATCCTAACCAATTTTTTCTTTCTTCCTGCTTTCTAAAACAAATCATTCAACATATTTCATTGTCAAATTTTAGGATTTGGAACTTGGTGACTGCCTGGTGAGTTTTCTTCTCTTATTTAAGCACTAGACCTTCATCTATTTTCAGTGTCTTTTTTTGATTTTCTCAACTATCTACACCTAAATATTCACATGCTTTTATATTTTCATAGATTTTTAGAGAAATATATGATTGAAGGCATGGGGATGGAGATAAGGAGATTGTTTGTGATGACTGATGAGACTTGAAGGGAAGAATATCTACAGTTGTAGGCAATAAGCATTGCCACACGGCCCACCCATTTTTGCACTTTGTGATTCTGTGAAGACAAAGTTTATAAGGTAAAATTATTTTGATTTATTACCTATTTTTGATTAGTTAGATATCATGTGACTGTGAGAGTTGTTAAATTGTTTGGTTTATGTTGTGTACAAATACTTGTGTGTTTAATTTTTGTTTTTGTTTGAGGGGTTATTATTAATTAAATTTGTATTAAAAAAAATTAAAATACAAGAAAATTTTAATAATAGGGATGATGATGATTGATGGGTTGACTGTTTAAATTATAGTGGAATTTTTTTTTTTCTTGAGTATGAATAACATCCATATAACTAAGTAAAAATTTCTATTAAAATTTTATTTTTTAAAATTATTTTCAGGTTAATTTTTGAGTCATGTTCTTAAAGCTAAAAGAATTATGAGCAAATGAAAAACATTTGATGCATTCTTTAAGAAAAAAGATGTTAGCAATTCAGAAATTAGGACATCTGTGGCTGTAGAAACAAATGTTGATACTTTAATGCTTGATGAACACCCCTCAAAATGTTCAAGAATTCAATTTGAAGAGATAGATCGTGATCTAGGATCACGTAAACAAATATGTGAATTTCCTATCAACAAATAAGATGAAATCCAACGGGCTTATCTCAAAGAAGGTCCATATCAACTTAAAAATATAGACTATCCATACAATGATGATACTCATCGTCGTCAATTTCAACCTTCATGGTTTGAATTACATAGGGATTGGTTGGAATACTCACCTTCAATGGATGCGATATATTGTTTACCTTGCTACCTTTTTAGTAAGAAACCAATAGGTCGTCCCAGATCAGATGCATTCATTTCAACAAGTTTTAATAATTGGAAAATGGTGAAAGATGGAATGAATTGTCCTTTAATTCGTCACGAAAGGAAAGATCCAAACTCCCTACATAAAATTACTGTGAAATGTTGCGAGGATTTAAAGAATTATTCACGACATATTGACGAGCTAATTGAGAAACAAATGTCAAAAGAATTAGAGAATAATCGGTTGCGGCTCAAAACCTCAATAGAGTGTGGTCGATGGCTAGCATTCCAAACTTGTGCTTTTAGAGGTCATGATAAAAGCCTTGATTCAAAAAATAGAGGTAATTTTATTGAATTGATAAAATTCACATCAACTTTCAATGACAAAGTAGCTAGTGTTGTCTTGGAAAATGCTCCAGGAAATGCCAAATATACATCACCCACAATTCAAAAGGAGATTTTGCATATTCTTGCTAGTAATGTGCGAAATGCTATTTGTAAAGAAATTGGGGATGCAAAATTTTGCATTCTTGTTGATGAAGCCTGGGATGAGTCGAAGAGAGAGCAAATGGCCATCATTTTGAGGTTTGTTGATAAAGAAGGTTTCATTAAAGAGCGTTTCTTTCATGTTGTGCATGTTAGAGACACTACTACATTGACTTTAAAGAATGAGATATGTGCTGTCCTTTCTCATTACAACCTCCACATTGAAAATATTCAAGGTCAAGGATATGATGGGGCTAGTAACATGCGTGGTGAATGGAATGGATTACAAGCTCTTTTTCTTAAAGACTGCCCATATGCTTTTTTTGTACATTGTATAGCTCATAGGTTGCAATTAACTCTAGTTACAGCATCTAGAGAAGTAAAAGATGTTCATCAGTTCTTTGATCATTTGGTTAATATTATCAATATTGTTGTTGGTTTTAGTAAGCATAATGATGAATTGCAACATGCTCAAGCAGAACAAGTTGAGAATATGATTGCTTCTAATGAAATTGAGACTGGAAGAGGTGCAAACCAGTGGTACTTTGCAACGAGCTGGAGATACTAGGTGGGGATCTCATTTTCAATCTATTTGTAGTTTGATTAAAATGTTTAACGCTACTTGCAAAGTTATCAACACTATCTCTGAGGAAGGGGCTAACTATAAACAACACGGTGATGTCGAGGGAGCTTATTAGGTATTAACATCATTTGAATTTATTTTAATCTTGCATTTGATGAAAGAGATAATGAGAATTACTAATGTTCTTTGTCAAGCTTTGTAACAACATTCTCAAGATCTTTTAAATGTCATGCATTTAGTTTCAACTACAAAATCACTTATTCAAAAGTTGAGAGATGATGGATGGGAGCCTTTACTTGATAGTGTTATATCATTTTGTGAGCAACATGAAATTGATATTTCTGATATGAATGCTTGTTACAATAAAAGTCAAGGTAGATATCGTCGTCAAGATGAAGATTTAACAATGGAACATCATTTTAGAATTGGCATATTTACAGTTGCAATAGACTTTCAATTGCAAGAATTGAAAAGTAGATTTTGTGAGCTAACAACGGAACTTGTCATTCTTAGTTCAGCTTTAAATCCCAAGAATGCTTTTAGATTATTCAAAATTGTTGATATATGCAATTTGGTTAAGAAATATTATCCTCAAGATTTCACTATACATGAACAAGAACTTTTGGAGTCTCAATTGTAACATTATGAGCTTGATGTGATAAAACATCCAGATTTTCAGAATATGAGTACAATTTCCGAGCTATGTAGGGGATTAAAAATTTCAGAAAAGTCTAAAATCTATTTTTTGATTGATAGACTTATTCATCTTGTGTTGACCCTTCTAGTTTTTACAGCAACTACAAAACGAGCTTTCTCAGCTATGAAGTTGTTAAAAACAAGACTTCGCAATAGAATGGAGGATGAGCTTTTGGCAGATAATATGATAGTTTATATAGAGAAGGAAATTGAAGGGAATTTCACTGTAGAGATGATAATGGATGAATTTTATTCCATGAAAAATCATCGCCAGGTGTGATTTGATGTGAATGTTCTTTTTTGTATGTCTACATTGAACTAGACAGTTTTTCATGTTTATTAATGTTCAAATTTATGATGATATATGAAAGTTGATAATTTTGTATCCAATAGACTTAAGAATTATATTTAGTATATCTCTGTTACAACCCGGCCCCTTCAAGTAATCATTCCTGGCTACACCCCTAATTGTTGTGTTCCTAATTGATTAACATGGCTGGATGAAAGCCGGTTTGAGAGACTAAGATGTCGGTTGAGATTTCAATAGTCACGAGACAAGGGAGGGGTGGTGAGTGCTGAGGAAATATGTGGGTCGATGTTGGATCATGCATGGGTGTGAGGAAACTGTAAAGTCAGCATGAATGCGAGCATAATACTGATGGCATGCATGCGCTATTTTCCAATTGAAAGAGAAGGTGAAGGTATGCCGAAAAAGATTGCAACTATGGAGTAAAAGGAAAGGAAGACTATTCTTCTTCAATAGGCATGTATTGAGTGGTGGAGATTATGAGACAATGGGAATTTTAAGACACGAACACCTTTTATTGGAGAAGGAAAAAAATGGCATAATTTTAAACTAGCGAGATTTTTGTGGCTTCAAGGGTTTGACCATATATAATATGCGATATTTTTAAATTTCAAAGTTAAGCTACTGGACGCCAATGGCATAATTCTATATTAGGGTTGAGGAATGGTGATATCATTTTTGGTTTTCTATTGGACTATTACCATTTACCAATGATTCTTTGAGGTGTCTAACCTAAGCAATTTCAACCAAGCTATACAGGGAGTAAACTGTGAAATGACAGCAGAGATCAACGTATACTTAATCAGTGAGTTCCTTCATATGAGATGGAGGTTGCTCTAAAACAGATAGCTCCACTTAAAGTCCTAGGCTCAGACATTATACATGCATGCCTCCTCTTTCATTTTATTTTATTTTTATTTATCAAAGTTATTCAAATTTAATTGGCAATGATGTTTATGTAGTCATGCTTAAATTTGGGAAGATTGCTATCATCCATTAATCATACGTATATCATTGAAATTCCTAAGGTGAAAATTCTACAAGTGATTAAGGAATTCAGAGGCCTTTCAGTTCTGTGTAACGTTATCTATAAATTGATCTTATAAATTAAAAGGTCTTGGCCAATAAACTCAAGGTCTTGATCACATTTTTGGACACTAATACTTAGTGGCTCTGCAAAAAAAGAAGGGTGTCATTTGCAAAAAGAAAATGAGTTAGCCGTGGACCATTCTTGCATAAAGAATAACCTCGAATATCCCTTGTTGCAGCAGCTTGGGAAATAAGTCCATGTAGACCTTTAGTACACAAGAGAAATAGGAAAGGGGTGAATGGGTCTCCTTGGCAGATACTTGAAGAGGGATGGATCATACCCTTAGATTAACCATTTATAAGAATTGAGTAGGTGACTGTAGTAACACAAAGCATCATTAATTTGATCCATTGGCCACAAAACCCCAATTTCCTCATCACTACTTTCAAATATACCCAATCCACTCTCACAGGTTTTGTTCATGTTTAGTTTAATAGCCATAAAGTCATCTTTCCCACTGTGGTTCTGCATACTATGTAAAAATTCAAAAGCAACTAAAATATTATCAGAGATAAGTCTGCTTTTTGTGAAAGCACTCTGGTGCTCTGTAACGATTTTAGGCATAATTATTTTGAGCCTATTAGTTAAAACCTTCAAAAAGATTTTATACAACACATTACATAAATTGATGGCATCGGTATTCAAAAACAGATTTAGGGCATTTAACCTTAAGAATTAAATTAACAAAAATATGGTTAAGATGTGGAGGCAGAGAAGCAGTGTTTAGGAATTGAAGAATAGACTGAGTGACATCATTCCCAATTAAATTCCATTAAATATGGAAAAAGATAGGGGGCATATCATCTAGACCTGGGGCTTTAAGAGGGGCCATTTGATTAATTTCTTTTTGAACCTCCCAAGCCAAGAATTGTGTTGAGAGTTGGTCATTCATTTCTGCAGTAATGATACCATGGATAGAGCTGACTATTTCTTTAGGTTGTCGAATTGGTTCTAAGCAGAAAAGATTTAAATAATAGTTTAGGACAACTGCTGCCACATCTATGGAATTCAAGCACCATTGGCCTAATGAATCATAGATTTTGGAGATGGTCGGCTTTGGAAATACATAGAATTTTAATCTCCATGGGTAACCCATAAGGATTTGGAACATTGAGACCACATCTGCGTGTCCTTATCCAGAAGGTCAGTAAGTTCAATCTTTAATTCTCGGACCTGAAATTTAATACCAAGGCGTTGAGCTTCCTTCTCGGCCTCAGTAAGCTGTTTCCTATTTGTCTCCACCTTTCGTCTAACATTCCCAAAAAATTTTCAGCTCCACCTGCTCAACCTTTAGTTGGACAGCTCGCTTAGAAGGATCAAGACAGTCATGCGACAACCAAACGGCTTTCACAGTCTTTGTACAGCCCTTGTCGGAGAGCCACATCTCCTCAAATCTAAATGGTTTAGAAATACAGGGATGGTCTAACCCGTTTGGTATTATCCAAAGTGGACAATGATTAGAAGAGTTAGCATTGAGATGATGCTCCCTAGTTCTAGTGAATCTGAGAAACCAATCATTATTAGCAAAGGCCCAATCCAATCTTTCCATATAGAATGACCATTTGCAAAGTGCTTTTGCCAAGTAAACTGGGGGCGTATAAAACCCAACTCCAGGAATCCACACTCATTAATGACATCTCTAAATAACTACATTTGAGACTGTCCTCTCATACTACCTCTCAATTTTTTAGAACTTTTGAGTAATTCGTTGAAATCCCTAGTACAAATCCAAGGGAGAGACATCTGGTTGATGAGTTGGTGAAGTAAACTCCACGAATCAAAACTCTTGTGGGTCATAGGTTCCCCATAAAAAACGGTCAACCTCCATGCTTCCTCCATCCTTTCTTCGACAATAGCATCAATGTGATTTTTTTGAGAAATTATCAACATCAAGAACAATTGAATTCTTCTTGCATAAACCTAACCTCCACCTCTATTATTCATTTCAACAAAAAATAAGTCTCTCTCTTTCTCTCTCTCTTCTTCTTCTTCTTCTTCTTCTTTTTTTATTTTTATTTTTATTTTTATTTTACACCCAAATTTCAACTAAGAACAAGACAAAGGGATCTTTTGCTCAGACTAAAACACCAAGATCCTTCTCTGTACATAGGTTCCCAAGCCCACGACAATAATAATGTTAGCTTTAATGTATTATATCTGCACATCATTTGTTGTATAATGTTATTAAGTTTGGTTTACATTTATAATCCACTTTGAAAAAAGGAGCTTTTACAAACATAGAATCTTTCATACTGGGGTTGTTAGGTTTTTAGACCCCTCGTCATAATATGTTTAACCTAATATTAAACTAAATTGTTTAACAAGATTGTTATTCAAGATTAGGTTAAACACAAATAAACATAGAGCGGAAAATAAAAAGAACACAAAAAGCTGATGACCCAGGAAAACCAAACCAGTAAAAAACCTGTGGAGGATTTGACCTAGCTATCCTCAAAGTAAAAACAAATCCACTATAGTAAGAATTGAAGTTTACAAAAGGACTTAGACCACTAACATCCTAATGCTATTACACGTAGAACTTACTAACACGTCCATGTGCAAACTTTGAATCCACGGACTATTTCTTTCTTGGATCTGCAACAACCATAAGTTTTCATACTTGTGACTTTGAGACTCCACTCAATGGTTTTGGTGTTCCTTGAATGTCCCTTATGCAGCAACTGAAACAATCATCAAGTTCTTGATGTGAATCTTGATCTTGATAGCTCTATGTGTGTGTTTGAAGGTACAAACCTCTCAGATCTCGCAAAAGACTCAACACACAACCCAACAAAGACTTCTAAAACGTAGCTAGGTTTTTTTTTTTTTTTTTTTTCTTTTATACTAGAAGTGAAACACTTAATCCTGCATGTCATATGAGCTTGAGTTGCATTTGAAATTTTTGCAGAATTTTCTGGTCTGCGATTCTTGATCAATCGAGCCTTATTTTTTATCGATTGAGTCTTGCAATTTTACACAGTAAATTCCTGCGAAACACTCGATTCAAACTTACACTTAAACAAACTTTGAGCAAGCCTAAACCTAGACTCATTGTTTTGATCATGGTTTGCCAACATATACAAAATGAAGTTCTAATACATTTAGTTCCTAATGTCTTAGAATCTAACAAACTCCCCCTTTGGCAATCCATGACAAAACACAATTCATAAAAATAAATTGCTCAAAGTGTAAAAAGCCCAAATACACAATATTGCCCATTCTTTACAATTCAAACTAACCACTACCTATCAGTTGCAAGTGTAGATAGTAGCTTTGAATGAATCAACCTGTAAATTCCTGAAACACTAAACAAGCCATAAATGCATGTGTGGAAAATACAAGTAAACCAAAATAAATTTCTTGTTTTCACAAAACATAAAATAAAAGACATATACCATGAATAACCTCGTAATATAAATCATAATCAATATATCATAGTTTGTGAAAGAAGAACATAAAAAAAAAAATACAAAAAAATACAAAAAAATACAAAAACATATATCCCATATCCCAACAAAAATGTATATCTATATCTCCCCCTAACATGTACAAACACATCATCAAAGTAGCTTGTCTCCCTCTAAATACAATCTATAACAAAAAATATCTCCCCCTATCACTATGTACTCCCCCTTTTTCTAACGTATTGCCAAAGGGCAATCATGGTTGATCCGAGGGTGGAGCCGGTGGATAGGCACCTCTAATGGCAGCAAGTTCAGCTCGTAAGGCCACAACCTCATTAAGCAAATCCAATAAAAGCTATCCATGTGCTACTTGAACTATGAGACACGTCTCCAGCATGGTGCGCATAGAAGAAGATGTAGATGTAGACGGTATAGGATCCATAGCAGTAGTTTAATCCACAAACTCCTCAGCAGTAGGATCACCAAAAGGAGGACCTCTAGATGTGTCACCTATAGAAGACTCAATTCTAGGACATTTGGAGCTAGCTTTTAATTGAACTGCTCTTTGCCTAAGAAAGGTGGCACCTATGGGGGCTATGATATGTAAAGGCTCAGAAGAGGGAAAGTCCTCTAAACCTAAATCTAGGAGGATCTTATGAATAAAAATTGGGAAGAACAAACCATGTGATTTAGCACTACTCCTATGGACCTCTACAAAAGAACGAATAAAAAGAATAGGAAAACTCATAGGAGCATCAGTGATGAGAGCATACAAAAACGCACTTCTCTCAATGGAAATCGTATGTATATGAGAGATAGGCCAGATACTATGACAAGAAATCCTAAAGAACAAATAATTGAGCTTAATAAGCTCATAAGTAGTAATCCTAGGATCAGTACCCCAACTAATGGTAGTATCGATGAGAAGTGACATGATGTCATCAATGGGAGGAATTTCTATGTAAGGATACACAGGCTACTGTATCAAAGGTACTTTGAGAGCTGTAGCCACTACCCCACAGGTAATGACAAACTCTTCACCCCTTATCAAAGTCTTCACAAAGTGAATATTGGAGTTATTGGTGTGAATAGAGAGGTTTGAGAAAAACTCTCTAATCAATGTAGCAGGAGGAGGATGTTCTACATCTAGAAGAGATAACCAACCTCGACTCTTAAAATTCCTATGTATTTCAGGATTCAACTCATCTAGAATAACCTTTCTCTCAACCCAAACAGACCTAAAGATGTTTAACTTCTCATTGGCATCCTGATTAGACTTAAATTGAAATCTAGTCCTTTCAAAATTAGAAGAGGAGGAGGAGGTAGTGTTTTTCTCTGCTTTAGTTTTCCTAGCCATGACTCTAAGAATAGGAAGGAAAATAAAAACAAAAACAAAACACAACACAAAAACCAAAGGCAGACTGCATTAGAAAGGGTTAGAGCAAAATATATGTCAAGAAATTGACAAACTATATGATTCATGTAATGAATGCACATATGATGCATGCTCTAATGCATAAAATTTGTTCAATTTTCAAATTTCACCAACAATCAACCCAAACTTAAGAGTTTTTAACCGAAAATCCCAAATTTTGAAAAATCCATTTTTCAAAAAACCAATCATTTTGATCAATTAAACATTATATCAGTTAGAAAACATTTTATAATGCACTAATTAACCAAAATCACAAGTCAATTTTAACCAAGTAAGTCCAATTGAACAAAAACCCCAATTTTGAAAAATTTCGAGCCCTAGAATTTCCAGTTCTTTTCAAAACACAAAATTAATCAAATTAATGCATGGGAATCATGATAACTGTATATAGGAACAAAAATCCATTGATCAAATTTGATTAAAAACAACTAGAAATTCAAAATCCCCAAAAATTCCTTTGTTTAAAAATTATGAGGAAAATGCATGAAAATTAAAAATAAATGAAAAAGAAAGGGTAAAAGAGTCTTACCAAGACCTTAGGAAGAAAACCCTTGAAGATTTTAGAAGAAAAACAACAAAAATCTTGAATCTTTGGATCGGTCGAGAGAGAAAAGGACAAGGAGAAAACTATTTTTGAAAAAAATAATGAAGACCTCGTGCTAAGTGTTCTTTTTATTTTTCCTTCTCCATGATTTTCGATTGATTAAGTACTGATCGAGCAAGACAAAGAGTTCTAAAATTTGAATAAAACAGATTCCACTGATCGAGAATCAATCGAACCAATCCAAGACCAAGCTTTAAGAATCAAGGGATTTTCGATCAGTCGAAAAACTGCAGAAGATTATGCAGAACCAACCCAACCCAAGTAATTTCATGAATGAAATGCATGAGAATGAGTTTAAATGTTTTTCAAAAACATGAGATTTTAATCCAAAACTTTAAAACAAGATTTTCAAACTCTTACCCCAAAATTTTCAACCCTTGAACATATTTTGTATCAAAATTATAGAATATATAATCTTGGATGACCAAACCAAATTCACACACAATTTCATGTACTAAGTTTAGTAAAGAATAACTTGTAAAGTGTGTGCAACTAGTAATAACATGAGGTACATGTGGGGTGATATGTAGATAGTAATCAATCACAATTTCTACATTATTCATCACATAAATTTGAAAGTGACTATCACCTAAAGAGTTACATCATATAACTCCCAAATCTCCTAGAAAACAAGTTTACAATCATGCATATATATATATATATAGCCTTATTGTATGCAGGCATTTTTTTTTTTTTTTTTTTTATGGCTATACCTTATTTTCTTTTTGTGCATGTGCTACACTTTCTCGAGCACGAAATCTTATGATATGCACTAAGATATTCATGATTGGCTAGTAAACAGTGGTGAGATGGTTATTTATGCCTTTCTTTTAGGATTTTTTAGTCCTTACAATCAAAAGCATGTGACTTCAAAATCAAAAGCATATGATCAAAAACTATAAACACTCACACAAACATGCACTACATAGCTAAAACTAGCAAAATGTAGAAAAATAAGCTTATCTAAGCTAAACAAGGCACACAAGCATGTTATGCAAAGATAATATGGCCAACCTTAATTACACATCCATGATGTGTAATACAAAACACATCCTTCCACTTTCCTCTTTCCTCCCTTTCTTTTTCTTCTTTTTTTTTAAAGAAAACAAAAACAACCTAATATGAAATGCATGAATGTAATGCAATGCAAATCCTAGAAACAAAAGAAAACAAGAAAGCAAAAAATATGGTCACAAAGGATTTTGAGATGAAGCGCAAGGACCATGTCAGAAAGACTCAATTAGATTAAGCCTTTTGCATCCATAACTTCTTAGATGCAACTTTGGTTTTGGAGTTATTATTCAGATTAGAATAATGAGCAACTCCAGCATTGGTATAAAGGTTTAAAGCCTTTACCAATTCACCAATAAGTTCCGTAGGATCTTGTGCTTGAGGCACAGGTACTTTTTACTTAGTTGCTTGCTTATTAGCTTGCAATTTGAAATAGTTTGGGTGAGTATGCCCAGCTTTTCCACAAAAATGACAAACCCACAAAGGTATATCGTGCTTCTTACCCTTAGGTAAGTTAGGACTCTTAGGCTTAGACTTTTTAAGATCTACCCTAATCTTCCTAGGAGCAAGAACTTCTTCTTTTGGCTTTACAACTTTTATCTTAGATGGTTCAAAAGAAGGAACAAAGTTTATGGAATGAGTTTTAGACTCAGAGATGCTATCAACAAAACCTAAACCTAATTTGTCTAAAGGAGACTTCTAAATACTTGACATGTGATTAAGTTTAGAACAAACAATTAGTTCTAGGTTCTTAATTTTTTCAACCAACTTAATATTTTCAGCCTTCACCATATTTACCAGTTCATTAGCATTAAACAAATTCAGCAACAAGTTTTTCTTTTCTTGTTTAAGAATGGCTATCTCCTTTAGTCCTAAATCCACACTCATTGCATCCTTTGCAGAAACCTTGCATAGCTTATTATAAGTTTCTTGCAAGTCAACACTCTCAGAGAGTTCCCCGTCAGAAGGGTTCTCTTCAACCAAATCACTTTCATTAACTATAGTAGTAGCTGTGAAAGTAAAGAAGTTTCCATCTTCATTACTTCTAGACTCGTGATCAAAAACTTCACCATCACTAAGGGTTACAATCATAGTTTTACCCTTTGCTCTCAAGAATGTTGGACATTCTGATTTCACATGACCATACCCTTAACAACCAAAACATTGTTGACCTAGAGAATTACTAGAAGATTGAACAACTTTTTCTTTTGACTTTTCAGTATTATTGATTTTAGTTGGTTCATTTTTCTTAGAGTTCTTAGGTTCAACATTGTTTTCACTTCTTGCACTTCTATTGTTATTCTTGAGAATGTTTCTAAAATTCTTGGCAAGATATGCAATCTCTGTAGAAGAGAGTTCATCATCAAATCTATTATCATCAATATCATCAACTGACTTAAGAGCCATTGATTTGGATTTGTTAGTTTTGGGTAGGTCTAAATCATAGGAATGTAGAGATTCTACAAGTTCATCAACATGGATAGAGTCCACATCCTTGCTTTCAGTAATGGCAATTACTTTGGGTCTAAAGTTCTCAGTTAAGGATCTAAGAATCTTCCTAACTATCTTAGGATGATTATAAATTTCACCCAAATTATATGCAAAATTAACAATATCATTTAGTTTAGCATAGAATTCATCAAAACTTTCATCCTCAGACAATCTAATGCTTTCAAACCTAGTAGTAAACTGTTGCAACTTGTTTATTTTGACTCCCTTTACGCCTTCATGCATAGTTTGGAGAATTTCCCAAATAGTACGAGCAACCTCAACATTTGAGATTCTCCTAAACTCCTCCATAGAAACAGCATTAAAAATAGCATTCATAACTTTGCTATTAAAAGCAGCTGCTTCTTTTTGGGCTATTGACCACTCACTAATAGAAGTAGCCGGTTTCTCCCTTCTATATTCAACAGAGTTCCACACTCTCTCATATATAGATTTCAAGAAGGCTTTCATCCTAACCTTTCAATAGGCATAGTCATTTCCATTAAAGTGTGGATGGATCACAAGAGAGTGATCGTATTCCATGACAACAAGGGTCAAGGATCAACTCGTAAATCAAGAGATCTAATACAAGAGTTAACCTGCTCTGATATCACTTGTTAGCTTTTCAGACCCCTCGTCATAATATGTTTAACCTAATATTAAACTAAATTGATTAACAAGATTGTTATTCAAGATTAGGTTAAACACAAATAAACATAAAGCGGAAAATATAAAGAACACAAAGAACTGATGACCCAGGAAAACCAAACCGGTAAAAAACTTGGGAAGGATTTGACCTAGCTATCCTCAAGGTAAAAAAAAATCCACTATAGAAAGAATTGAAGTTTACAAAAGGACTTAGACCACTAACATCCTAATGCTATTACACATAGAACTTACTGACACGTCCATGTGCAAGCTTTGAATCCACGGACTACTTCTTTCTTGGATCTGCAACAACCACAAGTTCTCCTGCTTGTGACTTTGAGACTCCACTCAAAGGTTTTGGTGTTCTTTGAATGTTCTTTATGCAGCAACTGAAATAACCATCAAGTTCTTGATGTGAATCTTGATCTTGATAGCTCTATGTGTGTGTTTAAAGGTACAAACGTCTCAAATCTCACAAAAGACACAACACACAACTCAACAAAGACTTTTAAAACGTAGTTAGGGATTTTCCTTTTATACTAGGAGTGAAACAGTTAACCCTACACGTCATATGGGCTTGGGTTGCGTTTGAAATTTTTGTAGAATTTTCTGGTCTACGATTCTTGATTGATCAAGCCTTATTTTCGATCGATCGAGTCTTGCAGTTTTGCATAGTAAATTCCTGCAAAACACTCAATTCAAACTTACACTTAAACAAACTTTGAGCAAGCCTAAACCTAGACTCATTGTTTTAATCATGGTTTGCCAACATATACAAAATGAAGTTCTAATACATTTAACTCCTAAAGTCTTAGGACCTAACAAGGATTAGTCCAACAACGTTGACATAGTAAATCTTGGGATCCAATTTATAAGTGAAAAAGGAATAGTGTTTTTTATGTACCAACTTGTGCCTACGTGCCACATCTATATGGGGAATAATACATTTATTCAATTAAAAAAACACAATTTAAATACAAAGCCTTATCTCAAACCAAAAAGTAATAAATCTGCATACATATTAATTTGAACCTTTTTGTTTCTCAAAAAAAAAAAAATTGAACCTTTTTAATTTACAATCTTTCTTTCTTTTCTTTCTTTTTTTAATATTATTTTCTCTCTCTTTTGATAAGTTTGGATATTCGGTCTTGTGATCTACATTGCCATAATTCTTTGTAGACTGAAAAATCAAACTATTTCTTGCTGTTATAGCCATTATTTTTGTCTTTGATTCAATTATTTCTTTGCATTGAAATGCCCCTAGTAACTAGTAATAGTGTTGACATTGTAAATCTAGGGTTCCAATTTAGAAGCATAAAAGGAATAACATTTGTCAACTTGAATATGATAATCTTTGAACTTGTTATGAACTAACTTGTGCCTGATGTACATGTATATATATATGGGGAATGAAATGTTTTTTTTTTTTTAAAAAAAACATTAAAAATAACCATTGTAGATACCATATTTTGTCTGCCATCGATTTGCATGTTGGGCTCCAAAAACTCTAAAAAAAATACTAATTTTTCTCAATGGGGCCGCAAAAACATCTAGATTGACAAGGTACAACTCGTTTAGGCGTCAGAGCACCCAAAGCGCCATTTTATGTTAAAATGACCAAAATGCCCTTGGTCAATCCTAGGTTGATTGAAAGTCAAAATTGGCCAAAATCATCCCAAAACAACATTTTTCATGCTTCTACATAAAACCCGAGCTACTCGAAGATTTTTGTCAACTTTGACTTGAGGTTGACTCCTAGAGGTACCAAAAACCCTAATTTTGATGCAACCATCAAAATGAAACTAATGTCATTGCAAATATTATTAAATTACATTTTCAACGACTATTCATGGGTCAAAATCGGAGTTAAAATGGTTAAGATATCTTGAAAACTGTGCTAGGCGTGTCAGCTCACTTCCTAAGACCATAACTTTTAATCTAACCGTTGGATTTTTAATTTATTTAATGTAATGAAAACTAGACATCCAGTTATTTCTATTGACACTAATAATAGCTCAATCTGAGTTCAGTTAGGTCTTAAAATATGTGATCAAAGTTAAAACCAAAAGGCTAGAGGAAAAGGACAAAATTGCTGATGTTAGTAGTTTTCACCCAACGGCCACTAAAGGGCCACCTGCCTGACCTGGCACACCTTAAAGGTGCGTCGAGCCTTGGGAAGTTTGCCAAGCCTTTATTTAACCCCCCCAAACCATCAAATTTCAAAAAGAATAGATTTTAGGCATTTTGGAGCACTTTTCTAAGCATATTCTCTCTCTTTTCCTCTCTAAATCCTCTCCTAAATACATCAAAAACCTTTAATTTCTCTATTTTCTCAACAATCAAGAGGTAGTGTTCTTGCACTCTTTTTCCTCTCCTTGGTCTTAGGACCTTGGATTTGAGGTTTTAAGGGTGTAGATGTAGCTTTTTAGCTACTATCTACACCCTTTGCTTTATCTTACTTTGTAATATGCTTTATTGCTTTCCATAGTATATCTCTTGCTTTATCTTACTTCCTAGTATGTTTTATAGCTTTCCTAGCATGTCTCCTTACTTCTTATCATGTTTTACTACTTTGATGATGTTGGCCTTGCCTTCTTGGGCTAGGATATGCCTAAATACTATGTTTGTGCTCAGATCCACATGTTTATGTGCTCCTTGCCATGTTTATGCCTAGATCTACTTGTTTATGTGCTCCTTGCCCTGTTTATGCTTAAATCTATATCTTTGTGTGCTCCATGCCATGTTCATGTGTCTAGATCTACATGTTGATTGCTATGCCATGTGCTTCTAAAGTCTTTTTATCTCTTGTTATGCCCTTTTCTTGTGTTTTGGCCCTTTAGGTAAGGTGTAGATGTAGGTCTTTTGGTATAGGCCTACATCTATACACTTAGGCCTATATCATAGGGTTTGGATCATTTCCTTTATGCATATGTATGCTTGCTTGCCTCTATGCTTTGTATTCATGTTTGCCTATCTAGATCTAGGCTTTGCCATGCTTTTTGCCCTTTGTGGGCTTGTGCTTATTGGTTTTTGGGGCCACTTGCTTGTGTGGTTGCATCTATCCCTCTTATGGCTTGTTTGGATGCGACTACTTGTGAGAACAAATCCCAGTGATGTCGGTTCTTGATCCATACCCTTTCTCCATTCCGTGCGATGTTATGGTTGCCTTGCTTGCTTTATGCCACCCATTTGGCCTTCTTTGCATTTTTGCATTTTTTGCATGCTTGCCTAGAAGTTCATGCATGAGTCTGTGTGTCATCCATGCTCCAATCTCATGGAACTATGGATACCCGATCCAAACCTACATTTGTCCTCCTAAGACACCCTCTTTTGTTTAATAACATATTTGTTTGCCCCCCACTTGTCTCTCTTTGATATTTTATCCTTTAGCATTCTTTCTTTCCAGTTATTTCTTTGCTTGTCTGCTGGCTCATTTCCTTTGTCATTGCATGTACATGCTCGGAGCATGGACACTTGGAGCAAGGGTATGACCTCCTAGGCACAATCAACAAGGATAAGGATGTAAGCAAGAAGACGCAAGCCCACAAAGGGCAATGTTCAGTAGATTAGGAGGCCTAGCCTCCCCGAGTGGTAACATCTTTCTCTCTCTATCTCTCTTAGCCTCTCCCCTAGAGCATATATTAGGGTTCCCCTTCTCCTTATACCCTTTATTTTTCTTGCTCCTTGCTTGGGCCACATTCCCTGGGTATGGCAATGTCTATTTTACATTTTTTGTACCTTGCTGGGCCATACCCTTGGAACGTTGGCAATGTTTGTTTATTTCCCGCTGTGTGATAGCATTGTGCATGATGTATGTATATCTATATATGCTTGTATATGGGTGATCGTGCACTTTTTATGTTCGAATCTCGTGGCTACATGAGTAACCCTCTTTAGACATGAGTGCTCTTGACCTTGTATTGTGGGTATGTGCCCAAGACATTTGCTGTAGGTGCACACTTACGCTATATTGTGTGCACAATCATCATGGTGTGATTGTCCCAATCCATGTCACCAAGTGACATTGGTTTCCCTGTGTATGAGACACACATTAATACGCTTGATGCTCTGAAGGGCTCCGGCTTGTCCTAGCACGAGCATGTTGGCATGTATACATAGGCATGAAACCCTACCAGTTTGTCATAGCGCACCAAATGCGAAACTCTGCTAGATTTTTGCCGTGAAAATAGGGCACCTCCATTGTTGTATTCTCACAGTGAAAACTTGGTGAAAATAGTGTTTTGTGAGCTCTGATGCAATTGGGGCGAAGTGTTGCCGGATTTTCGCCATAAAAATAAGGCAAAATCCTATCGGATTGTTGTCGTGGAAATTTGGAACCGATTCCAAACACACTATGGAAGTATCGATCGAGACCACACCCTTTTTGAAAATAAATCTCAAAGCCCAATTCAATTAAAGCCTCAAAAACTAATGCCAATAGCTCGTTTTTAATTGCCAATGTCTTTAAATTAAGATTTTACCAAAATAAGGGACAATTTATGGACAGGCATTGTGGGGTAGCTATCACTTTCCTTGCATGTAACCAGATTTCCAAACTCAAGAATCAATATTTTTTACCCATCCGCATTAAATTAGGAAAAATAACCTTTTCTTAGTCTAGGATTGGTAATAAAATCAAATAAAGTCAGGTGACCAATCACACCTTAGAAAAAACACAATGATTGATGGCGACTTCACTTACCTTTGGTAACTCAATTAAAATTGACTCCTTTTCCGGTCACACACCAGAGGTAAAACCTTCATCCACAACACCCAAGCTCCAGAGCTTGTACTTGTTTAAAGCGCGTTTGAGCATCACTGTGATGGGTGGTTGAACGACTAGGGATACTTAGAGAGTTTAGCCTTTAGAGCTTTTGATAAAATATTAATTGTTGGACATTGGCTTTCAAAAACATTGAAATTGGCATTAGCCTCCGGGGCTTTTTTTTGAAAAATGCTTTTACTATATCCTTAGTAAACTATTTTTAAAACTCAAAAATATTTTTCAAAAATGTTTTCAAATGGTTTTCCAAAAACCAGTTTTGAGGTATTTTCGTATGTGTGAAGCTTTCCTACTTTCCTTAGCATGCTTTACAACTTTCCTTCACATGTACGAACCTAGGGTAGTAAGATTTAATTTTTGCTACACCTTTATCTATTCATATATTTGTTGTGCTTGGAAAGTCATTCCCCTTTCATTTCAAAATGCATGACATCACCCCTCATATTGGGTCGAACCTGGACTTAACATTGAAGGCAAATATTGGATGTGCATACCTTAGATAGTTATTGGATGCCGACTTGTAGGCATTTCTGGGTTCAAAGGTGGACAAGAGTAGTTGAATGGCCCCCCTTGATCCACTCTATCCCACAACTTCCATGAAGGGAAGGACTAGATGATCGAGGTCCCCCTTAAGAATAGGACCAACTTACTAGTTATGCTGTGTCTCATATAGTTGGCCTAGACTAAGTCAAAACCCATAAGGACTAGGAAGAGCCAAAGCCAAGTGAACATCCAAGCCTAGAGTAGGATATCCTTCTTAGGTTTGCTTTCAAAATAAGTCAAGGGGAAAGTGTCCAGTTTCTATTTGCAGGTTTGCCCTTTTTGGTTACGTCAAAGAGTTATGCTCTACTCCAGGTTCTATCCATCTTGCTTACACAACATCTGTGGTTAACCCCTAGGGAAAAGCAACCACGTTGCTTACACATATTAGATCATACCTAAAACCTAAGGGTTTTCAACCCTACAAGGGCATGCATGCATACATTAATGGCTCTATCATGTAAATGTGTGTAGATAAAATTTGTGGCAAGTAGCCGGAATTTCACATCAAGGAGGACATTGCCAAGAGTCAAAGATCTTCTCTGAGAAGGCGAGCCCGTCCAGAATAAAGCCTCTGCATTGTGCAAATTTGAATTTCCATATATTGTAAAAGGCCCACCGTTGGATCCATTGTATACAGCTCACATTTTGGGAGCATTGTAAAAAGCCAAAGTCTTGTAAAGCATTGCTTTTATTTGTAAATCAAATGAAAAGGGGTCATCCTGCAATTTCAAGCATGATATGAAAGTTCCAGCTACTTGCCAAGCTTATGCATTAATTCCGCATTACTATAGAAACTCACCATGATAAAAACCCACTCAAGCGGGTTTAAGCCAAATTTATATAAATGATAGGAGCATGTCCTTAAGCATTTCAATTGCAAGGGAACAATTCTCAAATGAAGATATAATCTTTGCCAGCTTGTATAACATTACGAAACCTTAAGAGGGATGGTCCCAGAAGGGTCCTCGACCCTACGAAGGCATGCATGCACCTTCTAATATCTTTCACCTAATTGTACAAATGATAAATTGGGTGACAAGCAACCAGATCTTTCCATATAGACAGGCAAGAGGCCAAGTTTTTCTTCAAAATTGCCAAAGGGATCAAGCATTGTTTTCCTTGTATTAAAGGCCTTTGCATCAAAATTGATCTCTAGTCCAAGGATCATTGTGAATATTGTATCAGAAAGGGAGCTACATATTTGCTTTGATTGTTGCAAAAACCTTTGCTATACAAATTGTGCCAAATTTTTCCCAAAAAGGACATGGTGTTGTACCTTAAAATTTTCATTATGAAAAAGGGGTTCATCCTAAGATTTTTTAAAATCTATGCAAATGTTCAGTTGCTTGCCACAAAGAGGTTATATTAAATTTTGCATCACTTTAGAAACCCATTCAATGACAAGAAGTCCAAATCATGGAACTTCTCCTTCTTAATTGCAAAATGAAGAAGGAGCATGCTTAAAGAATTTGGGCTTAAAACTAACATGGGATTTGGTTTCTTGTTTCCACCATGAAAATATCTCAACTGTGATCCCAAATCCTTGCTATCCCATTCTTTCTCAAGGTGTGAGGCAAAATGCAGGAAGTTCAAGGTCCTTGCATCTCCAAGCTTGCACAAAAGAGATGTGGCAAGAATGAAGAGTGAATAGAATATAGAACAGAATCAATGAACCATTTTATTTGAAAGCCAACGTTCTTTGGGGGATTGAAAAATCGGAACTAGTTTCTGTCATCTAGTTGCAAACCAAAGTCTTGGTTCATGTATAGGCTCGTCAAAATGATTTGGTTGGACCGGCTACCACATGGCATTTGAAAATAGAAAGGAATGCGCATGAATTGCTATTGAATGCCAGTACCATTGTTGTCTTGAAATTATGGTAGCTCCTTGACATTCCAATTGATAGAAAATGGAAGGTGGGGATGGGGAAACTTTCAAAGGAAGTACTTAAAGATGAGAAGAGAAAAGGGGAACCGAGTGCATTCTCTGGAATTGGAAAATGAGATGATCAAGACATTCCTAGAAATGTCTAAGGCTTCGGCCTACAAGATGATCAACAAGGCCCAAGTCCATGGATTTTGCCAATCTTATAACCCTAAGGGGATGAACCAAAGATAGTCTAAAGAGCAAGAAGCTTAGGGAGATGTCCTCCTTTATGTCACATTTCAAGTGATAGACTGAAATGGTTAGTGCTACCAAGAAGACCCTTGATTGGTCTTTTGCAATCAAAACTAGTTAATCCATACCGTCAAGATAGATGTTAGCAAAGTCTTTGGAGTTAGTTATTTTGAAATGTCTATCAATGGCATAAACTCCTAAGGGTGCCTAACCCTTCTACCGCTTGTCAAGATGATTTCATGCCTTGTATGGATTCAACTATTCTCAGCAATGAAGAATGGACTTTCAGAATTAGCCCTTTGGCCACACACACTGAAACTCACAAAGTCTCAACCAAGAGGTCACATCAAACCTAAAGGGGTAAGAATAGATGAATTAGGTTTGGCATGCCCCTATACTGAGATAGTTTTTGTTGGGCTTCGTGCCTTGTAAGGAGAACTTTGTCAAGTCTTGTTAATCACAAGTTGAAGAGAAATGATCTTAGGAAAAGATCTGTGTTATTCATCTTAAAGGGATTTCCTTTTTAGTACTATTTCAAAAAAAAAAAAAAACTATGGAACTTCCTTGACATTACTTCCAAGTATGGGAATTAATACCTGATGGTGGGCTCTCAAGATCAAGCTAATATGTAGCCAATATTTACTTATAATGCTTCTTAAGGGACCCTAACTTCACTCCCAAGATCTAGTTGATGTTGTCAACTAGTTGCACGAGATTCTGAAGAAACCCTAAGAATAGGGAGGATGCTAAAGCTTGGCCCAGTCTAAATACTTTTGTGGGATTAGGATCTCCTTTGATAGGCCAAGAATGTATTGACCCCTTGTGATGAATTAACCCATTAATTAGCTAAGTTAATTAATTAATCCGATTAACATGCAATACGCGTGGCAGCACAAATAAATCACCAACTAAGTTAATATGCAGTAGAAAATAAAGTTGACACGATGATTTGTTTACGAATGGGGAAAACCTCCAAGGCAAAAACCCCACCAAGTGATTTTAAGGTCACCACTTCCGAAAATCCACATTATCACAACATATGGTTACAAGTAAAGGAATTTCAATACCTTATACCAACCTACAGTTGAACCCTTACTCTAATACCTAATTGGACTTGTTCTACAGTGACAATCTCTTCTTTCAATGCACTATTTCCAGTACGTGACTAATCAATCGATGCACGGAACCAAGTACATGACTAACCACCAACTTGAGAAGAATGTTGGCTACGAAATTCTTTAGTTCATTAGCACGAAGAAGATCACGAAGCTCTTTGGTTACAAAGCCCTATGAGGTATAAACGCAGTAACTTCTTCAAGAGAAAGATGAACTAGGGCATATGTCTCCGATCACAATATGCCTATGAAAAACTTTTGCATTAAGTTGCATTATTTGTGACGGCCCTTAAAATAATCCTTATATATGTTTAGGGTTGTGAGAAAAGAAAGCCTAAACAAATATACACGAATTGGAGTGAAATCAAAATTAAAAATCTGATTTTTGTAAATCTCGATAGATAACTTATCTGTCAAGCATCGAGCTTACACAGCCTGTTAAACCTCGATAGATTCAATTTGTCAAGCTAGTTGTCGAGCTTTAAAATCCAGCACTTCTTCACTTGATTCTTGGACAGATTTGCATGGCTTTAACACTTGGACTTGAAATCTTGTTCCTTGAAGTATTAAACACATCCTAGATCTACCCAATTACAAGTAAAGTGTATTTTGTCAAAAGATTAGCCAATTCTATATTGACATATGTTCCTAACATGATTCACATATATCCTAACAATCTTTAGAGAGAATGTATTGTAAGTGCTAGGCTCAGATAGACAAAGCAAGTCTTGGTTTATCTCCATTAAGAATCTTCAAGAGGCCGTTTAGATGGACAAATAATTGGAAAAATTCCATACTAGGGTAGAATATTTCTCAATTCTTCTCCTATGTAAAAAAGGGATGAAGCTGATGGTCAAGAAAGCATCATGAATTTCTGTGCAAATCCCACATAGGACTGTCTCCACGAGATCGATGGATCATCCATGTTCTTCAAATTCACCTCAGTTGGGGTCATGATAGAAACTTGTAGAACCATTTCTAAATACACAAACCATGAGTAGCTCATTCAAGAACTCACTCCAAGGAGTTGAAGATTGAAATAAACCTACTTTAGGTTACCTTGTGGGTGCAACATTCGATCAATCAACATGAGACACCTATATTGAACATGAGAATGGACAATTAAACGGATGCATGAGGCCACTCTATTGGAGGAGGGCCTATGTATATCCAAATTTTTTTTATCCTTTTAGGGCCAAGTTTCCTAGCTAACATCTGCTCTTTTGAATTTCCTTTTTAGGAATTTGCTTTAGCCTATCGAATATCAAGCAAGAGAAGCACAACATGAGTTGTCTACTCCAGTAATGTCCACTAATTTCCTTCATGGAAGCTACCAAGGGTCCTAGATTCCCTATCTCAAACATGAGTAGTAGTCAATTCTATTGAGGCATTAAATGAGCAATTGGTGAGATCAGTGTTCCACAAGACGTCCATAAGGACTGGAAGAAGGCCAAGCCTTTAGGTGCTCTCAATATGATACAAAGGCAGATTTTTAGTGGTCTCATTCCCATAAGACCACTAAAAATCCATCTTGTGTAGCCCTCACATTATCCATGAGGTCCAACTACCACAAGTCTAGGAGCGGAATTTAGCCAGAAGTTGGAGTCGATCCATACAGCTTGCAAGCTCTTCTGTCAATGCATCCCAAAAGGGTAAAAGGAACTCAACATCTCTCAAGCAAGATCAACCAGCTCAAACTTGGTTTTCTTTAGCTTGCCTCAATAGGTGTTTCCTTTTGGTCTTCCTTAGAAAAAGCTTTATTTCACCTTCGGGTAATCTAAGTGGTTCCTTCAAGTCTTCCTAAATGAAATCCTCTATTACCCGAAGTATCCTGGGATGTCTTTAGGTTTCTTGATATGTGAATCCTTACACCCTTTAGTTAAAAATCTCACCAAGTTGTGAAAGTGATTGAAAGACAATGGAAAACACCACACTGGGGCAACTTTTTTCACACGATCTCTCCCTTTCGAATGGACTTCTAAACAATCATCTTAACATCATCTTGAGCTTTAGCAAGAGGCATAGTCACAATTTCTTGGCAAGATCATCAGATGATCTTGCAAACTGCTTGAAGCATTCCCTTAAAGTTTGACTTCCACATTTATTAAGATTAAGAAATGGAACACATTGGAATCAAACTCTCAATCCCCTAGTGGAGTCACTATCGTGGGTGTAAGCGCTCACGACAAGTCATACTTATTGGATTGGGTGAATATGCCTTGGCCTAAGGTGGACCATGGTGGAAAAATGGAGTCGGGACCTAAATTAGGTCTAGGAACCATAAATATAGTGTCCTTCGTGGAAGGACTAATCTTTTACTAAAGCATGTGTCTGGACTTTAGGTATGAGGATGGGAAGGTGTTAGGCACCTAACCCCACCCAACCCATGGGTCGGCTTCCACTCATTATGTTCCAAATCTTAATCTCATTAAAGGCAGGTTTAATACATTATTCTATCTCACACACACTCTAGCACGCATCTAAGACATACAAACATGGCATAGTCATCCCAAACCTAACCACTTATCTATCATAGCATTTAAACACATATCTCCAAAGGCAGATACATCATATGGCAAAATCAAACAAGCATTTTATGACATCCAAACATTAAAGGAATAGCATTCAATCCAAGCATATTCATGTTCCTCAACCATATCATACTTGTCAAATAAATAAATGCATGTCCATGTGATTATGTATGACTTACCTCACTACATCACTACACCTATACATCAATGCATGTTCATATTTATGTGCATGTTCATGGTATTCAAAAAATCTAAAACCCTAATAAGCATCAAAGAGATGAAACAAGCAAACTAAAACAAAACAGAGAGGAAAAGGCTTAAAGATACAGAAGTTAGGTTAAAATAGAGGCTAAAACATGCGAACAGGACGAAAGAAAAAAAAAAGAAATGGAATTAGAATTTATGGGCTTGAGTATGCATGCGCATACATAGGACATACGTGTGCATACCAACTGTATGCATATGCATACTCGTACGTTATGAGTTTGCATACGCATGCAAGTTGCATGCGCATGCATACACACCCAAAACCCTAAACCCAAAAAAAAGGAGCAGAAAACAAAGAAAACACAACAGAAATAAGGAAACCAAAAACCTAGCATGCTTTTAACACAAACACGAAATAAACTAAGACTAGACAGATACATTAAAGCTTTAAAACATGTAAACAAACAAAGGAATCAAAGAAAATCTAAGAAAAGTGAAGAGCCAGAGATAGAACATTTACCTCAACACAAAAACTCTCTAGAACTTGATTTTTACCATTCCACTTAGTCAATCTAGCTAAAAATAATTCAAAAATGTGTTAGTAAACTTATAACTCAAAGATCAAGACCAGAAAATGTCCTGATCATATAAAATTTGACCTGAGGATGTTTTGTGAAAACCCCCCTCTTTGATTCACTATTTTCTAGTGAATCTTATGTGATTTACCATTGGAGTTCATCCCCGCTTTGAAAAAGTACCATTTGTGGTTTTATATAGTAAAAAAAAAAAAAAAAAAGGGGTTTGGAGCGGCTCCTAGACGATATGGGATTCATTGCAAACCAAGTTTTAAGGTAGAAAACCTTTCCTTTATGGTTTTTGGAACCCTAGCATGTGCACGCATGCACATGTACGCGCACGCATGCATGAAGTATGCACACGTAAATCTTAAGCATGCATGCACATAAGTGGGAATGCGCACACATGCCCTAGGGTTTTTGTGGCCTTTCTTTTCCAAAAATAGTTTAGTTGACCCAAAAATAAGTCATCTTTTCCATAAACACTTTTCTCAAGTCAATTTTCATCTAATCGGTTCCTAAACCAACCTTGAGATTTAGAATTCTCACATCATTAGGGATCGAGGGCTTGAGTTGTAAGGGGTACAAAATGCTGTGTCTACACCAAACACGAAACTCTATTGGAATTTTGCATTGAAAATAGGGCACTTTTGTTGCTGTATTCTCATAATGAAAGCTTTGTGAGGATAACATTTTGTGCACTATAATGCACCAGTCGTGAAATGCTGCTAGATTTTCATCATGAAAATAAGGTGAGATGCTACTGGATTTTCATTAAGGAAATTTGGAAATAATTCCAAAAGTTCTAGTAAAGCATTGATAGAGACCACACCCTTTCCAAAATTAAACCTCGAAGCCCAATTCTTTTAAAGCCCTGAGAGCTAATGCCAATAGCTTATTTTAATTGCCAATGTTCGAAAGTTAAGATTTTACTAAAATAAAGGACTGTCTCTAAGTAGGCATTGTGGGGTGCCTAACACCTTCCCCACACATAATCAAACTTCCGAACTCAAGAATCGAGATTTTTTACCCATCCGTATTAGATTAGGAAAAATGACATTTTTCTTAGTCGAGGATTGGTAATAAAATCAATAGAGTCAGGTGACTAATCACAACTTAGAAAAAACCCAATGATTGGTGGCAACTTCACTTACCTTTGGTAATTATAAGTTAAAATTGACTCAATTCAAGTCACACACCAAAGGTACCCTTTTCACCATCATTTCACAGCACCCGAGCTCAAGGTCGGCTTAAGGCACAAGCGTCACCGCGATGGGTGGTTAGCCGCCATAAGGCATTGACAAACTAGCAACTCTATTGGGGATACTTAGAGAGTTCATCCTTTAGAACTTTTGATAAAATTTTAATCTTTGGACATTGGCTTTAAAACAATATTGAAATTAGCATTAGCCTTCGGGGCTTTCTTTTTGAAAAATGTCTTAATTTTTAGTAAATTATTTTCAAAGGACAAAAAAAATTTTACGAAAAAAAATTTTTAAATGGTTTTTAAAACCAGTTTTGAGGTATTTGAGTATGTGTGAAGCTTTCCTACTTTTGTAACCATGCTTTATAGCTTTCCTTCATATATGCAAACTTAGGGTAGTAAGGTTTGATTTCTGCTACCCTTTTATTTGTTTATATGTCTATTGTGCATGGAATGTCTTTCCCCTTTCATTTCAAAATGCATGACATCCCCCCTCATTTTGAGTCTAACTCGGGATCAGGGCTTTAAGGTTTCCACCTGATGCACAAACCATAGATAGTTACTAGGCGCCGACTTGTAGGCACTTCTGGGTCCATGGGTGGACAGGAGTAGCTGAAATGGCCCCCCTTGATCCGCTCTATTCCACAACTTCTATGAAGGGAAGGCTTAGATAATCAAGGTCCCCCTTAAGATTAGGACCAACTCACCAGTTAAGCCATATCTCATATAGTTGGCCTAGAGTAAGTCAAATGAATGCGAGGACTAGCAAGTGCCAAGACGATTGAACATCCAAGCCTAGGGTAAGATATCCTTGTTAGGATTTCTTTCAAAATAAGTGGAAGGGAAAGTGTCCGTTTACCTTTTCCAGGTTATGCATGCTCACTTGCATTGGAAGGTGGTGCTCTACTATAGTTTCTTTCCATCCCACTTGCATAGTATTTGTGACCAACCCTTAAGGAAAAGCAACTACATTACTTGCACATTAGATCATACCCAGACCCTAAGGGTTTCCAACCCTACAAGGGCATGCATGCATACACTAATAGCTCTGTCATGTAAATGTGTGTAGATAAAATTGGTGGCAAGTAGTCAGAACTTCGCATCAAGGAGGACGTTGCGAAGTTCAAGATCTTTTTCAAGAAAGCTGGGCCATCAAGAATGAAGCCTCTACATTTTGTAAACTATAATTTCTTTGTATTCACCTTCAGGAATTGTAAAAAGGGCCCAGGGAATTACTTTCCAATGGACACATACAAAGAATACTAGGCAGTAGGCACTCACCAACATAATATCATCACCTTACCCTCTACCTGGTGATGTTCACGCGTACACGCACTGCTTTTTGAGTCCATGCGTCAACATTACCTCAATGTTTAGTCGATATGAGACAACTTTAGTCCCCAAAAATTCCCAAAATTACATTTTGGCCCCAAATCTTTCTAAAATTGTAGTTAAGCTCTCCATCTTTTCAAAAATTACAAAGAGGCTCCCAAACCCTTAGGAAGTTGTTTGAAGTCATTCAAACAACATTAAGGTCTTTTAATCATCTTTTAATCTACACTTTTTGCTTGTCTTCATTTAAGTTATCTGCTTTGCAACTCGTGTGATGTTTATGCTTATGGTTTCGTGCTTACCTTTTGATGAGTTAATCATGTGCAATGCTTAAGTGCTTTATAGCTTTTAATATATTTGTTTGTGCTTCTTGCCATCTTTGTGTGTTTGGATCTACATGTTCATGTGTTTAAAACCTTGTTTGAATGCTATGCCTAGTGCTTTGTAGCTTTATATCTCTTGTTATGCCTCTTTCTTATGTGGTTTTTGGATAGGGTGTAGATCTAGATCTAGTGGTCTAAGCCTATGCTCATACACCCATTTTTCAATAAAGGGTTTGGATTATTTCCTCTATGCATGTTGGTGCTTTGTTTCCCCTTTTTTCATGTGTTTATGTTTAGATCCATGCTTGTATGCTTAGATCTAATTTCTTACATCCTGGCCATGCTTCCTATGTCTTGTTTCCCTTTTGGGTTTATGCTTGTTGTTCTTGGGGGCTTTCTTGTTTGTTTGGTTGTATCTATTCCCCTTTTATGACTTGTTTGGATACAACCATGTGTGAGGATACATCTTCATGATGTTTGGCTTGCTTGCTACTTGCCTTTTTCCTCCTTTGTTAGTTTGCATGTTAGGGTTTCTCATGTTAGCCTCTTTATGTGCCTTAGAACATGCCTACCCCTTCCCTTTGTGTAATAACATGCTTGCTATGCTTGCTTTATGCCATCTTGTTAGGCTTCTATGCTTCTTTGCATCTTTACATCCTTACTTATATGTTTATGAATGTGTCTTTGTATGCTTGTTTGTGTCATCAAGCTTAGTTCCTACATATAATCTCGTGTGGGTTTGCACTCGTCTTTTGTACAAGAGATCTCAAGTCCCTTTTAGGAACTTTGCTTGACGGCATGCATGTCGTCCATACTTCAATGTAATGGAACTATGGACACCAATCCAAAGCTACATTTGTCCTTCTAGGACACCCTCTTTTGTGTGATAATATGTTTGTTTGATAATGTGGTTTCCAAACCTATGAGAGCTGTAATCTTAGGCAAAGGATTTGGGCCCCCAATTCATTTATTAATGGGCTTCCTAACAGTCCTACGAGTAGGGCTCCAAACACCAACTAGATAGTCCAAATTGTATATTTTTTGTGAACTTTTGGACCTATAAACCTTACCATCTGGTAGTTCTTCTTCTTCCCTCTTTGCTCACACTCCCTCTCTTTGTGTTTTCACTCTTTTCCCAGTATTTCCCCCTTTTTTTCAAGTTTCCAACCAACCCTTCTTGTTTGCCTTCCCTTCCCTTATATAATCTCTCCTTAGTGGAGTACTAATCATTATTGTTTCACCAGTTTTCATGCATCTCCACTTTTTCCAGAATCCCGAGGAATCAACATGCCTTCTGAGGATTCTCTTGAAACTTGTTCCAGATGTCAAATAGCATTTGGTAGCAAGTTCCCCAAAGGCACTAACAACTCTCAGCAATTGACTTTAGTTTAATCATTTCTTCATCGATTTCCCACCACCTCATCAATCAGTAGTAGGCAAAGCGCTATAGGATTCCCCCGAACAATAATTTCTATGTCCCAATACACATGTTGCCGGGTTGAGCTCACTCTAACCAAGTTCGAGGTCCACTTCCATCTTATGGGCTGGTTTTGGCTACTCAGGCCAATCTTGGGCCTAAGTTAAATGGGTTAGTACTAATTTTTTGGGCCCAAACCCCTCCACAGATAACATGCTTGTTTCCCCTTTTATGTGCTTTCTTTGTTTCTTTGTTATCTCTTTTGCCTATCTACTGGCTTTTTGTTTCCTTTATTGAAGCGAGGGTGCAACTTCTAAAATGCAAGTTAAGAAGGGCAAAAAAGCATGCAAGAAGACGCAAGCCCAAAAAGGGCAATGTTCAGTAGATTAGGAGGCTTAGTCTCTCCATGTAGTTATCTTTTTCCCTCTCTCAACCTTTTTCTTTAGAACCATGTATCTAGGGTAGGGTTGCTCTCTTTTATCTTGCTTGGGTCACATTCCTAGGGTATGGCAATGTCTGTTTTATCTTTTCAATACCTTTGTAAGATTGAATTTAATCAACTATCTTATTGGCTTTATTCCGTGCCAAATTTACTTGTATTTTAGCAATTAGTAACCCTGTATTTAGGTGGGTTTGTTGTAAGGGTAGTGAGTGAGATAGAGTGTTGAATGCTTAAAAGTGTGCAAGAAAACAGAGTCTCGCGACTAGATCTCACGGGTGACTCGTGGCTGCAAGCCGCCAGAAGCAACACACGTGCAAAGCATGCCAAAAGTTGAAGCGTCATGCTAGCTGGAGCACTACAGGAAAAAATAGGACAATTGGCCGTTCTGTTATCGCGCGGCTAGATCTCGCGACTCAGTCAAGCCGCGAGCCACCCTGTTTTGAAAAACCTGACGTTTCACATTCTTTTCTCACCCCAATATAAATACCCCTTATACCCACAAAAGAAAGAGAGTTTCCAAAGAGAATTTTGAGAGAGAAACCCTAGAGTAAAACAAGATTGATTCATCTACAATTTTTACATAAAAGTCTCTTCAAATTCCTCAACTCTCTTCCTCTCCATTGTTAAACCCTTGAGAGGCATTTTACCAAAACCTTTTCTCACCATATCCATTACTGTGAGAGGGCTGTTTGGTGTTCTGGGAAGCAGTTAGGAAGGAACCAATTTACATTGGTTGATGCTATGGTCAAGTAGTGGAATCTAGGAAGCTAGAGAAGAAATAGGTTCGGCGCAATCTTGTTGGAGCAAGAAGCTTGGAGGGCTTAGGTGCACTGGGTAGATTAGGCTTGGAGGGTCTATTGCTATCCATGTATCCCAACTTACCGCTTGGAGGGCGGCGGAGTGGTTTTATGCCGAGGGTTTCGATTTCCTCTTCGATAACACATCGTGTGTTGTCCTTGTGTTTGCATCTTTCTTCCCTTTTATCTTTGCCTTTTATTATCTACTGTGGGTTGTGATTTTAAATTGGGTTAAATTGTTTACCAATTCTATTTTATAGCTTTTGTTTATTTTCCGCACACTAGTTGTTTGACATAAAGCTTGAATTGGTTAATTTGTAAATTAGGGGTCTAAATGTTCAAGGGTGTTTTTACACTATGTGAACTTTCAATTGGTATCAGAGCAGGTGCACTTGTTGTGGTTTAATTATCTAAGTGCGATCCTAGATCCCTTTGTTATGAATGCTGTTATGGAAAATGCCAAGCTGAATTGTAGTTTAAGTGTTTGTGAAAATGACTCTATGAGTATGTTTAAAGGGTGTCTTAACAATGAACTCGTAGAGTTGTTAAAAACAAAGAAATATGCTAGGATATTTGTTCACATGCTGAAATATTTTGAAAATAAGAATCACATCTTATACAGTAGCATATCTGAATCTAAATCGTTGATTAAGAAATACAAAAGAAAGAAAAGAATGTTATGTGAGATGATTGAGAGTCTGAAAATGAAAGGTCAATCTAACAGAAGCATGAAAACTGATGATAAGATTCTGTTTGAAGGTCAAGAATGTTTGTCTCATGTGAGCTTATTTGTGCATACCTCATTGAAGGTATTTAATTCATGCTTGTGGTATCTTGACAGCGGTTGTTCTCGTCATATGACAGGGGATAAGTCACTGTTTAAGACACTCAAAGAAAAGGTTGGTGACTATGTGACTTTTGGTGATGGAAGTCATGCTCAAGTTCTCGGTAAAGGGACTATCAAGATACCTGGATTACCTCTGTTGAAAGATGTGTTATACATCAAAGGGCTGAAGGCAAATCTTCTGAGCATCACTCAAATATGTGATGAGCATTTCCTGGTACAATTCTCTAAGAAGGGATACTTAATCATCAATGAAGAAGGGATTTAAGTCTTGGAGGGAAATCGGACTACAGACAACTGCTATGGAGTAGTTCCTACGGCACCCATTTCGTGTAGAAGTGCTCGTGTTGACATGTTGGAACTTTGGCATCACAGATTTGGGCATGCAAATTTCAAACAAGTAGCTAAAGTGTCCAAACTTGAAGCAGTTGAGGGACTTCCTAAGTTTGGAAAGGTGAAGAAGACTATTTGTGGTGCATGTCAAATGGGAAAGCAAACAAAGGCAAGTCATCACATGGTGAATGTGATTGACACTTCTCGGTGTTTAGAGTTACTTCATGTTGATCTAATGGGGCCTACCAGAACTGAAAGTCTAGGAGGAAAGAGGTACATTATGGTCATTGTGGATGATTACTCAAGATACACTTGGGTTGAATTTCTTAGAGAAAAATCAGAAGCATGTGAAAGGTTGGAAATTCTGTGCAAGAAACTACAAAACAAGAGAAGGGTCCCTATTGCCAAGATAAGAAGTGATCATGGGAGGGAATTTGAGAATGCAAGATTTGAGTCTTTCTGTGAAAAGAATGGAATCAAAAAGGAATTTTCAACCCCCAAAACTCCTCAACAAAATGGAGTGGTAGAGAGAAAGAATCGGGTGATTCAGGAAATGGCAAGAGTCATGTTACTTAACAAGTAAATACCTCAAAAGTTTTAGGGAGAAGCTGTAAACACCTCGTGTCACATTGGCAATAGAATATTTTTCTGAGTAGGAACAAAGAAGACCGCCTATGAGATTTGGAATGGAAAGAAGCCTAGAGTAAAGTATTTCTGAGCGTTTGGAAGCAAATGTTATATCCTAAATGATCGGGAGAATCTTGGGAAGTTTGATGCAAAAAGTGATGAAGGTATTTTTCTTGGGTACTCTACTACGAGTCGGGCGTATAGAGTTTTTAACAAGAGAACTAAGACAGTGATGGAGTCCATCCATGTCAAGATTGATGATGCCTTATCTAAGGTGGAGATGATTGATGATGGAGAAGGGCTGAGCACCAAAGAACCCGATGTTGAGGTTGAAGCTCTTGATATAGAAGTTGAAGAATCTACACCAAAAGAAGAATCAACTCCCATGAACCCAAGAATGGAAACAAGATCGATGTCTAGAACATCAAGTCCTCTTACTCCTCCGGAAGTCCATCCTCCCATCTCACGGAGTAATGAAGTCTCCACATCAAAGAAGCCATCATCAAGAGTGATTAAGAACCATCCAAAAAAGCAACATCATAGGGTCTCTAGATGAAGGTCTTCATCTCAAAAAAGGAAACATCCTTTTGGCCAATCATGTAACATATCATTGCTACCTTACTCAATTTGAGCCAAAAAGGGTAGAGAAGGTTCTTCAAGATGAGAATTGGGTTCAGTCAATGCATGAAGAGCTGAATCAGTTTGTGAGGAATGATGTGTGGGAACTTGCTCCAAGGCCTGAAAATGTTCATGTCATAAGCACGAAATGGATATTCAAAAACAAAACCGATGAAGATGGAGAGATAATACGGAATAAATCTCAGTTAGTAGCTCAAGGATACACTCAAGTAGAAGGAGTAGACTTTGATGAATCCTTTGCTCCTATGGCAAGACTTGAGTTTATTCGAATTCTCATGTCCATTGCATGCACTATGAACTTCAAACTCTATCAAATGGATGTAAAATGTGCATTTCTAAATGGATATCTGAATGAAGAAGTGTTTGTTAAGCAACCAAAAGGATTTGAGGATCCTCACTTTCCTGATCATGTGTTGAGATTGAAGAAAGCCCTATTATGGCTTAAAACAAGCACCTAGAGCTTGATATGATCGACTTACACATTACCTCCTAGATAGAGGATTCAAAAGGGGATATGCCGACCAAACTTTGTTTGTCAAAAATGATGAAGATTATCTCCTTGTGGCACAAGTTTATATTGATGACATAGTGTTTGGTGCTACCATTGAAGATCGAGCTATTGAATTCTTTGAGGAGATGAAGAAAGAATTTGAGATGAGTATGGTGGGGGAACTCACATTTTTCTTGGGCCTTCAAGTCAAACAACTCAAGGAAGGTATATTCGTTTCACAAGAGAAGTATGCTAGAAACATTGTCAAGAAGTTTGGACTAGACTCCAAAAAACATGCCTCTACTCCCATGAGCTCGTCTACTAAACTGAATGTTGATTCTTCTGGAGTGGAAGTAAGTCCTACCTTATATAGGAGTATCATTGGGAGTTTACTCTATCTTACAGCTAGTAGACCGGACATTGCATTCAGCGTTGGTGTTTGTGCCAGATATCAAGCTAATCGAAAGGAATCACACCTGACTGTGGTTAAGCGAATTATTCGATATATTAATGGAACTTCAAACTATGGTCTGTGGTATTCAAAAGACTCAAATGCTTGTCTTGCCAGGTATTCAAATGCTGACTGGGCTGGTAGTGTGGATGATCGGAAGAGTACTTCAGGAGGCTGCTTCTACCTTGGTAACAATCTTGTCTCGTGGATGAGCAAGAAACAAAATTCCATGTCTCTCTCTACTACTAAAGCAGAGTACATTGCTGCTGGAAGTTACTGCACCCAGCTTCTTTGGATGAAGAAATTACTTCATGACTATGGAATTCCTCAAGAGACGATGTGTGTCTTCTGTGACAACACCAGTGCCATCAATCTTTCCAAGAATCTTGTCCAGCATTCAAATTCTAAACATATAGAGATATGTTACCATTTCATTCGAGATTTGGTAGAGGAAAGAGTTGTGTGTCTTGAATTCATACACACCGACAATCAAAAGGCGGACATCTTCACCAAGCCTCCCAATGGTCCACGGTTTGAATCCCTCCGTAAGACCATTGGTGTTGGTACAATTCCTTGAATCTCTTGTGTGATGTGTGCTTCACATATTTACAATGTGTTAGTTTTGTTTGTGTTGGGGCACACACTACTTTGTTGGCTTTTTGTATAGCATGATTCTATTGGATGTTAACTGCTTTGTTTGCTTTTGTTATTTTTACATTGTTGTCTTTGATCAATATTTTCTTTCTTATGTGTCAAAAAATCCAAAAACCACATAAAAAGAAGAAAATCAAAAACTTTGATCGACATTGTTAAAGTTTTGTCTCAAAACTTATTTTGCCTTGTACCTTTGTGCTAATGGTTTTGTGCATTTACGAGCGTAGCTTGTTTCTTTGCACTCTTATCACTGTAGAAGAAATCTTGAAATCTATGTGACTGTTGTAAATAGATCTTCGAACTTGTCATGAATGATTAGTGAATGGTTATGTTGATCTTGAGACTTGCATAGACTTGTGCCTATATATCTTCCCACTCTTTATTTTTTTTGCTAAAAAGAGCTCACCAAATGTAAATCTCCAAATGAAAAGAGATATTGAGCTGCAAAAGCCTGTCACACATACTAGTATTTGACTAGGAAAAAGGGAAAGCGACTAAAAATTTACGTGAATGATTTTTCAAAAAGCCAAAGGCTATCTCATCAAAGTGAAATATCAAATATCACTCTCACAATAAGAGGTGATTGTCTTAAAAGGACCAAAAAGATCAAATGTTATGATTGAAAGTGGAGTCAAATGTAAAGCTCCAAGTTATGATATCAAGTCTTGTGGGAGGTCATATATGCATACTTCTATAATTGAAATGGGTCACATGATCTAGTGCTAATTGTGTATGCCTTGGTTGAATTGATCATTGAAGCTTCACATTAGACTAAGGACTATCTCATTGTTGATATCCACAACACATAAGTTTATGTTCAATAAATGCCATATTCATTTGTGTGATTGTACTTGATAAAATGTGTTTTCACATGCTCAATCTTTGTTGATTCAAGAACAAAAATATTTTTGAGTGTTTTAGGTGTTTTTGGAAAGTATTTTGTTCTTCAAAAACTGAAAATTTCAAAAAACATTTTTGCCCTGTTTTGGCTACTCAGTCGCAGATAAGTCAAGTCGCATGCCACAGTCGCGAGCTCGTGGGTCAATTTTGGCGACTTGTTCACGAGTGGAAGGTCCAGTTACGAGGGGTACACAGAGATTTTCGCGGCTCAGCTCGCGGCTCCCTCGCGAGTAAGACTTCTAGTCGCGAAAAACACTTAGCAAAATTTTTCAAATTTTCGATTTGAAGTGTTTTGGCGGGTAATCTTGGCGACTCTCTGGCGACTTACCTCAGTCGCGAAAATCACGTGTTTTGCAAAATGAGCTCGTTTTCAACACTATTCTCAAAAAGGGGTCCTCATTTTCTTGTCTCGCACTCTGTGTCTGTTCACTTTCTGGTCTTACTTTCACTAATTCAACATCACTGTGGTAATCTTCAAATTTTTTCACCAATTTGTTACCATTCAATCAATCTTCAAGGAAAGGTATGGGTTTTGTCCTCTACTCTTTGTTTTTCTCAGTTATTGCCTTTTCATCATGGTTTTTGTGTTCTATTTGGTATTCATATATCTCTTACCCGTGGTTGGTTACTTAAGTGTCTACTGTTCTCATTTTTGTGTGGTTTTAATCTAATCCACTTTATATTATAGCAACATTTGGGTCATTTTTGTCCCTCATTGTTATTTTCTGGTCATTTCCATCTAGCTCTTAGCATTTTCTTCATTATCCCTAATTTGACACTAACCCACTGCTAAAAATGTCTGTTGGATTGTGTTCTTTCTTTTCCTCTATTACATGATACAGACTGGAAATGTCTCCATTCAAGAAAGCAGCTGTGAAAGGAGGTAGCTCCAAAGGAAAGGAACCTGTCATTGATGTCGATGACTACTCACCTCAAATAAAAGGGACTTGTTCTTCATCAAGAGGGTTCGATCCTAACAAGTTCAGATCCTATGCTGCCTTTCAGTCTCATGAGAATTATTTTTGAAATGCTACACCATTACTGGAAAGACCTGTTGACCAATCATCACTTCATGACACTGACATTCCGAAATGGTTTGCTCACAAGGATTGGAATTACCTTCTCTCTAATCTAGATGACGCTTATGAGAATTTGGTAAAGGAATTTTATGCCAACGCGATTGTGGAAGGAGAAGAACTTAAGTGCTGGGTTAGGAAAAAGAGTTTTTCAGTCTCTCCTGCATATTTGGTAAAGATCCTTCACATCAACTGACCAATGCTTCGACACTCACCGATTTATGATGATCTTTGTCCTGATGAGGAACTCCTTAAGGAGGGTCTTAGACAAGACTTGGAATTCTCATCCAATGGAAACTCCGTCAGTGTTTCCTCTCTTCCTTCAAAACTGAGAGTGCTTACAATTGTGATGTTTCACAATTTGTACCCCCTATCAAGCACTGGGTATATGAACCTCGGACGTGCCTTGTTTCTTCATGACCTAATCTCTGATGTAGAAATTGACATATCTTTCATGTTCTGCGCAAAACGGTTCTACGAACTGAGTCCCGAATATGTGTTCCTTTCTGCTGTCTCATTTCAAGGATCTTGAAGCTCAAAGGAATTTATCCAACGGCAGATGAATCTCCTTGCTCAAAACCGAGTCCAATCAATATCCGTACATTCAACGTAAGCATTGGTCATAGTTAGAAGAGAGCCAAACTGGAAACTTCCACATCTCATAGTGGTTCGCATTTCAGCACCCTCTCCCTTGACAAAAAACTTGATCACATTGTATCCTCTGTACACGAGTTGAATACCAAGATGTCCGGACTCACATCTACTCTACACCATCACAGCACTCGATGGGATATGAAGTTTACCTCACTCCAAACTCAATTGGATCAGATTCAGAGGAAGCTAGAAGAGAATATGTAGCTATTCCATGACAAAAAGGGGGAGATGATGTCATAAGGGATGAAAGGGGGAGTGATAGCTTGATCAGAGGGGGAGGATATTACCTAAGGGGGAGTGTTTCTGCAAGCAGTTTTAATACTTTACTTTAAGTTGTTTTTCAGTTTAAGTTGTTGTTCTGTGTATATTGTATTTGTACCCATGTTGCTTTTGTAAGCTTTTAGGGTTTATATTTTTTTTTCTTGTAGACTTTATGGTTTGTACCATGCTTTATGCAGCCTCTATGATTTTGTTAAATCAGTACTTCTATCCAAATGTCATGCATTTTCTGGTTAAGCACTGTCACTTTTGTGCCCTTGTAGGATTGTTCCTAGATGCACATACTTAGTGTATTATGCATTGGTTGAGTGTTGGGCATACAAGTAACTTGCATTGTTCTTGTTAGCTTGTATGTTCAAGTGTTCATTCCAAGTGTGAATGAGCATTGTGATCACTACCTTGTAGTGATTACTTGTTTGATCAAGCCATGGTTTGTTTCTTAACTTCATCCTTGCTTGATCACCTTATGCCTGTTTCATATGCATTTCATGTTTTTTGCATACAATGATCATGGTGTATTGTTGTGTTTCAGAAGTTTCATGTTCATATGATTCAAGTGCCTCACAGTTTCTAGAATTAGGTGTGAGTGAGTTTTGCTCAACTATTCCCAACTCACATGTTAAGTCTAGAGTCTGTTTTAGGGTTTTGTCACAGAATAGCCAAAGGGGGAGATTGTAAGGTTGAATTTAATCAACTATCTTATTGGCTTTATTCCGTGCCAAATTTGCTTGTATTTCAGCAATTAGTAACCCTATATTTGGGTGGGTTTGTTGTAAGGGTAGTGAGTGAGATAGAGTGTTGAATGCTCAAGAGTGTGCAAGAAAACAGAGTCTCGCGACTAGATCACGCAGGTGACTCGCGGTTGCAAGTCGCCAAAAGCAGCACACGTGCCAAGCATGCTAGAAAGCATGCCAGAAGTTGAAGCGTCATGCTAGCTGGAGCACTACAGGACAAAATAGGACAACTGGCCGTTCTGTTATCGTGCGGTTGGATCTCGCGACTCAATCAAGCCGCGAGGCCAAGCCGCGAGCCACCCCTGTTTTGAAAAACCTGACGTTTCACATTCTTTTCTCACCCCAGTATAAATAACCCTTATACCCACAAAAGAAAGAGAGCTTCCAGAGAGAATTTTGAGAGAGAAACCCTAGAGTAAAACAAGATTGATTCATCTACAATCTTTACATAAGAGTCTCTTCAAATTCCTCAACTCTCTTCCTCTCCATTGTTAAATCCTTGAGAGGCATTTTACAAAAACCTTTTCTCACTATATCCATTACTGTAAGAGGGTTATTTGGTGTTCTGGGAAGCAGTTAGGAAGGAACCAATTTACATTGGTTGATGCTATGGTCAAGCAGCGGAATCCGGGAAGCTAGAGAAGAAATAGATTCGGCACAACCTCGTTGGAGCAAGAAGCTTGGAAGGCTTAGGTGCACTGGGTAGATTAGGCTTGGAGGGTTTATTGCTGTCCATGTATCCCAACTACATTTTCTAGTGGATTACTTACCGCTTGGAGGGCGGCGGAGAGGTTTTATGCCGAGGGCTTCGGTTTCCTCTTCGATAACACATCACGTGTTGTCCTTGTGTTTGCATCTTCCTTCCCTTTTATCTTTGCCTTTTATTATCTGTTGTGGGTTGTGATTTTAAATTGGCTTAGATTGTTTACCAATTCTGTTTTATAGCTTTTGTTCATTTTCCACACACTAGTTGTTTGACATAAAACTTGAATTGGTTAATTTGTAAATTGGGGGTCTAAACATTCAAGGGTGTTTTTACACTATTTGAACTTTCAACCTTGTTGGACCATACCCTTTGGATGTAGGCATGTATGCTTTATCTTTCTTATACCTTGCTTGGGCCACGTTCCTTGAGTATGGCATTGTTTGATTTACATTTCCCATACCTTGCTAGGCATACCCTTGGAGCATTGGCAATGTCTGGTTTGGAATTAAAGTATTAACTAAAAGAAATTAATGTATTAACTATTAAACAATAAATCAATACAAGGCAGTGAAGGCAGACTACTCGCAAAGGACTAAAAAAGAAGAAGAGAAGAAGCAAAGAACACAAAAACACAGAAGAAGCAAAAAAAAAGGAGAAGCTACCAGTTGTGAGGAGGTGGGTTCCTTCAAGAAACCAACAACGTGTTAGTGACTGCTGCCACAGGATCATATCATTCAGCAAAAATCATTTAAAACGTAAAAAGGTATGTTCTTTTCAGTACCACCCGGAATTGATATATCAGCCGAAATTCAACGAAACAAGCCAAGCCGGAATGAACCAAAATTCAATCCGAGGTGGAACGAGGGGGTAATTCGTACTGGCTAAGTGACTAGAACAAAATTTTCTAGCCATTTTGGCCAGTGCAGAACGAAATTAATCACAACGTTCCCTACTTTGTGTGCTTGCATTGTGCATGATGTGTGTGTGTGTGTGTGTGTGTGTGTGTGTGTGTGTGTCTGTATATATATATGTGTGTTTTTTTGTTTGTGGGTAGTCATACACTTTTTATGATGGACTCCCATGGTTAGGAGAGCAGCCCTCTCGTGATCATGGGTGCTCTTAACCTTGTAGTGTGGGTATGAACACAAGGCGACTACTTTAGGTGCATATTCGTACTACATCGTGTGCATGATCATCATGGTGTGTTTGTCTTGATCCATGTCAGCTAGTGACATCAGTTTCCTTGTATATGCGACATGCATCAACATGCTTGATGCTTTGGTGAGCTTCAACTTGCCCTCGTACGAACATGCTAACGCATTTTGTATACTTAGGCAAGAAGCTTTGCTAGTGTGCCATAGCACACCAAACGCAAAACTCTACCGAATTTTTGCCATGTAAATGGGGCACTTTTGTTGCGGTATTCTTACAGTGAAAGCTTAGTGAGGATAGCGTTTTGTGTGCAATAACGCACTAGAGGTGAAATGCTGCTATATTTTCTCCACGAAAATAAGGTGAGATGTTGCTGATTTTCGTTGTGGATATTTGGCAATAATTACAAATGTGCTAGTGAAACATTGATAGAGATCACACCCTTCCAAAATCAAACCTCGAAGCCCAATTCTTTGAAGCCTCATGAGCTAATGCCAATAGCTTGTTTTAATTGCCAATGTCTGAAAATTAAGATTTTACAAAAACAAAGGATTGTCTCCGGACAAGCGTTGCAGGGTGCCTAACACCTTCCATACACGTAATCGGATTTTTAAACTCAAGAATCAAGATTTTTTACTTGTCCGTATTAGATTAGTAAAAACAACTTTTTCTTAGCCTAGGATTGGTAATAAAATCAAATAGAGTTAGGTGACCAATCATACCTTAGAAAAAATCCAATGATTGGTGGTGACTTCACTTACCTTTGTTAATTATAGGCTAAAATTGACTCAATTCAAGTCACACACTAGAGGTACCCTTTTCAACCTCATTTCACAGCACCTGAGCTCAAACTTTCATAAATAAGGGATTGAGTGTTACCACGATGGGTAGTCGGCCACTGTAGGGCATTAACACCATGGGTTTTTGGGGAACCCCAAAAGACTTGTCACGGGCACTTGCGCCTACATGAACATGGGTAGTTAGCATTAAAAGAGCTTCCCATAAATAACATGGGTAACAGCTCACCTGAGAGACAAGCAAAAGCGTAATGGACAGACCAATGTGCAAAAGGACATTAAATCCTACAATGCCCCAACATTTTTTCCCAACGGATACAAGTCCATTAAGGTCAGCATTTATCCCCATAATGAGGGACAAAGGCCTATAAAAAGGCACAAACAACCAGAGCTAAGGTACGCAATTGTTTTGCAACATACGCACTACAATTCTCTAGCCAAATAGCAATTCCTCTGTACAGTTAAGCTCTAATCTTATTGACTAGCTCGTTGAAGGTCCTTTGGCACACACCACACCGTATGCTTTGAGAACCTTATCCTTTTTTGTAGGATCTCATGGCTGCTGTGTTAATGTCGTCCATCCATATAGATAAGGAGTTCGACTGAGGATTTTTTGCATCATTAGTAACAATGAATTTTGAAACTAGAAAACTAAAGTGAAGGTTCAAATAAACGTCCTATAACCTTTTATAATATATATATATTTGTATTTTTCTATTTCAAATCTTGCACAACTTATTAGAAAAAGAGTGATATCATCTTTATTCTCCTTTGACTCATAGATATCCTTGAAAATTCCCAATTTCCTTAGTCTTTCACTAGAATCCATCTAGTGATGATCTTGAAGATGAACTTTCATAAATAAGGGATGCTAGTGAAGAAGGTGGAGTGGAAGCTCATCTAGAACTTTATTCATCTGCTTATCTTCATTAAATAAATGGGAAAAAAAATGATATTTTTCTTCTTTTTGGGTGCTCCAATTCCATATGCATTCTTCATCAAATTCCACATCCCAATTGATTTATGGTACTTGAATTTCACAACTTAAAACCCTTAGAGCTTGGATCATACCTATAAACACATACTTCTCACTATGGTTATCTAGCTTGGACCTTTCTTGATCCGGTACATGCATATATACAATGCTCCCAAACAAACATAAGTGAGAAATCGCGGGGTTCTTCCCCATATAATCCTTATGTGAGACTAAAATTAGTCAAATAGACTGCATGAGCAGGTTCATCCCAAACTTCTTTGGACATTCTCATGCTCTTTAACATTCTTTTGGTCATGTTACCACTTACCACTATCTACCATACATGTTGGGATTTGAGAAACACCTTCCTTTAGATATTCCAATTATAAACAAATATAAAAAATTGGTAACCCATGAAAATTAAAAATGTTGCCATCTAATTGGAAAAATGTTGTTCTCACCACGAATCTACTAGCTTTGATACCATGTTTTTGAAGTTGGTGGGTCTTTACATAATCACATTCCCAAACACTAATACACCACATATAATGGAAGAGATACACACTCTCAGAGCACACCAAGGTAGAATGAATGGGGAAGAGGATGAGAACTCTTTGTTTGGAACGGAGGAAAGCATGCGTATATATACTATACCATACAAATTATACAATCTTAACTTCCACTATATTAAATCACATAATTTCAAATTTTAACTACTCCATAGAATAACTTTTTTATATATTAATGAATCAGAGAGTCTTATATGACATATGGCTTGTAGGTACATTTGGTGTGACATGGAAAGGAGAAGAAAATAATTGCCCTCTTATTATATTTCCCTCTTTCTTCTTTATTTTGAAACAATGATCACGGACAATTAGGGTTTCTACCCGGACCACCAAAATAAAAGAAGCCTCCATAATCTATGATATTATAGCAATTGGGTTTCGTCATCAATATCACAGGGTTCCGGGGAGCCCTTTCAATTTGTTTACCATCAATGACATTGAGATTTTTGAAGAAACTAGCCTTGCCGGCCCCTTCTTCTGCGAAATGGCCACTACCCATTTGTGTTGTGGTGTGCTGCCCTCCTGAATTATAATTTAGGATCTCTCCTCCCCATCTAACTTGTGAAGCACTATCAGACAGGATCGAGAATATGGAAGATGGCCAATATCCAAATTTTCTGTGGTTAATATTCATCCACCAGTCTCCCCTTCCATAAATGTCCTACCTCATTGCACATGTCATGCAAATCAGTTTGTAATATTTTGAATGATAAATAAAGGTATAAAGACTAATGAAAGAGAAAACAAATGAATCTTTTTGTGTAGAACAACAGCTTAAATTCACCGTCTTAAAATATAAATTAGGTAAAAAGAAATTTCGCACAAAAAAAAAAAAAAAAACCTTTAAATTTAAAAAGTTGTATATAAAAATACATAAACCGGGAAAAATTTTTTTAAGACATACACTATTTTAACTAAAATTAGAAGAATTTCAAACATATCAATAACATTTGTTACTGTAAATTTTTCTTAAGGAAAAAAAAGTACATTTAATAAAGTAATTAAATTGAAATGTTGTACTATACCTTCCAAACGTAGAACTTGAGTGCATATTGGTTACCACCATACTTGGAATAAGGGGTGACAGTTGCACCCATCGCAATCTCTTTGTCAACTTGAACAAAGCCAGGGCAAAATAGATTATAGCAACCTGTGTTCTGATATGCATCATCCTGTAGCCATGATTAAAAAAAAGACGCTTTCAAAAAAGAAATGGTATATGTAAACATGGCTAGTGCTGGCATGGAAGTCAAATATTAAAACACGTACAGTCCAATATATGAAGAGTCTAGTGTTTTTATCGTGATATAGACCTTCGCAAACCTGGTTTTCCACACAAAATAATTTTGTAAGAAAATGAAAAATTATTAGTAATTAATTATTTAGCATGCGCCTAAAAGAAAAGAGGATGATGAAATTATATATACCATCGCGCCGGCTTCAATGGTATCAAGATCTTGACCATATTCACCTTTTGCCAACCAGAATTGAGAGTTGCTAAATGCATCTTCCATGGTATAGGGGTTCCACAGGTTCATGTCTGCCGTCAATCCATAATACTTATCTCCAGTCTCACTTAACGTTGCATACTAGAAACTCAACAAGAAAAATAAAGGTTATGAATGTTGACTTGTGTCCTTCATTATAGTAGATACCATTGAGCTCAAACCTATTAATAATATTAGTTAAAAATTAAGTTGTACCTCATGGATTTGTGGATCGTTATTACTAGTATGAGCGTTGGTATGGTATTTTTTCCTTCCAAAATTTTCTACAGAGCCTGCCCTTAATAAATCTTCTTCTTTAGTTCTTCTTATGGGAATAGTTCCTTCTGGGCACCTTCCATTCAAGTGCCATGGCTGAGTAAATTCAGGCTCGAAGTTTGAAGAGACGTCATTGATTTCATCAAATGAAAACCCTTCTGGGTAAGAACTTGGTCTCATCTATTGCATTTGGCATAGATACCAATGCAAACCCGGTCCATATCATACGTACAATAAGTATCAAATTATTTGTGATACCAAATGAAATTTAGTTAATTAAACTAGTTACCTGAATTGTGTGATTTTTTAACAAAGGATGATCAAAAGCTGGCTGCTTGTTGATATCTACGCAGTCGATTATATCTCCATCCGGGCTCTGTATCAGATACATTTTCTCATCACACACACATTGATATTAGTCTGAATTCTTCTTAGTGTTGTAATAAAATTACATTGCTATTGTACATGGGAGTCATGTAGACACCATAATCCACAAACATGAATGACTCTTCTAAGACTAAAGCAAAAAATACTATATAGAACACAAACATGTTAAATGAAGTGATTAATAACCTTGATGGATTTAAGAGCGGGCTTGTTAAGGCGCTTTAATTGCTGCTGAACCTCCAGTTTTTGTTTTTTACCAAATATGGTGTTAGTGTTTCTATTTCCAGCTGATGACATTGGTATGAGAAAGATCAAGTAAAAGGTCATCTTTACTGCCCTCGACCACCTCCTCCCGTTTCCGCAAGGCAGAGCCATGGGTGACTAGCTAATATTAGAATCAAAATTGCGGTGTACAGAGATGTAAAAGCTAGCTTTGATCGTCCCCTTTGCAATACTTAAACGTGAGATGTAATAGCTATCTTTGGTTGTCCCCTTTGCAATACTTAAACATGCATTTGTTCATCTTCTTTGAACTGTTTCACATCCTATTTATCAATATATATACACATAAAAACTTTTATAATAAGGATCACCCTGTTTTGAGTACAAACATCCTATTTAATTTCCTATTGACAACTACGATTCTTTTGTTTCTTTGTCTTTTTATAGGATTGGTCAAAATTTAAGGGAAATAATTCACCCTCTTTGAACAGTTCCACAAGCTTAAAATTTTGGAAGTTTCTTGTTTTAAGTTAAAATTAGAGAATTTGAGATAAATAAGAAATTTTGTAATAATTTAATTTTAGGATTGTTTCTCAACAATTTTGGAGGTATAAAACTTATGGGCTAATTTTGAGGTAGAAACTGTGAGAGAATCTCTTTTTTATTTTTTTCAATTTGAAGGAGGAGAGATAAGAATGTTTGTTTGTTTTGATGGAAAACCTTGTGTGAAAATAGTTTTCCATGTTTTTCAATGGTTACTAGCATAAGAAAAATAAGTCAAAAGAAAGATTTTTTGTCAATATAAAAAGTATGCCTCATTTTTAGAGATTATTTTCCACTATTTTATTTTGGTGGAAAACAACTTTAATTTCATGGCAAGTTCAATAAGGGAAATTCGGAGATCGTTTTCAAAAACATTTAAGGTTACAACCAAACATAGGAAAATTAGATAGTTTTATAGAAAATACTTTTTGAAAAATGTCTTATTTTCTAGAAAAAATTAACAACAAAACAAACAGGCTAGCAGTAGTGGGAAGTGAGAATAGATGAGGTTTAAATTTTGTAAAATAATTCCATTTTACCTCATCTAGTTAATACACCATTCAATTCACATACATCAGAATGTAGAAGTTTAAGCATAATAGAATTTCAATTTGACTTAGAAAAATGTTTCTTTGTCATCTTTGCTTGAATACAAATCTCACATTTCTTTTCATCATCATGCTTATATGAAATCATACCATGCTTTGACAAAAATTTCAAGTATTTGAAATTTAAATGTCCTAATCTAGCATGTCACAAATACGAAGAATCAACAATATAAGCACATCTAGAAACTTCTTTATTAATAATACTTAGTTTGTACATGTCATCAATAGCATATCCCTTTCCTAAAAATATCCCATTCTTGGACAAGATTAACTTGTTCAATTCAAGTACAGCTTTTACACCACTCTTACATAACAAACTGGCAAATACAAGACTCTTCTTGATATCAGGGACATAAAAAACATTGGTTAAGATCAGCATCTTGTCGGAACTCATTTTCACTTCAATGATGCCCTTTCCAAGAACCTTTGCTTTATTATGGTTGCCCATCAGCACTTGTTGTTCTATGGAAGACTCATCATAAGTCTTGAATTGCTCCTTGTTGTTGCACACATACACCGTTGCACCCGAATTGAACCACCAATCAAAAGGATTTGTAATCACAGTCATATGAACTTCAGTGATCATATCAATATGTATGCCACTTATCATAGCAACAATGTCCTAAATGGCATTTGTTTCATTGGCTTTGCCTTCTTCATTCTTTTTCTTATTCTTTAAGAGCTTACATTTGCAAATGTAATGACCTTTCTTTCCACAATGGAAACAAGTCCGATTCTTCTTGTCCTTGCTGGGATTCTTGGAGTTGTTCTTCTTGAAACAACTCCCACTCTTGTTCACCTTTAAGTGCTTATCGGTCTTACTCAAACTCCCACTTTGAACATTGCTCACATTGTTCACATTCACTTTAGAATCGGTGTTAGTCCTATCTCTAACCCAACTTTCCTCTTCAATTTGGAGATGATGTTCGAATTGTTCTAAAGTGAGATCTTCTGACATATGCAAAAGCTTCTTCCTAAAATTATTCCAACTTGGTGGGAGTTTTGCAATGATTGCTCCTACTTGGAATGATTCAGAAATATTGATTGACAAATCATGAAGTTTATTGACCAATATCTATAACTCATGCACATGATCCAAAACTGAAATATTATCAAGCATTTTATAATCAAAGTACTTTTGAAAAATAAACTTGTTCATACCTACTTTCTCAGTTTTGTACTTTTCCTCCAAAGTATTCCTAATCTCCTTCGGTGAATTCATTGATGTGTAGAGATCATAAAGACAATCCGAAAGAGTATTAAGAATGTGCCCTCTGCAAATCAGTTTGTCTTCCACCTGTTTCTTTCTTTGTGCCTTTATCTCATCAATGTCTTCATCAGTTGTAGTAGGGAAAGGCATCAAATTTGAGTCCAAGACATAAAAAAGTTTTAGTGCAGTAAGTAAGAATTTCATCTTGTCTTTCCATCAAGAGAAATTGGTTCCATCAAAGTGATCCAATTTCACCAACTCATGATTCAACATCTTCAGTGCTGAAACATCATTTGTTCCTTCCATCATATTAAATATTGTCTAAGATTGTTGAGGATAATAGAGAAAGTAATAAAGGAATAACAAGGATAACACAAAGACAAACAGAAATAGATAACTAGGAGGCACAAAATTTGTTAGGTTCTAAAAACTTAGGATTTTATGTATTTAGAACTCTAATGTATATTGGTGGCAAACCATGATCAAAACAAGATGTTTAGTCGTGTTTAGACTTGCTCAAAGTTGGTTCATTTATGTAAAGTTGGAAAACGCTGATGCAGAAATTAATTATGCTTCTCGGCCTAGTTCGATCGATTGAAACTTTGGCTCAATCAATCGAAAATCAGGTCAGATGCGTTTTCTGCAGAATTCCAACTCAGCCCTAATTTGTTTTAAAATGTTAGAGTTTTTTAATTTGTCCCAGGTATATAAGGCAAACCCTAGCCACGTTTTAATGTTGCTCATATTGTTATTTATGTAAATCTCTTGTGAGATCTGTGAGGAGTTTTCCTTTACACAAGCTTAGGATTATCAAGAAAGAGATTTCTTCAAGAGCTTGATGATCATTCAATTGCTACCATAAGAACTTAAAGAAACACAAGCGGATGTGCTTGTACTTGTTGGAGAATCCAAGAAAGAAGGAGTCTGTGGTTTTGGAGCTTGCACGTGGTCGTGTCAGTAAGTTTTTATTGGTGGGTAGCAATAGGATGTTAGTGGTCTAAGTCCTGTTAAACAACTTCGATTCTTTCATAGTGGATTCAGGTTTACCTTGAGGATAGCTAGGTTAAATCCTCCCTAGGTTTTTACCGGTTTGGTTTCCTGGGTGATTATATCATTGTCTTATTTATCTTTCCATTGCTTTGCATGATATGATTGTTTTGATTGTAATAACCTAGATTTGTTAATTTGGACTAAGTAACAACTTGGCTAATTACCTAGGTTAATCCAATTGTGTTTTTAAGGGGTCTAAAAACTATTAAGTGGTATCAGAGCAGGTTGCTCTCTTGTTGTTGATCTTTTGATCACTAAGCTGATCCTTGATCCCTAAGCTGATCCTTGATCCCTATTGTCATGGAACACGGACATTCTCTTGTTATTCCTCCTCACTTTGATGGGAATAACTATGCTTATTGGAAAGTAAGGATGAAAGCATTCTTAAAATCAATTGATGAGAGAATCTGGAACTCCGTTGAATAAGGATGGGAGAAGCCCACTACTTCTGTTAGTGAGTGGCAAACTCCTCAAAAAGAAGCAGCCGCGTTCAATAACAAAGCTATGAATGCTATCTTTAACGTTGTTTCTATGGAGGAATTTAAGAGAATCTTAAATGTTGAGGTTGCTCATACTGCTTAGAATATCCTCCAGACTGTGTATGAAGGTACAAAGGCTGTCAAAATCAACAAATTGCAGTAGTTAACTTCTAAATTTGAAAGCATTAGGATGTTTGATGATGAATCTTTTGATGAATTCTATGCTAAACTTAATGATATTGTTAATTCCGCATATAACTTGGGTGAAATCTATGATCAACCTAAAATTATTAGGAAGATTCTTAGATCTATGACTAAAAATTTTAGACCCAAGGTGATTGCCATCATTGAAAGCAAGGATGTGGACTCCATCCCTGTTGATGAACTTGTAGGATCTCTTCCAATGCTTCCCAATAGCACCAAAAGCACTCTCAACACTTTGAATACGTGTGGGTAGTGTTTGGGTAAAAATCTCCTCTCAATAGGTATAACAATGGGAGAGGGAATGAGAAGAGACTACGAAAATTTCTCTCTAAGAATGGGTAGCTCTCTCTAATAGGTGGGTGTGTTGTAGAAAACTCTCTTAGGGTTTTTCTCTCTGAATAGCCACACCAACATATGTGGGTAATAGGGATATATATAGTGTGGGTACAGAAAATGTGTATCAGATAGGACAATCTGGCAAAACAGAATGTTTCGCGAGTGTCTTGCGGGAAGGCTTTACCCGCGAGTTACTTGCAAAACACAACTATCTCCATCTATCCTAACTCTTTGCATTCTAATCATGTGCAGGACAGATGCATCATTTCGTGGGATGCTTAGTCATGAGATACCCATGAAAACTCTTCAGTCTCCAATTTGCTTAATTCTTCACACACTCTCTCTCTCACACATAACCCTTACAATTAAATCCCACATAAAATACAGGGTACATAAGATTGAACATAATTACAATCAAATTTGGCATAGAATTAAAGCCAACAAAACACATAGTTGTAAATTACAACTTTACAATTGTTCCGATTAAATCCTCCCAAGTTTTTTACCTTGAAACTACATGGTTTCATTGGTTTTCTTAAGTCATCATATCGTTTGTCTTCTTTACTTTTCTGGTATTATTATATGATTGTTTGTTTTTTCCTAGATCTGAATAATAAACTTAAGTATCAACTTGGTTAATTAATTTGGTTAAACAATCTGAGTGTATAGGGATCTAAATAAACCAACAAATGATATCAGAGTAAATTCACTCTGATTGGATTAACGTCCTGATTGGATTAAGTGTCTTACTGCTTTTAGCTGTGAAAATTTGAACAAAGAAGACATTAATGCTTCGTTTGATTTTATTGATGCTATGAAACTCTCCGTAAGGAATTATCTAAATTTATGAAAATTGCTAAGAAATTCAAGGAAGAGTTAAAACTGGCTAAACTTAAAAAAGATGAATTGATTTTGAGATTGGATGAATCCTATAAAAAGAATGAATTTTTAATAAACTAATTTCCTCTCAAGATGAAAAGATGAAAAGTTTGGAACAAAAGTTAGCTGAGTCTGAAGCTAAACTGGAAAATTTTGTCTAATACCAAACTTCTTGTTGATAACAAATTTGTTTATGTTTCTGTTCCTCTTAAGCCTAAAGATGACAAAGTTTATATCCCCCCTTTCAAGAGGAATTATAAAGAAAATGCTTATTTTGCAAGGTTAGACAAAGGTAAAAGTTCTAATGTAGATGTTGAAGTTTCTAAACCTGTGCCTAAACCAACTAGTAAATTGCAAAAGATATATGTTTTGGTGTTGTAGGCTCTTGCTTAGGATGGTACCTAGGCCTAATGATGGCAAAGGATCTGGGGACTCCAAAGATGGATGTTCGATTGTTGGTTGGACTGGGATTGACTCACTGTGACCTTGTTAGGTCGTTTTATAAGCCAATTTGTGCATAAGACATGAATCTGACAATGCGAATATACATATACATATATACATATATATTATTGGTTGAATGAATAATCAAGGAACAGCAAATAAGGTACAAAATTGGTATAATGGCAGAGATCCTCTTAAATAGAGTGAGACTATTATTTGTAGGTTCCAGTTAGCCCAACTGGTAAACTCTCTGATGGTTCAATAAGAGATCTAGGGTTCAATCTCCACCTACACCAAAAACCAATGGTTGTCTTGATCCGATGATAAAGAGCATTTTTAGAAGAGGACGCCATAAGTTAAAACTCTAAATATATATATATATATATATATTGAGTATTTGAGTACATTGAGTCCTACTTTGCTAGAATGTATCACAAGGCTTAATAAAGTTCAAAAATCACAGACTTGGATAACTCTCCTTAGGCTTCCAAGACTTGTGAAATTTGAATCCCTTTGATTCCAAGTGTATCCTCAAATGTTTGCCCTAGGATCCCTTACAATGCCTCACTTTTCACTCTATCTTATATAAAAGCTTTTGGCTCTCTTTTTGGTGCTTTCTTTGTGTTTTGAATATTTGTTGTTGAATGCCCCCTCTTAGCTTGGGCCTTACCCCCTTTTATAGTGCTATTTGAAGATTCTTTCATATCAACAATCCATTCATTTTGTGCCCTGGGTACCAAAAACAATGTTCTGTCTGAAACATTGGTGGCTGGTCCTTTCTCCTTCCTTCTCTTACTTCACTTTCTTGGGGAGCAGATAGCTAAAAGCCCACTTGCTGACTTTCCTCTTACAAGAGATCCTTTCTGAGTAAGTCCAAATTCTTCTCTAAAGTCAAGACTTATCATTCTTTCTAAAGTCAAGACTTATCATTCTTTCTAAAGTCAAGACTTATCATTCTTTCCCCAAGGTCTTTAAAAGGACAGCTCAAAGCTCTATGGTTTTGATGTTGACTCCTCATAACTTGTTTCTTTCACTGAAATGGGGCAGATTCCTTCTTGCTAATGGTATAGCCTGAAAGGTTTCTGACCATCTTCCTTCTTGATTCACCTTTTATGCCTTGCACAAGGTTTTAGGTTCCTTCAATAGGTGTTGACCCCAAAATCACCATCTATCTCTATCACTCTCTTTTGGGTCATATGAAGCTGATTTTGATAGGACCTCTCTTGCCCTTCGTGTCCCTTTTTACATGAGCATGCCATATCCTAAGCTGTGCACGTCCTAGTTGGCACCTCCTAGATTTTCCCAAGGATCTGCTCTTTGAGACTGTCGGATCCTATGCAATCCGGGTCCAGATCCTACTCGTCCCTTCGGGCCTTCCTAGGTCTCATGACTTCCTTATATCCTTGTGCCAAGACTTCCTCATCCCTCATTTTTTGGGGCCCAAGACATACTTTTCTTCTCCTTATAGCTTAGGCTCTCCTCTTTCATTTTAAGGCTCAAGCCCTTTTCCTTTTCTCATTTTCGTAGGCTGGATCTTTCTTGCTTTTGTGGGTCTGGCTCCTCATTATATTTTGGACCTCAACTTGAGACTAAATCTATTTCTAGGATTACTGATGTTCCTAAATTTATTTATGTTTGTCACTTTTGTGGTGTTTGTGGTCCCATTCATCCTAACTATCATAAATTGAAATTTAAGCATTCTAAGTCAATCTACGATATGTGATGAAATATCTCCTACTACAAGTCCTTATAAATTGTTTCAATGCTTTTGAAAAATTTAAGTTTGTTGCCTTGTGAAAGGAAATTGCAGGATTTTAGTCTCTTGCAGAAGAAGTGTGTAATCCCTCAAATAAACTCTAATTTTCATGGATTTTCACCCACAAAGCCAATGACTTGTGATGTATGGGTGAGAAAAGATTTGCTAAGGTGAGTGTTGTTTACTTGTCCTTAATTTAATTATTTTAATTATTTATGGACATGTTTTCTTTCATTTTTTTTGGTTGTTTTATTTTCTTAGGTTGTTTTGATTATTAAAAAAATTCCAAAAACATTGAAAATTTTAAAAAAGAAAAAATTATTTTATTTTGTGTCTAGTTTTATTTTTTCTTGAGGATTACATGAATTATAATCTCTTTCTTGACTTAGAACATGCTTGATATTGTGGAGAAATATAGAAAGTATGTGTTGCATAATTGAGTGCATGAGCTATTTCTGATTTTGTATGAGTATATACTAGCTTGTACATGTACTCATGGGTTAATTAAGAAATTGATGTTTCTTATTTGTGTACCCTCTATAGCTTAGTTGAGTACTGTTTATGCATTACATGTTGTCATGCATTTCTTTTGCATTTTTTATTCATTTAGCATAATGTGTGCTTTTTTATTCTTGGTCATATTTTAAAAAACACCAAAATATATATATATATATATATTTTTTTTTTTTATTGCATGCCACTAAGTATGTAATTAAGGTTGGCCAATGAAATCTTACATTTCATGTTTGTGTACCTTGCTTAGCTTTTATGAGCTACTTTGTGCACTTTACTAGTTTTGTGTTATTTAGTGCTTAATTGTGTGTGTTGTTTGTAGTCTTTAAACAAATGATGTTGATTTTGATGTCATATATTTTGATTGTAAGGATAGAAAATCCTAGGAGAATGGCATAAATAACCATCTCACTACTGTAACTCGTTAATCGTGAACACCTGTGTGCAAATTATAAAAGCCATACTCAGTAAGATGTAACACTTGCACAGTAAGATAAAACAAGGTATTTGAAATACACACACACACACACACACACACCCACAATACGTAACAAGGTTATTTCTTTTCTTTCTCCTATATGCCCATGCATGATATCTTTAATTATGCTAAAAAAAAAAAAAAAAAAAAAACCAAAAAGAATCAAAAAGTTTTTAAATGATTGCAAACGTGTTTTCTAAGAGATGTGGGAGTTATAGGATGTAACTCTATAGGTGATAGTCACTTTCAAACCAATGTAATTGATAATGTAGAAAATTTGCTTGAATACTATCTACATATCATCTATTTTGTGTTTTGTATACTTATTGGTTGCACGCACTCAAAGCAAATCTATGCTAAACTCTGTACATGAGATTGCGTGTGTTGTCTAGTCTGGTCATCTTTAATTGCATAAAATTTGTTGTGCAAATACTGATAATTTTTAGACCCCTTAAAAACACAATCAGATTAACCTAGGTAATTAGCCAAGTTGTTACTTAGTCCAAATTCCAAATCTAGGTTGTCACAATCAAACAATCATATCATGCATAGCAGCGGAAAGATAAATAACACAGAGATATGATCACCCAGGAAACCAAACCGGTAAAAACCTGGGGAGGATTTAACCTAGCTATCCTCAAGGTAGACCTGAAACCACTATCTTGAAATAATCAAAGTTTATACAATAAGACTTACAAGCCCCCATGCTCAACTTCTTATTGCTATCCACCAATAGAACTTACTGAAACGACTACATGCAAGCTCCGAATTCACGAACTCCTTCTTTCTTGGATTCACCACCAGATACAAGCACACTTGCTTATGTTTCTTTAAACTTCAATGGCAGCAACTGAATTGATCATCAAGGTGTAGATAATATCTCCTCCTTGAAAACCCTAAGTTTGTGTAAAGGAAAGCTCCTCTAGATCTCACAAGAGATTTACACAAACAGCAATATGAGCAACACTAAAACGTGACTAGGATTTGCCTTTTATACTGAGGACAAATTAGAAAACCCTAAACGTTTTAAACAAACTAGGGCTGAGTTAGAATTTTGCAGAAAAATGCCTCTGACCCGATTTTCGATTGATCGAGCTTAAGCTTCAATCGATCGAACCAGGCCGAGAAGCATAAAAGCCTTCTGCATCAACTTATTCCAACTTTTCATGAATGAGACAACTTTCAGCAAGTCTAAACACGACTAAACATATTGTTTTGATCATGGTTTGCCAACAATACACATTAGAGTTCTAAATACATAAAAACCTAAGTCTTTAGAACCTAACAAACTCCCCCTTTGGCAATCCGTGACAAAACATAACTAGAAATTCAAAGTTTACAAAGAAAAGCCCTTTACAAAAACAAATGCTCATAAAACAAACTCAATCCTAACTACTATCCATCAGTTGCAAGTGTAGACAGTAACTCAATTGAATCAACCTGTATATTTCCTGAAACACTAAACATAATGCATAACCGCATGTGTGGAAAATACAAGAAAACAAAATAAATTCTTGATTTCAAACAACACATAATAAAGACATATATCAATGAAAAACTCATAAATATAAATCAATAAGCAGTTGAAAACAAGAAACATATAAAGCAATAAAAGTAACTCCCCCTAACAAGCATATCCCAACAAAAGTATGGCAAGAGCTAAAAAGGATAAAATACAATGTGAAGCACCTAGATATAGTCTAAACTCCACAAGCTCCAACCAAAAAAAACTACTCTCCCCCTGAAGACAAAACTCTACAAGAGCTTAAATCAAATATGTACTCCCCCTTTTGTGACGAAATGCCAAAGGGCAATCAAAAACCATCATCAAAAGGGAGGTGGCGGTGAAGATCGTCTAAACTGAGCCAACTCTGCTCGCAAAGCACAGATCTCATCGAGCACGTGCACCAAAATCTATCCATGAGCCGCCTGAACGGTCAAGACATGATCCAACATACGTCGAATGTCTGAATCATCCGAAGTAGTCAGGGGAGGAACATCAACATCAGCAACAGTAGCATCAGCACCTGTAGAAATGGGAGGAGGGGGAACAGCACCAGAAGGCGCACCTCTAGGACATGTAGAATCAACTCTCAAGTGAGCAGCCCTCTACCTAAGAAAGGTGGCACCTATGGGAGCAACAACATGAACAGGCTCACCAGAAGGGAAACCATCTAGACCAAGAAATAACAAAATCCTATGAATGAAAATAGGATGGATAAGCGCATGCCCTACGGCAGTACACCTATGAACCTCGTTCAAAGAACGAAGAAACAGATGTGGGAAACTGATAGATGCACCAGAAACAAAAACGTACAAAAACACACATCGCTCTAGAGGAATGGTGTGGAGATGAGAAATAGGCCACAAAGAATGACACACTATCCCAAAGAAAAGATAAGCAATCTCAATAAGCTCAGCAGACGTGATCCGAGGATCAGAACCCCACTGGATAGAAGACCCAGTGATGTATGACATGACATCATCTAAGGATGGAGACTCATTATAGGGATAGTCAAGCTCCCTAACAATCAGAACCCCAAGAGCTTCAACCACTACCCAAGGAGTAATGGTGAACTCAACACCTCGTATCCAACTCCTAACAAGAGTTTTGGAATCATAGACATGGCAAGAGAGATTCGAGAAGAACTCTCTAATCAGGGCAGTCGGGGGTGGATGATCTACCTCTAATAGGGACAACCAACCTCTAGACTCAAACTTAGCCCTAATGGCAGGATCAATCTCATCTAAAACCACAGAACGCTCAGCCTAAATCTTACGTTTACAGTTCAGTTTTTCAAAGGCCTCTCTGCTTTTGTCATTCCTAAACACCTCACTCCTAGAGGGAGACTCAGAGGAAGTGGAGGGGGTCCTATGGGCTCTAGTCTTCCTAGGCATGGTGCTAGGATAAGGACCAAGACACAAAACAAAAAACAAAAACAAAAAACCAAGGGCAGAGTGCAAGTTAGCACAAAAACAATATAGAACAAAAATCTATATGATGCATGAACAAGTTAAATGTAGTGATGCATGGCCTAATGCAGTGCAATTAAGTTCAAATTAAGTTCAAGTTCACAAATTTGGCTTGAGCATAGAGTTTCTAACAAAAACCCCAAAATTTTGAAAAACCACTTGATCAATTTGTAATAGATTGACGAATTGATCATTACATAAGATAGATGACATAAAATAATGATCAATTACATCACTACAACAAGCCAATTTCATCAATTGAACCAATTTGAACAAAAACCCCAAATCGGGTTCAATACAAGCCCTAGAATTTTCAATTTATCACAAAACCCCAAATTGATCAAATTAACCATCATATAACATGATTATAACAATATAGGAACAAAACCCAATGATCAATTTTAGAAAAAGAAGCTTGATTCAACAAAAATCCCAAATTTGAAAAGGTCCAAAAATCCCAACAAAATGCATGAGTTTATGCATGAAAACATGAAAATAAATGCAAAGGGAAGGGTAAAAAGTTCTTACCGGCCTTGGGAGAGGAAAACCTTGCAAAAAGAATGAACGAAAACTACAAAAATTTGAGATTGAGCCTTGATCGAGTCGTATGGAGAGAGAAAAAGTAAAGAACTTTTTGAAAAAGTGTTTGTCTCAACTGAAAATCAATTTCTAAAAAAACTTCCCATACGATTTTCGATTGATCGAAGTATTAGGTTCGATCGATTGAAACAAATAGAGGCTCACCTAAATTTTTAAAACCAATTTTGACTGATCGAAAAACGGACTCGATTAATCGAAACAGACAGAGACTCATAAATTTTTGAGAAAAAAAAAAAAAAAACACAGTTTTTGAAAAAGTTTTAGAAACATCCCAAAGCATTGAAATTGAGGAACAAAATACATGAGTATGTGATGATATGATTTTCAAAAACAAGAATTGAAGCTCAATTTTCCCAAATTTAAAATTTCTCACACTCTCCATAAATTTTCAAGCATTAAATTAGTTTTGCACAAAACTCAAAGTATTTGCAAACTTGGTTGGTTAGACCAAAGACACACACAATAACATCTACAATGTTTAGCAAAGAGTAACTTGTGTAGTGTGTGCCGCTAGCAAAAACTTGAGATACATGTGAGGTGATATGTGAATAGCAATCAATCACAAAGTCTACAAAATTCATCACATAGAATTTAAAAGAGACTATCACCTAAACAATTACATCATATAACTCCCACATCTCCTAGAACATAAGCTTGCAATTATGTAAGTTTCTTGAATTCTGCCTCATAATATACATATCAATTTTAATTTATTCAGAAACTTATTAAAAAGTCAGGATAATGCACACACCAATTTTAATTATGTGATTTGGCATCAAGCCTAATAGTACACACCAATTTTAAGCATTAAGCAATTAAACTGAGGCTACACCTTATGTTCTTTTTGTGCATGTGCTACACTTTCTTGAGCACAAAATCTTACGATATGCAATAAGGTGTTCATGATTGGCTAGTGAACAGTGGTGAGATGGTTATTTATACCTTTCTCTAAAAGTTCAAGTCCAACAGTCAAAGACATGTGACTTCAAGATCAAGACAAAGTGATCAAAACTATAAACATCTTTCCCACATAACATGCACTACAAAGCTTCAACTAGTAAAGTGCAATAAGTAAACTCATCAAGGCTAAACAAGGTACAAAAGACATGTTATGTGAAAATAAATTGACCAACCTTGTTCTCAAAAACCAAGAAAATAGTGCAAAACACAATTTGCTTCCTTTTTCTTCTCCCTTTTTTTTTTCTTTTTTTTTTTTTTTTTTTTTATTAAAAGAAACACCTAGAGTGAAATGCATGAATGCTATGCAATGAAGATCCTAGAAAAAAAAAAAAAAAAAAAAAAAAAAAAAAAAAAAAAAAAAAAAAAAAAAAAAAACAATGGTCACAAAGGGTAGAGCAATGAAGCACAAGGACCAAGAAGGCTAAGACAGATCAGGGACATAGAATCACACCAATTACTTAACGAAGTATCTCAAACTTACTTCTATCAAGAGGTTTGGTGAAGATGTCGGCATTCTGACGTTCAGTAAGAATATACTCAAGACACACAATCTTTTTTTCAACAAGATCCCCAATGAAGTGATACCTAATCTCTATGTGCTTAGTCTTAGAATGTTGAACAGGGTTCTTAGATATGTCAATAGCACTAGAGTTATCACAGTAAACAACCATGGTATCTTGGGATATCCCATAATCAGTTAAAACCTTTTTCATCCAAAGAAGTTGTGAGCAACAACTTCCAACAGGAATATATTTTGCCTCTGCAGAAAACAAGGACACAGAATTTTGCTTTTTACTCATCCAAGCAACAAGATTGGCTCCAACATAAAAACACCCACCAGTGGTGCTTTTTCTATCATCAGCATTACCATTCCAATCAGAATCAGAAAAAACAGCAAGAGACAGATTAGACTAGCTATAGCCAACAGATTAGACAGATTACCATTCAAGAAAGCACTTTTGACATCCATTTGATATAGCTTGAAGTTCAAGTGACTAGCTATAGCCAACAGTATCCTAATGGATTCCAATCTTGCTACTGGTGCAAAGGTCTCATCGAAGTCAATCCCTTCCACTTGTGCGTAACCTTGAGTAACAAGTCTTGATTTATTTTTTATAACAGTGCCATGTTCATCCGACTTATTCTTAAAGATCCATTTAGTTCCAATTACATTTACACCCTTTGGTTTAGGAACTAATTCCCACACATTATTCCGAACAAATTGATGAAGTTCTTCATGCATAGAGTTTACCCAATCAGTGTCTTGAAATGCCTCATCTACCTTTTTCGGTTTAAATTGAGACAGGTAGCATGAGTGTGTAATTACACTTAAGGCTTTTGATCTTAATCTCATGTTATCATTCAGACTTTCCAATATGTTTGAGGAGGGATGATTAAGCCTTACTCTAGAGGAAGGACCTTTAACTAGAGATATGGATGTACCTTTCTATTTTGATGAAGGACTAAACTCATGTTGAGCCTGTTAAGTCTCATGAACCGGAGTGGATGGTTTCGGACTTGATAGCACAGAAATTGCATCATTCAACACCATTAACTCTTCATAACTATGCTTCCCAACATAATCAACAAGAAGTGAGTCATTAACCTCCGTAGGCTTATCTTGAACCGGAGCAGTACTTTCTGAATGTGCTTCTGGACATACTTCATCATTGATCACAACATTTGACGATTCTATGACTATTTTGGTTCTCAGATTATACACTCTATATGCTCTACTAGTAGAGGAGTATCCTAGAAAATATCCCTTGTCACTCTTTGCATCAAATTTTCTAAGTTCTCTCTATCACATAGAATGTAACAATCACTACCAAATATCCTAAGATATTTAACAACTGGCTTCTTTCCTCTCCAGAGTTCATAAGGAGTCTTCTTGGAATCAGGTCTGAAATACACCCAGTTGATTGTATGGCAAGCAGTGTTAACTGCTTCTCCCCAGAAGGATTTTGGCAACTTTTTATTGTGTAGCATGACAAGTGCCATCTCTTGAACAACCCTATTTTTCCATTCAACTATTCCATTTTGTTAAGGTGTCTTGGGTGAAGAGAACTCTTGATGTATGCCTTGATCATTATAGAAAGTAGCCAACTTGGTATTCTCAAATTCTCTTCCATGGTCACTTCTGATCCTGGTTATCACGTATCTTTTTCAACCTGCAATTTCTTGCACAGATGTATCATCTTCTCAAGAGCCTCAGTTTTATCTTTTAAAAGCACAACCCAAGTATATCTACTAAAGTCATCCACTACCACTAGAATATATTTCTTTCCTCCTAAATTCTGAACTCAAGCAGGACCCATAATATCAATGTGCAGTAACTCCAGAGGTCTTGAAGTTTGAACACTTGCTACAGACGGATGTTTAGATTTTATCTATTTACCTATCTGACATGATCCACATATGCACTTATCTATCTTCTCAAAGTTAGGTAAACCAACAACTACATCACATTTGGAAATCTTTTCTAACTGCTTATGACTTGCATGCCCCAACCGTTGATGCCACAAATCAACTTGATCAATCTTTGCACTAAAGCACTTGTTGCTTATGCTTGGTGTCAATCCGTAACAGTTGTCCGCTGTCCTTACACCAACACACATAAAGTCACCTCTTCCATCAAGTATCTCACATTCATACTTAGTGAAGAGAACATTCAGTCTATTGTCGCAAATCTGACTGATGCTGAGTAAATTTGCCTTCAGTCTATCAACATACCAAACATCTTCAAAGACCGGTAACCCTAGAATATCCACAGTTCCAATGCCTCCGATCACAGATTTGCTTCCATCTCCAAAAGTGACTGTCCCAATCTTTCCTTTAAAGAGGGTCTTGAATAATCCTTTGTTTCTTGTCATATGCCTGGAACAACCACTATCCAAATACTAAAGACAAGAATCACATGCCTTTAAGGTGGTTAAGGCAGTATAACACAAATAATTATCATCACATATGATAAGACCAAGACGTCTAAGGAAAGATTTAACAAAAAAAACAAGCAACAAATACACAGAGTAAGCAAGTTGATAAATAAGCAAAAAGATTTTCCAAGAATCCATAACAACAGGGGTCAAGGATCAGCTCAATGATCAAAAGATCAATAACAAGAGAGCAACCCACTCTGATACCACTTGATAGTTTTTAGACCCCTTAAAAACACAATTGGATTAACCTAAATAATTAACCAAGTTGTTACTTAGTCCAAATTCCAAATCTAGGTTATCACAATCAAACAATCATGTCATGCATAGCAGCAGAAAGATAAATAACACAGAGATATGATCACCCAGGAAACCAAACCGGTAAAAACTTGGAGAGGATTTAACCTAGCTATCCTCAAGGTAAACCTGAATCCACTATCTTGAACGAATCGAAGTTCATACAATAAGACTTAGAAGAAAAGCCACTTTTAGTCCCTACATTTTCAGCCGATTCCCATTTTAGTCCCTACATTTTACTTTCACTGCTTTTAGTCCCTATTTTGAAAAAACGCTTCCCATTTTGGTCCCTGTTGTTACATTAGAAACGGAGAAAGCTGACGTGGCAAATGGCAGGAATAAAAAAATACTAAACTATTATCCAAGTGGCGTAGTAGTTACATCCCCACCCTTAGTAGTCACATGGCCCTCACATGACTGTCCCTAACCCAAATAAAACCCCAAATCACATGACCACACCTAAAATCCCTAACCCCCAAATTTCCTCAGCTCCTCGCTCACCAGTCACCACACAGATTGAAGTCCCTCACCAGTCACGAACTCAAAAACATCTTCAAATCAATTGCTCCTTGCTCACCACACAGCCCAAAAACGTCTTCAAATCAACTGTGCATTCATGGATTCAAGCTCGATGTCATCAAGTGGAAGCTTGAGGAAAAAGGGCCCAACCCGATGCTTCTGCTCTGAGAAACCTGTTTTGGTCGTTTCGTGGACACCTGACAACCCTGGAAGAAGGTTCTACGGGTGTCCAAATTATTGGGTAAGGTAGTTTCTCTCTTTGTAAAGTTTTTAAATTTCTATTTAGTTGCTGGGTTTCTAACTTTGGAAGCACTTTAGGTTCCAAGCTCGCAATCCCTTTTTAACTTTCGCTTTTCCTTCTTCATTTTCGTTCCAAGCTCGCAATCCCTTTAGTCTAAGTCTAACCCCTCTGTCTTTCATTTACAGCCCTTTTATTTCTCTTAGTTTTCATTACCGTCAATTTGATCTTAAACCAACAGAGCTTCATAATATTTGACAACCAATTTCTTTGCTAATTTGTAGAGAAAACCCAAGTTGGTTTTCTTGTCTTGGGAACCCAATATTTATTTTCTTAAAAAAAAAGTAAAAATAAAAACCTCAACTTGTTTCTTTTCTTTTCGCCTAAATTGGTTTTCTTGTATTTTGCTAATACAAGTGTAATACATTGTGCTAATACTATTTTAGTTTCTAGGTAAGGTAGTATTTTGCTAATTCTATTTGTTGTTGTTTTTCATGATTTTGGTTAAAGATATAATGGGTTTTATCTGGCTCTTGGGTGTCAGGTTGGACGCAAGTGTAAATTTTTTCAGTGGCGTGATGATGAAATCTATGAGCATGGCAAGGCGTTGATTCCGGAGTAGAGGCAACGGATTTTGACCCTTGAAGCTGCCATTGTAGGCTACAGGAAGAGGGAGAAGAGGCTGCTCATTTGCCTGGGGCTGTCTCTGGTGATAAGTGGGATGCTACTTTGTTTGATGCTTGTTTTGGTTGGCTAAATAGGTGGGGGTGGGGGGGTGGGGGGGAATGGGTCATTAGGTGGATAGGTATTAGCGGAAAAAGACCTGAATGCCTGAATTTTTTGTTGGTATTTGTGTTGGTATGTATTAGTGGGAAAATGCCTAAATTTTGGTGTAATTCTCTCTATAATCCGAGACTTTAGCAATGGAATATGGTCTTTTTAATTAATCTATGACTTGTGTACCAATTTATTGCATCTTGAATGGTTTGAATGGTTTAAATGTCCTGTTTTAGAAAACAATTTGAGCCTGTAGAAACATCATGTGTCTGCCAAGCAAGAAAATGGAGCTGACTGCAGAAACATCAGTTTTTAAAACTTATGAAGTAAATTTTGTAATATATTTAGCATCACTCAAATAAAAGGAGCTGACTGGCTGCAAAACTCAGTTTATTCCCCTTGATTCCCATTGCATTACATCATGCAATAAATTGGCAAATCAAAGCCTGATATTCAAAGCCAGCAGTAGCCTAATATTCAAAGCACATCTCAATATTACATGAAGATTCAGTACCAAAAATCTTTACAATTTTTCATTTGATTGAACTGCTAAACCAAATCCCCCTAAATCAATAAACATCTACCTAGCATAATTTACATTTATTCATCTACCTGCATAGTTTATATCTACCCAGCATAATCACCAAACCTGCATAATTTACATTTATTCATACATCATACATCATTACACATTTATTCATTCATCATATTTAACATTTGCCCAGCACATTTTTTCATACATCATTACACAGTAATTTACCAAACCTGTATAATTTACATTTATTCATACATCATTACACATTAATTCATACATTATTACACCATTACATATTCAACTGCATAACACCATGTAAAACTACCCAGCACATTAAGGAATCAACCTTTTTAACACATTACACATTAAACTGCCCAGCACATTACATATTAAACTGCATAATACCATGTAAAACTGCCCAGCAAATTTATTCATACATCATTGCACATTAATTTACCAAACCTGCCATTTACAAATTTAATATTTGCCCAGTACATTTTTTCATACATCATTATACAATAATTTACCAACCCCTGCCATTTACAAATTTAACATCTGCCCAACACATTTTTTCATACATCATTACACAGTAATTTACCAAACCTGCCAATTACAAATTTAACATCTGCCCAACACATTTTTTCATACATCATTACACAGTAATTTACCAAACCTGCCATTTACAAATTTAACATCATTAAATTTAACATCATTACATATTAAACTACCTAGCACATTCACCAAACTTGCATAATCACCAACTTGTAAATACTAATGACACTAATTAACACCAATGACATTTTTTGGTGTACCACAATAATTACAAAATATAGGACAAAGTCTACCAAGCACATTCATACAAAAAAAGGTCTTGGGTCAGCCATTATACAAGTCTACCAAAATGCCAATTGTTCTAGCAGTTACATTAACATATGAGGAGTGCTTTCAACATATAGCACAACAAAAAAAAAGGTCCTGCTTCAGCTTGCCATCTTCCAGCAGATGTCATTGCTGCCATATATCTTGTTGCATTCCCAGTTGCATTCAAGGTCTCAGTGGTGACTGCACTTCTCTTCCTTTGTCTTTTTGGTCTTGGATTGGACTGGTTATCAGTGGGGGGTGGAGGTGCACTTGTGGTCACATTATCATTAGAGCTTGGTTGTGCACTGCTTACAGCTGGGCTATTTGCATGACCATCCTTGGCTGCCTGCAAGCACAAGCACAAGCACAATAACAATTAATAGTTAGCCAACTGAAAAAAAAAAAAAAAAAAAAAAAAAAAAAAAACAATGAGGATAACTAAGTTAAAGCAGTATATTTACCCTCCTAGTGATCCTACTGGCTTGGGATGCACTCCCAAGAAAGGAGGAGTTCCCTCCTACTTCTCCCTTGCAACTCCTCTTGTTGTGTCCTAATTTCCCACATAACTTGCATTCTTTTGAAATGCCTAGACCTCTGTTTTTTCTGTGACTTCTAGGTTCATCAGGCTCCAATGCCCTCTTCTTCTTAGGCTTGTCAGGAGGTCTCCTTTTGATAGGGGGTTGCACAAGTGGCAGTCCACTAGCTTTCCACATATTCTGACCATTGATGGGCTCTATAATGGGCTCATAGCAATCAATGTAGGTAGTCCTTTTATAGCAAGCATTGACATACTTTTCAGCATCTTCTCTGCTGAAAAAGATACAGGAAATGGCATGGCAACATGGTATGCCAATTATGTCCCACTTCCTACAGTGCACTTCTTCTCTTCCAAGTCCACAATGAAACTCTCCAGCCCATTCTTCACTTCAAACTTGGTACGACCAGCCCAACATGCTAGCCACTTGCTGCATGCCAACTTCTCCTTGTACATTCTCTTCCTTATCTTAGGACACAACTCAGATTCCACCTTCATAATCATTTCTCTATTTGCTTGAAATCTAGTCATCAGATATAGCCTAATACACTCAAGCTGCAAGCACATAGAGAGAAAGGGAGAATTAATCATTCATGAATTACATAAGTCTATGGATCATAATGCACATTTATGCATACCATAGTAATTATAGGTTTGCTCCTGAACTTAACTATCACGCTGTTAAAGTTTTCACACATGTTGTTTAGGACTGTGTCACTCTGGCCATCACTTTTGAACATGTACCTAGCCCAGATAGTTGTTAAGTGAGACTGCAACCATTTGAATGCATCTTCATCCACCTCCTTTAGCTCATTCATTGCTCTCTCATATGCTTGCTGATAGGTAGCCTTGGCTGCTTTCCAAAAAATGTCTCTAATAAGGACACCAGGATGATTCTTCTTCAAATTATTGTATAAATGTCTGCCGCAAATCCTATGCTCGTACTGTGGCCAATTGTCAACAAAGGTGTTCACCAACCCCTGCAAAGCACAATAATTTAATTCAACAAGCAATGAAGTTACCATCAACTACAATTAATTCAGCAAGCAATAATTTAATTTAGCAAGCAATGAAGCTACCATCAACTACAATTAATTCAGCAAGCAATGAAGCTACCATCAATTACAATTAATTCAGCAAGCAATAAAGTTACCATCATACCTTCTGCTGATCAGATATGAACACCCAACTTTTGCCATCTCCTATGTCAGCAAGCAATAAGTTAAGAAACCAGGTCCAAGTGTCCTTCGTTTCAGCCTTGACTACTGCATATGCGAAGGGGAAGTATTCATCATTAGGATCTCTGCCCACAGCACATATCAGCTGACCACCTATCTTGGTCTTTAAATGGCATGCATCTAGACCAGTGATTGGCCTGCACCCTGCCAAGAAACCCTTCTTGCAACCTTCCAGGCAGATGTAGATTCTTTCAAAATATGCCAGCCCAGTTGCCAATCCATGCTCAGCTGCCAAATCACCATCATTATAAGTATGCACCTTCATCAATACTGTGCTCCCAGGATTGCACCTTCTCAACTCATCACAATACTCTCATAGTTGGTTGAACTGTGCAGTGTGGGCCCCATCAATAGCATCTTGAGCTTTCTCTCTAGCCCTACTTGCCTTGCCTACACTTATGTTAACCACATACTTCTCATGCATAGCATTCTGAATGTCCTTGAGCTTTATGTCAGGCTGTCTCCTAACCCTCTTCACTAACTTCTTCCCAATGCATGATGCTATGCACCTTAAATTTCTATAACTTCTATTGCATGTGTGTTCCATGTTCAGTGTTTTCAATCTAAAACTCTTCTCCCTTGGCACCTTTGCAAGGTAGGCAACAAACTTGCACCCTGGCTGGCATCGGGCTCTCACTCTCACCAAGTCATTTTTCACAAATTTTATACCCCACCCACCATGAACTGCATTATCAGTTATAGCATCTTTAAATTGTTTAGTTGAGATGAACAACATATCCTTCTCAAACCTAAGGTGCTCAGGTTTGGCTACTGGCCTAAAGATTGGGTATTTGCTCCTCCTAATAGAACTGTCAATCTCAGCAATAGGGATGTCATCATCACTTGAATCATCACCATCCTCATTACTTGATGATGATTTGTCAAGGCTAAGCAGCTCCTTACTCTCGTAGTCAGAATTCATGACACCACCACCCATTTGTCCTGGTTCAACCTCATCATCTTCAGCTTAATTGTCCCAACTATCAGTAATATCATCACCAATGTTCATTGTTTGCATTTCTGGCTCTTCTTCTAAGTCACTCCTTTCATCCTCACTACCCTCACTACTCTCCTCAACTTGGTCATCAACAACTAGTGCTTTGCCAACCCTCCTAGCACAAACCTGCTCAACATCTACCTCATGTGGCTCACCATGGTCAACATTAGTAAATTCGGCATTATCATGGCCTCCAAATTGTGAAAAATCAGGTCTGTACTCTTCATCACCATACTCACTGTCACTAACAAAAATCTCTAAGGCCTTAGCATCTACACCTTCTAGTTCACTACTAGGTAGTCTAGCAACTAAGGGCTCAAAATCCTCCACTGGTAACTCAAGTGGTTCATGCACTGGATGCTCCACAAAGATATGAATCTCCCCATATCCCTTCACCAAGTCAATCATGAACATAGCAGCATCATCATCAACCACCTGATGGAAATTTGACTGCTCTAGGTTCACACCAAGCATTTTAAACTATAGTTTATCCACTTCAGTGTAGCCAAACTCCCTACAGATACTCTCAATCTCAACTTTGGACCACTTATCTGGGTCACAATTATCCACTATATCAACTATCCCTCCCACATACACTTGTGGGTCCCACATGAAATGCCCACCATGGTGGACATGCAGAGTAAAAAGCTCATCCATCCTGCATGCAAGTCACGGGAAGAAAACGAAATGAAAACAGATATCCACTTTTTGAAATTAATAATACTTTGTTAGGCTAATAAATAAATAAAAAAGCATACAATACAAACAAAAGGAACACATGGACCCAGCCACTTCTTGAAAAGCAAGACACAATACAGACAAACAATGCAATTGCCAACACAAAGATTACAAGGTTTATCAAGGTCAATATAGTGGTCCCTGATAAACAATAGTGACACACAATACAAACAAACAATGCAATTACCAACAAAAATACAGTCAGTATTGTGGTCCCTGATAAAGAAAAGTAAAACAAACAGAGCTGCAAATACCAAAAGCAACACACAACAGCCAAACAATGCAAATCCCAAAAATATTCCACTATCACAGTCAGTGTTATGTCCAATACAAAAGCTATAAAGGGAGAGAGAATGAGAGTGAGACACAACGAGAGAGAAATAGAGATAGATTGAAATTCCAAAGCAATAACAAAACACAACATCACAAAATTTCCAAATTCTCAAAACCCAACAACTGAGATTCAAACCCAGAACGATTACCCAGCACTTAAAAATGGCATTTATAACACAGAGAGAGAGTGAGAAATAACGAGAGAGAGAGTGAGTTAGAGAGAAATACAACCTTCGCAATCTGCTTAGCACAAACACTTTGAAGCTATCTATGATTGTGCTTGCCGATTTGTGGGTTTTTGTGCTTGCCAATTTGTGGTTTTTTTGTGCAAATCTATGGTCATGTGCTGAGCAACGAGTAAGGTAAAAGATTAGGGATTCTGCAAGTCTGCCGTCATGTGTGGTCAGGTGTGGTCATGTGATTTGGGGTTTTATTTGGGTTAAGGACAGTCACATGAGGGCCACGTGACTACTAAGGGCGGGGATGTAACTGCTACGCCATTTGGATAATAGTTTAATAATAGTTTAGTATTTTTTTTATTCCTGTCGTTTGCCACATCAGCTTTCTCCATTTCTGATGTAACGGCAGGGGACCAAAATGGGGCGTTTTTTAGAATAGGGACTAAAAGCGGTAAAAATAAAATGTAGGGACTAAAATGGGAATCAGCTGAAAATGTAGGGACTAAAAGTGGCTTTTCGCCTAAGACTTACAAGCCCCCACGCTCGACTTCTTATTGCTACCCACCAGTAAAACTTACTGACACGACCGCGTGCAATTTCCGAATCCACGGACTCCTTCTTTCTTGGATTCACCACCAGATACAAGCACACCTGCTTGTGTTTCTTTAAACTTCAATGGCAGCAACTGAATTGATCATCAAGGTGTAGATAATATCTCCTCCTTGAAAACCCTAAGTTTGTGTTAAGGAAACCTCCTCTAGATCTAATAAGAGATTTACACAAATAGCAATATGAGCAACACTAAAACCTGGCTAGGGTTTTCCTTTTATACTTGGGACAAATTAGAAAACCCTAAACGTTTTAAACAAACTAGGGCTGAGTTGGAATTCTGCAGAAAAACGCCTCTAACCTGATTTTCGATTGATCGAGTCTAAGCTTCAATCGATCGAACCAGGCCGAGAAGCATAAAAGCCTTCTGCATCAACTTATTCCAACTTTACATAAATGAGACAACTTTGAGCAAGTCTAAACATGACTAAACATATTGTTTTGATAATAGTTTGCCAACAATACACATTAGAGTTCTAAATACATAAAAACCTAAGTCTTTAGAACCTAACAAATACAATTTTTTTTTGTTTTGGTTGGGAATTTGTCGAAAAATTTGTTTTAGAATTTTTAATTTTGTGATTTTAACTTCTTGATTGGTTTTAAAGTGAGGATTTGAGTGCCTTTTGTTTTTGAAACTTATTGGATATTGTTCATGTGCATTACATATCATAAAAACTGCTTTTAAGTTGTTTTGTTTTGCAAAAATTTCTAGATTTTTCAAGTTTAAAAACTTTTCACTATTCGGTCAATCAAACAATTCCCTTGGCCGATCAAAAAAGTCCAATTTTTAGGCTAAAACTCTCTACTTGATTCGATTGATGCTTGATTGATTTTTGACAAATCGAAACTGGAAAATTTCATTTTTTAGGTTCTTGACCAGTTAGTCTTGTCATGCATCATTTGTGATTGGATTCACATGCATTGCACATATAGATTAGGACATGCATTGCATTGTTTACTTTACTATCTTGCATTTGTACAGTCATATTTCTCATACATTGTTTTCACACACAACACTCATATACTTTGCTAAATTGGGTACTCAACTTGATTGGATTGCTATCATTCATTAATCATACATATATCACTTAAATTTCTAAGGTGAAAATTCCATAACTGATAATCAAATTCAAAGACCCTTCATGTCTGTGTAACGTTATCTATAAGTTGATTATATAAAAGGTCTTGGCCAATTGACTTTAGAAAATCCTCCCACTAATAATCTCAAAGTCTTAGGTTGCATTTGTTGCAGAGAGGTCGATAACATATATTCTTATACCTTCTGAAACCTTGCATCACATGAAGACATAAAGCTGAGGTCACATTTTTACAAATGAGGTGTCAATCCATCATTGGTCAAAATAAAATAAAATAAAAAAAGATTATACTGAGCCCCACCACAAATCAAAACAAGTAAGTGTTACGAAAATTTTGTGAGATTTTGTCATATCCATAAAATTTTTCGATTAAGTGTCCGTTTGAGACAAGCTGAAAATTTCAACTTATTTACAATTTCAGCTTATTTTTGCTATTATTCACAAGTTCCACTGTATTTTTTGATACTATTCATAAGTTCTACTATATTATTTAGTTAACTTTTACCTTTATCTACAATACTTTCAGCAAAAAGTTTTTAGTTTCAGTTAAATAAGCTATTTCCAAATGGATACTAAGCTGAAATAGGAAACCAATCACCTCTTCACCGATAAAAGGTATTCAATTTTCCAACCATAATGACTGAATTTAAATAATAAAGCAAAGATAGTGAAGCGAGAGAAATATATCTTATCAAGAATTAAGAGCATTAGTATTAACTTGTAAAAAAAAAATAAAAATTTGTCTATTTTAGTAAAAGAACAATTTTTTTTTTCATTTTATATATTCACTTTTCAAAACATCTCACATTAGAATATCTATTCAAATATAAGTTTTTTTTTTTTTTTTTTCTCTTTTTTCACACACAATAACCACCATCCACTTTCTTCCTTCAACTTCAAGATACTTCAAGATAGAATAAAAAAGTAAATGTAAAATGAATAGTGTTAGTGTTAGTATAAATTTATATTATTACTATAGCAACCATGTATATTTACACAATTTTGCATGACTTGATGTGGGTAAATTTTGGGCTTAGTTGGCCAAATTGTGGTCATTTTTCTATTATATAAGCACATGCAAGTGTTTCTAAGTTTCTTTAATCAAAGACAGGATCATGTGAAAATTGCAGCAATGGATCAAAGTAAATCTCATAATTATTCGATTATTTTTTTTATGTATTTGTGAAATTCATAATAGCTCTAAATCTTAGAATTGATGTAATTGTTGACGATTTGAGGCTAAAGTTACATGCTCCAAGCAATAATGCAAAGACAAAAAAATAATAATGAAAGACTTGAGTGAGAGAGAGCTGTGAGACTAAGTCAGGAAAATTGAGAAGAGAAAAAAAAGGTTAAAAGTCTAATAACTCAACTGATTAATACTTTTTAGTATTTTTGACAGAGATATATATATGGTTCAAATCTCCTACCTCAACTATCCAATTATAAGGTTCAAATTTCCTATCCCAACTATTAAATTATTAAATAAAGAAAGATATCTCAAGCAGTTGACACCTCTTTAACTCTACCCAACTATCCTTCTCAAAAAAAAAAAAAAAAAAAAAAAAAAAAAAAAAAAAAAAAAAACCTCTACCCAACTATCGAAGTATTAAAGAAAGAAAAATTTGAGAGTTGAGACTAACCCCGGGAATTTGCCACCGATGACCCTTTGTGCTACCACTCGAGCTTTACGTACTCTGAATTTGCGTATAGGACCCTTCACGTTTCCAAGCTCTTTCAACTCACTAGTCCTCTCTGTCATCCTCATTTCTGTCTTTAGTGATTTGGCTATAATTCACACAAACAAGCACTGATAATCACTAATTTCCTAAGGCCTTTATAGCTCTTGCACCAAAGTTCTTTTGAAGTCCCCACTAGATTGCTTTCTGGTCAATGAACTAATTAGTTCATTGCCTTATCGCAAATTCTGCACATATATTAGTCCCCACTAGAGTTTAATTAGTGCGGGGACTAATACTTTAACTTACGGAGGTCAAAGTATAAAAGAAAGAAAAAATACCATTTTAGAAATGAGAATTATTTAAAGAAGATTCAAAAATAAATTAATATATGGAAGATAAATCCAACGTATGTTCAAAATTAAAAAGAAAATATAAATAATAAGAAAAGACCCAATAATTGTTTCTCAATGAATTTCAACTTAATAATCTATGAAAATGTAACTCAACATTCTTTTAAATTCTAAATTATCGAGGATTGAATTTATGCTAAATTTCATAATAATTTCTCTAGACTTAAGTCTTACTATTCTCTAACATGAACAAATTATGTTCTCATGTCTTATGTAACACTTAAGATAGTATTCAGATGAACAAATTATATTCTCATATCTTATGTTCTCATATCTTAAGATAATCTAAGATACACTTAAGATACTCTTAAGTCTTACTATTCTCTTAAGAGACTCTTACATGAAGTCTAACACTTCAGATACTCTAACTCTTACTATTCTCTTATGAGACTCTTACATGAACAAATTATGTTCTCATATCTTATGTAACACTCAAGTTAATATATATATATATATATATATATATATATGAGAGAGAGAGAGAGAGATTTCATAGTATAATTTGTTTTTTTCCCTTTTAGGTACATTAGCATCTAACATACCATCATGATTAGCTTCTACTTAAAAAAAAAAAAAAAAAATCAAATAATTGAAATTAGTAATTAGCGAAGAAAAAAAAATGAGAAAGAAATGATATACTTTTCAATTATAAACATAATCATTGCTAAGCCCAATGAAAAAAAAATTATATTAATTCTTGTAGTTAATTCTAAAGACAACAAGGAGGAACAAGCTCACTTCTAGCTACTAGGGGTTTGTGGACGAGTTAACAATGTTTCTTAAGATGATTGATGTCTTTGATATGGTAACACCACCACTAGAAATTTTCTTTAAGGATTAAGTGTAACTTTGAAAGTTTAAGTTTTAATTTTAATTATATCTATACTATAACAATTTTCCTTTATACTATAAATATATATATATATATATCTGAGAAACTTCCTTGTCATTTTTGTTATTATAAGTTTACAACTTTTTTTTTTTTTTAAATTCTACGTACACAACATTTTCACAACAGTTTCACAATAACTCATAGGTGGTCAATTATTATTGGTTATAATTTGAATCTATCACTAAAATTACTTTTTTGTTCACCAATAACAACCTACTACGTATGATTTGTTGTGAAAATATTATGTCATAGCATTTTTTTTTTCTTTTTTTAACATCTACCACAGAAAATTGAGAACTATAAAAGAAAAGAAAAAAAATATACCATTTAAAAATGAAAATTATATAAAGAAGATTCTTAAATAAATTAATACATGGAAGATAAATCCAACCTATATTCAAAATTAAAAATAAAATATAAATAAAAAAAAGACCCAATAATTTTTTCTCAATGAATTTTGACTTAATAATCTATGAAAATGTAGCTTGACATTCTTTTAAATCCTAAAAATTATCTAGGAATGAATTTGTATTAAATTTCATGATAATTTATCTAGACTCTAATTAAGTGTCCATTTAGGAAAACCTTATTTAACTTTTTGCTGTAAATTTTTTGTTGAAAATATGCTAAAAGTATACTTGTATTTTGGAAAAAATTTTAAATGTAAAATTTTAAAAAGCTATACATTAAAAGTTAAAACTGATTCCAAGCAGGAGTTTTACTATTCTCTTATGTGAACAAATTATGTTCTCATATCTTATGTAACACTTAAGTTAATATATATATATATATATATATATATATATATGAAAAGAAAATGATGAACATGACTATGATAATGTGAGAAATATAATTTTGAGAAAATGAAAAAACCAAACAATTTGACATGAAAGTGCTTTGTTGAAACTACTTGATAGTATGTTGAGAGAGAGAGAGAGAGAGAGATCTTTCATAGAATAATTTGTTTTTGTCTTTTTAGTTACATTAGCATCTAAACATACCATCATGATTAGCCTCTCTACTTAAAAAAAAAAAATCAAATAATTGAAATTAATAATTAACGAAAAAAGAAGAAGAAATGATATACTTTTCAATTATAAAGTATAAGATTTTTGTAGTCAAGAAAACATAATCATTATTAAGCTCAATCAAAAATATATATATATATATATATATATTAAATTTTTTAGTTAATTTTAAAGACAACATGGAGGGACAAGCTCACTTCTAGATACTAGGGATTGTGGATGAGTTAACAATGCTTTTTAAGATGATTGATGTCTTTGATATGGTAACACCACCTGTTTATTAACTAGAATTTTTCTTTAAGGATTTAAGTGTAACTTTGAAAGTATGAGAATATTGTTTCATAGCATTTTTTTATTTTTTTTATTTTTACATCTACCATGGAAAATTGTACACGTCTTTTAGCAACAAGTCTACATCTCAACAGAATAAAATCTAACCGATGGATCAAATAAAAAAGAAAGAAAAAGGGCGCACAACACAAGGCAGCACGCTCAGCTCTAGTCAAAAGGAGCACTGGTAATTATATAACTCTTTCTTTTTTTTGGTAAACATTATAATAATATAATTATATATATTATTATTATATAACTCTTTCTAAACATAGGCTTTTGTTCCCCGTTAATGTTGCATTATGTTTAAGTATACCCACATTTGATTCTTAAAAAAAAATACTATGTATCCAATAGTTTTACAATAAATCTTATGTAATAAGTTGCTACTCACTGTTATTGGTGGGTAAATAACTAATTTAAGTGGTGGATTCAAATTAAAACTAATAATAATTAATCACACACATATATATACATATATATATATATATAACTTATTATAAAAATGTTATAAAAATATTATAAACATAATACTCTAAAAAAACAAAAAGCACCCTCACAATCCCTTACTTTCATTTACTTTTTTGAAGGCATTCCCTTACTTTCATGGGGATTAGGAAAAAAAAGAGAGAGAGAGAGAATAACAAGTGAACGTGTGTGAAGAAAGCATAGACAAATTATCATTTTGCGCAATACCAAAATTCCCTTTAAGCCATCACTTCATCTTCACTCTTTTTGAACATTTCACTTTTTTGATCTCCATCCCTCCCACCCATCCGGACCATTGATGGCTTCATCCTTATTTTTTATACTTGTGTGTGTGTGTTTTTTTTTCTTTTTTAAAGTAATGTTATATGTATAAATTATTTTATAATATTTTTACAAACTGTTGATATGTCAAATTCTTACTAGTTTTTATTTGCACCCACTACTAATATTACATTTTTACTTACCAATACTCACCAATCACCACATCAACAATTTGTAAAAAAGTTTGTAAAATAATTTATGATTTTAAGATTTTCCTTTTTTAAAAGGTACTTTTAGTACTTTTCTTTCTTTTCGTTTCCTTCAATGATGGAGCTAAGTGGCGTTTTAGAAGACTATAGTTTTCATAAATGTATATATATTTTTTATGCTTCCTTAAAAAAATGAATATTCTTTTGAAAAAATATTCTTATACTTTTGGGAGGAATGCTTAGAAATGAAATGAATGAGCATTTCCTCGTAGATACTTTATTCCTTCCTGTAAAACTTCCAAACAAGGGAAGAAATAGAATATTCTTTTTTTTTTTTTTTTTAAACATTCAATGCATTCTTTTCCTCCTCCAAAATGAATTTTAAATCATCGTAATTATCCTTTAAAAGTGCAAGGATGCAAGTAAGAAAACGCAAGCCCACAAAGGGCAATGTTTAATAGATTAAGAGGCCTAGCCTCCCCGAGTGGTTTTCTCCTTCCCTCTCTCTCTTGGCCTCTTCTCTAGAGCATGTATTAGGGTTCCCCCTCTCCTTGTACCTCTTACCTTTCTTGCTCCTTGCTTGGGCTGCATTCCTTGGGTATGACAATGTCTATTTTACATTTCTTGTACCTTATTAGGCCATACCCTAGGAACATTGGCAATGTTTTCTTACTTTTCTTGCTCTGTGTGATAGCATTGTGTGTGTGTATGCCTACATGTGTGTGGGTGATCGTGCACTTTGTATGTTGGACTCTCATGACTACGTGAGCAACCCTCTCTAGCCATAAGTGCTCTTGACCTTGCAACATGAGTATGTGCTCAAGGTAGTTGTTGTAGCTGCATATTCATATCATACTGTGTGCATAGTCAGCGTAGGTGACCATCCCGATCCATGTCACCAAGTGACATCAGTTTACCCATGTATGCAACATGTATCAACATGCTTAATACTTTGAAGGGCTCTGGCTTGTCCAAGCACAAGCATGTTGGCACGCGCTGTATACATAGGCATGAAATCCTGCCAATATGCCGTAGCGCACCAAACGCGAAACTCTACCAAATTTTCATTGTGAAAATGGGGCATCCCCATTTCCATATTCTCACGGCAAAACCTTGGTGAGGATAGCGTTTTGTGTGCTATTATGCACCTGAGCTAAAGCGCTATTGGATTTCCACCATGAAAATAAGGTAAAATGCTACTAGATTTTCACTGTGGAAATTTGGCAACGATCCCAAACACACTTGGGAAGCATTGATCGAGACCACACCCTTTCCGAATCCAAACCTCAAAGCCCAATTCATTTAAAGTCCTAAAAGCTAATGCCAATAGCTCGTTTTAAACTGCCAACGTTCTCAAATTATGATTTTACCAAAACAAAAGACTGCCTATAAACAGGCATTGTGGGGTACTTAACACATTCCCTACATGTAACCAGACTTCCAAACTCAAGAATCAAGATTTTTTACCCATCCACATTAGGTTAGGAAAAACACCATTTTTCTTAGCCTAGGATCAGTAATAAAATCAAATAGAGTCGGTTGACTAATCACACCTTAGAAAAAACCCAATGATTGGTGGAGACTTCACTTACCCTTGGTATTTTCCTTAAAATTGACTCATATTCCAGTCACACACCAGAGTACAACCTTCCTCCACGAGCTTCGAGCTCCTGAGCCTGTATGCTCCAGGTGAGTGCACAAGCGTCACCATGATGGGTGGTCGAACAGCTACGAGGTGTCGACAAGTACCTATTTGAGAAACCCACTTTGAATGGAAGATTTTCAAGATGGTTGATCCTATTAGTAGAATTTGATTTAAAGTATGTGGTCAGAAAAACAATCAAAGGAAGCGTGTAGAAGGAGATGATGGAAAAGAGGATTTTCTAGATGAGGATATATTTTGGACATCAAACTAGGGTATGGAAGATGTTCTTTGATGGAGCTGTGAATCAATATGGGAATGGGATAGGAGTACTTTTGATTACCCCTAATAGATCTCATGTGCCTTTGGCAGTCAATCGAACTTTGAGGCAACTAATGACATGGCAGAATATGAAGCTTGTATGGCCAGAATGGAAGATCTTTGGGAGTTAGGGGTAAAAGAGGCAGGGATATTTGGAAATTCGACCTTGGTTATAGCTCAAGCACAAAAATTATGGAAGATAAAGAAAGAACATATGAAGCCCTATCAACAATATGTAGAGGACTTGACCAAAACCTTTGATAAGATTGAATACACAATCATCCCTAGGGTTCAGAATCAGTTTATAGATGCCTTGGCTACCCTGGCCTCCATGGTTGAAATACTCGTAGAAGTATGGACATGACCCTTAAAGATTGAGCAGAGTTATGAGTTAGTACACCAAGGGAAAACCAAGTCTTCACTCTTGGCTATAGAAAAAGAAGGGAATCCTTGGTATTATGACATCGTGAAATTCATGGAACTAGGAGTGTATCCTGACGATGCAATAAGATAGAATGTTGTTCAATTAGGATGATGGCTATGCAATATATCCTATATGGAGGACAACTTTATAGGAGATCTTACAATGCATGGCATACACCTTCGTTGCTTGAAGAAAGAAAAAACCGAAAAAGTCAAGGAAGAAGTTCATCAAAGGAGTTGTGGTCATCACATGAATGGGAGAATATTAGCCAAAAAGATCCTAAGGATGGGGTACTATTAGAATATGATGGAGACTGATTGTGTAGACTTTGTGAAGAGTTGCCATGATTGCCAAACACATTCAAACTTGAATCATGTACCTCCCAATAAGCTATAGACTTTGTGAAGAGTTCCCATGATTGCATGACCTGTCCTTGGCCTTTCTTAGTTTGGAGCATAGATATGATTAAAAAGATAGCCCTAAGGCTTCGAATGGACATGAGTACATCCTAGTGGTGATTGACTACTTCACCAAGTGGGTAGAGGTAGCCTCCTACTCTACATTAAAAGCCAAACATATGGCTCAGTTCATAGAGAATAACATCATTTGCTGATATGGGGTACCACAAGAAATCGTCTCAAATAATGGCTCCCACTTTGTGGGAAAGGTTCGAAGGATCATGGAATTATACCATATTGAGCATCACAAGTCTTCACCATACCAACCACAAACTAATTGGGCCGTAGAAGCAACCAATAAGAACATTAAGAACATCCTAGCCAAGATGGTGGTAATGTACAAAGACTGGGTTGAGAAACTCCCATTTGCCTTATGAGGCTACAAAACTTCTATCCGTGCATCGACTGGGGCAACCCCTTAATCTTTGGTCTATGGAAGTGAGGCTATCCTTCCCATTAAGGTAGAGATACAATATTTGCAAGTGCTAGTAGAAACCAAGATCCTAGAGGAAGATTAGATGAAGGAAAGGTATGAGCAATTGGCTTTGATAGATGAGAAGAAAGCTAGGATACAATACCATGCACAAGAGTACCAAAAGAGGATTGCTAAAGCATTTAGCAAAAAGTGAAACCTAGAAACCTTAAAGAAGGGGACTTGGTTCTAAAAGTGCTTAGAGATGAAACTGTTGATCCAAGAGGGAAGATGAAGCCAAGGTGGTCTGGGCCTTTTATTATCAAGAAAATCATGTCAGGAGGTGCTATAAGAATTACAAATTTGGATGGAGAAGAAATGCTTCACCCAATCAACATGGATAGACTCCGAAGTTATAACATTTGAAAGAAATAAAAAAAGTCTGCTAGGATGAAATCTCAAAAGGGCAGCCTAGGCAAAAATTAAGACAAAAGTACCCCGCTAGATTGAAAACCCAAAAGGGTGGTCTAGGAAAAAGTTAGGGGAAAAGACTATGAGCATGGCGAAAATTCCTACAAGGACGTCATGGGAAAAAATTACATGGCATGAAAAAGATGAAAAAAAAAAAAAAAAAAAAAAGCAAAGATAATAAATGGATGACTCTCTTATTGCTTAAATTAAAAGATGATAAATTGTTTCCATAGGGGATTTGGAACATTCCAATCCTTTATTATATTCAAAAAAAGACATGAGAATCATAAAGTGCAAAAAAGTAAAATTTGGGGCATATCAAGGTAGTCAGTCAGCCTTCTTTCTTTTGTTGGACCTCTTGTAAGCTTTCTCATCTATGTAAACCCACTTCATGTTAGCCTTTAGCTATTTCTTGTATGCCAAAGTTGGATTAAAGAATTGAGGAAAGCGTATGCCTTTGGTCACCATCCTTTGCGACCAAGTTTCACCGATTTTGCCCAAGATCCTCTTAGTAAATGCCAAAGTATGGAAGGAACCATCATCACTAGGAGCTTCTTGACGGTCACCAAATTGCCTTGCAATGTGACATGTTGAGTAGTAAGAGCAACAGCGAAGCCCAACCAAATGAACACAGTTATCCTTGAAGTTGCAGTTAACCATGCCTAAAATAAGCTGCAGTGAACCACGCCTGAAATAAGCTACGGTTATCCTTCACATTTAAAGCATGAAAATTGGATCTGAAATAATGAGTGTGAGAGAAACATTATCCTATCTCTATTTTTTTTTTTTTTTTTAAGAACCACCTTATCTCTAACCTAATCATGGATGGCATCTACTAGAACTTTGTTCAATAAATGGTGTTTTTGTTCAATAGCCACAGCTAAGCGAGAAGCCAAAGATTCCCCCATAAGGGAATCGGAGGGATGGAGTAGACTTGAGTGGGCAAATATCAATTCACCTAATTCTTTTATGCAAAAGACAACCAAAATAAAATTATCTTGTCAAATAACAACATTGGAATAGATTTTAAAGTTTAAAGCAACATGGTTGTGGTGGCTTACATGTGAGACTTGAGAGTAGTAGGAGCATCAAAAGAGTTCCAATCTTGGTCATAGTCCACTCTTTTTGGTTTTTGAGCCCACCAAAGTCTATTAGACTATCACATAGTATTACTGCAAAAAGAGTAAATTTGCGACCTTCATCCATAGTGATATTCAGATATTTGGAGGGGAAAATGATAGTTTTCTTCATATTATTAGGAGTAATGGGCCTAAATTGAAAATTTTAGAGGCCATAATGGTGAAGAGGCAACTACAGAAAATAGAAAAAGTATCCTATGGGACATTCTCTCGTTGTCAACAACTATTTGGTGAGCCTTTCCAATCAAAATAGGATACATGTAACACCTGAAAGTCATAATACCCTCACAAATTTAAATAGCCCAGCCAGCTCCTTTTAAGTTTTATTTATCCCAAGTTTTTCAAAATTCAAATTTCATTCTCCTCTCTCTCTCTTCCAGTTCCAGCTAATGGTCTCTGTCTCTTCCAGTTCCAGCCAATGGAAGTTCACTAGATGGCGACAATCCGACGACCGCTCCACCCCAATGACGACACCGCAAAAAGAACCTATATCTTCTCCACTTATACTCTACCATTTCACAAATACCATGGTCTCTGGCGATTCCAACAAGTATTTTTCTCAGATTTGCTCACCTAAAGGTAATTTGATCCTGTCTCTTTTTCAATTCTCTTCATTTCGTGATATTGATTAAAGTATTGTTGAAAATTTTAAGATTTTTGATAATGGGTCTGAAACCCAAGTTGGGTGTGCAAGTGTCGATGACCAAGGACTGGCGGGTTGCTAGAGGCAACTCTTTCTTCTTCTTTTTTCTGAATTTTGTGAGTTTGGGTTGATGAATGCCGGAGGCAGTGACTAGTGGGCGTTTGATGTTATTTGGGTTACAATATTATGTCTGGCTTTTGCTACGTCATTAAATTTAAGGGAAACACAAAGTTGTTTTCTTACAAATTCATTCAAATTTCACACTTATAATAAAGAGGAAATGGAATAAGGTATAAAATTTGATTATGTATTCTCTTGCTTGAATTTTGCTTTTGGACCCCTTGTCACACTTGGTGAACATGATTTCTTCCTTGGTTTTGGACTGGGTTCTGGATTTTGTTAAACTGGATTATTATTATGAATTTTCCTTTGGTTTGTGGATTTTACTGGAGTGGTAGTTGCATTTGTTTGCCTATTACTACTAATATTGGTGGCTAGTTGTTGGTTTACAATTGGTGTTACTTTGGTGGTTTTTGTTGATTGAGTTGATGAAATGGTTGGTTTTTGACTTGGGGTAGCAGATCTCAGAGAGGCTTTTAGATTTGGACGTGGAGGATTTGGATTTGGTTTTCCATTGCTTGCCTTTGGTGCCTCTGAATTGCCACCTTCAAATTGATTAGTTATATACATATATATATCACCCTTTAGTCCTAAACTATAGACATAAATATCACCTTTAATTTCTTCCTTCAATTTTGGGTTGAACCGGTGTGCACTCTCTTAAGCTTAATAGAAAGAACTTAATCTTGGAATCATGGTTGAAGTTTAACATGATTTTTTTTGCTCTAAACTGACCTCACTAAAGTCTTTTCCTTTCCTAACCTTAAAAGTTTTGAATTTTTGGATTCTGAAAATTTCTCTATTTTGGTTGCTAAACTTTTGATGTTGTCTACTATTGTGTAGGATACTTGCAAGATCAGTATCTAGCTTCAAACATGGACCTGTATGTTGTGATAGCACTATTGGCAAAACTACAATTTTATGGACCAAGGCTAAAGCTCTAGTTGCTCAGAAGCTATCATTGTATAAAGTTAATTTGTTTAACATAGCTTGAAGACATTAAGAAGGAAATTGTTGGGAAAATTTTTCACTTTTAGATTTATTAGAGCAAATCTTTTGTAAATGATTTTTTTTTTTTTTTTTAATTTGAGTTAGTAAATGATTTGTTATTATAGCATAGAATGGTTATTCATGTATAGACTTGTGAAATGGCTTCTCATATGTAATACATCTTGCCGAATGGATTTTGTAATGAATAAATTTAACTGCTTTTGGGCAATATCACTTGAGATGTCTTTACTTTAAATGTTCTAACTTCTTATACTAGATTTCTATAATCTCCAATGAACTGTGGCCTCTGTCTTTAGCAATTTTCACCTCATTATACTTTAAAGAGGCATATGAATACAATTGACACTAATATATTTGTGTTAGGCTGTAAATTTGACCATATTAAAACGTTGAAAATGACAGTGAAGATAAAAACATGAATTGAAAAATGATCTTAAAGCTAGAATGTAGTTATAACTAAAATTCTTTTGTTCATATATCCTGTTTTGGTAGCCAATAAGTATTAGTATTCAAGGGAATGCTAAATAGATTTTTGAGAATGATTTGTTATAACCAGAACTTGTGAACTTTGATTGCTAAACCTTTAAGCTGTTTCAATAGTTCACAAGTCCATTACTGAATGTTCAAATAGTGTATAAAACACCTTGAACGTTTAGACCTCCAAATTACAAATTACCAATTCAAGCTTATTATCAAACAATGTATGTGCTAAATATAAACATAAGCTTAAAGCAAAATAGATAAAACAATCTAAACCAAATAAAATCACAACCACGGCAGAAATTAAAAGCAAAGATTAAGGGAAGAGAGATGCAAACACAAAGACAACACAGCGATGTGTTATCGAAGAGGAAACCGAAGTCCTCGGCGTGAAAACTCTCTGTTGCCCTTCAAGTGGTCAATAATCCACTAGATAATGAAGTTGGGATACATGAACAGTAGAAGACCCTCCAAGCTAATCTACCCAGTGTACCTAAGCCCTCCAAGCTTCTTACTCCAACAAGGTTACGCCGAACCTTTGTCTTCTCTAGCTTACCGGATTCCACTATAACCCATAGCATCAACCAATATCAATTAGTCCCTTCCTAACTACTTCCTAAGAATCAAAAAGCCTTCTCACATATATGGGTATGGTGAGAAAATGAGTTGGCTAAATGTACCTCTCAAGGATGTATCAATGGAGAGGGTGAGAGTAGAGGAATTTGGAGAATCAAAGGATGAAGATTGTAGATGAGTCAATCTTGTTTTTCTCCAGGGTTTTTCTCTCAAAATTCTCTCTAGAAGCTCTCTACAATATGTGAGTATAAGGGGTATTTATACTAGTGTATGTTTGAGGTCAGTTTTTCCCAAACAGAGTGGTCTGGCGACTTTGCCTCTCGACTGGACTGAGTCGCGAGTTCAAGTCATGAGCTAACTGCCAGACCAGCCTAGGACTTTTGTCTTATAGTGCAACAGCTGGCATGAGTCTTCAGCTCCTCTGCATGCTTCACACGTGTGCCTCTTTGGTGACTTGCTAGCCGCAAGCCAGTCGCAAGATCCAATTGTAAGGCCCTGCTAAGTTGTACATTTCTGAGCTTTTCTTCACACTCTCTCATACACTACTCTTACATAATTCCCACCTAAATACAGGGTTTCTAAATGCTGAATTACAAACAAATTTGGTACGGAATAAAGCCAACAAAATGGTTGATTAAATTCAACCTTACAATTACAAATAGTCAAATACTATTTGAAAAACTTCTACAATCAAATTACACATGAAAGAAAAGAAAGTGGCAAATAAAACATAAATGTAGTGAAAGAAATATTCATTCTCACATATATGATAAGTGTACAGTTAGCAATTATAAGTTGGAATAGTTTCTTAAGTCAACTACAAATATTATCCAAAAAGCTTTTACAAATTGTGCATAATGCTGTCTGAATAAAGTGGCTACAAGCTGTGCAAATAGCCATCCAAAAAGGGCTACAAGTTGTGCATAAAGCCATCCAAAAAGTTGTTTATCTTGAAAAAAAAAAAAAACTATCCAACATGCTTCACAAAAACTGTCCAAAAAGTTGTCATAAAAGCTATCCCAGTTTCTTCAAAGTCTTGTGTCATCCTTTGATGTGTTAGAGCTCCACATAAAAAAATATCATAATTAAAAAAATAATAATAAATAAAAGAATATAATGAACTTTAGTTATGGAAAGTACTTGATTCAATTGTGGCAAAAAGAAACTTTCTTGAAAGATTCTTGTAGCGCTAACCATAAGGTAATCACAACATATCTCAAGTGGAAAAAACAAGGTTGCAAATTCTCCTAGACAAAGAGGAATAGAAACAAAATTAAAATTAATTGATAAAACTAAGAAAACAATATTTGAATTAATAGAACTGAAATTACCATGCATCATAGAACTAGCTTGTGGAACTTGAGAAGTGGTTGCACCTTTAACTTTTTTTTTCTTTCCCTTTTCCAACGGGCCTTTTATTCTTTTGTTGGTTACCCCCTTTGCTCTCACATGTGGTGGATCAAGAATTGGTTTATCACCATCTAAGCAAATTTTTAAATCATCATCATTTGTAAGATCTTCTTGATGACTTTCTTTACCAACATTTTCTACCTTATTCATAGCCATAATCATCTATTCAGCCTCCCATGTCACTTCACTCAACTTCTTTTTGACAAATTTGGTCACTTAATTATAGGAAGCAACTTTATCTAAAAGATTATACCCCATATGACTTAACTCACTCATTCGCAACGCATGAGTAGATTTCTCATTTAATTGACATGAATTAGCACAAGTCAACCTCTTCTTTGCATCTCTTCTCTATCTACTTGACACATATTTGTCTAGTATCATGTTCACATTATTCACAATAAACACCCTTAAAGCATGGCAACATAACAAGCCCAAAGTCTCAAATAACTTGCAATCACAACAAATAGTCAAATTAGATCAGTTAAAATGCACAATATGTACCCTATTACTATCACCACCAACTAGTGAAAAAGTAAATTCATCATCATAATGGTTAGTTTCAACACAACTCAATCCTATACCTGAAGAGAACTCATCTTCAAACATTTTAAACAAAACAGGGGTATAAACATTAGCAGCATGCTTCAACATACCTCCATACCTGTTAACTTTTGCAGGTACATCATTCTTGCAACGGAAATCTTCATCACATTTGTGCCACTTTTTCCTCATAAAATTCAATGACTTGAATAAGCGGCAAGGAAGTTTTCATGATTTTATGAAAAACATTATTTGTGTTGTCACTTCGTTGGGTGGACTTCATCTATACTGAAAAGAAGTCTACACTAAAACTTGGACACCACTTTTCTCGAACATGGAATAACCTATTAAGCCAATCATTATTTTGTTGCTTATGCTTCTCAATCATCGCACTCCAAGTTGCCTCAAACTCCATTACACTCATATTTCCATATAAGCATTTATTGAAACTTTCATGGAAATCATGATTGCTATAAAGTCCAGCAAGTTTTTGTTGGCAGTTTAACTAATATGCCATAAACAAAGTCGATGTCGGGAGTTAGGGAAAACCTCCCTAATTGCATTTGCCATCGCTTGGTCTTGATCTATAAAAATGGATATTGGTTGTTTACCTCCCATTGTAGCCAAAAAATCTAAAACAACCAAATAAATGACTCAATAGTCTTATTTACTAGAAATGCACAACCAAATAAAATATTGTTCCAATGATGGTTAATCCCCACAAATGGTGCACAAATTAAGTTGTACTTATTAGTTCGATAAGTAGTATCAAAAATAACATCTCCAAAAGAGTCATAATCTAATTTTGACCTACCATCTCTCCAAAAGAAATTTGTCATTCTATTATCTTGATCTACTTGCATTGAATAGAAGAACATTGGATCTTCACTTTGCCTTTTTTCTGAAATGATTAATGATACTTTGCCCATCTCCAGCTGCAATTATTTCTTTTCTTACAGTCCACAAGAAGTTGTGACAATCTCACTTTAAGAACCCAAGATTATTTGCACCACCAACTTCCTTTGCTAAAATGGAGTATGACTTTGTAGCTTTTATACCCACCACAACCATATTGCTAAGTATAATCCCATGTCTACTATGCACCTTTCTACCTAATCGCAAATTACACCTTTCTTCAGGAGTTGCAAATTCATGAGTATGTATACCATTGAAATGTGACACAGTCCAAATATCATTCTTCACATCAAACCGAATCCTAGCACAACAACCTGCCCTTGTCTCTAAATGATTGTATTTTTTCACATCAAAAAGGTCTTCAAATTCTTTAAAACCTTGTTTAGAACACACAAATTCTCTTTACCTAACAACACTATTTATTGTTCGTCTAGCTGCTTTTCGAATGCTAAACCCCTTCTTTAAAACGTATCCATTATACAGGTTATATGCTTCTTCTTCGGAACTCACTTGCATTCCTACTTTGATTTCACCACTTTCAACAAAAGTTATATTCTCAATATTTTCTCCTTCATCATTGCCTCCATCTACATCAATGACATTCTCATTTTTTTCTCCATCATTGTTCTCAGCCACATCAATAACATTTCTTTGAAACTCCATTGCATTAGTATAACGCAAACAACAACAACAACAATAACAACAACAACAACAACAACAAAAAGCATTGCATTGAAACAATTAGAAAAGACAAGGGGGAGCTTTTAAAAAATTAAAAGAAAAAAAAAATCATATACTAATGCTCCTATATCTCAACCATAAACACACAGAGATAGTAAACACAAATATACTAATGCTCATATACTCTATTGATATCATAGATAGTAAACACACAACACACAGTAAATACTATAATGCCCTAACAAAAGGAAGGGGGCTGTATCTCAAACATAAACACACAATACACTTAACTAGGCATCATACCCATAATCAAAATATTATAATTTCCACCTAACTCAGATACTAACAGTGTATTTACTATATTTCCTCAAATACCTTTTTTTTTTTTATATGTAATATTTCATCAAAACTTACATTACAAATGAGAATGAATTGTTAAAAATTAGTAATTCATACCTATTGATCAAGAATCAAATCTTCCAATTAAAAACAAAGGTCCTGCATAGCAACGATATAGAGAAAAAAAAATCCAGTGAAATTTTTCAAAATGAATAAAAAATGGAATAGCCACTTAACAAACTTACTATTGGTTCAATAAGGCCCTAATTAGAAATGAAGGAACTAGGTTCCTTTTAGGAGGTCATTTGACGAACTGGAGAAAAAAAAATTAGTGCTACAAATAAAAGAAGTGGACGAACTTTGGCAAAGAAATGATACAACACAATAATAATAAAAAAACCAAAATGTGACTTCAAAATATCCTCCCCATATCTAATCACATTTTTTTTGGATGGATTTTGAAATAGAGGTGAGGTGGGTGGTTGAAACAGTCGGTCCACCGCTATTCAATCGTAAAAACCTCTACTTTGGTTGTAAGGTTGAATTTATTCTACCGTCTAATTGGCTTTATTCCGTGCCAAATTTGCTTGTAATTCAGCATTTAGTAACCCTGTATTTAGGTGGGTTTGATGTAAGGGTAGTGAGTGAGATAGAGTGAAGATTGCTCAAGAGTGTGCAAGAAAACAGAGACTCGCGGCTGAGACTTGCGGGTGACTCGCGGCTGCAAGCCGCCAGAAGCAGCACACGTGCCAAGCATGCTGGAAGATGAACAGTCATGCTAGCTGGAGCACTACAGGACAAAACAGGACAACTGGCCATACGGTTATCTCGCGACTGGATCTCGCGACTTGGTCAAGCCGCGAGGTCAAGCCGCAAGCCACCCCTGTTTTGTAAAAACCTGACGTTCACATTCCTCTCCACTCCAGTATAAATACCCCTTTTACCACGATTGAAAGAGAGCTTCCAGAGAGAATTTTGAGAGAGAAACCCTAAAGAAAAACAAGATTGTTTCACCCACAATCTATACCTTAAAGTCTCTACAAATTCCTCAACTCTCTTCCTCTCCATTGTCAAATCCTTGAGAGGCATTATACCAAACCAGGTTCTCACCATCATCATCATTGTGAGACTGCTGTTTGGATTTCTGGGAAGCAGTTAGGAAGGAACCAATCTTCATTGGTTGATGCTACGGTCTAGTAGCGGAATCCGGGAAGCTAGAAAAGAAAAAGGTTCGACGCAACCTCGTTGGAGCAAGAAGCTTGGAGGGCTTAGGTGCATTGGGTAGATTAGGCTTGGATGGTCTATTGTTGTCCTTGTATCCCAACTGTATTTTCTAGTGAATTATTTACCGCTTGGAGGGCGGGGGAGAGGTTTTACGCCGAGGGCTTCGGTTTCCTCTTCGATAACACATCGCGTGTTGTCTTTGTGTTTGCATCTTCCTTCCTCTCTATCTTTGCCTTTTTATTATTTGCTGTGGATTTTATTTTGCTATGGCTTAGATAGTATTTAACCAATTTCGTATTTCAGCATATGTTAAGTTTCCGCACACTAGTTGTTTGACATATTGCTTGAATTGGTTAAGTTGTAATTTGGGGGTCTAAACGTTCAAAGGTGTTTTGTACACGTTTTTGAACTTTCAATTGGTATCAGAGCGGGTACACTGCTATTGGTTTCATTACCATTGTGTGATCCTTGACTCCCTTTTTAGATGGATAGGTCTCAATCCCTAAATGCACCTCCGTATTTTGATGGTAGTAATTATGCTTTTTGGAAGGTTCGCATGAGAGCTTTTTTGTGTTCTATTGATGAATCTATTTGGGATGCTGTTGAGATTGGTTGGACCAAACCTGAGGCAGCCAAATCCACATGGGATAAGGCAGCACTTGCTGCATCTAATGCTAACAGTAAAGCACTAAATGCTATTTTCTGTGGTGTGTCTCCAGACGAATTTCACAGGATTTCTCATATTACCATTGCCAAAGAAGCATGGGAGATTTTGGAAACCACCTATGAAGGCACGAAGAAAGTGAAAGACACCAAGTTACAGATGCTGACCACTCGGTTTGAGGAGCTTAAAATGAGTGAGGATGAGTCTTTTGACTCTTTCTATGGGAAGTTAAATGAAGTGGTTGTCGGCAAGTTCAACTTGGGGGAGAAAACGGAGGACTCAAAGATTGTAAGGAAGATCCTTCGATCATTGCCGGAAAGTTTTCGTGCTAAAGTGACAGCAATTGAAGAGAGCAAGGACCTCGATGACATCAAAGTGCAGGAGCTGGTTGGTTCTCTGCAGACTTATGAGATGTCGCTGCCCAATCAATGGAAGAGTAAATCTCTTGCTCTAAAGACCATTAATGAGAAGGTGGAAGATCAAGACTCATCGAAGAAGATGTGGTTGACAAAGATGTTGCATACCTTGTCAAAAATTTCAGAAAGTTCTTGAAATTCAAAAATAATGGCAAATTTGATGATAAAAGAAAATTCCAAAGTTCTGGAAAGGAGAAGAGGGAATTCAAAAAGAAAGATGGAAAAGAATCCCAACCCACACAAGGTGTCACTTGTTTTGAATGTAACGGGCATGGACACTTTAAGAAGGAATGTCTGAATTATTTGAAATCGAAAGGTAAAGTGTATGCCACGACCTTGAGTGACTCGGATTCGTCTGACTCAGAATCTGAAGAGAGCTGTGATGGAGAGGGGAACTATTCGACTTTTATGACTATTGCTCATGTTGAGTCTTCAGATGAGTTGAATCTGCTTGTACGAGACCTTGGAGAACATAGTGATGATGAATCACTAGGAATTGTTGAAGAATCGAATGCTGAAGAAGATGGAAGCACAGCAAATCTTCAGGAGAATTATAACTCACTTTTGGAGAAGTCGGGGGAGTACACAAGGGTGGCCAAGGCTGCTGTGAGAAAAATGAAGAAGGCTGAGGAGGACTACAAAAGTCTTCTAATCCGATATAGGGAGGCCAAATGTGAGATAAAAACACTGAATGGTGAGTTGTCCAAAACTTACACAAAAGTAAGATTTCTTGAGAGTGAGGTTGTGCAAGCAAATGCTAAAGTAGAGAGGGTCACCACCAAGAAGCTAGATGATGTTATCTCATCTCAAAAGAGCTTTTCAGACAAATCTGGATTGGGATATACCGAAGGAGGTAGTTCATCTGGAAATGTCACTAAAGAGGTGAAGTTTGTAAAGGCCAAAGATCCAGTTGTAGCTAACCTTACTGGTGAGAAGCTCGAGGTGGAGGAGAAGAAGAATGTGGTGAACCAACGGATGTTAAATCCCCGTAATCAGTATGTAGGCAGGTCTGAATCTCGTTCCAAGTTGCGTCCACGACCACAAAGAGGTCCTAGAGGAACCTATGTGTGCCATTATTGCGGACTTCAAGGGCATACTCGACCAAATTGCCAAAAACTGAGAGCAAAGAACAGTGCAACTCCTCAAAGGTTAGGAGGACCCAGAAATGATAGGAGAGTTTGGGCAGGAGATCAATCTAAAGATCAAAATGGAGATCCCGGAATGATGAACGTGATGAAGATGATTGGTGCATTCACCAACTGCTTGGAAAGCTTCTCACGAAGGTTTGAAAGCCCTAACTCCCGTACCCAATCCTATAAGGAAATCACCCCAAACGCAAGTGACGTGTGGGTGAAAAGGGGTACTCATGCATAAGCATTACAACATGTCCATGCATTAATACTTCCTATGCTTTGTCACAATGTTTGTTTGTTTTGCTTGTTGTTTTGATGTTGGTTGTTTGCTTGTCTTCTTGTGAATATTTTTTATTTTGTCTTATCAATCTTTTTGTTTCTTGTGTCAAAAATCCAAAAATCACATAAAGAATGAGAAAATCAAAAAGCTTGATTGACTTTGTTGAGTTTTGTCTCAAAAAAAAACATGTTTTGCCTTGTACCTTTGTGCTAATGGCTTTGTGCATTTTCGAGCATTGCTTGTTTTCATGCACTTATATCACTGTGGGAAAAATCTTGAAATCTATGTGATTGTTGTAAATAGATCTTCAAACTTGTCATGAATGATTAGTGAATGGTTATATTGATCTTAAGACATGCATAGACTTGTGTCTATATATCTTCCCACTCTTTATTTTTGTTTTGCTAAAAAGAGCTCACAAAATGTAAATCTCCAAATGAAAAGAGATATTGAGCTGCAAAAGCCTGTCGCACATTCTAGTATTTGACTAGGAAAAAGGGTAAGCGACCTTATATTGAAGTGAATGTTTATTCAAAAAGCCAAAGGCTTATTCATTGAAGTGAAATATCAAATATTACTCTCACAATGAGAAGTGATTGACTCAAAAGATCAAAAAGATCAAATGTTATGATTGAAAGTAGAGTCAAATGTAAAGCTCCAACTCATGTTATCAAGTTTTGTGGGAGGTCATATATACATATTTCTATAATTAAGATGGGTCACATGATCTAGTGCTAATTGTGTATGTCTTGGTTGAATTGATCATTGAAGCTTCACATTAGACTAAGGACTATCTCATTGTTGATATCCACACACAACACACAAGTTTATGTTCAATAAATGTCATATTCATTTGTGTGATTGTACTTGATGAAATATGGTTTCACATGCTCAATCTTTGTTAATTCAAGCACAAAAAGATTTTTGAGTGTTTTAGGTGTTTTTGGAAAGTATTTTGTTTGAAAAATCTGAAAATTTCAAAAACCCTGTTTTGCCCTGTTTTGGCGGCTCAGTCGCGGGTATGTCAAGTCACGAGCCTCAGTCGCTACTTCGCTGGTCATTTTTGGCGACTTGTTCGCAAATGGAAGGTCTAGTCGCGAGGTTCACTCAGAGATTTTCGCGGCTCAGCTCGCGACTCACTCGCGGGTAGACCTTCCAGTCGCGAAAAACACTTAGAAAAATTTTTCAAATTTTTGTTCTTGAGTGTTTTGGCGGCTTGAGCTGGCGACTATGTGGCGACTTAATCAAGTCGCGAAAATCGCGTGTTTGGCAGAAACAGGAGCAGTTTTTAAATCTTTTTCAGTTTTCCCTCGAACTTTTGGTAACTGTTCACCTTCTCCCTAAACTTCCTCCTTTCCAAACACTTCGTGAATCCATTTTCAAACCTCATTGGTGCTTCATTTCTTATCCAAATCATCAAGAAAAGGTATGGGTTTTTGCTTTCTCAATCTCATTTTCCCTTTTCCTAGATATTTTTGCTACTGTTTGGTTTGATATTGTGTTCGAAATACTTCTCTCTTGCGTAATGGGTATGGCGTGTTTTGTTTGATATTGTTCTCATCTGTTTTCATGTTGAGCGGTCACAATGTGATTTTCTTTGTTCTGATATTTGCCTATTAGTGAATCTGAAAATCTTTTCTTAAATAGGTTTGGTATCTATTTGACTTACTCATTTCACTTGCTTGAATATTGATGTTGGTATTCGGTATTGGTTACTGAGTTTTTATGATAACATAATGTCTGTCTCTCAACCATGTGCTCAAGTGTGGATGATTGGTTTCTTCATGTTGAAATATTTTCCCTTGTTCATATCTCTTGTGGAGTGTTTTATGTTATCTGCTCTAAGTGTTCGTATGCCGTACCTGTTTGCATATCATGGTCATGATAACCTGTCTCATCGACAGTTTTGTCATTTTTTTCGATCTATGTCTTTGTGCTCTATCACCATATTGCTACACCAATCATTTTGTGCTCCTTTGTATTGTTGGTAGATCAGTTGAGACAGCATTATCTTCAGTTTGTGTTTATATATTGAAATTTTGTTTACACTGAATCTTGTTAACAGTTATCTTGTGTGGTATTGTTGTTTGGTTCTTTGCTGTGGGCCTGTTCTCTTACAGATGTCTCGTCGATCTTCCAGGGGTAAAGACATTGTTACTGACGAACCAGCAACACCAGTTGCTAAAAGGACTTGACTATCATCTCAGGCATCTCAAGATCCCAATGAGGATAGGTTCAGACTCCCGCTTAACTCACACGCCTACTCAAACGTTTTTGACAAGTCAACAACTATAGTGGAACGAGTGGTAGAGTTTAACACCTTAGGGCCCACTTTTATCCCTCGTATCTTTGAGCAACGAGATTGGGCAAACTTGTTTGGGAACTTTGATGATCCAATGGATGAGCTGGTCAAAGAATGCTTCTCCAATGCAACTGATCTTGGAGTTCAACTCATTTTCTGGGTCAGAGGAACAGAGTTTAGTGTTTCCCCAGACTCCATCGCAGATCTTCTCGGCATCACCAGACCTCAGAATGTAAATCTAACTCCTTATGATGAACGAACTCCAGAAGTTGGAGAAATTCTTCAAATCCTAGGATCCGATCATGAAGTATCCAGTGCTGGAACATCCATCAGCACCGCAAAGTTTGCACCTGAGCTGACCACACTGAAGTTGATCATGTTCACCAATCTCTACCCACTGTCCAACACTACATTCATCAATCTTGGGAGAGCTCTATTCCTTTGTGACCTTATTACAGGAGCCCCCATTGATATATGTGCTCACATCTACTACACCTTGAGGAAGACCGCGTGTAGAACTACAGCTTGAGGAATTATTCCATTTTGCAGTCTCATCATGAAGCTCATTCTTCGTGAAGGCATTATTCCTCCTGCAGATGGAAAAATGTTGACCCGTCAGCGTCCCATTTCCATGTTCACTCTTCAAGCCAGTAGAAGTCACTCCTCTAAATCACCAAGGAGTGCTCACATCTCTCCGGTAACTCCATCTGCCCCTGAATCAGAGACACCTGCATATACCACATCTACATCACGTGCTATTCCTGAAGCTTCACCGGCTAGTATTCCGCAAGCACAGACTGCTCCTCATACTGATAGAGTCAGCAGTGTACTTGAGCATATTCAGAAACGCGTTGATGAGCTTGTGGCACTTCTCTACTCCACAAACAACCATGTCCAAATGCGTCTCGAGACTATGGAGAATCAGTTAGATGATATTCAACGAAAGTTGGACGAGAGCCTTTAGCTATTCGTGACAAAAAGGGGGAGAGCATTCAGTAAGGGGGAGGAAGTTTCAAAGGGAAGTGTGCATAGTGATAAGGGGAGTACACACACACACATACTTTTGTTTTTAGTCTTATCCTCTAAACTTATGGTTTTAGATTTATGTTTGTTGGACTATTTAATATTTTTATGGGTTTGATACACTATGTTTTTGGTGTAAAGTTGTTTCTAACTCTTAACATATACTCTTGGTTTAATCTTTAATATATTTTGATGATGTTATTCAGGATGTTTTGTGTTTGTTCCCATGTGCTTTTGTAAGCTTTTAGGGTTATTGTTTTATGCATTGTTTGTAGGCTATATGGTTTGTACCTTGCTTAGTGCAGCCTTTATGCTATGTTGAAATCAGTACTTTAATCTAAATGGTCTGCATTTTGGTTTATGTACTGTCACTCTTGTGCCCTTGTAGGATTGTTCCTAGATGCATATACCTTGTGTGTTATGCATTGGTTGAGTGTTGCATACAAGTGTCTTGCCTTATGCTAGTTAACTTGTATGTCCTTGTGTTCATTCCAAGTGTGAATGAGCACTGTGATCACTACCTTGTGGTGTTCACTTGGTTGATCAAGCTAGGGTTTGTTTCTTAACTCCATCTTTGCTTGATTACATATTGCCGTTTCATATGCATTTATAATTTTCTGCTTACAATGATCATGGTGTATTGTTGTGTTTCAGGAGTATTATGTTCATATGATTCAAGTGCTTCACAGCTTCTAGAGTTAGGTGTGAGTGAGTTTTGTTCAACTGTTCCCAACTCACATGTTAAATCTAGAGTCTGTTTTAGGGTTTTGTCACGGAATAGCCAAAGGGGGAGATTGTAAGGTTGAATTTATTCAACCGTCTAATTGGCTTTATTCCGTGCCAAATTTGCTTGTAATTCAGCATTTAGTAACCCTGTATTTAGGTGAGTTTGATGTAAGGGTAGTGAGTGAGATTGAGTGAAGATTGCTCAAGAGTGTGCAAGAAAACAGAGACTCGCGGGTGACTCGCGGCTGCAAGCCGCCAGAAGCAGCACACGTGCCAAGCATGCTGGAAGATGAACAGTCATGCTAGCTGAAGCACTACAGGACAAAACAAGACAACTGGCCATACGGTTATCTCGCGACTGGATCTCGCGACTTGGTCAAGCCGCGAGGTCAAGCCGCGAGCCACCCCTGTTTTGTAAAAACCTGACGTTTCACATTCCTCTCCACTCCAGTATAAATACCCCTTTTACCCACGATTGAAAAAGAGCTTCCAGAGAGAATTTTGAGAGAGAAACCCTAAAGAAAAACAAGATTGTTTCACCCACAATCTATACTTTAAAGTCTCTACAAATTCCTCAACTCTCTTCCTCTCCATTGTCAAATCCTTGAGAGGCATTATACCAAACCAGGTTCTCACCATCATCATCATTGTGAGACTGCTGTTTGGATTTCTGGGAAGCAGTTAGGAAGGAACCAATCTTCATTGGTTGATGCTACGGTCTAGTAGCGGAATCCGGGAAGCTAGAAAAGAAAAAGGTTCGGCGCAACCTCGTTGGAGCAAGAAGCTTGGAGGGCTTAGGTGCACTGGGTAGATTAGGCTTGGAGGGTCTATTGCTGTCCTTGTATCCCAACTGTATTTTCTAGTGGATTGTTTACCGCTTGGAGGGCGGCGGAAAGGTTTTACGCCGAGGGCTTCGGTTTCCTCTTCGATAACACATCGCGTGTTGTCTTTGTGTTTGCATCTTCCTTCCTCTCTATCTTTGCCTTTTTATTATTTGCTGTGGATTTTATTTTGCTATGGCTTAGATAGTATTTAACCAATTTCGTATTTCAGCATATGTTAAGTTTCCACACACTAGTTGTTTGACATATTGCTTGAATTGGTTAAGTTGTAATTTGGGGGTCTAAACGTTCAAAGGTGTTTTGTACACGTTTTTGAACTTTCATTGGTGTTTTACGGTGTTGCCGTCAAGCTGGAGCAGTTGTCAGAACTTTTCAGGGTGGAGCGAGATTGTCGACAACAACAGATGTGATTTTTCATCAGCAGCTAGAAGTGATAGTGTATTTCTTGTTTTTGAGAGAGTTGCGTTCCTGAATAAGCGTTTGGTGTTTTAGACTTTCAATGACAAAAAAGTGGGAAAAATAGGTGGGTTATTGAAAAATTTAAGGGTATTATGGTTTTTTTTTTTTTTTTTTTGCTACACATGTCCAATTTTTAGTGGGTTGTCTCACCAAACAAGTTGCTGACATGGAGAGAGTGTCCATAGGATACTTTCTCTGAAAAATAATAGTATTGCTCACTAGAAAATTTTTAAACTATTTAAGAAAAGAAATAAAGCCTCTGAGTAGATTCAAACTATGCAAGAACAACATTATTTGTACAAAATTGTTTTCAAAAAAAATATATATCTCTTTTAATCTTGACAGAAAAGATTTTTCATTTTGCAATGATTTATATTTTCATGTTATGGCAATATGTTATGGCAATATGTCTATGCATCAGAATTACAAGTACTCCTCATATAAAAACTCTATAAAATATTTAAAACTACTCCTAAAATAAATTTAAAGACATATATGGAAATTTCATTTAGGCATTCTTTTAAAAAAAAATTATTAAAATTATTTTTCAATATTTAAACCTCATCCATTCTCACTTCCCACTACCTATTTATTTATTTTGTTATTAATGTTTTCTAGAAAATAAGTCATTTTTCAAAAAGTATTTTTTTTATAATAATCTCTCATTTTCCTATATTTGATTGCAACCTTAAATTTGTTGGAAAACGATATCCTAATTTCCCTTATTTAGCTTGCCATGAGATTAAAGCTGTTTTCCAAAAACAAAAATTAGTGGAAAAAAATCTCTAAAAATGAGGCATAATTTTTATGTTAACCAAAGATAATTCTCTTTTAATTTATTTTTTCTTATGCTAACAACCATTGGAAAACGTGAAAATTATCTTCACACAAGGATTTCCATCAAAACAAATACACATACTTATCAATAGTCCTTCTTCAAATTTATATAAAATAAAAAAATAATTAAAAAAAAAAAAAAGGGATTCTCTCATAGTTTCTACCTCAAAATTAGCCCATAAGTCTTATACCACCAAAATTGTTGAGACACTACCCTAAAATTAAATCATTACAAATTTTCTCATTTACCTCAGATTCTCTAATTTTAACTTAAAACAACAAAATTTCCAAATTTGTAGCTTGGGGAACTATTCAAAGAGGATGAATTATTTCCCTTAAATTTTGACCAATCCTATAAAATGACAAAGAAACAAAAGAATCGTAGTGGTCAATAGGAAATTAAACAGGAAATTTGTACTAATAAGCTAAAAAAATTAAAGTAAAATAGCTAAATCAAAGTCTCATTTAAACATTGCCAAAAATAAGGTGATCCTTATTATAGAAGTTTGTATGTGTATATATATTGATAATTAGCATGTGAAACATTTCAAAGAAGATGAAAAAATGCACGTTTATTGGAAGGGCGACAACCAAAGCTAGCCATTATATCTCACGTTTAAGTATTGCCAAGGGGACGACCAATGCTAGCTATTACATCTCTGTAATAATCAAACGTGCATTCAAATATTAGCTAGTCATTCATGGCTCAGCCTTGTGGAAGCGAGAGGCAGTGGTCAAGGGCAATAAAGATGACCTTCTGCTTGTTCTTTCTCATACCAATGTCATCAGCTAGAAATAGAAACACTAACACCATCGTTGGTAAGAAACAAAAACTGGAAGTTCAGCAGCAATTGAAGCGCCTTAACAAGCCTACTCTTAAATCCATCAAGGTTTTTAGTCACTTCATTTAACATGTTTGTGTTCTATATAGTATTTTCTACTTTAGCTTTAGAAGAGTCATTCACTTTTGTGGGTTATGGTGTCTACATGACACCCATGTACAATAACAGTGTAATTTTATTAAAACACTGAGAATTCAAATTGATATCTATGTGTGTGTGATGAGAAAATGTATTTGATACAGAGCTCGGATGGAGATATAATCGACTGCGTAGATATCTACAAGCAGCCAGCTTTTGATCATCCTAGCCAAGATGGTGGTAACGTGCAAAGATTGGGCTGAGAAGTTCCCATTTGCCTTATAGGGCTATAGCACTTCTATTTGTGCATCAACTAGGGCAGCCCCTTACTCTTTGGTCTACGGAAGCGAGACGATCCTTCCCATAGAGGTAGAGATACAATCTTTAAGAGTGCTAGTAGAAACCAAGGTCCTAGACAAAGATTGGATGAAGGAAAGGTATGAACAATTGGCTTCAATAAATGAGAAGAGAGCTAGGGCACAATACTATGCACAAGAGTACCAAAACAGAATTGCTAGAGCATTTAACAGAAAGTGAAACCTAGAAACCTTAAAGAAGGGGACTTGGTCCTAAAAGTGCTTAGAGATGAAACTTATGATCCAAGAGGGAAGATGAAGCCAAGATGGTCTAGGCCTTTTATTATCAAGAAAATCATGTCAAGAGGTGCTACAAGAACCACAAAGTTGGACGGAGAAGCGATGCTTCACCCAATCAACATGGATAGACTCCGATGTTGTAACATTTGAAAGAAAAGAAAAAAAAAAATAGAAGAAGAAAAAGCCTGCTTGGTTGAAAACTCAAAAGGGCGGCCTAGACAAAAATTAAGGCAAAAGAACCCCGCTAGATTGAAAACCTAAAAGGGTGGTCTAGGCAAAAGATAGGGGAAAAAAGCATAGGCATGGCAAAAATTACATGGCATGAAAAAAAAAATAATAATAATAATAATGACAATAAGCCAAGATAATAAATAGATGATTCTCTTATTGCTCAAATTAAAAGATGATAAATTGTTTCCATAGGGGATTTGGAACATTCCAATCCTTTATTAAATTCAAAAAAAAGACATGAGAATCATGAAGTGCATAAAAGTAAAATTTAGGGTATATGAAGGTAGTCAGTCAGCCTTCTTTCTTTTGTTGCACCTCTAGTAAGCTTTCTCATCTATGTGAACCCACTTCATGTCAACCGCTAGCTATTTCTTGTACCCCAAAGTTGGATGATGGAATTGAGGAAAGCATATGCCTTTGTTCACCATCCTTCGCGACCAAGTTTCACAAATTCTACCTAAGATCCTCTCAGTAAATACCAAAGTATGGATGGAACCATCATCACTAGGAGCTCCTTGACAGTCACCAAATAGCCTTGCAATGCAACATGTTAAGAGCAGCAACAAAGCCCAATCAAAAGAACACAGTCATCCTTGAATTTACGGTTAACCATGCCTGAAATAAGCTACAATTATCCTTTACGTTTAAAACATGAAAATTGGATGTGAAATAATGAGTGTGAGAGAATCATTATCCTATCTCTATTTTTTTTTTCTTTTTTAAGAACCACCTCATCTCTAACTTAATCATGGATGGCATCTATTAGAACTTTGTTCAATAGATCTAGTTTTTGCTCAATTGCCACAGCTAAGCGAGAAGCCAAATATTCCCCTTATGGGAATCAGAGGGATAGAGTAGACTTAAGTGGGCAAATATCAATTCACCTAATTCCTTTATGCAAAAGACAACCAGAATAAAATAATCTTGTCAAATAACAATATTGGAATTGATTTTAAAAGTTTAAAGCAACATGGTTGTGGTGGCTTCCATGTGAGACTTGAGAGTAGTAGGAGCATCAAAAGAGTTCCAATCTTGGTTGTGGTCCACTTTGTTTGGTTTTTTAGCCCACCAAAGTCTATTAGATTATCACATCGTATTGCTGCAAAAAGAGTAAAATTGCGACCCTCATCCATACTGATATTCACATATTTGGAGGGGAAAATGATAGTTCTCTTCATATTAGAAGTAACGGGCTCTAAATTGAAAATTTTAGAGGCCATAATGGTGAAGGGGCAACTACAGAAAATAATAGTACTACTCACTAGAAAATTTTTAAACTACGTAAGAAGTAAAGAAATAAAGCCTCTGAGTAGATTCAAACTATGCAAGAACAACATTATTTGTACAAAATTGTTTCCAAAAAAAGATATATATCTCTTTTAATCTTGACAGAAAATATTTTTCATTTTGCAATGATTTATATTTTCATGTTATGGCTATATATCTATGCATCACTTGAATATAAGTTTATATCTTTTATTTGTATGAAATTGTTTCCAATTTTTTTTTTAAAAGAAGTATTTTTCAATCTCGATAGAATATATTTTTCATTTTGAAATGATTTATATATTTCATGGTATATGGTGATATGTCTATGCATCTTTTGGATATAAATTGTATATCATTTTGTTATTTTTCTATGTGTGAGTAGTGTAATGTTCATAGGGAAAAGTTTTGATAACAAAAGTTTGAAGGAATTGGATGGTGCATATTTTTTGGTTTTGGATCCGTAGGAGTCGACCTAGAATATTGGGATTATTCCTTTATCAGAAATACAGGTACTCCTCATATAAAAACTCTACAAAATATTTTAAACTACTCCTAAAATAAATTTAAAAACATATATGGAAATTTCATTTAGGCATTCTTTAAAAAAAATTATGGAAAATTACATTTTACCACCTTAAATTATACACCAGATTACACTTTGCATCCTAAATTATTCAAATACACACTTTGCACCCTAAACTATCACACTTATCACATTTTGCACCCCACCGTTACTTTTACTGTTAAGTTAAACAGAAATTGATAGCACATGACTTGCATGTGATTTTTGCTTAAGTGACCCGTTATTTAAATGCCAAAACACCATGTTTACAAAAAAGAAAAAATTAAATGTTTTTTATTTTCCAGGTCTTTCTCTCTCTCGCCCAACAAGTCTTTAAAGTCCACTTTTAGTTTTAGATGTGTGTCCATGAACTCCTTTCATACATTAAATCAACGCCTTGTTAAGTGAACTGAGCACTAGAACAGTAGTAGGACTAAGAAGAAGTGGTTGAACTGAACCCCAAATACCCAACCCATAAGTAAAACTAAAACTAAATCAAACTCAACGAATCAAAAAGAGTCTCTGAGATTTGAACCCAAAAAACAAAAACACCATCTTGTTCACAGTTCCTACACGCATCAAAAACTAATAAACCAACGTACATGAAGGGTCAGAGAGAGTAAGAGAGAAATCATAGTTTCCTAAAAATAGTAAAAATACCAAACCACCGTATGAGCTAGAGAGAGAGAGAGGCAATGAAGGGAGCAAAGATGCCGATCTACGCAGTGGCGACATGGGTATGGAGGCAACCGCTGAAGTTCAAGACGTTTCTGGCGGTGGTTTCAAAATTTGCAGCGCTTGTGTTCCTGCACGCGAAAGAGAGAGAGACCTGAAAATAAATAAATAAGCATTTGTTTTTAATTTTTTGTAAAAAGGGTGTTTTGGCCACTTAAGCAAAAATCACATGAAAGTCATGTGCTATCAATTTCTATTTAACTTAAAAGTAAAAGTAACGGTGGGATGCAAAGTGTGATAAGTTTGATAATTTATGGTGCAAAGTGTGCATTAATTCGAATAATTTATGGTGCAAAGTGTAATCTGGTGTATAGTTTAGGGTGGAAAAGTATAATTTCCCCAAAAAATTAAGAAAATTATTTTACAAAATTTATATCTCATCTATTCTCACTTCATGCTACCGATCTATTTGTTTTGTTGTTAATATTTTCTAAAAAATGAGTCATTTTTCAAAAAGTATTTTTTATAAAACTATCTCATTTTCCTATACTTGGTTGCAACCTTAAATCTGTTGGAAAACAATCTCCTAATTTCCTTTATTTAGTATGCTATGAGATTAAAGTTGTTTTCCAAAAAATATATATATATATATATATATTGGAAAACAGTCTCTAAGATGAGGCATAATTTTTATATTGACTAAAAATAGCTTTTTTTTTACTTATTTTTCTTATGCTAACAACCATTGGAAATCGTGAAAAATTATTTTCACACAAAGTTTTCCATCAAAACAAATACGCATACTTATCTCTTGTCCTTCTTAAAATCGAAAAAATAAGATTCTCTCACAATTTCTACCTCAAAATTATCCCATATGTCTTATACCACCAAAATTGTTGAGACATTACCCTAAAATTAAATCATTACAAATTTTCTCATTTATCTCAGATTCTCTAATTTTAACTTAAAACAACAAACTTCCCAAATTTGTTGCTTGTGGAACTATTCAAAGAGGATGAATTATTTCCGTTAAATTAGACCAATCCTATAAAATGACAAAGAATCGCAGTAGTCAATAGGAAATTAAACAGGAAATTTGTACCTATAAGCTGAAAAAGTTAAAGTAAAATAGCTAAATCAAATTCTCATTTAAACAATGCCAAAAATAAGGTGATCCTTATTATAGAAGTTTGTATGTGTATATATATTGATAATTAGCATGTGAAACAGTTCATTGAGGATGAACAAATACACGTTCAAGTATTGGAAGAGGGACAACCAAAGCTAGCTATTACATCTCACGTTTAAGTACTTCCAAGGGGATGACCAATGCTAGCTATTACATCTCTGTAATACTTAAACGTGCATTCAAATATTAGCTAGTCACACATGGCTCTGCCTTGTGAAAGCGAGAGGAGGTGGTCGAGGGCAATAAAGATGATCTTCTGCTTGTTCTTTCTCATACCAATGTCATCAGCTGGAAATAGAAACACTAACACCATCTTTGGTAAGAAACAAAAACTGGAAGTTCAGCAGCAATTGAAGCGCCTTAACAAGCCTGCTCTTAAATCCATCAAGGTTTTTAGTCACTTCATTTAACATGTTTGTGTTCTATATAGTATTTTCTGCTTTAGCTTTAGAAGAGTCGCTCACTTTTGTGGGTTATGGTGTCCACATGACACCCATGTACAATAGCAATGAAATTTTATAAAAACACTGAGAATTCAAACTAATATCTATGTGTGTGTGATGAGAAAATATATCTGATACAGAGCCCGGATGGAGATATAATCGATTGTATTGATATCTACAAGCAGCCAGCTTTTGATCATCCTTTGTTAAAAAATCACACAATTCAGGTAACTAGTTTAATTAACTAAACTTCATTTGGTATCACGAATAATTTGATACTTATTGTACGTATGGTATGGACTGGGTTTGCATTGGTATCTATGCCAAATGTAATAGATGAGACCAAGTTCTTACCCAAAAGGGTTCTCTGCAAACTCCAAGCCTAAATTTAGTCAACCATGGCACTTGAATGGAAGGTGCCCAAAAGGAACTATTCCCATAAGAAGAACTAAAGAAGAAGATTTATTAAGGGCAGGCTCTGCAGCAAATTATGGAAGGAAAAATCACATTCAGAATACTATTGATGAAAATGTCCATCAGGTACAACTTAATTTTTAATCAATATTATTAATAGGTTTGAGTTCAATGGTATCTACTATAATGAAGGACGCAAATTGACATTCACAACCTTTGTTTTTCTGGCTGAGCTTCTAGCATGCAACGCTTACTGAGGATGGAGATAGGTATTATGGAATGATGGCTGAGATGAACGTGTGGAACCCCCATACCCAGGAAAGAGATGAGTTCAGCGTATCTCAATTTTGGATGATAGCTGGTAGGAACGGTGTAGATCTTAATTCCATTGAAGCCGGCACGATGGTATATATAATTTCATCATCACCTTTTCTTTTAGGTGCATGCTAAATAATTAATTACTAATAATTTTCCATTTTTTTACAAAATTATTTTGTGTGGAAAAACAGGTCAGCCAAAGTCTATATGGAGATAAAAACACTAGACTCTTCACGTTTTGGACTGTACGTGTTTTAATATTTGAATTCCCTACCAGCACTAGCCATGTTTACATATGCTGTTTCTTTTCTGAAAAGCGTCTTTTTTTTTTATCGTGGCTGCAGGCCGATGCATATACTAACACAGGTTGCTTCAATCTAGGGTGCCCTGGATTTGTTCAAGTCAGCCACCAGATTGCGATGGGTGCAACCCTCAGTCCTCTTTCCGTCTATAATGGTCCCCAATATACAGTCAACTTCTATGTCCGGAGGGTAGTACAATATTTCATTTTAATTACTTTATTAAATACTTCTGATTTTTGGATAGACATATATGATCATATCATATTTACTTTTTTGTTCTCAAGAAAAAATTCATAGTAACAAATATTACAGATATGTTTGAAATTCTTCTGGATTCAGTTGTAATAACGTATGTTTTAAATTCTTCTTTCCCTGTTTATGTATTTTTATATAAAGCTTTTTAAATTTAAAGTTTTAATTTTTTTTCCTATAAAAAAAAAAAAAAAAAATCTTTTTACCTGACTTATTTTTTAAGATGGTGAATTCAAGTGTCCATGTTGTTCTGCACAAAAAGACTCAGTTTGTTTTCTCTTTCATTAGTCTTTATTCCTTCATTTATCATTCAAAATATTACAAACTGATTCGCATGATATGTACAATGAGGTAGGACATTCATGGAGACGGAAATTGGTGGTTAACAATTGCGGATAGATTTGACTTGGGATATTGGCCATCCTCCTTATTCCCGCTCCTGTCTGATACTGCTGAAGCGGTTAAATGGGGAGGAGAGGTGATAAACTTAAATAAAGATGGGCAACACACCACAACACAAATGGGCAGTGGCCATTTCGCAGAAGAAGGGCCCAACAAGGCTTGCTTCTTCAAAAATCTCAATGTTATTGATGGTAAAAAACTTCTCAGGGCTCCCTCGCACACTCACACATTCATTCCCAAACCCAATTGCTATAATCTCTTAGATTATGGAGACTACTTTTACTTTGGTGGTCCTGGTAGAAACCCCAATTGTCCATGACCATTTAGATTATTGTTCCAAAATTAAGGAGAAAGAGGGAAGCATAAGAAGATGGGAATTATTTTCTTCTTCTCTTCATGTCACACCATATGTACATACAATAAAACTTTCTGATTCATTAATATATAAAAAGTTATTCTATGGAGTAGTTAAAATTTGAAATTCTGTAATTTAATATAGTGGAAGTTAAGATTGTGTGGTATAGTATATATACTCATACTTTCCTCCGTCCCAAACAAACTCCATCCATTCTATCTTCCGTGGTATGCTTTGAGAGGGTGTGTCTCTTCCATTATATGTGGTGTATTAGTGTTTGAGAATGTGATTATGGAAAGGCCCACCAAGGATTGAATGTATAGATTATGTTCCCCAAAGTTGTATATATAAATTAACAAAGCTCTATAACAGATTTCTGCACTGCAAAAGAGAAAATAATATAAGGACAAAACTGATGTACAATACCTTAATTAGGTGCTATTTATTAGGTTCCTCTCTTAAGATTCTACCATGTGGCTATTTAAAAAATACACTTCTATTCGTGAGAAAAAAACCACATGATAGAATTTTAAGAGATGAATCTAAGAAACAGCACCTAAGTACTATACCTAAGTCTTGCTCATAATATAAACTCCCGTGGACTTAGGCTTTCATGGTCGAACCACATTAAAACTGTTGCCTTCTTTTCATTTATTAGCAAATTTTCAGCACTACTAAAATGTCTATCACCCATAATTTGATGATTACGTACAAGAAAAAGCAACATACTTGCAAATGAGTGCATTTTGATCTAATAAATATGATCATTGGATCATGCATTCTCATATGTTCAACTAGTCGCTAACCCATGCGATGCATAGAAAAACTATTGACTCTGAAAAAAAAATGAAGAAATATTTAATTTCTATACTTTTCCAAAGTTTAGAAGTGTTGTCTAACATTGAACGTTATTAAGTTGCAAATGCATAATTACCGAAACCTACAAAGTAATTTACAATTCTTAAATTAATAAAGCAAACCTCTCAATAGTTATATATACACACACATTCAAAACTAATATAAACTGCAAATATATAAACAAAGACCAAGATATGAGAAAGACACACCAAGTTTCAAATTTGAGTAGCAATATGACTTTCTCGTAGTAATAATAATATAGAAAATTCAAAACATGGAACAATATCAAAATTATAATACCTAATTCCATTATCTTTTATGTTGAATCCAAAAAAATAATTTATTGAAATTAATCCAAACAAATAATTAATCAACCAAAAATCATAGCTTTTAATAAGAAAATAAAAAGCATTTTAAAGAATTAAGATCAATCTACAGAGACGCAAATACCAAAAACCCCAAGACTTAAATCTTAAAAATTTATAGAATCCCCAAATTCTACTTCAAAACCAAACCAAATTTAACAAATTTATATATAACATACCAAATAAAATTTAGCATTCCCTAGACTGGAAGACATAGGATGCAGCTTTGATTTTTCTCCAAAAAAATAGAGATGCTTTATCTATCATGTACAATATAAAAAAACAATTAGTAGAAATTTCAACTCAAAAACCAAACTCACAAAAACAATGTCAATATAAATATGGAGATTAACCCAACTACTCAAAGGAAAATCAATTCTAAATATAACAAAAGAATAAAATAGAAAGAAAATCTCAGACACATATGAAAGCAAATAAAAAATTCAACATAAAAGATAAAATTCATTAATAAAAATATAAAAAATTTGACATAAATTAGCTATCATTACAGCAACCTTATTTAGCTTGGCTGGAATGAAATTAAATTTCCACTAATGCAATCTTGGCAATAGAGTATAAAATATTAAAATATTAGCAACTAAAAGTTCATAGCTTTAAAATTTGGAGTTTGAAGATTGCATAGCAAAGATCACCTACCAAAAATAAAAAATAAAAACCAACCAAGAAGAACTTAAGAGGGAGATCATCACTGAGCTGCCCCTCTTTCAATGAGCTAAACTTTGAACATGACTTCTACCTTATGTGCAAAAGGGCTTTTACAAAGTACAAAATAATTATAAACTTGAAAAGGATCTTACAAATAAAAAATAGGAATGAAATACAAGCAAAAAATAGTATAGAGACATGTACCAAATTCAAAGAAGAGAGAGTAAATATAAAACCCAAACATGGCAAATTGGTAATCAAATACCACTTAAACACACCTAAGTCTCTCTCTCTCTTTTCTTATTCTTTTTTTAGTCCTATTTTCAACATGAGTCTCTTTTTTTCTGATAGGCCACAAACTAAATCACCCCTTGTGATAGAAATTAATTAATTAATTAGCCAAGTTATTAATTAATTAATTTATCATGCAAACGCGTGGTAGCACAAACAAATCACCAATAAACTAATAATGCAGCAGAAAATAAATAATACGGTGATTTGTTTATGAATGGAAAAAACCTAACGGCAAAAACCCCACCGAGTGATTTTCAGGTCACCACTCCCGAAACTCCACTATTATCATAACAAGCGGTTACAAGTAAAGGAATCCCAATACCTTACCAACCTACAATTGAACCCTTACCCCAATACCCAATTGGACTTGTTCTGTAGTGACAGTTCCCCTTTCAGATGCACGACTTCCGGTACGTGACTAACCAATTGCGCGGATCCCAATACGCGACTTCAATCACCAACTAAGAAGGTTGTTGGTTGCAAAGCTCTTTAGTTCATCCACACGATGAAGATCAAGAAGATGCTTGGTCACAAAACCCTACGGTGCACATACACAGCAACTTCTTCAAGAGAAAGAGATGAACTAGGGCAAGAACTTCGTCTTCGGTCACAATTTGCTTGAATAGAGTTTGCTCAAAGCTTGTGCAGCTTGTGAACACTTTGACGGCCCTTAAACTGATCCTTTTATATGTCTAGGGTTAGGAGAAAAGAAAGCCCAAAGACACATTCACGGATCCCAAGAAAATCATATTGAAATTCTGAAAATCTTAAACCTCAACAGATAGCAGCTGTCGAGCAAGTGTCGAGCACACCGAATAAAAAACAACTTCCTTAAGCTCGATAGATGCAGCTGTCGAGCCAACTGTCGAGCTTTAATGATTTTGCACTCTGAACTTTTTTTCTTGAACAAACTTGAAAGTTTCAATACTTGATCTTGAAACAAGGTTTCTTGAAGTATTTAAAACATCCTAAATCTACCCAAATACAAGTAAAGTGCATTTTGTCAAAGGATAAGCCAATTACATAAAATCATAACATATGTTCTTATCGAGGAGGTGTCGAGCCAACTTTTAAAGACAGTTTTTCGAGATGTGAAAAACACAAACATGAATGCAATCCAACATGCAACTCAACCAACGATCCAATCAACATATTAAGCTCTCAAAAACATCTCTCAAATGAAAATTTTAAGCACATGGATCTTCAAAAACACACACACACACACACACACACTAAACAAGTCTAACCAATTTTATATTTTAAAAACAAGTCTTAGACAGTTTAGTGAGTATACATTAATACATGTAAAACCTCGTGATGACCAAATCACATTATATCTGCACATGTATTAAGAATAGCAAAGAATATTGCGTGTTGTGTGTGAAAAACATCGCAAAATTGCATAAGTGTATACATATTATGACAATTTGAGATATGAGAAAATCTTTAACTCACACACAATCATAACTGCTTGATATGGACTATCACCTTTGAGGTACATGCTATAACTCCCACATCTCCTAGAATACATACTTGCAATCATATTTAAAGCATTTTCGATCTTTTTGCTTTTGATTTTTCTTTTAAGCATATCATGCATGGGCTTATAAAAGAGAGAAAAGAAATACCCAATGATATTTGACATTCCAATTTTGCTATGCCTAAGTACACAAATGTCATTGACACTGCACTTTTGCTATGCCGAAGCATACAGGTGTCTTATTATAATTGGCGGGCAACAGTGGTGAGATGGTTATTTATGCCTTTCTTTCAGGATTTTTTAGTCCTTCCCGTCAAAAAGAGTGATGTGCATGTTAAGTTTGAGAGACAACTTAATCACTCATCACAAATACGAGCCACAAAACTCACTTGCTTAGTTATGCATAGAGATACTCATCTAAGCTACAAATGATACAAAGTTTAGAAGATTTTGTTTCAATGGCCATCCAAAGTACACAAGTATCAAAGTACACAAACCACACACTGTTTTTGTATTTTTCTAATTTTTCAATTTTTTTTTTATAAAAAAAAAAAAAAAAAAAAAAAAACAAAAACAAAGCAAAAACTGAAAAATAACCAAACAAAAACATGTTAAACAAACAAAGCATAAAAACTAGACTGACTCAAAACATGAAAGCAAAACACATAAGTAATGCACACACAAAAACAAGAAAAGAAAGAGAAAAGTGACCGAATCACTTGGAGCCCTTTTCCTTCCACACCTTGGAAGAAACTTTCCATCTAGCAAACCCTTGAACCAACAGTGAAGGGGAAGAATTAAAACCATCCAAGTTCGAAAGGAACATGAGAGCTTTGAGAAGATCACCAAGGGGAGCGAGAGAGGATTGAAGCTGATTCTGATTCCCAGATGCTATCATGTTGTTGCTCTGTTGAGTGGCAAGCCACTTGTAGCAATTTGGTCGAGTATGACCGGTAGCTCCACAATGATGACAAAGATGCTGCTTCTTTTGTTTAGGCTTTTAAGAGTTAGTCTTCTTAGTCCTAGGGTTTTTAACATCTTTCTTCTTAAGCTTAGGGGGAGCTTCTAAGATAGATTTACCCTTGTCTAAGTTCTCACCTACTAATTCAGTTTTAATCTCATTGTTCTCAGTTTTAACATTATTAGCAGGAGAAACAAAAACAGTAGTACTAGAAGAAGCAGTATTAGAGGAAGAAAGACCATACCCTAAGCCTGTTCAATCTGAAGTAAATTTCTGAATGCTCAGCATCTCATCCAGCTTTGCGCTTGAAGTCCTCTCCAATTGAACTCTGACTTGAAACAACTCCGCTTCAAGCTTCTTGGTCTTCTCAGCCAAAAAATTGTTCTCGAATCTCAGTGCACCAATAGTCTGATTAGCCTCATCAAATTTTGTGGAAAGCTCCTCACGGTCAAGTTCCACATCACTGAGCTTCTTGGTGGTTAGCCTATATAATTTTTCATGTTTCTCAGAAAGCTTATACAGCTTCTCATAGGCTGTATGGATCTCACCTTGATAATCCATCTCCTCAAATTTGGATTCCACCAATTCCTCTTCTTCAACCACATCTTCAACAATCCCATCAGTAGGATTAACCACGGCCGTGAAGGCATTTAAGATTCCGTCATCCTCATTGTCGAAATCATCCTCAGGCTTAGTGTCGCTCAAGGTAACAGCAAGTGCCTTACTCTTCCCAATGCTCTTGAGGTATGTAGGACACTCATGCTTCATGTGACTAAAGCCTTGACACCCAAAGCACTTAGGTCCTGAGGGAACAGTGTACTGACCACCTTCCTTAGCATCCTTCTTCCCATTGTCTTGGCCTTTAAACTAAGAAGAACTGGATTGCTTGCAATCCTTGTCGAAACTCTTTCCATTAGCGTTCTTCATAAACTTCTTGAACTGCTTGGTGATGTAGGACTTCATCTTGGAATCTTCATCATCAGAAGATTCATCTATTTCACTACTCTTGGCCTTCAGTGCCATGCTCTTGCTTTTACCCGACTTGCCTATTCTTGTCAACCCTAGCTCGTAGGTCTGCAAGTTTCCAACCAACTCAGTCAGAGGAATCTTGTCAATATCCTTTGATTCCTCTATTGTCGTAATCTTGGCATAAAATCTCTCGGGCAGAGATCTGAGCACTTTCCTCACAATCTTGGGTTCAGGAATGGTTTCCCCAAGATTAAAAGCTGAGTTCACTATGTCCTTTAGCTTAACATAGAACTCATCAAAAGACTCATCCTCCTCCATCTTTATCTCTTCAAAGCATGTAGTGAGCCTCTAAAGTTTTGAGTCCTTGACAGTCTTAGTACCCTCATAGGTTGTCTGGAGAATGGTCCAAGCCTCCATGGCAGTTTCAATGAAGGAAATCTTCTTGAACTCCTCATTGGTGACAGCACTGAACAATGCATTCAAAGCTCTGCTGTTGAAGTTTGCTGCCTTAATCTTAACATCATCTCAGTCAACTGGCGCTTCTGTAGGCTTAGTCCAGCCTATCTCCATAGCTTGCCACACTTTCTCATCTAAAGACTGCAAGAAAGCTCTCATGCGTACTTTTCAGTATGCATAGTTAGTGTCATCAAATAAAGGAGGTATGATTAATGATTGTCCTCTATCCATGACAAACAGGGGTCAATGGATCAACACAACAAAGATTAAACCCTAATCAGAGTGTGCCCGCTCTAATACCACTTGATAGGCCACAAACTGAATGACCCCTTGTGATAGAAATTAATTAATTAATTAGCCAAGTTATTAATTAATCAATTTATCATGCAAACGCGTGGTAGCACAAACAAATCACCAATAAACTAATAATGCAGCGGAAAATAAATAACACGGTGGTTTGTTTACGAATAGGGAAAACCTAACAGCAAAAACCCCACTGAGTGATTTTCAGGTCACCACTCTTGAAACTCCACTATTATCACAACAAGTGGTTACAAGTAAAGAAATCCTAATACCTTACCAACCTACAATTGAACCCTTACCCCAATACCTAATTGGACTTGTTCTGTAGTGACAGTTCCCCTTTCAGATACACGACTCCCAGTACATGACTAACGAATTGCGCGGATCCCAGTACGCGACTTCAATCACCAACTAAGAAGGTTGTTGATTGCAAAATTCTTCAGTTCATCCACACGATGAAGATCAAGAAGATGCTTGGTCACAAAACCCTATGGTGCACATACACAGCAACTTCTTCAAGAGAAAGAGATGAACTAGGGCAAGAACTTCATCTCCGATCACAATTTGCTTGAACAAAGTTTGCTCAATACTTGTGCAACTTGTGAACACTTTGACGGCCCTTAAACCGATCCTTTTATATGTCTAGGGTTAGGATAAAAGAAAGCCCAAAGACACATTCACGGATCCCAAGAAAATCAGATTGAAATTCTGAAAATCTTAAATCTTGACAGATAGCAACTGTCGAGCAGGTGTCGAGCACACCGAATGAAGAACAGCTTCCTTAAGCTCGATAGATGCAGCTGTCGAGCCAGCTGTCGAGCTTTAATGATTTTGCACTCTGAACTTGTTTTCTTGAACAGACTTGAAAGCTTCAATACTTGATCTTGAAACAAGGTTTCTTGAAGTATTTAAAACACCCTAAATCTATCCAAATACAAGTAAAGTGCGTTTTGTCAAAGGATAAGCCAATTACATAAAATCATGACATATGTTCTTAACATGTGAAACACATATGTCCTAACATTTTCTTTTTTTTCTTTTTCTTTTTTTTGAATCCTATCAAAATTTATGTTTTTATATAGATTATCAACGATTAAGTTTGAGTTTGAGTTTAAGTTGGACTTATTAGAGAGAGAGAGTTTTACTCCTTGTTAAGTTTTGCTTAAACAAAATAATTCTGTTTAAAAAAAATGATAATGATGAGTTTGAGTTTAAATTGAACTTGTTAGAAAGATAGAGTTTCACTCCTTATTAAGTTTGAACTAAACAAAAATAATTTTATTTAAATATTGTGCTGACTTGGAAAATTGTGAGAGATTCAGAGGTTTCAGTTTTATATATATACTAGTCGCTAACCCATACGATGCATGGGGTAAGTAAATAAAAATTAAAAATAGTTATTATTTTTTTGGAGAAAAAATAAAAAATATTTATTTTGCTTAAAGGTTTATGACTTGGTTTAAAAAAGGTATGACTTGAAAACGATTGAAATTGAATGAAAATAAGTAATTTTATTCAAAATAAAGGTTTAGAAAATTCTTTTTATTTCATTTTATTGATTCCGCATAACACATATTGGCATGGCTCACAACATTTTCGCTATTCTATGGTGATGACTTCAAACATACACCAAAAAAATAAAATAAAAAATCTAATAGTCACTTTTCTATTTTTTTTATTTTTTTCCAGATTGTGAATTCTTTAATTCTGTTAACATTAAGCCCGATAAAAAACTTACATACCTTTTTGACAAAATAAATCCAAAACCCAAGTTTTGAAGGCATTCCAAGAACCAAATCAATGCAATACCTTACCAATGTGAGCAAGGAGGAAGAGGACATGCAGCATATGAAGAGACTAAGAAAAGAAGTAGTGGATGGTGGGAGTGTGTTATTGTATTTGGCTAGAAGTCAAACATACAACCATGTTGATTACCACATAACAATACATTGCAGAACAATACGAATTGCAAAACACAAACATATATTTAATAGAGTTTTACTTAAACTAAACTATTGTAACACTTGATAGGATAGGATAATTACACGTTGAAGAAAAATAATAAATATATAAGATATAAAACCTAAAATAAAAAGAAAAAGAAAATAGTGATAACGAGGAAAATTGTGGGAGTTTCAAAGGTTTCGGTTTTATATATATATATATTTATATATATATATATATATATATTACAATTATTTCCACTCTTACGAGTATCCTTGGATTTCATCAAAAGTCACATTGACATAAAAGAAAATATTGTGGAACCTTTTGATCCTAGTCAAAAGCCTTTATTTATGCTTATATTTCTAAAAATCACAATTCTTAGACCCCACTTCTTTGAATAAATAGTTTTAAGAATAAATCACAAGTGGGAAAAGATCAATTCCTATAAAAGTTATGAGAAAACTTATAATGGCTACAACATGTTTGGTGTTGGTGCAAACACAATAATAATGGAAATAACACAATGAAAAACTGAATAGTAACCTCCACCCTTCACCTCCTCTTTGAGCACATATCTAGCCCAATATCTGAGACAATTCATGTTAGCCCATTAATCATCACAATTAAAAAGAATAAAATATTCTCTCTCCTTTTTAATGTGAGATTAAACATTTTCACTAACTCCTCATCTTCTATATTCACTCTCATATCTTTACACTTATATTGTAACATTTATTCATTTTAATTAATTAATATTAAAATGCTCCAACATTTGGTTCTCCTTATTCTGGTAGAAGTGCAACCTGTTAACCTTGTCTCTTCATCTTTGCTTCCCTCTTTACTTCCAATCCCACTCCATATCTCTCTGAAATTGATAGTGTAAAATCGAAATTTCAACTATGCATTGAAGAAGAGTTTGAAAAGTGTGAAAAAATTGGAAAAGAAGAAAACCCAAAACTTCTTAGACTATGTATTATAAATAGTTATGAAGTTCGCATCGAGAAATTTCAAATGCATAACACATATGATCCAGTGCTTCATAAGCCTTTACGTATCATAGATCTTTGTTACAACAAGCATAATTTTATGGAGATGCCAGACCATTACGTTAGATTCTTAAATTGTTTACATGAATTGTACAAACGTCACATCAAACGGCCTTGAAATGTCATTTATACACAAAACATAAGAGCTAACTTCAATTTTGGATTTGGTAAATACACTCTGAACTTTCCCCCTTGATATTTTTGTGCTTCTTAATTCTGAGCACTTTGAAATTTCCCACACTTCAAACGCAAAAGGACTGCTCCACAAATAATACTGACCACTCCATAACTTCTCACACTTCAAAGGCAAAACAACGACTCCACAAATAATACATGGGACGTTGATTCCACAAGAATCAAGATACACACAGCCTTAACGAGGTACAATGATGCAGTGTAAAAAATTTGGCACGAAATGGATACTGTTCATTAAGATGAATCAAGGTATTGATTCTAAAATAATAAATAAACTAGTGTTTAACCCGCACAATGCGCAAGATCGTTTTACATATTAAATAACATAGTATATTTAAGCATGTAGTATCCAATATCCCCTAAATTTTTAGAAATTAGTTTCTTCAAATCACTCGTGTGTACTTCCCTGTTATGAGAGATTAAAAAAAAAAAAGAATCTGATTATAAGCAATTAAAACTTACATGACAATTTCAAATACAAGTCTGCTATTCCTAGGAACCACAATGAAATAAACCATGAGGTTAGAGAATTTTACAACCAAAAAGTTTAAAAGAGAAAAATGGCTACTGGTTTGTGAAACAGAAAGTCAGAAAAATAGTAGTCAAATAATAATGCATAATCAATAGTACATTAGAATATCAAATTCTAAAACCAAACCAATATATAACCCTTAAAAGGGACATTGCAAAAGAAAAAAAATTTGTAGTGCATAATCAAGCCACAATATATAAACAAAACAGAATTCCACCTACAACAAATAAAATGCATAATCAATAGTAGATGGGAATCTCAAATTCTAAAACCAAACCAATCCATAAGTCATAACCCATAAAAACAACATTGAATCTTAATCTTGACCCTAAATTTCAATTGTAAAAAAAATAAAATAAAATAAAATAAAAATGACAATCCCGAAAAAGCTGCAATAATACAGATAAAATTTGTTAACAACAAACCTCGTAGTGATAAACAAAATAGATATATTAGATTATACACACACCCAAGTTATGGAATTCATGAAACTTTTCACCCATTATTATGTAATCATCTATTCATAAAATAAATAAATAAAAGTAAATCATCTATAAGTACTCAAATCCAAAACACTAAGACATACACAATAAAAACAATCATACCGTAGATTATTCTTTTGAAGGTAGTCACATATATTTTTTGTTTTATTTCAATAATCTATAGGAAGTGAATCTTATGATTCACAATATTCATTATTGTGGAATTGACTAATCTCTGTGTTATTTACACTAAATGTATCACTTTTTGTAAATATAGGACTTCGAGTCCATTTTCTATTGTAACCTCTCTCAAGCCCATAGATATTAGAACCAAGTAGCATAAAGCTAAACTGTTTTTGTCAGTCCTACTCAAACTGTGGAAGCTTTCCCTCCAAAAAGTAGCTAAGATGGGAATTCTACATCTAGGAACTTGCAAGATGGAAAAGCACATGGAACCTGTCCTTGTTTTAACTCTAAAACTATAAAAGAGCAAGGTTCCTATACAATTGTAGATTCCACATAACACAACCAATTAGCTTTGACCTGAGGAAGAAAAAAATATATATAGATAAGAGAAAGATTGGGGAGAGAAAAAAAAGTTATCACAATGAACCAACTGCAAATTATCTACCACATCAAGCATCAGTGCTACATAATGAAATATCGCAGATACTTAATTTTTTTTAGTATTCTCCTCAAGAAAATTCCAAATCTTCATTAAAGTAGAAGAGCCCAACAATCTAACGTACATCATCCAAAATACGAAACCTATCAAACTCAAAGATGCATACTATAAGCCAATTAACAATGTGTCTGTTACCAAACCAAACCACCTTTCAAACCCAAGAAAAACCAGAATAAAAGGCTTCCAATCAGACAGGCCAAGGGTACATACAAAAAATGCACATAACTCTACAGTGGAGGACAAGTCACTAAGAAAGTCCTCACAAATTTCGTACACAATCATAAAGTAATCCCATTTCTATCTTAACAAAAAATACTCCAATGCTAAATAACAAAATGATACCAAAAAGTATAAAAATATACCTTAATATAAAAACATAACTTAATGCTTATTCCAGTGGCAAAAGCCTTAAAAAATGGACTCAGTACCAGGGGGGAGGATGAATACTATCAATGAAATTTTAAACTCTATCCCTAGTGACATACCAACCCCTTTTATCAGCAACATTTTCAAACCAATCTTTGACAACGCATGATTGCCAAAGTTCGCACATTGCCTTACTATCTGAATTTTTTTTTTTTAAATAATTCTACTATTTAAGCCAGATGACTAAAGCAACCTTTACATAATATTCGGTACATTTATTTATCTTCACTCTCTAAAAAAGTCCTTTGATTCATCTAAAGGTTGAGACTATATAACATTATTGGTCATTTACGTATTAGAAGACAATCAAAACTTATATAGTTGTTTGTCTTTTAAATATTTTCAAAGAAATTTACACTTAGCTCAATATACTTCACCTAATTTTTTCTGGAAAATGTCATCCAATAATGTAACATGACATTATTTATAAATAGCAAACCTAAAGCCAAACAATAAATTGATTATTAAATCCTTTCTATAAAATAGACATATATGTGACATGTCAATTTCTAACAGATTATATACCATCCCAAACCCAATAAAATGGCACATTTATTCATGACCAATCTACTGTTAGATCCTTAAAAAAAAAAAAAAAAAAAAAAAAAAAAAAACTGCAATTGGAAAACATTTAGCAAAAGAATTAAAAATAAAATCTACAGTCAACTAAAATTTAGCCCAAAAAAAAAAAAAAAAAAAGCTATAAAAAATATGGGAAAGTAAGCACAGAAAGAGAAAGAAATACAGAAAGAAAATATGTGCCAAAAACATAAGAAAAGGAGAAGGGATGTCATGCCAACAACTGGCTGCTCTTTCATTTCCTAGTAAGTTTTCATTTTAATTTTTTGTACTCTTCCCTCACCTTAACTAATTAGCCACATAATAAATAATCTTCATTTTGATGTTGGCCCATATGCTTAATTTGAAAATAATAGTCTGACTGTGTTAATTTGATAATCTTCATTTTGTTTTTGTTTTTGAATTTTTTGTTCTTTGTCATAAATCTATGTTTTGAAGTTTGGTTTTACTTCCCATTTGATCAATTCCTTCCTTTCTCCCGACAATAGTTCCTCCAACGTTTTCTACCTTAACAGTAAAACCTTAAATGTACCCATCTATTTTAAGTTCCAGTTAAGTTCTTAAAATCTCCTTTTCTAAGATTTTCTTTTCCCAGAAAACGTTTGCACTTATAGTCTTATTTGTGTTGTTGTTAAGGAAATCTTTGTCCTAAATCAAAGCAATTGCAAACGGAAAAGAGATTTCATTGAACAATGAAATAAGGAGGAAAATTTAGGCTATCACACCTTTCATTTTATTGTAGAGAACCCAACGATAATTCTCCTATTAGAGAATCCAGTAACTTTTCTGGCAGGGAAAAAATTTAAATTAGTGATTTAGATAAATGACATTTGAAAGTTTGAGAAGATATGCTAACTACCCATGAGGTGTTCAACAAAACCAAACGATGCCAACGAATTGCAATCTGCAGTATTTACAAAGTTTTTTTTTTTTTTAAGATAAAGATAGAAATTTTATTTGATAAAAGGGAAATCCATGTAAAAACACATAACAACCTTGTAAGCATAAATATAGGGGAACAAAGACCTGTTCTGCAAAAAACAAAATATGCAACAAAATAAATACAGTTCATGGACATACAATACAGAAACAGCAACAGATATTAGAATTACCCCCTGTATGCACAGATTATGCAGAAAATCCTGAACCTGTTCTGCAGAAAACAAAATATGCAGCAACAGAAATACAGCCCGTGGACATACATCACAGAAACAGCAACAAATATTACACTCAGTCCCCTGTAAATAGCATTCAACAGATATTACACTCATAGCATTCTCAATTTTCATCAATCTTGTATTCCCAAAATAAGGCTGCACTAAACAGAACGGCAATCCAAGGCAAATGAATTGCAATATACATTTACAACCGAGTTCAAATTTAGAATCACATATATTACAACACTTGCAATTCATGTTGATATAAGAGTCTTAGGATGCTCAGAGATTATGGCTGGGTTTGGATCCAACTTTTTGCGTTTGCATTTACGTTCCTTCACTTTTTTTTTTTTTTCCCAGCTGCTGCGCACTCATTTAGGGAACAACGGCTACTGTTCATGTGAACAATAGCCAGCAATTGTTGACTTTTCAGTGTTTTTATTAGTTCTGTGGGTCCCGTGAACAGTATACAGGACCCACAAATTACACTTTTTATCAACTTTTTCATTAAAAATGGGTCCCACGGTACTATTCACATATTTAAAAATTATTTTGCTACAATGTTTTAAGTTTTCAGTTTTCCGTTTCAGCAAAATAAGTTCTATCCAAACAGACCCTATAAAACCATAACCTATATACACAAAAATTAAATCTCTCATAATCTAAAATAAAACAGAAAATTAAGTAAATAAGAAAAGGGTATGAAGAAAAGAAATTAGTGCATAATTCTTAACCATTTTTTATGCTACAATTTAATGAATTCAAATTTCAGGTGCAAACAGGAACTAAATCTAACAAAAATCTACCAAACAGGGAAAAAAAAGTTCTAACCAAAAAACAATAATCAACAAAACAAAACCCAAGAAATTAAAATTAAGAACAGAATTTCCAATGATTTGCCTTTCCATCTACAAACCCAAAAAAAGAAAAGCTAAAGAAAAACCCATTACTTTTTTATAACACAGATCGGAATTGAAATCAATCAATGACAAATGAAATCTACAACTAAATCCAAGAGAGAGTTAAAACAAAAACCTATATTTGTACTTGGAGTGCGGAGTGAAACGATTGGAAGCCATATCCACATCAACAACATCCCCTGCTATAGGCAGCGGCTATAGTGCTCTTTGAATCCTCGCCATACTTCGCATCGAAATCGACGGTGGTTACAGAAGGCTGATCGGAAGCCTCATCGGTTGGTTCTTCCTTTTCTTCTTCTTCGAGGTGATCTGATGGGCGTGACAGCAGTAGTAGTGTCGTCGTCTAGGGTTTGTTTAGGGTTTTCTTCTATAGTAGTAATAGGGTTGAGATTGAGTTGGTCTGATGAATCGGTGGCCATTGTGTGAGAGAATCGGAGATGGCACCTCTGATCGCTTACTTCTTTCTCATCTAAGTTTTGGATTTTGTTTTTCATCTTCCTTCTTCTTCTGCTTCTTTTTCTGGAAAAATCAAAAAGCAAAAAGATCGTTTTAGCGTAACTAGAAACAAAGAGTTTTTGAAAGGAACTGGGAAGCGGATTTTTTTTTTTTTTTTTTAATTAGAAACCATGGGCTCTCGCTCTTGGGATTTTATTAAAAAATAACTATAAAACCTAAATTATATTATTAGTTAGGCAAGGTTTGAAACAAATTTCATTTCTAATAAATCGAGTCTAGAGGACTCGATTTTGCTATAAGAAAATCGAGTGTGAGACACTCGATTTCCAAGTGAGTATGGAAATCGAATGTCTTACACTCAATTTTCAAGTGCAAATTCACTGGGAAAAATCGAGTACAGAGAACTCGAATTGTTATAAACCAAATATGTTTGAAATGTTGTCTAACTAATAATATAGATTGGGTTTTATAGTTATTTTTTAATAAAATCCTGCTCTCTGTTTATCAGAGTCTCTCTCAGTCTCTTTCAATTTAATGGTGTTTCTGTTTTTAAACTGTGTGCACGGTAAATGGGTAAAATTTAAGGCGCTCAAACGGTGCAACATACGCTGTTTTGTAACTTTAAATTGTACACGTGTCTGAATTTATGATAGACAATTATCCTATTTGTCAATACCTCCTCAATTGTAAGAATCCACTTTCTCTTAACTTCTGCTATTATATATATATATATATATATAGATAGATATAGATAAAATTGTTATTGCTATTATATATATATATATATATATAGATAAAATTGTTATTGATTTTTTTTTTAATGAATATTAAAGACTTTATTGAAGCCAACAAGCCAAAATCAGACTGGCCAGCCTAATTAAAAATGACTATTCATCTACTTATACATCCTTTCGTTTTATTTTAACCCCTTTACATTTTCATGTAATCTAATTATTATTATTAGTTATTACAAAACGAGAATACAAATCAAAAGAACTGTTCACCGAATGTTAAAAGAAATTAATATTGAAGTTATCAATTGATTTGAAGGAAAACATTTGTAATAATATTAATTTAAACAAATCTTAAAAATCCAATTTTTAATTCACCTAAAATTAAACAATTCACCAAATATGGAAGTTATTAGTGACTTTAAATATCGAAAATTATCATATTTCGAAATTAAAGTTTGTTGATTTGAATTTTCTCTTTTTTATTTTTTTTCCCCTAATTTACCTATTATTATTTTATTTCTCTTCATTTCATCATTTATTATTTTCTTTATTATGAAAAAACTTGATTGCCTTTTAAATTCCCAGAATTAATTCATCATTTTCTCAATTCAACCATTTAATCATCCTTTTCCAATTCAAACATTACTCTCCAATTCACACTTTCTTCTGAAAGCTGAATTTTCACCATTTTCATTACTCTCTCTTCCCCCCTTAATTTTTCTTGCAATATATCCATGTTCTTATTCTTTCCTTTTGTATATATTTTTTCAAACTTCCAAGATTGATGAACAATTTGTTTGGATAGTTGATGCAAAAAATCTCTAACTGCTTTCATAATATTCTTCGTAAGTCAACTTCTTAATTCTTTTTCATGTTTCGATACATTCTAATATCTCTTTTTATTTTGGGGTTTGACTTACCTCAAATACTTTTTTAACTAAAACAAAAGAAGGCCTCTTAAAAAAGTACTAGTGATAAGTCAAACCCTTTATTTTGGTCATTGCAAAATTTTCATGCTCTAATTGTGCTTTCACATTCTAATTTTTCAGGTGCCACTCATTTCCCTCCATTGCTTATTGCTAACATCCACACTTTTGCACTGTTTCAATTTTTTTTTTTTTTTTTTAAGTTTATTCAAAATTTAGATAAAAGCAGGGGATAAAAAAAAAATAAAGAAAGAGAGATGTTACTGTCCTGATTATACTATTGCTTAATTTAAGGATAATATCACCATGTTTATGCTTTGCAAAGTCTTCACCTTAAAATTCTATTTTTATATACTATTTGATCCATGAGTTTGAGTTTGGAAATTGATGTGATATACAATGTAGATTTTGTGTTTTCACCCAAGTAAATGCTGTTGGGGGAAAATCCTAAACCCCCTTAATGTCTATATGTGTATTAAAATTAATAACTATCAAGCAATAGCAATATTATGGAAACAAAAATTTCAGCAAACACCGCAAAAGCACAACCACACAAAAACACCAAATCTTACGTGGAAAACCCTCCGGTGTAGAGGGAAAAAACAACAGGGCAGCTCTGAAAAATATCCACTATGAAATAGAGATTACAACTGTGGGGGCCGGTTAGTCACTAAAATTATTAAAGTCAAGTTAATTGGGCCTGTGGCCCATCCAAGGATGTAAATCTGTCTGAGGAGGCCCATATCAAGTTGTAGGGGAAACCAAACGAAAGGAAGAGTGAATACCACGAAAGGTGAGTTCAGTATTCGTCCGAGGACAAAATCTTTCTCGGCAATATGAGTCCGAGGACGACCAGAACGCCACCTTGTTACAAACGTACTTTGGAGCTGCGTCACCACTAAAGGTGGGATAAGGGACCAAAGGTAAGAAAGAAAAGGCAAACAAATATCTATAACAACAGTTGCCTCCGCATTAATTGCCTCTCAACCAACTCTCTGGCTACATTAATGTGGAGGTGATGCCTAAACAGTGATAAAGCAGTCTTACAGCTGCTAGTAAGAGGTTCCAGAAGGTGTTAGATGGGACAGAAAGAGATCCCCTGAACCCAACCTACAGGTGTGTGGTGAAGATGACATGAAAAGGGCAATATATAAGATGAAAGGAAAGCATGCAGGAAAGGGATCGGAACATAAAAAAAGACAAAGAACACTCAGGAAAAAAGCTTAGAAACCAAAGAACTGTACTTGTTTCAAAGAAAAACTAATTATTATATCGGTGTTAATCCATCTATAAACGTGAGGTTGAATCATTTTACTTTTAAGAGTTAACCTAGTTCTTGAACACCCACGCTCTACAAATTTTATTGTTTAGGCCTTTAACATATGAACCCAATACCAGTTTGGGATCGTTACAAATTGAGTCCTTACAATTAGCGCCGTCTGTGGGAAGAGCTTGATTTAACTTAAAAGAACTTTGGTGCAACGTTTATGATAGAGGAAGCAGGTCCACATCATTACGCAGCGGGACCACATCAGGAAGATGCCAACCCGCACTAGGCAGAGTCAAGGGGCTCCCAGCATGGTAATCCCCATCGAAGTCCCGAATGGAGAGAAGGCCGTGAGGGGAGTGTGCGCACAACTCATACCACCAAAAGTCACGCTCGTGGGAAAAGTCATGTCTCCCATGCAAAGCATGACGGGAACTTGCAATGTGAGATTGCCGATTTAAAGAGAGAGTTGCGTCATGCCCAGCAAGAACGCTCCCCACCTTGCTCCGAACCATCATCCGAGGAGTCGGATAGAGCTAGTTATAGGCGGAGGTCAAGAACTCCGCCCAGTGAGACTTTCTCCTATGAAGAGGAGCACGGCCATCGACATAGGCACAGAAGCTCGCCTAGCAGGGGCTTGGGTAACAATGCCATGAACAAAGCATTGAGCCAAGTTTCCAAATCACCCTTCACGAGGAATATAGAAGATACGGTTCTTCCTCGACGATTCCACCAGCCTACGTTCACCCTATATGATGGCCACTCAGACCCAGTAGAACACGTTAGCCATTTTAGCCAGAAAATGGCTATCTACTCTAGGGATGAGGCCTTGATGTGCAAGGTTTTTCCATCAAGTTTGGTTCCGGTGGCGATGAGATGGTTCAACGGCTTAAGGGCCAACTCTATTAAGTCCTTCAAAAAGCTGACCCGGGCTTTTGGCACTCGTTTTATCACATGCAGCAGGGTTCCTCGGCCTTTGGGATCCTTGCTGACTCTGTCCATGCGAAAGGGCGAGACTCTTAAAACTTACTTGGATAGGTACTGGGAAATGTTTAATGAAATAGAAGGAGAGCACAACGACGTGGCCATAAGTACTTTCAAAGCTGGCCTCCCAACCGATTATGATTTGAGAAAATCTCTAACGGGTAAACCTGTTACCAGTGTACACCAGTTGATGGACAGGATTGATAAGTACAGAAAAGTAGAGGAGGATCAACTGCAAGGAAAAGGAAAGGCTAAGGTAATCCCTCAAGAGATGAGAGGTTTCAGGTCGGACCGTTATAACAGTAACCGACCCCGGAAAGACTTTGTAAGGCAGTCGGGTTCTGCAGACACCTAGGTGGTTAATGCGGTGTTTCGGGAGCCGATGCAGCAGGTTTTGGAGAAGATAAAGAATGAACCCTTTTTCAAATGGCCGAACAAGATGGCGGGAGAGCCTAGGAAACGCAACCCGAACCTATATTGCCACTATCATCAGGATCATGGGCACACGACGGAAAATTGTAGGAATTTATGGGACCATTTGGAACAGTTGGTCCAAGAAGGGAAATTAAAGCAACTCTTGCATCATTCCAATGGTAGGGCAAGCCAAGCAGGCTCGGAGAGGCGTAGGGATGCATCTTCAAGCCTCCCCCTTAATACGATCAACGTTATCTTTGCTGTCCCAGGGAAGACTGGATCTTGCCCTTCCAAGATACTGTCAGTGTACCGACCTCCGACCGAGGATCATTGCCAAGCGTCGAAGAGGGCCAGGGTGGACGTCCCCCTGATTCTGGGCTTTTTGGATGAGGACAAGATTGGGACCATACAGCCCCATGACGATGCTCTGATGGTCACACTGAGGATTGGTGGGTACAACGTCAAAAGGGTGATGGTAGATCAAGGTAGCGTTATGGATATAATGTACCCGGATTTGTATAAGGGGCTAGGTCTGAAGCCAGAGGACTTAGCAACCTACAGCTCCCCTCTAGTGAGTTTTGAGGGAAGGATGGTCACTCTGAAAGGACTGATCAGGCTACCTGTGCAAGCCGGAATAGATGTGGTGGAGGTGGACTTCATTGTCGTAGACGTTTTTTCTCCAAACATGGCAATTATGGGCAGACCTTGGCTTCATACCCTAGGAGCGGTCTCGTCTACCCTGCATCAGAAAGTGAAGTACCCATCCGGAGGCCAAGTATTAGAGATAGTAGGAAGCCAAGTGGCAGCTCGACAATGCCTAGTAGCGGCTATACAACATCAGCCAGAGGCAGAGACCTCGACTACAGCCGATAATGAATTATAGCAATTAAAACCCCCAGTATTACCCTTAGATATGTCAGCCGACAAGGTAAAGTGTGAAGATTTGGAGAGGGTAACTGTTACTGATGATCCGGAAAAATTCTTCCAGGTTGGGGCTAAATTGCCTTTGCAAGAGAAAGAGAGGTTGCTGGAGTTCCTCCGAGCAAATGTAGACGTGTTTGCATGGAATCCATATGAAGCCCCAGGTGTGGACCCGAATTTCATTTGTCATCGACTCAACGTGAATCCCACCGTTATTGCCAAGAGACAGCCACCTCAGCGACCTTCGAAAGAGCACGCTGAGGCTGTTAGAAGTGAGGTGGCCAAGCTCAAACAAGCTAGGGCTATCAAAGGAGTTTTTTATCCTCAACGGTTGGCCAATACGGTGGTGGTAAAAAAGAAGATAGGAAAGTGGCGAGTGTGCATGGACTTCACGGACCTCAATAAGGCTTGTCCTAAGGATCCATTTCCCATGCCGAAGATAGACCAGTTGGTGGATGCAACCGTGGATCATCCTAGGATGAGTTTCTTGAATGCCTTCCAAGGATACCACCAAATACTGCTGGCCTCGGACGATCAGGAGAATACTACTTTTGTCAACCCTATCGGGAACTACCATTACAAAGTGATGCCCTTCGATTTGAAAAACGCCGGATCTACCTACCAACGGATGATGGCTAAAATGTTCGAACCACAACTTGGTAGAAGCATTGAGGTTTATATCGATGACATGGTTGTAAAGAGTAAAGTGGTGTCCGAGCATGTGGAAGATCTCACGAATATCTTCGGGATACTGAGAAAACATAAGTTACGCTTAAATGCTTCAAAGTGCTCCTTTGGTGTAGGCTCCGGGAAGTTCTTGGGGTACATGGTGACTCATAGAGGAATTGAAGTGAACCCAGATCAGATTAAGGCCATTAACGATTTACAAGCCCCTCGGAATCTAAAAGAAGTGCAGAAACTGACTAGAATGACAGCTGCTTTGAACCGATTTATTTACAGATCAGCCGAGAGGTGTCGTCCCTTTTTCCGTCTACTGCATAAGTGGCAAGGATTTGAATGGACCGAGGAGTGTGCTGTGGCATTCCAACAACTGAAGGAGTACCTATCCAGGCCACCTATCATGTCTAGTCCTGAGGTGGATGAGGTATTGTTTGCTTATCTGGCAGTTGCCTCCCATGCAGTTAGTTTTGTCCTAATACGAGAGGACAGTGGCATCCAAAGACCAGTTTACTACGTAAGCAAGTCCCTTCATGAGACCAAGGTGAGATACTTGTCACTGGAAAAGACCATCTTGGCGATGGTCCATGCGACACGCAAACTTCCGCATTACTTTCAGGCCCATACTGTGGTTGTCTTGACTCAGCTACCTCTCAAGTCCATACTAAGAAGTGCAGACTATACTGGAAGAATTGCTAAATGGGGCACAATTCTAGGTGCTTTCGATATCAAGTATATGCCTCGCACCTCTGTGAAAGGCCAAGTCCTTGCCGATCTAGTAGCAAAGTTCGCCGAGTGCCCAGAAGAAGTTAATATGAAGCAAGACAACATGGACGAAAAATCGGTTGGCCTAATATACACACAAGGCTGATCCTCTTGGAGGGTATACGTGGATGGGGCAGCAAACCAACGGGGAGCAGGATTAGGATTAGTTTTGATATCCCCCGAAAAGGTCATCATTGAGAAGTCCTTGAGATTAGGATTCTCGGCTACTAACAATGAAGCTGAATACGAAACTTTGTTGATGGGAATGAGTATGGTCCAGAAAATGGGTGGGAAGATAGCAGAATTATTCTCGGATTCAAGATTAGTAGTCAGCCAAGTGAAAGGAGAGCTGGAGGCCCGAGATCTGAGAATGCAAGGGTATTTGAGCCAAGTTAGGCGTATGCAAACGAAGTTTGAGTCTTTCGACTTATCGCATATCCCCCGAGGTGAAAATACTCACGCCGATTCCTTGGCAACCCTTGCCACCTCCTCGGTACGGAATTTTCCTCGGCTGATCATCGTTGAAGATTTGCAATCCCCCACCTCACCAGAAAATGACGTTTGCCAAGTCTATCAAGCCAGTCTAGTGCCGAGTTGGATGGATCCCATATTAAAATTCCTTGAAGGTGACATCTTCCCAAAGAGAAAGTAGAAGCTGAGAAAATACGGAGGAAAGCTCCTCAGTTCTGGTTATCTGAGGACAAAAAGTTATACAGACAGTCCTTCTCTGGGCCGTACCTGCTCTGTGTACATCCTGAGACGTCAGAGTCAATCCTAGAAGAGCTGCATGAAGGTATTTGTGGAAGTCATACATGGGGAAGATCCCTATCACACCGGGCCATATCACAAGGATATTGGTGGCCAAACATGCAGAAGGAGGCACAGGAGTATGTTAGAAAATGTGACCAGTGCCAAAGATTCGCTCCAAACATCCACCAACTAGAAGGAACTCTTAACCCTCTCTCCAACCCTTGGCCTTTTGCTCAATGGGGGCTGGACATTGTCGGCCCTTTTCCTAAAGCCTTAGGAAACAAAAAGTATATGTTGGTCAACACAGATTACTTCACTAAATGGGTTGAAACTGAACCCTTGGCTAACATCAGAGATGTAGATGTTAAGAAGTTTATTTGAAGAAATATTGTCACGCGATTTGGAACTCCCCGCACACTTGTCTCGGATAACGGACTTCAATTTGATAACAAGGCCTTTAGGCAGTACTGTTCAGAATTGGGTATAAAAAACAGATATTCCACTCCGGCTTATCCTCAAGGGAATGGGCAAGCTGAAGCTGTTAACAAAGTAATAGTCAATGGACTTAAGAAGAGACTGGATAATGCAAAAGGAAAATGGGTAGAAGAATTGCCACATGTTCTCTGGACCTATCGAACAACGCCCCGATGTTCAACAGGGGAAACTCTCTTTTCCATGACCTATGGAGCCAAGGCTGTCATCCCTCTAGAAACTGGATTCCTAACGTTAAGGACCAGTACATTTTCCTCGAACAGTAACGATGGGATGTTGGAGAAAAGTTTAGATTTGATCGAAGAACAAAAGGACAGTGCAATGGTCCAATTGGCTTATTACCAGCATAAACTAAAGCAAGGCTATGATAGTAATGTGAAGCTGAGGCCACTAGCCGTGGGAGATCTGGTGCTGAGAAAAGTTCTGGGGACCACCAAGAATCCGGCATGGGGAAAATTAGGGCCTAATTGGGAAGAGCCTTATCGGATTACTTCAGTAGCCGGAATAGGGGCCTATTATCTAGAAGACCTAGATGAAAAAGTTGTACTTCATCCTTGGAATGTAAATAATCTCAAGAGGTATTATTATTAATAAAAATATTCCGGTTTGAGTTTTTTCTTTTAATTTATGTTAACCATGCATCCTGTGTTCCCACATTCTATGATACGTGTTGAAGTATTAAACAAAAACTAAGTTATGTTAGGTCCTCAGATCACAAACTTAGTGGAAATTAATACCATGTGATATGAATTGAAGTGTTAAACAGAAACTAAGTTATGTCAGATCCTCGGATCACAAACTTAGTGGAAATTAACACCCTATGATACGTGTTGAAGTATTAAACAGAAACTAAGTTATGCCAGGTCCTCGGATCACAAACTTAGTGGAAATTAATACCCTGTGATATGAATTAAAGTGTTAAACAGAAACTAAGTTATGTCAGGTCCTTGGATCACAAATTTAGTGGAAATTAACACCCTATGGTATGAATTGAAGTGTTAAATAGAAACTAAGTTATGTCAGGTCCTCGGATCACAAACTTGGTGGAAATTAACACCCTATGGTATGAACTGAAGTGTTAAACAGAAACTAAGTTATGTCAGGTCCTCGGATCACAAACTTAGTGGAAATTAACACCCTATGGTATGAACTGAAGTGTTAAACAGAAACTAAGTTATGTCAGGTCCTCGGATCACAAACTTAGTGAAAATTAATGCCCTACAATTTCTACTGAAACCTTAAATAGGACTCTATGAATATTATTTAATGTACAATTGACGTACTGAAGACCCAATTTTATTCAACCTTTGAACTTTCTATAAAGTTTCAATTGATTAGAAAGAATACGTACGTATCCAAAATGTCTCCCTAAGACCTCACAGTATTAATGATTATCATCCATTTTTAATCGCCAACTGGTGATATTTATAAGTAATACTTCCCCATGCAAACAAAGGATAGTAAAAATGAACCCATCCAAATTACAATAACACAGTGAACGAGTACAAAAATAATATAAAGCAGCAATAGCGGTAAGAAAATAAACATAAGAATCCTTACGAAATTTCTAATTAGATTACAAAACAAGTCCTATTTTTTCAATTTAAATTGGATCTTCGGGGCCTAGCCGGTTGGTTTGTCCGCCTCCGAGGTGGTGATTTCCTCTTTATCCTTAGAAGCTCCCCCCAGTTGGCAAGACCGTGGAGGCTAAATCCTGTTGAAAACTTTGGGAGGCCACCTCTACCTCAGAAGCAGTTACAGTCTTGTTTGAGGAAGCTTCTGGAGGGGCAATACTCCCTTTAGTTGGTTCTGGCTGGCCAGAAGGAGGAAGACTCGGAGGCAAAACCTCCTTATTAGGATTAACGGTTAAGGGAATGGTTTCAGCTTGATGGGTTGGAGGAGCTGAGGGACGGATCGCCTCAGGATAGAATACATTCTCTGGCCTCCGTAGCTCAGATGAAGCCTCAACCCTAGCTCGGTTAAGGGCCTCATCCCAAGTTTTGGCACAGTAGATGCGGCACACCACTGGAACCTCGGCTCTCAAAGCCTCCTCAGTCTCAGCTATACCGACCTCATATCCTCTCTGCTCAGCCTCATTCATTGCCCGTTTGGCCTCGGTCTTTGCTTTCTCAGCTTCCTCCCTGGACTTTTCAGCTTGCTCCCTCAGCTTTTGAGTTTCCTCCAAGTGCTTCCTAAGGGCTACAACCTGTTCCCGAGCCTTCTTCAGTTCGGTATTCACCTCTCGCAAGCGGTTCCCCTGGTCCTCGGCCTGCTTTTGATAGCCTTCCAGGGCCGACTCAGCACTTTTGCGAGCTTGTTCCTCAACAAGTAACTTTTTCTTCGCATCGGCCAAGTCCTGTTCAGATTTGGACAAAGTCTGTACAGTCGTTGCCCATTTCTTCCTTTCATCATCCAACTGATTAGAGCAGATATTGAACATCTCATCCAGCTTGAAAGTATTTTGGATAATCTGTAGGGAAGAGGTTAACACTATAGTCAGTAAAAGTACATATTAGTGAATAATGGTCACAGAAAGAAAAAAGAAAAGAGTTAGCTTCTTACCATGCCCAAGTATCTTTTGTTGTTGAGGATGAGTTCATTCTTCCTCACATTCTTTATTTCAGCCATATCTTTTGGGAGCAACAAGGCCTCTCTATGGCCGAGGCTATGTGACACTCTATGCCGCCGCTGAAGTCCCTTATAGATGCATCATCTCATAGAGACTCCCCGCCATGCATAGGTGTTGGCAACCATGCTTACGGCTTAGGAAGTTAGGTGTCAGACCTCTCCTGGTCTCGCAAAGCTTGGTGTCTGGTCTTTTGCTGTTTTGCAGCTCGTTGGGCATCCTCTTCGTGAGTAGGGCGAGACCTGCCAACGTCTACCACCTCCTTACCTTTCTGCTCCCTATGCCTTTTTAACTCAGCAACATCAAGATGGGCTGGCTGGGGAGGTTGATGAAAAGGCTGGTGAGGAGCAGGAGAAGGAGACTTAGTGGGAAGAGATGGAGTCTGGGATTATGTTGATTTTATCGATGCACTCTTCTCGAGTTGACCTTCCATCAACTCCATCAAACTTCTTTGGGGCTTCCTCTGTATCCCCATCTCGTCAAGATCTTCTTCGGAGCGTATGGATTGATCAAAAATCCCAAAGTCGTCCGAGGAGTCAGAAAGTTCTACAACTTCTTCCTCTTCTTCTTCCTCTTCCTCTCTCTCTTCTACTTCCTCTTCTCTGAGGGTAAGTTGGGATAAAGAGGTTCTTGTCGAGACGTCGGCCACGAAAAGGGGCTCGATACGGGATGTATCTTGGGAAGTGGAATATCCTCTGGAACAATGAACCCCTTGAAGGCAACACTGATACGGTGAAGCCGAGAATCGCGGGCTCTGATCACGCACTTAGGCGCCTGGAAAGCAAATGATAAGGGGGTATAGCCAAGGATTAAATGTGCTGCCCGGAGTTGGCCGTCAGTTTCGTTCACGTATATCTCAGCTTTCAATACCTTATCCAAGCTCGCCTGATTGACTAACCTAAGGTTGGGCTTTGTGTAACGTCTATCTGCAAAACCATTGAATTGGAGTGAAGCGTTGTTAGAGATAGGAATACCAAGACTCAAAATAAATAAATAAAAAATGTACATGTAAACCAAATGTTATGAATCTATAACTACACTCCTACCTGGTACTCCTTCCACCATGGGGCATGGCAGACCACCGTGCCATTCCCCAGAGAAGATAAGAAAATCCTCCTTTAGGTTCTTGTTTGAAGTGGGAAGGCACTGAATCAGCCTCACCTCGAGATATCTCGACTTGAGATAATACCCCTACCCCTTCAAGTGGTGGAGATTGTACACCCAATTCACGTCATGATGGGTCACTTTTAGGTCCATCCTCTCGTTCAAAGCATCTATACTTCCCAGGACCCTAAACATATTTAGGGCACACTGGGTAGGGGATAACCTAAAGAACCTAAGGTAGCTCCTAGTAATACTACCCATAGGGATGGTCATCCCACCTTCTATGAAGGCAATCATGGGAATAACCACTTCCCCTGGTTGTCTAGCGTCAGCCCATTCCCCTTGGGCTGTGTACCTCATACCCACCGTAGAGGGGATCCTATACTTAGAGCGGAAATTTTTGATACCTTCCTTGGACTCAACTAGACATCGAAACGTACTCTTCTTTTTCCTCATTTTCCTAAAGGATCTAGTAAAGAAATTAACGAGTTTAAGATAAAAGTGGTAACGATTTTGAGAAGACTTACAGGTTTGAAAGAGGGACCTCGGACAAGATTTGAGTATTTGTAGACACCAGGAAAACGACGAAAAATGAGAAAGGCAAGTTCAGTGTATGAGCTCTAGAACTGTGTGATCACTGAAGGTAAGAAAGAGATTTGATTTGAGAACGCCTTTATAGTCGTGTAGAAATTATGAGCGGTAAAATTCCCGCTCGCGAAACGAGATAGTCCCCCTACCGTTCGATTTACATCTCACCGTTGAACGTGGGAGACAAGGGAGTCGCCAAAATTTAATACTGTTAAGATCGAGATGCTGAAGCGTCAGAAGCATGCCCCAAAACATGAATGGGTATGGGCTTATGACATCAAAATCTATCTTTTCTCCCGAGGACTCGAAAAGCAAGATTTTGAGGGGCTATTGTGGGGGCCGGTTAGTCACTAAAATTATTAAAATCAAGTTAATTGGGCCTGTGGCCCATCTGAGGATGCAAATCTGTCCGAGGAGGCCCATATCAGGTTGTAGGGGTAACCAAACGAAAGGAAGAGTGAATACCATGAAAGGTGAGTTCAGTATTCGTCCGATAACAAAATCCTTCTCGGCAATATGAGTTCAAGGACGACCAGAACGCCACCTTGTTACAAACGTACTTCGGAGCTACGTCACCACTAAAGGTGGGATAAGGGACCAAGGGTAAGAAAGAGAAGGCAAACAAATATCTATAACAACAGCTGCCTCCGCATTAATTGCCTCTCAACCAACTCTCTGGCCGCATTAATGTGGAGGTGATTCCTGAACAGTGATGAAGCAGTCTTACAACTGCTGGTAGGAGGTTCCAGAATGTGTTAGATGGGACAGAAAGAGATCCCCTGAACCCAATCTACACATGTGTGGTGAAGATGACATGAAGAGGGCAATATATAACATGAAAGGAAAGCATGCAGGAAAGGGATCGGAACATAAAAAAAGACACAAAGAACACTCAGGAAAAAAGCTTAGAAACCAAAGAACTGTACTTGTTTCAAAGAAAAACTAATTATTATATCGGTGCTAATCCATCTACAAACGGGAGGTTGAATCGTTTTACTTTTAAGAGTTAACCTAGTTCTTGAACACCCACGCTCTACAAATTTTATTGTTTGGGCCTTTAACGTACGAACCGAATACTAGTTTGGGATCGTTACAAATTGAGTCCTTACAACAACTATCAAGTTTATGCTAAACTTGAGTCCACAATAAATTGGATACACAACAAATTAAATCTCAAGGAGTAATATACAATCTCACCACAAAACCACTAGCAAAATCTTCATCTGAATACTCCAACTTTCCATGGTTGTAGCACTCAAAAACTCCAAGAAAACTCCACCAATTTATCTTTCTTGTGTATGTAGCTTCAGCAAAAAAAAAAAAAATGTGACCTTTTTTTTTTCTTTTTCTTTTTCTTTTTCTTTTTCACTCTCTCACACTCTCACCGTGCATCTCTCTTTTTCTTCATTCGGACTGCACCTTTCAAAACTCTGTGTCTTGCTCTCAATATTTTGGTTTCCACTCACAGAAGCTCCCGCTCTCTCTCTGTGTCTCTATTTCTCACACACTAACCAAAATGGCCGAATGGCCTTTGTTTGCTTCGGCAAAAAACCAGCGTGTCCCACACGCCTCAAGTCATGTCTCATGTAATGAATTGCAAGACAAGGTTGTTTAGAGCTTTGATAAGGTGTGGTCTGGACCCATGGTGCTATGACGCACCCAACAGCCTTCCTTGTTTATATGTTTTGCCCTGGAAAAACATTGATGGCAACAAAGGGGTTAATGTTTGCAGTTTATAACTTATGGATTCTAGACCCTCTTATTGATGATTTAATCCTAGAAATTTTAGGGAGCCACAACAATTTATGCACCACCCTGAAAGCCCTCATAACTGCGTTGTAGACCTCAACTTTGTATTTTATGGTTTCCAATTGCCTAACAATTTTATTATAATTTTGATTTATATTTGAAGTCAACTAATTACTTCTTTTTTTGGTAGAAGTCAACTAATTATTTCAAGTGCAACCTTTGGTGTCTTAGGTGTCTATATATTAAGATAAGAAAAAATCTTTTGTAATGGATATATGTGAACTTTTGTAATTGATGTAGACACTAGACTTAAAATCATGAAGTGATAAATAGAGGAGCCTTCGAGGTTGTTTGGGAAATTCAAAGTCTGTCAACTTAAAGTCAAATATTGATGTTTTGCTTTCATATATAATTTTATAGTTTTCTCATTCCATAGACAAATGCGTATTGATGATGCAATACTGGAATTAGTATGGAAATTATGAAATGGTATTTTAGAAAGATTTTCCTTAAACAAAAACTATTACTTACAAATAAAAGGTTAGTAATTAATTGAACTGGTCACTAACCCATGCTATGCACGGGAACCTGCCTATTTGTAAGGCAGACTAAAATAATTTTATAAAAAGTTTAAGAAACTACACCATTGCATGATTTGCTCTTATATAACTTCAATTTGTGTTACAATTTGATGAAGAAGCCATTGCTTGAATGTGCAATGGCTTACAAAAAATTTGTTAGACAGTTTCAGATACTGCAAAAAAGTAACTCAAAAATTCAGATATTAAAACTTCTAAAAGACCAAAAAATATTTAAGAATCAGATGATTCACTGCTTATAAATTATTGAAACAAAACAAAATATATATGACTAAACATTAGATAAATATAAGAGAAAGATGGGTCACATTCAAAAGAATAATTTCAATTATTGCAAGTTTTTTTATCATGTAAAAAATAGCTAAAGAGAATTTGGTGGTTCATATACAAAAATTATTTTAAAAAAAATACACGAAAAACCATAAAATAATTTTTATTTTTATTATTTTAACAAAGTAAAGGAGAGGAAAATAACATAAGAAGAGCTCATACCTCTACTCGGCCTAAATCATATCATATTATATATAATAAAAGTTGGACTTAGATGTCGTGGTTACGCCAAGTGGCTGCACCAAATTGTAGAAATTTTCTTAGATTTTTAGATTTTAAGAAAATATATATATAAGTTTTTTTCAACTATAATTTCTAAGTGGATAAAAATATTAACTAGATTAAAGATAACATAATAAAACTAAATAGACAATCCTATGAAAATAAATAAATAAAAAAGAGAAGAATTTGATCACAATTGGAATACTAAACCTAGCAGTATTAGGAGACCAGCAGACAAATAGTGCTAAAAAGAAGGAAGGATTTTGATGAATACTAAACCATACTTCTTGCTGAGGTTTCTTTATCAGAAGCAAGGTTTTAAGAGGTAAAGAATTATGCAATTTTTTTTTTTTCACTTTACAGTCTACATTGACTTGATTTGTCTTACAAATATACAAAATCTTAGTTTGGTTGTGTATATTATAGTTGTTTATTTATTTATTTTTGGTTAAATAGTTGAACAATGCTGAAATAACAAAAGTTGCAAGATTAAAACGAAAAACTATTATGAATTTAATTACGACGATCAAGATCTTTATAATATATATTATATATATTATTATATAATAAAAGTTGAGCTTAGAAGTTGTGGTTGTACCAAGTGGCTTTACCAAATTATAGAAATTTTTTTAGATTTTTTTAAAAATATATAATTTTTATTTTCTTATAGTAATTTCTAAGTTGATAAAAATCTTAATTTGATTACAATCCAAACTCTTCATCTAATTCTAGATAATAATAAAAGGTCCATCTAATCCATATATTTTTTAAAAACAACAACGTATAGCTAATAAAGTTTATTTTCAAGAAAATTATCTTTAATATAATATAAGAGTGTAATTTTGAATAAATTTTCTTTCTTTTAACGTACAGCTATTCTTTTTATCTATAAAAAAATAAAATAAAATAAAAATTTCTCTTGGTCTATCCAAAAAAAAAAAGTGCCATCAAAAAAGTAAAATCAATTCTAATTAAACTCTCTGTCTTAGATTGAAACTCTTAATAGTTAATCTTTCCCACCGTGTTACAATTATTCATAAAGTTAAGGAAAAAAAATGTTGATATCAACATTAAGCTTTTGTGTTTATCCAAAAATAAATAGAGGAAAGTTGATAAGAAAAAGTAAAATTTTGTATTTATCCAAAGATTAGTGGAGGAAAAGTTGATAAGAACTATTAAGATTTTGTGTCTATCTAAAAAAATTGCTGCTATTTTTGCTTACCTTCAAGTATATCTAAAACTTGCAATTAGATCATAGGGAATAAAAATCAATTGGGAAAAAAAATTATAAATATATTTGCTCCGCCTCCCTCAAACTTCTCATTCGAACTGTTCATGAAGGTTATATTTTTTGTATTCTTAGTTTTTTTTTTTTTTTGGTATATATTTTTAGTTGGATGGTTTTGTTCTATAACGGAAGTACCACAGTGTATTGTACTAGGTCAACTTGTGTGGATACTTTAAGGATGCCTATAATGAAAGCTACAAGTTCTATTTCCTCTCCAAGGTTATTTAACTTTATCCTGTATTTTTTTTTTCCTTTTTTGTTTCATTATGTTCATAAAATACATCATATTATTTATACTACAACTAACTATATTGGAACTCTTTGAAGCTATAGAGTTTGAAGGGAACTTTGAAAAGCTTAGTTATTTTGACCATCTCTCTTTGGCCATGGAGGGAGGCACGTACTCATTTGTGGAGTCATGGATGCTATTTTCATTGATCATTAAGATTTTTATTCCATAATTGGTAAGTATGATCAATCCTCATTACTTCTGGTATGTATTCTTTATTCTTTCGCCTAAATTTGCTTAGGAGAAAAAAATGGAAGTATTCATGTTATTAGAATTTTGAAAGTGATTATTTACAATAAGCTTGAATTGTCAGAACTTAATTAACTAGATCTTCATCAACCATAATCTATTGGGATATGATCACAACAAAGTATTCTCAAGAGAGATAAAAACCTTAAAAATTAAGGTGTAGTAGGCTTAGCAAGTTTGGGTTAATTGAAATATACACTGGAATTGGATAAGAAAATAATTGCTAAAATGAGATTTATTGAAGGTGTAGGGTTAAAAAAGGATATTGGTCAAGATATGGCATGATCCATTGAAGTTTTAAACACCTTGAAGTTATAATCTGTATACCAAATGCATCATTTACTCATAATATAGATTGTTGTTCGCAAAATTGGCCTAGGAGGATGTGCAGACCTCACAAAAAGATATTACTTTTTAATTCTTATGACATCTCAATGCTAATGAAGCTATTTTCAATTATCGATACAAACTTATTGCCAAGGTCTTAACTCTTAGTATTTCTCAAAAATATTTCTTGAAGTTTATATTTACACATTTGTTTTGATAGGTTGAAATTTGATGCCTCCTCCCTTGCTTTCAAATACAAAAATTCAATTCTTATGTAAATCTCACTACTTTTATTTATTTATTTTGTTTAGTAATTTGGGTTGTTTATAATTCTTTACTATTAAATTGAGTTTACCACTTAAATATATGTTATTATTTTAATTTAATTTAATTAAAAATATTTATTATTTTCTTTGGATTACACATGATTTTTGATTAAGCCGTGCATCGCACGGGCATAATACTAGTATATATATATATATTAGAGTTTGCTTTGCTTTTATAGTGTTCATGATTAACCTTGCAAATTTGGAGATAAATTATCAATATTTGAGTTTGAGTTTAAGTTGGACTTGTTAAAGAGATAGAGTTTCACGCATTGTTAAGTTTGGATTAAACAAAAATAATTTTGTTTGAAAAATGATAACGATGAGTTTGAGTTTAAGTTGGGCTTAAGATAGAGTTTCATTCCTTATTAAGTTCGGACTAAACAAAAATAATTTTATTTAAATAAAATGATAATTTTATTTAAATATTGTATTGACGTGAAAAATTGTAAGAGTTTCAGAAGTTTCAATTTTATATACATATAGATTATGCAACATTTAAAAAAAAAAATCATGGAGATTGTCATAAAATATAGATTTTTAGCCTTAAAAAATAAACCTAAGTGATTAAAATTTTCCTATATCATTTCTTCCCAATTTGAAAGTTGCAATTTTTTTTTATTAAATTTGTTATCATTCCCACACATTAAAATTTTCTCAATCACATTATTACAGTAACTGATCTAATTGTTGGAAGAACAAAAACTAAAAATGAATAAATAAATAACTGGGTTAGATTTTACAAAGCAAAACAAAGGGAAATTAAAGGGAATATCTCACCTACGGCATTTTTCCCTTATTATTGTATGACATCAAGATTTAGGAGTCTTTTGGCTGAATATTGTAGAAAATCGAGTTTATTTGTGATATGGGTATTGTTCAAATTTATTTGGAAAATTGAGGAAAGAGAGTGAATTTCGGCAACGGTGTTGCGGAAATTCTAACAAAAAGTATGAGAGAGAAAAGTTTGAATTTCGGTAATCTCATCACCGAAATTAGATTACTGAAATTCTTGCTGCCAAAAATTACTGCCTAGCTCCCAAGTGAAGTGCCCAAAGGAGGAGTGTCCGAAAGGAAACCAATTGTGGCAAACCAAGTTGCCGAAAGTGGGAGGAAAAAAAAAAAAAAAAAGAATTGTGGCAACCAAGTTGCTGAAAACTTGGGGAGAAATTTAATATGCAAAAAAAATCAATATATCAAAAAGAGTTGGAAGGGCATGAAATAATATTAGGGAAAAATGGTGATGAAAATAATCATAATAATATTCAAATTTCAAAAATATAATATAACAATTTTTTATTACATAAAAATATAAATCATTCTTTTTAAAATGCATATATAACTTACAAAATTTTACTACCAATATTTATTTACAGTTGTTTATTTGTTTCTATGAAAAGAAAAGTTTTTAAAACTAAAATTGATTATGTCACAAGAAAATTAAATGAATTAGTTATATTATAATTTGAAAAGTGGATATGAGAAGAACTTAAATATAAAAACCTAATTAGTAATTTTACATCTCAAAAGGTAAGAAGAATGTATTTTAATATTTTTTAAAATAATGAATTTTAAATATAAGAAATGCTCCATTTCAATCTTATTTCAAAATCAATTATATCATAAGAAAATTAAATGGATTGCTCATTTTATCAATTAAAAATTTGTTATTAGGAAAACCTATATACTAACTAAATTAATAAGAAGAGTAACTTTTATGTAAATTTTTAAAAATATATATATATATATATATATAATGGATTTTAGATATGAAATGGTCCCACTTAAGATTATGCTCTTAGCCTCTTAGGCCTCAACTTGATTTAAGCCAGTACTGATTGTATCTATAGCTCATTAGTGGCGTGGTCCTGTCATATTGTGTTTCTTTTGTTGATAATATTTTCTCATTCAATGTTGAAATTTTATTTTGCATAAGACAAATCCCTGGAAGTTTCAAAAAAAAAAAAAAAAAGGACAAATCTCTGGAGTGGTAAGAAAAGTTCATCTATGTTTGCTTTGATATGGTTTCAATGAAGCTATGAATGTTTAATGTAATGATTTGTTTATTCAAAAAAAAAAAAAAAAGTAATGATTTTTTTGCATATTAAATTTCTCCCCAAGTTTTCGGCAACTTGATTGCCACAATTCTCTTTTCTTTTTCTTTTTTTTTCCTCCCATTTTCAGCAACTTGGTTGCCACAATTCCTATTTTCTCTCTCCTCACTCCCCTACAATTTCGACAACTTGGTTGCCACAATTGGTTTCCTTTCAACCACTCCTCCTTCGGGCACTTCACCTAGTAGTTGGGCAATAATTTCGGGCAGCAAGAATTTCGGTAATGAAATTACCAAAATTCAAACTTTTCTCTCTCATACTTTTTGTTAGAATTTCGGCAACACCGTTACTGAAATTCACTCTCTTTCCTCAATTTCCCAAATAACTTTGAGTAGTATCCATATCACAAATAAACTCAATTTTCTGCTATATTCAGCCAAAAGACTCAAGATTTAGACCATTTATACAAGTGAAATACAATATCTTATCATATAAATAATTGTCAATTTATTGTATAATTTTGATGGTTTGATAAATTTTGTAACCACGTGTTATTTAGGATTGCAATTTCTTTCCTTTCTTAAGAAAGCACAATGGAGGGAGCTTTCACACAAATATACACTTAGATTATATTAGAATAGAAATTCTATCTTATATCAAAAAAGAAAAAAAAAAAAAGTACAATGGAAAATCATTTCATCAATGATAGAACAAGAATATGTTACAATAGCAATCTTCTTGCTATGTGTCACAAATGAAAGTCACCATGTTACATGTCACCATGTTATAAGAAAGAATTAGCATGTCACCATTATCACCATGTTACAAGAAAAACAAACAAACAAATGAAAGCTCATAAAAATTAGAATTTGTTTGTTTTGAATTAGCACAACTACGAAAAGAATTGGCACAACTACAAATGAAAGTCACCATTGTCACCATGTTACAAGAAAGTCAATCTTCTTGCTATATGTCACAAATAAATAATGGCAAAAACACGATTTTGGTCCCTACATTTTAGGGTCACGATCAATTTGGTCCCTATATTTTGATAGCAGTTAATTTGATCTCTGTTATTTTTTGCTTGGAGTAAATTTGGCCCTTACCGTTAAATTATTAACAGAAAATGGTGATGTCGCAAACGATGTGCACTGTTGGCACAATTGAAACTGACATAGCTTATAAAATAATATTTAAAAAAATTAATTAACATAAAAAAATGCCACTTCACCTAAAAATATAAAAATTAGAAAAATACAAAAACAAAATTAATTAGACTAAAAATATGTTCTCAAACTTTCTTGGCAACCAATCACACAATACATCCAAAACCAATCACATCCCAAAAAATATCCCTCACACCCAACAAATAAAACCCAGTACAATTGGGCATCTTTTTCTCTCTCAACCCAACAACTAAATCAGCCATTGAGGTGAAATCATGGACAAAAAAACTCCATGCTAAAAATTCCTTCGTTTTCCAGCAAATTTCCCAGTTTTGAGCAATAAACATAAACTGAGGTTTGACGAGCTTGAAACACTATCCCTCCAACTGTTGCATGGTTGGTTGCTTTGGGCCTCAAAATTTTGCTTTAAGTGGATTTGGGTTTTGTTGCCACAAATGAGTTGGATTGATTTGGGGTTTCTAGCATGGGTTTATTTGGGTTTTGTTACTGTGGTGTGATTGCGTTTTAGTGGGTGTGGATGATTAGTGGTGGTTGATGATTGTTCTTGGGGAATTTGATCTCCAGATGGGTTTCAATGTTTTGTTAGAGCATTCCCATTGAACATCTTAAAAAATTTAGCATTTATCCTCTTAAAACACTACTTTTACCATTTTAACACCTCATTTTACAATATACCAAACATCAAACATTCTATTTTTAAAAAAAAAAAAAAAACTTCATTTAAATATTCTTTCTTTTAATATTTTTATTCATTTTTATTATTATTTCTCACTCTCCCTCTGTCTCTCTCTTCCACTGTATCTCCATCTTTCTCAACCCAGTCTAGAAGCTTCTCCCACCTCCATGGCCTAAGCTTTTCACCTCTAACCACGGCACTCAACAGCATAAAAAAATAAATAAAATAAAAAGAAACCACCCACCACATGGCCTCAACCCATGGCACAACCCATAACAACCAACCACCAAATCAATCAACCCACACCCATAAGCCAAAGCCACCCCAGTCAACTCATACCCATGACCATAAAACCACTCAAGGCTGCCGAAACCCACCCATGACTCAAGGCTTGCGGTGGCTCCGACGAGGCAAACCATCACTGTGAGAAAGAGGGAGAAGAAGAGCATAGAGAAAGAGGGAGACAGAGAGGACAAAGTGGCAGAGAGAAAAAGAGACCTGGAGAGAGAAAGAAAGAGACATGAGAATAAAAAACCTTTTTTTTTTTTTTTCTTACAATACAGCTACAGTGAGCTTGTATTGATACAAGTTCACTGTAAAAGTATGTCAAAAATTTTGCCGCTTGAAATCTTTGATGGAGTGGCTTTTTGGTGTTTTGATGGTAAAATTTACCATATACCCCTTTTAGCATCTTTAATGAGAATGCTTCTACCAGTAAAATGGAAGGAAAAAAAAAAAAAAGAATTAGAGATGAGTTTTTTTGGATGAATTGTGTGATTGGTTGGCAAGAAAGTGAAAGAAAAAAAATTCATGCTGAGCGCTTTTTTTTGTGGGGGGGGGGATTAATTTTGTTTTTTTTTTTCTAATTTTTAATATATTTTTAGATGAGGTAGCTTTTTTTTTTTTTTTTACTACATTTTTTTAATATTATCTTATAAGTCATGTCACCTTTAAGTGTGTCAACAGTGCACAGCATTTGGCATATAGGCATTTTTCATTAGTGACTTAACGATAGAGACCAAATTGACTCTAAGGGTCCGTTTGGATATAACTGAAAACTGAAAACTAAAAACTGAAAAACACTATAACAAAATAATTTTTAAATGTGTGAATAATACCATAGGACCCATTTTTAATGAAAAAATTGCTAAAAAGTGAGGTTTGTGGGTCCCGTGAACAGTACACGGGACCCACTGATGTGCTGAAAAGGGTGGGAAAAGTCAAACATTGCGGCTACTGTTCATGAACAGTGCATGAACTGTAGCCGTAATAGTGAGGTTTGTCTCTCAAACGCATGCCAAAAAAAAGAAAAATGAAAAGCGTCGGACGTAGACGTGCTGGGTTTTTCAACCGAATCCAAACGTAACCTAAGTTGAAAATAACATATACCAAATTAACTGCTACCAAAATGTAGGAACCAAATTAACTGTAACTCCAAAATGTAAGGAATAAAACAGTGTTTTCGCCTTTAATATAACTATACTATGTACAATAGTTAAATTTGTAACAGTACTATCTTTTTGAAAATTGAATCAACAATTTTTAACTTTATCATAAACCTAGATTTTTAATTTTTTTTTTTTTTTTTTATTTACTTTGTGTATTATGTTTTTGTAGCAAAGATTTGATTCTCAGCTGGGCATTATAATTTGTGGAACTTTAATGCTCTTTTTGTCTGCAAGAATTTTCAATGCTATTCTATTACTTGAATGCTATTTTCTTATAATGTAGGAATCATGCCTAGTTGAGTACAGTAACATATAAATAAAGTGGTGTTGTTGCTGTTGTGGACCAATTCACATGGTCCTATTCTTTGATCGGGTTTGCAATTGAGGTACACTGTTAACAATCCTGTGTGTGGAAGATTTCAATTTTTTCTTTTCTTTTTTCATTTGCATATCATGTTTTAGTAGGACTCCTAAGTTGAGCAAAGAAATATGTAGATACAACATTGTTGCTACTGTTAAGGATCCAATTAATCACCCGTTAAAATTAAATTATACCCAACTTTTTGATTGATGGGTAATTTGTCAGTGCTGTATCAATTAAGACTTCCCAACATTCATGGACTTATTAGTAACCCCAATGAATTCTTACTCAAATGGTACTTCCTCCTTCCAAATGGATGGTAGGTAAACCTACTATTCAAAACTAAGTGAAGTATTGAATCCATATATATTTTCACTATATTTATGACTGCATTTTTTCTAGATAATGTCAAACTTTTATATATATATATATATATATATATATATGATATGGCTATTTGATATTGGATCTTAGGACAGGGGATATGATTGCTCATGATCTTAGGGGTGATACTGAAGATATAAATCGAGCAGTTGCTATTTGCTACTTAAAATTACATGTTTGGGAGAATTATGCTAGAGACATCTATATATCTATATATATAATAATAGGTAAAGTAGAGAGAAAATCCAATTAAATTTCAAATTGAAATTCAATTAGAGTCTAATTTTGTGCCACGTATCTCATCTAATCTAAATTTTTAAATCTTTATGCTAAATTAGTTAATTTAGTATAGAAAACGACGAGTCCAATATAATAAACCATAAAAAACATAATCATATAACTAAAAAAAATTCAAATTTATAAGTCATATATATATATATATATTAATAGGTAAAACTTAGAGAAAGTTGAATTAGAATTTGAAATTATAATCCAATTATGCACATGTCTAAATTTATGTGGGGACTACACCATAATTATCTACTTAAGCATGTGCCATGTGTTTACTTAAGTTTTTTAATCTTTGTGTCAAGTGAGTTAATGAGTACAAAATATTAATGAACTATAAAAAAAATTAAAAAAAAAACAATTACATATACTCAACAAAAATCACCACATGTTTCTCAAAAAATAAATTAAATAAAAATCACTACACGTTCTATATTATTAAAAAAAAAAATGATCATAAGTAGTATTAAATTTAGGTAAGAAGTTTAATATGTGACTAATTATATTTACTTTAAAATATAATTTGACTAATTATCTATATTTTATGATAAAAATTGTGTTTAATTTTAAATGTATTTATACGTATGCATGAATGCATGTGTTACATGTTTTTTTTTTTAAATAATAATTTGACTAATTATTTATATTTTTATAACAAAAATTTTGTTTAATTTTAAATGCATTCATGCGTTTGCATGAAGTTATATGCTAGTTGTGTTAATCATTAAGTTTTAAACATAAAATTGATTGAAATTTCATAATGGCTTACCTTCCATGCATTGCACGGGTTAGCGACTAATCTATATATATAATAATAGGTGAAGTAGAAAGAAAATCCAATTAAATTTCAAATTGGAATTCAATTAGAGTCCAATTTTGCATCATGTGTCTCATCTAATCTAAATTTTAGAATTTTGTGCCAAGTGAGTTAATTTAGTGTAAAAATTGAATTTCAATTAAAATTTAATTTTGTGCCACGTGTCCCATCTAATCTAAATTTTTAAATTTTTGTGCCAAATTAGTTAATTTAGTGTAGAAAAAGAAAAGTCCAATATAATAAACCATAAAAAAAACATAATCATATAACTAAAAACAAATTCAAATTTATAAATCATATATATATATATATATATAGAGAGAGAGAGAGAGAGAGAGAGAGAGAGAGAAATAGGTAAAGTTTAGAGAAAATTGAATTAGAACTTAAACTTATAATCTAATTTTGCGTCATGTGTTTAAATTTATGTGGGAACTACACCATAATAATCCACTTAAGCTTGTACCATGTGTCTACTTCAATTTTTTAATTTTTGTATCAAGTGAGTTAATGAATACAAAATACTAAGAATCTAATATTAATGAACTATAAAGTTTTTTTTTTTAAAATCACATATACTCAAATAGAAATCACCACATGTTTCTCAAAAAATAATAATAATAAAAAAATCATCACATAACAAAAATCACCACACATTTGATCTTATTAAAAATTAGAAAAAAAAAATGATCATAAGTAATATTAAATTTAGGTAAGAATTTTAATATGTGACCAATTACGTTTACTTAAAAAAATAATTTGACTAATTATCTTTATTTTATGATAAAAATTGTGTTTAATTTTAAATGTATCTATATGGATGCATGAATGTATGTGTTACAAGTTTTAAAAAAATTAATTTGACTAATTATTTATATTTTTATAATAAAAATTTTGTTTAATTTTAAATGCATCCATATATTTGCATGGAGTTACATGCTAGTATATATTAATAGACAAAGTTTAGAAAAAATCTAATTAGATTTTACAATTGAAGTTCAATTTTACGCCATGTGTCATAAATTATTTATTATTAAAGATTTTTATATCTTAATTTTGGAGTCAAATGTGGGAGAAAGTATAACATGTTTCGGTAATACCAACTCAGCATCTGTTTTGGTATTTCCTACCCAATAAATAAGTGACACATGTTTCAAAAAACTACATCAGACTACTCCAATAAATGATTAATTTATCTTCCTGATAGTACAAAAGATTGTGATTAATTTATTGGAGTAGTCTGATGTGGTTTTTTGAAACAAATGTCACTTATTATAAATATTCATTCAAGTGAGTTATTAAGTACAAAAATCAAAGAATTTAGAATTAATGAACCATAAAAAAAGAAGAAAAAACAATATAAAAAATAAATAATTAATTAAAAATATTTATAAAAAAAATTATGGACAATTTACATTTTCTACCAAATAATATTCTTACAATACTTTTATAAAGAGTTAACAAAATATAATAATGATTTTACATCAATAATATTTAAATTATATATATGTATAAATTATACTATGAGTCTTAATATATATGTTTTAAGTATATGCATACATATCCATGAGTTACAAGTTAGTTTTGTTTATATACATAGGTGATATTATAGTTCGACACTTTTTTTTATTTTTAGGTAAGCTAGTTCGACACCTAACATGTTCAAAGAGATACTTCCAAACCAAATGGAGCAAACCCAATTGACACTACCAATAGCCTACTGGATCCAATTTGCCCGACCCGATGATCAGGTCTAATTATTGATGTCAAAAACCATGGATGGCAAAACGAAAAAAAAAAAAAAAAAAAAAAAAAGAGTGTAAGCAATGGAGAAAAGCCACCGTCAACGTCCAAACCCTTCTTCTTCTTCTTCTTCTTCGACCCATTTCCGGTCACAGAAATTCCGTTCTAACCCCACCACCAAAGATGGCAAATTTACAAAGAATAACAACCCCAATGCTCGTGAAGACTTTGTTAAACCCAGAAGAGCTAGCCAACAAGTACAACAACATGTGGATGATTCATCCAATCTTCCTGTCTTACTTGGAACTTGTCCCTTTATGTGCCCAGGTAAAAAACTTGTAACAATCTGTGTATGCCCAGATAGCTATATATCTTACATTGATTGAACCACAAGCACACGTGTGCTGAATTTGCTAAATCATGTTATGGGTTTGGTTCAGTTGAAGTCATATAATATGAAAATATGAAACTTTGGTCTCAATTATTTTACCTAGTTGTCTATTGTTGTTGTATTTGTTGATAGCTGTTTTACTCCTATGTTGTTGTTGTTATGTTTGTGATAATAGTGGCTGAAAGGGTCCAGCGTGAGCGGCTCCGAGATTTAGCTGTGTTTGAGAGGCTAGATGGAAATCCTAGAAAAACATCCTCTGACCTCGCTGTCAAAAAGGTAGACTCTTATGTATTTGTATTTGAAATTTGTTGTTATTTACAATGGCATATCTTGTGAATAATTTGGCTGTGTCAGAAACATTTACATTAAAATATTATTAGGTACTCCCGGTGTACAACAACGTGGTACTCTCTCTCCTCTCACATCATTGGTGAATACTATCATGAATTTAATTAATAGGATTCGCTATGACGTGGGAGTGGGAAGTACCTTGTCGCTGTACTCCCAGAGTACTGAATAATTACTCATCTTCCCCATCAAAATTGTTTGCTTGGACAACATTGTGTCCACCAGAACCCCTGTTGTCACTGTTACCTCCTGCTGAATTTGTCACGTCCATAAATTGTCATTACTACTTTTGCACAAACTTCAAACCTGGTCATTAAGTGATGACATAAATAATTCTGTTACTGATGTCAAATAATGTTTGAAGTCACTCTTTTAGATGCCCCTCCCTTAGATTCTGAGATTAATTTCTAATTAGACTTTGTCAATAGTCTATACCATGAAATTTGTATGTTGGAATATATATAAAAGTTCCAATACTTAATTGATATTAAGGCTAGCTGGCTATTATAAGATGTTGATATCTATTTTTATTGAAATTCAAACACACAGCCAATATTGTGCTTTGATATTTTATCTGAGGCTCTAGCACATTTCTTTCCATTAAGACATGAGTTGATGGAGCAGTCTCAATATGCTGTTCAATTTTATGCTTTTTGCATTCCTCCAGTTACTTTAATGTTGGTTTTAATGGATCCTGTAAGTTATGAAGCCTTGTAATAGAAACTGGGAATTTGTTAATATGGTCACTGGACCAGTTCTACCATCTAAGCGTTTTCAATTAGTAGGAAGTAGCCTGCAACTTAGCTGGAGTCCATCTTTTTTGGTGCAGCCCTTTCTGCAGAGTCATCGGTTTTACATAGTTGTATTTCTAATGTTTTTTCTGTATCTTATGGAATCATGTTTTTTTGTATCTTCATAGTTGTTACTTGGTTGTCTCATGTATTATTTGGTTGCAACAGCTTTGTCACATTTTAGCATTATACTTGTAACATTATCAAAGTGAAATAACAATTTCTTTGATGCATCACTTTGCAAAGCTAATGCCTGATGTTATGGCCTCATTGTTGGCTGTTTTTTTTTTTAATCTGCTTGATATCCCCTATGTTATAATCTTTGATATATTTGATGCATGATTAATAGAGGTTTATTTTTGTGGAATTCTTTATTCCACGCATTGCCATTTGAGGTTTGTAGTGCTGTAGTATGTACCCAAGACATACTGTGGATTTAAGAAAACAATTTATCCTCCATGCTCTTTACTAGTTTTGCAGGACTATATCCATCAGAGATATGCCAACATCAGATTTGCGGCCTCTTCCAGTATTGGAAGACACTTTAGACTACCTTTTAAGCTTCTTGGATTCTTCAGAACATCCTTTTGAAGTGGTTCATGACTTCATCTTTGATAGAACAAGGTCAATAAGGCAAGATCTCAGCATGCAGAATATTGACAATGAAAAAGCAATCTACATGTATGAGAAAATGGTATGACTCTCTTGCCAAAACCTCTCAATTCTAAACCTTCATCTTACCCGTAAGCCATTCAACATTAGTATATCCCTTCTCTAAACATGTATCTATCCAATATTAGCATTTCCTTTTCTAAACCATTTCAATCCATGTTATCAACAACAATAACAACAACCAAGCTTTAGTCCCAAAATCTCAATCTATGTTATTAAATGAAATAGGTATTGTAGCCACTAAGCTAGTGAAATGGTGCTTCCTCCCCTTATAAGAATAAAGTGGAGGGTGAGGTTGTGGGTTCAAAGCTCACAAGGTACATGTGTAACTTACCAATAAAAAAGAACAATTATATGAGATTATATTGTAGTCGTTAGTTGTTTCTGTTGATAAAGAACTCACCTTCCATCAGCCAAACCAGTATTTATACCTATTTGCTGGTGCTTACCTGTTCATAATAAAGAAAACATAAATGTGTTCTGCTTTATAGATCAAATAAAATTTCCTAATGCTCTCTCTGCTGAAGAAATTCCCAAGAAATTCCAGATGCAAACTAAAATATCTCTTATTAAGAAATATGTAGTCAAATTGGAGCAATATAACTATATGATCATAGGCTAGTTCAATCCTTCCCCAATGACCTTGGTGTCCAACCCCTGTACCCTCTGGATGCATCTCTTCAGACCATGGAACGCATCTAGTCTACATGGCAGAAAAACTATGTATCAACAACATAAATTCTCTGTGTTAGGAGCTTGAAATCATGGAAACATTTTAAAACTTTTTGTACTGAATGAAGCCCTGATTTGTATCATCATACAGGTTAGATTTCATGTTATGTCTCTTCACAAGCTTCGAAGTTGTACCAATGAAAATATATCTTCAGTACACTACCTCAACATGGAGCAGCTTACAAAGGCTCTGACAACTCTATTTAATCTTTATGATGCAAATAGAAGTTCTGAATCTATTAATGAGAATGAAGCTGAGTTTCATTCATTTTACGTGCTTCTTCATCTTGGTTCTAACAGCCAACCAACGGTTGATCTCTACTTCATTGGTGTGCTCAATTCATTTGGTTCATTCTTAATTGCAGCCTTGTGCTGGGTCTTAAAGACATGAAATGTAGCTATTTCTGATCCACAGGGAGAATCACTTTCTTTATGGTTTTGTCAAGTGCCTATTCCAATAATCAAGTCAAAGGAAATGTGTTTTGCCCGGAGAATTTTGCGGTATTTCTCATTTGCTATGATTCTATTTGCTTTTGAAGAGTCTTGCTTAATTAGATTTAACTTGTTTAGGAGGATTTATCTGTTTTTCCATTTTCTTAATTGCTTATCTCTTTCTTTGAATTGATATGAGTTTCTTCAAAGCGAAAGATTGTCTCTTTATGTTTTTTTGAGGAGTAAATGATTAATCTATATTGAAACAGATTTTTTCGAATGGGCAATTATAAGCGTTTCCTTTTAACTACTGCAGCTGAGGCATCCTTTCTACAGTATTGCATCATTGAACCATATATCATAGAGGTAACCATACATATCAGTTTCATCCGAAACTTCTTTCTGGCATTTTAGCAACTTGGATCTTTGTTAACCACAATGATCACTTTGAACAGATGGAACTTTTTATATTCCTTCATACTTGATACTAAATTAATATGCTACCTCCTTTTCAAAATAAGTGTCTTGGTTCTAAATAGCCAAAGTATTAATGAAAAGAAAAAAGTTGTAGTAATCGTTCTAATTGTTTTATACTTGGTTTTTTAACGAAAATGTTCTTGCTTTCTTTTTTCTGTTTTTAAGGTGAGGGTAGTATTGCAAATTTCATAGTAAATGCTTCCACTTTTGGAAAGTGGACGCTTATTTTTGGACATTCCAAAAGGGAAATCAAGACACATATGCCCCTCCCCATCCTCTCCCTCCCTCTTTCTTGGGTTGAGTGGGGAGGGTGGGGAGGTCTGCCACTCTCAATTCTTCTTTTTCCTAATCTGGCTTTGTTTTTTTGTTGCTTATTCATCTTAAGTTTCATAATTAGTTTGCATATTTTATAAATTTCTTTTTGTTGATGGGGCATGTTAGAAGTTTTTGCTTTCAAGTATCTCTAGTTCTACAATTATTTCTTCACATTCTTCAATATTTCTTTCTTACCTCTGTTGCTGGCCATGAAAGGTACGAGAACTGGCTCTGTCATGTATAAATAATGGTGGCTACAAGCTTCATCCATATCCACTGACACACTTATCCAAACTCTTGATGATGAAGGTATAATTTGCATTATATGGATTTTCTGATATGCATTGTTTGAATGAATAAAATGTTGAGAGTTTTGAAAGCTTCACATGGTTCTTTTAGGAGTCAGATTTGGTATCATTTTGCGGTGCTTGTGGCCTTGAAATGGTCACAGATGAAGTAGGAAATAAGTCGTTACCCACCAAGCAAACAACTTTTTGTTCTCCCAAGGGAGGCTCTCAGAGCTATGGCTTTCTGAATTTGGAACCATTTGAGAGGTAATTTTAAAGGTTTTTTTCTCCCATTTTTTCTATATCAGTTGTATGTAGCATGGGTTGGGAGGAGGGCATATATTGGGAAGAGGATTGTGTGATGCTTAAGCTATATTTAGCAAAGTTCATAGAACCATTTTCTCATTTGCCTAGCTATAAAGATACTACTCTGAGTTCTGTGTTGTGTTCAATATTTGATGTCATAATCTAGAGAGACTAAATTCTATACAAATCAAGAGAACATAGCAACCATTGTATATGTTGGAATGTGCTTTGGTCTTCGTTTGTAGTGGTCTATAGATTTAACCATAAGTGTGCTTTTTGCATTTTTTAACTGTTGGTTTGGCATGGGGATAGGATAACATAAACTGACAGGATAGGACAGGAGTATATTTGTTTGGATTGATTTACCTTGAAAAAAAGACAAGGTATTTTGATATTTAGGATGGGATTCATAAAACTGGCTGTTGGCACACATTTGTCGTGTTGATATTTTGGAAACTGACATGCCAATGAACTCTACTTCAGAAGGAATCTTCCTCTTTCTTAATTATGGAATGAAGGGTAGGGTCATGAGTTCAAGACTCATAGGATGCGTAACTTACCAATAAAAAAATCATTTTTGATAAATGACGTGTTCTGTGAAATATGAATTTTAAAATGATCCCTACTAAATAATATACTGTAATACTTAATAATAAAATAATTTACATGATATGATATATCATTTAAATTATTTTTATATAAAGAATATAGATACAATCCATGTTAATAATATTAGATATGTTAATATCTATTTTGGTAATACATACTATCACTTCTTGTAACAACATAAGATTTACATGACTTCTTTTTTATTATGTTATAAGTTAATGGGTGTCCTAAAGACATTAGTTTATGAAATATTTTTAGAAACTTTTTATGGGAAAATAAAACGTAATAAATTTTTTTTTTTTTTACAATTTTTTTATATTTCCTATAAAAGTGGTATTGAAGCTTTCTTAAAATGGTTCATTTAACTAATGTCCTAAGGACACCTATTACCTGGATCCTATTATTAATATTACTCACGGTAATATTACTCACTGCTGATTGAATTATTGACTTATATCTGTTGCATATTAATGGGTTTATCTGCTTTTGTTATACTTTGACCCCTTTAACTTCTCACTCGTTAAAAAGATAAAACATAAAATGCAGGTAAATTGCAGTTTGAGCGATAGAACAAATAATTTGCACACTGAAGAGTGGACAATTAAGTCTCACTCGATGACTTATTAACATGCACTCGTGGCTGCTGGATGGGTTGTGTATCTTAAGATGTACTTTGAACATGAATTATTAAATGTTGTAATAGAATTTGATATTTCTATCAACTTTACATCAAGAGTGCTACCATGTTTTAGTCTAAGCAGTAGTTGAGGGTACAAAATTCCTATTGTAAACTGTTTTGGCTAAGGACAAATTGTATACATGAAAGTGTCTGCTAACGCAATATCACATCGCAAGCAGTCAATTATAAACCTTCTAACATTGGTAAAATTGTACTCAGAATCAGTTATTTTTTCAAGTTCTACCAAAGAAGTTTTTGCCTTATTTTAAACCTGATAAACTGTGTTCCATAACTAGTAGGCATTGTCACAAAACTTCGTACTTTTTGGCTTAGAACAAGAGTGTGTGTGTGTGTGTGTGTTTGGGGGGGGGGGGGGTGGTGGGGGGTGTGGTTTGGGGTTGGTTTTGAATCCAACTTTCCCCTTAGCACAGCATCAAATGTGCTAAATGCAAAAATTTTAGCATTAAATACACCAAAAAAAAAAACCCTACTTATATGAGATGTGCCAAATACCAAAAAAAAAATCGGCACATACTATTGTGATATTCTACTTTTATTAGAAGGGTAGGGCTAATGTGCTGAAAATTTGGGTATTATTTTATTACTTTCTCTTTTCTATTAATAAAGAAATTAAAGAGAATAAAGGAGTAAAGAAATAATATTTATAATATTTAAATAAAGTAGTAAAATAATAAAAAATTTGAAGATGTAATACAGGGTGAATTGTTAGAATTGTGTTAAAATAGATAATAATTTTTTGATATATTAAAATAACATATCTTTTTTATCACAGTTGACAATGCTATCAAATAATGTGATTGAGCTATACAGTTGTTGGCCACAAAACCTTGAATTAGCTTTACAAGTCTTGGATTATTACCGACCTTGCCAAGCTGAATCGAAATCATGTGTTCATGTTTCTTGGAATCTAACTATAAGATAATAAAAAAGATGGAACAGTTGAAAAAAAAAAAAAAAAAACCTAGCATCCCACAATGTACCAAAAGGTAAAACCAATTCCTATATACTCTTGAAAGAACCTACTACGTTACCCGAATCTGTTTACTTAGGTAGTCTCACCTCCTTTTCATCTACAAATTATTAGTGTTCTGTTATGTTTTCTCATTCAGATTAAATTTAAAAAATGTGATATCACATACACTATTTTGATACAAAAACAAAACTTTGACTATGAAATGGATAGGTATGACCACCCAATCATCTCTCTGGCCTCTCATATAAATACTCAAAAAAAAAAAAAAAAAAAAATTCCAGGTTCTCCACGCTTAATTCTTTCCCCTTAAAATGCCAAGCATTCTGTTCTCTCCAAAGACACCAATGAAGACAAAAAGGAGTCGCATTCCATATCCCCCTAATACCCACTCTAGCCTTGTCCCACACGAAAACTTGCGACAATGTGACACTCAAGGGGGACTCAACTACATAATATGGGGACCCAACAACTTCATCATCAAGTAGCATATTATAGTGAGTATACAAATTCCCCAAACTCAAGAACACCTTGGGATTGAGTTGGAGTTCTAAGAGAGGGAGAGTTTCGGAAGAGCTTGGGGTGGGAAAGTTTAGATGAGGGTTTGAAAAGGCTGTGAGAGATTCTTAGTGTTTAAAATGAGCCATTGGTGTGAAGGCAAAAAAATTGTATATACAAAAACTAAAGGCTTGTTGCATGTAAGAAGAAAAAGGAAAATGAATGATGCAGTACAGTGAGCAAAACCCATTGTGCTAAACAGATGTGAGAGAATGAGATCGCTTTCTAGAGAAGAAGAAGTGGAGCTTTAAAGAAGTAACAAGAGTATCAAAGAAACCAGGTTCGCCACTATCCTTTGGGCAGGGTGGTAGCCCATCATCTCACAGAGACCAGTTGATTGAGTTGGGTGTATTCCATGAAAAAGTATTTATTAGTATCAAATTATATCACTATATCACGTCAACAATATCAAAATCTAATAATATTTAAGAGACAGGTGTAAAATAACCATATCAACTTTTTCCACCAATCTTATAAGGGGTGTTAGTGGGATGGTTATTTTTATGCACATGTCTCTCATTTATTGAATTCTAATACGGCTGACAATATCATTTGATGCCAACTACATTCTCATATTCCAAGAGCCTTTGAGAATACTTTAATGAAATAAGACATGGGGAGATGTTTCTCTCAACTATCAGCCTTTAAATAATTAAAAGGCGATTCCTGTAATAGCAGTGAGTGAAATGGGAGCAACCTAAATTGTGAAAACGGGGTTGTGGGAGAGCAATACAAGCATCTTGCTACTAGGCGAAGCAGTAGAGTGCTACACGCCTACACCCTAGATGGTGAGAGCCCAACAACCAAAAGCATCACTAACTTACGCTGACCCAAACATTCAACAATGGAAGCATCTTTCCATATCAGGTAAAAGTGCAAATCTATAGTTGCAAAAGTAGGAATAATGGCACTCATTATCAATGGGATCAAAGATACTTCTATTAAGAAATATATCAAAGAGTTGGCACTGGGATAACCAAAATCAAAGTTTATCAAAGCTTGGTCTAAAATTCCTGAAAATTTGGCTTTTTATGATTACATCAGCAATAATCTAGCAAGGGGGCATCATTCAAAGCAGGCTCAGTGGACAACGAGGAACAATTATTCCAATAATTACATATCCAAATTAACCTATGGACATATGACTCAAAATTAGAAAACAATTAGAAACTAAATTGGATTATAATTAAGTTTTGAATTTAATATTATATATTATGATTTGGGGTGGGGTGTCTACATTATTTAGGAGTATAACTTACTAATATAGGGGGTGATTGGGGATCCCTCCTTGTTATTACACTCGACCGTTGTTGTCTTTTCATTGATAAATAATAGGATTTTTAATTTTATTCAAGTATGACTTGATTATCATTTTTTTTTACACCAATATTTATTACCAAAATTAAAATGAGTGCATTGATCTAATAAATTATGATCACATATGTTTAATTACAATTATTGCACTCTTAGCTTTAATAAAAATAAAATAAATAAATAAATAAATCACATATTGACATAAAAGTATTGTAAAGTTGTGGGTTTTTGCTAATAGTGTTGGGCTGCTTCCTACTGCACTAGGCCCAAGTTTTCTGGGTAAGGAGTTAGGACTGGTCCAACTGCAACTCAATTTGGTCTAACTTGCGCGCAAACTATGCCTTGTTTGCCAGGAACGTGCTTGCAGCAGGTAGAGCTATTTCAAATAAGTTGTGGCAGACAGACATAATAATAACAAAATAAAATATCCTGGCTACTTAATAGAAAAATGACCAAATGATCCCTATTCAAGAAGCATAATCACAGTAATAATAGTTACTCTTAGAAAAGAACAAAGGGAGCAAATGGTAATATATATGGGTGAATCAAAAGATAAAGAAGCCAGATTGAATCTAGTCCACAGGAGCAAAACCAGAGAGGAAAGAACATTTCTTTACAACGCAATTAATCTCCCAGGAAAGTCCTGCCGTGGAAATTAATTACCTTGAAGGAAACGGACCTGAATAGTTGATGCACAAAGGACACCTTTTGATTTTGACAAAGAGTAGGATTTTGTGAGGGAGAGAGGGAATCAATCTATTGATGCATGCCTGCCGTTCTAACTCTCCATCTATTTTCTTTCTGGTTGTTTTCTTTTCTTTCTTTCCCTCACACTCGTTTCTTTTCTATTTCCTGGTATATATTTTCGAATTCCTATTCCTTAGTTATGGTTCCCGTTGTTACTCTGTTTTTTGTTCACAGCAAGATTCTCTTTTTATAGTGCCTGCCGTGATCGGATTTTACTGTTTTAGCCCTTAACCTCCTTTGTCTAGTCTGGGTGTACTGACCAACCACCACTGGTTCGTCTATGTGTCACCCCCCATCACTAGAGAAAGAATGATATTTTGTTTGTTTGTCTGCCGTGGCACCCTTTTCTGCTACGGTTTGGGTTCTTTCTTTCTCCCTATCCCTCATGGTATGCACCTAGTGGTTCCAACTCAGCTTGCTTCTTTTGGGTAGTATATCATCCCAACAGGACACTTCCCCCAAAAGAGCCTGAGTCGGAACCTCAAAAATAAATTTTTCCCCTCTCCCCACCACCAAACTATGCCTTCTTACCTCTGACCCACAACCTTACCATGTCCTATATTGGCTAGGTATAGGCTGGTGGTGCATGGGCCTTGCGCGTGTCTCCCTTCCATGTGTGTCCAAAATTTGCTTGCTGGTCATTCGCCTGCTGTGGTCTGGAGGCTTGGCTACATAGTCTGCCGTCCGTTCTCTTTGACCTTTTATGTGAACTGCTTTTCAATTTTCTGCTCCCCTTAGGAGCTGGGCTTTATTTGATACTGGGCCTTATATTTCTTTCAACCCATTTCTTGATTGCCCTTATTTCCTACCATATTACTCTGTCATTCCTGCTGTAACGACTCAATCCTGCTGAGCCTCTTTAGGCCAGCCGTTTACTCTTTCCCCCAGTGGCTTGGCATGGTCCATTGGTTTTCCTACTTATGGGCTCTTGTGTCCCTTTTGTCTTTCTCTTGGGAATTCTTGGCCCATTTGCATTCTTTGGACTTCCTTGGCCCTTTTACTAACTCTACATTCTCATGGGCTTTTACGAACTTCATTGGGCTTTTCTGGCCCAATTACCTTATTCTCATCCTTGGGGTTCATGGCCCTCCATTAACCCCTTACTTTCTTTGTTTGCATTACTTTGGGCCTGCGGTGGCCCTTTCTCACTTTTCTATACCATATACTACCCATGAGTATGCTATTTCTCTCTTTCCGGGCCCACTTGCCTCTTTAAGGCCCATTTGTTTATTTCATGGGCCTGTGATCCATTATTCTTGCCGCTTGGGCCTAATGGTTTTGCCATCTGTTTGCCAATTCTTTGCTGCCCTTGTCATTGGGCTTTCTTCTTTCTACTTGGATGCTCAAAAATGACCCTCAACAAGTATCATGAAAGCTTTTGATCCCAATCAAAAGACATTATTTATGCTCATATATATATTTCTAAAAATAACCTTTCTTACACGACACTTCTATAAACAAATAATTTTAAAAAATAAATAAATAAATTTATAAATCAAATAATCTATTCCAAATATAATTATTCAATTGTATATAAGGTATAAGCGTCTAAGCCCTACTTATTGTTTTGAATTTACTTCAAAATAAGATATTTCATTAGTAGGAAAGATCAATGCGGATACAAATCATGAGAAAACTTATGATAGTTATGATAGATTTGGTTCTCCTTATTCTTGTAGGAGTGCAACCTATTAACCTTGCCTCTACATCTTTTGCATCCCTCTTAACTTCCAATCTTGTTTGCATATTACTCTCAAATTGATCATGTAAAAACAAAGTTTCAACTTTGCCTTGAAGAAGAGATTGAAGACTCTGAAAATATGTCAAAAGATAAAGACCCAAAACAACTGGCACATTGTATTATGGAGAGTTTTGAAGTTTGCATCAAGAAATTTGAGCACGAACATGACCCAGTGTATCAAAAGACTTTACGTATCATGGATTATTGTCGCAACAAGCACAAGACTGCGGAGTCACAAAAGCATTACTTTAGTTTCGTAAATTATTTGCTTTAAATGTTCAAACTTAATATCAAAAGGCCTTGATATTTATACACAAAATATAATAAGAGCTACATTCAATTTTGGATTTGGTAAGTAGGTTACTTCTCTCACTCAAAACATCTTTGAATTGTGACTTATTTTGAATCCTTATTAGGATGTGATAAAAAAAATCATAATTTTGTGTGAATTCCCTCAGCTATGGGCAACAATTGGTTTTAAAAACTAAACCATTCAAAAATAAATAAATAAATAAAAGAGGACAGGTTGAAAGTTTTGACACCGTAACATCATACATAATTTATTATTTGATTGAAATACAAATAAATGTATTAAATTTGTAAATATTAATAAAATTGACTATAATAATATCTAAAGTAATTTAAACAACTTTCAAATACACTTTCACTACTTTTGTAAGGTAAATTTAAAAAAATAAAATAAAATAAAAATAAAAAACCCTTCAAGCTCAATGTGAAAATAAGTAGTAATTTTTACAGCAATTAGTAAAATACAACCCTTTCAACATTTAAGAGGGCTTGTATTGTTAGGAGGATTTTAAATACAGTTTTTTGTTTCGAAAACCAGAAATAGTGAATCTCACACTTAAATCTATTCTTTAACTGATGTTTTTAAAATTCAATTTTGAGAAAATTATTTCCTATTTTTGCTGTTCAAAACAAGATTTTGAAAACTAAAATATTGTTTTTAATAAGTTGTTTTCATGAAATTAGAATGTTTTGTTATAGTTGTAAATAAATTAAAAATAATTTACTCCATAAATTTGCCAAACTCTTCTATCTCTTAAATCTGCCCAAAATGTTCTATAAACATCATTTTGTTTTTCAGTATTTTGAAAACTATTCTTAAAAATGAGAGCCAAACATGTATAATGTAAATTGACTTTAGGAACCAAATTGATCAATTTTAAAAAGTCTTGAACCTAGTTGACATTAGCTCAAACCTCAAAGTATATTAGTAAAATTTATCCTAAAATTAAATAAATTCAAAGCAGAAATGTATGTTAGCACCAATTGTGTTTTCAACCAAACGAATCTTAAAGTAACATTCAAATTTGCAATATAAAACCTAAAACCAATCAGAAATCGATCCTTGGACTAGGCAAAATCCCAATTTTTTCAGAGGGTCATTCTTTATCAATTTCCGAAAGCATTGGTTGTTCTCTGTTATGAATATTAGGACTAGAACCATCACAGGTTGTGTCACGTGTGTAATAGTTCTTGCTACGCTACAAAAATGCTCAAAAGTTAAAGAAGAGAGGAGAGTAGGATCAATAAGGTAATTTTTTTTTCTTCTATTATCGACAGTACAAAGAATACAACAGGTAAAATATACAGAAATATAAAACCTGATGAATGATTTACATCTTTCCTTGTTCTAAAAAGAATTGCTCTTCTAAATCGAGCACTAGCCAATTCCAATCCTAATGTAATCCACCACCCACTAGTTTCTGCAAACCTTAGAAATCCTCTTAATACTACAACATCCAAATTTAGAGTGTCTATCTCCCCTATTCAAGGACAAAGTGAAAATATACAGTAGCACTTCAAAGATTCATATCAAACTTTTTCTACTCCACAATTCGATCAACTATGAAGAACCTGCTTCTCTTTCATGTTGGCGATTCAGGAATTGGTGTGAAACAGGGTCCTCTCCCAATGATGACCCGAGATTTGATGTTTATGGAGTACAGTGGATTCTTTGAACGAACATCTTCCATGTATGTAATTCAATTTTCAAACAAAAAAAGTTCTACTTCATAGAAATTGAATTATTTGACACGAAATTCATGCCTGAATATGGTAAGATTCTGTGTGAATTTGTCCCTGTTCTTAGAATCCAAGCTTCGAGTAACATCTGCCATTAATTTGTCAAAACACAAGGAAAGCCGCTGGTGTTGATCTGCAGGCTGCAAGATGATGCAAAAAAGGGTGTCAACTGAGGGCTGATAATGCAGGTAGAGAGAGAGAGAGAGAGAGAGCAAAAAGAACATTTGGTAGACTTAGTTTTAATAGTTTTAACCATCATCAAATGTTTACTTTTAAAGATACATGTAATATGAACGTAACAACCAACTCAGCTTGATGATGATATTCGTTTTTTAAGTTACATAAACTTCAAATTCATTTAATAAGTTACAAATGTGATATCATAAGTTGTTATTAAATATGAAAGACAACTATTGCATCACTAATACATCCACTATGTTATAAAGTATGCTAGTCAACATATAAAGCTTTAGATAAAAAGCCATAAATTTGTGCACTTTCTGATAGTTGATTTCATTTTTCATTGACCTGTGACCTGAAGTTTGAGTTACAACTTCTCTTGTTATCTTTATTATTATTTTGATATGTTTTATCTTTATTATTAACTGAACAATTTGTTTGATAAAACTTTTTTGATAAATTCATAGGAAGTTCAACACTCAAAAACTTCCTAAATAAAACATTAGTAGTTGCAACAGCATTCAACGAAGAGACAAAACTAACCTGTGAAGCCAAAATCTGAGCTTTCAAATCGGTGAATATCTGCATGTGAATGTTCAGTAAGAAATGATAATGATTCAAAACATTTAACAAGAAACTATAAGAGCCTGAGCAAGATTTAATGTAAAAAAAATTAATTGACCATATAGATGAAGACAAGTAGGAAGCACGGGCACGGACACAGGTATGGACATGGGTACGATGGTGACACGAGCAATTTTTGGAAAATTATAACATGAAACGGCTGATACAACACCGATATGAAATGGATACAGCATCCTAAATGAAGTGCCTAGTAAATCCACAAGAGTACCAATTTATCATATTTTATATCCTTCCCAGATACTATTGCACAACAGACACCGAACAAGAAAGAATTAATTTGATAAAGGTTACACCATTCAATAACTTCTTACCATAATGCTACCATTGACCAATATCTTTCTCATGTCTTGCGCTCAGCCAATATCAAATGATCACAAATTAAAACCAGGGAGAATTGCCCATCTATCAATTTTTTGTCAATACTACCATTGACCAATATCTTTCCAATGTGTCACACTAGGGAAATATCTAATGATTGAAATTAAAACCAGGGTAAATTGCCCATTGTAAGGTTTATGGAATTGAGTGGTGTTACATGGTGTAAGAAGGCTAGGGAGAGTGTTGACAATTTTCTCCTCCACTGTGATTATACTAGTGAGATGTGGTCCCTTGGTTTCAGTGGGTTATGCCTCAAACAATCCTTGATGTCTTGACTAACAAGGGAGGTTTACTAGAAGGGGTATTGGGATGTGTGGTGAGTGATACCCTTGTGTCTGAAGTGATTTATTTTATAACTTTAGAGCATTTGGAGTAGAGAGGCTTTCAACAGAGTTGAAGTTGTTCTTCTTAATGTTGTTGTATGAGTAGATGGCTGTGATACCCAACCAGTCTTCCTTTACTTTGCCTGATTTCATTGATAGCTGTTCTTTTTCTTGGTGTTATTGCTCTCTTATCATATTTCTTGTGTAATGAGGGTTTTTTTTTTTTTTTAAATAAACTTTTATTATTCATGAAAAAAAACAAGGGAAATTGTACTTTTTATTAGCTAGATAAATGATTTGGGGGGGGGGCTTTTCCACCCTAAATTATCCCGTATCCCCCACTAAGCATTAAATCAAGCACTCACCCCAAATGTTTAGCAAAAACAAAAAAAAAACCATTAAATATAATGAAAATGTGAAGGGGAGGGGGCTATTTGTTTATTTGCTTAAAGACTAGGGACTGATTGCTCAATTTTAAAAGGAAGTGGGGATATTGCACATCCTTGAATAGTTTAGGATGGAAAAGTAAAATCTTCACACCAAAGAACCATCTCATCTACAAAATGGTTAAATTTATAGCTCTTAATACTTTTAGCATATAACAAAAACATGAATTTATAACATTGATAGTGAATAAAATTCGATTTATACTAAGAACATGAATCTATAAATTTGATAGTAAATATCATTCAATTAATTCGAAATTTGGCATGCAGAATGAGCTTATGGAGAACATTTAATCCAACAATCCTTTTGGCAAAATATTAATATTAAGAAATTAACAAATTTGGCAAGGAATTAAGAGTATAACTCGAACCTAATATGTGATTACATATATAGAAAAGTTTGTATACATGTATATATCAAATAAAGAATGGATATATACAAGTTGAAATAAAAAAGCATCACCTGCTCACTTATTAGTATTAAGCTCAACATTGGTCGGCTAAGACTCCACTGGTTGCCACAGTCCTCAAACAAAACAATCTCAAAAAGAGTCTTCAATATCTTTAAATTGGAAAAAAACACTTAATTAGTTCAACATTCAAAAAGTGCCCAAACAACCAGATAGAAAATAAACAAATAAAACATGCAAGCACACGCAGAGACACACACACACACACACTCAAAGAGTCTTCAATATCTTTATATTGGAAAAAACACTTGGTTAAACATTTGAAAAGTTCCCAAACAGCCAGATAGAAAAATAAACAAACAAAACGCGAATGCACAGGCACGCACACACACGTACCCAACTTTTTTCAATCAAATGTAGATGTTGAAATACAATAATGCATAAGCAAGCATACATATTCCTACAGGCTCTTACAAGCTCTAGCAAGTCCTCCATCTAACTTCACAACACTCTTAGGCTTCACCCAATGATCCCCAAACATAGAAAATACAGAAATCTGCAACTCTAACTTTTGTATTACAAATTTCCCAAAAAAAAATTCACAATTTTTATGACTGCAATATATGCCCCAGTAGCAAAATCAGTTTAAGCAAAAAAGTCAAACTTAATGTGATCCAAGCAGAAACAATCCTTTCAACAGACTAATAAATCACTCTATTCCTAGTGAGTTAAGTACAAGCAACCATCCACATAGTTCATACAATGACTTTTGATAAGTAATAAGATTTATTGATATCAAAAAGGGACACCCTAGTACACAGGGAGTGTACAGGGGTTAAATACAGAAAGTACAACAAGAATCAAGAAAAATCAAAGATAGAAGAGAATGATTGGTTTCGCAAGGCAGACAACAAATCCAAAAAAGTTCTAAAGAAAAATAACTTGAGATCAGAAATGGATCTCTCAGAATCTTCAAAACAACTATTGTTTCTTTCCCTCCAAAGACACCAAATTAAACAATGGGGAACAATTATCCATATATGACCATTTCGATAACGACCAAACCGGCTTTGCCAGCAAGCAAGGAGCCCCAGCACTGACTTAGGCATAACCCAACTTACAGCAAATAAACCCAAAACCATAGACCGCAAATTCATAGCAACTGGACAATGAAGGCAAGATGGTCAACCAATTCACCATTACACTTGCACATATAACACCAATCCAATATCCACACCTTCCTTTTTTGTAAATTGTCAATAGTCAAACATTTCCCCAAAGCAGCAATCCAAACAAAGAAAGCCACTCGAGAGGGGATCTTCTGCTTCCAAATGCTTTTCCACGGGAAACAGCAATCGTTAGAGCCCACTAGAAGACTGTAATAATCTTTAACCAGAAATCCCTTATTTCTATCCGGCTTCTGGCTCATTTTAGCCTCCCCAAGCCCCTTTACTGTGGAGCCACATATAGTATCCATGAAGCTCAACACAGCCTCCAATTCCCGAACATGAAAACCCCTAAAGAAACTCACATTCCAATAAAGGACCCCATTAGAGAACTTCATAAGCTCAGTCACACTTGCCTCCTTATCTCACAAATGATAAACCTAATTTGAATTATAAATCCATGACACAATCAATCTGAACAAACAAGGATGGGCAACCGGTATCCTAAAACGAGCAGCTGACCCTGTCAACCCTCTAGGGCCAATTAACTCAATTTTACTTTTTCTATATATATATATATATATATATATGGAGGAAAGAAATAAAAGAGAGTCGAGGTACCTTGATATAGAAATAGATAATTGTTCTAGTGGACCCTCTCTGCTACTCATAATGGAGACAGACCAAGATATTTATAGTTCATTTCACATTTGGAAATATGAAACTCAGACTCACCCTAAAAGACTCACAAATGAAATACATGAGAATTAAGCACATTTATATCTATAAAAGGATAGTAACAACCATAAGAAAGGGAATTACAAGAGCTATTGCAACCAGCCACACAGTCGTGACATTGCATTAATTAATTAATGAAAATTAATGGGAACAGTTATTTTTTGAATTGATGTATGGACCATGTGATAGTGGTTAGCATACATTATTTTTTAAGGTTAAAATCAGAAAAATTGAGGAAAAAGCTTATGTCAATCAAAGATTATATTTAAATATTTTTATAAATAAATAATGTTCCAGAATAAAAAATTATAATAATAATAATAACAACAACAAACTGCAATCCTAGAGGAAGTCACAATAATTACTTAACCAAAAACACACTTGCACAAATCATTTTTTAAGCATTCAATTGCAAATGATAAATCCATCAATCTGTACCACAAGATAAAAATGCCTTACTTCTGGAAACAAATTGGGGCAATCCACAATGTGACGAGCAAGATTCATTGCAGCAGGTGAATTAGGTGCCTCCCCCATGGTGATATTGTTGAAATAGTAAGCAGCCAGATTATCGACAGCAGATGCACACTGAAAAGGAAAGTTTAAAACTTTGGACTTGAACGAGTACATCAGAAATAAGCAAATGCACACTAAGGTATGTAGTTTACATAAGAAACAGACCAGCTTAAATTACATGCTCATGCAAGACATTTAACATATTTTAAAGTGGAAAACAATGGATGTAGCAAATAAAGAACAGAATAATCCCATCCTTAAAAGAGACATAAAACACACCTGTGATGAGATATTTGTATCCAAACCTTTGAGACCAGATTCAAGGGATCCTACTATATGCCTAAAAGTGTTTGTATCCAAGTTCAATATAAAAACAATGTGGCTGCTGAAAAGAACCTCCAAGAATGCAAAATAGGCCCTTGTTAGCTGCCAAAAAAGTAAAAAACTAATCAAAAATGTGCTTAAATATTCTTGGTGAAAAAACTTCAAATAAAAAACTAAACAGTAGCACGTCTAGAACACAACAATGAAATAAAAAACACAGATTAAAAGGACAAACCAAGCACCAACTTGATATATATGAAAATAGATCCAGCTTAGGGACTGCAACAATTTCTGTATAATCATTCTAGCAGCACCTTTATTGGGCTAACGTGTTTGTTTAGCTAGACTAGTTATAAGTCTTGGCCAATTTTAGTAGGCCTTGATAAGTGAAACTTTATATTGGCTTCCATCTTCTCTTGAGTTGCCTAGGACTCTCAGCATGATTCCAAGGGACTCTACTTTCTTTTTCTTTTTTGTGATAAGTTGCTTTGATGATGGACACAAATTGTCTAAAAGATTACAAAGCAAAGCTAAGATAAGTGTGGAACTCAAAAATAGCAGTATAATAAGTAAAACCCTAAGCCTGAGACCACTCCAACAGGGGTACAAAGCAACATTGTCACAACATTGTAGGACTTCTACAGATTTCTCTAACATAACCATTGCTTGAACCTCCTTACTCCACCACCAATTCTCCTTATTCAATAGCCCATATCCTTTAAATTCTCCAAGTACTTATGTAGCACTCTTTTAATACAACTAGCTATTTCATTCCACAGCCTATCAATATCTTCATCTACCTTCTCTGATTCTATCTTTAAACACAACTTGTTTCTCTCCCTTCATACGACACCACATAATTCTTGGTTTCTCTGTCAAATGTCTTCTGTTATTTTTCCATGTTGCAATACAAATGTCAAATACCACAAACCGAGGTTCAGTGGTTGTGCTATTTCATGTTATCATCTTTGAATTTTTACAAAAAGGAGGAAGGAGGAAACTTGAAGCTAAGTTTTAACTCTTTCATTCACGTAAATTAAAATACCTTCTGTGTCCCTGACCACTGGTTTTAGTACTATTATCTTCTTGTCAGCGTTATGGGTGGTATCCGTAGTTTTTTCATTGAGTTTAAGCTTTTTAAATTGGTGGTTGAGGAAGGAGGAAACTTTTTCTCCTTACGTATTTTTGAACGGGGCAAACACTTCATGAAGTCAGTATTCATGGGCAAGAATGCAGCTGTATGGTTGATGAAGAACATAGAACACACGGTGGTCGGAGTCAATCCCAAACAGTTTTTTACGTTTAGGGAAGGAGATGCTGCGTACACTTTACAAAGAGGTTCTAATACCTTTGGTCAGTTCCTGTTAGTGTCTGAACTCAGAGTTGGAGGGCACAGAAGAACTGTTATCATTCCTGGAGGTAGAGCACAAAATGGCTGGAAGGTATTTGGGCTTGAGCTGAGAAAGATGTTGGACCCTGACCAATATGCTTTTGTTGGTTCAGGTCAGGCCAAATTTGTGTCTCTGCCACAGAGGAGAATGTTGGGGCAGTATCCCTCTCGGTCTTTCGCTGAAATCGTTAAGAGTCAGATGCAGCCAAGGGCTGTGACTCAGTCACAACTCTTCAAAACCATGGTGAAGGATAAAAAAAAGTCTCAAGGGAAGTCTGTGGAGAAGCAAAATCTGTCAAGGGGGTTGTTGGAGTTAAATCCGAGGTGCTCAGATGCTAAGGTGGGGGTATTTCCGGTGGGTATGCCTGATATGTTGGTGGCGGGAGGAGGGGATAGGAAGAAGCAGGGCATTAATGTGGTGTCAGATTTAGGTATGCAAAATCTGGCAGAAGATAGGAAACGTATCCCACCAAGCTTCAATTTGAATTCTAAAGCTGAATATGGAAAGAGGAATGCTTTAAGGAGATCTTGCAGGTTTGGGAGTGGTCTAATCGTAGAGATTGATGTGAAAGGTAGGAGACGTGTTTCCTGGAAAAGAAATAAGGGGGGAGAAGAGCTTTGTGGAGGGGTAGCATGGGCTGGTAAGGATCTTGGCAATGGTTTGTTGGCTGTGGGCTCTAATATGTTGGCAGCCCACCAGACTATTAGTAAGTCTTATTCAGGCCCAACCAATGTAAGCCCAACCACTTTTGAGCCTGGGGATTGCTCTTATAAGCCTGTAGAGTCTTTACACTCAGTTGATAATCACGAGAAGGCTGGGGAGAGCACACTGGTTTCTCCAACGAGCCCTGGGTTGCCGACACAGCTGGTTGGTGGTCCGGTGAGGTCACAAATGGACTGGTTTCAAGCCGAGATGGACGGAAACAGTGCTCCAGTGTCTCCGAGGAGTTCTCTCAGCCTCATGGTGATTGGGTTAGACCCAGACAGTCCCGCGGTGGATGGGTTGGCGGTTGGGACCAGCACCGATGGTCTTGCGGAGTCTCCGTTGGAGGTTGAAGGCATGTTTTCTGCTTCTGTCAGTCTCACGGTGACTGGGTTAGATCCCGACAATCCCGTGGTGGATGGGGTGGAGGTTGGGACCTACTCCGATGGTCCTGCGGTGGCTCCGATGGAGTTTAAGGGCTTTCTCTCTGCTGGGTTTTACTCCAACGGACCCGCGGTGGCTCAGATTGGCTGTCCCTTCACTGGGTTGAGCTCCGAGGACTTCGCAGTGGCTCCGGGCAATTCTGTCCAGGCAAATTCTCATACCTCGAAGGGCAGGTACTTGGCAGACAGCCTTAAGGGACTATCCGGTGCGGGTTTCGTGGATTTTGGGGTCAATAGTGTGGATAAAGTTGGAAGTGTGAGCAGTGAGCTTCTGATACAAGGGGTGGATAATAAAGGAACCAGGCAGATGGATGATGGTGAGAATGGGCAGCCCAATTTAGCGATGATGGAATTGAAGTCAGGATGTGGCCTACCTGTTTTGGGTGTCTCAACGGTGGAGGAAATGGCTCTCTCAGAAGTGGTTTTGGGTGAGGAGGAGAATTTGACAGTTTGTAACCCATTGTTTACTATTATCCCTCCAGGGCTGGCTCTGACGATGGAAGTGCACAATGATTCTGAGATGTTGAAAAATTCTGAGGTATTGAATGTTGGAAATACTCTGGATGTTTCTAGTTGGGTGAAGAACAGAATCCCAGGCTTTTGTAAAGTGATTGGGCTTTCTGCGAATCGTGATGAAAAATTGTGTATTGCTTATCTTCAAAGGCTAGAAAGGGAGATGGCAGTTATTAACCAGCAACGGAAGAAAGCTAATGCTATCCAAAAAGCAGCCTCCTCCACGGGTAAAGGGAAAAGAGAGTTGAGGAATCTAATCTCAACGGTTAACTATGATGGGAGATAGTGTGTTGTTAGTGAGGTAGAGGGAGTTGTGGGGCCTTATAGTCTTTATGATGCTGAAGATGATTTCTTGGAATGTTCGAGGTTTGAATGACCCTCAGAAACGGTTGGTAGTGAGAAATTTGTTGCGTGAGTGGAAGTGTGATATTGTTTGCCTTCAAGAAACAAAGCTGGTTGGTATAGATAGACAGCTGGTTTGCAGTATATGGGGCTGTCCGTATGCAGATTGGGCGGCTTTAGATGCCGATCAGACGGCTGGTGGGGTTTTGCTTATGTGGGACAGGAGGGTTTTAGAAAAGTTGGAAGTTCTAGTGGGCTTATTTTCGGTGTCGATTCAATGGAAAGGTGTGGGGGATGGGTTTATTTGGGCTTGTTCAGGGGTGTATGGCCCAAATGATAATAATTTGAGGGGTGATTTATGGGATGAGTTGGTTGGTATTCAGCAGTTTTGGAATGTTCCTTGGTGCTGTTTTGGGGACTTTAATGTTGTCCGCTTCCCTAGCGAACGGAGGGGTGGGTCTCGTCTTACTCCGACTATGGAAAAGTTTTCTGAATTTATTGATGATTTAAACTTGATTGATTTGCCGTTGGAGGGAGGGAGTTATACATGGTCTAGTGGCACTGTCCATCCTTCTATGTCTAGGATTGATAGGGCTCTAGTGTCTCATGATTGGGAGCATCACTTTCCGGATGTGATCCAACGTATTCTTCCACGAACTGTTTCAGATCATTTTCCTATTCTTTTGGAGGCAGGGGGTATGGCGAGAGGGAAAAGTCCCTTCCGATTTGAGAATATGTGGTTGAAGACGGATGGGTTTGTTGATAGGGTTGACTCTTGGTGGAATCGCCATTCTTTTTCGGGCACACCTAGTTTTGTGTTTGCTAGAAAATTGAAAGCGTTGAAAGAAGACATTATTCAGTGGAATCGTCAAGAGTTTGGCAATGTTGGGCGTAGGAAGAAAGAATTATTGGGGGCTTTAGAGGTTTTAGACGCTAAGGAAGGGGTTCTTGGTCTCACTGAGACGGAGAGAGTTGAGAGAAATGGAGCGAGGTCGCAAGTTGTACAGCTTCTTTCTCTAGAGGAGATTTCGTGGAGACAAAAATCGAGAATGTTGTGCATTAAGGAGGGAGATAATAATACTAAGTTTTTTCATAAGATGGCTAATTCTCATAGAAGGTCTAACCACCTAAGTTTCTTAGAAGTGGATGGGGTGATCTATGAGGATGGAGCAGAAGTTGCTGCTCAGGTAGTTCAATTCTATAAAACCCTTTATCAAGAGTCTGAGGAATGGAGACCTTTTGTGGAAGGTCTGGAGTTTGACCAAATAGGGGAGTCGGAGAGAGTTTGGTTGGAGAGGAGGTTTGAGAAAGATGAGATTCTTTCAGTGATTAGAGATATGGAAGGGGATAAAGCCCCAGGTCCAGATGGTTTTTCTATGGCTTTTTTCCATCATTGCTGGAGGGTAGTAGAAAGAGATGTTTTGGCAGTCTTTGAAGAGTTCTATCAGCATTGTAAGTTCGAGAAATCTCTTAATGCTACTTTTATAGCTTTGATTCCTAAGAAAAATGGTGCCTCCAACATTCGTGATTTCAGACCTATTAGTTTGGTGGGGAGTTTATATAAAATTTTGGCCAAGGTCTTGGCTAATAGATTGAAAATGGTGTTAGATCAATTGATATCTGAATCTCAAAATAGTTTTGTGGGAGGTAGGCAAATCCTTGATTCAGTTCTTATTGCCAATGAGTGTGTTGATAGCAGATTGAAGAGTAAGATTCCGGGGGTGATTTGTAAGTTAGATATTGAGAAAGCTTATGATAATGTGAATTGGGAGGCGCTTCTGAAGTTGTTGAAGAAAATGGGCTTTGGGGAGAAATGGTGTAGCTGGATTCGTACTTGTATCTCGACAGTGCAGTTCTCTGTTTTGGTAAATGGGTCTCCAGCTGATTTCTTTGGCAGTTCTAGAGGATTGAGACAGGGTGATCCACTGTCTCCCTTGTTATTTTTAGTTGTGATGGAGGTGTTTAGTAGGATGGTGAAGAGAATGGAGGGGGCAGGTTTACTTAGTGGTTTTAAGGCAGATGGTAGGAGGGGTAGAGGGGAATGCGTTTCCCACTTGCTATTTGCGGATGATACTATCTTGTTTTGCGATGCAGAGGTGGAGCAAATCCTTCATGTTCGGCTGCTGCTTCTTGGTTTTCAGGCTGTGACTGGTTTGAAGGTTAACGTAGCTAAAAGTGAGATTGTTCCTATAGGGGAGGTAAATAATATGCAGGCTTTGGCAGAGTTTTTGGGTTGCAGGATTGGGGCCTTGCCAATGACGTATCTTGGTATGCCGTTGGGAGCGTCCCATAAATCCCCTTCTATTTGGAACCCTATTTTGGAGAAAATTAAACGGAAGCTGACAGGGTGGAAGAAGTTGTATTTATCTAAAGGTGGTAGGTTGACACTGCTTAAAAGTACGCTTTCTAGTCTTCCCACCTATTTCTTATCTTTGTTCACCATTCCTACACATGTGGCCAACAAAATTGAGAAGCTTCAAAGGGACTTCCTGTGGGGTGATTCTAAGATTCATTTATTGAGTTGGGATAAGGTTTGTTTGCCTATTGCTAATGGTGGTTTGGGTATTAGGAAACTGACCACTTTCAATAAAGCCTTACTAGGAAAGTGGCTTTGGCGTTTTGGGATTGAGGAGAATAGGCTTTGGAGGAGGGTGGTAGCTTTGAAATTTGGGGAAGAATGGGCGGGGTGGACCTCTAAGTTGGGAAGGGGTGTTCATGGGTGTGGTTTGTGGAGAAGTATCCGGATGGGTTGGGAAGTTTTTAACAAATATGTCCAGTATAAGGTGGGGGTGGGGGATAGAGTGAAATTTTGGTCAGATAGGTGGTGCGGAGATCTCCCTCTCCTTTCGGCTTTTCCAACCTTGTACAACTTTGCTGCAAACAAAGAGGCATCCGTAGAATCATCTCTGATATGTCAAGGAGCAGGGGATAGGAGAACTTGGGATGTTCGTTTCATTCGGGATCCTAATGATTGGGAGGTAGATGTGGTGGATGATTTCTTTCGATTCTTGGCTTCCTATGTTCCTTCTGTGACTAATGGTGATCGTTTGAGATGGATCTTGACAAAAAATGGAGATTTCACTAGCCGCTCATATTATCATAAGTTACATGGCTCTTCTTCCATTGCTTTTCCTTGGAAAGGTATTTGGAAGGTAAAGGCTCCTCGGCGTGTCTCTTTCTTTGTTTGGACAGCTGCTTGGAATAGGATCCTCACAGGAGATATCTTAAGTCTCAGGGGCTTTGATTTTGTTGACTGGTGCATTATGTGTCGTTGTTGCGGTGAGACAGTGGATCATTTGTTGTTACATTGTGGAAAGGCTTATCGGCTATGGTGTTTTGTCTTTAGGACTTTTGGGATTTCTTGGGTTCCCTCGCGTACGGTGCAAGATTGTCTGTTTAGTTGGTGGAATTGGTTGGGAAAGCATTCATCTAACATTTGGAATCTAGTTCCGCTTTGTTTGATGTGGTGCATTTGGAGGGAACGCAATCGGCGGACGTTTGAGGATCTGGATAGATCTGAAGACCAGCTGCTTGCTCTCTTCGCTGGTTCCCTTTTTGATTGGGCTAGGGCTTGGGGACTCACTTCTAGTGACTCTATTCCTTTTTTCCTTAGCTCTCTTTTTCTCTGTAATTAATGCTTTTTTGTTTTTCTTTTTGTTTCTTTTCATTTTTGTACTTTGTTTTGCTGGTGTTTTTTTTTTTTGGCATCTAGCAGTTTTTTGAATATATTTTTCTTACCTATCAAAAAAAAAAAAAAATTTTTACAACTTCTACTATCACAGAAGGACAAAATCCATCTTACTAACGTTTGTCTCACTTTTGAAGCAATTAAGTACCCGATTGATAACACTATTTCAAACCACACTTTTTCAAAGCTCAGTTTTCCTACACTTCACTTTTTTCTAGGTATAGCTTTTTCCATTTTCAAAAGGTAAAAATAAGCCGTAGCAAAATCTCTTGCTTGCCTGCTAGTAACAACATAGAAGATGCCACCCGTTTTCATATAGTGAAAGTCCCCAACAGAGGAAAGGGCTGTAAGTTATGGCACGTTATGCTTCTAAACTAGAGAAGGGCATGGCAAACAGGCACAAAATGTGATTCCCTTTAAAAGAGAACTAGTAGCAAAACCATTAGGCCAATTTCAATATGGACCCAGCTCTAAGGCATGAGTGACTGTCAGAATCATGTTAACCTTAGGGAACCTAGAGACCCCAATGAAAAGGCAATAAGGAGTATCAAAGTTGAGGCATCTAATTTTAACGGTCACCTTGACCAATGGCCTTCACTGACTATTTAAGCAAGATGGATCACTTCCTTGAATGGTACAACTTGTCTAAGAACAAGAGGGTTAAGTTCGCCAAGATGAAACTCATGTAGTGCCAAACACTTTTGGCAAAGTGCTGAACAGCTCCTCTCTAGGAGAAACCAACCTGCCATAACTGATTGGATTTTTTAAAAATAAGTAAATCTTTTTGGGGTGAGAGAGGCTTAAGGAAAAATTCCTACCCTAACCCTATTAGGGTGAATTTCTAGATTAGCAGAATAGTCTAAGACAAGGAAACATACTCACTACAGACTACATGGCACAATTCAATGATGCAATGTAGTTGAAAACAAGAGAATGACCTTGAAAATTTTTAGAAAAGACTACAATATAGATGTCAAGAAGAAGCTTGCTCTGCACGAGGTCACAACATTAGACCAAACATACACCCTAATTCAAAACTATGAACTAGTCACTAAGCACCAATTAGCAAGACACCGTAAAACCTGCAACTCATTGAGTAACCTTCAAGTAAAACTCCAATGGAAAGTTCACTTCAGCCTAGAGCCAAACCTAGCAATAAGAGTGGCTAGTGAACCTCTAAAGGGTCCAACAGTTATCATGTGACTTTTTTATGAGCCTTCTTATAACCCAATTGGAAATCCTATAGCTGATCCAGCACTGCTAAACCCACTGTTGACAAGTAACATATTGATGGTATTTTGGATGAGCACATTGTTTACACTAGGAATGAAGAGTTCAATTCTACCTAGTTTATTGGAAGGGATGGATCACCAAAGTTGAGCTACAGTAGCTAGATCATGACATGTATGAGTACTTTCAGAGCCACCAGATGCTACACTCCAACAGTCAAGCCTTCCGCACCTCGGGAGAGTTGGTACAAACACCAGATGGTTAGGACCAGATTAATAATTGATTTTGTTGGATGAGATGTTGATTGGTTTTTATGAATTGATGTTATTTGATTTTATTTCGCATTGAATTTATTATTAGTTTTTTTTCTGCATTTGATACAATTTAGTTACAAGTTTTTCCCCGTCCATATTTGATTTAATTTAGAAATCCTATTTAAAAGGTCTTATAATTCACCATTGGTATACTTGATTGAATAATAAAATTTTAATGGAATTTTCCAATGGCTTTGTGTTGACTCTAGGCAACCCTAGGTGCTAACTCCTAGGTTTCTATCTCTTCTCTGCTTGGTGTCAACTTTGCTAACTCCTAGATTATCTTTTCTTGTTTTTATCCTTTTGTTCTTCTTTTACCCATTCCCCACACACATGACACACCCTCTTCAGAATTGTGTTCTGCTGCATCATATCATTGACTTAAGGATATAGCAATGCCTTTATCATGGAACAAAAATCCCAATATCACAAGATAAGTAGCCCCAACCAAAAATCAACTTAAATACTTTTTTTTTTTATAAGTAAAAAGCAACTTAAATACAAAAGAAATACCTACACAAAAGCACACAAATATATATATACATATTTTGATAGGTAATCAAAGTTTTATTGAATAAAGAAAACATCATGTTCACAATGGTGAACACTGCTTCAAACAATTACAAGTAACATATATATAGCGTAGAACAATTCAACACAGCAAAGTTGACATAGTTTCCAGCAAGACCTGTAGAGAAAAGTTAACATACCTTACGGAACGCCAATATATCAGCCAGAGGAATTGATAGTGTCATCTTAAGAGCAACATCTAGAGCATCAGAGAGTGCTCTATCGCCATATAGTTCAAACACACCAAAGTTGACATAGTTTCCAGCAAGGGCTGTCATTCGGTGGTGATAAAAAAAATCAGCTTATCACATATATTTTTCATCAAAAAAAAAAATATTTAATAACACTAGACCTATGTGCTGCATAATTACTTATTACTATATGTTCCAAACCACCAGTACTAGCTCTAACTAATTTCAACTATACCGTGAAAGAATCTCAAATATGGCTAAAACTCTGAAAGCTGGATCTTTCCGTATGCTATGCAACTGGAAAATTATTCAAAATTTTTTTTATGAAAAAAAAATTTAATCATAAAAAGCATAAACTAATGCCATAATTGGCAACTTGTAGATCTGGCCAGTGCACGGGGTATAGCAACAGACAATGATGCAAAGAATGATATTAGCAAAGGTATAGAAGGCTATGGAATCTAGAAGAGGACATTGTGACTAAAAACAAAATTTAGGAAGGATAGATCCATATTGTAATTATATAGTAAATCAAGACTGAACAGTAGAGCAATGGGATTTTGGTTAGCTAATTAAAAACATAACATGAATGATATTCAGAATCTGCCTTTAACTAAGACATTACAATTTAGAGCAATTTAATAAAGTAAAACAAACTTAATAATACTTATTTAAGACATGTAGCCCCTCCCAGTTCAAAAGAAATTTTAAAAATTTAATAATAACATCACATTAGTTCAACAACAGACGTAACTATTAGATGATAAATCAATCCCCTTTAACATTAAATTTGTTAGCCTTAATAGAACCAAATTTACCACCCAAAAAAAAAAAAATCAAATCAAATTAAAACCAATGTACACTAAAGCTATAGCCTTAATTAAAAAAGAAATAAGTTATCGAGTTTTCCTTTTTATTGTAGAGATCACTGACCCAAAAACAACAAATTGTTGAGAGATTTGGGGGGGGGGGGGGGGGGTAATTACATTTTAATACACAGAGAGAGAGAGAGAGAGAGAGAGAAGAGGGTTTGAATTGAAACAAATTTATAAGTTTATTGTTTAATTGGCAACTTATGAAACCATAGGGTTTAATTTGAAACCCCCTCTAAACTATAGGATTTAATTTGTAACTTAGGGTTAGTTTGAAAACCTCCCTAAATTATACATTTAAAATGTAGTCCCACGCCCCCCCCCCCCCCCCCCCCCACACACACACAAAAAAAAAAGGGCAAATCCAAAAAATTCATTTTTCTGGGTTAAAAAAATGACTCTTGGACTTTTCTCATTAATCTCAGTATAACTAGGAAAGATAAGACTTTTGCAAGATGTTGTATATGAATAAAATGTCTTTATTTCATTTTTCTGAATTAAAAATAAATAAACTCTGGACTTTTCTCATTAATCTCAGCACTACTAGGTAAGATAAATTTTTGAAAGATCTTGTTTAGAAATTTTTTTTTTTTTTTTTTAAATTATCAAATAAAGGGGCAAGTTCAAATGAACCTATCATAAAAGAGGGGGGAGGGGGAAGATTTCATAAGCACATAGAATGCTAGTATAGCAAAGCAACTCTTAAAGAATTATAATCGAAATTCAGAAGATCTAAAAATAAATAAATAAATGTAATAGGTACATTTTTTTTTTTTTTATTAAAGTGCTATTTTTATTATTTTATAAAAGAGCAAAACTTAGGTACAATACTTAGGTGCTGTTTCATAGATTCCCCTCTTAAAACTCTACCATGTGATTTTTTTCTCATAAAATGAAAAGTGTATTTTTTTCAATTAAGCAACCACATGGCAGAATCTTTAAAAGAAGAACCTAAGGAACAGATTGTATATAAGTTTGGTCATTTGTAAAAAGTTTAACTGCACAAAAAGCTAATCAAGAAATAAAAATAATTTCCATTCTTAGATTAAGGAAAAATACAAAAACAAAATCATACACAAACCAAACTACTAGTCACCTAACAAAAGATCCTATTAGACTTCAACATCACACTGAAAACCACCAATCAAATATAGTAAAACAAGGCTTATGTTCTTACCTCTTGAAATAATGGTTAAGGAAATCCATATACCCTTGTATTTAAAGGCATATAAATCTGCAACATTTGGAAGAGATAAAATCCTTGACCCATACGCAACAACTAATTTACTAACTTCACGGAAAAGAAGTATGCCATTTGGAGAAGAGGAGTCAAAAGTCAATCGCTGGGCTTTGTTTAGGACAAATTCAGCCATGAATTTCAACAATGGTGTGGTAACCTGCATTATTAAGCGAGTAAGAAAAGACCCTTATGAGAAAAGAAAAGAGAAAGATCTAAGAACCAACCAATAAGAATAAGAGAAAACAAAAACAAAAACTCAAAATGAAACTAACAAATAGAAAAAAAAAAGAAATATATATATCATAAAACAATTGATATATGTCTACATGTATGTTTTCAATTGCATACATTGTTCATTAGTCATTACTTATTTAACTTTTATCCTTCACTTATTAAATAAATGCAAATGCAAATAGAGGGGCAGAAGCTAATATGCTTAGATCTTGGAAAATAGAAAAAATAAATAATTCTTTTTTCCAATTGATTCCACAAACCAAAACTAAGAGAAATCAAAATTTTTATATCATGTAAATGAACTCAGTCAGGATAGACCCAAAAATATAACAAATGGCAGCTAATGTGGACAAGAGGGAATGTCTGATCAACTCCAAATTCCATCATAATAACGCACACCCTCATGTTTTACAAGTAATTTCATCGGAAGACATGAACGTTGGTCATGACTACAATGGAAAAGGTCCACCAAAAATTTCACATAGAAACGAGTGTGCATCTATTAGAGTAGGTGTTCTTCTCCAATCACAGGCACAGCGCAACCTTCGATGTAAATCAATTTCCACAAAATGAAAAGATTCAACAGGAGGCCTACTCAATCTTGTCCCATGGGCATTTTCACCATTCAATCATCAATACAGCCACTAGGCTGGGTTGCCATTGCCATCACTGCTGCACTTAGGTAGTGTAAAAATACATAATCCAAAAAGATGAGTACGCAAGAGATTCTTATCCATTTCTTTCAACCAACAGACTAGAGAGACATCAGGCAAGCAACCCCCCCCCCCCCCCCAAAAAAAAAAAAAAAAAAAATCTCATGCAAACATTAAAAATGAAAAACTACCAAACATAAAACAGAGAGACATGGTTTATATATATGGTTAGATTTGAGTTACACCCGGTGTAACTTTATGCAATTTTACAACACTCAATAATTTTTCACTGAAAGAGTATTTTGACAAATCAACTATTAGATTAAATTATTTCCTTATACCCTTCATGCTTGCAAAATCAAGATTATTGAAGATCAATAACCATCTCATCATAATTTGTTTAAATTTCAAGTTTTTAACCTTCAAACTATACACAAAACACAAAATTTGGCGTGCATAGTATGAGTAATGAAAATATGTAATCCAACAGTCAAATTTTCAAATTATTAATCCTATAAAAAGTAATGGACTGGTGCAACATTCTCATTTGATCCTAATATATACATATGATGACAAATAGTTAACGAGATCCATAGAGCCAACCCAATATCATTGGGATTAAGACTTAGTTGAGTTGATAAATGTGGATTCCAATTCTAACTAGTATGATTTGACTATTCATACATATGTGGGTACTGTTCAAAAAATCCAAATATAGGCAGAAACTGACAGTGTTTCCTTACTTCTGGTGTGTCAGTCCAGTGTGAGATGCCTTTCAAGAGAAGTGGCATGTGCGCAGGATATAGCCAATCAAACAGAAGCCCATAAGTTCTGCGACTGAAAAATATCCAAAAGCATTCACAGTAGTATAGTTAAACGCTCATTGACAATAAACAAATTCAGAAATTCAATTTATACTTACCTATTTGTGGCCATTGCAATTCCTCTGAGATCCCTCATTAAGCCAATTAAAGCATACTTCACCACATCAGTACGAAACAGTGAATCAGGAGTCGACTCTAAACTGATAAGAACCTAAAATTCCATATACATTCTATCAGTGAAAATTTATAATATATATAAAAGGAATTTTTTTTCATTGGCATGCCATCTATTCAGTCAGTAACAACTATGATCTTTTTTGTATTTTTTCACAAGAACAATTCCAACAAATAGTAAATAAACAAGAAAGAAATAATGATAACGACAACAACAATAATAGTAAAGATATAACAGTAACATTAACATCAATGATTGCAACAATACCAATAACAACAACAGTAATAACAACAAGAGCCATAAAAGTTGAGGAGCCAAAGGGGTAAGTGTCTCATTTAACTATGGGAAACAAAAAGGCATGTATTGAGTGCCAAAATTAACAGGATCAAGCACTGAAGCACACCATATACACTATCAAGGCAGAATCCTGTTTAAGATACAAGTTGGATATGTGCAAAATACACACACATATATATATATATAGAGAGAGAGAGAGAGAGAGTGAGAGGTGAGTACTTGCAAAAGTGGATCCATTGATGACTTAAATTTCACAGGGCTGTCCTCCATAAAAATTAACCAGCCGATAGTATAATAGAAAGTTGTTCTGCTTCGAGAGCATCTATATTCTTCTAAAAATGGAAAGTGCTCCCTCTGAAATCAGAAATGTGGGGAAAGAGCGACTACATTAAATATAAAGATTCATTTCATAGACAGTCAAATAAAAAGTGGAAATTTTTTTTTTTTTTTAAGAAAGATGTAGTTCAGAGCTGAAATTACAGTATGATTTGCCACTATGAATTTAACAGTATCCAACTTCAAAAGCAGCTTCCCAGTCATATACCTGCAACCCAAAAAAATTCCACACTGGTCAACCAATTAATTGTAATTGAAAAAAATCAATAAACGATGAATTTTAGCAAACAAAAAACAATTTCTCCAAATGTTTCATCCAAGTATATAAGTAATAAACTTACCCTGATGCCAGATCCAAGAACAAGCTTAAGGTGTGATCAATTACCTCCTCACTCTGAAATAAGCACAAATAAAAATATAATACACTATCCAAGAAAAATATAACCAACTAAAATAAGAATAAACGTTTCACCTCTGTATAACACTTAAGGTTTGTCGCAATCTTGCTAACAATGACATTCAATAGTAGTAGATGATCATGGAGCCCAAGAAGCTCAGATAACCGGGCATATAACTGCTGCAACAGTAAAAGAGATCTCAAAAAAATATGCAGCAACCAAACTTAATTTAAATAGGAAGAGAAACTTATTTACCTTGGAGGAATGCATGGCCTGATCACCTACATAGGACTTTCTGAAATGCTGAAAGAACGTAAGAATTGCTCGATCCAGTCTCTGCTTGCTTACTTCACTATACCTCTACAAAATGCCAAGATGATGAAATCAATAATGAAAAACGTATCAAAATATTTGTTACAATAATGGTTAAATGATTAACTTCACCATTTCCTAACAACTTCATATTTTGGGAGTTGGGACAAATGCTAGTTTATCATAGTATCAACTATCAACAGGTCGTCTAGAGTTCAAACCCTCTCCACTCTACTTCCCATTGAAATAATAAAAATTATGTGTTGGGCCTACTTATTGTGGGAGAGTCTAGGGCCACAAATGCTAGGAGTGTTGAATAATGGTAAATGATTAAATTCCCTATATCTTAACAACCTAAGCTTTAGGGACAAGTGGTGATTTATCAATGTAAAAATGGAAATTGGTGGAATGTGTTCAGACTTCAAAGAGAACAATTTCCAAAGGCACTGCAACATATATTGAGAGAGAGAGAGGAATTTTCATCTTTCACTAATATCAATATATATATATATATTAGGATCGCTAAGATCAAAATGTTACAATAACTCTTAAAGAATATTTTACAAAAATCATAATCAGCACGTTCTGTAGTCTACAACGAAATATTGATCTTACTTTGTACAGCATACAAAGCTATATTAAAAAGATATCATGATAAGAATGCAAGTACCAGGAGATAACAAGCCAGCATCACCCATAAAAATAAAAACTATCAACTAAAGTCACATTACCAGGACAGGAAAAGAAAAATACTAGAGTCACATTACCAGGACAGAACTACAAAGAAAATCTTTTATAATAAAGAACCAAGCAAAATATGCATTGCAGTATGATTATTTCTCCATGACCACCAACAAGACCTCGTAACTGTTAAAGCCACCATGATAACCATCATCTGATATTCTTTAAAAACAAAATTTTAAAGATAGACCAAGAATGAACCATCTAGTACCACAAGGATGGCCTAGCAAAACTATGCACAAGAAGTTGTCGCCCTTTTACTTCAAACAGACAAAGAAACCCCTTGTTCAATATCATCATAACAAAACCCTTCAAGAAAAGCAGTTCTGCTGGGCCAAACTTGAAAGAATTAGCTACTGTTGGAGGATCTTAATCACTGCATGTCCAAATATTCTTACTGGCAGTGCAGAAGAAGCATGCAATTGATGCAATAGCAATTGTAACAAGTCGACATCTAATCATGACATAGTTGTCCTAATTTTCAGCCTCCAAGTACTCGGTCCACTAAAAGTAAGACTTATCTAAATGGTCTCCTTTTCCCTATGTACACAAATAGGTAGGATAAACCAATGTTACCTTAATAAATTTATTAAGTTGTGTAACATTAGTAAAGTATTGCACACACTTTTTGTACTTTCTCAACCTTTTAAAACAAAGATCATTGTAATACAGACTTCCACATTTAAGGGCATGAACCAGATGTTTATTAATAAACCCAATGCAGTACTAAAGAAGGTCTCACTTTCATCTGAAATCCCATGCATGAGACTCCAAGCACCAAGGATGGTTTATTAATAGAAATATAACAATTTGCATTAGAAAATCTATGTTTCATCTAATATTCAAATTAAGTAGGCGGCAGGTGATTCTTGCTTGTCTACCTGGCCATGTAGTCCACTGTCAGTTACATTTATCAATTGCAAGACACGAGCAGAAAGTTCTGCATCAAACACTTCTTGTGACTCAACACTGCATATTAGAAGAGTAAAGAACCATTCAAAGATTGCCAAAGTAAACATGCCATGGTATTGACTAATTCAACAATAAAAGTAACAACAACAATGATTTAAACTTACTAAAAAATATAAAAGGCTATTTACCTACAACCGGTACTTAGTTTTGTCTTAACAATTGCAGCAACAATATGAACTATCCAAGCAAGTTTGGCTTCTATAATAGCGAGATCACTGTTATCAGCAATCTGTAGCCGAGCTCTTTCCTATTTTAGTCGATCAAAAAGAACAATTATGATCAGCTAAGCAGTAGCCCATAGTTTTTTCTTCTTCTTTTTTCCCAAAAACAAAAGGCCATCCTGAAGATAAATGGTCATACCGTGTATGCTTGCAGAATAGGCTCCATTATGTTTATTATATACAAACTACTGCTCTCATACTGCAACTCAACAAAACAATGTTGTTACTATGCCAATACAACTCCAACAAAATAAGATCCGCAGATAGATTTTAGAGTATTTCAATAAACAAAAACACTTCTTTCAGAGAACAGAACCTAATTAACTTTAGGCTGACAAGAAAACAAGCACAAACCAAAAATAGAAATTTAACCTGGAATCGGCAAAGGTAAGGAAAGCAATCTAGTTGATCCTGAAGAAGTTCAACATTGTCTAACGGGTTCTCAGTAAGATCATCGGGCAATCCAGCCTACAAAATACAAACAGAAGAAACAGGGAGGCTGCTGTCCTTGCTTTTCAAGTGTTACCCAAAATACCAGTCCCCAAAGAAGGCATGGGTTGCTATACCTGCACGGAGTTAAACCTTGATGTGATGAAACCTTCTGTAATCTTAGGGACAAATTCATCCAGCAAGCTTGGTGCATCACCTTTCAAATAGGGTACAGATGCAACCAATCTGGACCACAGCCCTAATAGGTAGTAGACACTGCTGCTGGCCCACTGGCAAATAAGCATAAACATAATCAGTAATACTAGTTGTAGAAGGTGTTAGGAATCACTTATAGGCAGCATTCTTACAGAATCAATTGAAAGTAATAAACACCAACCAACCTGCCAAGATTGTAAAGACTTTAAAGTAAACTCTGCCACCAGACGAATCCAATCACTATAGCCTTCCACATTCACAAGTTCTGACAACTGCAACACAATTTTACAAATGTAGCAAACATGAGCATTCGTGCTCATTATTTTATAGAACCATAATAATTCATTAACATGTCACTTGAAGAAGTCACTGTATATATGCACTGCCTGCATCACCAAATCAAGAGAAGAAAAAATAACTTGAAATCCATTAGTAAAAGAGTAAAATTACAAACAAGTATCATGCCACTAAATCACTCACACAAATAATTCCAGTATATTTTCATCAAATAGATGTCCACAGAAAATTTGGACAGTTCAATAGGAAAAAAAAAAAAAAAAACCTTTTTACAAAAATTTTCCAAATCACAAGCAAAGGCTCCAAAAAGGAATTTCTAACAGTATAAGCTTATGGAAAGCTCAATCATGCACATGCATAACATACAGTGCCAAATGCCAGGCATGAAGAATGCTACCAAATATGAATCCCAAATGGGCTTCAATGCAGAGATTCCACATACATAAAAAAATTGTTGTAAAAAGAAGAAATTGAATCTCCATGGTCTCCTCTCTAAAATTGAAGACGTCCATCAACAAACTTCAACACCTTTAACACAAAGCAGCAGTGATAAAAGGAAGGATGAAAAAAGAAACGGGTGTTGCTTATCCATTCATCCTTTTTTTTGTAAAAAATTTATAACAAAATAAACAAAGTGGTAATAAGTAGACAAAAAGATTTTCAAATCTAATACTAGGGCTGGTGACGCACAACAACCAGAACAAAATTGAAACAACAATAAAAGAAATGGATATGACCTAGGAGTCAGCACCTAGGCCTTTCTTGGAGTCAGCACTAAGCAGGGAAACCACTAGGAGTCAGCACCTAAAGTAGACCTGGAGTCAGCACCAGACCAAAGAAAGACCAAACGACCATTTTTTCATTCATCAAAATATCAACCATCTCTCAAGGAGTACAATAGGTTGCTTATAAAGGATTGCTAAACCCTAATTCTAATTGGCTAGGAAACCCTAATTGCCTTATTACAAAAATAACCTTATTTCTAAATTAAAATACTAAAAACCCAATAAACTAATAGGACCTAAAACATAAAAATACAATTGGCTCGCAAACATAAATAATACTAAATAATAATCTTCTTGCGTTTCCCGCATCAGCTGGTGGCAATCCCATGGCCACAGATTTTAATGCAACTAGATTGCAGGACTACAAACAAATGTGTCCCATGAATGCTACAGAGTAAAGAAGACAGTCGAGACAACTGGCAATCTAATTCAACTGCTGGCTTAAAAGTAGAATACAAACAGGCCCTCACACAAGTCAACGGCCAAGATCAACTTCCTCACTAAAAAAGATGCATGCTCACGTCGGGACTTAAATAGGCGTTCCACCAATTACTCATAGAAATGCATCTAGTTGCAGGAATAGTCCCAATAATAGATGCCAAGGGAGCCCCTCACTCTCCTAGTACTACTTGTAGTGACTAAAAGATCATTGCAATATGACACAAAGCTCTTAGCAGGAAGTTAAGGCTAGCCATTTGAGTATCTCTAGTGATCCTTGCTACTTTTTTGGTAAAAGATTATCTACTCCTTAGTATTTATAAAAACTTATGCCCCAACTTAATTTTAGAAATTTCCTATACAGTTTTCTTCAATTTGTCTTTTCAACCTAGCTAATTGAAATCAACATAACTCATTAAAGCTTAAATCTTGTGATTGCCCAAACATTAGAAGAGATGACCATAAATGAAGCATGCAGAAAAGGACTAATGCAATTAACTGGTACTACTAATTACTAAAGCTAAGACACTATAAGTTAAGTTTATTATTTTGTAGTCATTGTGTATCTTAAGTATAAGGATTCAAATCCAACCACAGAAGGCATGATAAATGTATTTCTTATTGAATATCTAACAACAGAAGAGAGCAAACAGGTAAGTTAGTAAACAATGCCACATCTACTAACTAGAAATAAAAAGAAAAATGAAATCATCAGATTTGATAATATGGCGTTATATTTCATAGAAATTTAGCAGTGTAGTTGTTCTATGAACATAAAAAAGCAAATAAATACAAACTCAAACAAATGCACAAAAGAACTCTCTTTCCAGAAAAGTGATTGCTTGGATGTTGCTATCAAATAGACAGTTACATGACAAAATTTAGTTACTGAGCATACTCAACATGTGTACAGAGCCCAAAAAGGAGTACCAGATGTCCAGAATCTTAAAAGAAAAATACCTGATAATTCACTCTGAAACGTCCAAGAAGACGACAATACTCATGGTAGTTGTCATGATCAGCAAGACCTGATACCCCCATCAAATCAAAAAATTGTAAATACAAAGCCAAAAGTGAAGAGAAATGAAAAAACCATAAATTAAAAATGTTCCAATAATCAACAGCTGTGTGTGGTGCTATGAAGATCCCAACACTACATTTGAATCTTAATTCACTTTTGTAGAACAGCTAACTACCAGGCATTAATGTAAACATTTTAACAGTGAAGCAAGCATTAACTGACTTGCTAAAAGCTTATTACTAATTAACTATAACAAAAAATGAATTCATATGTTTCAACCACATAACACATACATAACAGCTGCAGATATCCACTACTGAATGCTTTTTTCTATAATAGCATTTTAGCCTAAAATTTTATGACTTATCTCCTGATATGGTGATAGATTAGTTTGAACCTCAATTAACTTTATTTTCTCACCATATTTTATACATAAATAAGCACTGACCCTAGAAAGCCATAAATAAATTTTCAAAAACACAAGTTCCATTGATACCAGATATAGAACTCAAAAACCTAACATGGCAAATTTTCAGCTTAAACAACCTGATGACAAAGCTGTTAAAGGCAAATGATTGCTTACTAGAACTAGGTCAAATAAAATTTTCCAAACAAGTAGTCAAATCTCTCATACAAAATATGAAAACACAAAGGTAAAATAAAAAAGAAAAATCAATTATGTCTAGGCAGTAACATAGACATGCACATGGGCACTCATACACAGAGAGGGCGAGATAGAGTATCAACAATCATTCAATTGCCACTCAGCATCAATATAGTAAAAAGGCAAAAGAAATAAAAAGACGTGACAAGCCAACCAAACCTTGCCCTGTTTGCAGGATTTCTTTGGTTCCTGTCATTAAATGGGCCAAAAACTTAGAACGAGCAGCATCATTCGTAAACAAAGAACGTCTTACAGAAGCTAGTCGCACCAAGCACTCCAGTGCCTGGAAAGAAAATTGTTTTAACCCTAAGAAAAAAAGTTTAAAAGCAGCGTACTCAAGAACAAATCAACAAGAAAAACTTTCCAGTTAAAGACAGAGAGAGATGGCCTGAGAAATTCTTTACTTTAAACAAAAACAGACCAAGTAAATTGGAGAGCAAAATAAGAATAATAGCAAACCATCATTGCTCAAATTTTAAGTGGACACGATTATCAAAAGCAAATATATGCTCATATAATCCAAAAATACTTTGCAAATGGCAATCCACTCATAGCAACCACAAGGAGCCATCAAAAATATATCCTAACGAATTTTCAACATTGTAAACTAACTAGTAAAGAAATTAAGTACTATATATCTGAGATTTATGCTAAGAAGAAGAGATATGACTGGATTATCTGGAACAACTTTTTTCAGTTCCATATTTCATATTTAAACATTTTGTCAATTTAAAAACAAGTATAACCCATAGAAAGTTCATGCTTTGAGAAAACTGCTTGAAGTTGACTTTGGAGATTACATTCCTTACTTGTTACCTATAGTCAGCTAAGGTGGTTTGTTACATGGTTTGGTCAAGAAGGGAGTTGCACTCGCAACATGTTACCAATGCCAAAATGGAGTTCCCTTGGTGCTTTTTTCTAGAGTTCTAATCCTACTCTGCAGTTCCCAGTCCAACCTAGCCCAAGGTCAAGACTTTCTAAAGGTAAAGCCAATCTTATTTGCAGGTGCACATAATGATAAAAAGGCACAAGCAATTCTGAATCCCAAAATGATAAAAAGCACGGTTTTCATTCAGGCAAACAAATGACTTTTATATATATATATATATATATATATATATATAAGTAAATGACTATAATAAACTTATACCACATTCAGTTGTGGGGCTTCTAGCTTGTTGGCTAGGCTGGTTTGGTCGTCATCAAAATGGGCATATATATAGAGAATTATTCTCCATTGTTTAATGTGATGTCTTTGGAAGGAAAGAAATAGTAGGTGTTTTGAAGATAATGAGAGATCCATACCCGACCTCAAGCTATTTTTCTTTAGAACTTTATTGGATTGGTTGTCTGCTTTGCGAAACCAATCACTCTCTTCTCTTCTTGTTTTTCTTGATTCTTGTGATTTCTAGTTTTGATTGTTGACCCCTGTACACTCCCTATGTACTAGGGTGTCCCATTTTTTATATCAACAAAGCTTATTACTTATCAAAAATATATCAACTTATTTTTGTTGTTCTTCCATAACTTTCTAACCTTCTTCCAATGGCACAAGCCTTTAAAGTAGTGCACTAGAATTATTGTTTCCTTTATTGTTTCTTTTATTGGCAAGTAACACACACAACCAGTGGGTCTTAAACGTTCAACCTCAACCTTCACTTTTTTTTTTTTTTTTTTTTTTTTTTTTTTGGCTAACGAGGGTGTCCAAAGCTTTTCGAGCAGCTGACTATTCCCCTAAGTGTGTATAGTACCCCATCCCATAACCTCAGCATCCACCTTATCTTATAAGAAGAGGGAATACCATTGAAGCTTTTTCATATATCCACAATATGCACTTTAATGATGTGGTTACAAAGAAAAACATGGTTGTTAATGAAGCAAATGAGAACGCCACCCTAGACAATGCCAAGCGGCATAAAGGATCCATGAGGCCAACTCCAATTATTTGGTATTAAAAATTTAGCTGAGCTGACTTTAGTTGAGTTTATCACCACATTATGTACATTACTATGTTTCAGAAGGGAAGGGCACAAACCCTGAGGCAATAAAGGCTTCACTTTTAAACCTGCCCCTTCAATTAGTATTTTCGTACTGGTACCTTATCTTAGATGACTTTATTTGGGCCTGACTATAGTTTAAGAGAGAATATTACTGCAGGAAAATGGTGAATAACCAGACAGGTAGTATGTCCAAGTGGATGACAAAAGGAACCTTTTTCCCATAAGTAAATATTTCATTTAACAAGTGCAAAACAACGCAACCCATATACATGGGCAGTATACAAGAGGCACACCTACATTAAAGTTCTAAAATTACAGGTGCCAAGCATCTCAAGAAAATTCTAGATATAAAAAATTTAGGTCAAAGACATATTTTTCACATCCTTCAAAACATGAGACAATGTAGGATTGTGTTCCAAATCTCTACTAAATCTACCAAATCTACCGGCCAGCTTGCTAACAGCTCCACCACACCATATGACATAACCCATTGAGCTTCATAGAGACTAAAAACCATACTCAAAAGCTCTCTAGCAGCATCACAATGAAGAGGAAGGCAATCTGCAATTTTCACCCACTGATTTTACACAAACAACACCAATCTACAACAATTAGATTTCGTTTTATGAGATTATCTATAGCTAAAATTCTCCCCAATTTTTTTTAATAATTCAATAGTTGGGGGTGGGGGGATTTGAACCCTAAATGTCTACATTGGAAACACCGAGAGCTGCCAACCAGTTGAGCTACAAGGCTCTTGACAACTAAAATTCTCCTAAATGTTGATAGCTTTTCTTTTTCTTTTTTTTTTGGGATAGGTAAGAAAAAGTATTATAAAAGTTCTGCTATATGCAAAAAAACATTAGCAGCCAAAGGTTACCAAAAAAAACCAACTATATACAAGAAAGAAGTGAATCTATAAACATCGGGACAGATTCACCAAGTATGAGACCCCAAACCCAGGACCAATCAAACAAGGTGCCAACAAAGGAGGCAAGCAGCTGATCATCTGAGCTCTCCACATCCTTAAAAGTGAGACTATTACACTCCCTCCAAAGACACTGTGTCAAACACAATGGAATCAAATTCCATATATTGGACAAGTATTTCTCCAACCAATTCTTCCCAAAAAGATCTATCACCTTACTAGGAAAAGTCCAAGAGATTCCAAAGGATTTTAAGGACAAAAACACCACAACTGATACGCCTTCACACAGTGAATCAATAAATGACCCATAGTGTCTCCACTACACCTACACATGCAGCACCAATCTGTTATAGAAAAACCTCTCCTCCTTAAATTATCACCAGTCAGTATCTTCCCCCAAACCGCACTCCAAACAGAAAATGAAACCTTTCTAGGTACCTTGACCCCTCAAATACCTTTCCAAGGAAATATGACCGAAGAGGAACCTCTAAGTACATTATAATAAGAACGAGTATCAAATTCCCCTTTCTTCTTGAACACGCACCACATTTGATCCCCACCCTCCTCAATGTTGATGTCCAAAGGAAAAATGCCACTTTAGTTGAGACTGTAGGCTTCCATATACTCTTCTAAGGAAAATACAAACATGGCAGGTGAAGCTTAGTATGATTTAACTTCAAATGCAATTCTTTTAGATGAGTTCCAACATAATTCATCAACGCCACTTCTTCTCACTTTGATCGAGTAAATTGTGTCCATAAAGATGCTACGGACTCCAATACCTAGTCTTGCATTGCTCTAAGTACACTAATGTTCCAGTGGAAAGTATTCTCAAAATAGATCGAGTGATCAACCACTAAAGCCTCCTCCTTACAATCATTACGAAATAATTATGTAAAAGCCACCTTAGAGTCGCACAAAAACTTGATATTAAAGCCCACACCCACCTCAGTGTTAATGAAGCCAGAAAATTTGGACCCACCCTTTCCTTATATTCTTCCATAGAAATTTGTTTTTCTCCTTACTAAGTCTTTGTTTGGTTAAAATGACCAATGCACACTAGTAAATTTGATGCTATGTTAGAATGAAAAATCAAATGTAGTGGAAACTCTTAAGAGTATGAACTTTTTCTTTTCTTTTTTTTTGTTCCTTTTCTCTATTTTCCTAGAATCTTGATTTAGCTATTTTTATTGTTAATAGTCATTTAACTGTCTTTTAACTACATTTCTAAACTTCTCGAGACACTAACCATTGGCAAACTCAACCATTTTCAAATCTTCAAATTACCAAATTGGAGAATCACCAAAGCCTTTCAATGATTTGACAAGCCCTACCAAGAAACAAATGCTCTCAATGGATAGGCACTACTTTCTTTTCGAATTATCCTTGCTATCAAGCTTTAGCAGCACTAGTTCCGTCCATATAGTGCAATCATTCGGTTCTAAAACTAGTTCCATGTTAGCTAGGTGCTTAGACTAAGGACACATTTGACATTATTGTAGGAACTAGATCTTTAACTGTAGAGCTTTTGGACTAAAGTGCTTTAGGGCCCGTTTGGTTATAGTGTTCAAAAATTGTTGTTTAAAAAGATGTGAAAATTGTAGTTTAAAAAGTGTTATTGAAATACATGTTTTTAGTGTTTATAAAACAAAAAAATGTGTTTGGTATCATGGTTTAAATTACATGTTTCAGTGTTCAAAAATATAAAATATGTGTTTAGTATGTGTGTGTTAGATGGTAAAAAAAAGCTGAATAAAGTACAAAATAAATATTTTTTAAATCAGCAAAGTACAAAATAAATATAAAATATTTTTTAAATGCTACTGGGTTGCTGTCCCGCCTGTCTGCGTGGGTGAGAGAGTAGTTTTTGTTGACTGGTGGACCCATTCTTTCAAAAAGCTGACTGGTGGACCCTTAATACTGTTCAATCTAATTACGAAAGTGCCACTCAGCACTAGTTTTTGTTGTTTAAAATCAGCCTGAAGGTGATTTCAAAAACCATTGTTTTAAACATATGTTTTGAACAATATTTTTCAAACACCCCTGTTCTGGAATGGTCTACCAAACATATTTTTTTTATTTTTGAACAATAGTGTTCAGTGTTTAAACACTAAACAATATGTTTTGAAATCAATGACCAAACACCCTCTTAGTGTTTAGAGTGTTTGACAAACCACCATTTGGTAACCAATTGATAAAACGCTTGAAGATGTGAGAAATGACAAAATTGGAGACAATAAATTGCTTTGTATAGTCACACTTGAACCCAATTAATTCAACTAATGGACAATGGTTATTATTATTACTAGCCTCTTCACACGAGTTACACGTGTGTTCAAAAGCTTTTTAAATGACTGTTTTAAATTTTAAATTTAGTGATAATTGATAAGAACTTGTTAAAATTGTGTCATTTATCTCTTAAAAAGAAGTTATTACTATTTCAAATTTCAAATTTGGAAAAAATAAAATCATGTTTGTTGCAACGTGTGGGCACCCCATGTTTAGAGTCAATTTGTCATCTTTAATTAAATTTTGTTTACAAAAAACTTATCAGGAAAATATATATATATATATATATATATATTTGTTTACAAAAATTTAATTGTATAATGAAGTTAATTTTGGCAAAACACAAAATGGACATCAAAGAATTCAATTCCAATCATAAATATAGCTTAGCTCTCTCTTTTTCTCTCAGTGGGCAATGGCCATTGAGTGTCATTTAGAAACATATGCATTGTCATTTATATCAATTCATTAGCTTATCCAGAAAAAAAAAATTTATATCAAGTCATTATTTCTATTAGAAACTGGAACAGCACACTAAAGAGCTTTAACACTATAGCTTGTCCAGCTGCACTCCTCGAACAAGTTTCGAGTACCATCCACCCCACTCCTCCCCATAGTTCACACTAACTACCCATCTCCACAATTTTTTTTCCTCCAACCCAAACCTCCATAACCACTTTCCAAACAAAGAATGGTTTTTTTTTTATATATATAGGCAATAAGAGTAATATTATTGACGAAAAAAGATGAAAGAAACAAACAAGGTGTTCATGATGATGAACATAGAAAAGCACTAATAGAAAACAGAGAGAAAAGAGATCAGGAGGCTAATCTAAGAGAAGAAAAAAAACTATTGATGAGAAGAACAATCTGTAAAACCCCAACACTGAGACCAATCAAAAAGACTGTGCTAGCACAAGTCTTTCAACTCAACCAACGTCTTCTAAGAATCTTCAAAGGAACAGCGATTATGTTCCATCCAAATAGTCCACATCAAACAGCATGGAATTAAATTTCAAATATCTGAACTATACTTCCCAAGCCAATGACTCCAACAAAATCATAATCCTGCCACTGAGCCTAGCAAGACCCACTGTATAACAAAGGAGGGCTACAAGACAATGAAAAAGGAGATGATCCATAGATACCCACTGCAACGGCACATGCAACACCGATTTGCCGAAGAACAACCCCTAAGCATGAGATTATCCAAAGAAAGAATAAGTTTCCAAACCCCTAACCCTCCATTAGCCATAGGGTTGCACACCTTGTCCCATCCAACCAAGTGGTGTTTGAACTCTCCTAAACCACCCCACTAGTTCTGTCCATGGAAACATTGCAATATGGAATGCCGTTCCACATTTTCTAATGTTGCGTCTTTTGCATGAAAGAAATGCTAGAGCCCTCAAGGGGTGTGAGAATACTATTTTAGATTTAGAGATGCAACTTTTTAGAACATTGTTTGGGTGGATGCTGACTTCAGGGGCATATCCTTTCCCTTCTCTAATTTTAAAATTTCCTAGATCATTGTACTCTTACAACTTAATTAGTTATTAAAATAAAACGTATTTGATGCATTTTTTTACTAATAAAACGTATTAGTTATTAAAATAAATAAATAAATAAAAGCACAAAGGCAAAGAATACAATCAAAACCCCCTCCCCCACCTCCTTACACACACACACACACACACAAATTCAAATACAAATGAAATAATATCAATAGCATATATACATACCTAGGTACCCATTTATTCTCTTGTGTATCTTTATGGAGCATGTAAAGATCAATTTCAAAATTTAATGTTGTCTAAGAACCTCTTTCCAACAAATTAAGGACTAATTGAATTTAAATAAATGTCTAGGTTTTAAACACACAAACACAGATTGAATATAAAAGAAGCATGAAATTTGCTAACCTCCTTGGAAAGAGGGGCCTTTGTAATAGTATAGTAATCAAAAAATATTTGCAATGTTTCAGAGTCCTCCAAAACTGGTCTCCAAGAAGACGGAATCTGTCAGATCACCACCATGTTCCATAATTACTTAACAATCTGATTCAAAAACTTGAAGGACCATCACATGGTTAATAAATAAATCAGAAGAGGCAAATACCTGAACAGTACCAAACTCTTCTGAACTTTCATCAATTGATGTCCCAACAAAATCAAATGATAAACATTTAAGTGAAAGAGAGAGCGCTAACTCTTGCAATCGACTTACAACTGCAAGTTACATAGATGCAAAACCATCAGAAAAAAAAAATTCAACCAATGAAGCAGCAAATAAAAACTTTAGACAGGATGAAGGGTCTTCATCAAAGCTTAAATATATTTAGCAAATTACCATCACTCTTCAGTTGACGCAATGATGTTAACGATATTTGGAAGATTTGATAAAGAGATTGATCCCTAAAGGCGCACGCTACCCTTCGATGGTGTGTTGAAGGCAAACCAGGATTGGGCTAAGGATTTAGAAGTCAAAAACATACAAGCAGTTGTAAGTAATTAGATCAAAATAAATAAAATAATATTTAGGGATGACGCACAAAGAAAAAGGAAAAAAGAAAATCTATGAAAAGCCTTTATGACCAGCAAACCTAAGCGAAGATGATTCCTTAAGACAATACTGGTTCTCGCAACAATTGAAAATGCATTGCTTATATTCCCAAACTATGAGAACAGAAATGCAAAAACCAACCAACAAATACTAGAAATCTAAACAATATGCTTCCTAATGTTAAGCACAATCACAATTTTGTACACATGAAGTTGAAATTAATCTGTCATAACATCGGAAGATATATCATAAAATTTTAAGCTAAAACATGCTTATAAAAAGCATGTAGATCAGCAGATTGCTGCAGCTGTTCTGTAAATGTTATGTGGTTGACTTGAAAGATGAAAATTCTTGAAAATGATTATACAGGATTAATAATATGCCTTCAACCAAGTAAGGTATATGTGGTTGATTCAATTTTTAAAAGTTCACATTGACACCTAGAACTTAATATCCAAGCATGCTATCCAAATGAAAATAGCAAATGCTGGTAGACATTTTATTATTTGGTACAACATCCATGTTAGGGTTTTTTTTTTTTTAATGAAATTAGTGTTAAAAGTATTGAAATTGATTATATTATTATTTTTAATCAGTTATGGATAAATTTCTCAAAAGAAAACAAACATCAGAGCAAACACCACTTGCCCAAAAAACAAGTAGTCATGGTACTGAACAAAGTTATTCAAAGCAAACCATGTCAAAGTTGATTTACTAAGAAAATCTTCCTGAAGATCCTAGGCTATAGAGTAAAATTTATACTAGCATCCAAATGATCAGGATAAAGTTAGAAGGGAATAACTACAAAAGGGTCATTGTCAACCTTGTAACCACAACTTCCCACAAAGAAAAATTGGAAACGTCTCATAAAAATTCAATTGAACTTGGTTTAATGAGTCTGGAAATTAGTTGTGCTTGGTATAACAATCACTGCTTTTTATTTTTTAATAAAGAACTACATCAAATTTCAATAATATATAATTAAAAAAAAAATACAGAACAGTATCAAATTTCAAAAGTTCATTAAAATAATACAGAACAACATCAAATTCATGCATTTATTTGTTTATTGTTAGTTTGGTCATGACAGAACTGATAGCATTTGTAATAACATGAGAAATAAAAGGAGAAAGTGAATTATAAAACGACATTTTCAACATAATGCCTAATCTTGGAAAGGGACCATAACCAATAAATGCAGCCATGATTCACTTTTTCACTTTCAGCAAACATCAAAATAAAGTAACATGAAATCAGAGTGCCAAAGGTACATCAGCATTCTCACAAAGACATATAATCTTAGTTTTCATTTTAGTATAACTTTCTTAGGAATAGGCATCAAAATTGTTGCACAACCTTTATTCTTTGATAACACAAAAAAATAAATAAATAAATAAAGAGTACGGTGTGATCATTCCAAGTATCCTGAAATGTTATATTGATAAGGATAAGAATAACATATCTTTCAAGCTTTTAACATGGGAGCAATTATTAACTATATAAACTTGGGTATAGTTGTAGACTGACCTGATTCATCTCAGACACAAGTTGATTTAATATCTTCAAACCAATAGCATAGTGATCCGACGTTGCCTGTTAAAAATAAATTATTTCTTAGTGACCATCCATGTAAACACCACCAGTTGGGAACAATTAGTAGCAACACCCTTAATGAAAAGAAATCAACTAAAGTAAAAGATTATGAAAATTGATCTAACAGGATGGGAAAGAAACAATTCAGGGCATTAAAAGTATGACTAAAAAGCAGAGAAGCCAAAATGGATGATGAGAAAAATGTCTTTTTTTTATATAAGTAAAAAGTTTATTAATTTCAAAAAAAGGGAAACACCCTAGTACACAAGGAGTTTACAAGGGGTCAAACAATCAAGAACAAAAATTACAAGAATCTAAGAAATCAAGAAAGGATAAAAAAAGATTGTGCCTGCAAAGCAGCCAACCAATCCATTAAAGTTCTAAAGAAAAATAGCTTCAAGTCTGATATGGATCTCTCCTTATCTTCAAAGCACCCACTATTTCTCTTCCTCCAAAGGCACCACAATAAACAATGGGGAACCATCAACCATATATACCCATTTCGATGACGGCCAAAACAGCCTTGCCAACGTGCTAGAAGCCCCACTACAGATTGCAGCATAACCCAATTCACTCCAAACCAACCGAACACCATAGCCCACATATCCATTGCAACCGAACAATGAAGAAAAAGATGATCAACCAATTCACCATTACACTTGCACATATAGCACCAATCAATATCAAAACCTTCCTTTTTCGTAAACTATCAATCGTTAAGCATTTCCCTAAAGCAGCAGTCCAAACAAAGAAAGCTACTCGAGAAGGAATTTTTTATTTCCAAATGCTTTTCCAAGGAAAGCAATAGTCATTAGAGCCCACTAAGAGATTGTAATAATCCCTAACCATGAAGCCCTTCTCTCTATCAGATTTCCAGCACATCTTATCCTCACCAAACCCTCTCACTGACACACCATATATGGTATTCATGAAACCCCTCTAGTTCCCGAGCATGCACACCCCTAAAGAAACTTACATCCCAAAGCAGGATTCCGTTATCTAACTTCATAATCTCAGCCACACTAACCTCTTGATCTTGGAAAAATCTAAACAATTCAGGATAGCTGACTATAAGAGATATTTCACCACACCAACGGTCTTACCAAAATTTCACCCTAGACCCATCCCCTATATCATATAGAATGTGGCGAGAGAAAGAAGGCCATCCCCAACTAATATTTTTCCACAAGCCAACACCATATGGACCATTAGTAGGCCTAGTACACCAGCTACCCCATCCACAACCATATTTCACCACTGTCACTTGCCTCCATAAGGCAGCCCTCTCCATCCCAAATCTCCATAGCCACTTCCCAAGCAAAGCTTCATTAAAATGTCTTACCTTTCTTATCCCCAAACCCCCCGAAGCAATGGGAGTGCAAACAGTAGCCCATTTAACCAAATGGGGAAAATGTCAGATGCTATCTTTTTTTTATATAAGTAAGCATTCCATCAAAAAGGGGTGCAACACTAGTATACGGAAAGTATACAATATGAGAACCAAATATTTTGCAAGAAGGCACTAAAGAGTATGGTTGCACAAATTGAAAAGCAATCTACTATATAAGAAACTCAAGGGAAAAAAAAAATTATGCACAAGAAGCAAAAAATTCATGGATGCACAGTAAAATGTAGGATGATAGTAAACAAATGCATTGCAAGAAGGTGAAGGATATCAATTAAGGACAAGGGAAACAAAACTGTTCAGCTATAATTTTTTCCTTAGCGGTTTTTTTTTTTAATTTACTGTTAAAAGGGAAGCCTCATGTACACGGTGTATACATAAGGCACCCCTAAAATAATACATTGCTCAATACATTACGAAAGAAAACTGAAACAATAAAAAGTACAACAAAACATGCATATGTGCTGCCAAGTGTTTAGGCCCACCCAAACAACCTTACAATCAATAATTTCAGTTAACCAATTGGGAGCTCGAACAATTTCTCTCTAAATTACCCACGTTAAGCAAATGGGGATCATATTCCAAATAGAGCCGCTACACTTTCCAGACCAATTCCTCCACCCACAAAGTACTTTCACAACCCTCCTAAGCATTACCCATTGTACCCCAGTCAGAGAAAACAAAGGAACACAGCTCACAGGCCACAGTACAATGGAGTAAAAGCTTTTTTGCTTCAATAAATGGTATATTCTTATCAAGTGTTCCTCATCTGATCAAAATCTAGTCAAGTTTTGAGTATCCTTTTCTTCTACAACTAAACCTACATTCACAAACTCTCAAAACACAAACCCACCACAAGCATAGGTAAATTCCTGAATTTATCCTACATCATCTTCTTAAAGGATAAAAGGCCACCGTGCCAGACTTCCACAGTGTGCATGACAGGAAATTAGGAAGGCCCATTAGGCAAGGATGCGGTAATCTCTTAGTGACTTTCTTAGGGATGGACGGATCACTGAAAGATTATCGCCTTCTTACACCAAACCCACCACAAGTACGCCTAGGCAAATTCCCCAATTTATCAAAAAAAATAAACATAGATAGATAGAGAGGAAACAAAAAAAAAAAAAAAAAATAGTTACTAATGAACCCTAACAGAATAATTCATATTCAACATCATTATCATAATCTTCAGCCTCACACTCAAGACCTCAATTGGTAACTTTTTATCACAATTAATTGTATAAATTTTATTATTAAAATAAAAATAAAAATAAAAGGTCAAAAAGATGGAAACAAAATCACTTAAAAGATAACACCCGATAACCGCATGCAACAAGTAGCTATAGAAGTACAGCAATGTATTACATAAATTTTTAAAGGGCCTACATGTTCACAAAAGATCATTAGTCTTTAAATAATTATCTTAAAAAAATAATTATAATTCTTTAAACACTAATTCGTTTTTTGGGCTTTGAATTGACGCAGACAATAACAGCAGCAACAACAACAACAACAACAATAATAATATGAAGAACCACTTAGGAAGGTATATTGTCTTTATTTTTTTATAGGTTTAGGAAGGTACATAATCGTTTATAAGAATGGCCAATATAAATGAGTATTAAATTGGCAGATTTCTGTGTTAGTATGATACATTAAATGATAGAGCTATTAGTATAATGAGAAGCTAACTTCTGGCGTCTATCGCCTCAACAAAGCACTCAATTAGGAGGGAAAGGCACTAGCATCACCTCACCTCAAGGGGCTTAAGGCACTAGCTAAATACCTCACCTCACCTCACCTCACCCGAGTGCCTAGACAAGAACCTAGCTTGCCCTTTTACATTGATTTTGTGATAGTGCCAATTGGAATATGCAATACCCTTGAGTTGCACCCTCCACATGTCAAATATATAAGGATAAATGAGTAAAGATACACGTGCCATGGCACTATAGCAGCCACATCAGTTTCCACGCTTATACAACCAAAATGTATAGTTTCCCAAGCATTTCTAAAATAACATTATATGCATGTATACAAAGTTACATAAATGTCTTTGATACAAACTTTCCTTGTATAAATTGGTTTCTTCTTACCAATCAAAAACGAAATCTTAAAGATATTTCAAACAAGCATTGCCAACCAGCTAACTAATTAATTAAAAACAATACATAGACTGTAGAGAATATACTAACTAGGTAATTGACTCAATTAATGATTACGCAGTAAGAACATCTAAAACGTGAAAAACGCATACATAAATGCAGTAGAACAGAGCAGTTAAAGACGCATACACACACAAAAAAAAAAAAAAAAAAAAAAACACGCGCTCACGCATTGACAGGGTTCTTAATGTAATGCACTACAAAGTAACCTGGCTCAAGAAGTTGGTTGACTCTTTAACCACGTCACGGAAACGATCATCATCATACCAACCAAACTTCGTAACTCGACACAAGAGTTGAATCAACGAGGCGGTTACAAAAGGCTGCAATTCAGGTCCTCTGGTGGCCAGATAGTTAATAAGGTAGTTACCTACAGATAAAAATAAACAAAAAGTTCATACATTCAAATTTCACTAGAATCAACAACAAAAATTGCAATTCAGTGAAATAAAATTTTAGGAAATTTTATTTACGGATATCAAGGCGGAGCTGTAAAGCCAAGCTATGCTCAGTGACTTGCTTCAACAAGCTCGAACTCGCGAGCATCAACGCGTAGGGAGTCAGGGCATGGTCGAGAATGTACTGGCATTGAGAAATGTAATCGGTGTTCATCGAGAAGCATTTCAAAGTGTTCTCCGCGTGAGCTCGCTCCACCGAGTCCTGCGAATTGTACAGCCTCTCGCACAATGCCTCTAGCTGCGCGAGCTCCATTGCAACAACACAGAATCTGATAACAAATTCCATCATTAATATACTCTTTTTTTTCTTTTTTTTTTTTGGATGCAAAGAAAACGAAATAAAACAATCGCAGAATCAACGATTCAGAACATTTTCTCGGCAATCAAACAGAACAAAGGATCAAAAACCGCTATGTAGAAAAAAAAAAAAAAAAAAAAAAAAAAAAAAAAAAAAAAAACCTTATCAGGAAAAACCGATTGCGGCGAAGAGAGAGAAACCGCGGCAACGGTATTTCATGGATGAAATCAGAGAAAGGAAGAGAGGAAATGAGAGAGAGTACCTTATAGCTTGGGATCTATGATGATCTGAGTGGTGTATGTATCTGAGATCCAAAGCTTTTTCTTTGTTTTTTCTCTTTTCTTCTTCCAGCTAATATATATATATATATATATATATATATAGTGTGTGTATTTGAGGTGCGTTTTCTTGTAAAATTGGATTAAAATAGGAAACACCGACGCTAGCCAGAGAGAGAGGTGTTTTGCGGTTTTGGTTTGGTTTGGGAGGGTTTGGGCTTTTAGAGAGAGAGGGAGTGGTGTGGGAGTTTTTTCGGCTGCAAGTGACAGAGAAGGATGGTCAGCGCTCATTGGATGGGTGTGTGGAAGCTCTTTTTTATTTATAATGGGCTATAGCTTGTGTTGGACGATAGGCCCTTGAGTACTTTGACAAGCCAGCATATAGCCCATTAGCTGGGTTTTTTTTTTTTTTTTTTTTTTTCTTACGTCTGTCTTTTTATAGCGATTTATAGCGGGATTTTAACGTTAAGACACAAAAAATAGATTTTCTTTTTCTTTTTCTTTTTTTATCATCTTTACAAAATATTTGATATCTATATTACTATTGAATGGGTTTTTCTATTTGGGATCTTTAATTTAGATACTCAAAATATCCTCAGATTCATCCATTTTTTAATGCTTAAATCATAGGATTAAACAAGTAAAAATAGTAATTTAAAAACTTCTAATTTTTAGCTAAATTATAAATAAATAATTAAAAACCAATTTTTTTTCTCACCTCCACATTATTCTCTCACATTAGTTGTTAAGTACTAATACAACTTCTTCTTTTTGAAAAAATATAAAAAATAGAATTGTTTTTTTTTTCCAAGAGCTATTTTTTTCTCACCTCCACATTTCTCCCTCACATTAATAGTTAAGTACTAATACAACTCTTCTAAAATAAAGTACTAATACAACTCCTTAAAATAAAACTGAAATAAGTAAAATGTGTAAACTCAAAAAATAAAAATAAAAATAAAAAGTCTCATTACACGCACAAAGCGCATGTGATGAAGTTAGAAAAAATATATATGAAAAATATTTATTATTAACTTTTTATTGATTTGCTAACTAATAGATGACCCTCACAAATTCATTTTTCTTTTTTTTAAAGTAGGTTGAATTATTTTTAAATATTGATGATTGGGGCCTAAAATTATATCTCCTAGATAACAATTTAGGTAACTCATAATGAGTGTTGGCATCAAAAAAAGGTTACGATATGTTTTTTTATCCTTGTTTGATTTGGGTTTGGCTTATTTTTACTACTCTTTTAACTGGAATTCCTTTTACTTTAATGAGAAACTATTGCATCATTCACTAACTAAATAAAATGTGGAGATTAAAATTAACTATCACTTGTCATTGTATATTTAACATAACAGAAAATGTCCAGTTAAAAAAGTATTGTGGGTAAGTCAAATTCATTTTATTTTTACCTAAGTTAATTTGTCTAAAATAATAATAAATAAATAAAATCTCAAAAAAGGGAAACTTCAAGGTGGATTTTTTTTTTTTTTTTTGGTAGAAAAGTTGGAAGTTTATCTATCCATTAATGCCTCCTAAGAACTATGGAACATGAGTACCACACCTCTCTAACTCTAAGCCTTACATGGCGATGGTGTCGGCGACTAGCACAATACATACTACCTCTATATCCTAAAACCAGGCTAAAGTTACTCCAAAAAAAAAAAAAAGTTGGGGTGGGGGATCTCTCTCTAAAGTTTGATTAATTTCATGACTTCCTACTATTCATATTTTTAAAAAAGAAATCATTTCAATTATTTCCTCTCTCTTAGGGTGGAACTAAAATTCACAAAATTTGGGTCAAAGTAATAACAATAGTAAGGATTAAACCAACCATAAAATATTCATATAGGAAATAAGAATATTTTGGTCACTGTTTCTCAAAAAAATATATATATATTTTGGTCACCTATCTACTTTTTTTTTTTTTTTTTTTTTTTGCGAAGTTGGTCACCTATCTACTTAATATGAGGTTTTAGAAAGTGTTTTGGAAGTGACACATATATAGCTTGCTTGAGAGCATTACTTCAACCTCGATACTTTCTTTACTAAATTTGGTCTTAAAATCTCACTGTCACTTTTGCTAATCTACTATCACACACAATTATATCAGTCTTAATCCTATATCACTATTCTATTTTAATTAATTAAAATGTCTCTATCAAGGCTATTTTACCAATTTTCCTTCTTGTTCAAATTCAACTCAAAGACCCAACCATCAACCTAAAGAATTTGATCTTAACAACCCAAACACCACTGCATCCTAGCTTCAAGCTTCATGATGGACCTACGTCCCAACTCCGCAAACATCTTCGAATCCAAGATGAACTTCATCAATCTCACAACGAGACAACTTCTCACCTCCAAAGGATCACGCAGTCAACTTTTTGTCGATCCATGATGTACCTCGTCAATCTCATGACAAGGCAATTTCTCACTGCCGAAGGACCATAGAGAGAGAGAGAGAGAGAGAGAGAGATTATGACAACAAAGAGTAAGTGAGAATGAATAAAAAATACTTTTATTAGGTGAATAGCACGTCAACATGTGTATTGAGGTATTGTTCATTAAAAAAAAAAAATCAAACAAACTATTGAGATTGATGCAAGATGTTGTGGTTGAGTTTAGCCAATATTTTACTAAAATATTAAATTGTTGAGGCTGATGATAGTATTCTAAGCACATACGCATTTGTTTGGCTACTTTATTTGCTTAGATAAAATAAAAGCTAACTTTAATTAAATAAATTAGTTAAATGAAAACATAGCCTCTCGCTCTCTCTCTCTCTCTTTGTGCGCACATGCACACAAAAGTGCAAACCAAATAAACATTATCTACCTTAATTTTTTCTAAATTTTTTTTGTTTTTATGCAAAATATGTTTCGGAAGTTAATACTTAATATATAGTTTTCAGATGAAAGAAGAATGAATCTTCTCAAAACATTATCTTCATGTTATTTGAAAATACTAGCAATGCCAACTTGCCAAGTTGCCAACAAGCTGTTATTTTTTTCTCTCCTATTTTTGGAGCAAAGAATTCAAACTCCATCTAATTTAGAAGAAAGATTGACTGCGAACCAAATAAATCCATGCATATGCCATATAAAGCAAAATTGTATGTATTAAGCAATGAATGGCTTATTTTTGGTAGAAGCAATGAATTGTCTTCATCATCTTAGCACAAAACCTCGTAATATATGTAGGGGGCTAAGCATTTTTGGCATTGCTCACATCATTTCCCTCCAAGTTGGGTGGGATACAGTCAAACACAATGCATCTTGTAGGAAAGAATGAAAGATACATATTGGCTTTCATCACAACAGGTTTGGTCCTATATGTATGAATGATATCTATGTTTTAAATTTTAATTATTCAGTACACATATCCTTACAATACAATGTGTGATCATTGTCTCTTCCTTTTTCTTTTTATCCTTAAGCCTCAACAAACTCTTTTAAGTTATCAACTCTAGGAAAAATCCAAGGAAACTATAATGTAGGCAACATCATCTATCACTTTTAGTGTTATTGTTCTCATGAACATTATTGCATGTCGAGCTAAAGAAAATGACAGTATAGCCCACGCTATCCAATCCTAGTTGTATTCTATTTGATTTTTAAGAGAGAGAGAGAGATCCAATTCTTTATTTGAAGATTCTCATTTAAAAAAAATTCTTTTTTTTAAGAAAAAAAATATTTTTTTTTTTTTTTTTTTTTGAGAACCCGGACCATGAGGCCCAGGGAAGAAAACTTTTATTAAGGAACATCAAATAAAAGGAGAGGAGCAATGTCCTCTGGTACATCCTCAAGCCAAACAACTAGGTCCGATAAAGTTTTAGCCTTCTTGGTGAGAGCATCAGCAACTACATTACAGTTGCGTTTAACATGAATGAACAGACAAAAATCAAAATCAGCAGCTAGACTCCTGATATCGTCTATGATATTTCCATACTCCGCTGACGCTGAGTTGCCTTGGATGATAGCCTGAATGATCACTGCAGAATCACCTTCAAAGATTACTTGTCTGAGCCCAATTTCTTTGGCGAAGAGGACCTCCTTTGACAAGCCAGCGCTTCCATTGTTGCTACTGAAGTAGAGAGGTGTGTTGGGACTGAGAGAGCACTAATAGCATCACCCCTGCTGTCTCGAATGATCACGCCAATCCCAGCTGAGGCGCTTGCTTTGAAAACCGCCGTGTCGAAGTTGGCTTTGTAGTACGGGAACTCTGGAGGGTGCCACTGAGATGAGACCGTAACAGATGGTGGCTCGTTTGAAACTTCTTGAGCTGCAATGAACTCCTGAAGAAGAGAACCTGCTCTTGGGATGATGTTGGTTACCGGTATCGTTGGACGCCCAAACTTCAAAGCGTTTCGGCGGTTCCATATTGTCCATGCTATTATGATAAAGATCTCCTTTCTGTAATCGTCCTTCACCTGCAAAAAACAATCCAATAAAGCGTTAAAGGACGACAGGGAGGCCTGAGCAGCAGGAAGAGTCCAAGACAGAGTGCGCCAGACTTCTTCCAACTTACTACACGCCCACAATGCATGAAGGGTGTCCTCGGGTTCAGTCGTGCATTGCTCACAGAGGTCAGATGTGCTGATATGTCTCTGTTGAAGGTTAACCATTGTGGGGAGGGCATTATTACAAGCACGCCAGGCAAAATGTTTCACTTTGTTCGGCACCCTCAATGACCATAAACTCTTCCAAAATTTCAACTGGGGATCAGGGGAAGAGCTACCTACCTCACCACTATTATCCAAGGAAACCAACATCTTGTAGGCACTTTTAGTTGAAAAAATACCATAAGGGGTTAAACCCCATGTAATGTCATCAGGAGGCATTCGAAAACTCAAAGGGATCCCCAAAATCAACGAAGCTTCATGAGGGAGAAAAAGCCTCTCCACCACATCAGATTTCCACATTCCTAACTCATGATTGATCAAAGAGCACACCCTTGTGTCAGCCTGGATTGAAGTAAGAGGTGATATAGCAGCTTTATTGGATTTAATCCGGAGCCATCTGTCCTCTTTTATTCTAACATTTTGCCCATTCCCTATCCTCCACACCATACCCCTATGGATCACATCTCTAGCTCCTAGAATACTCTTCCAAGCGTATGAACCAATGGTAGAGTCTTTGGCATCTAGAATTGAGCAATCCGGGAAGAATCTTGCTTTGAACACCCTATGGCAAAGGGAGTTTGGGTTGTTTATCAAGTGCCACACCTACTTAGCCAATAATGAGTCATTAAACTTCTCAATCTCTTTGAAGCCCAAACCACCAACTTCTTTGGCCTCGCATAAGCGCTTCCAATTCACCCAATGAACCTTTTGACTATCCCCATTATATTCCCACCAAAATTTTCTAATCAAAACTTCCAACTCCTTCACAAACCCCTTATGGAGTTTGAAGCAACTCATAGTATATGTGGGGAAGGCCTGAATCACCAATTTTATCAACACTTCCCTGCCTGCATGAGAAATAATTTTTTCCTTCCACCTTTGGAGCTTCCTCCAAACCCTCTCTTTTAGGTAGATGAAACTTTGTTTCTTAGCTCTCCCCACTAAGGCCGGTAAACCTAAATATTTTTCATATTGCCAAATGGCCGGTACCCCAAGGAGTTGCTGGATATTACTCTGAACCTGTGGAAGAGTATTAGAGCTAAAGAAAATATTGGTTTTCTCTCTATTGATTTTTTGCCCCAACCCTCTTTCATAGATTGCTAACAAATCTAGGATAGTTTGGCATTCCTCCTCCTTGGCTCGACAAAATAGGACACTATCATCAGCAAAAAATAGATAAGATACTTTAGGACCATTAAGGCAAATTGACACCCCATTCATATCACCTTGCACTTCAACTTTTTTTAACAAACCCTAGAGACCAAGAGCACAAAGTAGAAAGAGGTAAGGGGAGAGGGAGTCACCTTGTCTTAACCCTCTGATGGGTTTGATGTTACCCACGGGTTGACCATTCAAAAGGACAGTATAAAAAACAGTTGACATACAAGACATAATAATTTTAATCAAACTGTCAGCAAACCCCAAATGCCTCATAACTTTCTCCAAGAAAATCCATTCCACCTTATCATATGCCTTACTCATATCAAGTTTTAAAGCCATGTAACCTAATTTCCCTTGGGTCTTTCTTTTTAGGTGATGGAGAGTTTCAAATGCCACAAGTACATTATCCGTAATCAACCTCCCCGATAAGAAAGTACTTTGAGAATCAGAAACAATATTGGGTAACACTTGTTTAAGCCGATCAACCAACACTTTTGAGATAAGTTTGTAAACTACATTACAGAGGCTAATTGGTCTGAAACCAAAGACCCATTTAGGATTTTTGACTTTTGGAATAAGGGAAATGAAGGTGGCATTAAGGGATTCATGGACAACACCCATATTAAGAGCATTAAGAACAATTTTGGTCACATCATCACCCACAATTTTCCAAAAAGACTTATAGAAGATAGGGGACATACCATCAGGGCCAGGGGCAGTGGTTGGTGCCATTTGTTTCAATGCTTGGTGGACTTCCTCAAGAGTGAACTTACAGGTGAAGGTTGCATTCATTTCATCCATGATCGAGGGTTGGATCTGATGTGGTGAACAAGGTGACGAAATACTCCTCAATGATCTTTCCCATTCGGCTTTCCTCCATTTGCCAAGTGCTTGAATCATCCTCCAAACCTGCAATATAGTTCCTTTTGTTTCTTTGGTTAGCTTTACAATGAAAAAACCTGGTATTTTGATCAACCTCTTTTAACCATTCTAGTCTTGACCTCTGCCTCCACATACACTTCTCCCTCTTTTTAAGTTTCTCAATCCTAGACCGGAGCTCAAAAATATACCCAGGATTGTTTCGGTAACCATTAGATTCCTCGGCTTGCTTCAGATCTTTAAGACTTCACTGTAAGGTAATCCGAACATGCCCAAAAGTATTTTGGTTCCACTCCTTGAGACCCTCCTAACAAGAGACAATATTTTGATTAAACTTATCCACCAAACCGAACCACCTAGCACTCTTCCAAGAAGTTTGGATGACTTTCTCACAGGAACTGTCCTTAAGCCACATAACTTTAAATCAGAAAGGGCGACCTTTTCTATAAAACCTGTTCACTTCAGAATCCAAGCCAAGAAAAACCGGTTTATGGTCTGAATGGAAGCAATCTAGATGGTGGACTCTGATAGTGGGGAAGCAAAGGATCCAATCAACTGTAGCAACTCCCTGATCAAGCTGAACCCATATATTATGGTTACCCGGTCTCCTATTGCACCAAGTGAAGGGAAACCATTGAAACCCAAATCTTTCAGACTACAAAAATCCAATGCCTCCCTGAAATTTAGCATTTGCCATTCAGGCCTATCCAAACCCCCTTGTTTCTCTTCAGCCAATAGAATTTCATTGAAATCACCTAAAACCACCCACGGATAACTGCTTCATTGACTCAAAGTTTTAAGTAAGGACCAGGAGTCTTCCCGACTGGCGGTGTCAGGGTCTCCGTAGAAACCCGTAAACCGCCAAGCGTCATCAACTCTATGGTTAATGAAAGCATCAATGTGATGATCAAAATAAGTTTGAATATCCAAACTAATCTCATCCCTCCACAACAAAGCAAGGCCACCTCCTCTATTAGTACGTGGAACCACAAAAATATTATGGAACTACATACGACAACCTATTCTCTCCATTGAAGTTTTCTCAAGTTTTTTTTCCGTTAAGAAAACAATTTTGGGATCTTTGTTGCTAACTAAAGCAACTAGTTCGTCTTCTGTCTAGGGGTTCCCAAGCCCCCGACAGTTCCAACTTAAGCAACTCATTGCTGGCGATGGTGCTGGAAACCAGCTACCACTTGAAAGTTTTCCTTATTCTCCCGATCACACACATCCATACATTTCCATTTACCACCTTGTTCATCACTAGATTCTAGTTCTGGCCTACAGTCAAAATCCATCAGAATTGATGCGGCTTCATTCTCTTCATTACTGTCACGAAACAATTTGGTCCACTTTCTAGTCCGCTGTGTAAGGATCAGTGGAGATGCCAAATTGGAGCAGTCACCCAAAGGCATGGGTGAAGGGTTAATTGCATGGGACCCCACGTTCACCTTGCATGGGGATGTCTTGGCACATGTCTCCTTATTTTTTGTGCTCACAATAGGACCATTCTCATTATTAATCTTCAGCCCCTCAATATCCATTACCATGGTTATGGGATTAGCAACCTCAAAAACATTCTCATTCCTTACACCTCTAACCGGTGCAACATCAGACTGACTAGTGGGGGAGTGTACTTTGCTTCTTGGTTTCCTCCACCATGGGGCTTGTGATCGTGAAACCCCCGATATTGTAGTGACAGATTTCTTAACCATTCGAACCGAATCAGCTCAGAGCCATTCGCCAAGGTGTTGATCCGCCTTCCTTAGATTACCCTTGCCACGAAGCCATACCTCACAATCTCTTTCACTATGAGTCACTTGGCCACACCAGCAACAAAAATTTGGGAGACGCTCAAACTTGAACCCCACTCAACCGACTAGCTTACCTTTTATCCACAGCTTCCTACACCTTGGAAGAGGTTTTGAAATATCAATGGACACCCTCACTCGAAGGAACTCATTGCCTGCACCATCGTCCTCTAGGTCAGCAACTTCCAACACCTTCCCTATTGTTTTACCCACTGATTCGCCGATGGCTTGCATTAGAGATCTCTTAGGAACATTGTGGATTTGAAACCCAAAAAGTTACTCTACTAAACTCCAGCAATGGCACATTCTCAATTTCAGAAGCCCATTCAAAAGCAACCATATGCTTATCATACGACCAAGGCTCCAACTCTAAAATCCTCTCTATGTCGAGCCCTTCTTCAAAATCAAAAACTAGAATATTATCACCCAGATTGCAGATTTTTACCTCTCCTTTCAATTTCCACAGCGGTTTGAATATGCGCCCTACTGCTTCAACGTTCAGCACCCATTTAGTGAAAAACCAGCCCACTAACCTATTAATCTCCTTAACGTCATCCTTTGAAACTTCTGCACCAGACTCTTCTTCCTCGTTTAGTGAAAAACAGGACCACATGTTCTCTAAACCATCCATTCTGCAGATAGAACCACCACCAACACCAAAAAACACTACCACTAACAGACTACTCAAACACCACCACGGGTACACTCTAACCTACCAAGAGCAGAGATGCTTGGAGAGGACAGGAACCTAAACGGAGTAAGGGACGAAAATTCTATAGGAAGCCAAAGAGGAAAACCCTAACCCTAGCCGCCAAAGAAACTCATGTATTATCAATCGTCATTTATTTCAATACTTGATATTGCAACTTTTTTTATTTTTTGTCACAAAAGAAACTATTCACACAACTTATGTATAATAGTCTTTTTTTCTCAAGTAATAATGGTCATATAATTCCATAATTTGTTGACATTGTGTCGATTGATATTGTCTCTTATAATAATATCAATTAGATTAATTTTATATATATATATATATATATATTTCCAACATTAAATATCCAAAAAAAACCCCACACCTTTGCTTTGACCTTACCCTTCCTGTAACATACTTTTAGGCATTTTACAAGTAATTCTATAATAGGAATTATTCCTTATATGTTACAAACGAAAATGGAATTATTCCTTTTATATATATATTTATATATTTTTTTTTAATGAGTGTCTAAAATTCTTCAACTAATTGAGTACTGTTTCTCTGAGTGCATTTAATTTGTCACATAGCTAGGAAGTCATTTGAGATTTTCCCGTCTCACCTTGTCAAAGTTTCTTCCTCTCTATCTTTCTACTATGCATATAAAAGACTGGGTTCAAGTTAAAACATCATATATTACAACTGTAATATACTGTGAATTGTATGTCCTCCATATTTGTCATGCTTGTCATACATCAAAACTAAAAAAAAAAATAAATAAAAAAAAAAAAGGTCTTAGCTCATATTATTCACACTACATGAATTTAACTCATATATGTTTGTATTTATGATTATATTGACATGGAATTTGTGCAATACTTATTCAGCCATGTTCGAGACACTTCCATATACTCAATAAATGATGTCTTTCTCATTTCACAATCTTTGATAATTTTGGTTTACCAAATGCACTACACACACAAGTTAAATAGAGAGGTCATATACTCAAGTAGGAGTATAAAGTACAATATATAGAATTAAAAAAGTCGTAAATATAAGTGTATATGTAACATGTTCTTAGTTTTCTTTTCTAAATAAAATTTCTGCATATTATAATATATATATATATATATATAATTATATATAGTGGCGGAGTTAGGATTATAGTTTAGGGGGACAAGGTTAAAAATAAAAAAATAAAGAACCTAAAATTATTAATCGATATTAATAATAAAATTATAAACAAAAATAATTGTCATACAAAATCTATTAAAATTTAAACAATTGTAAAATAAACAAACAATTGTATAACATTCCTAACGATCAATTATCAAAATAAGAGATTAATCTATATATACATAAAGTTTAGACAATTAACTTGATTCCTCAAAATAATTTGAGAAAATAAATTTTGACTTTTCTTTATGTATGATCTTCTAATTATTTAAAATTTGGATTTATGATAAAACTCAAATTTTGAACTATGAAAATGCAAGAAATGAAGGAGAAATAAATAATGGACGTTTTACATCTTGAGTATCATACAAGATATTTTTTTATTATTTTGTGTAAAGTTTGAATTCCACTTGCTTAACCTGAAATGATAGGAAAGAAATTTGGATAAGTAAAAAAAAAAATATATATATATATATATATTGATCAAAAGTGTAAACAGGTTTGGTGGCATTTATTTCGTGTAGGCTCAATGTTTAAAGGGTGATGAATTGTTTGAGTAACATCACAAAATTTCACAATACTTTTACAATAAATTGAGGTGTTAGTACATTATTGGTCAAAATAAAATAAAATATATTTATTCTGGGATCTATTACAACTAAAAATAATATTATTGTGAAAATATTGTGAAATTTTAACGTGTGTCTAGATTTTCTCAAATATAAATATGTATTTTATTTATTTTTCATTCCATGTCACGGGTTGAGAGAAGATGTTTCTTTTCTATTCTAACTTTAGGAGTACAACTCAACTTTATAAATATATGAAGGACTTTTTTGGGAGGAGTCGAGGGGCAGCTGCCCTCCCCCCCCCCCCCCCAACCTCCCCTGGCTCCACCCCTATATATATATATATAGAGAGAGAGAGAGAGAGATGAAAGTCTTATTTTTCTCCGAAATCAATTGTTTTTTGTTTGAATGACCTCTCTCTCTTTCTATATATATATATATATAGAGAGAGAGAGAGAGAGAGAAATGAAAGTCATATTTTTCTTCGAAAGCAATTGTTTTTTGTTTGAATGACCTCACTCTACCACCCAACTTGACAAAAGGGATCAATATCATCAATGCATTGATGTCAAGGGAATCATATTAGCACATTTTGATCTAAAAATAGACATAGAAGAACGAAAGCATTCACTTTAGTGATATGTAGCGGAGGAACTATTAGATATATATATATATATATATATATGCTTAATATATACTTCTCTTCTCTCTTACATGAGATGAGTTCCACACTTCCACGTATAGATCAATGCATACACAGCCCACCCATATATTAAAAGATACAAAGAGTCCATGAATGAAAGTAATAATTCTCTCAATAAGATTATAGAGTTCGATGATATAATATTCAAGCCTCGTGTTAGTCAATAGGTTCCATGTTACAAATTAACAATCCCTCATTGATGTGGAATCCACAATCTTAAATATTATATAGCTTATTAAGAGAATATGTTGCATTTAGTAAATTAGTATAACTTGTCCTACCCTCCTTTAAAAATATACAAATTATTATTATTTTTTTTTTTTACAAATCTCCTATCTTTATCCTTCAAATTATAGGATATATATATATATATATATATATACACGCACATATTTGACATTTGTAAAGTGGTAGAAAATAAATTTTGTACTTATCAAATGCAACAATCTATATTGATAATGATAATCTCACCTTTTTTTTACCTTGATTTTTTTTTTTTTTTTTTTGAGAATAAAATCTAGGAATTTCATTAACAGAAAACCAACCATTATCGGTCAAAAGTACATAATAGAGGTGTGGAGGAACATCCTTCATCCACACCGAGAAACCTTTAACATACCTAGTATGTTTAGCTAAGTTGTGAGCAACAAAATTACCAAGTCTACAGATATGAGAAAAAAAAAAAATACAGCAACTAGCTTATGCGGTGGCCTTGGCTGAAGCAAGGATATGCCCGAGAGGGGAAAGAGAGTCATCTTCACTACTGAGAGTCTTGATCACAAGTTCAGAGTCACCTTCAAGAATAAAGGAAGAGCACCACTTATGTTGATTTTTAGTAATTAGATAAACATCAAGTATTAATTTTTGCTTATGTCAATTTTCGTTAAACTCACAAAATTATCAAATTATAATTCTATAGTAACCATTTTTGCATAAATAATATCAAAGTTTAACTTGGAAACAATATCAAATTATACATTTTATTATACAATTCTTTTCAAATGTCATTATTAATACACTGCTTTTTTTTTATTTAAAAAAAAAAATTGTTACATACAAAATTTGAGCTCTTAACACTTTATTTGAGCTTTAAAACTTTAGAAAGGTAACTGTAAGGACACGATTCCTTTGCGGCCCACTAACATTTTTGGGCTCACGCAATAAAGGTCCCTCACAATATGATTTGTAGAGAGTGGGCTTGAAAAGCTAGCCGCTGGCCAAGTGGCGATGCCCGGTCATGGCTTTAGAGGAAGCTCTAAGGCGTCGTACCCCGTGGGATGGAGCTCCTCGGAGCTGATCCGAGGACCTTTTGAGATCTTATCCCGGTTACCCAACGGCGGGATTTCTTCCGTGAAGTCCAGTCTGGTTGAGATGTTTCCCCACGTAGTCTTTCTTTTTTCTTTGGGGCTGGGCTCCCTTGTGATTTACTTACTTCCTTATTTTATACTAGCTTGCATTCGCTATCCTTCGTCCACGTGTAGGGTCAGTCTTTACAAACACTGACATTTGTCCCATCAGTCCAATCCTGGAATTGTTGGGGATGGTTTGATAAAGCTGCAGAGTACGGCTCTGTCAGGCGCTGGGTCTTATCTGGAAGGGTAGTAAGGATAACCTCCCCAAGGTATCTTGGATCTCCTTACGAATTCGTCCCTATACCAGTTTCACCCCTTTGTTCTGGTGGGACTATGGATCTGCCGAGGACTACACTGTCCTCGGCTGCCTCCCAAAATTCTTTTGTGCTCTGCGTTGTAGAGCTTGGGCCACAGCTCTCCTCGGATTGGGCCTTCGGACTCTCTAAGGGCAAATGGGCCTGGTCCACGGATTGTTGGGCCCCACAATAGCCCCTCAAAACCCTTCTGTCCGACTTCCGGGTTGGAAAGGAGGGTTTTGGCAAACCCGGGCCCTCAATATGGCCCATTTAGTTTGACCCCGCATTTATGTGAGCGGTTTCCCAAGAAGTCAGCCGGTTTTCAAGGGATTCCGTTTAATCCGCTCGTGATCTACTCCTGCCGCTTGGATGTCCCAGACGCGCCCTTAAATGAATTCCCTTTACGAGGCACATTTATGTCCGGCGGCTCATCTGATAAGGTGGGGAAACGGAACGGGCGCCTCTTTTCTCTTCAGATTCTTTTGGAAACTTTGAACGCATTTAATTCCATCCGTTTTGCCCTTCCTATAAGAAGGCAAGCAGGTGGCAGTGACTTTCGTACAGACTCCTCTCCTTCCTTCTGAAATCTGAAATCCGCATCCCCCTTTAGCGTCCACTTAGCCCGTTTGTTATACATCATATCCGCATACGCCCTCCATAACGAATGATGAAGGAAACACGCTCCTCCTCAAAACACCATATTCTGACAAAACTTGAAATGGCTCGGTCAGGGCAAGGGTGGCGCAGACTTAAGATCTGTCCCGCCTCTCTTTTAGCCAAAATCCGAAGCAGGGGCTCGTCATGTCGACTTCTCGGCGTGACTGAGTCGAGAACAACCAAGACCAGCACCACCCGGCTCCTCACGAGCGTACCTAATATGGCACCAGCGTGTTAGGAGTCAGGGCTGAGGCAGGGGCTAAGTGCTTCTGCTTCTCCCTCTTTTGCTCCCTGGTGCCCTCCCCCGCCCTCTTCTTATAGTCTTCCCAGCACCAGTTCCGTTCTGGTGCTTTCTCTTTTCCCTCTTTTGCTCCTTTTCTTTCTTTTTATCTCTTCTCTCTTCTTCTCCTCCTTCCTTACTCATGTCCTCCATCTTCTTCATTCATCTCCTCCATCTTCTTCATTGATTTCTTCCTTACTATTTCCTTCTTCTTCGTTTTTTTTTTAAAGTGAGTTCTTCTCTTAGCATGAGCAACAATGTGGCAGAGATTGGAGAGACTTCGAAGACAAGTTTAAAAGGCGCTTGACTGTTTGCTTATCTGTACTGTGGATGTTAGTGCTACTTCGGCAGCCCCTCTTTTGTATAGGCTTATTGAAGCCCCTTTTTGTACGTTGTAATAATTTTTCATATTAATAAAAGTTGTTTCTATTTCACTCTGCATGTTCTGTCTCTTTATTTTTATAAATTTGCAAATGCTGTTCGGCTCAATAATATCGCATTTAAATCAATGACGACTAAGACCAAAATACTTAATAATAAAAAGGTGTTGCCATAATTTCAATAGAAGTGCTCGGCATAATAAAGCAGACCAGTAAAAAGTAATACTTACCCCCTGCTAGCCGAGGAGAGAAATGAAGGCTTGATGCCGTGTGAGGAATAACCGTTTCAAAACATACTACCCACTAAATGAACAGACCTCTTAGGTCATTGTATACTGGGGCGTTCCACCACCTTCCTTGCTCCTTCGTTGGGCCTAACCCTTTAGGGTGTTTAAGCCGTGGATGAAATGACCTGACCTTTTTATCCAGTAGCCCATATTGCGAAGTCCAAACTTTTTTTTATCCGAGCAGTCGGTTTCCCCGTAGGCTTGGGTCCGAGGAAAGTACAACGCCCTGGTTCTGCCCAGAACTTGTAATGATTAAAATTTTTGTACTTGGTTTCCCCATAGGCTTGAGTCCGAGGACCATACAAGGCCTTGGTTCTGTCCAGAGCTTTAAAAATTAAAATTTTTGTACTTGGTTTCCCCATAAGCTTGAGTCCGAGGACCATACAAGGCCTTGGTTCTGTCCAGAACTTGTAAAAATTAAAATTTTTGTACTTGGTTTCCCCATAGGCTTGAGTCCGAGGACCATACAAGGCCTTGGTTCTGTCCAGAGCTTGTAAAAATTAAAATTTTTTGTACTTGGTTTCCCCATAGGCTTGAGTCCGAGGACCATACAAGGCCTTGGTTCTGTCCAGAGCTTGTAAAAATTAAAATTTTTTGTACTTGGTTTCCCCATAGGCTTGAGTCCGAGGACCATACAAGGCCTTGGTTCTGTCCAGAACTTGTAAAAATTAAAATTTTTGTACTTGGTTTCCCCATAGGCCTGAGTCCGAGGACCATACAAGGCCTTGGTTCTGTCCAGAGCTTGTAAAAATTAAAAATCTTTTGTACTTGGTTTCCCCATAGGCTTGAGTCCGAGGACCATACAAGGCCTTGGTTCTGTCCAAAACTTTATGCTCTTTCCTCAGGTGTCTCATAAGCTGCCGAGTAGGAAGTTGTCCTCGGCAAAGGTTATTCCTTGGTGTGAGCCATAGTCCGTGGGCTTCCATGCAGAATGGGCCTGGGCCGCGAATTTATTAGGCCCACAGATTTTAGAGGCATTTCCGTAGTCTTTGGTCACGCGGTACTTTTTGGCGTCCCAGTGTTCGAGGTGCGCCTTCACGAGACTCCTTTAATCTCAGGGTTGCAGACGGCATTGGAAATCGAGCCGGAGACATTTTGTCTGTAGCGTTCCTTGGGACGCTGCGTGAATTAAATGACATCACCTCATCTTTTAAATAAATAGGAGAGAAAGTTGCTTTGCCTTCGCACAAATTCTTCAGTCTCCTCTCCTAGTACATCATGTTTGAGGCGAGGATTGGGGCAAAGGAGCTCTCTCCGCCACAAAAGCGCCGTGTCTTCCTGAGACTCCAGATAGTGAGGTACGGGCCAAGGAGGCGTAGACTCAAGAGAATATTTCAGCTCGAGAGAGGGGAAAGGATATTTCTCCCTCTTTTAGTCAAAATCCGAAGCAGGTTCTGGTCATGCCAGATTTTTGGTATGTCCGAAAAAGGAATTTCCGCCATCAGCGCCGTCTGCCTTGTAGCAGGCAAATTTCTGCGGGGGCTTCCCAACTTCTGGCTCCCTGCATCTTTTCTGTAGATGGTGTTAGCTTGAGGTCAGGTTCTTTGGCTGCCTAAGTTATGGGCATGTAGAGGCGTCGAGGAATAGTTTCCTTTAGACGACATCTTGGAACAGTAGCCAACCTCTCCTCTGAGATATCTCCTCGGCATCATCCTCACTCTTTTGTACTTTTCTTTTACTTACGCAGTTAACTCTAATGTAGGCTTGTTTCAGCTTTAATTGTACACTGTGCTGTTCTTTTGTCTTAATAAAAGATGTGTTTATTTCTTTATATATATTTTTTTTTGCAACAACCACTTTGGGTCTGAATATTAAGTCTAAGCCTGCCTTTAGCAATATTCTGGGCGGAAGAACACTTTAATACAACCCTTATTAGTTCAAACTCGCAAATGTTATCAAGTATAACAATGGTTATCCTAAATAGATTAAATTCATGGAACTAACCGGGATAGCTGTTGAGTGCCGTGCGATGCACGCTAGACCAACTCCGTATCACACCATTCCCTTTGGCACAGGGGGATCCGAGGGTTGACCAGGGAACCCGTGCAATTAAGGGATTGACCCCACTGTTAACGAGGAGTTCCCTTCGGATGGATCTTGAGGTTCATGTGCCATAGTATTTGGTTTCCCCATAGGCTTGAGTCCGAGGACCATGCAAGGCCTTGGTTCTGTCCAAAACTTGTAAGATTTTTTTTACGTACTTGGTTTCCCCATAGGCTTGAGTTCGAGGACCATGCAAGGCCTTGGTTCTGTCCAAAACTTGTAAGATTTTTTTTACGTACTTGGTTTCCCCATAGGCTTGAGTCCGAGGACTATGCAAGGCCTTGGTTCTGTCCAAAACTTAGGATCCTTTTATGTACTTGGTTTCCCCATAGGCTTGAGTCCGAGGACCATGCAAGGCCTTGGTTCTGTCCAAAACTTAGGATCCTTTTATGTACTTGGTTTCCCCATAGGCTTGAGTCCGAGGACCATGCAAGGCCTTGGTTCTGTCCAAAACTTAGGATCCTTTTATGTACTTGGTTTCCCCATAGGCTTGGGTCCGAGGACCATGCAAGGCCTTGGTTCTGTCCAAAACTTAGGATCCTTTTATGTACTTGGTTGCCCCATAGGCTTGAGTCCGAGGACCATGCAAGGCCTTGATTCTGTCCAAAACTTGTAAGATTTTTTTTTTACGTACTTGGTTTCCCCATAGGCTTGAGTCCGTAGACCATGCAAGGCCTTGGTTCTGTCCAAAACTTAGGATCCTTTTATGTACTTGGTTTCCCCATAGGCTTGAGTCCGAGAACCATGCAAGGCCTTGGTTCTGTCCAAAGCTTGTAAAAATTAAAATTTTTTGTACTTGGTTTCCCCATAGGCTTGAGTCCGTGGACCATGCAAGGCCTTGGTTCTGTCCAAAACTTAGGATCCTTTTATGTACTTGGTTTCCCCATAGGCTTGAGTCCGAGGACCATGCAAGGCCTTGGTTCTGTCCAAAACTCCTTTTATGTACTTGGTTTCCCCATAGGCTTGAGTCCGAGGACCATGCAAGGCCTTGGTTCTGTCCAAAACTTAGGATCCTTTTATGTACTTGGTTTCCCCATAGGCTTGAGTCCGTGGACCATGCAAGGCCTTGGTTCTGTCCCTTAGGATAGGCTTTTGCAATGTCCAAAACTTAGGATCCTTTTATGTACCCTCATAGGCTTGAGTCTGTGGACCATGCAAGGCCTTGGTTCTGTCCAGAGCTTGTAAAAATTAAAATTTTTTGTACTTGGTTTCCCCATAGGCTTGAGTCCGTGGACCATGCAAGGCCTTGGTTCTGTCCAAAACTTGGAAGATTTTTTTTATTTTTCGTCCACAAGCTCCTACACCAGGGCGGGGAAAGTTGGTCTGAGGCTAGAAGCCCCTAGAGACATCCGCGCCCTCAGTACTGCGAGACGTAGCCCCTAGCAGAAACTTACGTCGGAGCAACAACTAGATGTCGTCGGAGACGGAGGAGATCCCAGAAACTTCTGTTTGCCCATGAGTCGATTCCACCGCCACCTGCGCCAGCGCGCAAGCTCCCCACAGACGGCGCCAATTGTAAGGACACGATTCCTTTGCGGCCCACTAACATTTTTGGGCTCACGCAATAAAGGTCCCTCACAATATGATTTGTAGAGAGTGGGCTTGAAAAGCTGGCCGCTGGCCAAGTGGTGATGCCCGGTCATGGCTTTAGAGGAAGCTCGAAGGCGTCGTACTCCGTGGGATGGAGCTCCTCGGAGCTGATCCGAGGACCTTTTAAGATCTTATCCCAGTTACCCAACGGCGGGATTTCTTCCGTGAAGTCCAGTCTGGTTGAGATGTTTCCCCACGTAGTCTTTCTTTTTTCTTTGGGGCTGGGCCCCCTTGTGATTTACTTACTTCCTTATTTTATACCAGCTTGCATTCGCTATCCTTCGTCCACGTGTAGGGTCAGTCTTTACAAACACTGACATTTGTCCCATCAGTCCAATCCCGGAATTGTTGGGGATGGTTTGATAAAACTGCGGAGTACGGCTCTGTCAGGCGCTGGGTCTTATCTGGAAGGGTAGTAAGGATAACCTCCCCAAGGTATCTGGGATCTCCTTACGAATTCGTCCCTATACCAGTTTCACCCCTTTGTTCTGGTGGGACTATGGATCAGCCGAGGACTACACTGTCCTCGGCTGCCTCCCAAAATTCTTTTGTGCTCTGCGTTGTAGAGCTTGGGCCACAGCTCTCCTCGGATTGGGCCTTCGGACTCTCTAAGGGCAAATGGGCCTGGTCCACGAATTGTTGGGCCCCACAGTAACCATTTTTTTTTCTTCAATTCAAATATTGCTTCTTATATTTTATGTTTAATTATATGTTCCTCTTTTACAAATATTGAATCTTAAACAAAATATTAATAAAAAAATAGCATTTTCCCCCAATAAAATTTGACATAATTTATATATATATATCAATAAAAAAATACATAAAAATGTGCAAAATTAGACTATATGAGGGGGTGGTGTTTGGAGGGTTAGTTGCCTCTAGTCTTAGGTCAAGGTTGGTGGCTTCCCCACCTTATTTTATTTTTCTTTCATCAATAAAAAATCAATTAAATAAAAGTTTAAAAAAAATAATTCTAGAGATACAAACATTTTTGTAAAAAAAATTTACAAATTGCTTATGTGGAGAGTGGTTATTGGTAAATAAAAAAGTAATATTAATGGTGGACTTAGATGAAAACCAATAAGAAGCTGGTCACATCAATAGTTTGTAGAAATATTATTGAATAATTTGTGACTATAGCATTACTCATTAAAAAAATAGGTTTTCTCCTTCTTTTTTTCTTACTTTCTTTATATAAATAACTAAATTGCTGCAAAAAGTACTCCATCTAACCAAAAAAAAAAAATTGAAAATAATAATTAAAGTATGCTTTCACTTAAAGTTTGAGATTATTTTTATCTTGGCTATTTATGTTTCAAAATGTTCATTTTTTGTCATTCATATTGGATTTCATTTCATATTGACTCTACCGTCTATCTTTGTTTGTAATTTGATTGACAACTGATATTTTATGGATGACATGTCTTTAATGAATACTAAACCATTAATTAATAACACAAATGGGTTGTAAAACTAGTATGAAATTGTCATAATATTAACATAAATGAACAATATGGCTAATATTAAAACAAAATTAAATTCTCAAAAAAAAAAAAAAACAAATAAAAGGTTCAAATAAAAATTTTGAAAAGTAAAAGAGAAAAAATATAACTCAATCTTTCAAGGGGAAGAAGTGTACTTTAATTTTTGTTTTTTTTAATAGGGGACAATAACATGTACTTAATTTAATATTTTAGGTAAGATTATACAAATAGATCAGTAGAAGTTCTGCACATGCAAGGAAAGAAAAAAGCCAACTTCGTTTGGTCAATGCTTAACGGCATTTGCATCACACGGCCCAGTCGATGGCCATGCAAGAGTACATTGTACAGTGTATTGCATTATTGGAGATTTGCAATAAGTGATTCCGCGTATCAAAATGAGATATCACACGCATCGGAAAAATCTCTCACCTGCGAGGTGCATGGGACCTGTCTCTGACAGGTAGGTGAGTCTTACACGTGTGGGATCTACCTACTTGTGAGAGGGTCTCAAGCTCCACACACACACTCACCTCCAACAATGATTGATTGATTGATTTTTTTTTTCTTTTTTTTAATGGAAAATTGAGTAATTATAAGTAATTGATTAATTGTCTGAAATTTGAATGCAATAAGTTTTTTTTTTCTTTTATCTTTTTTTAGTACTGAACACAATAAGGGCTTGTTTGGTTAAAAAAATGGTCACTTATCATTCAATTTTCGTCACTCATCACTTAAAATATCTCAACTCCCTACACTCCACCCGTTTGGCACCATCACTCAACTTGTCATCACTCAAAATTTTCAACTATTTGTGGACCCCATACTTGTAACTTGGTATAGCTTTTACTTTTCTTTTCTTTTTTCCCTTCAACCCCCAATACCCAAACTCACCAAACCTAGTTAAAAAAAAAAAAAAAAACCCAGTGAAAGGGAAAAGAAAAAAAGAAGAAGAAGAAGCCACCTAGTGTGAAATGAAAAAGAAAAAAAAAAAAAAAGATGAAGAAACTGAACTCACCAAACCCAGTGAAGAAAAAAAAAGGGTTAAAAGTTGCGGCTGACTCTAATCGTGGGACCCAGTATGTAGTTTTAATTATAGAAATGCCATTGAAAACACCTAAAATGTGTTTTCAGTTTCCATAACTCATCACTCAAAAATCAGAGAATTGAGTGATGGAAACAATCATTCAAAACCAAGCCAAACAATCATCCATCTGTGGGACCCACTTATTTTGGATGATAGATCATGTAAACTGAGTGATATCACTCAGTTTTCATGCTATCCAAACAAGCTCTAAGTAATTGATTATTGAGGATATAACATTACGATTTCCCATACTACAAAAGTACAAATGCCAATCTCTGTTAAAAATAAATGTTTCTTGTATTAGGTAGGCATAGTTAAACTAGTATGAATACTAAATTTATCTATAAATAATAATAAAAATTTAAAAATTTAATGGAGTAAGTCTATGTATTAAAGCCTTGAGGAATAAGGAGGAATCTTTCGCTTTGATTTCTAATATCCAGTCTTCTTTAACTACCTTTGGTCACATTGTTTTTGCTCATACTCGTAAGTTAGGTAATGCTTTAACTCAAAATCTTGTTAGACATGTTAGTGATTTTTTGTGTCAATGGAAAATGTTTTACCACGCTTTAATAATTTTTTAGCATTTATCAACTAAAAAAAAAACTATTTTACCTATTTTAACAGCTCACTTTATAATACACCTAATATCAAAAATTTTATTTTAATATTCAACACATTAAAATAATATAAATAACACAATAAAATAATATATTTAACACAATAAATTACAACCACAACTATCAATATATTAAAATATTTTTTTTAACACCCTACATTAAAAAATTATTTTTTGTTTTAAGTTTTAAGCTACAGTGGGTTGCTATAGCAGCCCTCGGTAGCTGATAGCAACCCACTGTAGCTGAGATTCAAATTATTTTAACTTTGGCTTCTTTTGCTGTAGAAGTTGTTTTAAGGGGAATGGCTGCTAATGCTCTTGTAGCGGGATTTTAATGTTAAGACACGAAAAATAGATTTTTTTTTTCATCTTTACAAAATGTTTGATATAAATATATATCGAAAATATTTATTATTAATTATTGCTTTATATTGATTTGCTAACTAATCGATGGACCTTTTTATTTTTTATTTATTTATAATAGGTTGAATTATTTTTAAATATTGATAATTGGGGCCTAAAATTTATATCTCCTAGAGAACAATTTAGGTAACTCATAATGAGTGTTGACATCAAACAAAGGCCATGATATGTTTTTTATCCTGTTTGATTTTTACCTAAGTTAATTTGTCTAAAATAAAAATAAATAAACAAAATCTCAGAAAAGGAAAACTTCAAGGTGGAAGGTATTTTTTTTTTTGAGAAGGTGGAAGTTTATCTATCCATTAATGCCTTCTAAGAACTACGGAACATGAGTACCACGCCTCTCTAACTCTAAGGGCATTGGATTAAGGGGGGAAGGGGGGGGAGTAGAGGAGAGTAGAGTAGAATTGATTGAAAATAAGTTAATTTTAGGCAAAATTTACTTTACTCTCCCTCTCTCCCCCTCAATTCAAACAGATCATAAGCCTTACATGGTGATGGTGTCAACGACTAGCACAATACATACTACCTTTATATCCTAAAACTAGGCTAAAGTTACTCCAAAAAAAAAAAAAAAAAAGGTGGGGGATCTCTAAAGTTTGATTAATCCCATGACTACCTATTATTCGTATTTTTAAAATTTTCCAATTTTTAGTTTATTTTATTTTTAAAAATGAAATCATTTCAATTATTTCCTCTCTCTTGGGGTGGAACTAAAATTCACAAAATTTGGGGCAAAGTAATAACAATAGTTTGAGCTCTCACCCATGGTGAGTAAGAGCTCAAACTCCCACCAATCCAGACAAACGCACCCGATCCAGCTCACTCCGGGTGACGTCGAGCTCAGCCAGTCGATCATCGGTCCAGCCAGTTCGATCATCGAGCCAAACACAAACTCACAGTGAGTTTTCCGGAACCGGTTGACCGTTTTACACCTCCGATCCACACACTTACCTCACCTCCGACCCACACACCTCCAATCCACACACTCACCTCACCTCCGATCCACACACAAGTCCGATCCACGTCCCCTCCAACTCAGATATGCCAAAATCCACAACCCATCCTCCCGACCCACCTCCTGGATTCGATCTCTACATTTTATATATATATATATATTTATTTATTTATTTATTTATTTATATAAATATTTATATATTTATTTATATAATTATTTATATAATTATTTACTTTTTTTATTTATTAATTTTTTTAATTATCCATTTTTTATTAAACTGTGTACTATTCATGGGTTATGCATATGAAATTTTGGAGCTTGACTGGTTTTTGCAGGTTATTCATGGTTGGTTTTTGCTTTGATTTTTTTTTAGAATTTTGGAGCTTGACTGGTTATTCATGATTGGTTTTTGCTATGATTTTTTTTTAGAATTTGGCTAGTTAGGTTATGTGTAGAACTTTTGCTGTGATTTTTTTTTTTTTTTTTAATTTGGCTAGTTGGGTTATGTGTAGAAATTTTGGAGCTTGACCCATGCTTGGTGTTATTATGTTCTTACAGTAGAATATGTGTGTGTTTAAACCTTAATTGAAGGTGTATTGGGTATATAAGTGATTGTAAATAGAATGCAATGTGATGGTATTGTGATATATCAATGTGTAGTTATCAATGTGATGGTATTGTGATAGTGTAAATATTGATGCTAAATAGAATGCAATGTGATGGTATTGTGATATATCAATGTGCAGTTATCAATGTAATGGTATTGTGATAGTGTAAATAGAATGCAATGTGTTTTGGTACTCGTTATCAATGTGGTTTGGATGTTTTCTATTTGTTGTTGTTTTTATTTACTGTGTAATCAATAGCATGCTTGTTTACATACCTCTTAGACCACAGTGTTTGTGATTTTGTTAGATGAAGAAAAAAACCAAAACCACAATTCTTGCCTCAGTTGCATCTGTCCTCCTTGTGGGGGTTACATTGTTAAGGAAATTGCGACGTAGATGTAGACAACTGCCTAGAGCGCTTTATGTTAACCATGCCATCGAGAGAGAGGAATACATAAATAGTGTTCTGCATGGAACTGAGAGACATTGTGTGAATCAACTTAGGATGAAGCCTATAGCTTTCCACCACTTATGTCACATCCTCACTAAGGGGGAGCATGTACGCCCGACTATTCACATGTCTGTTACGGAGCAAGTGTTCATTTTCTTACACATTATTGATCATAATGTGAGGTTTCGTGTAATGGGTAGTCAGATCTATAGATCAACTAAGACTGTTCATAGATACTTCAAGGTCGTCCTTAGGGGGGTCCTGAAATTATATAGAGCTCTAATAAGACTGCGTAGCGAAGATACACCCCCAGAGATAAGGAATAGCAGAAGGTTTTACCCATATTTTAAGGTAAATATTGAGACTTGTGTATTTTTGTAAATTGTGAAGATTTCTGTAATTTTAAACCATTATGTCTGTCGAAAATTAGGATTGTGTTGGAGCAATAGATGGTACACATGTTCGTGCATCTGTGCCACCTAAAATACAAGGAAGATTTCGTGGTTGCAAAGATGGAACCACGTAAAATGTGTTAGCTGCCATTAGTTTTGACTTAAAGTTCACTTATGTATTGGCTGGATGGGAAGACAGTGCACATGATTCACATGTGTTAAATGATGCATTTGCTAGGCCAGGGGGATTTTCAATTCCCAATGGTATTATACAATTACTTCACCTTTTTGTTTTATTAGTTTAATAAATATTGTGCGTTTTCCTAAGCACAGTAGTGATTTGGTTTTATTTTTTAATATATGTAGGTAAATATTATCTTGGTGATGCTGGGTATGGTAATAAAAATGAAATATTGTCACCTTATCGGAGTGTACGATATCACTTGAAAAAGTTTAGTGATCGTCCTCTTGAGAATGAGCAAGAATTGTTCAACCTTCGACACTCTTCATTGAGAACTACCATTGAGCGAGGGTTTGGAGTGTTGAAGAAACGTTTTCGAGTGTTAGATGCAGAACCATTTTGGTATTTCCCAACCCAAGTGAAAGTAGTGTTAGTATGTTGTGTGGTTCATAATCACATTATGGGGGTTGAACCAAATGACCATATTATGAAAGATGCAATGAACCAAGTAGAGTCTAGTGACCACCAACAAGAAACACAATCATGTCGGGAGTCCGTTGAAGACAGTAGATCGTGGAATGCTAAGAGAGATGAGATATTCCAAGCTATATGGTCTGATTATATCAGGAGTGGAGAGTAGTATTTTATTTAGATTTCTATGATTGTAATGTGTTTTTTCTTTTTGTTTTTTGTAAAGACAATGTATTTACTATTGACTTTTGGTGGTGTAATGAAAAAGTATTTTCAACATTACATTGTTATTTGATGGTATTACATTGTCATTTCTAGTGTTAACATGTTTCATTCTGTTGTGCACATTTATAAGCGTGGTTGTATGTGTGTTTGATTTGTTGTTCATGTTCCAAGTGTAATTACTAAATGCTACTCTCATTTTTAAATGCTACTCTCACTATACTATTTTCATATGTAGTAATGTCAAAGGGCAAAGAGAAAGTTAGCAGCAGCAAGCAATTTAGGTGACTGCCACCCATGCATGAAATGATGCTTAGGATACTTACAGAGGAGGCTGCAAAGGGCAATAAGCCCTCTAGTACTTTTAAGGCTAGCTCCTTTGCTCTTGTAGCGAAGGAGATAACGGCCCAATTCGGGGTTGAGTGTCACTCGTCCTGTGTTGACAACCGGATGCGAACTCTAAGGACTATGTGGTCCACTATTCAAACTCTTAGAAAGAAGAGTGGATTTGGTTGGGACGATAATCTAAAAATGATAACTTGCGACGCTAAAACATACCAAGAAGAAGTTATGGTATGGCTTCCAACTATATTTTCTTAATATAGATGATAATATATGTTTTTGCCTTTTATATAAAATTTATAGTTTCATTCTTTTTAGGATTCCATTGCTTTTATAAGGTTTTCAAAATATAACTTTCATGTGCGGATCTATTGTAAAATCTGGGCTTAGCTATGTATTATATCTATACATACCTATGTGTTTTCATCTATCTATATGTGTATATGTGTCTGAGCTACAATTTTCTTTGGTTCTTTGTTTGGTTGCTAATAAAATGTTGGAAAAGTAAAGAAATGATTGATACTTTCTTTTTAAGATTATTTTTGTAATGGGTTTTTCTCAACAATGACTTGGGAATAATAGGAAATTAAGGACCCACTGTTTTCTTTGATTTTTCTATTTGGTTGCCAAGAAAAAGTGAAAGAAAGAAAACAAAGTTTTTGACCAAAAGATTTGTGCTTGCTATTGTAATTTTTTTTTTTTTTTAATTGGGCTTTCTCAGCAGTGAAGTGTGCATAATAGTAACACAATGTATTGACTTGTTCAATCCTTATTTGAGAGTTTTCTTGCATTACTTGTTTGATTACTGAGAAAATGTAGGAAAAAGTATAGAGCCTTTGCTTTAATTGTTATTTCATAGCTTTTTATATTGAATTTATGAGTGAAGTTATTATTGCATTGTTATATACGTTCCTTTCTCCCTTACAAGCGCATCGAAAGCATGCGGACTATCTAAACAAAAAAATTGACTTTTATGATGAATTAGCGATTGTTGTGGGGAAGGACACAGCCACGGGTGGATTTTCTAAGTCCTATGTGGATATTGAAAATGAGCTAGACAATGGGGACAGTGCGGAGTTTGTTGCAGAAAATGTGGAGGAAGGTGTGGTTGAGAAAGGGAAGAATGTAGTCGAGTCATCCACCACTGGGTCGGGAATTTCCAAGTCCCACAAAAGAGGGCGTGCACCTTCTAATGCTGATGATAGTGTGCTGACTGATCTGTCTGATCAGATGAAGGAAATAGCTGTGGCTCTAAAAGAAATCAATTGGGGCCCGGTGGATTACACAGCTCTTTACAATGAGGTAATGACTATGATGGCGGATGGATATAGCGAAGATATGCTTGCAACTGCCTTCGACCATCTTTGTGAAAATGAGAAGACAGCTCGTGGATTTCTAGCCAAGAATGCTAGGTTGAGGAAGTTGTGGTTAGATGGTTTTTTGTTCGCACAAATTTAATTTGTTTATTTCATGTTGACTGTGATGATAGATTTAGGAATTAACTTTTGTTGTAGTACTAGTATTGACCTACCATTGTATTATATATGTAGTCTTTTGTATTATTAGGACGATACAATTGCCCAAATTATGTTTTAGTACTGTTCAGATACCACGAATAGGTATCATTTTTGTACACCATGGAGGTGTAATGCCAATGGTGAACGATTAATGTGGCTGTTTTTATATAAATATTATGGGTATATTCAAATGATTATTTTTGATGTTGAAGTGGATGATTATTTTTGTATTGTTACAGATATGTCTAGGCAATGCAGGTTCTTGAATTTGAATGATTATTTTTTATGTTGAAGTGGATGATTAGTTTTGTACTGTTACAGGTTTGTCTAGATAATGCAGGTGCTTGAATTTGTAACACATTTCATATTTTCCATAAAATGATCCACAAACCAAACACCGGAATTGATTTTCCGTAAAAAAACGAATTTCATTTTTCGTAAAATGTTTGACCGAACCAAACATGGGAATTGATTTTCCGTAAAGAATTTTCCGTAAAATGTTTGGATGAACCAAACACCAGAATTGATTTTCCGAAAAACGATTTCCGAGACAGCCAAACAACTTGAATACATTTTCCTTTTCTGGAAAACATTTTACAGGAACCAAACACACCCTTAGTCTTTCGTTAACAATATGTTAGTTGCTGCCGTTATATATAGCAAAACGACATCGTTTTGTTTTTTTTTTTTTTTTTTTAATTTAAATTATTATTTATTTATTAATTTTAAGAAATTGTTAATTTAAAAAAAAAAACCCAGAAATTAATGTGAAGAAATAGCAACGTTTGGAGAACAACATTGAAGAAAAAAAAAATTCCCACTTGATACCCAGCTTAGTGTGTATGCTTTCAAAATCTTTGCATCTATTGTCTTGTGGTGAGGGAATCCCAGTGCATCAACTAACTTGCTGATTGCTTTGCTAGGAGTAGACTCTTTGTGGTCATTAGTAACAGATGAAGTTACAGGTGGTGTGCTAGATGATTTTAAAAAATAAAAATAAAAACCCAAAAATTAAAAACAAACCTGGAAACATAACCGTTTTTTATGAAAAAACAAATCCCTAACCCGTTTGTTTGAGAGAAAAAGAAAGAAATTAAGAACGGGTTAGAGCGAGAGGGAGAAGGAGATATAGAGAGAGAGAGAGAGAGATCGAGAAATTTGCCGGAGTGTTGAGTACTGGCCAAAGCCACCGAAAACACCTCTTGAAGCCGCCGATCTCGATCTCTCAATCTCCTAGATCCACCAAAAACACCATTATGTAATTTCAATCTCTTTTTTTTTCCTCTCAAACAATTGGGTAGGGGATCTATTTGAGGGATTTTTTTTTTCTTCAGATTAACATTTTACTTTCTGGGTTTGGTTTTTTTGTTCTTCAGATTAACGTTTTAATTTACGATTTTTTTTTTTTTTTGGCCTAGGCGTTTTTTCTTCAAACTATCTGGGTTTGTTTTAATTTTTAATTTTTTTAATTAAGGAAAAAATATTAAATATTAGGCAAAAATGCAAAATTGACACTCTAACTTTCACTCTTTTTCATTTCAATTCTTTAACTTTCAATTTTGTCCTCTAACTTTCAATTTTTGTAAATGTAGTATTTCGTTACACTCTAGTTATGGCTGCCGTTAACCTTTTTTTTTTTTTTTTTTTTTGGGAATTAAAAGAAAAAAAAAAAAAAAATCTGTAAAAAAAAAAAAAAAAAAAAAAAAAAAAACAAACATGTACTCAAATCCTGAAATCACAAAGAAACACTGAGACCCAAATCCTAACGTACTAAGATCAAAAGCAAAAGCAAAGATGTCACAACAAAAGCAAGAAAACCAAGAAGATGGGAGCTCTAATGGCCATTTCCATTTCTCCAAAAAGACGGGAGCTCTAATGACCCATCAAAATTCCTTCTTCCCCAGCTCTAATGGCCATTTCCATTTCTCCAAAACCCCCATACTTACCATTCTACTCTTCTCTAACTTTCTCCTTTTCTCTCACTCTACCACTTAAACCTAAGTCCAGGCAAGCTCTGCATCTCTCTCTCCCTTTCTCTCTTTGACACACACACACACACACACACACTGAGTTTACTGATCTCTCTCTGTTTTTTTTTTTTTTTTTTTTTTTTTTTTTTTTCATTTTAGGTCCCTCAAGCTCCTCTGTTGTCTCTCCCTCGAACACCAACAACCAAATGAGCAAATACCCACCACGCAAAATGATGCCACTGACACTCTCCATGTGGTCTTTGCCATTGATGGCACTAGTGGCCACATATATCTTGCAGTTGCCATAGCCGACGAGCTCAAAATCACCAACCCCAACGTCCAAATTCATGATTCCTTCTCCAACCACACCCTCAAGATCTCCTTTGAAAACTCCAAGCTCTTAGTACATTAGGGATTTAGGTCTCAATCTCTTTAAATGTTTTTTTTTTTTTTTTTACAAGTTTTTTTTCTTTTAGTTCCAAAAAAAAAAAAAGTTAACGGCAGCCATAACTGGAGTGTAACAGAATATTGATTGAAAAAAATTAAAAGCTAGAGGATTGAATTGTCAAAACTGAAAATTAAAGGATTGAAATGGAAAAGAATAAAAGTTAGAGGGTCAGTTTTGCATTTTTGCCTAAATATTAAAATAATATCAAAATGGCATCGTTTTAGTGGTCTTAACAGCAACAATGGATGGTAGTTTAACGGATGACTTAATTGAGAATAAATGAAACTTAAAGGACTAAAATGACAAAAACCAAAGTTAGAGGACTAAAATGAAAAGTATTAAAACTTAGAGGGTGAGTTTTGCATTTTGGCATAATTAAAATGTCTCTATCAAGGCTATTTTCCCCCCTTTTCCTCCTTGCCCAAATTCAACCCAAAGACCCAACCATCAACCTGAAGAACTTGATCTTAACAACCCAAACACCACCATATCCTAGCTCTAAGCTTCACTGATTTACATCCCAACTCCGCAAACATCTTCGAATCCAAGATGAACCTCATCGATCTCACAACGAGACAACTTCTCACCTCCAAAGGACCACGCAATCAACTTCTTGTTAAAACATGACGAACCTCGTCGATCTCATGAGAAGGCAATTTCTCATTGCCGAAGGACCTTAAAGAGAGAGAGAGAGAGAGAGAGAGAGAGAGAGAGAGAGAGAGAGAGAGAGATTACAACAACAAAGAGTAAGTGAGAATGAATAAAAAAGATTTTTATTAGGTGAATGGCACCTCAACAAGTGTATTGAGGTATTGTTCATAAAAATAAAATAAATAAAATAAAATAAAAATCAAACAAACTATTGAGATTGATGCAAGATGTTTTGGTTGAATTTAGCCAATATTTTATCGAAATATTAAATTGTTGAAGTTGATGATAGTACTCTAATAGTACTCTAAGCATATATGCATTTGTTTGGCTAATTTACTTGCTTAGATAAAATAAAAGTTAACTTTAATTAAATAAATTAGTTAAATGAATGCATAGCCTCTGTGTGCACACTTGCGCACAAGACTGCAAACCAAATAAATATTATCTATCTTAATTTTTTCTAAGGTTTTGTTGTTTTTATGCAAAATATGTTTCGGAAGTTAATACTTAATTTAATACTTAATATATAATTTTCAGATGAAAGAAGAATGAATCTTCTCAAAACATTATCTTCATGTTCTTTGAAACTACTAGTAATGCCAAGTTGCCAACAATAGGGGTGTAATCGGTTCGGTTCAGTCGGTGTTGGAGGCAATTTTTGCACCGAACCGGGAATTTTGGTTTTAACATATTCAACATCAAAACCGATTTGTAAGGGATGAACACCGGATCGATTGATTGCAATCAGTTTTGGTTTTTCTTGGTCGGGTTTCGGTGTTTAGGATGTGAGAAACAAAAGCAAGAAAAGAAGAAGAAGAAGATGGGTTGTTTGGGATAAAAATAGAAGACAAACTCATAGCAAAAATTCCAAAAGCTGATAGGGACATTTTGCCAAAACTACAAAGACCAAAATACACACAAAAAAAAAAAAAAAAAAAAAAAAAAAAAACTTCAATAAATGATTAAAAACTAGAACTTGGGAAATATTTGTGGGGTTGTGATGGAAATTTTTTGACTCACTGGTATTGGTGAAAAGCGTGTTTTCTCATCTTCATGCCCTTTGGGTCCTAAAAAAACAAAAAACAAAAAAAACAAAAAAAACAAAAAAAAAATCATTATTAGTTACCAGCTATAAGAACAAAGCAATTCTTCTTTATGTTTTTGGGATATTGAGACTTATAGGGCCTTGGACTTTAACCATGACAGCGGAATTGCGAGCGAATTCAATGATGTCTGGCAAAGCCATGTGTTGGGTTGGATTAGCTTTTTTTGAAGCTTAGGATTTGGACTTCAGAGAGAAGAAAAGAAAGGAATGAGGGTGAGGGTGAGGCACTGAGGTGGCAAAAGTGAAATGTAGAGAGTAGGGTTTTTTTTTTTTTTTTTTTTTTAATGTTTTAAGTTGATGTATAAAACAACGTAGTTTTGTGTAATAAGGAGAGAAAAAATTAAAATGTTTTTAGCAAGGTTCAAACTTGGGCCAAGTATAGTCACATGCATGTCTTACAACTAAACTAGTGGTACTTGCATTGAATATTTTGTACGAAGTTATATTTAATACATATCGGTTGGTTTCGAACTTTTATTTTCTGAACCCAAAACTGAAATTGAAAATTTCGGTTTTCATTTCTACAAATCGAAACCGAACCGCACTGAAACTGAACTGAAATTTTGGATACAGTTCGGTCGATTTCAGCCAATTTTTTTGGTTTCTCAGTTTTTTGCACACCACTAGCCAACAAGCTGTTATTTTTTTCTCTCCTATTTTTGGAGCAAAGAATTCAAACTCCATCTAATTTAGAAGGAAGATTGACTGCGAACCAAATAAATCCATGCATATGCCATATAAAGCAAAATTGTATGTATTAAGCAATGAATGGCTTATTTTTGGTAGAAGCATCTTCATCATCTTAGCACAAAACCTCGTAATATATGTAGGGGACTAAGCATTTTTGACATTGCTCACATCTCATTTCCCCCCAAGTTGGGTGGGATACAGTCAAACACAATGCATCTTGTAGGAAAGAATGAACGATACATATTGGCTTTCATCACAACAAGTTTGGTCCTATATGTATGAATGATATCTATGTTTTAAATTTTAATTATTCAGCACACAGATCCTTACAATACAATGTGTGATCATTGTCTCTTCCTTTTTCTTTTTATCCTTATGCCTCAACAAACTCTTTAAGTTATCAACTCTAGGAAAAATCCAAGGAAACTATAATGTAGGCAACATCATCTTTCATTTTTAGTGTTCTTGTTATCAGGGACAGAGCCAGGACTTGTTCTTAGGGACGGAGCCAAGACTTAGAGTCAGAGGGGGTGACTCTACTGCTAGCTGTATGCAGCTGCTTCAACCTTCGAGTCTATTGCTTTACTACTAAGGATTTTTGTTTAAAATTTTTTAAATGGCCAAGTTGTTTGTTCTGGGTGAAATAGATTGATTGGGCTTAATTTTTGTTGTTGAGCTAATTTTTTTGGGCTTTTATATTTTGTTTTAGATTTAATCTATTAATTTTTTATGTCCTTTAAAAGATGAAAAATGCGAAAACTACAATTTTTTTACAAATTGCTAATGTGGTAAGTAGTTATTACTAACTATAAAGTGATGCAAATGTATAAACCAATAAGAATTTTCTACCTCAATAGTTTGTATAAATGTTGTAAAAACGTTTTTGGTTATAACATTACTCTCAAAAGAATTGATGGCATAATTAAGAGGGGCAAAATGTAATTTTATTGAACAAAATTGCTAAAATTAGTACTTATTAATATAGTAATATTTAAAAAAAAAATTAGGGGGGGTCCAATAACAGCTCCGTCCAAGCTTGTTCTCATAATTCATGAACAGAATTGCATGACGAGCTAAAACAATGACAGTATAGCCCATGCAATTCAATCCTAGTAGTATTCTATTTGATTTTTAAGTGAGAGAGAGAGAGAGATCCAATTCTTTATTTCAAGATTCTCAACAAAAAAAAAAAAAAAATTATTTGTTTCAATACTTGATATTGCAACATTTTTTTTTTTTGGTCACAAAAGAAACTGTTCACTCAATTTATGTATGATAGTCTTTTTTTTTCTCAAGTAATAATGGTCATATAATTCCATAATTTGTTGACATTGTCTCGATTGATATTGTCTCTTATAATAATATCAATTAGATTAATTATATGGATAAAACTTAAGTACAATACTTTATGTGCTGTTCTTTAAGTTCTTATATTAAGATTCAGTCATGTGGCTACTTAATTAAAAAATACACTTCCATCCCATGAGAAAAAAAATCTACATGGTAAAATTTTAAGATGGGAACTTAAGGAATATCACCTAAATATTGTACTTAAGTCGGACTCTAATTTATATATATATATATTTCCAACATTAAATATCCAAAAAACCCCACACCTTTTCTTTGACCTTACCCTTCCTATAACATACTTTTGGGCATTTTACAAGTAATTCTATAATAGGAATTATTCCTTATATGTTATAAAAGAAAATGGAATTATTCCTTATACTCTTTTTTTCTTTTTTCTTTTTTCTTTTTTAACGAGAGTGTCTAAAATTCTTCAAATAATTGACTATTTCTTTGAGTGCATTTAATCTCTCACTCTCACACCCACCAGATAATTATAGCTAGGAAGTCATTAGGGATCTTCCCGTCCCACCTTGTCAAAGTTTTTTCCTCTCTATCTTTCTATTGTGCATATAAAAGACCGGGTTCAAGTTAAAACATCATATATTATAACTGTAATATATTATGAATTAAAAAATTAAAAAAAAAAAAAAGGTTTTAGCTCATATTATTCACCCTACATGAATTTAACTCATATATGTTTGTATTTATGATCATATTGACATGGAATTTGTGCTATACTTATTCGGCCATCTTCGATACCCTTCCATATGCTCAATAAATGATGTCTTTCTCATTTCACAATCTTTTGATAATTTTGGTTTACCAAATGCACTACACACACAAGTTAAATAGAGAGGTCATATACTCAAGTAGGAGTATAAAATATAATAGTATTAAAAAAGTCGTAAATATAAGTGTATATGTGACATGTTCTTAGTTTTCTTTTCTAAATAAAATTTCTGCATATTATTATTATTATTATTATTATATATATAGAGAGAGAGAGAGAGAGAGAGAAATGAAAGTCGTATTTTTCTCCGAAAGCAATTGTTTTTTGTTCGAATGACCTCACTCCGCCACCCAACTTGACAAAAGGGATCAATATCATCAATGCATTGATGTCAAGGGAATCATATTAGCACATTTTGAGCTAAAAATAGACATAGAAGAACGAAAGCATTCACTTTAGTGATATGTAATGGAGGAACTATTAGATATATATATATATATATATATATGCTTAATACATACTTCTCTTCTCTCTTACATGAGATGAGTTCCGCACTTCCACGTATATACAGATCAATGCATACAGCCCACCCATATATGAAAAGATACAAAGAGTCCATGAATGAAAGTAATAATTTTCTCAATAAGATTATAAAGTTCGATGATATAATTCAGCCTCATGTTAATCAATGGGTTCCATGTTACAAATTAACAATCCCTCATTGATATGGAATCCACAATCTTAAATATTATATAGCTTATTAAGAGAATATTACATTTAGTAAATTAGTATAACTTACCCTACCTTCCTTTAAATATGTATATATATATATTTATATATATAACTTTTTATTTTTTTACAAGTCTCCTATCTTTATCCTTCAAATTATAGGATATATAGATACACATATTTGATATTTGTGAGATGGTAGAAGATAAATTTCGTACTGATCAAATGCAACAATTTATATTGATAATGATAATCTCACTTTTTTTTTTTAACATGATTTTTTTTTTTTTTTTGAGAATAAAATCTTGGAATTCTTTAAAATAAAATCAATCGTTATCGGTTAAAAGTACAGAATAGAGGTGTGGAGGAACGTCCTCCATCCACACCAAAAAACTTTTAATATATCTAGCATGTTTAACTAAGTTGTGAGCAACAGAATTACCAAGTTTACGAATATGAGAAAAAGAAATACAGCAACTAGCTTATGTGGTGGCCTTGACTGAAGCAAGGATATGGTCGAAAGGGGAAAGAGAGTCCTCTTCACTGTTGAGAATCTTGATCACAAGTTCAAAGTCACCTTCAAGAATAAAGGAAGAGCACCGCTTATGTTGATTTTTAGTAATTAGATAAACATCAAGCATTAATTTATTGCTTATGTCAATTTTCATTAAACTCACAAAACTATCAAATTATAATTATAATTCTATAGTAACCATTTATGCATAAATTTTATCAAAGTTTAACTTGAAAAAAATATCAAATTTTGCATTTTATTATACAATTCTTTTCAAATGTCATTATTAATACACTGCTTTTTTAATAAAAACAAAAACAAATGGTTACATAGAAAATTTGAGCTTTAAAACTTTAGAAAGGTAACCATTTTTTTTCCAATTCAAATATCGTTTCTTATGTTTAATGTTTAATTATATGTTCCTCTTTTTATAAATATTGAATCTTAAACAAAATATTGATAATAAAAAAAAAAACCAATTTTCCATGAGGAAGAAGTGTACTTTAATTTATGTTTTTTTTTTTTTTAAAGGTGACAATAACATGTACTTAATTTAATATTTTAGGTGGGTTCCAGTTAGCTTAACTATTAAAATCCCATTCTCTAAAAATAAAAAAAATAAAAAAAAAACAAAAACAAAAACTGATAAAGTCTTTGATAGTTATATAAGAGATCTAAGATTCAATCCTCGCCTACACCAAAAACTGATTGGTGTCTTGGTCTGATGATAAAAAACTATCATCATACCCTCACCTCCAATAATGATTGATTTTTTTTTTCTTTTTTCTAATGGAAGATTGAGTAATAAAGGTTTTTTTTTTTTTGGTTTCCCAATGTATCCCCAAGTTTTTATCTCAAGATTAATCCTTCGAGGTACTGTCAGGCGCCAAGGTGGGGACCTCTCCCAAGAAAGTTTGCTGCATCCACAAGGGCTCAAAACCGAGACCACTTGCTTAAGCGACCAGAGCCCTTTCCACTCAGGCCAACCTTTTGTTAGTAGTAATTAAGTATTTAAAAATAAAAATAAAATAATAATAAGAGAGTAACTAAGGCCTTGTTTGGTTTAAAAAAATGATCACTCATCACTTAGTTTTCATTACTCATCACTTAAAACATCCCACCCCGTTTGACACCATCACTCACTTGTCATCACTCAATATTTTTCAACTATTTGTGGGCCCCATACCTGTACCTTGTGCAGCTTTTACTTTTTTTTTCCCCCTTCAACCCCCAATACCCAAACTCACCGAACATAGTGAAAAAAAAAAAAAAAAAAAAAAAAAAAAAAACCCAGAAAACCCAAACTCACCGAACCTAGTGAAAAAAAAAAAAAAAAAAGGAAGGAAGAATTGAAGACCGAACCAGTGAAATAAAAAAAAAAAAAAAAGAAAAAAAAAAGGAAGAACTAAAGACCAAACCAGTGAAAGAAAAAAAAAAAAAGGAAGAAGAAGAAGACTGAACCCAGGAGAAGAAAGGAATAAAAAAAAAGAGTCAATGGTCAAAAGGTGCGATTGTGGGTCCCTCCATGTGTGTTTAATTACAAAAATGTCATTGAGTTATGAGTTATGAAAATAGGATGATATCACTCAAAACTCTCTTCATCCAAACATCACCTAAGTAATTAATTATTTTATTTGAAGTTTGAACACAATAAGTTTTTTTCTTTTTTCTTTTTTCTTTTTTAGAATTGAACACAATAAGTAATTGATTATTAAGGATATAGCACTATGATTTCCCATACTACAAAAGTTCAAATGCCAATCTTTGTTAAAAATAAATGTTTCTTGTATTAGGTAGGCAAAGTTAAACTAGTGCAAATGCTAAATTTATCTATAAATAATAATAAAAATACAATGGAGTAGTTTATGTATTAAAGAATTGAAGGGTAAGAGCATCCGCAACCGGCCTTGCGTATCCTATATCTAGATATATTTTACCATCAAACCCTTAAAATGATCTGCAGTCGGCCTTGCATATTCTGCCCATTGTAAAAATATTTACAATATTCTACAATACCATCTTATTTCTAGGATGGTACTATAGCAAGATTGTAAAAATTATAATAATATTTTAATAGAAAATATGAGCTCACTGTTGCCGTCTTCTTTTATTAGATCAAAAGCAACAAATCAAAAGAACAAAATAGTACTAACAAAACGAAATTCTCATGAACCAAACCTCTCCGATCAAAACGAAACTCTTATGAACCAAACCTCTCCGGGTGGCAACTTCTCGGCGACCGTTATTTCCGGAAACCGGAACTCTACCACCCGATGTAGTGGAGGCACATCGATCTCAGCTACAACAAAGTCACCTACGCCCCATTCGGTGGTCCGGTCGCTCTCATCCGCAACGATTCCAAGATCGTCCAACTCTACTCCAAGTGGTGGCTGTTGTTAGCTCCGATTGGTTTGATGGTTTGTGTTTGTGTGTGTGTGGTGATGGGTTTGGATAGGTGGATCGGTGCATCATGGGTCTCTATGTGTGCGGCTCTGTGTGTTGGAAACCGGTGTTAGAGGTTGAGGGAGAAAGAAAGAAAAAGGAATAGAAAAAGAGAAATAGTAAAAAAAGAGAGAATAAAATAGGATAGAATATTTAAATAAAATGGGAAAAAAAAAAGGAATTTTGGGTTGTTGGGTGTGTTGTAAAATGGTATGGTATGGTATAATTGGTAAAGTAGCTTTTTGAAATGATAAAATAAGATGGGATGGCATTTCTGGTTGGAGATGCTCTAAGGAGGAGTCTTTCGCTTTGATTTCTAATATCCAGTCTTCTTTAGTTGCTTTTGGTCACATTGCTTTTGCTCATACTCGTAGGTTAGATAATGCTTTAACTCATAACTTTACTAAATATGCTAAATATGTTAGTTGTTTTTCTATGTGGATGAAGGATGTTTCACCATACCCTTAATAATTTACTTTTAGCTAATGTTGGCTAAGTTTTTTCAATAAAGTACAAGGTATTCCCTCTCATAAAAAAAATTCCCTCATTTGTTTTTTGCCCTTTCGTAACTACTTAGAAAAAAAAAAAAAAAAATTCCCTCTCGTCTCTCTTAGGGACTAGAATTATTACTAATATCCCCATAAATATGTATCAAATTCCCTCACATTCATTGCCTTTTTATAATTATTTTAGAAAAAAATTATAATAAATAATTAATTACATAAACTTATATTAATCAAATACTTGTATTTCCATATAATAATTAGATCTAAGAGTCCTCTAGTCCTTTTTAGCAACTAAAACTAATATCCCCATATGTTTATTTATTCACTCATATTGATAATTGACTAAAAATAGTTTAAAGTCAAAGAAAAAAAAAGACTTTCACTTTTATCTCAATTAATTTCCCCCCTTTCCACGTCGAAAAAACTAAAATATTTTTTCTAAAAATGAAAATTAATAAAATTTTCAATTTCTAATATATCATCTTTATCTCTTCTTTTAAAACAAAACTTAAATTTATTAATAAAATTCTTACTATCCCCAATACAAACAAAGCAAAACTTAGGTCCAATACTCCAATACCTATCCAAATAATGACTCGATGGCTTAAAGTACTAGACGAGAAAATATCTTTATACACCTAGTGTATAAAGCCTATGTGAGATTGACATGTGAACCCCATAATTGTGAAGCCCCATGCTAGTCTCCCATAGGTTCTATTCGCTAGGAATATACAAGATTTTGACTTTTTTGGATAGGTCTAGTGCCATAGAATATTAGATCCAATTTTATTTAAGTTAACTCAACAAATAAAGTTATTATTATTATTTTGTTATCAAATAAAATATGGGTGTGAACATGATAAAAAAAATACTTACAAAATAGTAAAAAATTATTATTATTATAAGGACAAAATTTACCTACAAAATTAGTTGTAACCTAATATTATAAACTTACCCAATAAAATAGATATTACTATATATTTTGAAAATCTAACCATTGAATTGCATATTTTTTACGTTCTCAATATACATGTCAAATTTTGTGTCAACTGGATATTATTTATTATATGATTTATAAGCTTATATTTTATGCATAATTTTAAATTACAAAAATTTATAACTTAAACAATTTATTGATAACATATTTATTAATTTTTAATTTTTTAAAAATTTTATAAGTATAAAAAATATATAATAAAAAAAATCTAATATGAAATTTGTCAAAATCCACGTTTAATTAAAAAATATTAAGTAGGATGCATCTAAACTTTGTCCATATTATAAAAGGCAAACAAAGCCAAAATAGGAAAGAAAAGAATGTTTAAAACATGGTATAAAATAGAGTGAGAGTGAAATAAGGAAAGCTTTAGCTAGGAAACAAAGGCAAGGGGGTTCAAAGGCCGAAAAGGCGAAGGGAGTAGTAGAAGTTTGTACTTGGTCATCCTGATATCTCCCCTAAGATCCTTCCGTGTCCAGTTCTTTCGCCTCTATAATCTCCTTCCCTCTCCCCTGCAAACTCTCATCAACTCAACACCCCCGCCCCTTTTCTTTATCTTTCATTTCTCTCTCAAAACTCTCTCACTGTGTTCGTGTTTGTGTTTGTGTGTGTCACTGTGTTCGTGCGTGTGTGTGCGTGTTTGTTTGGATCTCGATGTTTTGTTCACTCCACGCTCGGATCCTCTACGAACTGTTCCGGACTTTTCGGTGAGGACCGCCTTCTCTCTCTCTCGCTCTCTCTTCAGCTCCATTTCGTTGATCCATGAGAGAATTTATATAATCCCTCGTCGTTTGTTTTCGTTTTTGTTTTTACTATTCATGGCTTTGAGCTTCGCTAGCTAGCTAGCTAAGCTGAGTTAAGTCCTCCGGAAAATTTGGGTTCTTAGCTATTCATTTACTGTACTAGGGTTTTTGTTTCTGAGCTGATTTGTTAGTTTCTTTCGCTTTAGTTTTGGGTTTTTTTTTATTCCAATTTGTCTAATTCTGTAGGTCTTCCATGGTTTCCTTCTTCTCAGCTCTCGGCCCGATCGGATGCTTAATCTGAGTTTTTCAATCTGTGTCTAATTCAGGTATCTATTTTTTTTTTTCATTTATACCCTATTGGTGGAATTGGATTTGTGAAATGCTAAAATGATATACTGGGCAATTTAGATGAGAGTTCGGATCTTTGAACTTGTTAACTTCTTTGTTTGTTTTATGTGATCTTATATAAATCAGAGTGGAATTCACTTTTTTCTGACTGCATTTATTGTGTAATTGAAGATGGGAGTTTAGATTGTTTAACAAAATTGAATTCTAATAAGGAGTATGTTGGTTTTTTCATGATTTTTGGAGATGGGTTTGTTTTTGTTTTGGGTTTTACAGATTTTTTTCTTCTTCTTTCTTTTGCAGTTCATGATGCCATCATTGATTCATATTAGAATTGTTAGCTTAATTAGTCATGATGAATGCTTGCTGAGTTGTTACTCTGCATTAGTTTTTAATGTTGCTGTTTTGGCCTTCTCTTTGCCAAAAAATGGGAGTTTGGGTTGTTGAACAAAATTGACTTCTACTAAGGGGTATGTTGGTTTTTTTCATGATTTTTGAATATGGGTTTGTTTTTGTTTTGGGTTTTACAGATTTTTTTTTTTTTTAAATTTATTATTATTATTATTATTATTTATTTATTTTTTTTTGTGGTTCATGATGCCATCATTGATTCAATAATAGAATGTTAACTTTAATTACTCAGAACGAATGCTTGTAGAGTTATCACTCTGCATTAGTTTTTAATGTTGCTGTTTTGACGTTCTCTTTGCCAAAAAATGGGAGTTTAGGTTGTTGAACAAAATTGACTTATACCATGGAGTATGTTGGATTTTCCATGATTTTGGAGATGGGTTTGTTTTTGTTTTAGGTTTTACGGGTTTTCTTTTCTTTCTTTTGTGGTTCATGATGCCATCATTGATTCATATTAGAATTGTTAGCTTAATTACTCATGATGAATGTTTGCTGAGTGATCATTCTGCATTAGCTTTTTATGTTACTGTTTTGACCTTCTGTTTGCCAAAAAAAAAAAAAAATGGGAGTTTAGGTTGTTGAACAAAATTGACTTCTACTAAGGATTATGTTGGTTTTTTCATGATTTTGGAGATGGTTTTGTTGTTGTTTTGGGTTTTACAGATCTTTTTTCTTACTTTTGTGGTTTATGATGCCATCATTGATTCGTATTAGAATGTTGGCTTAATTACTCATAATGAATGCTTTCTGAGTTATTACTCTGTGTTAGTTTTTAATGTTTCTGTTTTGACCTTCTCTTTGCCATGTCTTCTAGTCTTATTTCGGCTCTTTCCACCTAAATTTGCTTTTGCAATCATAACAACTATTTTTGTTTCCATTTCCAGCTGTGATTATCCATGAATGATGTTCGGTTGTTTTTATGATATGAAAGTGCTTTTCATTCAAAGCAGTGCTTTTATGTTAGCTCGACTTGTAGTTTGTCCTGCTTGGCAAAGAGAGTACAGCAAAAATAGAGCGTGTGGTAGGTGGAGTGCAAGTATTGTAAAGTGGAAAAAGGAAATAGATGATACCCTTTTGTGTTAAATTTTGATTCTTATCCTCCCTTTTTGTTCTGGTTCTCATCATACCTTTTTTGTGGAAGGAAAGGCGGGTTTTGGTGTTTTGTCACCATTTGGGAAATGACTTGCAAAAGAGATGACAGTGATGATGAGATGCTCCCTAAGGATCAGGCTGAGTCTCTGTTGATTAATGAAAGTAATGGAGGAAGTTCTGGTGGAGGAGCTGTTCTGAAAAAAGGGCCATGGACATCTGCTGAAGATGCAATTTTGGTGGACTATGTCAAGAAGCATGGGGAGGGGAATTGGAATGCTGTTCAAAAGCATTCTGGGTTGTTCCGATGTGGCAAAAGTTGTCGATTGCGATGGGCAAATCACCTCAGGCCAAACTTGAAGAAAGGCGCATTTACAGCAGAAGAAGAACAAGTGATTATTGAACTCCATGCCAAGATGGGAAACAAATGGGCACGGATGGCGGCACATGTAAGCATAAAATTTTTCTATTGTTTTTGATATGGTGTAACTGTGCCTTTTTCGCTCTTTTTTTTTTGTGGGGGTGGGGGGTTAATATATTTGTACTTTTTGCATGTAGAGATTCCTAACAAGGGAAATGCTTATATCACGTGTTTGTTTCTAGACATTATAAGGATATATGTTATGCTCCTAATGGTATTGATAAATATTTTTTGGATTTGTTGGTGAACTCTAGTTTAATCTTCCATCATGCATAATTACATGTTACTTATCATGTGATATGTTTATTTAGTTTATCCGTATCATCTTTCCCCCACCCTCCCCCTCAGTTATATATACATACGTGTCACGCACACATCTTAATCTAAATCAATTAATTTTGTGTATTCGTTAACCCTAAATAGTGATAAAACCCAAAATTCTGAGAGTTGGGCTATCTTCAATTTCAAACCATAGGGATACCCATACCCCAGTGGTTACAACACCTTTGGTGATGCTTGGGCATTGGGGTTCAAACCCCATCAGCCCCCTCCCTCAATTTACCTATCAATAAAATAAAATAAAAATTATTAATTCAAGAATAACAACAAGAGTGTCTTAAACTGCTACAGTTTACTGTTGTTTATCTCAATAATAATTTGAAAACTTTATAGATACCGTTAATTTATGCTTCATGGAAAACTATGATAGATAGGATATGTCAATTTGGGACTTGAGTAAGAGTAATAGCAGTTGACTTTGCCTAGATGAAGTGGTTACATAGTCATGCCGTTAGTATATATTTAAATTTAAAAATATATGTTAAAAAATATATTATATAATTTTGTTATTTATTTTTTTCCCCTCTTCCTAAATAAAACCCAAACCCTAAGTTTTTCTCATATACTTTGTGTTTGTTTGGCATTATGCTCATGTTTATTTGGATATAAATTTGCACTTGTGGTTATAGGTGGGTTGGATCGGGTTAGGCGGGTTTGTATTGTAAATCTCATGACCCAAACCTAGATGAAGGATGCACACCAACTTTAGTCCTGTGGCGGATACAATAGTGAATGACTTATCCTGGTTTTATGTGATGATAGTCTGTTCTGCATCTGTGGATTCATTTGTCTCATCTTCTTTATATATAAAAAAATTGAGCATATAGTCAAACAGTAAAAATAAAAAATAATGATTAATTTATCTACATCCTTTCATCTAACCCAAAATAATCAATGATTACTGAAAATTTAGGAACTTTTCTGTTTGGATATACATTGTAATACACCCACAGTCTGTTAGTTCAATTATAAAACCGTTGTTCTCGCTATATGTTTTGCATATGTGATTTGTTTGGTGTGTTCGCCATTTAGGCTTGCATATCCAACATGATCTTCTTGTTGTCACCATGAATGGTTTATAGGTTTTTCAAGTTTTGTTCTTTAAAAATGTAAAATTTTCATATAACATAATCCGTTGTCTCTTTTTCTCTTTTTAGTTGCCCGGTCGTACAGATAATGAGATAAAGAACTATTGGAATACTCGAATTAAGAGACGTCAACGGGCTGGCTTACCTCTTTATCCCCCTGAAGTTACTGTGCAAGCATATCAGGAGGGTCAAGTTGACCAAAACACTGGTGGAGTTGATGGTGAGGATAGAGGACAGCATGATCCTTTGCAAAGTAACAATTATGACATACCTGATGTCATATTTGACAATTTGTCGGCCAATCAGGGTATCTTACCTTATGTCCCCGAACTTCCTGATATCTCTGTGAGTAACATGCTGTTAAAGGGTGTTGGTTCTTCTCCTTACTGTACCCTGCCACCAATGTTGCCTCGGCAGAAGCGTTTTCGAGAATCAACTGATTTATTCCCTGGTTCAAGTGGTAGTGTTGGAAATGGGTTCCGCTCTCGTGATGACACTAGTCATAAAGTTGCTCGATCAATTGGATTGTCTTCTCCTCTTGATTCTGATCCTACCACTAAGAACTCACAATCTTTTGGTGTAATTCAGGGTAGCCATTCCCTCTCAAATGGCAATTCCTCTGCTTCTGAGCCCACTTATGGGGCTTTGAAGTTGGAGCTCCCTTCACTCCAATATTCAGAAACTGATTTAGGTAGCTGGGGCACGTCTCTCCCACGTCCTTTGCTTGAGTCAGTTGATGCTTTTATTCAGTCTCCTCCACCATCTGGTGCATTTGAGGCAGATTGTTCTTCCCCACGTAATAGTGGTCTGCTGGATGCTTTACTTCATGAGTCAAAGACTTTGAGAAGTGCAAAGAATCGATCATCTGACAAGAGTTCAAACTCATCCAGTGCTACTCCTGGTGATAAAGCGAACAGTTCCACTTTGAACATTTGTGAGACAGAATGGGAAGATTGTGGGGATCCCATTTCTCCACTGGGTCATTCTGCAACTTCACTCTTCAGTGAGCACACTCCTATCAGTGCATGTGGAAGTTCATTGGATGAACAACCGCCTGCTGAGACCTTTACTGGTGAGCATCTCTACGTGGTCTTAAATATGAAAGAGTTCATCATATCTATATTTGGTGCAAAACTGTGAGGAAATGTATGTTTGAATAATTCTTGATATTATTAAATTCATCTCCCACACCCCACCCCGGTCTAAGCAGTTGAAAATTGGAATCCATAATTCGTGTCCTCCAAGACAATTATATGAAAAAAAAAAAAAAATAATGTTAACCCCGGTCTAAGCAGTTGAAAATTGAAATCCATAATTTGTGTCCTCCAAGACAATTTTATGAAAAAAAATTATGTTAAAGCTTTCAAAACCTGATTTCCAAACTTCTTCCAAAGCAGGATAGATCTCTTCTGAATATTTTACTTATTTTGATTATAGTTTCTTATGTTACATTTGATTGTTCCCCAGGTATCGCTGTGAAATCAGAACCAGTGGACCCAGCGTCAACACTAGATATGGAAAAAGAAACCACAACTAGGTTGAATTTTAGTCGGCCGGATGTTTTACTTGCATCAGACTGGCTTCAGCAGAGTTCTGGGTATATTAAGGAACAAAGCATAATGTCGGATGCTATTGCAACACTTCTTGGTGATGATCTTGCTTCTGACTACAAGCACCTGGCTTCTGGAACTTCTATATCAAGTCAAGGATGGGGGCTTAATTCTTGTCCGTGGAATAACATGCCTGCTGTCTGTCAAATGTCTGATCATCCTTGAAAAATGCTGTCAATTTTATGAACTAGAAACTTTTGTCTCTTCGTTCATGTTGTTGATTTGTTTAATGTGGGTTTTAAGGCTACTGAGAAATGTCTCTAGCGGGTAACTTCAAATTTATGAATCACGTGTTGTGGGTGTTTTGTTTGTGTGCTTTGTATTTCTTTGTCTTTCAAGTAGTGTAGTGCATGTATACCAATATTGAACTACATGAGGTATACAAAATGCATCGAGGCTTTTTTTTTTTTTTTTTAGAATTGTAAAATAACTACGCATGTCAAATGTGGAACATTGTAATCCTGTTTGTTTCTTATTTGTCAACGTCAATTTGCTTGGATTTCTCTGTGGTCTCACTGCCTCTTCATACTACCAATTTTTTTCATATTTTGTGGAAAATATTCTTAATTATTACCTCTTTGTTTATCTGTCATGGAAATTGTCGATCAAATATCTATTGCCAGTAGGCAAGAGAGATGTCAAAAAGTGGTTCAAAATAGTGCTATTATTTCATCAATTGAAGGCATGTTGAAGCCTGAAGGATCCACTGATCCGCATATACATGAGAGTTAGAAGTTTTTTCATTCTAAACGTGAGTTCTAGTGAATGAATTTTCATTTGTAAGTATATTAAAACATGTCAATTAAGTAATAATGCCCTATTGACATAGCAAACTCCTTGACATTTATGAGGAAGCTTTTATTGCTGGTTAAGAGTAATATAGGAAGCACATTCTAGTTTCCCACTTATTTTTGTTTATGCTGTTAAACCCTTTTTAGGCACAATTATAAGCTACCAACTTATTTCTTAAACAACATTAACCAATAAAAATAAGAAGAAAATAAGCTTATCTTAATCCACTCTCATGGGTTAATTTGACAAGACATAGTATTATAAATATAAAAATGTAAAAATACCCTAGAGTTAGAAAGATAATGTGACATTTTTAAAATTGCATCTTCAAAATGTGAGTTATAGTGAGATTGAATATCGTTTATTGTATTGTTTGGAGATGAGTTATTTAATTCAAATAAAAACCTCATCCATGCAAATACAATGACACATAAGTAGGGTTGTCCAAATTGCCTATGGACTTAACCCACCTGCCTAGTCTAATCGACCTGATCTGAAAATCGCCCTATCCAACTCTTGTGATTGCCGGAGACAATTTTCGATGTCTAAAACCTGATTCTGTTGAATCTTTGGTTGGCGAGTCATTGCATTGAAACCTGATTTCAACCGACCTGACCGATTCCACCACCAAAAGGCCAACATTCTCTGCCATCTAAGGAATTCCTTAGTCATATCTCATCAAGATCCACCGAGTTTGGCCAGATCTCCTTTGATTGTCACTTGACGAAGACCGACCAATCCAAATTAACTCTCTCACCGGTTGGTGGCGGGTTTGGAAAATATCCACTTGACTTGGTTGGGTCACTCACGGGTTAGGCACAAACTTAACTTGAAGTGACCCATGAGACACCCCTACACGTCAGTTTAAAAATGGAATATAGTAAAACTTGTATTGACTATAAAAAATGGTAAAAATTTTTATGGTTGTATAAAAGATTTGAAGTTCAATCTTCGCCTATATAAAAAATTGATTGGTATCTTAGTCTGATGAAAAAACACTATTACTAGTATGCCATAGGTTAAAAATCTTTTTATTAAAAAAAAAGAAAAAAAGAAAAAAAAGCGCTAAACTATTTCATTTGAGTAGGAAAGTCTAAGGGCATGTTTAGTAGACTGTAATAGACACTGTAATGTAATAAATATTCCTATAGAATAACTATTCGGTTGTTTGGTTATATTTTTATTACAATGATAACTATTTCTTATGAATAGCTATTCTTCAAAATGAGGAATAACTATTCCTTATCAAAAGTACTGAATATCTATTCTTTCACCTTATGTAATAACTTTTAAAAAAAATTTCCTAAATAACCATTAGTCACCACATCTTCAAAAGGAAAGAAAATAAATTTTCCTTGTTAATTATTAGCTCTATTTTGAACACCCTAAAATAAGTGTATTTTAGGAAATTTGACTTAAAATTGATTTAATTATACCTTCTTTTTATACTCTATTAAATTGTGGATGCATATTCAGGATTCTATTCCTAAATGATCACTAAACTAATAAATAGTAATACTTATTACATTTCAACTTAATGTATTCTTTGTAATACTTATTCCTATTCCCATGTAATAATCATTACAGTGTACCAAACGTGCCCTAAAAATACAAGATATGGTAATTGATTTGCTGTTTACAGAGACAACAAAACCGTTGTGCAGAAAAGCAGAGACAGTCGAACCAAAAGGAGAGTGTCAGGCTATCTCCCAGAGGAAGTGGTGCTGGAAACTCTGCATAGACTTCCCGTCAAATCCCTAATTCAATTCAGGTGCGTTTCAAAATCATGGAACTCTCAAATCACAAGCTCTGCCTTCATCAATTCCCACCTCACTCAATCACTTTCACTTCCCTCCAACTCCAACAAATTAATTGTTAGGCACTGCGTTGATAGTCCCTACGTAGAGCACTACAAATTAATTGATGATAACAACGACTTGTTTAATCAAATTCAAAACATTGAGTTACCACTCATGAGTCACCGTATCCAACATTTTATGCTAATTGGTTCCGCCAATGGCTTGTTCAATCTTTTCGAACAAGAGCGCTTTGTTCTTTGGAATCCCTCTATTAGAAAATGTATCACCCTTCCAAAGCCTTGCATTACTGTTGGCCGCATTACATGTCGTCCAACATTCAGGTTTGATCCGCGGGCTAATGATTATAAGGTGGTGAGGATTGCATTTCCATGTTGAGACTTTATGTCTTAAGAGGCCAAACCACCTCTAATTGAGGTTTACTCTCTTAATGATGGTTGTTGGAGAATTACTAATGCCTCTTTTCCTTTGGATATTAATTTTACTGATTGGCGTGGACCAACTACTTCTCTAAATGGGGTTGTCCATTTTAGGGTATATGATGAATGCAAAAGTAGTTGTCAATTAGTTTTGTCGTTTGATTTGGGTGACAATGTTTTTCACTTGGTATCATTGCCAAATGCTGCAATTAGACAGAGTTTTGTTCAGACCTCAGTAATTGGGGGATCGCTTTCTCTATTATTTTATGATGATAGGCATGTAGACAATAGCTGTTGTGCCATTTGGGTGATGAAAGATTATGGTGTCGTTGATTCTTAGGCTAAACTGTTCGCTGTTGATGTCAACAAAGAAATTAAAAGGGTATTAGGTCTCTGGAAGAATGGTAGTATGTTAGTGGAGGCAGGATTACCAAGAGGTTGGGGGCTCTCTTCATATGACCCTAAGAGCCAACAAGTCAAGAATTTGGGGATCTGTGGAAGGCCATACTATTTTCATGTTGATAATTATGTGGAGAACCTTGTCTTACTTAACAAACCGAATGATGCAGTTTTTGAAAGGGAGTGAGCAGGAAGAGGAAATGCAGGTATAAGCTTGATTCAACTCAAAATTTCAGCTTTTACTTTTCTCAGTTTAATCTTATTCTTGATATATAGTAGACACTGTTTGTGTGGTTATAACTTATAAGTAAACATGAAGTTTTGAACCTCAATATACTGCTCTTGGATGTTAATCTGTTATCAGCAGAGCCGGCCCAACAAAATTTGGGACTTAAGGCAAAAAATTTATATGGGTCATTTTTATATGTAAACATTAATTAAATAAAATTATATAATAATAATTAAATTAAGACTAATTTGATGTAAATACAAAAATTGATGAATAATACTAGCTAAACTAAAGTTAATTTCAAGTAGAAGATTGAATATTATAGTTGAATCAAAATGAACTTACTTTAACTTGGATATATGACTATGTATAGATAAGTACAGTTGTAATCTAAATTTTAATTTTATATATTCTTTTTAAGAGAAAGAGATAGATAGATATTGTTTGGTGTGTGGCTTAGTTTATTTGAAACTTCTTAGTGTTTCAATTGGGTTAAATTTTTATTGGTCTCCTATTTTAAAAGCCTTGTTAGAAATGAAAAAGAAAAATACTAAAAATACTACAAAATATTCACAATAAATGTGATTATGACTATAATTGATGAATTTCAACAACTTAATTTATTTGTGTTTGAATTACTTTTTTATGTGATTGGTGATATGTCAATTAAATCTATAATAAAATTTGTGATATTTTTAACATCACTCTTAAAAAAAAGTACCAATTATTTAAAAAATGTTATATTTTATTAAAATTTTGGACTTTTTACTAAGGGAGATGGGGCCTTTTTTTAGTAGGGAAGCTTTTTATTTGTTGTGGAGCCTTAGGCCTAGGCCTAAGTTGCCTATGCCTTGAGCCGGCACTGGTTATCGGCTTGCTATAAAGAGTGGGAAGAATTGTTAATTACAATTTTTTGGTTGTCGTTCATGATGAGATTAAACATTTGCAAGCTGGAATCGGTGAATATAAATGAAAGACTGATGTTATTCCCTTTTTCATATGCTGAACTTGTCACATCTAATCCTTTTTAATATCAAATGTGTTTTACTCTTTCCATTTTGCTAGACATGCTAAGATTTGTTTGATATGATCTGCCTTTGCCTTTTGATACTTTGTTTTGTACATGACATGTTTTGCTTCAATGTAAGATTAAACAAAGTATAGCATGATGCCAACCATTTAAAAGTTGTAATAGCCATGTAACTGTAGGTTAAGTCATGAAACATGATGGTGTTGAGGCTCATTTTTGACAAGCCCAGTAAGAAAAAAGGCCCAGCAACATGGGCAGATCAAAGTTAGCAAGCAAGAAAAAGCCATTGAGCCCAAGTGACAGGAATGAATGGCTCACGGGCTCATAAAGTGGGTCTTGAGGAAGCGAACGGGCTTGAATGGGCTCAGAAAGAGAGAAGAAGCAAACCCATGGATAGTATGTACAAAAGCAAGAATAGGTCACAACAGGCTCAAAGTAATGCAAGCAAAGAAAGTAAGGGGCTAATGGAAGACCCATCAGCTCCAAGGATGAGGTATAAAGTAATTGGGCCAGGAAAGTCCAAGAGAGTTAGTAAAGGCCCATGAGAAAGCAGGATTGGAAAAGGGCTGATAAAGCCCAAGAAAAGCAAATGGGCCAAGCATGCCCAAGAGGGAAATGGGACACAGGAGCCCGCAAACAATGTAAGAAAAAGCCCAATGAATACACTAAGTCACTAGGAGGGAGATAAACAACAGGCCCAAAGAGGTCCAACAGGATTGAGTCAAACAATATTACAACGAGAGTAGCAAAGTGGAACGTCAGGAAATGCTAGCAAGGCCACAGAATGAAATACAGAGTAGGCCAAGGGAAGGAAGGCCCATGGTCCAACAAGGCCCAACTCCCAAAAGAAGCAAGTCATAAAGAATGGTAGATCGGAAAACAACCCACGTCATATGAAGCCAAAAGTGTACAGCAGAACGTGCAGACCAATCTTTAGAACACAGCAAATGCATGAGTAGCAGGTGAAGAAGGTGAAGCACGCGCGAGGTCCAGGCACCACCAGCCTGTACCCAGCCAATATAGGAAGTGATGGGTCATGGGTTAGAAGTAAGAGAAGGCATGGTCTGGCGGTGGGGAGAGGGAAAAAACCTATTCTGGGGTTCTTGCTCAGGCTCTTTTGGGGGAAATGTCCTGCTGAGATGACATACCACCCAAAAGAAGTAAGGATGAGTTGGAACTACTAGGTGCAAGCCATGAGGGATAGAGAGAGAGAGCACACACACTGTAATGGGTAGAAAAGCCATGGTAAGCAAAAAGAAAAAAATTAGTCTTCTTTGTTTGGTAGAGAGGAGCAGCACAGCCAGCACAGATAAGTGGTGGTGGCTGAACAACTGACGACCAGTAAGTGGTCGGCACGGACACCCGAACCAGACAAAGGCAGTTAAGGGCTAAAACAGTAAATACCAGTTATGGTAGGCTCTATATAAAGGACCCCTTGCTGTGCACTGAGGGAGGGAGAAAATCACAGTAATACGAATTTCTAGGAAAAGCGATAACCAGAAGTAAGCATTGGGAAGAAAATGAAGTAAAACAAAAGAAAAGAAAAGTAAGAAGTAACGAGAGGAAAAGAAAAACAGAGAGTTTAGAACGGTAGACATGCACCAATAGGTTGATTTCCTCTCTCTCTCAATAGCCTTGCTCTCTATAAAAGGTAAAAGATCTGTATTTGGGCATATACCATTTAGGTCTGTTCTCTCAAACAATTAACTTCTTCTCTGAGATTACTTGTGTTGAGGGAACGGTCATCCCTTTCTTAGTTTCAATCTCGTGTATTGCTTGGCATGACAGACTAACACTTTGATTTTGCTAACTCTGTTTATCTTTCACTTAACTTATTTTGTGTACGGAGAGCCTTTTGTTGCCCACTTTTATTTATTGTGGCTAAAAGTAGTAACTATATTTTCTTGTGTTATCCGTATTATTCTGCTTGCCATAACTTCTTTATAGCGGCTTTGCTTGCCATGGGCATGTAAACGAAGCTTAGCAGATGTGGTGTAGTTTGTGCATAAGCCGGACCAATGTGGTTTTCAGTTGAACCGGTCTCAACTCCCTTATCTAGAAAACTCGAGCTTAGTGCAGTAGGAAGCAGCCCAACATTACAAACAAGGCCCACCACCTTACAGATGGTATAGCACTAAGTACATTTGTTGATTCTGTCTAGAACCTATATAATTGAAATAAATAATTCATGTTTAATAATTAGACAGCATAACTTTAGCTATATTATAAATCATTAAGTATTACAAAACAAGCCAGGCCATGATATTTAATTCGTTTTATTTTGTATTTCACGTACGTTAGTATGTCATTTTTTCTTGAGAGGGATCTAACTTAAAGATCAGTGTGTGAGTGACAAGGTATAAGCTTTTTGATTTTAATGATAGAAGGACTTTTATTAATAAGTTTACATTGTAATAGGAATCATTTAATATAAGCTTTTGGTTACCGCGCTCCTTGTAGGCTATAGGAATATACTCCTCCCTCTCTTGTATAGTATGGATTTAGTAATAATAAGATGAGAGATTATCACATCGTGTAAGAGCATTTTGCATTAATCTATGTTAAAAAAAAAAACGCACATTTTATTCAATCAACCCTCAAATTCTTTTACATCAGTCAATGTAAAATTGTGCAAAAATTCATTTTCTCGATAATAACTATATAAATATATACAGTTATTGTAGTTTTGTATTTTATTATTTTAATTTTTTTTCCTCACCTCTTTCTTTCACATCTCACCTTATGTATATTAGAAAAAATAAAATTTTATGCTAAAATAAACAATAATTTTTGCATGATGTGATAATGCTTTAATTCAAGATAAACTAATAGGTTTTCCCTTTACACTAGTACTAGTAGCATGATATTAATTTGCAACAAAGTAAAACTAACTTCACATCCTCAGTCCTAGTATGAATACTTGAATAGCAAATTTGTACTTGTATCTTAGAGTTGCATACTCTTTGTTGATGAGACCAGGATAACAAGTGTCCGACTGCTAAAATTGAAAGAATAGTCAACCGAAATAGACAAAAAGTTGATGAGGGAAAAGATGTCAGTAATCGTCTTCGAGTTTTTCACCTAAGAAACATTATTATTTTCAAGTCTCATTATAATCTGAATCACTTCTCCAATATATTATTTCTTATGCAACTTAATAATATCCATTTGAATTGTCAATCCAATAGATTCTGTCTAAACTATTTAATAGCTTGTGAGAGGCATTGATGAAGCATAAAACTATCCAATAGCTTTGCAAGGGCGGGGATTCTAGAGAATTTCAACAAGATGAATTCTTCCAATTTGTGTATGAATGTTCATTTCCCTTGGTTTTATAAACGGATTAGAACAAAAAACAAAATTCAGCATACTTGTGCGAATTATTATTATCATTACTTTATTTGGAAAAAGGTTCTTTGCCTTGATTCCTAAACGAAGACAAGGAGACTTCAACATATTATATGAATTTGACTATTGTTAGGATAAAAGTTCATCTAATGCATTATTAGTCCTTTATTTGGATAAAGGTTCATTTATAAGATATCTCATGCATTAGTTAGTTCATCATTTGGATAAAGGTTCATTTTCCTTTGATTATATTTATGCGTCTTAAGGGTCCCTTTTTCCCACAATTTTATTGGACACCCACATTAGCATTACCTATTTTATTCAAGCAATAAATAATGGATCTTGAAATTTCTTTGAAGTTCCAACATACCCAAATTTGATACAATTACATGGGTTGGATTTTAGTATTAAGGATCCACATTTTTTGAATTAGGCCCATGGTTCATACACTTTATGGGATGGGCTCATGACCTATATTATCTCTACATTACATAACAAATTTATAGCCCACATTATTTCTTGACTTCACGGATTGCACATAAAACCTGGCAAAGATAGCCCAATGCCATTAATTTTCGAAATTATTAGTGTTTTACCACTGTTTGAGAAATATTCAGCAATGTACCACTTTTTTAAAAATCGAGTTTGTGAAACTCGATTTTGACATGGAACTCGAATCTACAAAAATCGAGTACCTTGAAAAGTCCACTTGGAACTCGAGTTCCTTGTGATATTACTTTTTGTCTCCGTTTCAACACTTTCACTACCTATTGACATTCACTGATGCATGACTAACACGTATTTCATGATGAGGTTGAAAAGACATACAGTTGAATACTTTTTGTTTTATTTTATTTATTACATCAACTTCACCCAATTAAACCACCAACAAACTGACTCACAGAGGCAATAAGCACTATACCACAAGGAACTTGAGTTTTCAAGTGGATTTTTCAGGGTACTCGATTTTTGTAAACTCGAGTTCCATGTCAAAATCGAGTTTCACAAACTCGATTTTTAAAATAGTGGTACATTGCTGAATATTTTTCAAATAGTGATAAAACACTAATAATTTCGAAAATTAATGGTATTTGGCTATTTTTGCCCCATAAAACCTCTATTTTCTCTATATTATATTGAGCTCATAGCCTACTATATTTCCTCAATTCGAAGAATGGGCTCAAAGCCCTAATCTTGCTAGTTCAGAATTTGGGTTCACAACCCACGACATCGCCAACATCACCTGGTGGGCTCATGGCTTCTATTCCTTGCAAATTGGTCTTGGAGCCCATGAAAATACATTCTCTTACTAAAAAAATAGGCTCATTCTTCATTTGAATAAAAAGTCCAATATGAGCTTAAAGCCAGAGTGATGTTTTGTATCATGGACTTTCTCTATGAGAGCCCATTGAAGTTGTGAAGCCCATGCACGTCTTAAAATACCAAAGCATTGGACCCATTTGAATAAAAGAAAGTCAACCATTCAAGCCCAAACACAACCCACTAAAAAACAAAGGAGAGAAGCCTTGTGCGAGATCAACCACTTGTGCATGTGAGAAAACAAGTAGGAAACTGAATTGGTTCTTTTAAAGACTTCACACTACAACCACAAAAAAAAAAAAAAAGCAAGTTGGTGACTTGAAGGCAAGACATCTATAATGGGGATTTATAATTAAACTTTCCAAGCTTCACACCCATGCTGCCAACCCATGGAACAGTCAATACCCCACTATCCTCACATCATTTGTCAACACATTTTGGGGGAAGAAGGACTAGCTTAGAGAAGCTATGGCCAAAACTCAGAGAAAGACCAAAAACTTGAAATTTTCCAACTACACATGATGTATCAAGAAGAAAAATCATCACAAAACTTAAATCTAATGGTTCAAGTGCATGAATTTTTATGGAGGAAGCTTGGAATTATGGTTTTAAGGGCCTAAAGGTATGTTCACAAATCGAGCTTTAAGACTATTGATAAAATAAGATAAGATAAAATATAGTAAATACTAATGTAAATGTAAATATCAAATATTGAATATTATTATTAAAATAAACACTTACAGAAAAATAATGGTAGAAGTAAGTATTTTCAAGGAAAGAATGAAGATTACAAGAGTAGATAGCTAGGGAAGTAAGGGAGAATATGAAAACTAAAAATTAAGTTTTGATTACAAATGAAGAGAAGTAGGCCTTTTATAAGTAGAAACATGCACTATTTGAGTAGTAGGAATCATGGATGAATAGTAAACATTACATTTTATTTTATTTTTACTATTCATTTCACCGGGAGAATACTGTAGATGAATAATTCATATCAAATAATAGCAGTAATGACTTTAACAATTTTATCGATATGTGCCGATGGTAAACGTCATAGGTTTGAATTATGGAATCAAACCTCAGCTAAATTTGGAGTAATATATATCTGTCTAGTGTCATAATTTTCCATTTTAAAATTTTTTTTTGAATAAGTTTGTTTTAAAGACATGAATTAGTAAGAGATAGTCCTATTTTGTAGGCATTTTGGGTTGTTCTCAAGTTTTTTTTCATGTTAAACCTAAAGTTTAGGGGTATTTCTGAACCACATAAAATCTAGTCCAAAGAAGGGAATTCTTTTATATATGGTGTGTTTATATATATTATAATTTTTAATTATTTTATTATTTTAACTTAATCATGTAAATTTGATGATATTTAAGGGTGTGTTTGGATACCGCTTATTTTGTTAAAATTGAAAAATTATTGCTGAAAGTACTGTAGATAAAGATAAAAGTTAATTGAAACAGTACAGTGGAGCCTATAAATAATAGCAAAAATAAGTTAAATAGTGAAATAATTTTCATTTTTAAGCACTATCCAAACGCATACTAAGGGGGTGTTTGGTACATGCGCTTAAAAACTAAAAACATGTATTTAAAAATATGTGTGAAAATACATGTGGTTGAAAAATTGTGTGAAAATATGTATAATGTTGCTTAAAAACTGAAAACACGTGTTGAGTGGGTGTACTGAGTATAAGGGTCTGTTTGATAAAAAAATTTGACTAATGTTATTTTTAATTTTTTGAAATAAATATAGGTAAAAAGGTATATAGAAATATGTGTAATATTATTTAAAAATTAAAAATAAGTTGTTTAACAACTCTATCCGAGCCTAAGGGCCCGTTTGGTATATGTGTTTAAAAACTGAAAATTGTTGTTTGAAAATATTTGTGGAAATACGTGTGGGTGAAAAAGTGTGTTGAAATGCGTGAAATGCTATTTAAAAACTGAAAATGGTTGTTTAAAACTACAAACCAAACACCCCCTAAGTATTTTAGTTTCATTTTACTTAAAAAATGAAAAATCCTTAGAACGTTTTCTTTCATCCCGCCTAATTATAAGCCCGTAGTTGATTCTTTCACTCACACACACACACACACACACAATCTCTCTCTCCCCTCAATCTCATGTCTGCTTCAGCTTCACTCAAGCTGACCGCTCACCCTTCACTCCTCTTGCGTCACCACCCGGTAAATAAAATATGCAACCGCTTATTTACTCTACTCTACACTTCAATTTTCCATTCATTATTTTTCTACTTATTATTTTCCTTTTTATCTTTAACTTTTAAGGGTTTCGCCGATGAGTTTTCCATAGTGACTAGAATTCCAAGGCCTTCCCGGCTCTTTTGCTTGCAAAAATCGAAGTACTCATCGCTCAATCTCAACCGTTCATCATCACCCTCCATTTCCACAGCCTGCTCAATCAATGGTGATAGCCCTGTAAGTTCTCCTCCTAACTATGAAGAACTCATCTCTTAATCTCAGCTGTTGTTGTTCTGTCCTTTTGACAATGTAGTAAAAGTTGTGGGTACCAATTAGTTGTCGAATAAGAGATTTGAGTTTCAAATTTCGCTTACACTGAAACCCAATTGGTGTTTTGGACTAATGACAAAGAGCAGTTATTAGGAGCTGACGCTATATGTTGAAATTTTATCGTGTATATATATATATATAACAATGTAGTAAATGTCATGTGGAAAATTCAAAAACTATGGGTAAGAATGGACGGAACTAGACAGAATGGCAAATTGAAAATGGAGTAAATTTAAAAGATCGGAAATAGATTAAAATTAGAGGGTGTAATTTGAAATTGTACACCAAATTCCAATTAGTGTCTTAGCCAGATAATAAAGAGTAATTATTAGAAATGGACGCTATATATTGAAATTCTATCGTGTGTATATATATATGTCATTGTTTTGGAAAGTGAAAAAAAAAAAAAAAAAAAACACTAAGGGTGAGATTGGACGGGGCTAGATGGATTGACAAATTGAAAATGGAGTAAAAGTTAAGAGACTGGAAAAAAATGAAAAAAAAAAATGAAACTTAATGGACTTGATTGAAAATAGATTAAAGTTAAGAGAGTGTTATTTGTAATTGTAGCCTAATATTTGTTTATGAAGCATAGGTTTTTGAAGGTTTATATAAGATTGCCGATTGGAATGCTAAATCTGTCTTTATGTAATGCGTGGTTGTGGTGGGCTTAGGGTTTGAAACTTTGGGTTTTAGAGTTAGGGTTTTGGGTTTGAAAAGAGAGGATTGATTGGCAAAGAAGGGTAGGATTTCTTGGGCAGCAGCAAATAATAGAATGTGTGAAATATATCAGGTTTTGTTAAGTAAGGAGAAGAGCTTGATTTGGAGTTGTAAAGAAGAGAGAAAAGGGAAAAGTTTGTTGCTGTTGATGGCTGTGTGGACAGTGATTGTTAGAGTGAACCAAGTATTCCATTATTATGTCGACTCATGGACTTATTGACTTATTTATTTATATATATTTTTTTAGTGTTGGGGGAGGGGGAATTTGAACCCTAGATGTTGAATGGTGCAAAACTGCAAGTGCACAGTATCGTAGTTTTATAGTAAAGTGATGAGAAGAGTATCGTCCTTAGAGATTGGTAATTTACTTTTGACAAATACCAAAATTATACTAATCTTGATTTTATCTAGAGAAGTCACTAAGGTTTTTGTAATTGGAATTCAAAATAAAATCAATTTAAATAAAAGATACGCAAAGGAAAAAAAAGATATTGCTTGAAAATCAACTTAATGAGAAAGAAACTTCTAGGAAATCGATTTCACCTAATACCTCACTATGCTTTACTCATCTAGCTAATTGAATTTAATTCTCTTTGTTTGTTAGCAATCTCCAAACTCATCCAAAAGCCTCTTTTGATAGTCAATTGGAAACAATCTTGTTCATTATTTTACACAAGAGTATGCAATTTAATAAAGCAAGAAAGCATTAAGACCAACGATTTTAATACTACATAGGTTCATACAAGTCTTTCGATCTTTATATTTATCTATGCTGAAATATTCAAGATCTATTCTATAATCCCCTCTTTCGACAGCAAATCACAAGATTAAAATCATCTAATTAATGGCCAGTTAATTAGAAGCAATAAGCTTAGAATAAATTAGACAAACATGAAGAGAATTTGTTCAAATTAACATAGAAAAGCAAGCATAGTTTGAAACTAGATTACATTGTTTTCCTAGAATAAAGAAAGTTTAGTTCAGTTCATACTAAAAATTAAGTCCAACACAAACGAGTTCACCATAATTTTTCTGAGAAGATTTGAGGGAAAAAATGAACGCAAAAGAAATTTTTTCAGTGTCTTTTATGCTTCAGCACTCTTTTCTGCTTTACTGTTCAGCGCCTCCCCTTTTTCTGTTCAGCCCTCTTTCTTTCTTTTCTGTTTCGGCTACCTTTTTTTTCTGCTTCAGCGTACCCTTTTTTTGATTTCTTTTAGCCCTACGTTTTTAAAGTCCAGCCCACAACTTGTTGCAGCCTAACACAGCCCAAAAAGCCCAAAACGTTTTGCTTCAGCCCAAAACATCTTTTTTCAGTTCAGAACACACCACTGTTTCAGCACTTCTTTTTTTTGTCTTCTGTTTCAGCGCCACTTTTCTTTCTTTTCTGTTCAGCCCTTCTTTTTTTGTTAAGCGCCTCTTTTCTTTTTTCTTTTTCAGCACCTCATTTTCTTTTTCTTGCCAACTTCCAAGGCCAAAAATATTCTCTTTAGATGCTTGACATTTCTTTTATTTGAATAAATCTTTATTTTCTTCAAATCTGGAATAAAATTTAAATAACAAAAATCAAGTCTAAAATCAACAAAATAAATAAAATTAGACTAAAGTTTAAAGTTGAGAAGTGATAAATTACACTTAATTATGCAAGTCATCAGATGTCTCTGTTGGAAATACTATGAAGTGCCAGTTGTGCCAAGGCTCCTGGCATAGTAGACTCATTGACTCTTAACTTATTATGATTAAAAAAAAAAGACCTAAGAAAAGACTATCTTGCAAAAAAAAAAAAAAAAGAGGCTAAAATACTATTTACACCCTTTAAGTTTGAGGCTGCTTTTAAATTTGCCTCTTAACTATGTAAATGTGCAATCTACACATTCCAGTATTACAACAATGTCAACATGTACCTTTTGTCAAAATGCCCTTGATTTGCAAGTGTTTGATAAAATTACATATCTACCTGTTATTACAAATTTAACAATAACTCAAAAAAAAAAAAAAATCAATAATTGAGTTAATCCTATATTATTTATGAATCAACCTGTTAAACTTGCAATTCTTGCACCCATTAGGCATTGCACAAGGGCTCCACACAGCATAAGATCTTACCAAGATTGGGACACACGTACAAACAATGATTAAAATCACTTTCTCCATATCTGCATTATTGTATGTCAGTAGTGATTGTATGCTTCCCTTTTGCATATTTTGATTTTATCTATGAAAAGGAGTTGAACATGGTGTTAATGACTCTTTTGGCTAAATATTGTGTTTTAAAAAACTATTCTTAAAATTATTGCACTTTTCAGACTGTTTGGTATTCAATCATAGATTTGAATTTGGATTTCAGTTCGTAGTGTCTTGAACTCATTATTTAACCTGAAACAGTGAGTTCAAGACACGATTTTATGCCTAACTGGCAGTGATAAGATGGCAAGTTAAAAAAAAGAAGGTATCATGTATGGTTTCACTACACCTAAGTTGAAACAATGTCTTGAACACAGAAGACACAATTTCACATAAGATATGAAGACAGTGTTTCAACTTAAGCTAGATTGTATTTCTGGTGAAGTAGACAAGGCACTTTTGTGATATTTATTCACTTAAGATGTGTAATACTTTACTATTTAATTGTATTCCAGGTGAATTTGTCTTGAAATTAGGGCTTCATGATATTATTTCACTTAAAACATGAAATTGTGCATTCATGCTACGATCACAATGAGGCACCTTTCTTCTAAACTTGCCATGTCAATGTTGTTAGTTAGACCTAATCATGTTTTGAAGGCATATCCCAAGACTACCGTAGAATGCCAAATGGTTTGATAAGTGCACATTTTAAGAACCAATTTTGAAAACACAATATTCAACCCTAACACTCTAGTGGTAATATTATGATTTCACGGGTTTGTCCCTATTCTCATAAAAGAATGCACTTTTGTTTTCTTCTTTTGTGAGGTTAGGCTTATGGTGTATCAGATCCACCCAACAATGAAGGTAATTAACATTTTCAACTAATTTAACTTGAGATAGACAAATTTATATGTATATTGTGATGCTTGATATTTCTGTTTCATACCTACAAAATTAAATTCCCAACAATTCACGCCTTTGCATTTGTTTTTTAGGTTCCAAGGAAGGAAATGAAAGTAGTCAAGGAGGATCATTCTCATCCAATGTGTACTTACTACTTGCCTTTCAATCTCTTTGGATCAATAGAATACTGCTGAGTACTGATTTTTGTTGATGACATGATGATAGTGAGTCTATTGTGTTTTGGGTCAAATTTATCTAACCTCATGAGTTGATACATAGTTTAACCTTCATGCCTTGTCAACGTAGTTGTAGGCAAATGTTGCAAGAGGTTTTCCATGTGCCTAAGGGACAGAGTGCATACTGGAATTTGTAAATCAATCCAATAAGTTTTTGTAGAGAGCCATATATCTTAGCTTAGTTGTTGTTGAAAAGATGTTACAATTAACAACCTAGAGCAAATTTGCCCCCTTGACTTTGATAAGAATACTCAGTGAACTTCAATATGTTTAATAGTATTATATAACCTTCTTGCATGAAAAAAGAAAGCAGATTGTATCTTAAAAAAAAAGAAAAAAGAAAAAAGAAAGCAGATTGCATGCTGGTAGGTGATTATGTTGATTTTTATTCCCTACTTGCATGTTATGATACCCTAGATTGTGTGGATTTGATTTAATTCGATTGGATTAATGTGTGTTGTGTGAGCATGCGTTGAGTCACACATAAGACATTTACTAAGTTGAATTGGGCTATATAATTGATTATGAGAAGCTCTAATTTTAACTTGACTAGTCTTTTGAGGTATAGCGTAGATGTCGCTAGTGCTTTCTTAAGGTTGTGACCAATTTTAGATGTTGAAGAGTTTTTTCCTTTTAATATTGTGCCTATAATTAAAATACAAGCAGCGTAGGTCTGCAAAATGGACCTGGTAAATTCATTAATGAAAGAAAAGGTGAATTAGAAATTGTGCGATATAATTAGTAGTCAAAATGCATGGAAGGAAACCAGATCTTTTTATCCTATGAGAGCTTAAAAAATCCCACTCTTTAGTCCAAAATGCTTGATTGTTCTCTTTTATGAGCTACCATGAAAGTTGATTGGTTTAAAGCTGGAGACTGGGATCCTAGGATTGCTTTGAGCTGTGAAAAAATGAAGTACTTACATTGGAGATTTCTCTAGGTAATGGTGATGTCAACTAGGTCCCTGATGCAGTTGATGTATTATCTTATGTTTTTGGTATGTGGGTTGCCAAAAGACAGAATGATTAGAAATTTCATTGTTTATTCTGGTACACAAAAGTTTGGATAGAGTGGCCTGCATGGTAAGGCACAAGTCAAAGTACTGGTAAGACCCTAAAGGAGTGCTTATCAATTGATTATTGATATCCAAACTCAAGTGGAGGGAGGTTCCATTTATTATTCTAATGAAATCTTAAAATTATAATCTTTCCAATACATGAGCAAAGTTGCATATGTATTAAAGGTGTATAAGCTTATAAAGAACTTATAAAGTTTCTTAATATCACTTTTGCATAATAGATAGCATATTGGCAATCAATTTGAATTGGTGGTGACTATTAACCTTTCTTTCTTCATTTCAACGTGGTGACACCTTGGGCTTTGCTGCTATGGTGGTGGTGCATGCTTCTATATAGATAGGATATAGGCAAAAAAGAAAAGAAAAAGAATACTGTTAATTGAGAGAGAGAGAGAGAGAGAGATAGTTTAAAAAAACTTATTTGAAGAAGACAGAAAAAAGGGTGCTGCTTTAAAAGAGAAAAAGAGAGTGAAAAACAAAAGGGAAGGACGACAAATCCAAAGAAATCTACAGCAGTGAAAAGAAAGAGAAACACTTTAGTAATGCTTAGCTGGATGGCTTTACCAAGAGACTTTTTTTTTCTTCTTTTTCCCAAATAAATTGAGCACAAGTGTGCCGGTCAGTTGATTCTTCTTTGGCTACCTCATACAGGAAATTCTTGCCTCTCCTATGATTTGCATTGATGGGATGGGTTTCCTCCAACATGTTTTGAATGGTGATTTCCATATTAGTATTGATGGTTCTATAATCAGGTACTAGCAGGACAACTTGTATTGACCGTAATGTTGGAGCATGCAAATAGAATGCATTACTAAGTCATAATAGAGTTAAAAAAGTATTAGGAATAATCACCATAAGTACTGGAATGAAATGGGTTAGATGTACATTTTACTGCTGAAGTATGTTTGGAAGGTTTTACATGCATTGATTTGTTTGTTTAATTCACCATTATATATGATGGTGGTGCTTAAACCTTTAATCATATATATATTGATAAGTATATTGATGCATTAAAAAGCACAAAAAGGGGTGCTACCCTAGCATAAGAGAAGTATCCAAACAAAGAGCCAAAAAGAAAACAAAATCAATTTAAGTTCAGCTTATCTAGAAAATCTAAAAAAAGATGTTCTGATGTAGAGGGGCAGGCAATCCTCTCCCACTTATATAAGGACTGTAGAAACAGGTACTTCAACTGAAATATTGAGTGTTCTTCTCCTTCAAAGCGTGTGTGCATTCCTCTCCCTATAAATACTCCACGTCAAACGCAAAGAAATTGTCCTCCATGTTGCTGCATTGTTGGCATTCTTTCTAAAATGGCCTCCCCTACATGTCAATAATCAACTACTGATCTAGGCATAACCCAGCACAAGCCAAAGAAGAAAAGAATCAGGGACCACAGATCTTGATATACCTGACAGTGCAGGAAAAGATGATCAACTGATTCCTCATATTTACACATGCAGCACCAATCAGAATTCACAATTTCCTGCTTCCTCAAATTGTCAATTGTTAACAGTCTACCTTTGGCTGCTGTCCGAGTAAATACAGCAACACGTGGAGGAACTATAACTCGCCATATAGCTTTCCAAGGAAATCTACTGTCTCCTCCCTCCCTCAAAGTCTTGTAGTAATTGTGCACATGAAAGCCATGAATCCTTGAGATGGTCCAAACCAACTATCTTCACCTTCATGGTTTATTCTAGTGGGCATATATGACATCCAAAAAGCTGAATGGACCCTTATTCAGCTCTGAACTTTTATGGGAAAAAAAAAACAGATTCACTGAACAGTGCCTCCTAAGGAATCCATATGATAATCTGCCTCTGTTGCTTCTCTATTTCTAGCTATTGTAAACAGCTATGAAAAATAGTTTGAGAGATGCCCACAACTATGGTTATGCCAGAAGTGGATCTTAGGTCCATCCATGACCTCAAAACAGAGAAACTAGCAAATGTAGCCCATACATTTCTAAATGCTGCCAAAGGCTCACTCCTTAAGGAACTAAAAAATTCTGAACATCAGTCACCCCAAGAATTTGTATTTCTTTTCTATCACCTTTCTTCAAAGAGAATCTGTCTCTGAGTAAATGGCTATGATGATATATGGAACTACTGTCCATGGCTGTTGTGGTAGATGCTGGTTACTCCTTGCCTTTGAAAGTCTCATTTGGCAATCTTTTTTTATAGGTAAGTAAACTTTATTGAAAATAAACAGAAATAGTAAAAAAGAAAACAGCTGTCCTGGTACACAGGGAGAGTACTAAGGGAAACATAAGCTAAATAAAATTACGTAAATCTAAAAATTCAAAAAAGGAAGGAATGGACCACTCATAGCATTCATCCAATCAAGCAAAGACAGTAAGAAGAAACGTTTAAACTCTATGATAGAACGCTTCTCCCCTTTGAAAGTTCGGTTGTTTTGTTCCCACCGCCGCCCCCCCCCCCCCAACAGTTGTGGCTTGATGCTGCCCAGCACCTCTATGCCAAAAAACTAGCAACTCAACCACTTGTTTTGGCATAACCCAAGAAATACCAAACAAGCTAAACACAAAAGTCCAAAGGTCATATGCATAAGAGCAGCGAAGGAGTAGGTGATCCACCGATTCCCAATCATTCTTACACGCAACACCTGTTAACAACACAAATTAATCCAAAGTGAGGATCTTTCCCTTAGCAGTTGTCCAAGTGAAGAAACCAACCTTAGAAGGAGCTTTCACCTTCCAAATACTTTTCCAAGGGAAAGTCTCATTTGTCAATAACTACCCCACGTTATATTTAAAATTGATAGAGAATCTTTTGAATCACTTATGGTTTTTTTTTTTTTTTACCCTTTTTTTCCTTTTATTTTTCGAGAATGATTTGTGTGTTAATCGTTGACTAAAAAAGTAAATTGGAAAATTAATAGGTCAAGTTATAGTATGGTACGACTGATTGCCATGAAAGGTATGCTGATTCCCCCATTTCCAATGATGCGTCTCATCATAATAATTAGTTTTGTTTCATTGTTTCTCCTCAAATTTTACTTACTAAAAAAAAATTTGGCTCTCTACAAATTTTGCTATGGGACTACAGGTTTGGGTTAAACTGCACTCCTTGTTTCTCTTTCTTTTTTAACCTTAAATATGATGAACTCCTTGTTGTTGCCTTCTACATTCTGGAATTGTTGATTTGCAACATTCTTGGCTTGGAAAAATTTCCAGGGTTTGCTTGTTTGCAGATATAATTTGTTCTGAACTGTGTGTCTAGTACAGCATGTGGCAGTTTGGCATACTTCTGTTTCTTCCCTCTTGTAGAACTAAACCAGTGCTTGTAAAAGGTGGAAGTGCACTCTAGAGCTTCTACTATTTGAGGAATCAAACAGGGTATCTTACTTTTTCTTTTTGGGTGTGTATTTTTCATTAAATTGGGTTACTAATGTCCAAGTTGGGTGCTAAGTTATGCTGTTTCTAGATAGCTGAATCCTGAATGTCAAAATTGCTTTCTGCACGGTAATCTTAAAAGCAACTTCCAGTTATTAACTACTCTTGTTAAGGCGTGTATGTATTAGCCAAACCTTGAACTATTTTTGGAAAGTTCATTTTCCTTAGCATTGATTTGTTATACTTATTACTCTTTAACATATTGTTGGAACTCATCAATGACAATTTATTGCACTCTTGTTCTCTAAAGGTCTTCAAGGGTATACCTGTATTGATTTTGTTTGAATCTAGTGGTTAAGAAAAAATGATGCGGCCTTATATCTAAGGAGGGTGGTCTTGTTTTTAAGGATCTATGATGTCTATTTTGTTTGTTTCCCTTCTCATGATTAACTTCTCCTTTTCCTACACATCTTAAAGCATGACCATAGTTTTATATTCCTATCATGGTAGTGACATAACCTTATTGGATTGGTTTCTGACCTGTTCCTTCGTGGTTGATAGTGGGTGGGATGTTTTCAAGCCTGATGTGATCGGGTTGGTTGATAGGTTGATACTTAATCTGAGCCTGATTGATCTGTGATCAACCCTAATTATTTGCTATTTGTTAGTCTAAATCCAATTGTGATTATATTATGTCAACATCATTTGCTAGCATGGGGGGAAAGATGCTTGAGAAAAAATTCTCTAAGGACCATAATATCTCCTATGGCTCTGTGTGTTATTCCATAGCTTTCTTTGAATGAGAATGGCCTCTCTCTCTCTCTTCTTTTCTTTGAGCAGTGAAGAAAGAGCCCAAAAAGATGACAAATTAAAACTACAAAGAAATGGAATACATATTTGGATATATGTCTAATTACTTTGGTTTCTTTCTGGAGTAGCATGCCAGCAGGAGCTTAATCTTGTTTGTTCAATTTGGCAGGATATTGAGGAAATTAAAGAGATATGGAATTTCGGGAATATTGTCCTATGGGCTGTTGAATACTGCCTACTATCTTACAACATTTCTCTTGGTTTGGTGAGCCAAATTATAATGCGCATTTCAATTTTAATTAACATCTAGCCACTTTCTTTCAGTGTACACAGTAACGTCAGCAAATACAAAATATGCATAAATGCTATTCATTACTTTGATTAGTTTGAGATCTAGGAAAACCGTTTGTAATGCCTTCATTTGTTCTCACACTAGTTACAGCTCCATCATATATATTCTTAATCAATTTAATATACTTTAGAGGAACTCTTTTCTTTTCAAAAACCTACCACAACCTCTCTAGGTATTCTATCATACGCTTTCTTTATATCAATAAAACTATATGGAGATCTTTCTGGGATTTTTTTATATTCTCAATTAGATATCTAAGAAAATTGCTTTTGTGGTAGATTGCCTTGACATAAAACTAAATTGATATCCAACATTGTTGTTTCGTGTCTTAACTAAGAAGTATGGACATAGTCATGACATGACACCAGACACAATAGCATGACAATTCTTGAAAAATTAGCACATGACATGGTGGGAATATGACAATTATTTATTTATTTATTTTTTTGTATTGGTATATGGGTATGACAATTAATAATGTAATTAATATACATTCTTAGGTATATTTTATGTTTATTTCAAGTTTTCAAAATAAATAATAACTATCAAAATCTTTAAAAGCATATCTAAAATCAAAGAATTTTTTTTTTAAACAAAAAAAATTTATTTCCCCTCCCAACACAATGAGGACATGTGTGTAGGAGTGTCCTTGGCATGGCCGACATGGACATGTGTCAGATAGGGATGCTCAACACGAACACGTTGAGGATTTTGGAATGTCCGCGCTTCTTAGTGTCTTAACCTATGTTTGATCATTATGTCCTAAAGTTTCATAGTGTTACTCATAAGTTTATTTTCATAGCAATTTTTTATAGTTTTAAATATCTTCTTTGTTCTTAGAGCAATTTGTATTGTTTTATATATCTTCTTTGTTCTTAGATATAGGTGTTAAAATACTCTTCCTCCATTCGCTAGGAATTTTGTTAATACTGAAGATCTTATTGAATCCTATATTTTTGAGGAAAAATTTAACTTATGTTGATTCTAGGAATAGAAATTTTTTTGAAGAATTAATAGGAATATGTAGAGATCTCACCTCTTTTGTTTAGATTCTACAGTACTCAGGAAGGTGTTCTGAATATATCTTGTCATAACTACAACCTACACTTGCTTTTAGGTTTTATGTTGCTCCTGTACCTGGAAGGATGGGTTATCTTGCTGCTGTTGAAAGGTGACTACTAATATATTATTATTTTCTGAAGCATAAATGATCAAGAAGTTGTACAGAAAAAAATTTATAGATGTCGTGAAACTTTTGGCCATTTTCAGATTCCTCAAAGTAATGGCCATGGTGTGGGCCGGAAGCCAAGTTACTAAGCTTATAAGAGCTGGCGGGTGAGCTGCCAGTACTCAAATTTTCTTCGATTATTTAGTAATTTGTATGGACATCATGATGTTTCTTGATTCTTGAATAAGCAATTCAGCTGGTATGATAATGGAATATCCTTTACTATTTTACTAAAAATGGAATGAAATGATATTGTTTTAAATTAAGTCATTTGAGTCATTGGTCAATATATATATATATATATATATATATTTGAGCTGTTTGGAATATATGCTTGTTGAAGTTATAATTGCTCAACTATACTGTTGGTTGAAGCGAATACAAGAACACTATAATGGGAGAAAAAGGGAAAAGCTATATGTAATGAATTGTTAAATCTATATCTAGTGCTGTTGAAATAAGTTCTCTTTGATGCAGCAGAAGGGATTGTTTCTTTTCAATCTTAGCTGTAAATCTTGTGATCAACATTGTGAGAATGTAGTATTTGATGATATGATGATTCCAAGGCATGAATGTTATTGCTGAAAAAATTGTTTTAAAATTTCTACTTTAGATACTGGCATATTATATTCAGTAAAAAAACAAATTTTATCTATAGGTTATGAACATTGTTCTAGGTTTTTCCCATCTTTTATTTCATAATGATATTGTTTAACTGCTGATTTCATTTAAATGCCATCGTACTCACTCTTATTGAATAGAAGTTCTTTTTGTGTCAAATTTAAGAGTCTTTTGATTCTATAGAGGTTCTTTTTATGCAGAGCGCTTGCCCTTGCACCTTTTGTAGACAGAGGATTGTCATGGTTCACTGTGAAATTTAAGTTTGAGTCTCAGGGGAAGGTAAGCGACACCGAAAATTTTTAAAAGTTCTTGTTTTGTTCAATTACAGTATCTCATTCCTTTAACTGTTTCCAGGCTTTCATGGCAATTGTTGGGTTCTGTTTTGCGCTGGCTATCATCCTATTTTTGGTTGTGACATTGCTTTGGGTCTGAAGCTATTCCTCTTGTTTGTTCTTGCCTGGCTAAAGACAACAGAGCCTTCTCTAGTTCTCTTAAATATTTTCATTTTTGTTTTTCCTTTAAAATCACACCATCTATATGTAGTTCATGTCCCAATTAGTTTTCTTTATCATTATTTGCTGCTGTTGCAGAATAAATTCAACCTCTTGTTAAATCAAATTTTGTTGTTCAGCGTAGATTTTGTGGCAAAAAAAGATACCATACAACTATAGATATGAGTATGTTGTCATAAATGAGTACACTACAATGTACGATGGTGTCCGAAAACCTCAGGAAAGTGATTTTCCCTTGTCTTTTGATGATGCATTAAAAATGTTCTTAAAGCCTGAAGACATTTACTATTTTTAGTTGTGATGATTTGGGGCTAAAGCTATTCTTGATGTTTGTTCTCACTTGGTTAGGTTGACAGAGCCTTCTCTAGTTCTCTTTCAACATTGGCATTTTTGGTTTTTCCCTTAAAAGTTCAGGTTTAGTTCACTTAATTTTATTTTGAACACGAGTTAAGTTTGTGTTCATCATCAAGCTAGATTATATGTTCAAACTTGTTTCATTTTCTTATCGAAAAAGCTTGAACTTGTTCCTAGGCTAATTGCTTATTCTATTCTTATATAAAGTAACCAACATGACTAAATTTTTTTAATTCTTTCACAAGTCTATACTAATAATTAGTAACTAAATTATAGTTGAGATTTTACTATTAGAGTTAACTAGATGTAATACTTTCATTTATGAACTAATAAAATATGAATGATTCGTTCATATTGGCCATCAGTTTGTAAATGAAAGGCAGTGCTGAAATTCAATTTGGTAAACTGCTGATTTTCACCATCGAAATTAGTACTCCATGTGATCTTTTACTATATCTTGGACATAACGGGTATACTTGAAAGCTAAGAAGTGAGCTGATTTTTTTTTGCTGAACAGGAAGTGAGCTGATTGAGTTAGCTTGTTCTTGATAACCCATACTGCATCATTACTACTCTTACTCTCATAACAAAGTACATGATGATACTCCAATTATTTTTTGTAACAACCTTGGACTTCGATGTTTAGCCTTCATTTGTTGAAACCAAAAACACTTCAAAACAAAATGTGCAACTTCTCTCTTCATACCCCAAAAATCCCTGAACCATGCATCGATCACACAGTTTCCCTCAAGTTGTTTGTTCTTCACAGTTCCAAAAATAGATATGAAATGTAATTGGATTGAAAGGACTGAAATAAACCGAACTGGACCGGATGGACCCAAGTGGACTGAGATGGACTAAATAGACCGAAATAGATCGATTGAACCAAAGTGAACTGAATGGACGGAAGTGGGCGGAAGTAGACCGAAATAGGTTGAATGGATTGAAGTGGATAGAAAGGAGTTAAGAACATAGCAACTATAAATGTTACGGTTCAACTTTTAAATATTATATAGATAGCTTCACATTTCCAATGTTTATTTGTTTATGCTTTTGCTTATACCCTCACCAGGCAATAGAATATATTGCCTATAATTTGATAAGATCCAGATTGTAAAGTAATCATGTGGTCATTCGTTCTATATTACGTTGCAATTTAGAGCACACCTTTTGCTAACCTATCAATGATCTTTGATTTTCTCAAAATTATTTCCCAAACTCAGAAAATACGTTTTTTCTAATTTTCAAAAACACAATCCACTTAATCCATTTCATCCTTATGCATTATTCATAATGCAGAAATGCAGATGCATCAAAATGTGACATTTTACCCCAAAAACCAAAAGCCAAATTTATTTTATGTTCCATTGAGTAAATGACATACAATTTTAAGATGGGCATTGTGAGAGTTTCTAACACATTTTCCATACATAATCCAACCTTAAAACTCATATTTCTTGTTATAGTCATGATTTTGACTCTTAATTAGGCTAGAAGACCCCGTGACTTTCCTTAACCTAGGTTTGATAATAAAATCAAAAGAAAAAAAAATGATTGATGGATAGTCCATAAATCATGAAATCCCCAACTAGCCACCAATTTAACTCCCTATATTTCAGAGCATATACAAATTGTGATTTTTTTTTTTCTCACGCATATACTTTATTCTAGGTACCTATTATAATTAACCAATATCTATAATTTAATTGTATTTTTTTTTGAATTAAGGATTATTTAACTTATTTATGAAATTATAGTCCCATCTAGGTTGACTTAATGTGCAAATCTTTTTTACAACTCAACACTTTATGAGTCTATGAGTGCATTCTTTGACGGTTAAGTTATACATAACCTAAGTATCATAAGGTGGTTTGGACATGTAATATCCAAACCTTCTAGAGAATATCCAGAATTTTGTACATCAATATCCACCATTTGGTTAGGTGGTACACAATCCAAAGGTGGTTTGGATATTTGACATCCAAACCTTCCATATCCATATTTGTGGATATCAGGCTTATCATCATCCACGTTTCTTATGCACAATTTGAGTATCATAATGTGGTTTGAACATCTAACATCTAGACCTTCCAGAGAAAGTCTGGAATTGTGTAGATTAGCATATACAATTTGGTTAGGTGATACACAATTCTAAAGAGGATGGGACATCTAACATCTAGACCTTCTAGAGAATATTCAGAGTTGTGTACATTAACATTCACAGTTTTGTTAGGTGATACACAATCCTAGAGAGGTTTGGACGTATGACATTTAGACCTTCCAATAAATATCCACATTTTTGAATATCACATCCACAATTTTCATAAGTTATACATAATTTGAGTATTATAAGGTGGTTTGAATATTTGACATCTAAACCTTCTAAAGAATGTCCAGATTTTCTAGACATTCAAAATCACTTAGAAAATCAAAGAACCATATTCATTAATAAAATCACATCATAAACCAAATCAACACGAACCCCAAATGTTCTTTCCAAAACCCAAAAAAAAAAAAAAAAAAATCCACACCATTGATCTAATGAAAACGCATCCCAACCATATCATATATCAAATATAAAAGCAACAACTCTATTAACAAAGATAAATCGATTATCACCCCTAGGAAAAAAGGAGAACCCAAATGACATGCTTCAGTCTTGATGCTATCTTTAATATCAAATATACTTCCATAAAACCCCATCTCTTTAACTGCATTGTGAGCCTTTCTTCCCGATCCTTGGGGAAAAGGGAGAAGGAAGTGGAAAATAGGAAGCTGAAATCAATGTGTGTTTGGTTCCATGATTAGCACATTCATGGTTAAACGGAAAAATAGTTGGGTGAAATTGGGATAGCCGATTGGATAAAATTTAATAGTTTTTTTTTTTTTGACTTGTGGCAAGGCTCAAGTAGTGTGTTAGTGTGAGATAGTCAATGCTTGTTAAGAGTCCATTTGGTGTATTTTTTTTTTTTTTTTTTTTTTCAACTTTTGAAAATCTATTGTTTGGAAAAGGTGTAGCTAGAAAAAAAAATAGTGGTTTCTCAAAAAATAAAATAGTGAGTTTTAAGAAGTTTTATTTTGAATATATATATTAGACTCATTACATGTGTTTTGCACGTGCAATAATACTATTTTTTATTTATTTGTTTTTTTGGTTTAGTGTTATAATGTTTAAAAGTAATATATAAATAACCATGTTTATGGTATCAAAAAAAAAAAAAAATAATAATAATAACCGTGTGTATTTTGTTTTTTTAAAGAAAGAGGTAAGGTAACGTGAAATAATGTTTAAAAATCAGATAGAGATAGTCTCCTAAGTTTTAGGCTGAATTGAAAAGATAAAGGAAAAAATCTAAAACTTAGGAACAGTAAATTACTCTTTTAACTAGTTTGTGTTTTTTAATTTAAAATTATTTAACTAAAAGATAGGGGTATTTTAGAGAGTTTAAGAATTTGTGTGAGGGTATTTTAGTACGCAAAATGTTAAAATCCAAGTAAGGAATCATGTTATTAATAGTATAGATAATTTCAAAATAAACATGCAAGCGGAAATCAAACCACATATCTCTTATTCATGAATAAGAGATATGGAGTTTGATCTGGTATAGGCAGAGATCGAAACTCATATCTCTTATTCAATGATAAGATATCAAAATCAATGTTTCAATAAGGGATTTAAGGAATCAAGTGATATCTTAGCAACAATGACATTTTTAGTCTTGCTTCATAATAATAATAAAAAACTCTTTTTTCTTTTTTTGTGTGTGGATAAATTTCATAAACATACCCTGAGGTTTGGCATAATGCCAATGAAGTCCAGAACATTTAAAAATTGACCATCTTAGTCTATACCCCCAAACGGCCTGTAACGTTGTTACATATCTTAGTTCTGCACATTTTTCTCTTTCATCCCTCTCCATGTGTCTCTCTTTCTCTTCCCTTTCTCTATTCGAATAGATTAGAAGAAAAAAACAATTGAAGAATCTCTTTCTTAGTAAACCAAAAAAAAAAAAAGAAAAAAGCTTGAATGAACCTAGCGTGTAAGGTTGAATTTATTCAACCATTTAATTGGCTTTATTCCGTGCCAAATTTGCTTGTAATTTAGCATTTAGTAACCTTGTATTTAGGTGGGTTTGATGTAAGGGTAGTGAGTGAGATAGAGTAAAGATTGCTTAAGAGTGTGCAAGAAAACAGAGACTTGCGGCTGAGACTCGCGGGTGACTCGCGGCTGCAAGTCGCCAGACGCAGCACACGTGCCAAGCATGCTGGAAGGTGAACAGTCATGCAAGCTGGAGCACTACAGGACAAAACAGGACAACTGGCCATACGGTTATCTCGCGACTGGATCTCGCGACTTAGTCAAGCAGCGAGGTCAAGCCGCGAGCCACCCCTGTTTTGTTAAACCTGACGTTTCACATTCCTCTCCTACTCTAGTATAAATACCCCTTTTACCCACGATTGAAAGAGAGCTTCCAGAGAGAATTTTGAGAGAGAAACCATAAAGAAAAACAAGATTGATTCACCCACAATCTATACCTTAGAGTCTCTTCAAATTCCTCAACTCTCTTCCTCTCCATTGTCAAATCCTTGAGAGGCATTGTACCAAACCTGGTTCTCACCATCATCATCACTGTGAGATAGCTGTTTGGATTTCTGGGAAGCAGTTAGGAAGGAACCAATCTTCATTGGTTGATGCTACGGTCTAGTAGCGGAATCTGGGAAGCTAGAAAAGAAAAAGGTTCGGCGCAACCTCGTTGGAGCAAGAAGCTTGGAGGGCTTAGGTGCACTGGGTAGATTAGGCTTGGAGGGTCTATTGCTGTCCATGTATCCCAACTGTATTTTCTAGTGAATTGTTTACCGCTTGGAGGGCGGCAGAGAGGTTTTACGCTGAGGGCTTCGGTTTCCTCTTCGATAACACATCGCGTGTTGTCTTTGTGTTTGCATCTTCCTTCCTCTCTATCTTTGCCTTTTTGCTATTTGCTGTGGATTTTATTTTGTGTTGGCTTAAATAGTTTTTAACCAATTTCATATTATAGCATATGTTAAGTTTCCGCACACTAGTTGTTTGACATATTGCTTAAATTGGTTAAGTTGTAATTTGGGGGTCTAAACGTTCAAGGGTGTTTTTACACGTTTTTGAACTTTCATAGCGACTACCAACCACCCACACATTTGTAAGCTAAACCCACAAGGCACAAACCCATAAACCCAGAACTACTGACCACTAACCATCAATAACACCCACAAACCCAGAAACAAAACATCAAAATTAGCATCAGCATCGAGAAGTAATTTGTAGGCCAGCTTGCATTTGGGAGACAATAGCATTAGTTAGCATGCGTTAGAAACGATTCAGTAAAGTAGCATCTCGAGTTTTATGGGCTTGAATTCAATATAAAACTTGAGTCTGAAAGACTCGAGTTCCACTTGCTGATTTGGAGGTTTTTTGCCACATAGATCTTGAGTCTCATAGACTCGAGTTTGTAAAAAGTAAACTCAAGTCTATAGGACTCGATTTCTATAGAACCAGATCAGATCAGATCCAGAATAGAGGACCAGATCAGGAAGAAGGAGGAGAAGAAGAAGTGGAGGAAAGGAAGAACAGATTGGGCAGGAAGAAGAAGAATCAAATCTCGAAGGAAGAAAAAAAGAACTGAGGAAGAAGAAGAGGTTTAGGTCTGTTCGTGGAGGTTTGTTTAGATCTTGAGTTTTAAATACTCAATTTCCGCGTGGATTTTTTTCCGCTATCACATGCAACTCGAGTCTTAGAAACTCGAGTTCAACCTTTGAACTTGAGTTTTAGAGTCTTGAGATGCTAGTTTGCTACATAGTTTTGCAGACATGACAGCTAATTAAAATATTTCAAAAATAATGTTAAATGCAAAAAAAAATTCGGAAAAGGAGTAAAGGTGTCGATTTAGTTGGGAAAACGTACGATTTTGTAATATATTTAATATAATTTTGTTAAATTAGAATGTTGGTATTTTTGCTAATTAAAATTATTTTATTTTATTTGAGAATGTGCTAATTAATTAATTGAAAAGGATAAATGAGCGTTCAATTTATTATTATTTTTCTTCTAAAAGAAATTGTAAATTTTATAAACATGCCCTGAGGTTTAGACTAATACCAATCAAGTCCATAATATTTAAAAACTGACAATCTCAGTCCACAATGATATAAACCCAAAAGGACTTCTAACTCCGTAACTTATCTTTTTAGTTTTTTTTTTCTCTCTCTCTCTTGAACTCCCTTCTCTTTCTGATTCTCTTCTCCTTCTCCTTTCTCTCTCTTCTTTCTCTTCTCTTCCTTTAACTCTCTCGTTTCTTGTCTTTGATCTCTATTTTCACTCTCTTTTCCTCTCTATCTTTGTCTTTGTGGTGGAGCCGTGGTGATGAGTTCATTGATTTCTCCCTGTGCCGTGGTTGTGGGTTTGTGGTGATTTATGGATTTTTGTTAGGTCAGTGTTAGAGGATTTGGGTTTATTGTGGGTTTGTTTTGGTTTGGATTGGCATTAGAGATTTGGGTTTTCTATGGGTGTGGAGGAGTTTTGTGGGTTTTAGTTTGACATGTTTGTTTGTGAATTTGTTGATGTTGGTGGTCTGTGGTTGCTAGTTATGGATTTGTGGGTGAGTTTTGTTGATGCTGATACAGAGAATTTTTTTTCCAATTAGCCTTAAATTCCTAATAATTTCGTTAGTTGTCACGTTTCAAAACTATCTGGGAAACTAGCATCTCAAGTTTTTAAAACTCGAGATCAATACAAAACTCGAGCTACTAATACTTGAGTTTGGGATTTTTTCATACAGTGATGTGGACAAATTTTCCACATGGATGGAGCCACTTTTACCATGTAGAAATTGAGTTTATAATACTCGCTTATAAACTCGAGTTACATAAACTCAATTTCTGACCAATTAAAATGCCACCTTGCTCGTCACTCTCAAACTTTCAAACTCACTCACTCGTCACTCTCAAAATCACTCACTCTCAAACTTTCAAACATAAACTCACTTAGACACCCAAATCAGTCACTCAAACACTCTCCTCCTTCAGACATCAAGACCCACCCAAATCACTCACTTTCACACCCAAACACTCTCACACTGAAACACTCTCACCCTCAAACACTCTCCTCCTTCAAACACTGAAACCCTCACTGGCGGCCACACATTCAGACAACCAAACATCGAAGATGCTCACCGAAACCCTCTTAAGGTATGTTTTTTCATTTCTATGTTCATTTATAGTTGGACCCAATTTCTTTCTTCTTTTGATGGATTTTATTTGGTTTCTACCCATTTTTTGTTTGGTTGTTGTTAATTGGTGTGTTTGATTGATGAAAAAAATGCCGGAAAGAAATGATTTTGTATTAGGTATTAGAGTTTTTGAGGGTATAGTATTGAGTTAGCTTTTTAATTTTCATATTCTATATATTTTTTAATTAAATTTAGGTTTTGGTTGATGAAATATTGTAGGCAACAAAAAGAAAATTATTTAGATATTAGGTTCTTAGGGAGTGCTATGTATTCTCTGCTAAAAAAGAAAGCTGGGATTTTTGAAGTGGATTATGCTGAGGCAATGGGTTGCATGAATAGGGGTTTATGAGTGGTGGTCTATATTGGGTTGGTGTTGATTTCACTGCCACATTTTGTGTTGGGCTCATGACCCAACTAATGGTAAAGAGCAAAATCACAATTTTCTATTTATATTGTAAGGTTGAATTTATTCAACCATCTAATTTCCTTTATTCCGTACCAAATTTGCTTGTATTTCAGCATTTGGTAACCCTGTATTTAGGTGGGTTTGATGTAAGGGTAGTGAGTGAGATAGAGTGGAGTTTGCTCAAGAGTGTGCAAGAAAACAGAGACTCGCGGCTTGGTCTCGCGGGTGACTCGCGGCTGCAAGCCGCCAAACGCAGCACACGTGCCAAGCATGCCGGAAGGTGAACAGTCATGCTAGCTGGAGCACTACAGGACAAAACAGGACAACTGGCCATACGGTTATCTCGCGACTGGATCTCGCGACTTAGTCAAGCCGCGAGCCACCCCTATTTTGTAAAACCTGACGTTTCACATTCCTCTCACACTCCAGTATAAATACCCCTTTTACCCACAAATGTAAGAGAGCTTCCAGAGAGAATTTTGAGAGAGAAACTCTAAAGAAAAACAAGATTGATTCACCCACAATCTATACATTAGAGTCTCTTCAAAATTCCTCAACTCTCTTCCTCTCCATTGTTAAATCATTGAGAGACATTTTACCAAACCTTGTTCTCACCATTTTCATTACTGTGAGAAAGCTGTTTGGATTTCTGGGAAGCAGTTAGGAAAGAACCAATTTTCATTGGTTGATACTACGGTCTAGTAGTGGAATCCGGGAAGTTAGAAAAGAAAAAGGTTCAGCGCAACCTCGTTGGAGCAAGAAGCTTGGAGGGCTTAGGTGCACTGGGTAGATTAGGCTTGGAGGGTCTATTGCTGTCCATGTATCCTAACTATATTTTCTAGTGGATTGTTTATCGCTTGGAGGGCGGCGGAGAGGTTTTACGTTGAGGGCTTCGGTTTCCTCTTCGATAACACATCGCGTGTTGTCTTTGTGTTTGCATCTTCCTTCCTCTCTATCTTTGCCTTTTTATTATCTGCCGTGGGTTGTGATTTTAATTTGGCTTAGATAGTTTTACCAATTCCATATTATAACTTATGTTAATTTTCCGCACACTAGTTGTTTGACATAATGCTTGAATTGGTTAAGTTGTAATTTGGGGGTCTAAACGTTCAAGGGTGTTTACACACATATTTGAACTTTCAATTGGTATCAGAGCGGGTACACTTGTTGTGGTTTAAATACCTAAGTGTGATCCTTGACCCCTTGTATTTATTTGCCATGGATTGTGCTTTGTATGCCTCTTTGTATGATTTGGTTGGTGATGAATGTAACATGCCACGCGTTTGTGAAAATGCCTCTATGAGTGTTAATTCTCATAAGTGTGATGACATGTCATTTGAATCTGTGGGTGTTGTTGACAAACTCTTGAAGAAAAATGCTAAGAAGTTTCAAAAGAATTTGAGCAAGTTATTTTGTGAAAAGGATGATTTGATTGCTAAGCTTAATGAATCCAACAAATTGGTTGAGAAATATAAAAAAGTTGCTGAAACTTCTCTTGAAAAGCTGAAAGAGTTTGAATGTTTGAATATGGACTTGGATGCTAAACTTGTTTTGTCTAACAAACTTGTTGATGATCTTAAATGTGAAAATGAATCTCTTAAGATGCATGCCAAGTGTTTGATTGCTGAACCTATTGTTAAAAAGGATGAAAATATTTGTTGCAATCATGTTGTGGTACCCGATTTTGTGTCTAGTGTGTGTTCTACCTTAAAGGACAAATCGGTGTACATTCCTCCACATAAAAGAAATCAAATAGTGGAGAGAAAGACTGTTAAGTCAAAGCCTCTGTTTAGGTCTCAACCTATGGTTTTGGATGGATCTAAGTTTGTTCCAACTTGCCACCATTGTGGTGTGATTGGTCATATAAGACCTCAATATCATAAGTTGAAGAGGGAACAAAACCATGTTGCTATATCCCTTCCCAAAAAGCCTAGTGGACCTAAACACATTGTTTGTCACCATTGTGGTGCCTTTGGTCATCTTAGACCTCAATGCTCTAAGTTTCATGCTTTTAAAAGAATCAAAAGAAAAGAAAAACTTGAGTTTTTTGGAAGTTGTGCTAAAAAGAGTAAACCGGTTTTGAGTGAAAATAGCATGTTGTTAAAGAAAATGTTTAATGTTCTTAACTCCTTGACTATGTGCATCTTCGGTTCTCATTCTTCCAACCCTCGTCTCACTTCTCTTGAGACACTCATTCCAAACAATTGTTCCATTTGGATGAGGAAGGGTTCCTATGGTTGAGCTTTTGCTCTTTTGGTCATTGATCTAATTCTTTCAATCTTTGTAGGACCTTTCATGCATTAAATGTCATATCTTCATGCATTTTGTGCATCTTGCATTTATTTATATGCATTGTTTTGTTTTTGATCTTACTTTTATATTTCAGTTTTGATATGAATTGTAAGAAGCCAAATGAAAAGTTTCAATCTTATGTAATCATTTTCTTGTGGGAGGTCATATATGTTCATTTCTATAATTGAGAAAGACCACTTGACTTAGTACTAGTTGTGTATAACTTGATTGAATTGATCATTGAAGCTTCACTCTAGACTAAGGACTATTCCACATTTGATACACACACACAACACACATGCCTAATGTTCAATAAATGTCTTATTCATTTGTTAGATTGTACTTGTCTAAATGTGATGTGTGTGCGCTCAATCATATATGGTTCAATCCAAAAAGATTTTTGATCATTTTATATGTTGTTGGAAGTGATTTTTATCACTCTTTGTGTTCATGTTTAGTGTTTTCTTTGTTTTTCATTGTTTAACCATGTTTTGTATTGAAAAACAGGTTTTAGAGTTTTTCACGGCTCATCTGGCGACTCGCCAGTCGCGAGTTCATTCAGAAGCTTTTGGCGACTCACTCGCGATTCGCGAAAATTTTCGCGACTGAAACTCGCGACTCGCGAAAATTTTCGCGACTGAACCTCGTGACTCGCCCAGTCGCGAAACGCCCAGAAATAGCTTTTTAAAGGGTTTTTTGTGGGAATTTTTAAATTTCTCCCATCCTCTCTAAAACTCCTTTTTCAATATTTTTACATCAAAACCCAACCAATTTGAATGGTTTTTCATTCCATTAACATTTCTAAGGTAATTATAAATTCTTTTCATTATTTTTGATCCTTGGATTATGTTTTGGAGAGTTTTGTACTCTTGGTTGGGATTTTTATCATAGGGGTTGGGAAAACTTAATTTTTGTCAAATTTCTTCATGGGATTGGTTTCTTTTGTTGATTTGCATTGGTTGTTGGCCCCTTGTGGCAAGAAGAACATGTATTAAGGGTGAATGTCATGATGTTCATGCATTGTTTCATATTATTGTTCATAGTGTGCATGCTAGGTGTTTGATAAAATGCCTCTTAGACATTTTCTCGCTTGTTTGGACTCCGATGAGTACCAAACTTTGGGGTTTCTCATGTTTCCTCATTAGGAACATGTTTGGTTCATTGGTTGTGTATTTAACACACCTTGCCCCACATGTGCATTTTTCATGCATTGGTTATGCATTGCACTTAGCCACCTCTTGTACACACATTTACTACCCTTGTCATGCATTGGTATAGACCTTACTTCTTCATCCTAGCATGTCATGTCTACCTTATGCTTTGTAGCATTTTACATTGTCTTAGGTTTGAGCTTCATTTTCTCATTCACCTCGCTCCCCTCATGCATCATTATCATTGTTCGTTCCTTCATCTCTTGCTCTCGTTTCTCCTTGGCCCTTTGTCTATTCCTGACAAAAAGGGGGAGAATATACTCTAGAGAGTATATCGGAGTGGTTTGTCATTTTTATATGACTCTTGTGCACATCCTTAGGGGGAGAAATTCTATTTCTCATGCACATTTGTAGGGGGAGAGATTTTTCCATTGTAGAGATGCATATACCAAGGGGGAGAAGACATTGTGTTAACTTGAAAACTTTGTTCTGTTTGTTTTCTTGTTGGTTTTATGGTGCTTGGAGTTATGCTTTGTGGTTCTCATCGCATCATGTTTTTGTTTTGGACATGCATACTTCTTTATGCTATTGTGCTTCATTGAATGCATGTTCAGATGATCAATTGTTTTGCTATGCGATCATTGTAGTCATTTCTATATGACTGTTTTGGTGTATGATCAAGTTGCACACATGTTTCACATCATGTTTACTTGATCGCAATTTATTCGTTACATTATACTTATCCTTTTATTACTTACTTTATCTTGAGGGTTTAATGTGTTTTGTGCAAGTATTTCAGGTTACAAGTATATATGTTCTAAGTGCATCACAGCTTCTCATCACAGCTTCTCATCACTTTGAAGGGGAGAAACTTTAAGCACTTTTAGTTTATATTGTTTAAGTTTATTTTCAGTATTTTGTGGTTTGTACCCATGTTGCTTATGTAAGATTTTAGGGTTATGTTTTTATGCATATTTGTAGGCTTTATGGTTTGTACCATGCTTTATGCAGCCTTTTATGCTATGTTGAAATCAGTACTTATATCTAAATGTCTTGCATTTTGATTTATGTACTGTCACTCTTGTGCCCTTGTAGGATTGTTCCTGGATGCATATACCTTGTGTATTATGCATTGGTTGAGTGTTGAGCATACAAGTATCTTGCCTTGTGCTTGTTAACTTGTATGTCCTTGTGTTCATTCCAAGTGTGAATGAGCACTGTGATCACTACCTTGTGGTGTTCACTTGGTTGATCAAGCCATGGTTTGTTTCTTAACTCCATCTTTGCTTGATCACATATTGCCTGTTTCATATGCATTTCACGATTTTTTGCTTAACAATGATCATAGTGTATTGTTGTGTTTCAGGAGTCTTATGTTCATATGATTCAAGTGCTTCACAGCTTCTAGAGTTAGGTGTGAGTGAGTTTTATTCAACTGTTCCGAACTCACTTGTTAAGTCTAGAGTCTGTTTTAGAGTTTTGTCACGGAATAGCCAAAGGGGGAGATTGTAAGATTGAATTTATTCAACCATCTAATTGGCTTTATTCCGTGCCAAATTTGCTTGTATTTCAGCATTTAGTAACCCTGTATTTAGGTGGGTTTGATGTAAGGGTAGTGAGTGAGATAGAGTGGAGTTTGCTCAAGAGTGTGCAAGAAAACAGAGACTCGCGGCTTGGCCTCGCGGGTGACTCGCGGCTGCAAGCCGCCAAACGCAGCACACGTGCCAAGCATGCCGGAAGGTGAATAGTCATGCTAGCTGAAGCACTACAGGACAAAACAGGACAACTGGCCATACGGTTATCTCACGACTGGATCTCGCGACTTAGTCAAGCCGCGAGGTTAAGTAGCGAGCCACCCTTGTTTTGTAAAACCTGACGTTTCACATTCCTCTCACACTCTAGTATAAATACCCCTTTTACCCACAAATGTAAGAGAGCTTCCAGAGAGAATTTTGAGAGAGAAACCCTAAAGAAAAACAAAATTGATTCACCCACATTCTATACATTAGAGTCTTTTCAAATTCCTCAACTCTGTTCCTCTCCATTGTCAAATCCTTGAGAGGCATTTTACCAAACCTTGTTCTCACCATTTTCATTACTGTGAGAGAGATGTTTGGATTTCTGGGAAGCAGTTAGGAAGGAACCAATCTTCATTGGTTGATGCTACGGTCTAGTAGCGGAATCCGAGAAGCTAGAAAAGAAAAAGGTTCGGCGCAACCTCGTTGGAGCAAGAACTTGGAGGGCTTAGGTGCACTGGGTAGATTAGGCTTGGAGGGTCTATTGCTGTCCATGTATCCCAACTATATTTTCTAGTGGATTGTTTACCGCTTGGAGGGTGGCAGAGAGGTTTTACGCCGAGGGCTTCGTTTTCCTCTTCGATAACACATCGTGTGTTGTCTTTGTGTTTGCATCTTCCTTCCTCTCTATCTTTACCTTTTTATTATCTGCTGTGAGTTGTGATTTTAATTTAGCTTAGATAGTTTTACCAATTCCATATTATAGCTTATGTTAATTTTCCGCACACTAGTTGTTTGACATAATGCTTGAATTGGTTAAGTTGTAATTTGGGGGTTTAAACGTTCAAGGGTGTTTACACACATATTTGAACTTTCATGTTTGTTCATAGTGTTCTTTTAGTTTGTTTGGTTGTCAGGAATGTGAAAAGGAAAGTTATTGAAAGTTGCTTTTTTGATTAACATTTCATTTCATTTGCTTGATTCTCTCTGATAACCGAACTCGGAGTTAGACTTGCTATTATAAACTTTTTTATTTGATTAAAATTTTCTTAGTTAATGTGCTAATTGGAGCTTGGAAGCAAGCATCTTATTAGAGGTTGCTTTAACAATGGAATTTCTTGTTTACATGTAATCCTAACAAAATTATTATAGCAGGTAGAGTTAAATTGTCAGAAGATAATTTGAAATTGTAAATAAAGGAAGGGGTAGGCTTCAAAAGTGGTACAGACAGCACCTACTTCAGTTGAAATAACCAATAAATAGGCTCAAAGGTAGAATTATGATCCCCTTTTATACTCTTAGGAGTTGAAGAATTATCATCACTTATCAGAGTATGATGCACATGGCACATGATTAAGTGTTAGGCTAGCCAAGAATTATAGCCTAGGCCGTGGTACTTGGCACTTTCCTATTTGGGTCAATAATAATATTCCATTTTGCAAATATAAAAATTGTTTTTGTTTCTCTTTGGGAAAAAAGATTCAAGATCTTAAAAATTCCATGGGCATATCCAATTCTTCATATCAAATGCTTTGATAGATTTACAGCTCATACTATATAAAATTTATGTTATGTGATGTACTCCTTAAAAATTTCATGGGCATATTGCCTCTTGTTTTGCATCCCATACCTTATAGTAAGAAGGCTTATGGTCATCATATTTCGACTCCATCATAGATTTGAGATGCTTAATTGGGGTAGTGTGATCCTTGCCTAACTTTTTAGGGATGTCTGATGCAATAAAATTAGAATTCATCATTCTACTATTATTTCATAACCCAATCTATATACATGTGTGAGGACCCACATACATGGTGACCATCCATAGTCCGTGGAGCTTGGGCTTCATGATTGCCGTGACATACCACTTGCATGACTCATTCACGCATTTTGCACAAATTTTAACCTTCGTCGACCTATTAATCACAAAATGTTTGTTTTCCTTCAGGGCATAAATTGTTAATGCGCGCTTCACCTCCACTTTATTGGAAAAAGTCAACCATTTGCTAAAATTCATCCCCTCTTTCCAAGTAGATACAAATGGTATCTCAATTTTTGAAGGATCAACCATATTTGCCCAATTACTTGCAGAGAATGACAAGGCAAGAGGTGCGTAGGCAGGTATTGAATTCGTAATGTTTTAGACACCAATAACTTTGTCTGCATTAGTTTCACTACGGTCAAATATTTCATCATCATCAATGTCTCTCTCAAAGTCCCCTTGTTCAATCCTCTCTTGATACTTATCTCTATCGACAAAATCTTCACCATTAATGACAATCTCATCAACAAAGTCATCATCATCGTCGTCGTTGTCATCATCATCATCATCCTCTACATGTGTAAAATGCCCATATTGAGCATCCGAAATTGTAACCTGTAAACTTGTGGTTGTTTGTTGGATTTCCTCGACACCAACTTCTACACATGGCTCCAAATTTATGTACAACTCAATAACACTTACTTGAATTATTCTCTCCAACTTTTCAAACATGATCTTTACATGTTTGTTTGCTTCTATCGCCATATACTTGTAATTAATCCGGTGCTTGAGGGCTTCATGTGGAGAACGATAAGTAATTTGTATGTTATGCATAGTAAGATTCACACAATTCTTCCATAACTATCATCTTCAATTCATCAAGGGTATTCAACCTACGATCAATTTGAGAATAATAGCACTTTATACCTAGCTCTTCAAATGGCAATCCCTTGTTCGCGTTGGCATTGTTAAGTGGCCCATCGTGGCATATGATTATATCAATTACAGTTATTGTGAACCTGTTAGAGTCAAGTGTACTATGTTAATTAGAAAACATTTTATCTAGTCTAAGTATACAACATTTTCTTTACACGAAGTACAAATTCCAATTCATTCAAAGGGCATGAATTTCATTACACATTCGTACGTTAGACAAAAAAATGTCTTTAAATTAGTTCTGATAACACTACCCATTTCATACCCAATACTACCAAAAAAAAAAAAGAAGCCAAAATCCTTGTAAGATCATGATAAAAACACATTCTTGATAAGAGCTTAGAAATGATGAATAAATTTTGCTAACAAAAACCATGCAAATAAATAGTCAAAAAATTTACACTAACAAAACAAAGTTGTATATATTCACAATATCATGGCATCTTAATTTAGTTATGTTAAGTATCTACCAAATAAATAGTCAAAGTCTTGAACCCACACCCAATAACAAATAATACCCAATTGCAATGACAATAAAATCTAAACCCTTACCTGAGATGTAAATTTGTTGAGAGAGAGGAGTAGTAGAGAGGAATGTGGTGTGAGATTAGAGGCAATGTGGTGTAAAAAGTGTGGGTGTTATGGGTAAGTGAGGCAGTGGGTTACTGAGGAGTGTGAGGAGTGTTAAAGGTTAGGAGTGTTATGGGTGAGTGAGTGTGCAGTGAGTTACTGAGGAGCGTGATCTGTGTTTATATAAAATTTTGCCCGACAAAAATCGAGTCTATAAAACTCGAGATCCATGTGGCATTATACTTCATAGATCAGTTAATGGAATTTGCTCGACAAAAATCGAGTCTTAAAGATTCGGTTTTGCTTTTTAGAACTCAAGTCTATAAGACTTGAGATCTATGTGGCATTAATAGTTCCAACTCAGCATGTGAAAACCGTGTCTTTGAGCCTCGAGTTTTAACAAAAAAATGAGCCTATAAAACTCAAGATGCTAGGGTTGTGTTTGTTTCGCCTAAAAAGCATTTTAGGAAATCATTTTACACCCTACCGTGTATTTGGTTGCAAATGGAAAATTTGGTCAAACGAAAAATCATTTCCATTGACCGTAAAACGCTCCCACTTTAGCCGTAAAATCAATTACACTCTCATTTTACCTTCAAATGATTTCCAGGACTCAGATAGAGAGAGAGAGGGAGAGAAGAAAGAGTACAAGGGTCTGAAACCCATCTCCCCTCAGTTCCACCCCATGCACTAACGAGAGAGAGAGACGCAGCTCCACCCCACACGTAGACGCCGGTTCGAGGTCCCCCACACTCCAACGAGTAGCGTCGCTGTACCCGATCCACTCAACCTCACCTCCACCCACTTTGAGCTCTGCATGTACCCAATCCACCAAGGCAAAACTCTCCCTCACGCTGGCGAAACCCATCCCATCTCCAACATCTCCGATCCGTTACTCCCACGTCGCTGGCGAGATCACACCCCAGCACCAATCCACCCTCTACAATACCCAATCCACATCCTTCACCTCTCTCAAACCCACACTTCTCTCAAACTCAACCTCACCTTTGAGATCACGTCGCCCATGACCCACCCATGACTAATCTCTCTCTTTCTCGATCTACTTGTCCCTTTCCCTCAATTTTTTATCACTCTCTCTACCTCCCTCTCTCAGTTTGACCGCCTAGTTTGAGTTTAAGGAATGGTTTTGTTTTGTTTTTTTGTTTTTTTAAGTTTATATATTGAAATTTTCTATTATAAAATTTCTTTGGAAGTTGAGAAAGTGACTGAGAAAATGTGAGAAAATAGCATATTCAGAATGCAAACAAACACATGAAAATATTTTCTAAAACAATTTTTATAATGTAGCCAAACACTTGAAAATATTTTCCTTCCCCAAAAATATTTTCACTTAAAAATATTTTACACTTGGAAAATATTTTACATTTAACCAAATGCATCTTGAGAGAGTTTCAATTTATGGCGTCCGCTTCTAATGATAGCTCTTTATTATCAGACCAAGACACCAATTAGTTTTTGGTATAGGCGGGGATTGAACCCTAGATCTCTTATACAACTATAAGAGATTTTATTAGTTAAACTAATTGGAACCTACAACCAAATGCATCTTAGTTTGCAATATTGTTTCAAAACGCATGTCAACTTATTATATTCTTTTCCCAAATTATCTCCCTCCTTTTCCCCTTAAACCCTAGCAAAAACCCTTCTCCAAAAACATTGTCTGTGTATCTTTTCTTTGCTTCCACAACAATGGCTGCCAATCTTCCCTTCAGAAACCTGCTTTCTCTTATGCAAAATCGTTTTTTGACAACATCGGCAGCAAAAACCTCATCAACTTCTCAACTACTTCCATCCTCTTTCACTATTAACTACCTCATGAACTCATGTGGGCTTCCCTTAGAAGCTGCTCTCTCAACCTCACAGAAGCTCAAGCTCAAAGAAAATAACCTCCAAAGGCCTCAAGTTGCGCTCACTTTCTTGAAATCTCACGGTTTTGACAGTACACACATCGCGGAATTGATCAAAAAGCGTCCAATGATACTCCAATCCAAAGTGGAAGACAATCTCAAGCCCAAGATAGAGTTCCTCACTCAAAATGGCTTTGTGGGTAAGCTTCTTGCTGACTTCATTGTATTGAATCCTGTCATTTTGAGGCGAGGCTTGAGTTCTCATATAAAACCATCGTTTCAATTTCTGAATACATATCTTGAAAACAATGAGAATGTCATGGCGGTTGTTAAACGGTCTTCGTGGCTTTTAAATTATGATTTTACCGGGATTTTGCAACCAAATATTGATTTTTTGATAAGGGAAGGAGTGCCTTAACATAGCATATCGAAACTGATTCTAACGCAGCCTAGAACAATAATGCGGAAAGTCAATAGGTTGGAAGATGCAGCACAAACTGTCAAAAAATTGGGTCTAGAACTGGCTTCTCCGGTGTTTATGCATGCTCTTAGAGTATTGGTTTCCAGGAATGAGTCAACTTGGAACAGAAAAATGGAAGTGTTGAAGAGCTTGGGGTGGTCAGAAGAGGATATTTGGTTGGTTTTTAAGAACAACCCGCAATGTTTGGCTTGCTCAGAGGAGAAAATGAGGAGTGCAATGGATTTCTATGTGAATACTATGGAGATGGATATAGAGTCTATAATTCGTTACCCCAGATTTCTTATGTATGTGGTTGATAAAAGGCTTCGTCCAAGGTATAATGTCTTGAAGGTTTTGAAGTCAAAGAATCTGCTTAAAGAGGGCAAGAATTATGCTTGGCTTCTTACTCTAAATGAAAACACTTTCTACAAGAATTATATTGTTAAGCATTCAGATAGCATACCAGGCTTAATGGAGTTATACCGTGGTATCACTATGGCAGAGGATAAAGATAGTTGATGGCAATATGTAAGTTGAGCTCAATAATGTGAAATTTATTACTATCGAGGTTCTGTTTATTTTGGAAAGGAAATATCAAATATTTCCTTTACTTGCTTGACATTCTAAATGTAAACCAATTGTCACAATTTTGGTATATTTTTGGTTGACCACTAGAACATATCCCATTAGACTAACAATTCTCAGTTGTAACAAATATATAGGCCAATACAAATGGGACATCTATATTTTGTTTCACATCATACTTTCTATTTTCTTGTTCCCATTCTTCTCTCTTAAATGTGACTGCCAGATATTATCTTGAATTTTATCATCTTTTTCATATACCTTGCTATTTTCAATGGTGATAATTCCCATAACCAATATACTGCATCAACCATTTATTTAGTTTCCTTTACTTGATGTGTCAACCTACTATGTTCCAGTGTCAACTTTTGAAACATTTGTTCCCATGCTAGTATAAATCAGGAGAACAATAGCTGAACAGTGAGGTCTTACTAGGTCCTAGACTAGTTGCATTTGAAACTTATCAATGAAGTCTTCAGTTGATATAAGTATTTCCTGATATAACGTGGATTAAGTATTCTTTTTTGCTCACTGATTTCACTAAGAATAAAAGATAATAAAATGATATCAAATAAATTTACCAATTCATGAGTGGGTTCTGACAGATATTTTGATGTGGAGTAGCAGAAAAGAAGAAGATAAGCCACAGCTCCGCAAAACAACCATGCCACTTGCATACAAGCTAAATAAGTTAAAGATCTTCTTTGCACTGCCATTGTTTTATAAGCTATTGAGATGTCAATATTAGTTTTTTTTAGTATTATTGAGAAAGAGGTGAGTAGAAGACAAGAAGAAGATAAGCCACAGCTCCACAAAATAACCTTGTCTCTTGCTTACAAGCTAAATAAGTTGAAGATCTTCTCTGCACTGCCGTTGTTTTATAAACTATTGACATGTCAGTATTAGTTTTTTTAAGTATTACTGAGAAAGAGGTGATTAGAAGACAAGAAGAAGATAAGCCACAGCTCCACAAAACAACCCTTTTATTTTCTTACAAGCTATATAAGTTTAAGGTCTTCTTTGCACTGTCATTGTTTTATAAGCTATTGACATGCCAGTATTAGTTTTTTTAGTATTATCGAGAAGGTGAGGGCAATTAGACGTCAATATTTGCAAGTGGATATCTGTTAAAGGAGTATGTAGACATGGAATTTGATGTAGTTTATATTAAATGGAATGTCATTAGAAACAAACAAAGCATCAGCAATTTTTTTTTCCTTGTCATGCTTAAATAGTCTTCTTGGTGTGAAACACTACATATTAGAGCATATTTTTAGTAACTTTGTTTTGCATTGTAGGCATTGCAATAAGGACCCCCACACCTTTGGCAAGAATATAGGATTAAACGAAAATGATTTTTCCGACAGTCTGGAGAATGGAAGAAGATGTGTCCTCAATGTCAGGACTGGTCCTTCTTTATAGGCTTTTGTTGTTGCTAATACCACTGGACTTTTATGAGATAAAGATTACTGTCACAGAAAGCCATCTGTGCTTCATGTGTTGATTATCACAGTCGAGTGCAAAATGTTGGAAGTCGAAACTGCTATGTCATGGCCGGGCATTTCTACATACAGAAGTAGTATATTTCAGGAATATGATAAAAACAAACATAAATGAGAGGAATGGTAAATTTCATTTTATGATGTCCTTTGATGCCTTGACATATGTAATATACTGACCTCCGTATTGTCCTTATCATTGTTTCCTCTTAGGAGATGGTTTCTGTTTTAGAGCATCAACATTTTTCTTGATTGTTTGCTACTGATTAACATGAGTTCCATAACCTCCTGATGTTGGCAATAAGTGTAATTTGTTTACTCAATTTTCCACTGTTGGCAAAGCTTATATGCTTGAATGCATTGAAATTGTATTTCTTACATTTCTTATGGTTGTCAGAAGTCTGTTACTCCTAATATGAAGAGAACTCTCATTTTCCCCTCCAAATATCTCAAAAGGCATTTAAACACATATCTCCAAAGGCAGATACATCATATGGTAGAATCAAACAAGCATTTTATGACATCCAAAAATTAAAGGAATAGCATTCAATCCAAGCATATTCATGTTCCTCAACCATATCATACTCGTCAAACAAATAAATGCATGTTCATGTGATTATGTATGACTTATATCACTACATCACTACACCTATACATCAATGCATGTTCATATTTATGTGCATGTTCATGGTATTCAAACAATCTAAAACCCTAATAAGCATCTAAGAGATGAAACAAGCAAACTAAAACAAAACAAAGAGGAAAAGGCTTAAAGATATAGAAGCAAGCTTAAAATAGTGGCTAAAACATGCGAACAGGACGAAAGAAAAAAAAAACAGAAATGGAATTAGACTTTCTGGGCTTGAGTATGCATGCGCATACATAGGACATACGTGCACATACCAACTGTATGCGTATGCATACTCGTACGTTATAGGTTTGCATATGCATGCAAGTTGCATGCGCATGCATACACACCCAAAACCCTAAACCCAAAAAACCGGAGCAGAAAACAAAGAAAACACAATAGAAACAAGGAAACTAAAAACCTAGCATGCTTTTAACACAAACACGAAATAAACTAAGACTAGACTGATACATTAAAGCTTTAAAACATGTAAACAAACAAAGGAATCAAAGAAAATCTAAGAAAAGTGAAGAGCCAAAGATAGAACTTTTACCTCAACACAAAAACTCTCTAGAACTTGATTTTGACCATTCCCATTAGTCAATCTATCTAAAAATAATTCAAAAATGTGTTAGTAAACTTATAACTCAAAGATCAAGACCAGAAAAGGTCCTGATCAAATAAAATTTGGCCTGAGGATGTTTTATGAAAAACACCCCTCTTTGATTCACTATTTTCTAGTGAATCTTATGTGATTTACCATTGGAGTTCATCCCCACTTTGAAAAAGTTCCATTTATGGCTTTATATAGTAAAAAATAAAAAGGGTTTAGAGCGGCTCCCAGACGATATGGGATTCATTGCAAACCAAGTTTAAGGTAGAAAACCTTTCCTTTATGGTTTTTGGAACCCTAGCATGTGCAAGTGTATGCGTATGCATACATGAAGTATGCACACATAAATCTTAAGCATGTTTGCGCATAAGTGGGAATGCACACATATGTGGGAATGCGCACACATGCCCTAGGGTTTTTGTGGCCTTTCTTTTCCGAAAATAGTTTATTTGATCCAAAAATAAGTCATCTTTTCTATAAACACTTTTCTCAAGTCAATTTTCATCTAATCGGTTCCTAAACCAACCTTGAGATTTAGAATTCTTACATTATTGGGGATCGGGGGCCTTAAGTTGTAAGGGGTACAAAATGCTGTGTCTACACCAAACACGAAACTCTGTCAGAATTTTGCATTGAAAATAGGGCACTTTTGTTGCTATATTCTCATAATGAAAGCTTTGTGAGGATAGCATTTTGTGCACTATAACACACCAGTGGTGAAATGCTACTAGATTTTTGTCATGAAAATAAGGTGAGATGCTGCCGGATTTTCGTTGAGGAAATTTGGAAATAATTTCAGAAGTTCTAGTAAAGCATTGATAGAGACCATACACTTTCCAAAATTAAACCTCGAAGCCCAATCCTTTTAAAGCCCTGAGAGCTAATGCCAATAGCTTGTTTTAATTGTAAATGTTCGAAAGTTATGATTTTACCAAAATAAAGGACTGTCTCTGAGCAGGCGTTGTGTGGTGCCTAACACCTTCCCCACACGTAATCAGACTTTCGAACTCAAGAATCAAGATTTTTTACCCATCCATAATAGATTAGGAAAAATGACATTTTTCTTAGTCAAGGATTGGTAATAAAATCAATAGAGTCAGGTGACTAATCACACCTTAGAAAAAACTCAATGCTTGGTGGCGACTTCACTTACGTTTGGTAATTATGAGTTAAAATTGACTCAATTCAAGTCACACACTAGAGGTACCCTTTTTACCCTCATTTCACAGCACCCGAGCTCAAAGCCTGCATAAGGCACGAGTGTTATCGCGATGGGTGGTCAGCCGCCACGAGGCATCGACAAACTGACAACTCTACTAGGGATACTTAGAGAGTTTATCCTTTAGAACTTTAGATAAAATTTTAATCTTTGGACATTGGTTTTAAAGCAATATTGAAATTAGCATTAGCCTTCGGGGCTTTCTTTTTGAAAAATGTCTTAATCTTGAGTAAATTATTTTCAAAAGACAAAAAAATTTTAAGAAATTTTTTTTAAATGGTTTTTAAAACCAGTTTTGAGGTATTTGAGTATGTGTGAAGCTTTCCTACTTTTGTAACCATGCTTTATAGCTTCCCTTCATATATACGAACTTACGGTAGTAAGGTTTGATTTCTGCTACCCTTTTATTTGTTTATATGTCTATTGTGCATGGAATGTCTTTCCCCTTTCATTTCAAAATGCATGACATCCCCCCTCATTTTGAGTCGAACTCAAGCTCAGTGCTTTAAGGTTTCCACTTGACGCGCAAACCATAGATAGTTATTGGGCGCTGACATGTAGGCACTTCTGGGTCCATGGGTGGATAGGAGTAGCTGAAAAGGCCCCCCTTGATCCTCTCTATTCCACAACTTCTATGAAGGGAAGGCTTAGATAATCAAGGTCCCCCTTAAGATTAGGACCAACTCACTAGTTAAGCCATATGTCATATAGTTGGCTTAGAGTAAGTCAAATGACCGTGAGGACTTGCAAGTGCCAAGTCAATTGAACATCCAAGCCTAGGGTAGGATATCCTTGTTAGGATTTCTTTCAAAATAAGTGGAGGGGAAAGTGTTCGTTTACCTTTTCCAGGTTATGCATTCTTGCTTGCATTGGAAGGTGGTGCTTTACTACAGTTTCTGTCCATCCCACTTGCATAGTATTTGTGAGCAACCCCTAAGGAAAAGCAACAACATTACTTGCACATTAGATCATACCCAGACCCTAAGGGTTTCCAACCCTACAAGGGCATGCATGCATACACTAATAGCTTCGTCATGTAAATGTGTGTAGATAAAATTGGTGGCAAGTAGTCCGAACTTTGCATCAAGGAGGACGTTGCTAGAAGTTCAAGATCTTTTTCAAGAAAGCCGGGCCATGAAGAATGAAGCCTCCACATTTTGTAAACTATAATTTCTTTGGATTCACCGTAGGGAATTGTAAAAAAGGCCCCGAGAATTAATTTCCAACAGACACATATAGAGAATACTAGGCAGTAGGCACTCACGAACATAATATCAGGCAAAGGTGATGTTCACGTGTACACGCACTGCTTTTTGAGTCCATGCGTCAACACTACCACAATGTTTAGTCGATTTGAGACAACTTTAGTCCCCAAAAATTCCCAAAATTACATTTTGGCCTTAAATCTTTCTAAAATTGTAGTTAAGCTATCCATCTTTTCAAAAATTACAAAGAGGCTCCCAAACCCTTAGTAAGTTCTTTGAAGTCATTCAAACAACTTTAAGATCTTTTAATCATATTTTAATCTACACTTTTTGCTTGTCTTCATTTAAGTTATTTGCTTTGCAACTCGTGTGATGTTTATGCTTATGGCTTCGTGCTTACCTTTTGATGAGTTAATCATGTGCAATGCTTGAGTGCTTTATAGCTTTTAATATATTTGTTTGTGCTTCTTGCCATCTTTGTGTGTTTGGATCTACGTGTTCATGTGTTTAAAACCTTGTTTGGATGCGATGCCTAGTGGTTTATAGCTTTATATCTCTTGTTTATGCCTCTTTCTTATGTGGCTTTTGGATAGGGTGTAGATCTAGACCTAGTGGTCTAAGCCTACGCTCATACACCCATTTTTCAATAAAGGGTTTGGATTATTTCTTCTATGCATGTTGGTGCTTTGTTTCCCCTTTTTTCATGTGTTTATGTTTAGATCCATGCTTGTATGCTTGGATCTAATTTCTTACGTCCTTGCCATGCTTCCTATGTCTTGTTTCCCTTTTGGGTTTATGCTTGTTGGTCATAGGGGCTTTCTTGTTTGTTTGGTTGTATCTATTCCCCTTTTATGGCTTGTCTGGATACGACCATGTGTGAGGATACATCTTCGTGATGTTTGGCTTGCTTGCCACTTGCCTTTTTCCTCTTTTGTTAGTTTGCATGTTAGGGTTTCTTGTGTTAGCCTTTTTATGTGCCTTAGAATATGCCTACCCCTTCCCTTTGTGTGATAACATGCTTGCTTTATGCCATCTTGTTAGGCTTTCTATGCTTCTTTGCATCTTACATCCTTACTTATATGTTCATGAATGTGTCTTTGTATGCTTGTTTGTGTCGTAAAGCTTAGTTCCTACATATAATCTCGTGTGGGTTTGCACTCGTCTTTTGTACAAGAGATCTCGAGTTCCTTTTAGGAACTTTGCTTGATGGCATGCGTGTCATCCATAGTTCAATGTAATGGAACTATGGACACCAATCCAAAGCTACATTTGTCCTTCTAGGACACCATCTTTTTTGTGATAATATGTTTGTTTGATAATGTGGTTTCCAAACCTATGAGATTTGGAATCTTAGGCAAAGGATTTGGGCCTCCAATTCATTTATTAATGGGCTTCCTAACCGTCCTACGAGTAGGGCTCCAAACACCAACTAGATAGTCCAAATTGTATTTTTTTTGTGAACTTTTGGACCTATAAACCTTACCCTCTAGTAGTTCTTCTTCTTCCCTCTTTGCTCACACTACCTCTCTCTGTGTTTTCACTCTTTCCCTAGTATTTCCCCCTTTTTTTCAAGTTTCCAACCAACCCTTCTTGTTTGCCTTCCCTTCCCTTATATAATCTCTCCTTAGTGGGGTACTAATCATTATTGTTTCACCAGTTTTCATGCATCTCCACTTTTGCCAGAATCCTGAGGAATCATCATGCCTTCTGAGGATTCTCTTGAAACTTGTTCCAGATGTCAAATAGCATTTGGTAGCGAGTTCCCCAAAGGTACTAACAACTCTCAGCAACTGACTTTAGTCTAATCATTTCTTCATCAATATCCCACCACCTCATCAATTAGTAGTAGGCCAAGCGCTATAGGATTCCCCCGAATGATAATTTCTATGTCCTAATACACATGTTGCCGAGTTGAGCTCACTGCAACCGAGTTCGAGGTCCACTTCCATCTTATGGGCTGGTTTGGGCTACTCAGGCCGATCTTTGGCCTAAGTTAAATGGGTCAATATTGATTTTTTGGGCCCAAACCCCTCCACAGATAACATGCTTGTTTCCCCTTTTATGTGCTTTCTTTGTTTCTTTGTTATCTCTTTTGCCTATCTACTGGCTTTGTGTTTCCTTTATTGAAGCGAGGGTGCAACTTCTAAAATGCAAGTTAAGAAGGGTAAAAAAGCAAGCAAGAAGACGCAAGCGCAAAAAGGGCAATGTTCAGTAGATTAGGAGGCTTAGTCTCTCCATGTAGTTATCTTTTTCCCTCTCTCAACCTTTTTCTTTAGAACCATGTAGCTAGGGTAGGGTTGCTCTCTTTGTATCTTGCTTGGGTCACATTCCTAGGGTATGGCAATGTCTATTTTATCTTTTCAATAACTTGTTGGGCCATACCCTTTGGATGTAGGCATGTATGCTTTATCTTTCTTGTACCTTGCTTAGGCCATGTTCCTTGAGTACAACATTGTGTGATTTACATTTCCTATACCTTGCTGGGCATACCCTTGGAGCATTGGCAATATCTGGTTTGGAATTAAAGTATTAACTAAATGAAATTAAGGTATTAACTATTAAACAATAAATCAATACAAGGCGGTGAAGGCAGACTACTCGCAAAGGCCTAAAAAAGAAGCGGAGAAGAAGCAAAGAACACAAAAACGCAGAAGAAGCAAAAAAAAGGAGAAGCTACCAGTTGTGAGGAGGTGGGTTCCTTCAAGAAACCAACAACGTGTTGGTGACTGCTACCACAAGATCATTTCATTTAGCAAAAATCATTTAAAACGCAAAAAGGTATTTTCTTTTCTGTACCAACCGGAATTGATATATCATCCAAAATTCAACGAAACAAGCCGGGCTGGAATAGGCGGAATGAACCAAAATTCAATCCGAGGTGGAACGAAGGGGTAATTGCTACCGGCTAAGTGACTGGAACGAAATTTTGCAGCCATTTCGGCCGGTGTGGAATGAAATTAATCATAACATTCCCCACTTTGTGTGCTTGCATTGTGCATGATATATGTGTGTATGTGTGTATATATATGTTTGTTTGTTTGTGGGTAGTCATGCACTTTTTATGATGGACTCCCATGGTTAGGAGAGCAGCCCTCTCGTGATCATGGGTGCTCTTAACCTTGTGGTGTGGGTATGCACTCAAGGCGATTGCTGTAGGCGCATATTCATACTACATCTTGTGCATGATCATCACGGTGTGTTTGTCTCGATCCATGTCAGCTAGTGACATTGGTTTCCCTGTATATGTGACATGCATCAGCATGCTTGATGCTTTGGTGAGCTTTAGCTTGCCCTCGTATGAACATGCTAACGCATTTTGTATACATAGGCATGAAACTCTGCTGGTGTGCCATAGCACACCAAACGCGAAACTCTACCGAATTTTTGCCATGAAAATGGGCACCTTTGTTGTGGTATTCTTACAGCGAAAGCTTAGTGAGGATAGCATTTTGTGTGCAATAACGAACTAGAGGCGAAATGCTGCTAGATTTTCTCCACGAAAATAAGGTGAGACGTTGCTAGATTTTCGTCGTGGATATTTTGAAATAATTCCAAATGTACTAGTAAACATTGATAGAGATCACACCCTTCCAAAATCAAACCTCGAAGCCCAATTCTTTAAAGCCTTATGAGCTAAAGCCAATAGCTTGTTTTAATTGTCAATGTCTGAAAATTAAGATTTTACAAAAACAAAGGATTGTCTTCGGACAAGCATTGCGGGGTACCTAACACATTCCATACACGTAATCGGATTTTTGAACTCAAGAATCAAGATTTTTTACTCGTCCATATTAGATTAGTAAAAACAAGTTTTTCTTAGCCTAGGATTGGTAATAAAATCAAGTAGAGGCAGGTGACCGATCATACCTTAGAAAAATCCAATGATTAGTGGCGACTTGACTTACCTGTGTAAATTATAGGCTAAAATTGATTCAATTCAAGTCACACACTAGAGGTACCCTTTTCACCCTCATTTCACAGCACTTAAGCTCAAACTTTCATAAATAAGTGATTGAGTGTCACTGCGATGGGTGGTCGGCCACTGTAGGGCATCAACACCACGGATTTTGGGGGAACCCTAAAAGACTTGAAACGGGCACTTGCGCCCACTTGAACATGGGTAGTTAGCATTAAAAGAGCTTCCCATAAATAGCATGGGTAACGGCTCACCTAAGGGACAAGCAAAAGCGTAATGGATGGACCAACGTGCAGAAGGACATTAAATCCTACAATGCCCCAACATTTTTTCCCAATGGATACAAGACCATTAAGGTCAGCATTTATCCCCATAATGAGGGACAAAGGCCTATAAAAAGGCATAAACAACCAGAACAAAGGTACACAACTGTTTTGCAATATACACACTACAATTCTCTAACCAAATAGCAATTCCTATGTACAGTTAAGCTCTGATCTTATTGACTAGCTTGTTGAAGGCCCTTTGACACACACCACACCGTATGCTTTGAGAACCTTATCCCTTTTTGTAGGATCTCATGGCTGCTGTGTTAATGTCATCCATCCATATAGATAAGGAGTTCGACTAAGGATTTTTTGCATCATTAGTAACAATGAATTTTGAAACTAGAAAACTAAAGTGAAGGTTCAAGTAAACGTCCTATAACCTTTTATAATATATATACATATATATATATATATATATTTGTATTTTTCTATTTCAAATCTTGCACAACTTATTAGAAAGAGAGTGATATCATCTATATTCTCCATTGACTCATAGATATCCTTGAAAATACCCAATTTCCTTAGTCTTTCACTAGAATCCATCTAGTGATGATCTTGAAGATGAACTTTCATAAATAAGGGATGCTAGTGAAGAAGGTGGAGTGGAAGCTCATCTAGAACTTTATTCATCTGCTTATCTTCATTAAATAAATGGAAAAAAATGATATTTTTCTTCTTTTTGGGTGCTCCAATTCCATATGCATTCTTCATCAAATTCCACATCCCAATTGATTTATGGTACTTGAATTTCACAACTTATAACCCTTAGAGCTTGGATCATACCTATAAACACATACTTCTCACTATGGTTATCTAGCTTGGACCTTTCTTGATCCGGTACATGCATATATGCAATGCTCCCAAACAAACATAAGTGAGAAATTGTAGCATTCTTTGAGCTCCAAGCTTGCTATGTGAGGTTCTTCCTCATACAATCCTTATGTGAGACTAAAATTAGTCAAATAGACTGCATGAGCGGGTTCATCCCAAACTTCTTTGGACATTCTCATACTCTTTAACATTCTTTTGGTCATGTTACCACTTACCACTACCTACCATACATGTTGGGATTTGAGAGACACCTTCCTTCAGATATTCCAATTATAAACAAATATAAAAAATTGGTAACTCATGAAAATTAAAAATGTTGCCATCTAGTTGGAAAAATGTTGTTCTCACAACGAATCTACTAGCTTTGATACCATGTTTTTGAAGTTGGTGGGTCTTTATATAATCACATTCCCAAACACTAATACACCACATATAATGGAAGAGACACACACTCTCAGAGCACACCAAGGAGAGTAGAATGAATGGGGAAGAGGATGAGAACTCTTTGTTTGGAATGGAGGAAAGCAGGCGTATATATACTATACCATACAAATTATACAATCTTAACTTCCACTATATATTAAATTACATAATTTCAAATTTTAACTACTCCATAGAATAAATTTTTTATATATTAATGAATTAGAGAGTTTTATATGACATATGGCTTGTAGGTACATTTGGTGTGACATGGAAAGGAGAAGAAAATAATTCCCCTCTTATTATATTTCCCTCTTTCTTCTTTATTTTGAAACAATGATCATGGACAATTGGGGTTTCTACCCGGACCACCAAAATAAAAGAAGCCTCCATAATCTTTGATACTATAGCAATTGGGTTTCGTCATGAATATCACAGGGTCCCGGGGCGCCCTTTTAGATAGTTTACCATCAATGACATTGAGATTTTTGAAGAAACTAGCCTTGCCGGGCCCTTCTTCTGCGAAATGGCCACTGCCCATTTGTGTTGTGGTGTGCTGCCCTCCTGAATTATAATTTATGACTTCTCCTCCCCAACTAACTCTTGAACCACTATCAGTCAGGATCGAGAATATGGAAGATGGCCAATATCCAAAGGATCTGTGGTTAATATTCATCCACCAGTCTCCCCCTCCATAAACGTCCTACCTCATTGCACATGTTATGCAAATCAGTTTGTAATATTTTGAATGATAAATAAAGGTATAAAGACTAATGAAAGAGAAAACAAATGAATCTTTTTGTGTAGAACAACAGCTTAAATTCACCATCTTAAAATATAAATTAGGTAAAAAGAAATTTTGCATGAAAAAAAAAACTTTAAATTTAAAAGTTGTATATAAAAATACATAAACCGGGAAAAAATAGTTTAAAACATACATTGTTTTAACTAAAACTAGAAGAATTTCAAACATATCAATAACATTTGTTACTGTAAATTTTTCTTGAGGAAAAAAAAGTACATATGATATGATCATATATGTCTATCCAAAAATTAGAATTATTTAATAAAGTAATTAAATTGAAATGTTGTACTATACCTTCCAAACGTAGAACTTGAGTGCATATTGGTTACCACCATACTTGGAATAAGGGGTGACAATTGCACCCAATGCAATCTCTTTGTCAACATGAACAAAGCCAGGGCACAACAGATTATAGCAACCTGTGCTTTGATATGCATCATCCTGTAGCCATGATTAAAAAAAAGACACTTTCAAACAAGAAATAGCATATGTAAACATGGCTAGGGCTGGCAGGGAAGTCAAATATTAAAACACCTACAGTCCAATATACGAAGAGTCTAGAGTTTTTATCTCCATATAGACCTTTGCAAACCTGGTTTTCCACACAAAATAATTTTGTAAGAAAATGAAAAATTATTAGTAATTAATTATTTAGCATGCGCCTAAAAGAAAAGATGATGATGAAATTATATATACCATCGCGCCGGCTTCAATGGAATCAAGATCTTGACCATATTCACCTTTCATCACCCAGAATTGATAGCTGCTAGAGTCATTATCTTCTTGGGTATAGGGGTTCCATATGTTCATGTCTGCCGTCATTCCATAATACTGATCCCAAGTCTCACTATACGTTGCATTCTTTAAACTCAACAAGAAAAATAAAGGTTATGAATGTTGATTTGTGTCCTTCATTATAGTAGATACAATTGAGCTCAAACCTATTAAAATATTGGTTAAAATTTAAGTTGTACCTCATGGATATTTGGATCGACATTACTTTGAGTATGAGGGTTGGTATGGTATTTTTTCCTTCCAAAATTTGCTATAGAGCCTGCCCTTAATAAATCTTCTTCTTTAGTTCTTCTTATGGGAATAGTTCCTTCTGGGCACCTTCCATTCAAGTGCCATGGCTGAGTAAATTCGGGCTCGGAGTTTGAAGAGACGCCATTGATTTCATCAAATGAGAACCCTTCGGGGTAAGAACTTGGTCTCATCTATTGCATTTGGCATAGATACAAATGCAAACCCGGTCCATACCATACATACATTAAGTATCAAATTATTCGTGATATTAAATGAAATTTAGTTAATTAAACTAGTTACCTGAATTGTGTGATTTTTTAACAAAGGATGATCAAAAGCTGGCTGCTTGTAGATGTCTACGCAGTCGATTATATCTCCATCCGGGCTCTGTATCAGATACATTCTCATCACACACACATAGATATTAGTCTAAATTCTTAGTGTTGTAATAAAATTACACTGCTATTGCACATGGCAGTCATGTAGACACCATAACCCACAAAAGTGAATGACTCTTCTAAGACTAAAGCAGAAAATACTAGAACACAAACATGTTAAATGAAGTGATTAATAACCTCGATGGACTTAAGAGCGGGCTTGTTAAGGCGCTTTAATTGCTGCTGGACCTCCAGTTTTTGTTTCTTACCAAATATGGTGTTAGTGTTTCTATTTCCAGCTGATGACATTGGTATGAGAAAGAACAAGCAGTAAAAGGTCATCTTTACTGCCCTCGACCACCTCCTCTCGCTTCCACAAGGGAGAGCCATTAGTGAATAGCTAATATTAGAATCAAAATTGCGGTGTACAGAGATGTAATAGCTTGCTTTGATCGTCCCCTTTGCAATACTTAAACATGAGATGTAATAGCTATCTTTGGTTGTCCCCTTTGCAATACTTAATCATGCATTTGTTCATCCTCTTTGAACTGTTTCACATCCTAATTATCAATATATATACACATACAAACTTTTATAATAAGGATCACCCTGTTTTAAGTAAAAACATCCTATTTAATTTCCTTTTGACAACTACGATTCTTTTGTTTCTTTGTCTTTTTATAGGATTGGTCAAAATTTAAGGGAAATAATTCTTCCTCTTTGAACAGTTCCACAAGCTAAAAATTTTGGAAGTTTCTTTTTTTAAGTTAAATAAGGGAAATTTGGAGATCGTTTTCAAAAACATTTAAGGTTACAACCAAACATAGGAAAATTAGATAGTTTTATAGAAAATACTTTTTGAAAAATGACTTATTTTCTAGAAAAAATTAACAACAAAACAAACAGGCTGGCGGTAGTGGGAAGTGAGAATAGATGAGATTTAAATTTTGTAAAATAATTTTATTTTACTTTATCTAGTTAATACACCATTCAATTCACATACATTAGAATGTAGAAGTTTAGGCATAATAGAATTTCTATTGAATTTGAAAAATGTTTCTTTAACATCTTTGCTTGAATACAAATCTGACATTTCTTTTCATCATCATGCTTATATGAAATCATACCATGCTTTGAAAAAAATTTCAAGCATTTGAAATTTAAATGTCCTAATCTAGGGGAATTTATTTTGTTAAGCATTCAGATAGCATACCAGGCTTAATGGAGTTATACCGTGGTATCACTATGGCAGAGGATAAAGATAGTTGATGGCAATATGTAAGTTGAGCTCAATAGTGTGAAATTTATTACTATTTAGGTTCTGTTTATTTTGGAAAGGAAATATTTTCAATAGATAATATTTTTAGAGAAATTTATTTATTTTCTGTTACTTGCTTGACATACTAAATGTAAATTTCTAGTCTTCCATACCTTGTTAGATTGGAATGTTGCTTTTCACCCTTCTCCTTGTTTTACTCTTTTAGATTTGGTTGAGCATTGTAGTTTGAGAGCTGTTTGTAATTCTCCTAAGTACACTCCCAGTGTACCTAGTGCTGTCTTTTTTAAGAAAATTTTCATTACTTTTCAGAAGAAAAGAAAAAAAGAAAAAAAAATCTATGTTAAAACCAATAAAAACCACAAAAGGTTGGAAGGCAGTGATGTTTGTTGTTGTGGTGGGAATAGTTTTAGGGGTGGAGGTGGTGGTGGTGGTGCAAAGTTGGAGGGAGGAGGGAGTTGGTGGTTGCAGCAATACAGAGTAGCTGCGTGGAGGTGGTGGTGGTGTGGCAATGCAGAATACGGGGAGGGAGGTGGTGGTGGCAGTGTGAAGGAGGGAGATAGAGGTGGTGGTTGCAGGGGGGAGGTGGGGGGCAGGGTGGGTGGTTGGCACAGAGGAGTGGGGAGCAGGGGTATAGATTTGATCTGTAAATTGGTTCTCACTTTCACAAAGTGTAAACCAATTGTCACAATTTTGGTATATTTTTGGTTGACCACTAGAACATATCCCATTAGACTGACAATTCTCGGTTGCAACAAATACATAGGCCAATACAAATGGGACATCTATATTTTGTTTCACATCATACTTTCTATTTTCTTGTTCCCATTCTTCTCTCTTCAATGTGATTGCCTGATATTATCTTGAATTTTATCATCTTTTTCATATACCCTGCTATTTTCAATGGTGATCATTCCCATAACCAATATACTGCATCAACCATTTATTTAGTTTCCTTTACTTGATGTGTCAACCTACTATGTTCCAGTGTCAACTTTTGAAGCATTTGTTCCCATGCTAGCATAAATCAGGAGAACAATAGCTGAACAGTGAGGTCTTACTAGGTCCTAGACTAGTTGCATTTGAAAACTAATCGATGAACTCTTCAGTTGATATAAGTATTTCCTGATATAACGTGGATTAAGTTTTGCTTTTTTGCTCACTGATTTCGCTAAGAATAAAAGATAATAAAACCATATCAAATGAATTTACCAATTCATGAGTGGGTTCTGACAGATATTTTGATGTGGAGTAGCAGAAAAGAAGAAGATAAGCCATAGTTTCGCAAAACAACCTTGTTACTTGCTTACAAGCTAAATAAGTTAAAGATCTTCTTTGCACTGCCATTGTTTTATAAGCTATTGACATGTCAGTATTAGTTTTTTTTAGTTTTATTGAGAAAGATGTGAGTAGAAGACAAGAAGAAGATAAGCCGCAGCTCCACAAAATAACCTTGTAACTTGCTTACAAGCTAAATATGTTAAAGATCTTCTTTGCACTGCCGTTGTTTTATAAACTATTGACATGTCAGTATTAGTTTTTTTAAGTATTACTGAGAAAGAGGTGAGTAGAAGACAAGAAGAAGATAAGCCACAGCTCCACAGAACAACCCTTTTATTTTCTAACAAGCTATATAAGTTTAGGGTCTTCTTTTCACTTCTGCTTTGCTTTGACCTACCACTTGCATCTCCATCATGTTGTCCTGATAATATAGAAAGCATCAGAAAAGAAAAGAAAAAAGAAAAAAGAAAAGAAAAGAACCATTATGTACATAATTAAATAAGCAAGGTTAATATTAGCTGCAATTGCATCCTTATTGGATCCAGCGATATTTTCACAAAAAGGTTTAATTAGGAGGGATCACATTGCACAACTTTATTCATTTAGTTCAAATTTAAAAAGAACTTCATTTCATTTCACTGAACAATCAGCCCAATGGTTGTATATCAGTTCAGTTTTTGCTACCAGTGGATATCATCCATAGATCCACTAGTATCACTCATACACAATAATTTCAAGCAAGAGTAACTTTTTTTTTTCAGGAAAATGTTCTATAAATGCGACACATTAGTGATAAGCAAGCAGTAGAAAATAAAACAGATTTAGAATTTATTTAAAATAGGAAAAAAAAAAAAAATAAAAAGAAAGAAAGAAAAGAAAACTGCAATCCAACTTGACACAAACATTTTATTATGAAGAATTTGTAAATGAAAGGATCCAAAAGAACTAGTCAAACAGAGACAAAGCGAGAATAACAAAATCCAGGATTTAAATTTAAAAATAAATGAAAAATCAACATCCTAAATCTATAGGTAAAATATTAGAAAGCCCTATATTTACATTCAAGGACTTGATCTTCAATTTATTTGGATGTTGGCCAATCTAGTGGCGACTACCCTTTTTGTGCATCATAACATTCTCTATTTTTTTTTTTTTTTGATAATTAATAAAAATATATTAAAAAGAAAAAGGGTGTCACCTGAGTATGCAGGAAGTATACATCAGGGACAAAAAAAATCTTATTGTACATCATAACAATCTTATAGTTCCAAACTATAGCAATGCACTGTTTTTTATCCAATCTGCACAAGAGAGATTAACGTGGTATCTACACAAGAGAGAGATTAATAAGTTGCAACAAACACCACCCTAAAACCCATTTTCCATTTATATGGAATACATGGAACACATATGAATGTAATTTTTATGATAGATAATCTTTTACTGAAAAAAAAGGTGCAAGTACAAAAAGTTTCTTGTTAAATCAATAACTTTTTTATAAGTTATTTAAAAATTTTATTGGTTACCCTCAACTTCATCATCATCGTCATCCTCGTCATCATCATCTTTGTCCTCAAGCACAGGCTCATCGGGCTACCCACAAAAATTTAGTTCCAAAGCATTTTCAAGCTTATCAGCATGGAAGTAATAGCCATTTGAGAGCAAAAATTGAGGGAATTTGGAGTAAAAAAGATATATACGGGCCCATTTCATCTAATGGAATTAAGAGGACATAAATAAATAGAAAGACTGAAAATCGCATATACAAAGAAGCCAAAATATGGCGGACACCTTGTATGTCATTTGTCTGTTATTTTGTTAAGTTCATTACGGCATATATCTCTCATACAAAACAGGGATGGGATGGTAAAGCAGAGAATCATCACAACAATTCCAGTTGAACTGACTTTTCAAAGTTCGGAAAATCCTTGCCATTCTCTATATAACCTCAAATCAGAGGTCGCCAAAAACATAATACAACCATATACTCAATCTCAACTGGCCCCTCCTCCACATATAAACTCTAGACGGAAAATGATGTCGTGGGTTCAACTCCCATTGGGTTGCGCGTATCATTTATCATTCAAAAATAATAACCCATTCAAGAACAGCAATTTCCACACACAAACATACAAGCATAAAGTTCATTCTACATAAATTTCCACAAGACTCCCACTCTTAACACTCCCAAACCTCACTATTAAATAAAGCAAAATGCATTCATCCCAAATTTGTTATCCTTTCAATCTCATATAGCACCGAATCCATTAAAATTCAAAGTACTGTACCTTCCCCCACACTTTTGCTGATTCAAATTTCCAGGGTTTGCTTGCTTGCAGATTGAATTTGTTCTGAACTGTGTGTCTAATACAGCATGTGGCAATTTGGCATACTTCTGTTTCTTCCCTCTTGTAGAACTAAACCAGTGCTTGTAAAAGGTGGAAGTGCACTCTAGAGCTTCTACTATTTGAGGAATCAAACAGGGTATCTTACTTTTTTTTTTTTGGGTGTGTATTTTTCATTAAATTGGGTTACTACTTTCCAAGTTGGGTGCTAAATTATGCTGTTTCTAGATAGCTGAATCCTGAATGTCAAAATTGCTTTCTGCATGGTAATCTTAAGAGACTTTCCAAAGCAACTTCCGGTTATTTACTACACTTGTTAAGACGTGTATGTATTAGCCAAACCTTGAACTATGTTTAGAAAGTACATTTTCCTTAGCATTGATTTGTTATACTTATTACTCTTTATTTGTTCTCACACCAGTTACAACTCCATCATACATATTCTTAGTCAATTTAATATACTTTAGAGGAACTCTTTTCTTTTCAAAAAACCTACCACAACCTCTCTAGGTATTCTATCATATGCTTTCTTTATATCAATAAAACCATATGGAGATTTCTGGGATTTTTTATATTCTCAATTAGATATCTAAGAAAATTGCTTTTGTGGTAGACTGCCTTGACATAAAACTAAATTGATTATCCAAAATTGTTGTTTCATGTCTTAACTAAGAAGTATGGACATAGTCATGACATGACACCAAACACAACAGCATGATAATTCTTGAAAAATTAGCACATGACATGGTGGGATGGGAATATGACAATTAAATTTTTTTTTTTTTTGGATTGGTATAGGGGATATAACTATTAATAATGTTATTTAATATACATTCTTAGGTATATTTTATGTTTATTTCAAGTTTTCAAAATAAATAATAACTATCAAAATATTTAAAAGCATATCTAAAATCAAAGAAATTTTTTTTAAACAAAAAAAAAAATTTATTTCCCCTCCCAACACAATGAGGACATGTGTATAGGAGTGTCCTTGGCATGGCCGGCATTGACATGTGTCAGATAGGGATGCTCAACACGAACATGCTGAGGATTTTGGAATGTCCATGCTTCTTAGTATCTTAACCTATGTTTGATCATTATCTCCTGAAGTTTCATAGTTTGACTCATAAGTTTATTTTCATAGCAATTTTTTATAGTTTTAAAAATATCTTCTTTGTTCTTAGATATAGGTGTTAAAATTTTCTTCCTCCATTCTCTAGGAATTTTGTTAATACTAAAGATCCTATTGAATCCTAAAGTTTTGAGGAATAAATTTGACTTATGTTGATTCTAGGAATAGAAATTTTTTTTGAAGAATTAATAGGAAAATGTAGAGATCTCGCCTCTTTTGTTTAGATTCTACGGTAGTCAGGAAGGTGTTCTGAATATATCTCGTCATAAATACAACCTACACTTGCTTTTAGGTTTTATGTTGCTCCTGTACCTGGAAGGATGGGTTATCTTGCCGCTGTTGAAAGGTGACTACTAATATATTATTATTTTCTGATGCATAAATGATCAAGAAGTTGTATAGAAAAAAATAAATAGATGTCGTGAAACTTTTGGCCATTTTCAGATTCCTCAAAGTAATGGCCATGGTGTGGGCCGGAAGACAAATTACTAAGCTTATAAGAGCTGGCGGGTGAGCTGCCAGTACTCAAATTTTCTTCTATTATTTAGTAATTTGTGTGGACATCATGATGTTTCTTGATTCTTGAATAAGCAATTCAGCTGTATGATAATGGAATATTCTTTACTATTTTACTAAAAATGGAGCGAAATAATATTGTTTTAAATTAAGTCATCTGAGCCATTGGTCAATATATATATTTGAGCTGTTTGGAATATATGCTTGTTGAAGTTATAATCGCTCAACTATACTGTTGGTTGAAGCAGATACAAGAACACAATAATGGGAGAAAAAGGGAAAAGCCATATGTAATGAATTGTTAAATCTAAATCTAGTGCATGCTGTTGAAATAAGTTGTCTCTTTGATGCAGCAGAAGGGATTGTTTCTTTTCAATCTTAGCTGTAAATCTCGTGATCAACATTGTGAGAATGTAGTATATGATGATATGATGATTCCAAGGCATGAATGTTATTAGTGTTTTCTTAGCTCTCTTCTTCTTTGTAATTAGTGATTTTTTTTTCGTTTTTGCTTTTTCATCTTTTTTTTGTACTTTTGATATGCTGGTGTTACTTTGCATTTAGCAGTTTTTTGAATATATATCTTTCTTACCTATCAAAAAATAAATATTATTGCTGAAAAAATTATTTTAAAATTTCTACTTTTGATACTGGCATATTATATTCAGTAAAAAAACAAATTTTATCTATAGGTTATGAACATTGTTCTAGGTTTTTCCCATCTTTTATTTCGTAATGATATTGTTTAACTACTGATTTCATTTAAATGCCATTGTACTCACTCTTATTGAATAGAAGTTCTTTTTATGTTAAATTTAACAGTCTTTTGATTCTATAGAGGTTCTTTTTATGCAGAGCGCTTACCCTTGCACCTTTTGTAGACAGAGGATTGTCATGGTTCACTGTGAAATTGAAGTTTGAGTCTCAGGGGAAGGTAAGCGACACTGAAAATTTTTAAAAATTCTTGTTTTGTTCGATTACAAGTATCTCATTCCTTTAACTGTTTCCAGGCTTTCATGGCAATTGTTGGGTTCTGTTTTGCACTGGCTATCATCCTATTTTTGGTTGTGACATTGCTTTGGGCCTGAAGCTATTCCTCTTGTTTGTTCTCGCCTGGCTAATACAACAGAGCCTTAATTTCTCTAGTTCTCTTTAAATATTTTCATTTTTGTTTTTCCTTTAAATCACACCATCTATATGTAGTTCATGTCCCAATTAGTTTTCTGTATCATTATTTGCTGCTGTTGCAGAATAAATTCAGCCTCTTGTTAAATCAAATTTTGTTGTACAGCGTAGATTTTGTTGCAAAAAAAAAGATACTATACAACTATAAATATGAGTACGTTGTCATAAATGAGTACACTACAATGTACGATGGTGTCCGAAAACCTCAGGAAAGTGATTTTACCTTGTCTTTTGATGATGCATTAAAAATATTCTTAAAACCTGGAGACATTTACTATTTTTAGTTGTGATGATTTGGGGCTAAAGCTATTCTTGATGTTTGTTCTCACTTGGTTAGGTCGACAGAGCCTTCTCTAGTTCTCCTTCAACATTGGCGTTTTTGGTTTTTCCTTTAAAAGTTCAGGTTTAGTTCACTTAATTTATTTTGAACATGAGTTAAGTTTGAGTTCATCATCAAGCTAGATTATATGTTCGAACTTGTTTCATTTTCTTATTGAAAAAGCTTGAACATTTTCCTAGGCTAATTGCTTATTCTATTCTTATATAAAGTAACCAACATGACTAAATTTTTTTAACTCTTCACAAATCTCTACAAATAATTAGTAACTAAATTATAGTTGAGATTTTACTATTAGAGTTAACTAGATGTAATACTTTCATTTATAAACTAATAAAATATGAATGATTCTTTCATATTGGCCATTTGTAAACGGAAGGCAGTGCTGAAATTCAATTAGATAAACTGCTGATTTTCACTATCGAAATTAGTACTCCCTGAGATCTTTTACCATATCTTGGACAAAACGGGTATACTATTTTTTTTTTTTAGAGGAGGGACATAACGGGTGTACTTGATAACTAGGAAGTGAGCTGATTTTTTTTCGCTGAATAGGAAGTAAGCTGATTGAGTTAAATTGTTCTTGATAATCCATACTGCATCATTACTACTCTTACTCTCAAGACAAAGTACATGGTCAACTCCAATTATTTTTTGTAACAACATTGGACTTTGATGTTTAGCCTTCATTTGTTGAAACCAAAAACACTTCAAAACAAAATGTGCAACTTCTCACTTCATACCCCAAAAATCCCTGAACCATGCAACAATCACACAGTTTCCCTCGAGTTGTTTGTTCTTCACAGTTCCAATAAAAGAGATGAAATGCAATTGGACTGAAAGGACAAAAATAAACCGAATTGAACCAAATGGACCCAAGTGGACTGAAAAGGACTAAATAGACCGAAATGGATCAATTGAACCAAAGTGAACTGAAATGGACAGAATTGGGTGGAATGGGCGGAAGTAGACCAAAATAGGTTGAATGGATCGAAGTGGATAGAAAGAAGTTAAGAGCATAGCAACTATAAATGCTACATTTCAACTTTTAGATATTAAATAGATAGCTTCACATTTCCAATGTTTATTTGTTTATGCTTATGCTTATACCCTCACCAAGCAATAGAATATATTGCCTATAATTTGTTAAGATCTAGAAGGTAAAGTAATCATGTGGTCATTCTAGGTTACGTTGCAATTTAGAAAACACCTTCTGCTAACCTACCAATGATCTCTGGTTTTCTCAAAATTATTTCCCAAACTCAGAAAATATGTTTTTTTCTAATTTTCAAAAACACACTTCACTTAATCCATTTCATCCTTATGCATTATTCATAATGTAGAAATGCAAATACATCACAATGTGACATTTTACCCCAAAAACTAAAAGCCAAATTTATTTTATGTTCCACTAAGCAAATGACATACAATTTTAAGACAGGCATTGTGAGAGTTACTAACACATTTTCCATACATAATCGAACCTTAAAACTCATATTTCTTGTTATAGTCATGATTTGACTCTCAATTAGGCTAGGAGACCCCGAGACTTTCCTTAACCTAGGTTTGATAATAAAATCAAAAGAAAAAAAAATGATTGATGGATATTCCATAAATCATGAAATCCCCAACTAGCCACCAATTTAACTCCCTATATTTCAGAGCATATAGAAATTACGTTTTTTTTTTTTTTTCCCTCATGCATATACTTTATTCTTAAAAGGAAAAGATTAGATACCTAGTATAATTTGAAAGTTCAAAAACGTGTAAAAACACCTTTGAACGTTTAGACCCCCAAATTACAACTTAACCAATTCAAGCAATATGTCAAACAACTAGTGTGCGGAAACTTAACATATGCTATAATATGAAATTGGTTAAAAACTATCTAAGCCATAACAAAATAAAGTCTACAGCAGATAATAAAACGGTAAAGATAGAGAGGAAGGAAGATGCAAACACAAAGACAACACGCGATGTGTTATCAAAGAGGAAACCGAAGCCCTCGGTGTAAAACCTCTCCGCCGCCCTCCAAGTGGTAAACAATCCACTAGAAAATACAGTTGGGATACATGGACAGCAAAAGACCCTCCAAGCCTAATCTACCCAGTGCACCTAAGCCCTCCAAGCTTCTTGCTCCAACGAGGTTGCGCCGAACCTTTTTCTTTTCTAGCTTCCCGGATTCCGCTACTAGACCGTAGTATCAACCAATGAAGATTGGTTCCTTCCTAACTGCTTCCCAGAAATCCAAACAGCTGTCTCACAGTGATGATGATGGTGAGAACCAGGTTTGGTATAATGCCTCTCAAGGATTTGACAATGGAGAGGAAGAGAGTTGAGGAATTTGTAGAGACTCTAAGGTATAGATTGTGGGTGAATCAATCTTGTTTTTCTTTAGGGTTTCTCTCTCAAAATTCTCTCTGGAAGCTCTCTTTCAATCGTGGGTAAAATGGGTATTTATACTGCAGTGAGAGAGGAATGTGAAACGTCAGGTTTTACAAAACAGGGGTGGCTCGCGGCTTGACTAAGTCGCGAGATCCAGTCGCGAGATAACCGTATGGCCAGTTGTCCTGTTTTGTCCTGTAGTGCTCCAGCTAGCATGACTGTTCATCTTCCAGCATGCTTGGCACGTGTGCTGAGTCTGGCGGCTTGCAGCCGCGAGTCACCCGCGAGTCCCAGCCGCGAGTCTCTGTTTTCTTGCACATTCTTAAGCAATCTTCACTCTATCTCACTCACTACCCTTACATCAAACCCACCTAAATACAGGGTTACTAAATGCTGAATTACAAGCAAATTTGGCACAGAATAAAGTCAATTAGTTGGTTGAATAAATTCAACCTTACAATCTCCCCCTTTGGCTATTCCGTGACAAAACCCTAAAACAGACTCTAGACTTAACATGTGAGTTGGGAACAGTTGAACAAAACTCACTCACACCTAACTCTAGAAGCTGTGAAGCACTTGAATCATATGAACATAATACTCCTGAAACACAACAATACACCATGATCATTGTATGCAGAAAATCATAGAATGCATATGAAACAGGCAATATGTGATCAAGCATAGATGGGGTTTAAGAAACAAATCATGGATTGATCAACCAAGTGAACACCACAAGGTAGTGATCACAGTGCTCATTCACACTTGGAATGAACACAAGGACATACAAGTTGACAAGCACAAGGCAAGACACTTGTATGTTCAACACTCAACCAATGTATAGTACACAAGGTATATGCATCTAGGAACAATCCTACAAGGGCACAAGAGTGACAGTACATAAACCAAAATGCAAGACATTTAGATTAAAGTACTGATTTCAACATAGTATAAAGGCTGCAATAAGCAAGGTACAAACCATAAAGCCTACAAACTATGCATAAAACATTAACCCTAAAAGCTTACAAAAGCACATGGGTACAAAACACAAAACATCCTGAATAACAGTTTACAAAACATAATATAACAACTTAAAGTGAAAACTTAAACTGAAGAAGAATGTAAAGACACTCCCCCTTAGGTAATATTCTCCCCCTCTGATCATGCCTATCTGTAACACCCCACCCTAATTGCCTAATTAAATTATGTGTTTATATGCATGTCATTATTTTAATTACTTTTAAGTGCATGGAACTTTGATTTTGTGATATTATAGAACATATATGTTATTTTAATGTGTTAGATATAACTTTATAAAATTAAGGATATATATGTGTGTGTGTGTGTAATGTGTTATTTATTCTTTGTAGATAGGTGTGAATGCAAAGAAAAAGGTAAGTGTGAATGCAAAGTTTATATATATATATATATATATATAAGTGTGAATGCAAGAAATTTGGAACAAGTGGATGTGATATTGTTTTCCCCTAGCCATACACGTATCCAAGCCCCAAAAGTCTCCTTACTTTTCTGATTTTCTTGGCTGCCTCTGAAGTCCAGCAGCTGCCTTTCTTCTTTCTCCATTTCCCCTTTCTTTGTTCTTTCTTCTTCCTCCTTACACGGCAACATCTCTCCCTTCCTTTCCCACCAAAAATTCTAGTTTCTTTAAAGAAGAAATCAAACAATTAATCCTAAGGTTTCATCTTCAAAGTGTGTAGGTAAGTAAGTTAAACCTCATCTGATTTTGTGTATTGGGATAGTGTAATTGTTGGCTTAATTTCCCCCTTTGTTCTCTACTCTGTTTCTGGAAGTTGAATGGGTGATTCTGTTTTAGTTACTTGAAATATTGATGATATTGTGGTCTATTGAATGCTTATTAGGGTATTTTAATATGTATACAATAGGTATAAAAATATCCAAATGAAATTAAGACCTATTGCTATTTGTTGATGATTTTGTAAGAATATGTACTGAAGCTGACTCTGTGACAGATTTGTTGTTCACTAAAAGAAAATTCTGTATTAAATTTTATTTTGTGAGTTAGGATGCAAGGAGTAGTTTGTATGAATTCTAAGACACATATTGTTGTTGTAGAAGTGGTCTCACAGTATTTGGATGAACATAAAATTATTGGTTTAATTTGAAAGTTGCAAGAAATTCTGTCAGGACAGATTTGAGTTTACTGTCTTGTGTGATTTTTAGTAAATCATGGGTTAATTCTTTGACTCCGAAATTTTTATGGTTGCTACTGGACATACAGGGGGGTAGTCCTGTAAAATTTCATCACAATTGGAGGTGTGTAGACAGCCCGTTTGTATTTTACAAATGGAGCATACGTGGCTGTAAAGAGCAGTGAACAATATATGCTACACCTAACTTTGTGGATTTAATTCTCAAGTTAGGTTGTATGTTTTGAGCTATAATTTTATACACTCATCCTTTGGTGTGTTTGAAGCATATATAAATTTTATGGATTGGTTTTTCTGTGGTTTGGCTGCAAAATGTGTTTGATGATTGTATTATATGTTTTGGGGAACTTTATGTGATGGGAATTAGGATTTTCTTGAGTTTGAGAGTTAGGTGGTGATTTAGGTATAAGTTTATATGTTAGGAAGAGTTTGTCCATAATAAGTTTTGGTTCTTTTCGTTTAGGTGGCGAGAACGAGAACACGGATACTTGAGCTCCTTGCGTACAATCTCTCGCGCCTTTTGTTTTCAGGTAAGGGACTTGTGACATGTGCTTTTGATAAGTATAAAAGAATTATTTAGAAAAATATTATGTATTAAAGCTCTTAACTAGAGATATTACGTATATGCATGATTTAAGTAAAATACGTGTTCGTGAGTTATTCAATATTACATACATAATAGTTTTAGCATATTGATGCTATGTTATATGTCACGAACATATTATTTAAAAACGAAGTGGATATGCTACTTTGTGAAACATTTATGTATAAGCAAAGTTAACAGAAAAATGTAGTTTCGAGTTATTCCATTGTTGTGTTCTGAACTCAGCCAGTAGGGGTTATAGTACTGGCATTTCCATGGAAATTCTGATTGGCCATTAAAAGTGGGACTGGCTCTGCTGTACCCGCCCTTGTTGGTAACAGCCAACTTGTGGAGGATGTCAACCTACCCCCATGGTTGAAAGTATGTATTATGATATGATTCCGGAATTACCTGGCATTGTGGGGAATGTTGGATGCCCGGCACTCTGTGCTGGAAGCCTCCCAAAGTAGTGACAGACTTACAATTGGTTTAACTAACCTGTATTATAAACGAGGTATAAAGCTATTTGGGAAATTATAAGAAAGGTATATTGAATGTGTTATAAATCTGAAGAGAAGTTATGATAAAGTATTTGATAATCTGTTCAAAGATAAGATTACTGAATTTATAATTAAGTTCCTTATTATGTCATTTTATTTATTATATGAAAGAAAAATGAAGCATTCTCATCTGAAAGTTCTTAAGTTATTTTTAAGAACAATATGAATAGTATGAAGGCTATTTTATTAAATTTTGGCATATCCATAAACTTTTTGATTTACATGCATTCTTATTAAAGGCCCATGGAGCTTTAAAACCTTACTGGGCTTCGCAGCTCACCCTATTATATTTCAGTGTACAGGTTCTTCCTGGAAGCAGCGAGAGTATTAGAGGTGGCAAAGATTCTGTGTTTTCTCGTTTTGTTAGAATGTAGAGTTTTGTTGTATAGCAGTTAGCTCTTTTGTTGTATATAAGGAATCAAGATGTACTTGATCCTTTGAGCACAAATGTAATTCGGTACTGTAGTTTGTTTTGAACCCCAGTTGTATGCCTTGGGGTTAGGTTTGTAATAAGAGTTTGCTAAATGTTTAGCTATGTAAATTCTGACTTGAATACCTTAAGTTTCAGCCTGGTGGAATTTTTCCAAGTTCGAAAGAAATGAAATTTTAGGGTTGCCATCATTTTTGTATATATTTGGCTTTTCTAAAAGAAAATAAGCAGGAATTCAAGAAATAATTCTTGATAAGTACCTTCAGATTAGGTTGGTTCGTGTTAATATTGAGACAAACTTGGTATTAACATGCCGGTCATGCTCTAAACTCTGAAATACAGATTTGGGTCGTGACACTATCACTCCCCCTTTTTGTCATGGAATAGGCTAGTCATCCTCTTCCAGCTTTCTCTGAATTTGATCCAATTGAGTTTGAAGAGAAGTAAACTTCATATCCCATCGAGTGCTTTGATGGTGTAGAGAAGCTGTGAGTCCAGACATCTTTGTATTCAACTCGTGGACAGAGGATACAATGCGATCAAGTTTCTCATCTAGGGAGAGAGTGCTGAAATGAGAGCCACTGTGAGATGCAGAAGTTTCTGGTTCGGCTCTCTTCCGACTATGTCCAATGCTTGCATTGAAAGTACGCATGTTGATTGGACTTGGTTTTGGGATAGGAGATTCATCTGCCGTTGGATAAATACCCTTGAGCTTCAAGATCCGTGAAATGAGACTGCAGAAAGGAACGCATATCCGAGACTCAGTTCGAAGAACCATTTTGCACAGAACATGAAAGATATGAGCACAGATGTCTATTTCCACATCAGAGATTAGATCATGAAGAAACAAAGCACGTCCGAGGTTCATATACCCAGTGCTTGATAAAGGGTACAAATTGTGAAACATCACAATTGTAAGCACTCTCAGTTTTGGAGAAAGAGAGGAAACACTGATGGATTTTCCATTGGGTGAGAACTCCAAGTCTTGACCAAGACTTTCTTTGAGAAGCTCCTCATCAGGACAGAGATCATCATAAACCGGTGAATGTCGGAAAATTGGTCTGTTGATGTGAAGAATTTCTGCCAGATTTGTAGGAGAGACAGAAAAGCTCTTTTTCCGAACCCAGCACTTAAGTTCATCTCCTTCCACAATTGCGTTAGCATAAAATTCTTTTACCAACTCTTCATACGCGTCATCCGGATCAGAGAGAAGGTAATTCCAATCCTTGTGAGCAAACCATTTTGGAATGTCAGTGTCATGAAGTGAGGACTGATCCAAAACTCTTTCTAGTAATGGTTTGGCATGTAGAAAGAAATTCTCATAAGACTGATAGGTTGCATATGATTTGAACTTGTTGGGATCGAAACTCTTTGATGAAGAGCGAGTCCCTTTTGTTTGAGGCGGGTAATCATCAACATCAATTACTGGTTCCTTCCCTTTGGAACTACCTCCTTTCACAGCAGCTTTCTTGAATGGTGACATGACTAGTCTGTATTATGAACAAGAGAAATGGTAGAACACAATCCAATAGACTTTATTAGCAGTGGGTTAGTGGAAATTAAGGGACAATGAAGAAACCCTAATAGCTGGATGAAAATGGCCCGAAAATAGCAAAGAGGGACACAAATGGCCCAAATTGAACTACACAGTAGAGGTAGACACAATAAACCACACAATCAGCTGAAAAAGAACCCACATTCAACAACACATCAACAGGATACCACACAGGATGATTTTGAAACACCACATCAACAGCAGATCAGACAAAAATAGCTAACCCTAGCTAAGCTCATGATGAAGAACAAAATCAACAATATAAAATAGCTCAAAACAGAGACAAAAACTACCATAATAAAAGCATGGACAAAGAGTAATAGTTGAGCTAAAAACCCATCTCAAAATCACAATCAAATGCGAATAATCCAGAGGAAAAACCATAACAACAAGTAAAAAAAGAGTTCAAGACAGAAAAACCATACTTATTACTTGATGATTTTGAGCTGAAAAGAGGCAAACAATGGAGATCGAAAATGGAGGCACGGTGTGAATGGGTAAGAGCAGATGAGAAAGACAATGAACAGTCACAAAAAGATCGAGGGAAAAACAAAAAGTTTAAAAACTGCCCCTGTATTTCTAAAACACGCGATTTTCGCGACTGAAACGAGTCGCCAAAGAGTTGCCAGATCAAGCCGCCAAAACACTCAAGGACAAAAATTTGAAGAATTTTTCTAAGTGTTTTTCGCGACTGGAAGGTCTACCCGCAAGTGAGTCGCGAGCTGAGCTGCGAAAATCTCTGAGTAAACCTCGCGACTGGACCTTCCACTCGCGAACAAGTCGCCAAAAATGACCCGCGAAGACGCGACTGAGGCATGCGATTTGACATACCCGCGACAGAGCCGCCAAAACAGGGCAAAACTGGATTTTTGAAATTTTCAGATTTTTCAAACAAAATACTTTCCAAAAACACCTAAAACACTCAAAAATCTTTTTGTGCTAGAATGAACAAAGATTGAGCATGTGAAAACACATTTCATCAAGTACAATCACACAAATGAATATGGCATTTATTGAACATAAACTTGTGTGTTGTGTGTGGATATCAACAATGAGATAGTCCTTAGTCTAATGTGAAGTTTCAATGATCAATTCAACCAAAACATACACAATTAGCACTAGATCATGTGACCCATCTCAATTATAGAAATATGTATATATGACCTCCCACAAAACTTGATAACATAACTTGGAGCTTAACATTTGACTCCACTTTCAATCAAAACATTTGATCTTTTTGATCTTTTGAGGTAATCATTTCTCATTGTGAGAGTGATATATGACAATTCACTTTAAAGAACAAGCCTTTGGCTTTTTGAATAAACATTCACTTTAATATAAGGTTGCTTACCCTTTTTCCTAGTCAAATACTAGAATGTGCGACAGGCTTTTGCAGCTCAATATCTCTTTTCATTTGGAGATTTACATTTGGTGAGCTCTTTTAGCAAAACAAAAATAAAGAGTGGGAAGATATATAGACACAAGTCTATGCATGTCTCAAGATCAACAAAACCATTCACTAATCATTCATGACAAGTTTGAAGATCTATTTACAACAATCACAAAGATTTCAAGATTTCTCCCACATAGATAAGAGTGCATGAGAACAAGCAATGCTCGAAAATGCACAAAGCCATTAGCACAAAAGTACAAGGCAAAACAAGTTTTGAGACAAAAACTCAACAATGTCAATCAAGCTTTTTGATTTTCTAATATTTTTTATGTGATTTTTGGATTTTTGACATAAAAGAAGAAAATGATTGAACAAACAAAGAAAGAACCAACAGAATTCACAAATGGACAAACAAACAATAAACATGTTGCACAAAGAGCTAACAAAGAAGTGTGTGCCCCATCACAAACAAACTTATCATATTATAAATATGTGAAGCACACAACACACAAGAGAGTCAAGGAATTGTACCAACACCAATGGTCTTACGGAGTGATTCAAACCGTGGACCATCGAAAGGCTTGGTGAAGATGTCCGCCTTTTGATTGTTGGTGTGTATGAACTCAAGACACACAACTCTTTCCTCCACCAACTCCCGAATGAAATGGTAACGTATCTCTATGTGTTTAGATTTTGAATGCTGGACAGGATTCTTGGAAAGATTGATGGCACTGGTGTTGTCACAGAAGACACACATCGTTTCTTGAGGAATTCCATAGTCATGAAGTAATTTCTTCATCCAAGGAAGCTGAGTGCAGCAACTTCCAGCAGTGATGTATTCTACTTCTGCAGTAGATAGAGACACTGAATTCTGCTTCTTGCTCATCCACGAGACAAGATTGTTACCAAGATAGAAACAGCCGCCTGAAGTGCTTTTCCGATCGTCTACACTGCCAGCCCAGTCAGCATCTGAATACCTAGCAAGACAAGCATTTGAGTCTTTTGAATACCACAGACCATAGTTTGCAGTACCATTTACATATCGAATGATTCGCTTAGCAGCAGTCAGATGAGATTCCTTCGGATTAGCTTGGTACTTGGCACAAACGCCCACACTAAAAGCAATGTCCGGTCTACTGGCTGTAAGTTAGAGCAAAATCCCTATGATGCTCCTATACAATGTAGGACTTACTTCGACTCCAGATGAATCAACATTCAGTTTAGTGGATGAGCTCATGGGAGTGGAGGCATGTTTTTTGGAGTCTAGTCCAAACTTCTTGACAATGTTTCTGGCATACTTCTCTTGAGATACAAATATGCCCTCCTTTTGTTGTTTGACTTGAAGACCCAAGAAAAATGTGAGTTCCCCCACCATACTCATCTCAAACTCCTTCTTCATCTCCTCAGAAAATTCAGTAGTACGATCTTCGATGGTTGCCCCAAACACTATATCATCAACATAGACTTGTGCCACAAGGAGATAATCTTCATCATTTTTGACAAACAGAGTTCGATCGGCATACCCTCTCTTGAAACCTCTATCTAGAAGATAATGTGTACAACGATCGTACCAGGCTCTAGGCGCTTGTTTTAAGCCATAAAAGGTTTTCTTCAATCTTAATACATGATCTGGAAAATGAGGATCCTCAAATCCTTTCGGTTGCTCAACAAATACTTCTTCATTTAGATATTCATTCAGAAATGCGCACTTTACATCCATTTGATAAAGTTTGAAATTCAAAGTGCAAGCAATGGACATGAGGATTCGAATGGATTCGAGTCTTGCCACCGGAGCAAAAGATTCATCAAAATCCACTCCTTCAACTTGAGTGTATCCTTGAGCTACTAACCAAGATTTGTTTCGAATTATCTCTCCATCTTCATCAGTTTTGTTTTTAAAAATCCATTTTGTGCCTATAACATGAACGTTCTCAGGCCGTGGAGCAAGTTCCCACACATCATTCCTCACAAGCTGATTCAGCTCTTCATGCATTGACTCAACCCAATTCTCATCTTGAAGAGCCTCTTCAACCCTTTTTGGTTCAAACTGTGCAAGATAGCAGTGATATGTTACATGATTAGCTAGCAGAATGTTTCCTTTCCTGAGGCGAAGACCGTCATCAAGAGATCCTATGATGTTACTTTCCGGATGATTCTTGATAACTCTTGAAGATGGCCTTTTTGAAGTGGAAACTTCATCACTACGAGAGATAGGAAGATGAACTTTCGGAGGAGTAAGAGGGCTTGATGTTCTAGACATCGATCTCGTTTCCATTCTTGGGTTGATGGGAGTCGATTCTACTTCTGGTATAGGTTCTTCACCTTCTATATCCAAAGCTTCTACCTCAACATCGGGCTTTTTGGTGCTCGGCCCTTCTACATTATCAATCATTTCCACCTTAGGTAAGGCATCATCAATCTTGACATTTATGGACTCCATCACAATCTTTGTTCTCTTGTTAAACACTCTATACGCTCGACTTGTAGTAGAGTAGCCAAGAAAAATACCCTCATCACTTCTCGCATCAAACTTCCCAAGATTCTCTCGATCATTTAGGATATAGCATTTACTTCCAAACACCCGGAAATACTTCACTTTTGGCTTCTTCCCATTCCATATCTCATAGGCAGTCTTCTTTGTACCAACTCGAAAGAAAATCCTATTGCCAATGTGACACGAGGTGTTGACAGCTTCTTCCCAAAATTTTTGAGGTATTTGCTTGTTAAGTAACATGACTCTTGCCATCTCCTGAATCACACGATTTTTTCTCTCTACCACTCCATTTTGTTGTGGAGTTTTGGGAGCTGAAAATTCTCTTTTAATTCCATTCTTCTCACAGAAGGACTCGAAACTTGCATTCTCAAATTCCCTCCCATGATCACTTCTAACTTTGGCTATCGGAATCCCTTTTTCGTTTTGTAGTTTCTTGCACAGAATCTCCAACCTCTCACAAGCTTCTGATTTTTCTCTAAGGAATTCAACCTAAGTGTATCTTGAGTAGTCGTCCACAATAACCATAATGTATCTCTTCCCCCCTAGGCTTTCAGTTCTAGTAGGCCCCATTAGATCAACATGAAGTAACTCCAAGCACTGAGAGGTGGCTATCACGTTCACCTTGTGATGACTTGCCTTAGTTTGCTTCCCCATTTGACACGCACCACAAACGGTCTTCTTCACTTTTCCAAACTTAGGAAGTCCCTCGACTGCTTCAAGTTTGGAAAATTTTGCTACTTGTTTGAAGTTGGCATGCCTAAATCTGTGATGCCACAGCTCCAACATATCCACACGAGCACTTCTACACGATATGGGTGCCGTGGGAACTATTCCATAACAGTTATCTGTAGTCTGATTTCCTTCCAAAACCTGAATCCCCTCTTCATTGATGATCAAACATCCCTTCTTAGAGAATTGTACCAGGAAATCATCATCACAAATTTGAGTGATGCTCAGCAAATTCGCCTTCAGCCCTTTTATGTACAGCACATCTTTCAACAGCGGCAAACCAGGTATCTCAATGGTTCCTTTGCCTAGGACTTGAGCATGACTTCCATCACCAAAGGTCACATAGTCACCAACCTTTTCTTTGAGTGTCTTAAACAGAGACTTATCCCCTGTCATATGGCGAGAACACCCACTGTCAAGATACCACAAACATGCATTAAACACCTTCAATGAGGTATGCACAAATAGGTTCACATGTGACAGACATTCTTGACCTTCAAACACAAACTCATCATCAGTTTTCATGCTTCTTTCAGATTGATTTTTCATTTTCAGATTCTCAATCATCTCACACAACATTCTATTCTTTCTTTTATATTTCTTAATCAATGATTTAGATTCAAATATGCTACTGTGTAAGACATGATTCTGATTTTCAAGATATTCCAGCATGTGAACAAATACTCTAGCATGTTTCTTAGTTTTTAACAATTCTACAAGATCATCAGTAAGACACCTTTCAGACATATGCATAGAGTCAATTTCACAAACACTTAAGCTACAATTCAGCATGGTATATTTCAAAACAATCAACCACAACACAGGGGTCTAGGATCACACTTAGGTAATAAAACCACAACAAGTGTACCTGCTCTGATACCAATTGAAAGTTCAAAACGTGTAAAAACACCTTTGAACGTTTAGACCCCCAAATTACAACTTAACCAATTCAAGCAATATGTCAAACAACTAGTGTGCGGAAACTTAACATATGCTATAATATGAAATTGGTTAAAAACTATCTAAGCCATAACAAAATAAACTCCACAGCAGATAATAAAACGGTAAAGATAGAGAGGAAGGAAGATGCAAACACAAAGACAACACGCGATGTGTTATCGAAGAGGAAACCGAAGCCCTCGGCGTAAAACCTCTCCGCCGCCCTCCAAGCGGTAAACAATCCACTAGAAAATACAGTTGGGATACATGGACAGCAAAAGACCCTCCAAGCCTAATCTACCCAGTGCACCTAAGCCCTCCAAGCTTCTTGCTCCAACGAGGTTGCGCCGAACCTTTTTCTTTTCTAGCTTCCCGGATTCCGCTACTAGACCGTAGCATCAACCAATGAAGATTGGTTCCTTCCTAACTGCTTCCCAGAAATCCAAACAGCTGTTTCACAGTGATGATGATGGTGAGAACCAGGTTTGGTATAATGCCTCTCAAGGATTTGACAATGGAGAGGAAGAGAGTTGAGGAATTTGTAGAGACTCTAAGGTATAGATTGTGGGTGAATCAATCTTATTTTTCTTTAGGGTTTCTGAAAGTTCAAAAACGTGTACAAAAACACCTTTGAACGTTTAGACCCCCAAATAACAACTTAATCAATTCAAGCAATATGTCAAACAACTAGTGTGCGGAAACTTAACATATGCTATCAAACGAAATTGATTAAATACTATCTAAGCTATAACAGATTAATATCCACAGCAGATAAATAAAAATGCAAAGATAGAGAGGAAGGAAGATGCAAACACAAAGACAACACGCGATGTGTTATCGAAGAGGAAACCGAAGCCCTCGGCGAAAAACCTCTCCGCCGCCCCTCCAAGCGGTAATCAATCCACTAGAAAATATAGTTGGGATACAAGGACAGCAATAGACCCTCCAAGCCTAATCTACCCAGTGCACCTAAGCCCTCCAAGCTTCTTGCTCCAACGAGGTTACGCCGAACCTTTTTCTTTTCTAGCTTCCCGGATTCCGCTACTAGACCGTAGCATCAACCAATGAAGATTGGTTCCTTCCTAACTGCTTCCCAGAAATCCAAACAGCAGACTCACAAAGATGATGATGGTGAGAACCTGGTTTGGTATAATACCTCTCAAGGATTTGACAATGGAGAGGAAGAGAGTTGAGGAATTTGAAGAGATTCTAAGGTAGAGATTGTGGGTGAAACAATCTGGTTTTTCTTTAGGGTTTCTCTCTCAAAATTCTCTCTGGAAGCTCTCCTTCAATCGTGGGTAATAGGGGTATTTATACTGGAGTGGAGAGGAATGTGAAACGTCAGGTTTTTACAAAACAGGGGTGGCTCGCGGCTTGACCTCGCGGCTTGACCAAGTCGCGAGATCCAGTCGCGAGATAACCGTATGGCCAGTTGTTCTGTTTTGTCCTGTAGTGCTCCAGCTAGCAGCTAGCAGACTGTTCACCTTCCAGCATGCTTGGCACGTGAGGTTGCTTCTGGCGGCTTGAAGCCGCGAGTCACCCGCGAGACCCAGCCGCGACACTCTGTTTTCTTGCACACTCTTGAGCAAACTTCACTCTATCTCACTCACTACCCTTACATCAAACCACCTAAATACAGGGTTACTAAATGCTGAATTACAAGCAAATTTGGCACGAAATAAAGCCAATAAGATGGTTGAATAAATTCAACCTTACAATCCCCCTTTGGCTATTCCGTGACAAAACCCTAAAACAGACTCTAGACTTAACATGTGAGTTGGGAACAGTTGAACAAAACTCACTCACACCTAACTCTAGAAGCTGTGAAGCACTTGAATCATATGAACATAATACTCCTGAAACACAACAATACACCATGATCATTGTAAGCAGAAAATTATAAAATGCATATGAAACAGGCAATAAGTGATCAAGCAAAGATGGAGTTATGAAACAAACCATGGCTTGATCAACCAAGTGAACACCACAAGGTAGTGATCATAGTGCTCATTCACACTTGGAATGAACACAAGGACATACAAGTTAACAAGCACAAGGCAAGACACTTGTATGCACAACACTCAACCAATGCATATCACACAAGTCATATGCATCTAGGAACAATCCTACAAGGGCACAAGAGTGACAGTACATAAACCAAAATGTATACCATTTAGATTAAAGTACTGATTTCAACATAGCATAAAGGCTGCATTAAGCAAGGTACATACCATAAAGCCTACAAAACTATGCATAAAAACATAAACCCTAAAAGCTTACATAAGCACATGGGTACAAACACATTATATTGAATAAAAACTTAAACAATATAAACTAAAAGTGCTTAAAGTTTCTTCCCTTCAAAATGATGAGAAGTTGTGATGCACTTAGAACATATATACTTGTAATCTGAAACACTTGCACAAAACACATTAGACCCTCAAGGTAAAGCAAGTAATAAAAGGACAAGTATAATGTAACAAGTAAATTGCGATCAAGTAAACATGATGTGAAACATGTGAGCAACTTGATCATACACCAAAACAGTCATATAGAAATGACTACAATGATCACATAGCAAAGCAAATGATCGTACGAACATGCATTCAAAGAAGCACAATAGCATAGGGATAAATGCATGTCCAAAGCACAAACATGATGCAATGAGAACAATAAAGCATAACTCAAAGCACCATAAAGCCAACAAGAAAACAAACAGGACAAAGTTTTCAAGATAACACAATGTCTTCTCCCCCTTGGTATATGCATCTCTACTATGGAAAATCTCTCCCCCTATAAATGTGGACGAGAAATAGAATTTCTCCCCCTAAGGATGTGCACAAGAGTCATAACAAGAGTCATATAGAAATGACAAAACACTCCGATATACTCTCTAGAGTATACTCTCCCCCTTTTTGTCAGGAATAGACAAAGGGTCAAGGAGAAAAGAGGGCAAGAGATGAATGAACAAACAATGATAATGATGCATGAGGGGTGCAAGATGAATGAGAAAATGAAACTCAAACCCATGACAAAGTAAAATGCTACAAAGCATAAGACAGAGATGACATGCTAGGATGAAGAAGCAAGGTATAGACCAATGCATGACAAGGGTAGCAAAGGTGTGTGCAAGAGGTGGCTAAGTGCAATGCATGACCAATGCATGAAAAATGCACATGTGGGGCAAAGTGTGCAAAATACACAACTAATGAACCAAACATGTTCCTAATGAGGAAACATGAGAAACCCCAAAGTTTGGTACTCATCGGAGTCCAAACAAGCGAGAAAATGTCTAAGAGGCATTTTATCAAACACCTAGCATGCACACTATGAACAATAATGTGAAACAATGCATGAACATCATGAAATCCACCCTTAAATTCAAATTTCAGAATCAGCTTTTTAAAACTGAACGATTGTTTGGAATTCAAGTTTTAAAACTGCTCCTGTTTCTGCCAAACACGCGAATTTCGCGACTGGATTAAGTCGCCACACAGTCGCCAGATCGAGCCGCCAAAACACCCTAGGACGAAAATTTGAAAATTTTTCTAAGTGTTTTTCGCGACTGGAAGGTCTACCCGCGAGTAAGTCGCGAGCTGAGCCGCGAAAATCTCTGAGTGAACCTCGCGACTGGACCTTCCACTCGCGAACAAGTCGCCAAAAATGACCAGCGAAGATGCGACTGAGGCTCGCGACTTGACATACCCGCGACTGAGCCGCCAAAACAGGGCAAAACTGGAATTTTGAAAGTTTCAGATTTTTCAAACAAAATACTTTCCAAAATCACCTAAAACACTCAAAAATCTTTTTGTGCTTGAATAAACAAAGATTGAGCATGTGAAAACACATTTCATCAAGTACAATCACACAAATGAATATGGCATTTATTTGAACATAAACTTGTGTGTTGTGTGTGGATAACAACAATGAGATAGTCCGTCGTCTAATGTGAAGCTTCAATGATCAATTCAACCAAGGCATACACAATTAGCACTAGATCATGTGACCTATCTCAATTATAGAAGTATGTATATATGACCTCCCACAAAACTTGATAACATGATTTGGAGCTTTACATTTGACTCCACTTTCAAACATAACAATTGACCTTTTTGATCTTTTGAGTCAATCACCTCTCATTGTGAGAGTGATATATGATATTTCACTTTAATGAATAAGCCTTTGGCTTTTTGAATCAAATATGGTCGCTTACCCTTTTTCCTAGTCAAATACTAAAATGTGCGACAGGCTTTTGCAGCTCAATATCTCTTTTCATTTGGTGAGCTCTTTTTAGCAAAACAAAAATAAAGAGTGGGAAGATATATAGACACAAGTCTATGCAAGTCTCAAGATCAACAAAACCATTCACTAATCATTCATGACAAGTTTGAAGATCTATTTACAACAATCACAAAGATTTCAAGATTTTTCCTACAGTGATATAAGTGCCTGAAAACAAGCAATGCTCGAAAATGCACAAAGCCATTAGCACAAAGGTACAAGGCAAAACAAGTTTTGAGACAAAAGCTCAACAAAGTCAATCAAGCTTTTTGATTTTCTATTTTTATGTGATTTTTGGATTTTTTACTCACACAAAACTGAAACATAAAAGTAAGATCAAGAACAAAACAATGCAAACAAATAAATGCAAGATGCACAAAATGCATGATGATATGACATTTAATGCATGAAGGGTCCTACAAAGATCGAAAGAATTAGATCAAGGACCAAAAAGAGCACAAGCTCAACCATATGAACTCTTCCTCATCCAAACGGAACGATTGTTTGGAATGAGTGTCTCAAGAGAAGCGAGACGAGGGTTGGAAGAATGAGAACTGGAGATACACATAGTCAAGGAGTTAAGAGCATTAAACATTTTCTTTAACAACATGCTATTTTCACTCAAATCCAGTTTACTCTTTTTAGCACAACTTCCAAAAAGCTCAAGTTTTTCTTTTCTTTTAATTCTTTTAAAAGCCTGAAACTTAGAGCATTGAGGTCTTAGATGACCAAAGGCACCACAATGGTCACAAACAATGTGTTTAGGTCCACTAGGCTTTTTGGGAAGGGATCTAGCAACATGGTTTTGTTCCCTCTTCAACTTATGACATTGAGGTCTTATATGACCAATCACACCGCAGTGGTGGCAAGTTGGAACAAACTTAGATCCATTCAAAACCTTAGGTTGAGACCTAAACGAAGGTTTTGACTTAATAGCCTTTCTCTCCACCTTTTGATTTCTTTTATGTGGAGGAATGTACACCGATTTGTCCTTTAAGGTAGAACACACACTAGGCACAAAATCGGGTACCACAACATGATTGCAACAAATATTATCATCCATTTTATCAATGGGTTCAGCAATCAAACACTTGGCATGCATCTTAAGAGATTCATTTTCACATTTAAGATCATCAACAAGTTTGTTAGACAAAACAAGTTTAGCATCCAAGTCCATATTCAAACATTCAAACTCTTTCAGCTTTTCAAGAGAAATTTCAGCAAGTTTTTTATATTTCTCAACCAATTTGTTGGATTCATTGAGCTTAGCAATCAAATCATCCTTTTCACAAAATAACTTGCTCAAATTCTTTTGAAACTTCTTAGCATTTTTCTTCAAGAGTTTGTCAACAACACCCATGGATTCAAATAACATGTCATCACACTTATGAGGATTAACACTCATAGAGGCATTTTCACAAACATGTGGCATGTTACATTCATCACCAACCAAATCATGCAAAGAGGCATACAAAGCACAATCCATGGCAAATAAACACAAGGGGTCAAGGATCACAATTAGGTATTTAAACCACAACAAGTGTACCCGCTCTGATACCAATTGAAAGTTCAAAAACGTGTACAAAAACACCTTTGAACGTTTAGACCCCCAAATAACAACTTAATCAATTCAAGCAATATGTCAAACAACTAGTGTGCGGAAACTTAACATATGCTATCAAACGAAATTGATTAAATACTATCTAAGCCATAACAGATTAATATCCACAGCAGATAAATAAAAAGGCAAAGATAGAGAGGAAGGAAGATGCAAACACAAAGACAACAAGCGATGTGTTATCGAAGAGGAAACCGAAGCCCTCGGCGAAAAACCTCTCCGCCGCCCTCCAAGCGGTAATCAATCCACTAGAAAATATAGTTGGGATACAAGGACAGCAATAGACCCTCCAAGCCTAATCTACCCAGTGCACCTAAGCCCTCCAAGCTTCTTGCTCCAACAAGGTTACGCCGAACCTTTTTCTTTTCTAGCTTCCCGGATTCCGCTACTAGACCGTAGCATCAACCAATGAAGATTGGTTCCTTCCTAACTGCTTCCCAGAAATCCAAACAGCAGACTCACAAAGATGATGATGGTGAGAACCTGGTTTGGTATAATACCTCTCAAGGATTTGACAATGGAGAGGAAGAGAGTTGAGGAATTTGAAGAGATTCTAAGGTAGAGATTGTGGGTGAAACAATCTGGTTTTTCTTTAGGGTTTCTCTCTCAAAATTCTCTCTGGAAGCTCTCCTTCAATCGTGGGTAATAGGGGTATTTATACTGGAGTGGAGAGGAATGTGAAACGTCAGGTTTTTACAAAACAGGGGTAGCTCGCGGCTTGACCTCGCGGCTTGACTAAGTCGCGAGATCCAGTCGCGAGATAACCGTATGGCTAGTTGTCCTGTTTTGTCCTGTAGTGCTCCAGCTAGCATGACTGTTCATCTTCCAGCATGCTTGGCACGTGTGCAGCTTCTGGCGGCTTGCAGCCGCGAATCACCCGCGAGTCCCAGCCGCGACACTCTGTTTTCTTGCACACTCTTGAACAAACTTCACTCTATCTCACTCACTACCCTTACATCAAACCCACCTAAATACAGGGTTACTAAATGCTGAATTACAAGCAAATTTGGCACGGAATAAAGCCAATAAGATGGTTGAATAAATTCAACCTTACAGTTTCTCTCTCAAAATTCTCTCTGGAAGCTCTCTTTCAATCGTGGGTAAAAGGGGTATTTATACTGCAGTGGGAGAGGAATGTGAAACGTCAGGTTTTACAAAACAGGGGTGGCTCGCGGCTTGACCTTGCGGCTTGACTAAGTCGCGAGATCCAGTCGTGAGATAACCGTATGGCCAGTTGTCCTGTTTTGTCCTGTAGTACTCCAGCTAGCATGACTGTTCATCTTCCAGCATGCTTGGCACGTGTGCTGAGTCTGGCGGCTTGCAGCCGCGAGTCACCCGCGAGTCCCAGCCGCGAGTCTCTGTTTTCTTGCACATTCTTGAGCAATCTTCACTCTATCTCACTCACTACCCTTACATCAAACCCACCTAAATACAGGGTTACTAAATGCTGAATTACAAGCAAATTTGGCACGGAATAAAGCCAATTAGATGGTTGAATAAATTCAACCTTACATAATTAACCAATATCTATAATTTAATTGTATTTATTTTTATTTTAAATTAGGGGTTATTTAACTTATTTAAGAAATTATAGTCCCATCTAGGTTGACTTAATGAGCAAATCTTTTTTACAACTCAACACTCCGAGTCTATGAGTGCTCGATTTTACAGTTAAGTTATACATAACCTAAGTATCATAAGGTGGTTTGGACATTGTTGGAGCATTTTAATATTAATTAATTAAAATGAATAAATATTACAACTTATATGTAAAGATGTGAGAGTGAATATGGAAGAGGAGGAGTTAGTGAAAATGTTTAATCCCACATTGAAAAAGAGATAGGCTATTTTATTCTTTTTAATTGTGGTGAATAATGGGTTAATATGAATTGAATCAGATATTGGGCTAGATATGTGCGCAAGTGGGAGGTGAAGGGTGGAGGTATCAAAAACCGGTTACAAAGTTTAGCCAACCAAGGGCTCGAATCTCCTTAAAGAGAGCGAGTGCCATGCCTCAGTCCCCTTTCCCTTTATGGGAGCCCACTTTAAGAGGTGGAAAGGAAAGGTACTCTTCTACTTGAGTCTTCTTAAAGTTGTCTACATCCTCACTGATAAGAATCTATCAAAGGTTTCTACTGATGAGATGAATGAGGAAGAATTTAGTCTTCACCAAGAAAAAATAGATAAGTAAACAAAAGATGAATATAATTGTACCTTTTATCTTTTGAATTGTCTTGCCAATCATTTCTATGATTATTCTGATACAACTTATAATTCTGCCAAGAAAATTTGGAAAGCTTTACAAAGCAAGTATGGTACCGAGGAGGCTGGTGCAAAGAAGTATGCTGCTAGTAGATTTTTCCATTACCAAATGGTGGATGGAAAATCGATGGTGCATCAAGCCCAAGACTTCCAAATGGTTGTGGCAGAATTGAGATCCGAAGGCATAAAGATTGGAGATAATTTAGCTGGCATAATTGATAAACTACCACAATCTTGGATGGAGTTCCAAAAGACTTTGCGGCACAAACGAAGGGAGACGTCCTTGGAGAATTTGATCACACGCATCCGTGTGGAGGAGGAGGCTAGAGGACAAGGTGCACTCATGACACAAGAGAGAAATGGTAGTTCCACCACAAAGGTAAACTCTATTTTAGCCAATAATAATATGCCCAAAAATCATTTTTCGAGAAATGGTCAATTGAAGCCTAAAAAGAGAACCTTTAAAAATAATAATAAACCTCAAGGAAGGGGAAATAAAAATTACAATAAGAACGAAGGACCCCCTTCACAAGATCAATTTAATAGATCCTTTTTTGTCTGTGGCAAGAGTGGACATATTGCTTGATTTTGCAAATTTTAGAAATGTGAATCTGTCCCATAGGCTAATGTAACCAAAGAGCCTTTAGTGGCTATGATTACAGACATCAATATGGTGCAATATGTTGAAGAGTGATGGGTAGATTCTAGTGCTAAAAGGCACGTCTGCTATGACAAAAATTGGTTTAAGTTGAACACTCCTTTTGAAGAAGAAAAAACTATTACGCTTGGTGACTCTAGCAAAACCAAGGTTCTTGGGAGTGGTGAGGTTGATTTGAAATTCACTTTTGGACTTGTGTTAACATTGAAAGATGTACTTTACATTTCGTAGATGAGGAAGAATTTGATGTCAAGTTTTTTGCTTAACAAGGCTGGCTTTAAGCAAACTATGAGATCTGATAACTATATCATCATTAAAAATGGATTATTTGTGGGCAAGTGTTATGCTTATGATGGAATGTTTAGATTGAATGTTGAGAATAATAAAGCATTTACCAGTTCAGTTTATATGCTTTCTTCTATTAATTTTTGGCATGCTCGTTTGTGTCATATAAATAGTATATATGTGGGAATCATGAGTAGTTTATGATTAATTCCAAGACTGTCAAAAAATTTTTAAAAATGTGAAACTTGTAGTCAAGCTAAGATTACAAAAAGGCCTCATAAAAGTTCTGAAAGAAATACCAAATTGCTTGAGTTAATTTACTTCGATTTATGTGAATTTGAGGGAATTTTAACTCGTGGAGGAAATAAATACATTATCACTTTTGTTGATGATTTCTCAAAATATATAGCTATTTATTTATTGAAAAATAAAAGTGATGCTTTTGAAAAATTTCAAGATTTTTTAAAAGAAGTTTAAAATCAATTCGGTAGGAAAATAAAAAGAATAAGAAGTGATTGAGGCCGTGAGTATGAATTAAGTGCATTCAACTCATTTTTTCAGTCTTTGGGAATTATCCATGAAACTACTGCACCATATTCACCTACTTCTAATGTGTGGCTGAAAAAAAAAATAGAACTCTAATTGTGTTTACAAATGCCATGTCAATTGAATCTGATGCACCATTACATTTTTGGGGTGAAGCTATTTTAACTGCATGTCATATTTTGAATAAGGTGTCACATAAAAAGTTACATACCACACCTTTTGAGATGGGTAAAAGGACATAAGCCAAATTTGGGATATTTGAGAGTATGGGGTTGTTTTGCTTATGTAAGGCTTATGGACCCTAAAATACCTAATTTAGGTGTAAGAGCTACTACCTGTGTTTTTCTTAGTTATGCGATTAATAGTGCAGCCTATAGATTTTTTGATATTGAAAACAAAATAATTTTGAATCTGGTGATGCAATTTTTTGTGAAGAAAAATTTCCTTTTAATTTGAAGAATAGTGGGGGTGAAGAAAATATTTTGTCACAACCTAGTTCTTCTACTTCTCATTTACAAAATTAAGAAAATTTTGAAATGGAACCTAGAAGGAGTGAAAGAGCTAGAGTTGAAAAGGATTTTGGTCCTGATTATTATGTTTTTAACATTGAGAAAAATCCTCAAAATTTAAAAGAGACTTTAACATCACCTGATGCTATTTTTTTGGAAAGAGGCTGTAAATGATGAGATGAAATCTCTAATTTCTAATAGAACTTGGAAGTTATTAGATCTTCCACTGGGTTGTAAGACCATAGGTTGTAAATGGGTACTTAGAAAAAAGTTGAAATCGGATGGATCAATAGATAAGTTTAAAGCTAGACTTGTTGCAAAAGGCTTTAAACAAAAAACTGATCTTGATTTCTTTGATACATTTTCTCTGGTAACAAGAATTACATCTATTAGATTGTTAATTTCTATTGCTGCAATTTTTGATTTGAAAATTCATCAAATGGATGTAATAATTGCTTTTCTAAATGGGGACCTAGAGGAAGAGATTTATATGGACCAACCCGAAGGCTTCGAGAGCCTGGACAAGAAAGCAAGGTATGTAACCTAACTAAATCCCTATATGGTTTAAAACAAGCACCTAAGTAGTGGCATGAGAAGTTTGGTTCCTGCATGATTGAGAATGGCTATAAATCAAATGAATGGGATAAATGTATTTATTCAAAATCATGGAATAATTTACATGTTATTATTAGCCTCTATGTGGATGATATGTTGATTTTTGGCTCAAATATCCATGTTATAAATGAGACAAAAAATATGCTTAAAAACCATTTTGATATGAAAGATCTTGGTGAGGCTAGTTTTATTTTGGGCATGAAAATTACAAAAACATGTAATGGAATATTTCTTGATCAATCACATTATGTTGAGAAAATATAATTTTCATGATCACAAAAGTGTAGCTACTCCTTTTGATTCTAGTGTTCATTTATTTCCTGTGAATAATGATGAGGAGATTTTTAATCAAAAGGATTATGCTAGTATCATTGGTAGTTTGTGTTATGCTACTAATTGTACTAGACATGACATTGCATATGTAGTAGGAGTGCTTAGTAGATTTACAAGCAAGCCTAGTAAAGATCATTGGCTAGCTATTGAGTGAGTCATGAGATATTTAATTGGTACCAAAAGTTATAGCTTATTTTATAAAAAGTACCCTGCTATGATTGAAGCTTTTAGTGATGTCGATTGGAATACTTTGTCAAGTAATTCTCTCTCTACTACTGGTTATATTTTTACATTAGGTAGTGGTGCTATTTCTTGGAAATCTAAAAAGCAAACAATAACTGCTAATTCAACCATGGAAGTTGAAATAATAGGATTAGCTTCAGCTAGTGAAGAGGCAAATTGGCTTAGTGATTTGTTATATGAAATTTCACTTTGGGAAAAGCTAATTCCACCTATATTAATTCATTGTGATAACACTGCTGCAATTGATAGAGTTAAAAACCGTTACTACAAAAGTAAATCCAGACCTATAAGAAGAAAGCACAATACCGTGCGATCTTATTTGAGTGGTGGCAACATAACTGTGGATTATATTACATCTAATGATAATCTTGCAGATCCATTTATCAAGGTCTTGGCGAAAGATAGGGTCTGGAATACATCAAGGGGGATGGGACTAAAGTCCATAGAATCATGAGCCATGTATAAGGATACCCAACCTAAGAACCTGAGATCCTGAGAATTAGGTTCAATGGGAAAAACGAATCATACGACGGTCGTAAGAGATGCACTATTTATTTTTTTAATTATTTATTTTGTAAATAATTTTTTAAATTGTTCATCCCTATGATGTAAGTGCATTTATCCTGTAATGTGGAGAGGTTGAGTAAAAATTCTGAATGAAATTTGTAGCTCGTATGAGTGGGGTGTTAGAATTACAGGAACACCCTCGACAAAATTTCACATATGTGAGTGTGGGGGTGGGGCCGCTCCCTATGAGATTTGGACTTAATCTTAAATACACTCATGAAACTAGGATCAACACACGGCCGTAAAGCGATAGCTATAAAAGCTCATGTCAACACCTGGATTGTTATGTGTAAGCAATGATGCTTAATTTCCCTAAAACAGTTCTAGTTCAAGTCAGAGACCACTACGACTCTGGGGTTGAGATCTTTGTTTTACTAAGTGAAGGTTCAATGCAGAGCACACCTTCATGATGCATGGTGACCCATCTTTGTCTGGTAATCTCTTTTTAACTAAAAAATTTAATATTAAAATGAGTACGGAATTGTTGGAGCATTTTAATATTAATTAATTAATTAAAATAAATATTACAATTTAAATGTAAAGATGTGAGAGTGAATATGGAAGATGAGGAGTTAATAAAAATGTTTAATCCCACATTGAAAAGGAGATAGACTATTTAATTTTTTTTAATTGTGGTGATTAATGGGCTAATATGAATTAAATCAGATATTGGGCTAGATACGTGTGCAAGGGGGAGGTGAAGGGTGAAGGTCTGCACCGGTTACAAAGTTTAGCCAACTAAGGGCTTGAATCTCCTTAAAGAAAGCGAGTGTTGTGCCTCGGTTCAAATAGTGTTGTGTAATTTTCTTCTTTAAATTAATAATATTCAGAAGTATTGTTTAGTTTTTCGTTGGGGTAATCTCTTATCATTATCCACGTTTCTTATGCACAATTTGAGTATCATAATGTGGTTTGGACATCTAACATCTAGACCTTCTAGAGAAAGTCTGGAATTGTGTAGATTTACATCTACAATTTGGTTAGATGATACACAATTCTAAAGAGGTTGGGACATCTAACATCTAGACCTTCTAGAAAATATTCAGGGTTTTGTACATTAACCTTTACCTCAACACAAAAACTCTCTAGAACTTGATTTTGACCATTCCCCTTAGTCAATCTATCTAAAAGTAATTCAAAAATGTGTTAGTAAACTTATAACTCAAAGATCAAGACCAAAAAAGATCTTGATCAAATAAAATTTGGCCTGAGGATGTATTGTGAAAACCCCCCTTTTTGATTCACTATTTTCTAGTGAATCTTATGTGATTTACCATTGGAGTTCATCCCCCCTTTGAAAAAGTACCATTTATGGCTTTATATAGTAAAAAAAAAAAAAAAAGGGTTTGGAGCGGCTCCCAGACGATATGGGATTCGTTGCAAACCAAGTCTAAGGTAGAAAACCTTTCCTTTATGGTTTTTGGAACCCTAGCATGTGCACGTGTATGCGTACGCATGCATGAACTATGCACACGTAAATCTTAAGCATGTGTGTGCATAAGTGGGAATGCGCACACATGCCCTAGGGTTTTTGTGGCCTTTCTTTTCCAAAAATAGTTTATTTGATCCAAAAATAAGTCATCTTTTCTATAAACACTTTTCTCAAGTTAATTTTCATCTAATCGGTTCCTAAACCAACCTTGAGATTTAGAATTCTTACATCATTGGGGATCGGGGGCTGGAGTTGTAAGGGTTACAAAATGCTGTGTCTACACCAAACACGAAACTCTGTTACAATTTTACATTGAAAATAGGGCACTTTTGTTGCTATATTCTCATAATGAAAGCTTGGTGAGGATAGCGTTTTGTGCACTATAACACACCAGTGGTGAAATGCTACTAGATTTTCGTCATGAAAATAAAGTGAGAAGCTGCCGGATTTTTGTTGAGGAAATTTGGAAATAATTCCAAAAGTTCTAGTAAAGCATTGATAGAGACCACACCCTTTCCAAAATTAAACCTCACAGCCCAATCCTTTTAAAGCCCTGAGAGCTAATGCCAGTAGCTTGTTTTAATTGCCAATGTTCGAAAGTTATGATTTTACCAAAATAGAGGACTGTCTCTGAGCAGGCGTTGTGGGGTGCCTAACACCTTCCCCACACGTAATCAGACTTCTGAATTCAAGAATCAAGATTTTTTACCCATCCGTAATAGATTAGGAAAAATGACATTTTTCTTAGCCAAGGATTGATAATAAAATCAATAGAGTCAGGTGACTAATCACATCTTAGAAAAAACTCAATGCTTGGTGGCGACTTCACTTACCTTTGGTAATTATAAGTTAAAATTGACTCAATTCAAGTCACACACCAGAGGTACCCTTTTACCATCATTTCACAGAACCCGAGCTCAAAGCCTGCATAAGGCACGAGTGTCACCGCGATGGGTGGTCAACTGCCACGAGGCATCGACAAACTGGCAACTCTACTAGGGATACTTAGAGAGTTTATCCTTTAGAACTTTTGATAAAATTTTAATCTTTGGACATTGGCTTTAAAACAATATTGAAATTAGCATTAGCCTTCGGGGCTTCCTTTTTGAAAAATGTAAAAAAGGCCATCAAGAATGAAGCCTCTACATTTTGTAAACTGTAATTTCTTTGTGTTCACCTTAGGGAATTGTAAAAAAGGCCCAGGGAATTACTTTCCAACAGACACATACAGAGAATACTAGGCAGTAGGCACTCACGAACATAATATCAACAACTTACCCTTTGCCTGGTGATGTTCACATGTACATGCACCGTTTTTTGAGTCCATGCATCAACACTGCCTCAATGTTTAGTCGATATGAGACAACTTTAGTCCCCAAAAATTCCCAAAATTACATTTTGGCCCCAACTCTTTCTAAAATTGTAGTTAAGCTCTCCATCTTTTCAAAAATTACAAAGAGGCTCCCAAACCCTTAGGAAGTTGTTTGAAGTCATTCAAACAACTTTAAGATCTTTTAATCATCTTTTAATCTACACTTTTTGCTTGTCTTCATTTAAGTTATTTGCTTTGCAACTCGTGTGATGTTTATGCTTATGGCTTCGTGCTTACCTTTTGATGAGTTAATCATGTGCAATGCTTGAGTGCTTTATAGCTTTTAATATATTTGTTTGTGCTTCTTGCCATCTTTGTGTGTTTGGATCTACGTGTTCATGTGTTTAAAACCTTGTTTGGATGCTATGCCTAGTGCTTTATAGCTTTATATCTCTTGTTTATGCCTCTTTCTTATGTGGCTTTTGGATAGGGTGTAGATCTAGATCTAGTGGTCTAAGCCTATGCTCATACACCCATTTTTCAATAAAGGGTTTGGATTATTTCCTCTATGCATGTTGGTGCTTTGTTTCCCCTTTTTTCATGTGTTTATGTTTAGATCCATGCTTGTATGCTTAGATCTATGCATGTTGGTTTATGCTTGTTGGTCTTGGGGGCTTTCTTGTTTGTTTGGTTGTATCTATTCCCCTTTTATGACTTGTTTGGATACAACCATGTGTGAGGATACATCTTCCTGATGTTTGGCTTGCTTGCCACTTGCCTTTTTCCTCCTTTGTTAGTTTGCATGTTAGGGTTTCTCGTGTTAGCCTTTTTATGTGCCTTAGAACGTGCCTACCCCTTCCCTTTGTGTGATAACATGCTTGCTTTATGCCATCTTGTTAGGCTTTCTATGCTTCTTTGCATCTTTACATCCTTACTTATATGTTCATGAATGTGTCTTTGTATGCTTGTTTGTGTCGTCAAGCTTAGTTCCTACATATAATCTCGTGTGGGTTTGCACTCGTCTTTTGTACAAGAGATTTCAAGTCCCTTTTAGGAACTTCGCTTGATGGCACGCGTGTCATCCATACTTCAATGTAATGGAACTATGGACACCAATCCAAAGCTACATTTGTCCTTCTAGGACACCCTCTTTTGTGTGATAATATGTTTGTTTGATAATGTGGTTTCCAAACCTATGAGAGCTGTAATCTTGGGCAAAGGATTTGGGCCCCCAATTCATTTATTAATGGGCTTCCTAACCGTCCTACGAGTAGGGCTCCAAACACCAACTAGATAGTCCAAATTGTATATTTTTTGTGAACTTTTGGACCTTTAAACGTTACCCTCTAGTAGTTCTTCTTCTTCCCTCTTTGCTCACACTACCTCTCTCTGTGTTTTCACTCTTTTCCCAGTATTTCCCCCTTTTTTTCAAGTTTCCAACCAACCCTTCTTGTTTGCCTTCCCTTTCCTTATATAATCTCTCCTTAGTGGGGTACTAATCATTATTGTTTCACCAGTTTTCATGCATCTCCACTTTTGCTAGAATCCTGAGGAATCATCACGCCTTTTGAGGATTCTCTTGAAACTTGTTCCAGATGTCAAATAGCATTTGGTAGCGAGTTCCCCAAAGGCACTAACAACTCTCAGCAACTAACTTTAGTTTAATCATTTCTTTATCAATTTCCCACCACCTCATCAATCAGTATTAGGCCAAGCACTATAGGATTCCCCCGAACGATAATTTCTATGTACTAATACACCTGTTGCCGAGTGGAGCTCACTCCAATCAAGTTCGAGGTCCACTTCCATCTTATGGGCTGGTTTGGGCTACTCAGGTCGATCTAGGGCCTAAGTTAAATGGGTCAATATTGATTTTTTGGGCCCAAACCCCTCCACAGATAACATGCTTGTTTCCCCTTTTATGTACTTTCTTTGTTTCTTTGTTATCTCTTGTGCCTATCTACTGGCTTTGTGTTTCCTTTATTGAAGCGAGGGTGCAACTTCTAAAATGCAAGTTAAGAAGGGCAAAAAAGCAAGCAAGAAGACGCAAGCCCAAAACGGGCAATGTTTAGTAGATTAGGAGGTTTAGTCTCTCCATGTAGTTATCTTTTTCCCACTCTCAACCTCTTTCTTTAGAACCATGTATCTAGGGTAGGGTTGCTCTCTTTGTATCTTGCTTGGGTCACATTCCTAGGGAATGGCAATGTCTATTTTATCTTTTCAATACCTTGTTGGGCCATACCCTTTGGATGTAGGCATGTATGCTTTATCTTTCTTGTACCTTGCTTGGGCCGTATTCCTTGAGTACGACATTGTCTGATTTACATTTCCCATACCTTGCTGGGCATACCCTTGGAGTGTTGGCAATATCTGGTTTGGAATTAAAGTATTAACTAAAAGAAATTAAAGTATAAACTATTAAACAATAAATCAATACAAGGCAGTGAAGGCAGACTACTCGCAAAGGACTGAAAAAGAAGAAGAGAAGAAGCAAAGAACACAAAAACGCAGAAGAAGCAAAAAAAAGGAGAAGCTACCAGCTGTGAGGAGGTGGGTTCCTTCAAGAAATCAACAACATGTTGGTGACTGCTACAACAGGATCATTTCATTCAGCAAAAATCGTTTAAAACGTAAAAAGGTATGTTCTTTTCCGTATCGCCCGAAATTGATATATCGTCCAAAATTCAACGAAACAAGCCTGGCCGGAACAGGCGGAATGAACCAAAATTCAATCTGAGGTGGAACGAAGGGGTAATTCGTACCGGCTAAGTGACTTGAACGAAATTTTGCAGCCATTTCAGCCGGTGCAAAACGAAATTAATCACAATGTTCCCTACTTTTTATGCTTGCATTGTGCACGATATATGTGTGTGTATTTATATATATATATATATATATGTTTGTTTGTTTGTGGGTAGTCATGCACTTTTTATGATGGACTCCCATGGTTAGGAGAGCAGCCCTCTCGTGATCATGGGTGCTCTTAACCTTATGGTGTGGGTATGCACTCAAGGCGACTACTGTAGGCGCATATTTGTACTACATCGTGTGCATGATCATCACGGTGTGTTTGTCTCGATCCATGTTAGTTAGTGACATCGGTTTCCCTGTATATGCGACATGCATCAACATGCTTGATGCTTTGGTGAGCTTCAGCTTGCCCTCGTATGAACATGCTAACGCATGCTGTATACATAGGCACGAAACTTTGCTGGTATGCCATAGCACACCAAACGCGAAACTCTACCGAATTTTTGCCATGAAAATTGGGCACCTTTGTTGCGGTACTCTTACAGTGGAAGCTTAGTGAGGATAGCGTTTTGTGTGTAATAATGCACTAGAGGCGAAATGCTGCTAGATTTTCTCCTTGAAAATAAGGTGAGATGTTGCTGGATTTTCGTCGTGGATATTTGGAAATAATTCCAAATGTACTAGTAAAACATTGATAGAGATCACACCCTTCCAAAATCAAACCTCGAAGCCAAATTCTTTGAAGCCTCATGAGCTAATGCCAATAGCTTGTTTTAATTGCCAATGTTTGAAAATTAAGCTTTTAGAAAAACAAAGGATTGTCTCTGGACAAGCGTTGTGGGGTGCCTAACACATGCCATACACGTAATCAGATTTTTGAACTCAAGAATCAAGATTTTTTACTCGTTCGTATTAGATTAGTAAAAACTACTTTTTCTTAGCTTGGGATTGGTAATAAAATCAAATAGAGTCAGGTGACCGATCATACCTTAGAAAAATCCAATGATTGGTGGCGACTTCACTTACCTTTGTAAATTATAGGCTAAAATTGACTCAATTCAAGTCACATACTAGAGGTACCCTTGTCACCCTCATTTCACCACTTAAGCTCAAACTTTCATAAATAAGGGATTGAGTGTCATCGCGATGGGTGGTCGGCCACTGTAGGGCATCAACACCACGGATTTTGGGGGAACCCTGAAAGACTTGTCACGGGCGCTTGCGCCCACTTGAACATGGGTAGTCAGCATTAAAAGAACTTCCTATAAATAACATGGGTAACAACTCACCTGAGAGATAAGCAAAAGCGTAATGGACGGACCAACGTGCAGAAGGACATTAAATCCTACAATGTCCCAACATTTTTTCCCAAAGGATACAAGACCATTAAGGTCAGCATTTATCCCCATAATGAGGGACAAAGGCCTATAAAAAGGCATAAACAACCAGAACAAAGGTACGCAATTGTTTTGCAACATACGCACTACAATTCTCTAACCAAATAGCAATTCCTCTATACAGTTAAGCTCTGATCTTATTGACTAGCTCGTTGAAGGCCCTTTGACACACACCACACCGTATGCTTTGAGAACCTTATCCTTTTTTGCATGATCTCATGGCTCCTGTGTTAATGTCATCCATCCATATAGATAAGGAGTTCGACTAAGGATTTTTTGCATCATTAGTAACAATGAATTTTGAAACTAGAAAACTAAAGTGAAGGTTCAAATAAACGTCCTGTAACCTTTTATAATATATATATATATATATATATATATTTGTATTTTTCTATTTCAAATCTTGCACAACTTATTAGAAAGAGAGTGATATCATCTATATTCTCCATTGACTCATACATATCCCTGAAAATTCCTAATTTCGTTAGTCTTTCACTAGAATCCATCTAGTGATGATCTTGAAGATGAAATTTCATAAATAAGGGATGCTAGTGAAGAAGGTGGAGTGAAAGCTTGTAACACCCCATAATTTTGACACCAATTTAATTATTATGCGTAGATTATAAAGGAGGCCTACAATTAAATGGATTAAATTGATTTGGGCCTTGAAAACCCTAGCCTTTTTCCTCTTAAATTACACGTGTATATACAAAAGAAGTTCCTTTTTGTTTTCAGCCGCAACATACAAGTAAGTTGTTTCTTGTCTTCTCTACGGCTATGTAGGAGAATCATGTCAGCTCTCCTCTTTATTTGGGTTCTTTTATTTATGTGATACCTAGCATGTGTCTATCTAGCTTAAGGACTATTGATATATCACACAGCTAGGATGGAGGATTTTTGCGTATATGAGTCTTTGTGCTGCACAGAACAAAGGGGTAGGTGTGGACTTGAAATTCAACGTTGTCATCATGTTAATAAATAAAAAATAAAATAAAATAAAACCTGATTATGACTAGAAAATCATCCCACGTTTTCAAGGAGGAATTGTGCATGAAATGGCTTTAGTAGCTAATAGGACAAAAGGCATGACTTTATAAAGTCTAACCTTTCAATATATTAAAGAAAAAGGAAATTCTAAGCATAGGTTCTGATCTCAACACCCCCCACTTATCCGTATGTTATGGGAAAGGATATCCTATGGTTATTATTATATTAGATTAGGGTGATGGATATAGCTACATGACAAGAAAGGATGTGAATTGTAGATTGATGAAATTTCACTTATTCGGTCATTTTGAAGCCTTGAATATCCATGATTATATCAATGGAAAAATAGAGTAGGCAGCAATATTTTTATGTCCAAAAAAAAATCTGATCAAGCTGAGAGTGTATTGGATAGTTAAGTGAATAAATAGAGGATTTTGGATAAATTAATATTGTTTAGGATGAAACCGTTTAAGTGTGAAAATAGATTTTTAAGTGGGAAATTGTGTATTGATGAACCTATTTTTGGTGTTGCTAGGTTCTAATTCTACTAAATTGTTGTGATTCAAGGGAGGTTGATTTCCTTTATTTTGCAACTAAGAGGTAAGTGGTGTTTACTAATTTTGGGGGTTTTCCCAAACAGTGTTGGTTATTAAACTATTATATATCAAAGAAATATATTGTTATTCTATACATATAAATGGATATTTTATAATTTCTTGACGTGCACATTGACTATTCGTTTTATGAAAAACTTGTGGGACAACCTAAATTAATTTAAACTTGTATGTGTGAATATGTCTTTATATTTTGAGAATTATGAATGGATTATTTCGTGAGCATATTGAATAAGTTTTGAAAACCTATGGCAAGTCGTGATTAGAAGCTCAATATGGTATTTTAGTCCTTAGCAAAGGACAATCATACTATAGCTAGTCCTTAGCAGGGGACGGTCCTAGAAAAGGGGATAGTGCACTTTTGATAACTCCTTAGCAAGGGAGTATACTATTGAGGATCCAAAAAGGAAGCTCCTTAGCAAGGGAGTGCACCTTTAGCTTCCAAAGGAGCCTTTCCTTAAGAAAGAGGGATGAAAAGGAGGTTCTAGTCCAAAAAGGGGACAGCACAACCCTGTCAACGGGGTGTAAACGTTGACCACGAGAAAAGTCTAGGAAATTGTTTATATGATGGTATATATATATTATGATGGCTCACAATATAAAGATAATATTTTATTTTATGTGAAATATTTATGATAAATATTGATGAGTTACAAGTTATGAAATTGTTATAAGAATTATTTATTGAAGGTTTGTTCCCACACCCCAATGTTAGTGAATTCCACTTATTGAGTTATCTCACCCCCCTTTATTTTCTCATTACAGATACATTAGAGGGATTACTGGAGTAGAGATTCTCGGGAGACAGATGTTATGAACTATTTTTGTAGAACTGAGGATTTTATTATTATTTTATGGCATTAAACATTGTATTGGAGAATTATTTTGAGGATGTTTTGTATTTGGTGGATTAGAGCTCTGACTTTGTGATGAGAGTCAAGGTTGCTAGTTTCTTTTATTTAATTTTTTTATGGATTATTCAAATTAAATAGGCTTTTTTTTGCTTATGATTTTGGGGCGTTACAAAGCTCATCTAGAACTTTATTCATCTACTTATCTTCATAAAATAAATGGAAAAAAAATGATATTTTTCTTCTTTTTGGGTGCTCCAATTCCATATGCATTCTTCATCAAATTCCACATCCCAGTTGATTTATGGTACTTGAATTTCACAACTTATAACCCTTAGAGCTTGGATCATACCTATAAACACATACTTCTCACTATGGTTATCTAGCTTGGACCTTTCTTGATCCGGTACATGCATATATGCAATGCTCCCAAACAAACATAAGTGAGAAATTGTAGGATTCTTTGAGCTCCAAGCTTGCTATGTGGGGTTCTTCCTCATACAATCCTTATGTGAGACTAAAATTAGTCAAATAGACTGCATGAGCGGGTTCATCCCAAACTTCTTTGGACATTCTCATGCTCTTTAACATTCTTTTGGTCATGTTACCACTTACCACTACCTACCATACATGTTGAGATTTGAGAAACACCTTCCTTCAGATATTCCAACTATAAACAAATATAAAAAATTGGTAACCCATGAAAATTAAAAATGTTGCCATCTAGTTGGAAAAATGTTGTTCTCACAACGAATCTACTAGCTTTGATACCATGTTTTTGAAGTTGGTGGGTCTTTACATAATCACATTCCCAAACACTAATACACCACATATAATGGAAGAGACACACACTCTTAGAGCACACCAAGGAAGGTAGAATGAATGGGGAAGAGGATGAGAACTCTTTGTTTGGAATGGAGGAAAGCATGCGTATATATACTATACCATACAAATTATACAATCTTAACTTCCACTATATATTAAATTACATAATTTCAAATTTTAACTACTCCATAGAATAACTTTTTTATATATTAATGAACCAGAGAGTTTTATATGACATATGGCTTGTAGGTACATTTGGTGTGACATGGAAAGGAGAAGAAAATAATTCCCCTCTTATTATATTTCCCTCTTTATTCTTTATTTTGAAACAATGATCATGGACAATTGGGGTTTCTACCCGGACCACCCAAATAAAAGAAGCCTCCATAATCTTTGATAGTATAGCAATTGGGTTTCGTCATGGATATCTCAGGGTCTCGGGGAGCCCTTTGAATTTGTTTACCATCAATGACATTGAGATTTTTGAAGAAACTAGCCTTGTCGGGCCCTTCTTCTGCGAAATGGCCACTGCCCATTTGTGTTGTGGTGTGCTGCCCTCCTGAATTATAATTTATGATCTCTCCTCCCCATCTAACTGTTGAAGCACTATCAGACAAGATCGAGAATAGGGAAGATGGCCAATATCCAAAGACTCTATTGTTAATATTCATCCACCAGTTTCCCCGTCCATTAACGTCCTACCTCATTGCACATGTCATGCAAATCAGTTTGTAATATTTTGAATGATAAATAAAGGTATAAAGACTAATGAAAGAGAAAACAAATGAATCTTTTTGTGTAGAACAACAGCTTAAATTCACCGTCTTAAAATATAAATTAGGTAAAAAGAAATTTTGCTTGAAAAAAAAAAAAAAAGAAACTTTAAATTTAAAAAGTTGTATATAAAAATACATAAACCGGGAAAAAATAATTTAAAACATACACTGTATTAACTAAAACTAGAAAAATTTCAAACATATCAATAACATTTGTTACTGTAAATTTTTCTTGAGGAAAAAAAGGTACATATGATATGATCATATATGTCTATCCAAAAATTAGAATTATTTAATAAAGTAATTAAATTGAAATGTTGTACTATACCTTCCAAATGTAGAACTTGAGTGCATATTGGTTACCACCATACTTGGAATAGGGGGTGACAGTTGCACCCAATGCAATCTCTTTGTCAACATGAACAAAGCCAGGGCACAACAGATTATAGCAACCTGTGCTTTGATATGCATCATCCTGTAGCCATGATTAAAAAAAAAGACGATTTCAAAAAAGAAATAGTATATGTAAACATGGCTAGTGCTGGCAGGGAAGTCAAATATTAAAACACGTACAGTCCAATATACGAAGAGTCTAGTATTTTTATCTCCAAATATAGCTTCGTAAACCTGGTTTTCCACAAAAAATAATTTTGTAAGAAAATGAAAAATTATTAGTAATTAATTATTTAGCATGCGCCTAAAAGAAAAGATGATGATGAAATTATATATACCATCGCGCCGACTTCAATGGTATCAAGATCTTGACCATATTCACCTTTTACCACCCAGAGTTGAGAGTTGCTAAACTCATTTTCTTCCTGGGTATAGGGGTTCCATAGGTTCATGTCTGCCGTCATTCCATAATACTTATCCCAAGTCTCACTATACGTTGCATACTTGAAACTCAACAACAAAAATAAAGGTTATGAATGTCGATTTGTGTCCTTCATTATAGTAGATACCATTGAGCTCAAACCTATTAATAATATTGGTTAAAAACTAAGTTGTACCTCATGGATATCTAGATTGATATTACTCTGAGTATGAGGGTTGGTATGGTATTTTTTCCTTCCAAAATTTGCTACAGAGCCTGCCCTTAATAAATCTTCTTCTTTAGTTCTTCTTATGGGAATAGTTCCTTCTGGGCACCTTCCATTCAAGTGCCATGGCTGAGTAAATTCGGGCTCGAAGTTTGAAGAGACGTCATTGATTTCATCAAATGAAAACCCTTCTGGGTAAGAACTTGGTCTCATCTATTGCATTTGGCATAGATACCAATGCAAACCCGGTCCATACCATACATACAATAAGTATCACATTATTCATGATATCAAATGAAATTTAGTTAATTAAACTAGTTACCTGAATTGTGTGATTTTTTAACAAAGGATGATCAAAAGCTGGCTGCTTGTAGATGTCTACGCAGTCGATTATATCTCCATCCGGGCTCTGTATCAGATACATTCTCATCACACACACATACATATTAGTCTGAATTCTCAGTGTTGTAATAAAATTACACTGCTATTGTACATGGCAGTCATGTAGACACCATAACCCACAAAAGTGAGTGACTCTTCTAAGACTAAAGCAGAAAATACTAGAACATAAACATGTTAAATGAAGTGATTAATAACCTCGATGGATTTAAGAGCGGGCTTGTTAAGGCGCTTTAATTGCTGCTGGACCTCTAGTTTTTGTTTCTTACCAAATATGGTGTTAATGTTTCTGTTTCCAGCTGATGACATTGGTATGAGAAAGAACAAGCAGTAAAAGGTCATCTTTACTGCCCTTGACCACCTCCTCTCGCTTCCACAAGGGGGAGCCATGAGTGACTAGCTAATATTAGAATCAAAATTGCGATGTACAGAGATGTAATAGCTAGCTTTGATCGTCCCCTTTGCAATACTTAAACGTGAGATGTAATTGCTATCTTTGGTTGTCCCCTTTGCAATACTTAAACGTGCATTTGTTCATCCTCTTTGAACTGTTTCACATCCTATTTATCAATATATATACACCTACAAACTTTTATAATAAGGATCACCCTGTTTTAAGTACAAACATCCTATTTAATTTCCTATTGACAACTACAATTCTTTTTTTTCTTTGTCTTTTTATAGGATTAGTCAAAAGTTTAGGGAAATAATTCATCCTCTTTGAACAGTTCCACAAGCTAAAAATTTTGGAAGTTTCTTTTTTTAAGTTAAATAAGGGAAATTCGGAGATCGTTTTCAAAAACATTTAAGTTTACAACCAAACATAGGAAAATTAGATAGTTTTATAGAAAATACTTTTTGAAAAATGACTTATTTTCTAGAAAAATATTAACAACAAAACAAACAGGCTAGCAGTAGTGGGAAGTGAGAATAGATGAGGTTTAAATTTTGTAAAATAATTTTATTTTACCTCATCTAGTTAATACACCATTCAATTCACATACATCAGAATGTAGAAGTTTAAGCATAATAGAATTTCTATTTGACTTAGAAAAATGTTTCTTTGTCATCTTTGCTTGAATACAAATCTCACATTTCTTTTCATCATCATGCTTATATGAAATCATACCATGCTTTGACAAAAATTTCAAGTATTTGAAATTTAAATGTCCTAATCTAGGGGAATTATGTTGTTAAGCATTCAGATAGCATACTAGGCTTAATGGAGTTAAACCGTGGTATCACTATGGCAGAGGATAAAGATAGTTGATGACAATATGTAAGTTGAGCTCAATAATGTGAAATTTATTACTGTTGAGGTTCTGTTTATTTTGGAAAGGAAATATTTTCAATAGATAATATTTTTAGAGAAATTTATTTATTTTCTGTTACTTGCTTGACATACTAAATGTAAATTTCTAGTCTTCCATACCTTGTTAGATTGGAATGTTGCTTTTCACCCTTCTCCTTGTTTTACTCTTGCAGATTTGGTTGAGCATTGTAATTTGAGAGTTGTTTGAAATTCTCCTAAGTACACCCCTAGTATACCTAGTGCTGTCTTTTTTAATAAAATTTTCATTACTTTTCAGAAGAAAAGAAAAAAGAAAGAAAAAAATCTATGTTAAAGCCAATAAAAACCACAAAAGGTTGGAAGGCAGTGATGTTCGCTGTTGTGGTGGGAATAGTTTTAGGGGTGGAGGTGGTGGTGGTGGTGCAAAGTTGGAGGGAGGAGGGAGTTGGTGGTTGCAGCAATACAGAGTAGCTGCGTGGAGGAGGTGGTGGTGTGGCAATGCAGAATACGGGGAGGGAGGTGGTGGTGGCAGTGTGAAAGAGGGAGATAGAGGTGGTGGTAGCATGGGGGAGGTGGGGGGTAGGGAAGGTGGTGGGGGGGGGTGGCACAGAGTAGTGGGGAGCAGGGGTATGGATTTGATCTGTAAATTGGTTCTCACTTTCACAAAGTGTAAACCAATTGTCACAATTTCGGTATATTTTTGGTTGACCACTAGAACATATCCCATTAGACTAACAATTCTCGGTTGCAACAAATATATAAGCCAATACAAATGGGACATCTATATTTTGTTTCACATAATACTTTCTATTTTCTTGTTCCCATTCTTCTCTCTTCAATGTGATTGCCTGATATTATCTTGAATTTTATCATCTTTTTCATATACCCTACTATTTTCAATGGTGATCAATCCCATAACCAATATACTGCATCAACCATTTATTTAGTTTCCTTTACTTGATGTGTCAACCTACTATGTTCCAGTGTCAACTTTTGAAGCATTTGTTCCCATGCTAGTATAAATCAGGAGAACAATAGCTGAACAGTGAGGTCTTACTAGGTCCTATACTAGTCGCATTTGAAAACTTATCGATGAACTCTTCAGTTGATTTAAGTATTTCCCGATATAACGTGGATTAAGTTTTGCTTTTTTGCTTACTGATTTCGCTAAGAATAAAAGATAATAAAACCATATCAAACAAATTTACCAATTCATGAGTGGGTTCTGATAGATATTTTGATGTGGAGTAGCAGAAAAGAAGAAGATAAGCCACAGCTCCGCAAAATAAATACATGTCCATGTGATTATGTATGACTTACATCACTGCATCACTACACCTATACATCAATGCATGTTCATATTTATGTGCATGTTCATGGTATTCAAACAATATAAAACCCTAATAAGCATCAAAGAGATGAAACAAGCAAACTAAAACAAAACAAAGAGGAAAAGGCTCAAAGATACAGAAGCTAGCTTAAAATAGAGGCTAAAACATGCGAACAGGACGAAAGAAAAAAAAAACAAAAATGGAATTAGACTTTCTGGGCTTGAGTATGCATGCGCATACATACGACATACGTGCGCATACCAACTGTATGCGTATGCATACTCGTACATTACAAGTTTTTATACGCATGCAAGTTGCATGCGCATGCATACACACCCGAAACCCTAAACCCAAAAAACCGGAGCAGAAAACAAAGAAAACACAACAGAAACTGGGAAACTAAAAACCTAGCATGCTTTTAACACAAACACGAAATAAACTAAGACTAGACTGATACAATTAAAGCTTTAAAACATGTAAACAAACAAAGGAATCAAAGAAAATCTAAGAAAAGTGAAGAGCCAAAGATAGAACCTTTACCTCAACACAAAAACTCTCTAGAACTTGATTTTGACCATTCCCCTTAGTCAATCTAGCTAAAAATAATTCAAAAATGTGTTAGTAAACTTATAACTGAAAGATCAAGACCAGAAAAGGTCCTGATCAAATAAAATTTGGCCTGAGGATATTTTGTGAAAACCCCCCCTCTTTGATTCACTATTTTCTAGTGAATCTTATGTGATTTACCACTGGAGTTCATCCCCCCTTTGAAAAAGTACCATTTATGACTTTATATAGTAAAAAAAAAAAAGGGTTTGAAGCGGCTCCCAGATGATATGGGATTCGTTGCAAACCAAGTTTCAGGTAGAAAACCTTTCCTTTATGGTTTTTGGAACCCTAGCATATGCACGTGTATGCGTACGCGTGCATGAAGTATGCACACGTAAATCATAAGCATGTGTGCGCATAAGTGGGAATACGCACACATGCCCTATGGTTTTTGTGGCCTTTATTTTCCAAAAATAGTTTATTTGATCCAAAAATAAGTAGGCCTCGTCAATGGGCCAGGCCGGGTCTGCCCGACCCGCTTTTACTTGGCCCATGGGTCTAATGGGCTGGGCTTAACGGGCTGTTAACTAGTCAATGGGTTGGGTCGGGCCGGGATGGATGGAAAAACCCTAACCCAAGACCCTACCCATGGGCAATGCCCATTTGGGCTTTAGCGGGTTGGGCTAGTGAGGTGGGTTTAATGGGCTACTTATGGGCATTTTTAATAGGTCTTCAATGGGGTTATAAAAATTTAACCAAAAATATTATAATTATATATTATTACAAACTATCAAATCGAACAATTAAATCTACTAAAAATATTCTATTAAAAAAAAAATACTAAGACATACCTCTTAAAAAGGTACTAAAATAAGATTAATTAACTTTTATTGATAAGAATAAATAAGTACATTGAATTAAATATCGACTCTTAAAGGAAATATTTGAAGAATAAAATATCAATTCTTAAAGGAAATATATGAAGAATCAAATATCAACTCATTAAGGAAAGAATTTCTTCCAACCAACGGTAAGCTTTTTTTTTTTTTTTTAAGGAATTTCTTCTTTAATTGTAACTTGTAAGGAAAGAATTGGAATTTATCAAAGGAAAGAATGACTTTCTTTCTAGTGGTACAGAGGTAAGGCAACGGTCATCTTAGTAACTTTGTTTTAAAAATCAAAGCTACTAGACTAATACCAAAATATATATTTATTATGCATATTGTATTACAATCATTCCAAGTATTTAGTGGTTAGGTGTGTGGTCTTTAAGTTTTTATAATGTCTAAAGTTCAATCCCTCACCCACCCAACCCCCAAATTATTTTGTTATCAATTTTGGACAGTGAGTCAGGCTAATGGGTCGGGCTACTGGGCTGGGCTAACGGGCCGGCCCACCGGGCGCCCATGGGTAAAGAAACCAACCTATAGCCTGTCTCATTGGGCTATTAGGCTGCCCACGGGCTTCAATATTACTGGGCTGGACTACCCATTAGCCTGGTGGGCTAGCGAGCTACTGGGCCAACCCATGGGTCATGGGCTATTTGATGACCCTTAAAAATAAGTCATCTTTTCCATAAACACTTTTCTCAAGTCAATTTTCATCTAATTGGTTCCTAAACCAACCTTGAGATTTAGAATTCTTACGTCATTGGGGATCGGGGGCTTGAGTTGTAAGGGGTACAAAATGCTGTGTCTACACCAAACACAAAACTCTGTCAGAATTTTGCATTGAAAATAGGGCATTTTTGTTGCTGTATTCTCATAATGAAAGCTTTGTGAGTATAGCATTTTGTGTACTATAACGCACCAGTGGTGAAATGCTACTAGATTTTCGTCATGAAAATAAGGTGAGATGCTACTGGATTTTTGTTGAGGAAATTTGGAAATAATTCCAAAAGTTCTAGTAAAGCATTGATAGAGACCACACCCTTTCCAAAATTAAACCTCGAAGCCCAATTCTTTTAAAGCCCTGAGAGCTAATGCCAATAGCTTGTTTTAATTGCCAATGTCCGAAAGTTATGATTTTACCAAAATAAAGGACTATCTTTGAGCAGGCGTTATGGGGTGCCTAACACCTTCCCCACACGTAATCAGACTTCCGAACTCAAGAATCAAGATTTTTTACCCATCCGTATTAGATTAGGATAAATGACCTTTTTCTTAGCCAAGGATTGGTAATAAAATCAATAGAGTCAGGTGACTAATTACACCTTAGAAAAAACTCAATGCTTGGTGGCGACTTCACTTACCTTTGGTAATTATAAGTTAAAATTGGCTTAATTCAAGTCACACACCAAAGGTACCCTTTTCACCCTCATTTCACAGCACCCGAGCACAAAGTCGACATAAGGCACGAGTGTCACCACGATGGGTGGTCAGCCGCCACGAGGCATCGACAAATTGGCAACACTACTAGGGATACTTAGAGAGTTTATCCTTTAGAACTTTTGATAAAATTTTAATCTTTGGACATTGGCTTTAAAACAATATTGAAATTAGCATTAGCCTTCGGGGCTTTCTTTTTGAAAAATGTCTTAATCTTTAGTAAATTATTTTCAAAAGACAAAAAAAATTTTAAGGAAAATTTTTTAAATGGTTTTTAAAACCAGTTTTGAGGTATTTGAGTATGTGTGAAGCTTTCCTACTTTTGTAACCATGCTTTATAGCTTTCCTTCATATATACGAACTTAGGGTAGTAAGGTTTGATTTTTGCTACCCTTTTATTTGTTTATATGTCTGTTGTGCATGGAATGTCTTTCCCCTTTCATTTCAAAATGCATGACATCCCCCATCATTTTAGGTCGAACTCGGGCTCAGCGCTTTAAGGTTTCCACCAGATGCGCAAACCATAGATAGTTACTAGGTGCTGACTTGTAGGTACTTCTGGGTCCATCGGTGGATAGGAGTAGCTGAAAAGGCCCCCCATGATCTGCTCTATTCCACAACCTCTATGAAGGGAAGGCTTAGATAATCAAGGTCCCCCTTAAGATTAGGACCAACTCACCAGTTAAGCCATATCTCATATAGTTGGCCTAGAGTAAGTTAAATGATCGCGAGGACTACCAAGTGCCAAGTCGGTTGAACATCCAAGCCTAGGGTAGGATATCCTTGTTAGGATTTCTTTCAAAATAAGTGGAGGGGAAAGTGTTCGTTTACCTTTTCCAGGTTATGCATTCTCGCGTGCATTGGAAGGTGGTGCTCTACTACAGCTTCTGTCCATCCCACTTGCATAGTATTTGTGACCAACCCCTAAGGAAAAGCAGCTACATTACTTGCACATTAGATCATACCCAGACCCTAAGGGTTTCCAACCCTACTAGGGCATGCATGCATACACTAATAGCTCCGTCATGTAAATGTGTGTAGATAAAATTGGTGGCAAATAGTCGAAACTTTGCATCAAGGAGGACGTTGCTAGAAGTTCAAGATCTTTTTCAAGAAAGCCGCACTATCAAGAATGAAGCCTCTACATTTTGTAAACTATAATTTCTTTGTATTCACCTTAGGGAATTGTAAAAACAGCCCAAGGAATTACTTTCCAACAGACACATACAGAGAATACTAGGCAGTAGGCACTCACGAACATAATATCAGCAACTTACCCTTTGCCTGGTGATGTTCACGTGTACACGCACTGCTTTTTGAGTCCATGCGTCAACATTGCCTCAATGTTTAGTCGATATGAGACAACTTTAGTCCCCAAAAATTCCCAAAATTACATTTTGGCCCCAAATTTTTCTAAAATTGTAGTTAAGCTCTCCATCTTTTCAAAAATTACAAAGAGGCTCCCAAACCCTTAGGAAGTTGTTTGAAGTCATTCAAACAACTTTAAGATCTTTAAATCATCTTTTAATCTACACTTTTTGCTTGTCTTCATTTAAGTTATTTGCTTTGCAACTCGTGAGATGTTTATGCTTATGGCTTCATGCTTACCTTTTGATGAGTTAATCATGTGCAATGCTTGAGTGCTTTATAGGTTTTAATATATTTGTTTGTGCTTCTTGCCATCTTTGTGTGTTTGGATCTACGTGTTCATGTGTTTAAAATCTTGTTTGGATGCTATGCCTAGTGCTTTATAGCTTTATATCTCTTGTTTATGCCTCTTTCTTATGTGGCTTTTGGATAGGGTGTAGATCTAGATCTAGATCTAGTGGTTTAAGCCTACGCTCATACACACATTTTTCAATAAAGGGTTTGGATTATTTCCTCTATGCATGTTGGTGCTTTGTTTCCCCTTTTTTCATGTGTTTATGTTTAGATCCATGCTTGTATGCTTAGATCTAATTTCTTACGTACTTGCCATGCTTCCTATGTCTTGTTTTCCTTTTGGGTTTCTGCTTGTTGGTCTTGGGGGCTTTCTTGTTTGTTTGGTTGTATCTATTCCCCTTTTATGGGCTTGTTTGGATACAACCATGTGTGAGGATACATCTTCGTGATGTTTGGCTTGCTTACCACTTGCCTTTTTCCTCCTTTGTTAGTTTGCATGTTAGGGTTTCTCGTGTTAGCCTTTTTATGTGCCTTAGAACATGCCTACCCCTTCCCTTTGTGTGATAACATGCTTGCTTTATGCCATCTTGTTAGGCTTTCTATGCTTCTTTGCATCTTTACATCCTTACTTATATGTTCATGAATGTGTCTTTGTATGCTTGTTTGTGTCGTCAAGCTTAGTTCCTACATATAATCTCGTGTGGGTTTGCACTCGTCTTTTGTACAAGAGATCTTGAGTCCCTTTTAGGAACTTTGCTTGATGGCACGCGTGTCGTCCATACTTCAATGTAATGGAACTATGGACACCAATCCAAAGTTACATTTGTCCTTCTAGGACACCCTCTTTTGTGTGATAATATGTTTGTTTGATAATGTGGTTTCCAAACCTATGAGAGCTGTAATCTTGGGCAAAGGATTTGGGCCCCCAATTCATTTATTAATGGGCTTCCTAACAGTCCTATGAGTAGGGCTCCAAACACCAACTAGATAGTCCAAATTGTATATTTTTTGTGAACTTTTGGACCTATAAACCTTACCCTCTGGTAGTTCTTCTTCTTCCCTCTTTGCTCACACTACCTCTTTCTGTGTTTTCACTCTTTTCCCAGTATTTCCCCCTTTTTCACTCTTTTCCCAGTATATAATCTCTCCTTAGTGGGGTACTAATCATTATTGTTTCACCAATTTTCTTGTATCTCCACTTTTGCCAGAATCCCGAGGAATCATCATGCCTTCTGAGGATTCTCTTGAAACTTGTTCCAGATGTCAAATAGCATTTGGTAGCAAGTTCCCCAAAGGCACTAACAACTCTCAGCAACTAACTTTAGTTTAATCATTTATTCGTCAATTTCCCACCACCTCATCAATCAGTCGTAGGCCAAGCGCAATAGGATTTCCCCGAACGATAATTTTTATGTCCCAATACACATGTTGCCGAGTTGAGCTCACTCCAACCGAGTTCGAGGTCCACTTCCATCTTATGGGCTGGTTTTGGCTACTCAGGGCGATCTTGGGCCTAAGTTAAATGGGTCAATACTGATTTTTTGGGCCCATACCCCTCTACAAATAACATGCGTGTTTCCCCCTTTATGTTCTTTCTTTGTTTCTTTGTTATCTCTTTTGCCTATCTACTGGCTTTGTGTTTCCTTTATTGAAGCGACGGTGCAACTTCTAAAATGTAAGTTAAGAAGGGCAAAAAAGCAAGCAAGAAGACGCAAGCCCAAAAAGGGCAATGTACAGTAGATTAGGAGGCTCAGTCTCTCCATGTAGTTATCTTTTTCCCTCTCTCAACCTTTTTCTTTAGAACCATGTATCTAGGGTAGGGTTACTCTCTTTGTATCTTGCTTGGGTCACATTCCTAGGGTATGGCAATGTCTATTTTATCTTTTCAATATCTTGTTGGGCCATACCCTTTGGATGTAGGCATGTATGCTTTATCTTTCTTGTACCTTGCTTGGGCCGCGTTCCTTGAGTACGACATTTTCTGATTTACATTTCCCATACCTTGCTGGGCATACCCTTGGAGCGTTGGCAATATCTGGTTTGGAATTAAAGTATTAACTAAAAGAAATTAAAGTATTAACTATTAAAAAATAAATCAATACAAGGCAGTGAAGGCAAACTACTCGCAAAGGACTAAAAAAGAAGAAAAGAAGAAGCAAAGAACACAAAAACGCAGAAGAAGCAAAAAAGAGGAGAAGCTACCAGCTGTGAGAAGGTGGGTTCCTTCAAGAAACCAACAACGTGTTGGTGACTGCTACCACAGGATCATTTCATTCAGCAAAAATCGTTTAAAACGTAAAAAGGTATGTTCTTTTCAGTACCGCCCGAAATTGATATATCGTCCAAAATTCAATGAAACAAGTCGGGCTAGAACAGGCGGAATGAACCAAAATTCAATCTGAGGTTGAATGAAGGGGTAAGTTGTACCGGCTATGTGACTGGAAAGAAATTTTGCAGCCATTACGGCCGGTGCGAAACGAAATTAATCACAATGTTCCCAACTTTGTGTGCTTGCATTGTGCATGATATATGTGTGTGTGTATATATATATATATATATATGTTTGTTTGTTTATGGGTAGTCATGCACTTTTTATGATGGACTCCCATGGTTAGGAGAGCAGCCCTCTCGTGATCATGGGTGCTCTTAACCTTGTGGTGTGGGTATGCACTCAAGGCGACTGCTGTAGGCGCATATTCGTACTAAATCGTGTGCATGATCATCACGGTGTGTTTGTCTCGATCCATGTCAGCTAGTGACATCGGTTTCCCTATATATGCGACATGCATCAACATGCTTGATGCTTTGGTGAGCTTCAGCTTGCCCTCGTACGAACATGCTAACGCATGTTGTATACATAGGCACGAAACTCTGCTGGTGTGCCATAGCACACCAAACGCGAAACTCTACCAAATTTTTGCCATGAAAATGGGGCACCTTTGTTGCGATATTCTTACAGCGAAAGCTTAGTGAGGATAGCGTTTTGTGTGCAATAACGCACTAGAGGTGAAATGCTGCTTGATTTTCTCCATGAAAATAAGGCAAGATGTTGCTGGATTTTCATCGTGGATATTTGGCAATAATTCCAAATGTACTAGTAAAACATTGATAGAGATCACACCTTTCCAAAATCAAACCTTGAAGCCCAATTCTTTGAAGCCTCATGAGCTAATGCCAATAGCTTGTTTTAAATGCCAATGTCTGAAAATTAAGATTTTACAAAAACAAAGGATTGTCTCCGGACAAGCATTGTGGGGTGCCTAACACCTTCCATACACGTAATCAGATTTTTGAACTCAAGAATCAAGATTTTTTACTCGTCCGTATTAGATTAGTAAAAAAAACTTTTTCTTAGCCTAGGATTGGTAATAAAATCAAATAGAGTCAAGTGAACAATCATACCTTAGAAAAAATTCAATGATTGGTGGCGAATTCACTTACCTTTGTAAATTATAGGCTAAAATTGACTAAATTCAAGTCACACACTAGAGGTACCCTGTTCACCTTCATTTCACAGCACCTAAGCTCAAACTTTCAAAAATAAGGGATTGAGTGTCACCACGGTGGGTGGTCGGCCACTGTAAGGCATCAACACCACGAATTTTGGGGGAACCCTGAAATACTTGTCACAGGCGCTTGCGCCCACATGAACATGGGTAGTCAGCATTAAAAGAGCTTCCCATAAATAACATGGGTAACAGCTCACCTGAGAGACAGGCAAAAGCGTAATGGACGGACCAACATGCAGAAGGACATTAAATCCTACAATGCCCCAACATTTTTTCCCAACGGATACAAGACCATTAAGTTCAACATTTATCCCCATAATGAGGGACAAAGGCCTATAAAAAGGCATAAACAACCAGAACAAAGGTACGCAATTTTTTTGCAACATACGCACTACAATTCTCTAACCAAATAGCAATTCCTCTATACAGTTAAGCTTTGATCTTATTAACTAGCTCGTTGAAGGCCCTTTGGCATACACCACACCGTATGCTTTAAGAACCTTATCCTTTTTTGCAGGATCTCATGGCTACTGTGTTAATGTCGTCCATCCATATAGATAAGGAGTTCGACTGAGGATTTTTTGCATCGTTAGTAACAATGAATTTTGAAACTAGAAAACTAAAGTGAAGGTTCAAATAAACGTCCTGTAACCTTTTATAATATATATATATATATATATATATATTTGTATTTTTCTATTTCAAATCTTGCACAACTTATTAGAAAGAGAGTGATATCATCTATATTCTCCATTGACTCATAGATATCCCTGAAAATTCCTAATTTCATTAGTCTTTCACTAGAATCCATCTGGTGATGATCTTGTAGATGAACTTTCATAAATAAGGGATGCCAGTGAAGAAGGGGGAGTGGAAGCTCATCTAGAACTTTATTCATCTACTTATCTTCATTAAATAAATGGAAAAAAAAATGATATTTTTCTTCTTTTTGGGTGCTCCAATTCCATATGCATTCTTCATCAAATTCTACATCCCAATTGATTTATGGTACTTGAATTTCACAACTTATAACCCTTAGAGCTTGGATCATACCTATAAACACATACTTCTCACTATTGTTGTCTAGCTTGGACCTTTCTTGATCCGGTACATGCATATATGCAATGCTCCCAAACAAACATAAGTGAGAAATTGTAGGATTCTTTGAGCTCCAAGCTTGCTATGTGGGGTTCTTCCTCATACAATCCTTATGTGAGACTATAATTAGTTAAATAGACTGCATGAGCAGTTTCATCCCAAACTTCTTTGGACATTCTCATGCTCTATAACATTCTTTTGGTCATTTTACCACTTACCACTACCTACCATACATGTTGGGATTTGAGAAACACCTTCCTTCAAATATTCCAATTATAAACAAATATAAAAAATCGGTAACCCATGAAAATTAAAAATGTTGCCATCTGGTTGGAAAAATGTTGTTCTCACAACGAATCTACTAGCTTTGATACCATGTTTTTGAAGTTGGTGGGTCTTTACATAATCACATTCCCAAACACTAATACACCACATATAATGGAAGAGACACACACTCTTAGAGCACACCAAGGAAGGTAGAATGAATGGGGAAGAGGATGAGAACTCTTTGTTTGGAACGGAGGAAAGCATGTGTATATATACTATACCATACAAATTATAAAATCTTAGATTCCACTATATATTAAATTACATAATTTCAAATTTTAACTACTCCATAAAATAACTTTTTTATATATTAATGAATCAGAGAGTTTTATATGACATATGGCTTGTAGGTACATTTGGTGTGACATGGAAAGGAGAAGAAAATAATTCCCCTCTTATTATATGTCCCTCTTTCTTCTTTATTTTGAAACAATGATCATGGACAATTGGGGTTTCTACCCGGACCACCAAAATAAAAGAAGCCTCCATAATCTTTGATATTATAGCAATTGGGTTTCGTCATGAATATCTCAGGGTCCTGGGGAGCCCTTTGAATTTGTTTACCATCAATGACATTGAGATTTTTGAAGAAACTAGCCTTGCCGGGCCCTTCTTCTGCGAAATGGCCACTGCCCATTTGTGCTGTGGTGTGCTGCCCTCCTGAATTATAATTTATGATCTCCCCTCCCCATCTAACTTTTGAAGCACTATCAGACAGGATCGAGAATAGGGAAGATGGCCAATATCCAAAGACTCTGTTGTTAATATTCATCCACCAGTCTCCCCCTCCATTAACGTCCTACCTCATTGCACCTGTCATGCAAATCAGTTTGTAATATTTTGAATGATAAATAAAGGTATAAAGACTAATGAAAGAGAAAACAAATGAATCTTTTTGTGTAGAACAATAGCTTAAATTCACCGTCTTAAAATATAAATTAGGTAAAAAGAAATTTCGCATGAAAAAAAAAAAAAAAAATTTAATTTTAAAAAGTTGTATATAAAAATACATAAACCGGGAAAAAATAATTTAAAACATACATTGTTTTAACAAAAATTAGAAGAATTTCAAACATATCAATAACATATGTTACTGTGAATTTTTCTTGAGGAAAAAAAAGTACATATGATATGATCATATATGTCTATCCAAAAATTAGAATTATTTAATAAAGTAATTAAATTGAAATGTTGTTCTATACCTTCCAAACGTAGAACTTGAGTGCATATTGGTTACCACCATACTTGGAATAAGGGGTGACAGTTGCACCCATCGCAATCTGTTTGTCAACTTGAACAAAGCCAGGGCACAATAGATTAGAGCAACCTGTGCTTTCATATGCATCATCCTGTAGCCATGATTAAAAAAATGACGCTTTCAATAAAGAAATAGTATATGTAAACATGGCTAGTGCTGGCAGGGAAGTCAAATATTAAAACACGTACAGTCCAATATACGAAAAGTCTAGTGTTTTTATCTCCATATAGACCTTCGCAAACCTGGTTTTCCACACAAAATAATTTTGTAAGAAAATGAAAAATTATTAGTAATTAATTATTTAGCGTGCGCCTAAAAGAAAAGATGATGATGAAATTATATATACCACCGTGCCGGCTTCAATGGAATCAAGATCTTGACCATATTCACCTTTCATCACCTAGAATTGAAAGTTACTAAACTCATTTTCTTCCTGGGTATAGGGGTTCCACAGGTTCATGTCTGCCATCATTCCATAGTACTTATCCCAAGTCTCACTATACGTTGCATGCTTGAAACTCAATAGGAAAAATAAAGGTTATGAATGTTGATTTGTCTCCTTCATTATAGTAGATACCATTGAGCTCAAACCTATTAATAATATTGGTTAAAAATTAAGTTGTACCTCATGGATATTTGGATCGATATTACTCTAAGTATGAGGGTTGGTATGGTATTTTTTCCTTCCAAAATTTGCTAGAGAGCCTATCCTTAATAAATCTTCTTCTTTAGTTCTTCCTATGGGAATAGTTCCTTCTGGGCACCTTCCATTCAAGTGCCATGGCTGAGTAAATTCGGGCTCGGAGTTTGAAGAGACGTTGTTGATTTCATCAAATGAAAACCCTTCTAGGTAAGAACTTGGTCTCATCTATTGCATTTGGCATAGATACGAATGCAAACCCGGTCCATACCATACATACAATAAGTATCAAATTATTCGTGATACCAAATGAAATTTTGTTAATTAAACTAGTTACCTAAATTGTGTGATTTTTTAACAAAGGATGATCAAAAGCTGGCTGCTTGTGGATGTCTACGCAGTCGATTATATCTCCATCCGTGCTCTGTATCAGATACATTCTCATCGCACACACATAGATATTAGTCTGAATTCTCAGTTTTGTAATAAAATTACACTGCTATTGTACATGGCAGTCATGTAGACACCATAACCCACAAAAGTGAATGACTCTTCTAAGCCTAAAGCAGAAAATACTAGAACACAAACATGTTAAATGAAGTGATTAATAACCTTGATGGATTTAAGTGCGGGCTTGTTAAGGCGCTTTAATTGCTGCTGAACCTCCAGTTTTTGTTTCTTACCAAGTACAGTGTTAGTGTTTCTATTTCCAGCTGATGACATTGGTATGAGAAAGAACAAGCAGTAAAAGGTCATCTTTACTGCCCTCGACCACCTCCTCCCGCTTCCACGAGGGGGAGCCATGAGTGACTAGCTAATATTAGAATCAAAATTGCGGTGTACAGAGATGTAATAGCTAGCTTTGATCGTCCCCTTTGCAATACTTAAACGTGAGATGTAATAGCTATCTTTGGTTGTCCCCTTTGTAATACTTAAAACGTGCATTTGTTCATCCTCTTTGAACTGTATCACATCCTATTTATCAATATATATACACGTACAAACTTTTATAATAAGGATCACCCTGTTTTCAGTACAAACATCCTATTTAATTTCCTATTGACAACTACGATTCTTTTGTTTTTTGTCTTTTTATAGGATTTGTCAAAATTTATGGGAAATAATTCATCCTCTTTGAACAATTCCACAAGCTAAAAATTTTGGAAGCTTCTTGTTTTAAGTTAAAATTAGAGAATTTGTGATAAATAAGAAATTTTGTAATAATTTAATTTTAGGATTGTTTCTCAACAATTTCGGAGGTATAAAACTTGGGCTAATTTTGAGGTAGAAACTGTGAGAGAATCTCTTTTTTATTTTTTTCGATTTGAAGAAGGAGGAGAGATAAGAATGTTTGTTTGTTTTGATGGAAAACCTTGTGTGAAAATAGTTTTCCGTGTTTTTCAATGGTTAATAGCGTAAGAAAAATAAGTCAAAAGAAAGATTTTTTGTCAACATAAAAAGTATGCCTCATTTTTAGATATTATTTTGCACTATTTTATTTTGGTGGAAAACAACTTTAATTTCATGGCAAGTTAAATAAGGGAAATTTGGAGATCGTTTTCAAAAACATATAAGGTTACAACCAAACATAGGAAAATTAGATAGTTTTATAGAAAATACTTTTTGAAAAATGACTTATTTTCTAGAAAATCTTAACAACAAAACAAACAGGTTGGCGGTAGTGGGAAGTGAGAATAGATGAGGTTTAAAATTTGTAAAATAATTTTATTTTACCTCATCTAGTTAATACACCATTCAATTCACATACATCAGAATATAGAAGTTTAAGCATAACAGAATTTCTATTTGACTTAGAAAAAGTTTTCTTTGTCATCTTTGCTTGAATACAAATCTCACATTTCTTTTCATCATCATGCTTAAATGAAATCATACCATGGTTTGACAAAAATTTCAAGTATTTGAAATTTAAATGTTTGGCTTGCTTAGAGGAGAAAATGAGGAGTGCAATGGATTTCTATGTGAATACTATGGAGATGGATATAGAGTCTATAATTCGTTACCCCAGATTTCTTATGTATGCGGTTGATAAAAGGCTTCGTCCAAGGTATAATGTCTTAAAGGTTTTGAAGTCAAAGAATCTGCTTAAAGAGGGCAAGAATTATGCTTGGCTTCTTACTCTAAACTAGCCGTAGACCCACGCAATGCGTGGGAATATATAAATATTTTGTAATGGGGTGTAATATATAAAAATTAACAATTACTTCAAATATTATTTATTTTTTTAAAAATTTCTACAAGTGTTTTTCATCTTTTTATATCTACAAAGTACAAATATATCATACTATTATATTTTGTATGTTTGATTAATATTTTTTTAAGATGAACTATATTTTTCTAACTTCTGTTGTAGTGTGTTATATTTGATATACAACTAAACTTTATAAGTTTCAAATTTTTTATTCAATTTTTTCATCTCTTAAGGAATAATGAGATTATCATAATAATAAAAATTCATCACAAAATTACAATGTTATCTTAACAAAAATTAAAATGAAAAAAAGGAATAAAAGACATACTTTATATAATTTATTACTCAAAATTGGTAAGTATATTCAAATTCATAGCCATGTAGAATGTGTTTTGGCATAAACTCAAATTCCTATCTCTAAAAAACTAAGTATTAACCCAAATCAAAATTCAACCAAAGCTTTAAAAGGGAGAGAGAAGACTCTGTAATGGGAAATTAAAAAAAATAAAAAACCAAAACATATATTTAAAAATAAAAAACCATCAACCTTAATCAGAATTATAAGAAAGAACAAAAATCCACAAGAGAAGGAGAAAGAGAGTATTTACAATTTTTTGTGGGGAAAATATGGATTGAATGGAAGAAATGATATCAAATTTATACAAAATAAAATGGGGAGAAGAAGAGTCAAAATATAATATAGAGAAAATGATGAAGGAAGTATGACAATAAAGTAGAGAGTAGTGGGAAGATAAAGACAGTAAAGTAGAGAATAGTGGAGAGATAAAGAGGTAAAAATTTAATTGTCACGCCCCGAACCCAAAAAGAGCTAGGCACGTGACAACAGTCACACACTTATAAAGTTTACACTCTACAAGTGTGTAAGGCCCTCTTAAACAATTAAATAATTATCCTTAAGAAAATTTCATCAATAAATTTAAAAATATCCTCAATAAAGAAATTCTCAAAGATCTCCAAGTAATAATCTTCCAACATCAAATAAAAATAAACTAAATCCTTTAAGTCTGAAGGATTACACAAATGGTAATCTTAAAACATAAAAGTTCAAAACTTATTCCATTGATTTCCTAAACTTCACTCATGCGCACATCACAGCGGAAGCCCAAACATATGCTACTCTTCCTGATCAAAATCTGAAAGGAGAAAGAGGGGGGAGGGGTGAGTTGACAACTCAATAAGTAACCAAAATCCAATTAAGTTCTATCCAACAATAGATCTATGAAGTAATAAGATGTAATATGGATCTTCAAAAGTTATACTATGCTATGGGTTTTCAAAAATGACTAAAGAAATTTCATAGTCTTAAAATAATAAGTTGCAAATAGATCACATACTTTAATCTTACAAATATATCATAGATAGTTTAGGAAGTAGTCAGTTTTTTTCATATATTAAAAGCTATAACTTACAATAGGTTCTAAAGATACATAAGCAGTTTTAAAGACTGAAATTAGTTCAAATACTCAAACGTAATTCATATTCTTAACAATTTTATGACTATGGTCACGCTATATCCCCGTGACTGGGCATCAAAGTACCAATAAATAACCCCCATTAGTTTGGGTATCAAAATACCAATGAATAACTCCCATTGGCTGGGTATCAGAGTACCAATGAATAACCCCCATTGGTTTGGGTATCAGAATACCAATGAATAACCCCCATTGGCTGGGTATCAGAGTACCAATGAATAACCCCCATTGGTTTGGGTATCAGAATACCAATGAATAACCCCCATTGGTTGGGTATCAGAATACCAATAAATAACCCCCATTGGTTTGGGTATCAAAATCAATTCATAGTCAAATTGTCCATAATCATATGTATAAAATCATAGTTTCTAACAAAATATATCTTATTCAAATACGTCTATATAATCATATATTCAATAATCAAATATATTTGTGATATTTCTATATTCTTATTTTAAATCAATATAGCTAACAAATATCAATTAAATAAAATACATCATATATTCAGTAATCAGATAAATTTTGTGATAATTCTTTACTTGAAATCAGTAATACAATAGAAATAAAATTGAAATAATTGTAAACAAATTTCAGGAGTTAAAATACGTAAAATATAACCAATTAGGATAAGGTTACTTACCTCCAAATGCTATTCCAAAAGAAACTTTTCCTTAACAATTCCCCTAAAATCTTTAGATATCACCTAAAACAATTTTCAAACACTATACTCAATAATCAAATAATTCAAGAAAACTTATAACGGTATCCAACCAGAAGAGAGAGACTATTCAAAATAACCAATAATTTCCCACTATCCACTCACACCAATATTCCACGTAACTTTACAATATTTTTGCCCTCTTCATTTTCTGCCACTAATAGTTCCTAGGAATCAAGTCTATAGTTACACCATACCTATAGGCCTAAAAGGGCCAAAAGTAGATCACCCATTATTATATTCATGAGTTGATATATATATATATATATATATATATATATAATCACTTAGTCAAACCTACTGCTTCCCCTTTACGCCTCAATCAGCCATATAAACAAATATAATAATAATAATAACAATAAAGAAAGGAGCTGGCTTTGCTTTCTCAATGTGGTAATTCCATTTATCATATATACATATATTTTTTTCTTTCCTGCTAGTGCCGCCGACCATAGTTTTCTTTCGGCATGAGGACAAAACTAAGAAAAACACTATATCAAACCAGAGTCATGCTCCTGACATGCTTTTACAGAAGAAAAATACTATTAGACACATATTTTACCTCCGTAATTTATCACACTACCGACCAACACAAAAACTCTTTGCTATTCACCAAAATTCAATTCGGTAAACCTGTGCAACATTTACAGTTACCGCAACACCGGCAGGGAAAAATAGATCTAATTCCTTCTTCGTCTACATCATCATATTTCATTAGATTTTTTTTTTTTTTTTTAATTATATAGTCTCACTATTAGCCAAAATACTCTAATTCTAGATAAAACTTAGATTTGACAAGAAAGAAATTCTTAAACTCTTACCTCAATTGTGCAGTTAAACCTTCTCTTCCAGAGTAATTTCGATAGTCTCCTCTCTCAAACCATCTCTTGCTATATGTTGGCATAATAAGCTTATATATATAGCTAGGGTTTCAACCTTATTTTCTAGAAACCCCTTGGAAATATTAATTATAAATTTGACCCCTTAAACAAATTTACTTAAATAACCTTACCTTTTTTTTTTTTCTTTTTTTTTTCCGGGTATTACATTAATAGACCCTCACTTATACTAATTTCCATCAAAGACCAAATTCTCAAACATGTGCCATTGATTCTACTCATGTCCACTACACACATTCATCAACGTGTCTATATACAAATCATCCACTTGCCATTACATTCATTTTATCAATGTGTTGAATTTCCACAAAGAACCAAAATAGTGCATATATGAATCGTAAGTATGTGAGTCACTTTTATTATCATGATGTTGTGGTCAAAGTCAGTGGCAAACTTATTGAACTCAACCAATTGTTTTTGCCTTAGAAAAGATGGCTATTAGCATTCCAAGTCATGAAGTTTAAATGGCTATGGGAAATTATCATAATGTATCAGCTGCTATGCCCCAAAAATAGCAGTTGCTCCTACCTTCATTGCATCACATCAGCTATATCATATTATGTTTAATAAGGAAAGAAATAGAAAAATATGAAATTTAAAACTCAAGTATAGGAGTATTGTTATGTTTTGTCTAAAACTCATGTACACAATATTCTAGACCTTCAATAGGAGACAACTCCAAAAAGAAAATCAAGTAGTTGAAAGAAAGTAGAATAATCCAAAATCTAAAACTAAAAACCCAACTGTTGTTCATGTACACAATATTATAGATAGATATTCAAGAATCAAGAACCAATCAGTTTCTCCATTCGCATAACAATTACCTTAAAGTTAGATACTAATGGAATTTGAAAAGAATTTAGTTCTTTGAATTTCCTCACTCCTAAAATCCCAAACAATTTGTCAAAATCTAAATAGTCCCCAAAGTTGTTCATCAACCAAATAGGCCAACTAAGGTCCAAAACACAAAAATTCCGGCCACAACACAATAATCTACTTAAGCTGGTGTGCTTTGAAGAATTAGAGTTTCATTTAAAAAAGTTAAGATAAAAAGATTTAAATTGTTACACATCAAGTTCTATACAAAAAAATAAAAATAAATAATAATTTAAGCTTCAAACTCTACTTTGTTTTCTCTTCCATTGGCCCACAATTTCTGGGACACCAAACAGTCCAATTAAATAACAAACAACAAATTATTAATATAAGGAAAGAGAAATCTTATATAGCTAATGTGTGTTGAACCATAAAGAGCAAATTATCAAGCACCACCCAAGAAAAACAAAAAATTTATTTCCCTTTCCTTCAAAAGGTTCTAAGAAAAAAAATAATTACCAATTGATTGGTATGAACTTCAATAGAATAAAAAGCTTCCAGTGACTACAAGGCTTAATTGTTGATATCTATCAAGAAATTGACAAACAAAACAAAGATAAAAATGAAACTTAGGTCAACATATAAAATGATAGGAAAAGGAGAACAATAACAATTTTTCTTTGATAAAAATGAATAACATCCTTACTATAAAATAAAGACCAAAACGGAAAACATCACATTTAAGTTAATTATCAAACAGAAAAACATTTTGGCAAACATATTGAAAGTAACATTCCTGCAATCTAGAGAAGGGCAACCATAAAGCAATTTATAACAAACATGATCAAATGCTCAATTCAAATCAATTTTGAAAAAGAAAAAACATATTTGAATAGTTTTGAGACCATGAAAACTCAAACTCATTCATCATGAAATCCCAAAATTGAATTACATTTTTTTTTTCTAGTATTGAGATGGAAAGAAATAAATAATAAGAATAATACAGCAATAACAAAAAGAACCATTAGTAGAAAAAAAAAAAAGTGGTTGAAACAATTAAAAAAAATCAACCAAAAGAGAAACAAAATTGGAGAAAGAGAGAGAGTATTGACCTTTTTGTCATGGATCATCCACTTGCCATTACATTCATTTTATCAATGTTTTGAATTTCCACAAAGAATCAAAATAGTGCATATACGAATTGTAAGTGTGTGAGTCACTTATATTATCATGATGTTGTGGTCAAAGTCAGTGGCAAACTTATTGAACTCAACCAATTGTTTTGCCTTAGAAAAGATGGCTATTAGCATTCCAAGTCATGAAGTTTAAATGGCTATGGGAAATTATCATAATGTATCAGTTGCTATGCCCCAAAAATAGCAGTTGCTCCTACCTTCATTGCATCACATCAGCTATATCATATTATGTTTAATAAGGAAAGAAGTAGAAAAATATGAAATTTAAAACTCAAGTATAGGAGTATTGTTATGTTTTGTCTAAAACTCATGTACACAATATTCTAGACCTTCAATAGGAGACAACTCCAAAAAGAAAATCAAGTAGTTGAAAGAAAGTAGAATAATCCAAAATCTAAAACTAAAAACCCAACTATTGTTCATGTACACAATATTATAGATAGATATTCTAGAATCAAGAACCAATTAGTTTCTCCATTTGCATAACAATTAGCTTAAAGTTAGATACTAATGGAATTTTAAAAGAATTTAGTTCTTTGAATTTCCTCACTCCTAAAATCCCATCAATTTCTCAAAATCTAAATAGTCCCCAAAGTTGTTCATTAACCAAATAGGCCAACTAAGGTCCAAAACACAAAAATTCCAACCACAACACAATAATCTACTTAAGCTGGTGTGCTTTGAAGAATTAGTGTTTCATTTAAAAAAGTTAAGATAAAAAGATTTAAATTGTTACACACCAAGTTCTATACAAAAAAAAAAAAAAAAAAAAAAAAAAAAGAATTTAAGCTTCAAACTCTGCTTTGTTTTCTCTTCCATTGGCCCACAATTTTTGGGACACCAAACAGTCCAATTAAATAAAAACAACAAATTATTAATATAAGGAAAGAGAAATCTTATATAGCTAATGTGTGTTGAACCATAAAGAGCAAATTATCAAGCACCACCCAAGAAAAACAAAAAATTTATTCCCCTTTCCTTCAAAAGGTTCTAAGAAAAAAAATAATTACCAATTGATTGGTATGAACTTCAATAGAATAAAAAGCTTCCAGTGATTGCAAGGCTTAATTGTTGATATCTATCAAGAAATTGACAAACAAAACAAAGATAAAAATGAAATTTAGGTCAACATATAAAATGATAGGAAAAGGAGAACAATAACGATTTATCTTTGATAAAAATGAATAACATGCTTACTATAAAATAAAGACCAAAACGGAAAACATCACATTAAAGTTAATTATCAAACAAAAAAACATTTTGGCAAACATATTGAAAGTAACATTCCTGCAATCTAGAGAAGGGCAACCATAAAGCAATTTATAACAAACATGATCAAATGCTCAATTTAAATCAATTTTGAAAAAGAAAAAACATATTTGAATAGTTTTGAGACCATGAAAACTCAAACTCATTCATCATGAAATCCCAAAATTGAATTACATTTTTTTTCTAGTATTGAGATGGAAATAAATAAATAATAAGAATAATACAGCAATAACAAAAAGAACCATTAGTAGGAAAAAAAAAAAAAGTGGTTGAAACAATTAAAAAAAATCAACCAAAAGAGAAACAAAATTGGAGAAAGAGAGAGAGTATTGACCTTTTTGTCGTGGATAACTTGGAAAAAATAGGGGAGAGAAGTGTAAATGAAGTAAGAAGAAATTTATATGAAAATTAAGATGGAAGAGAAAGGGTGGAAGTAGATGAAAGGTTGAATGAAGTGAAACTATTGAATTTAAGAAGATATAATGGAAAAAATTTTTAAATCTAAAGAAAATCAAATGAAAATTAAAAAAAAATAAAATTATTGGAGGGGATGAAATATTGAACTAAAAAGACAATAACTGAAGAAGATGAAAAGTTGAACAAAGTTAAAATTGCAAATTTTAAAAAAAAAAAAATGGTAAAGATGTAGTGCATAAAGAACTTTATAAAATTTATTACAAAACCCATTATTATATATAGTATAGATATGTATAGACATTATTTTTGGTTTTTTTTATTCTTCATTGATAATATTATTTAGTTATAAACATCTAAATTAAAGTAGATAAATATGTGAAGGTAAAATTATATATAATGTTAAACCATTTTTCAGGTTGCATTAGTAACTTAATATCATCTTTAACAGTGACGGCATCTCTCCCTTATAGCCTTTAATTTCATGCACACTTCAAGCATCGTAGTTGCTATGAACTGTAACAATTACAACCTCTTCAATGATAGTAGCAGCAGATTTAGGTTGCATTAGTACCTCAAAATCTTCTTTAACAGCGAGGCCATCTCTCTCCGATAGCCTTCTATTTCATGCACACTTTAAGCATCATTGGCCTTCTATAGGTACAAGGCTGAACACAGCTACAAGCAATCCTAGGGAACTAAAGTATTTCACCATCATATCCTTTCTACAACAAAGATTTATTAATGACATCATACAGACCAAACGTTGATTCCAAAAAGTTATGAAAATTAGTTAAGAATTATAAACCTAAAGTAGAAGTAAAATAAAAAAATCAACACAGAGAGAGAGAGAGAGAAATAACCTTTTTTTATGAGAAAAAACTATGCAAAGAATGGAAGAGAATGACAAATTTATAGTGAAATAGTGTGAATAAGAAGAGACAAAATAAAAGAAGATGAAAGGAAAGATGAAAAGTAATATTAAAGTAGATGGTAGTGGGGAGATGAAAAGGTAAGGGGGGAGATAAAAAGGTAAAGGAGGGAGAAAGGTTGGAGTAAGTGTAAATATTAAAAAAATAAATAAATGTTAAAAAAATTAGAGAAAAATTGGAAAAAAAATGGAAAAAAATGGGATAATGATGTGGTGGAAGTAAATAAATAAGTAGTGGGCTGGATTTATTATAGGGTGATAATAGATGTAAATAAATAAAAAGTGGGCTGTATTTATAGGGCTGAGATTTATAGAGCTGAAAATTGTAAAAATCATTTTTAAATTGTAGGACAAATTATATTTATAAAAAATTAAAAAAAAAAAATGACATGACAGCTGATGTGGCGCAACGTGAGAGCAACAACATTAAACGCTACGCTTCAGCTTTTAGTAATATATAGATGAAAACACTTTCTACAAGAATTATGTTGTTAAGCATTCAGATAGCATACCAGGTTTAATGGAGTTATACCATGGTATCACTATGGCAGAGGATAAAGATAGTTGATGGCAATATGTAAGTCAAGCTCAATAATGTGAAATTTATTACTATTGAGGTTCTATTTATTTTGGAAAGGAAATATTTTCAATAGATAATATTTTTAGAGAAATTTATTTATTTTCTGTTACTTGCTTGACATCCTAAATGTAAATTTCTAGTCTTCCATACCCTGTTAGATTGGAATGTTGCTTTTTACCCTTCTCCTTGTTTTACTCTTTTAGATTTGGTTAAGCATTGTAGTTTGAGAGCTGTTTGTAATTCTCCTAAGTACACCCCCAGTGTACCTAGTGCTGTCTTTTTTAATAAAATTTTCATTACTTTTTAGAAGAAAAGAAAAAAAGAAAAAAAATCTATGTTAAAACCAATAAAAACCACAAAAGGTTGGAAGGCAGTGATGTTTGTTGTTGTGGTGGGAATAGTTTTAGGGGTGGAGGTGGTGGTGGTGGTGCAAAGTTGGAGGGAGGAGGGAGTCGGCGGTTGCAGCAATACAGAGTAGCTGCGTGGAGGAGGTGGTGGTGTGGCAATGCAGAATACGGGGAGGGAGGTGGTGGTGGTAGTGTGAAGGAGGGAGATAGAGGTGGTGGTAGCATGGGGGAGGTGGGGGGCAGGGAGGGTGGTGGGGGGGTGGCACAGAGGAGTGGGGAGCAGGGGTATAGATTTGATCTGTAAATTGGTTCTCACTTTCACAAAGTGTAAACCAATTGTCACAATTTTGGTATATTTTTGGTTGACCACTAGAACATATCCCATTAGACTAACAATTCTTAGTTGCAACAAATATATAGGCCAATACAAATGGGACATCTATATTTTGTTTCACATCATACTTTCTATTTTCTTGTTCCCATTCTTCTCTCTTCAATGTGATTGCCTGATATTATCTTGAATTTTATCATCTTTTTCATATACCGTGCTATTTTCAATGGTGATCATTTCCATAACCAATATACTGCATCAACCATTTATTTAGTTTCCTTTACTTGATGTGTCAACCTACTATGTTCCAGTGTCAACTTTTGAAGCATTTGTTCCCATGCTAGTATAAATCAGGAGAACAATAGTCGAACAATGAGGTATTACTAGGTCCTAGACTAGTTGCATTTGAAAACTTATCGATGAACTCTTCAGTTGATATAAGTATTTCTTGATATAACGTGGATTAAGTTTTGCTTTTTTGCTTACTGATTACGCTAAGAATAAAAGATAATAAAACCATATCAAATAAATTTACTAATTCATGAATGGGTTTTGACAGATATTTTGATGTGGAGTAGCAGAAAAGAAGAAGATAAGCCACAGCTCTGCAAAACAACCTTGTTACTTGCTTACAAGCTAAATGAGTTAAAGATCTTCTTTGCACTGCCATTGTTTTATAAGCTATTGACATGTCAGTATTAGTTTTTTTTTAATATTATTGAGAAAGAGGTGAGTAGAAGACAAGAAGAAGATAAGCCACAGCTCCACAAAATAACCTTGTCACTTGCTTACAAGCTAAATAAGTTAAAGATCTTTGCACTGCCGTTGTTTTATAAACTATTGACATGTTAGTATTAGTTTTTTTAAGTATTACTAAGAAAGAGGTGAGTAGAAGACAAGAAGAAGATAAGCCTCAACTCAATAGAACAACCCTTTTATTTTCTAACAAGCTATATAAGTTTAAGGTCTTCTTTGCACTGTCATTGTTTTGTATGCTATTGACATGCCAATATTAGTTTTTTAAGTATTATCGAGAAGGTGAGGGCAATTAGACGTCAATATTTGCAAGTGGATATCTATTAAAGGAGTATGCAGACATGGAATTTGATGTAGTTTATATTAAATGGAATGTCATTAGAAACAAACAAAGCATCAGCAATTTTTTTTCCTTGTCGTGCTTAAATAGTCTTCTTGGTGTGAAACACTACATATTAGAGCATATTTTTAGTAACTCTGTTTTGCATTGTAGGCATTGCAATAAGGACCCCCACACCTTTGGCAAGAATATAGGATGAAATGAAAATGATTTTTCCAACAGTATGGAGGATGGAAGAAGATGTGTCCCCAATGCCAGGATTGGTCCTTCTTTATATGCTTCATGTGTTGATTATCATAGTCGAGTGCAAAATGTTGGAAGGTGAAACTGCTATGTCATGGCCGGGCATTTCTACATACGGAATCAGTATATTTCAGGAATATGATAAAAACAATCATAAATGAGAGGAATGGTAAATTTCATTCTATGATGTCCTTTGATGCCTTGACATATGTAATATACTGACCTCCGTATTGTCCTTATCACTGTTTCCTCTCAGGAGATGGTTTCTGTTTTAGAGCATCAGCATTTTTCTTGATTATTTGCTATTGATTAACATGAGTTCCATAACCTCCTGATGTTGGCAATAAGTGTAATTTGTTTACTCAATTTTCCACTATTGGCAAAGCTCATATGCTTGAATGCATTGAAATTGTATTTCTTATATTTCTTATGGTTGCCAGAAATCTCATTAAACTGAGTTTCCTATATTTTGATTAAATATGAATGGTTTCAATTTTCAACTATATTTTGTGGATGTGATTTTGCCCTTTAATTTGGACATTGAAAAGTTTGTGATGGTTATCAATATTATTAAATATCTTGTAATCTTGTAGATATTTGAGTCTTGTTAAGTCTTGTAGATATCTGTGAGTCATGTAGTTAGTCATGTAGCTATCTGTACTATCTTGTAGATATTAGTTTAGTTTAGTAGTTTTATATTGTAGTTTGTAAATAAAGTGTTAAGCTACATGCCACTTGTCATGTTTGTATTGGCTGACTTGGGATTGAATATTGTTGGTCAAATATGGCTACTCTGTTTCTATTATATATAAAGAAACAGAGTCAGATAATTATATGATATGAAAATCATTCTCTCATTCCGAATGTTCATTCTCTCTCTTTGCATGCCTTCACGTCTCTGCATGCTTTCCGCCATTGCTGAACCTTCTTTAAGCTTGATTTTCAACAAATATGGATGCTACATGTTTTCAGTTTCTGAGGTGTGCTGGATCTTATTTAGGATGTGAGGGAACCTTTCAGAAGTTCATGCTTGGCACTTCTGATGATCTGTCATTGCTGATGCTTTTACACTATGTGCAGTTACGATTAACCTGAAATCACTGGCTGCAAAATGACTATTGAAGCTATTGATGGCATGAATAGGAATATAGAATGGATTAATTTAGAATAAGAGCTTTGCTGTCAAGCTCTTTACGATGCATTCTAGAATTGTGAAGTTTGAATATTGTGTCAAGATAAAAAACACATGATACATGTATAAAAACCAAGGAAATTACCCATCTTTAATCTGATTGACCTGCAATAGCTTAGTAATGGGATGTTTAAGCTTATCTCTCAATTTCATAGTATGGAGAATTAATTTGTATCTTTCTTGTATATCCTATCATATCATCTTTATTTCTTTTTCTTTTTCGTTTCTTTTCCCTCTTTCGGGAAGGGGGTCATTAGAATTTAAGATTTACCTAGGAACCTTTGATACACAAAAATGATCTTTTACAATGTTTTGGGGTTTGATTATCGTTTTAAATATTTTTTGTAGATTCTTCTTTCCCCTCGAAGAAACTAAATTAAACTTCCTGCTTGAGATCATAAAGTGAGCTGTTTTTAAATTTTATGATGGTGAAAATTTGTCATTGAAAACTACTTTGAATCTTTTCATGTTATTGTATGGAAACTTTTTTCCTTTTGGCCAAGAAGGAAAAATTCAGAGATTTTTTTTTTTTTTTTGCTACACAAGCAAAATAAGAAAGGCAATGGTTGAATGCTCTCCCCCTCAAAAATTCCTCTTTCAACTTTAGTAATTGATGTATTATCTTGATGATACTTTTGTTGCAAGGGACAGTGTCAATGAAAGCATTAGTGAGAATAGTTCCTACGTTTTTCCTTTTGCTTTTATGACTTAATTTGCACATCTGCTAATGCTTTAGGCTTCTAAGACCTTAAAGCTTAGGATGAATTTTTAGTCCTTTCATTTTTTCACATTAGAAGTATTTCTTAGAGATATTGACGCAGGAAAACCAGAACAAAATTGAAATAACGGAAAAATAAAAAATATGACCTAGGAGTCAGCACCTAGGCCTTGCTTGGAGTCAGCACCAAGGAGGGAAACCACTAGGAGTCAGCACCTAGGGTAGACCTGGAGCCAGCACCAAACCAAAGAATGACCAAATGGCCATTGTTTTCATTCATCAAAATATCAACTAACTCCTCAGGGAGTGCAAGAGGTTGCTTATAAAGGATTACTAAACCCTAGTTCTAATTGGCTAGGAAACCCTAATTGTCTTATTACAAAAATAACCTTACTTCTAAATTAAAATACTAATAACCCAATAAACTAATAGGACCTAAAACATAAAAATACAATTAACTAACAAACATAAATAATACTAAATAATAATTTTTTTGCATCTCCCGCATCATTCTCCTCTGGTTGGAGAAAACTCAACCTCGAGTTTTAAAACATTGAAGGATTAGGATGCCGATAAATAACACTTGCTTCAAGTTAAAATCACCTTAGGGAGGACAGGGAAAACAAAAACCTTGAATTCCACCACATCAAACTCATTTGGAATAACAAAATCAATGTGTGAAATTAGTATAATCTCTTCTTGAACCTTATGAACCATAGGAAGCACAGTGGTTTTAACCTCTTTGACTTCACCAAGACGTAGATCTTCAAGGACTGTGGAGGGTTGATTAGAAGCACATTCAACAACTTCAAGCCTTACCCAATCCTGAGCCACCCTCTTACAGAATTGCTTCCAAGCATCCAATTTGGTGTGAAGCTATGGATGCAGAATTTCAAGCCTTACAGAGGCAACAGACCTGGTCCTTGGTCCTTGCTCCCTCACATGCTAATCTAGTAGGTTGTAAGTGGGTGTTTAAGATCAAACTTCATAGTGATGGTACTATTGCTCGCTATAAAGCAAGACTAGTTGCAAAAGGATTTCATCAACAAGCTGGTATTTACTACTCAAAAACCTTCAGTCCAGTGGTCAAACCAGCTACTGTGAGACTAGTTCTTGCCATTGCTGTCAGTTGTAATTGGCCATTAAAACAGCTAGATGTCTCAAATGCTTTTCTACATGGCCATCTCAAGGAAGATGTCTACATGCAACAACCTCCAGGATATATTGATGCAGCTCACCCTACCTGTGTCTGCAAATTGCACAAATCCCTTTGTGGTCTTAAACAGCACCTAGGGCTTGGTTTGAGAGGTTCACTTTTCACTTGATTCATCTGGGATTTCAAGCTTCCTTTGCTAACAGTTCCTTGTTCATTTTTCAATCTAAGAGTACTATCATCTACCTACTTCTTTATGTAGATGATATTATTCTCATAGGGAACAATTCCAAGCATGTTGCCTCTCTTGCTGCTGCTCTCAGTGCTGTATTTGAACTTAAGGATCTTGGGGATCTCAACTATTTTTTGGGTGTCCAGATTTCTAGAACTCTAGTTGGTCTTCATCTTACACAGTCTAAGTATGCTTCAGATACACTCCATCATTTTCACATGGAAAATTCAAAACCCACAAAGACTCCTTATTGCCCTTCTACACGGTTGCTTCCTCACGATGGTGTTGCTCTTTCTGACCCCACTGAGTATAGAAGCCTAGTTGGGGCTCTCCAATATTTGACTTTCACATGCCCAGACCTTGCCTTCAGTGTGCACCAATTGTGTCAGTTCATGAGCAATCCTACAACTATTCATCTTGAAGCTGCTAAGAGAGTTCTCAAATATCTTTGTGGCACTCTTTATCATGGCATCTCCTTCTCCCCTTATCCTTTAACTCTCACAGCCTTCTCAGACGCAGACTAGGCTGGTGATCCCTATGACCGTCATTCTACCACAGGCCTCCTAGTGTTTCTTGGTCCTTCTCCCATTTCCTGGTCATCTAAGAAACAGACCACTGTTGCTAGTTCTTCCACGGAGGCAGAGTATCGTGGCTTGGCCACTACTGCTGCAGAGATGTCTTGGCTACGTATTCTTTTCAAAGAATTGAGAATTTTTCTCTCTCATGTCCCTGTCCTTTGGTGTGACGATGCTTTAGCCATTGCTCTCTCTGCAAACCCTATGTTCCATTCATGCACAAAACACATCGAAGTAGACTACCACTATGTTCGTGAGAAGGTGTTGCGTCGTGACTTGTGTGTGCATTTTGTTTCTAGCAAGGACAACCTTGTTGACATTTTCACCAAACCATTGCCTTCTCCATCTTTTCTTCTTCAACGGTGCAAACTTCTATTGGACACCTCCCCCAAAAGTTTGAGGAGGGATGTTAGTGATTGTGGTGATTCTACTTCAGAGAAGTTAAAGCAAGTTACAAATGGTTGATTTGTATTCAGTCCTGGGTTGATTGCATCGTAGGCGCAAGGTTGAAGATGACTAAATTTGGGGATGACCGTTGGTTTTACATCCAGGTGCGACGCACCGTTTCACTAATAATAGAACTGCAACGCACCGTTTTCACTTAGAAAGGAACGCACCGTTTTATGTATTTGTTATTTAAGCTTCAGGAGCTAGAACGATGCCGTTTAAGAGTGGAGCAGAGTTTTAGTTGTATTGGCGCGAAGTCTCTGTCAGTTTGGGAGTTAGTTAGCTTTGTTAATTTCACGGAATTGATCCGTATGATTAGGATCAATTCTATTATTCAATATCTTAGGCAGATTACATTATATATACGGTTGTACTCTCAGTTTATTCATTAAGCAAGAAAATCTATTTTTCTCATTCTCTCTCTCTCTCTCTCTTTCTCTCTCTCTGTTACTTCTTTCTTTTTCTAAAAGTTTTCTCTTCACACAAACAGATCTTAGTCTTAGTCAAATTACTCTTTAACACTGAGATTGTACTTTACAATCCTTTAAGAAAATCTTCAATTATATCTGAATTCTGAAGTTCCATCAAATCAATGAGCATGATTGGGCACTTATCCAACAATCCTTCTCATTTGCCACTAAGAAATTCACATATCACTTCCTATTCATCCAAGAAATGAAAGCATTCCCATGCTAGGAGTCAGGAACTTCTTTTGCTATATAGGAAAGTCTTTGAATTTCAATACAAGTTCTAACTTCTAGCAAAAATTCCAGGAATTTAATATGCATATGTAAACCTTGATCAGAATTGATCTATGATGAACCATCCTGGTTTAGTCCTGTGAAGGTTCACATACAATTTGTCTATACCAAAATCTTGCAACTATTTCACGTGAATTCATCCAGACAAAGATCCCCCAAACTTGAAAATGGATAAAAATAGGGTAAAAGAGCACAAATTTATCACTCAAGTTTGCATTTCTCAGTTTCGTTACTGGTGCAACAAAGGATAAAGAAAAAGAGAAATTTTAATAAAATTGATGAAAGATACACCACCATAAAGCTCACATGCTCTAGAAACCACATAACTGCTAAAACATCACATTAAAAAAAAAAAAAAAAAAAAAAAAAAAAAAAAAAAACATGTAAATAACTTCTCAGTTGGTAAGATCCATGATGGCAGTAACTATGTCTCCATCTGCAGCCTTCAATGCCTTCACAGCCTTTGACCTAGTGACTCCTGCCTGTGTCATTACCAACTCTATGTCCTTGGGTTCCACTCCAGTCTCATCTACTTCTTCATCATCTTGAGCCACAGCCGAAGTCTCAGGTTTGGAAGTCACATTGCTGAGATCAGGAGCCTTAAACTGCCCTGCAGCCTAAGTCTGTAGTTGAGAGCTCAAATCCTCGATCTTTGCCTCCCCAAAGATTACATACGTGTCTGAAGTTGGACTCTTGAAAACATCAGGTGTTTGAGATGACAAACAATATCTGATTTTAAGGGCAATATATGTTAGATCAAAAGAAAATTAAAGATAGATATATAAATTAAAACCACAATCAATAAAATCACAGTTCAAAAGGCACCAACATTCTTGCTCTTTTTGACAGTGACTCGGCTAACACCCGGGATAGGTTTCATGCCAAGCTTCAACATTGCTTTGCGACTTTTCTTTTCACTTCTGCTTTGCTTTGACCTACCACTTGCATCTCCATCATATTGTCCTGATAATACAGAAAGCATCAGGAAAAAAAAAAAAAAAAAGAACCATTATGTACATAATTAAATAAGCAAGGTTAATGTTAGCTGCAATTGCATCCTTATTGGATCCATCGATATTTTCACAAAAAGGTTTCATTAGGAGGGATCACATTGCATCACTTTATTCGTTTAGTTCAAATTTAAAAAGAACTTCATTTCATTTAACTGAACAATCAGCCCAATGGTTGTATATCAGTTTAGTTTTGCTACCAGTGGATATCATCCACAGATCCACTAGTATCACTCATGTACACTAATTTCAAGCAAGAGTGACTTTTTTTTTTCAGGAAAATGTTCTATAAATGCAACACATTAGTGATAAGCAAGCAGTAGAAAATAAAACAGATTTAGAATTTATTTATTAAAAAAAAAACCTGAAATCCAACTTGACACAAACATTTTATTATGAGGAATTTGTACATGAAAGGATCCAAAAGAACTAGTCAAACGGAGACAGAGCGAGAATAACAAAATCCAGGATTTAAATTTAAAAATAAATGAAAAATCAACATCCTAAATCTATAGGTAAAATATTAGAAAGCCCTATATTTACATTCAAGGACTTGATCTTCAATTTATTTGGATGTTGGCCAATCTAGTGGCAACTACCTTGTTTGTGCATCATAACATTCTCCTTTTTTTTCTTTTTCTTTTTTTTTCTTTTTTATAAGTAATAAAAATATATTAAAAAGAAAAAGGGTGTCACCTGAGTATACAGGAAGTATACATCAGGGACAAAAAAAATCTTATTGTACATCATAACAATCTTATAGTTCCAAACTATAGCAATGCACTGTTTTTTACCCAATCTGCACAAGAGAGATTAACGTGGTATCTACACAAGAGAGAGATTAATAAGTTGCAACACACACCCCCCTAAAACCCATTTTCCTTTTATATAGAATACATGGATCACATATGAATGTAATTTTTATGATAGATAATCTTTTACTGAAAAAAAAGGCGCAACTACAAAAAGTTTCTTGTTGAATCACTAACTTTTTTATTCAAGTTATTTAAAAATTTTATTGGTTATCTATTATATCTGTTAGAAATACAGAGTAATTGTATTGTATTTCATTAAGTAATAGAATATACAAAAGTGCCTTTATATAGGAGGCAGAGTGTGTAGTACAAGTAAGTGTGCTATACAAGTAAACAAGGTGGGCCTAAAGCCCACATACCCTAATATACATTAACAGCCCCCCTCAAACTCAAGGTGGATGTGAGACCAACTTGAGGTTGTCAACCAAAGTGCGAAGACGTCCCTTAGGATGTGACTTGGTGAAGATATCTGCAAGTTGATCTTTAGAAGAAACTGAGATTAGCTTAAGAGCACCATGGACAAGATGATAACGGATAAAATGACAATCGATCTCGATGTGTTTAGTTCGTTCATGGAAGACATCATTATGAGCAATATGAATGGCACTCTGGTTGTCACAATAAAGAGGAGTAGCGGAGGATGTGGACACACCTAAGTCTTTGAGAAGCCACCGTAGCCAAATGAGCTCAGATGTGGTATCAGCAAGGACACGATATTCTGCTTCAGTACTGGAGCGGGTCACATGAGTTTGTTTCTTGCTTCACCAAGAAATCAAAGAAGAACCAAGAAGAAAGCAATAACCAGTGGTGGACCTGCGATCAGTGGGATCTCCTGCCCAATCAGCATCAGAAAATGCACGGAGAACAAGAGGAGACTGAGCAGAGTAGAAAAGACCATGGAAGAGAGTGCCCTTTAGGTATCGAAGAATACGCAGAACAGCAGCATAGTGAGTTGATCATGGAGCAGATAGATACTGACTCACCTGATGAACAGCATAGGAAATGTCTGGACGAATGACAGTGAGATAAACTAGGCTGCCAACCAAGCGTCTGTAAAGAGAGGGATTAGACAATGGTTTCCCCCCTGACAGAGTCAGATGCGCATTAAGCTCAACTGGAGTGTCAACAGTTTTGCTATTAGTGAGTCCAGCTCGAGACAAGAGTTCAGAAGCATACTTGGCTTGAGTAACATAAAGTCTATCTGTAGAATGAGTGATTTCAAGACCCAAGAAGTAGTTGAGATGGCCAAGATCTTTCATCTCAAACTGCTGACTGAGAAAATCCTTGAGTTCTTGAATGCCACTGAGGTCATCACCAGTTATGATCATATCATCCACATACAGGAGAAGTAAAACAGTGCCTTTGTCAGTGCGACGAAGAAATAAGGCAGAATCATAATGACTGGCCATGTAACCTAAGCGAGAGATGGTAGAGCTGAATTTGGCAAACCAAGCTCGTGAAGCTTGTTTAAGGCCATAAATAGCACGCCGAAGGTAACAAACCTTATTTGATTCAACAGAGAGACCAGGAGGAGGTTGCATATAAACTTCTTCACTTAAATTCCCATTAAGGAATGCATTTTTGACATCCATCTGAAAAATGTCCCATTTTCTGGCAGCAGCAACAGCTAAGAGAGCTCGAACAGATGAGATACAAGCAACTGGAGCAAAGGTCTCTTCATAATCAATCCCATACTCCTGTGTAAAACCTTTTGCAACAAGATGAGCTTTGTAGCGCTCAATGGACCCATCAGAGCGAGTCTTAATCTTGTAGATCCACTTACAACCAACCACAGATTTCCTAGGGGGGAGATTCACCAAATCCCAAGTATGGTTTTTAGATAATGCATCAAGTTCCTCTTTCATTGCAATCTGCCATAAAGGGTCAGTGGAAGCCTCACGATAGGTGTGAGGCTCATGCAGTGTAGCAAGGATAGTGTAACAATGATAATCAAGTAAATGTGTAGGAATGGATCTTACCCGAGTGGAGTGGCGAGGTGGAATGTCTTGTACAAGATCTTCAAGCCGAGCAGGAGCAGGGGACCCAAGCTCAAGGTTGGGTAACTCGTCTTCAACCTGTGCATCTTCCACCTGTTCATTAAAGGGTGAACTAAGAAAGGGATCAAAGGTATCTGGTGGTTGGACAGAGAAGTCTATAGGCGGATCATGAGCAACTATAGGAGGATCAAGAGCAGTTACAGAAGGAATATGTGCCTCATCTGGAAAAAGATCTAAAACAGAGGAGGAAGATAGGGAGGCACGAAAGTGAGAGAGCTCGACAAAGGAGCGATGTTCCCAAAAGACAACATTGCGAGAGATACGAAGACGATGAGAGACAGGATCATAACACCGATTCCCTTTTTGAGTTTCGCCATAGCCAAGAAAACAACAAAGTCTTGACCGAGGCTCAAGTTTGTTATACTCATGTGGCTGAAGAAGAACGAAACAAGCAGAACTGAAGGAGCGAAGGTGGTGATAGTCTGGAGATGACCCAAAAAGGCGCTCATATGGAGTTTGATTTTGAATAACAGGACTTGGAATGCAATTAATAGCATGAGCCGCATGAAGGGCAGCTTCACCCCAAAAAGGAGCAGGAACTTTGGCAAAGAGAAGAAGAGCACGAACAGTGTCAAGAATATGGCGAAGTTTTCGTTCGGCTCTACCATTTTGCTAAGAGGTACCTGGACAAGTTAGTTGATGAACAGTGCCATAGGAATGCAAAACAGCTTGAAAGGCATATTGAGTGTACTCAAGAGCATTATCAGATCGAAAAATTTTGATACGTTTTGAAAATTGAGTTTTAACCATTTTTGCAAAATTAGAATATACTTGCAATAACTCAGAACAATGTTTCATATTAAAAATCCAGCTATAGCGAGAGTAATCATCAACAAAGACAACAAAATATCGAGACCCACCAATACTAGAGACAGAAGAAGGCCCCCAAACATCAGAATGAATAAGTTTAAAGATATCAGTAGATATTGATTCACTAGTATTGAAAGGCAAAGCTGGTTGTTTTCCTAACTGACATGAAACACAATCAAAATTTTCTGTAGACACTGAACCTAACAAACCTCTAGAAGCCAATTGTTGTACACGAGAGGAAGATGCGTGACCAAGTCGAGCATGCCAAAGTGCAAGGGAAGGAGTAGAAGAAACTGCAGCAGCTGCAACAACAGAAACAGGGGCAACAAATGGAAGACGAAGGTTATCCACGGGAAACATACGCCCAACTCTGGGACCGGTCCCAAGCTCCTGTCCCGTCCTTGGATCCTGCACAATACATCCAGAATAATCAAAGATAATGCGATAACCTAACTCAGCTAATTGGCCCACAGAAAATAAATTGCAAGAAAGGTCAGGAACATTAAAGACACTAGGAACCAAGAGATTGGCAGTTGAAACGGAACCTATATTATGACCAGACATAGTGGAACCATTTGCTGTGTGAATACTAAGAGGGTGAGGTGCAGGTTTAAGTTCAGAAAATAAGGACGAGTGAGGAGTCATGTGATTGCAACAAGCAGAATCCATAAGCCAAGAGGAAGGAGACATACCAGATAAAGCTGAGAGAGAAGAGGAATAAGATGCATTACCAACCATACGAATGACATTGGCGATGATGTTTTTAAGGTCATCTGTGGACATGGTGAAAGTGCGTCCTGAAGACTTAAACTGTGCAGAGACAGGAGCCATTGGTTGGACACTCTCAGTGTTGGTAACAGTAGCAGCGGATATAGACATAGCTGATTTGTTGCGATGATAGCAAGTCTCAATATTGTGGCCAAAACGTTTGCAAAAACTGCAAAGACGTTTGCTGGATTGTTGGCAACGATTATTGCAACAAGAAGAAGACCTATCCTTATTTTTCATTTAGAAGCAAAATATGCAAAAATGAAGCGCAAAAATGAAATCTACGCGAAAAACTGGGTAAGGAGGACCCGGACTGCAAAAGTCAACTCTGGTCAAAAGTCAACGGTCAACCTGGTCAAAGTCAACGGATGACGTCAGCAGGCTGACAGGTGATTACGTCAGCAGATGATGTGGCACTGACATAAGCAGGTGACATCAGCTAGGGCTGACTTAAGCAGGCAGGATGATGACGTCAGCGAACAGGTTCCGGCGCATGGTAGCGCGTGGCGGCGCGTTACTAAGACAGGAGGCGCGTGGAGGCGCGTGACGCATTTTGGCGGCGCATGGTGGCGCGTGCAGGTGACGCCGAGAATTCTGGTGGCGCGTGTAGGCACGTGGAAGGTCCGATGAAGACGAAATTTCACAGAAAGGCAGATCGGGGAGACTACTTTCCAATGATGCTATCTGTGGTCTGATCGGAGAAGCGAAAGCAGTGGTGGCGGCAAGGCAGTGGTCTTTGATGCACTGGAGTCGCGGTGAAGGCAGCGGTGCTGCTCACAAAAACGGCTACAGAGGACACCCAAGAAGACAAGACTGCTTAAGAGCGGCACACCAAAAGATTAGAGCAGTGGCTCTGATACCATGTTAGAAATACAGAGTAATTGTATTGTATTTCATTAAGTAATAGAATATACATAAGTGCCTTTATATAAGAGGCAGAGTGTGCAGTACAAGTAAGTGTGCTATACAAGTAAACAAGGTGGGCCTAAAGCCCACATACCCTAATATACGTTAACAATATCCAACCAATGAGTCTTCTTGAAGCCTGACCTCACCCTTCATCACATTCTTGTGGAAAGATAATGTGTAATTTGAAACAATGTCCATTGACTTAACAGGAAAAGATGTGAATGCATAAACACAAGGAAGAAAGAGAAAAAAAAGGAAACATAGATACTACAACAAAAAACATTCACAGTGAACTTACCCTCAACTTCATCATCATCCTTGTCATCATCATCGTCATCCTCGTCGTCATCATTTTCGTCCTCAAGCACAGGCTCATCGGGCTGCCCACAAAACAGAGAGAGAGAGAGAGAGAGAGAGAGATTGAATTAATACAACTTAAGCAGACTTCTAAAAGAAAGAAACTTATTAGAAATACAATGTAATCAAAAATTAGTTCCAAAGCATTTACAAGCTTATCAGCATGGAAGTAATAGCCATTTAAGAGCAAAAATTGAGGGAATTTGGAGTAAAAAAGATATATACGGGCCCATTTCATCTAATGGAATTAAGAGGACATAAATAAATAGAAAGACTGAAAATCGCATATAAAAAGAAGCCAAAATATGGCGGACACCTTGTATGTCATTTGTCTTTTATTTTGTTAAGTTCATTACGGCATATATCTCTCATACAAAACAGGGATGGGATGGTAAAGAAGAGACTCATGTTAAAGGAAGCACTGAAACTCAGAAATCAAAAATAGAAGAAGGAGACTCATAAAGGCTAGTGTTATGTCTAACAGCTCTTAGACTAAAACGTTGCCGTTTTGTGTCTTAGTTAAAGTATGTAACTGAGTTAAGAAGAAACGGTGTTGTTCAACTTATTGAAACTGTGTCGTTTTATGTCTGCCTGTTATAAGTGTTCAACGGTGTCGTTTTGGAGTCATCTCTCCCAAAGGCTATCTGATGCGAGGAGTTTTCTCTCTGTGTGTTGAAGATATACAGTTATGGTTTCAGCTCTAACTATCACTCAAGCCAAGTTGTCATGCCGAAATTTGCGGAGTATATTTTGGGATTAGTTTTGAGTTTGTCAAGAGCAATTGTGCTCTCTGGAATGCTCAATCTGTAATGTACTTTATCTATAAATAGAGTAGGTGCTATGTATTTTTCAATTAAGCTTGATGAAATAGAAATCAATTTTCTCTTGTTTCTCTTTCTTGTTTTACTCTCTCTCTCTCTTCTTCTTCTCTATTTGTCTTGCTCATTCACCATTGTTGTCCATCTTTCAAGCTTCAAAATTCTACATGGTATCAGAGCCAATGGCTTCAACATCTCAAACAGAGACTACTCAATCCACACAGACAGCTCCTGTCCATACTGTGTCTACTCCTTCAACCTCCATACAATCACCACTACTATTACTCTCAAACATGTCCAATCTCATGTCAATCAAGCTTGACTACAACAACTACATTCCATGGAAGCATCAACTACTCACCATACTTGAAGTTTATTCCTTAGTTGAACATATTGATGGCACAGCACCAAAGCCATCACCTTTTGTGCTTGATGCATCAGGAAACACAACTTCAATTGTTAATCCAGATTTTCAATCTTGGAGAATCAGAGATAAGGCACTCCTTTCTCTGATAAACTCAACTCTTACTCCACAAGTGTTTTCACCAAGTTTTCACTTGTTGGTGGAACTAGCTCAAGAGAAGTGTGGAACACTTGAACAGAGGTTCACTTCTACTTCAAGAGCCAATATCTTGAACCTTAAGCTTGAACTTCAAGGTATCAAGAAAGGGAATGAATTAGTGAACTCTTTTCTTCAAAAGATAAAGATTGCACGTGATAAACTCCTAGCTATGGGAGTGGCTGTAGACAATGAAGAGCTAATTTGTATTGTGCTCAAAGGACTTCCTAGAGAATTTGCACATTTCTGTTCTGCAATTCAAACTAGGAGTGATCCTCTATCATATGAACAACTTGCCATTATGCTACAGAGTGAAGAACAAGCTATGACTAATCATCTTGATTCAGTCTCTCACTCACTAGCCATGTTTGCTTCTAATGGTAAAGCTGGTAGCAGCTCACAGAATCAATCACAGAATCATAGTTCTGGTAGAGGAAGAGGAAGGAATCAATCTAAGAGAGGAAGAGGAGGTGGTAGATACAATAACTTTGGAGGAGGATAGCCACATTTTAGTGGTGGACAGCAACACTTCTCATCACCACAGGCACCTCATTTTTCTCCACAAGGATCTCCACACTTCACTCCTCAGAATTTTTCTTCACAAAACTCTCCTTAAGGCTTCAAGCATGAACGTCTAAGCTATTAGATTTGTGGAAAGTTTGGCCATGGTGCATTGGATTGCTACCATAGGATGGATTTTGCTTATTAAGGCAAAAATCCTCCTACTAAGCTTACTGCTATGGCAAGTGCATCTAATGCAGTGATCACTAGCAATCAAGACCCCTGGCTTGTTGATTCTGGAACCACTGATCACCTCACTACTAATCTCAACAGCCTCTCCAATCAGTCTCAATACAAGGGACCTGAGCAGATCACTGTGGGAAATGGTCAGTCTTTGCCTATCAACCATATAGGTAACACTACCTTACACACTAAATACCATTATTTCATCCTTAAAAATGTCCTTCATGTGCCAAGAATTGCAAAGAATTTACTTTCAGTTCATAAATTCTGCCTACATAATAACTGTTCTTGCTATTTTGATGCCAATCAAATTAAAATCCAGGATATTCCTACGGGGAGACTCCTTTACAAAGGCTTGTGTGAGAATGGGGTTTACCCTATCTACTCCAAGAACTTCATCAGCTCTCTTTCACATCCACATGTCAACTCTGAGTCATCTTCAATACAGAATCCCATTTCTACTAAATTTTCATTTCTTACTACTTTTACTGTAAATAAAGCCAATAATTGGTTGTTGTGGCATCATAGAATGGGCCATCCTAGCAATAAAATTCTTGATGTTGCTTTATCTTCTTTGAACATTTCTTGTCCATCACACAGTGATAATGGACTCGCTCATTGTCAGCATTGTTTGAGTGGAAAAATGCATCAGTTTTCATTTCCTGTTTCTACTTTTCATGCTTCAAAACCTCTTGAGTTAGTGCACTCTAACGTTTGGGGTCCTGCTCGTGTTACATCCATTAATGATTTTCAATATTACCTCCTTTTTGTTGATGAATACTCTAAATTTAGTTGGCTTTATTTGCTTAAACATAAGTCTGATGTCCTTGATATTTTCAAATTTTTTAAAGCCACTATTGAAAATCAACTTGACTCTAAAACTGGCAATGGTGGGGAATACACCTTTAATGCCTTCAAACACTTTTGTTCCACTCAAGGCCTTATTCACCAATTTTCTTGTCCTCACACACCCCAACAAAATGGGGTGGCTGAGAGGAAGCATAGACATATTGTTGAATGTGCCCTTACCATGCTTTCCCATTCTCAATTGCCACCCTCCTACTGCTCCTATGCTGTCTCTACAGCTGTCCATGTCATCAATAGACTTCCTACTCCCCTCCTTAAGAATCTAACTCCTTAGGAACTCCTGTATAAATCCAAACTTGATATCACACACCTCAGATCTTTTGGTTGTGTTTGTTTTCCGTTACTTAAGCCTTATAATTCCCACAAGTTACAACCCTACACCACACCTTGCATTTTCCTTGGTTACCCAGCACATACCAAGGACTATATTTGTCAAAATCCTCACACATCTCGGATTTACATCTCTAGGCATGTTCATTTCAATGAACTTGAGTTCTTTAACCCTCAGTCTTTAACCACTGGTCCTCCATCTGTCTCCTCTGTTCAGTCCTCAACACAATGTCCTATCATTGTCCCTTTGATCACTCAGCCCCATAATTCTGGTCCTACTCTCTCACAGCCTAGCTCTACTCACTCTACTCCTACTCCTACACTTGATTCCTCTTCCCATTCTTCTATTCTTAATGTTCTTGATCTGTCCCATTCCAGTCCTCTCTCTACCTCATCTATCTCCCCACCCCACCCTATACCTCCTTCCCTTCCTATCCCTAGTTCACAGGTTCCTGCTGCTATTCCCACAGCTGATTCACAGGTCCTTGCCACTGTTAATGCTCACCCTACGACCATTAGGTCCAAGGCTGGCATCTATAAGCCTAAGGCCATTCATGCTACATCTACTGCTCCACATGCTGTTGTTAAGGGTTCTCAGCCTCACTCACAACAGTGCTCTAAGTCCACCAAGTCAGGTTCATCTTCCAAACCTGATTACACCACTACAAAACCTCCTACCTATAAAATTGCAGCTCAGCATCCCCAGTGGTGCTCTGCCATGGATGATGGGTTTCAGGCTCTTTAGAGGCAGGGTACTTGGATGTTGGTGCCACCCTCTCCTTCTCAGAACTTGGTTGGCTGCAAATGGGTCTACAAGCTTAAGCACAACAGTGATGGTTCTATAAGTAGATACAAGGCCAGATTGGTGGCCAAGGGGTTTCATCAACAGTTTGGGGTTGACTTTGAGGAGACTTTCAGCCCAGTCATCAAACCTCCCACTGTGAGAATCATTCTCTCACTTGCTGTCCAGTTTAATTGGCCTCTAAGACAACTTGATGTAAGCAATGCATTCTTACATGGTTTTTTGAGAGAGGATGTGTATATGGTTCAGCCCCCTGGCTATGTTGACTCAGCTCACCCTACTTATGTTTGTAAGCTTCTCAAGTCTCTCTATAGGCTCAAACAAGCCCCTAGAGCCTGGTTTGAAAGATTTTCAACCCAATTGCTTCATATTGGGTTTCAGGCTTCTCTCTCAAACTCCTCCTTATTCACTCTCAGACATGGTACCCCTGTGGCCTTCTTGCTTGTCTATGTTGATGATATAGTCCTCACTGGCAATAGTCCTCAGTTCCTAAACTCTCTAATTGCTTAACTCAGTGCAGTCTTTGAGCTTAAGGATCTAGGACCACTAAACTACTTTCTGGGGCTTCAAATTACCAGAACTGACAAAGGCCTACTTGTGACTCAGACTAAGTATGCTCAGGACTTGCTTCTCAGAGTCAACATGCATACTTCTAAACCAGCTCGTACCCCATGTGCTCCTAATACTAGATTGTCTCCCACTGATGGTGCTTTGCTTTCTAACCCTCATGAATTTAGGAGTTTGGTTGGCTCTTTGCACTACTTAACATTCACTAGGCCTGATCTTAGTTTTGCAGTCCAAAAAGTTTGTCAATTTATGTCCAATCCCACAGATTTACATTTAATTGCTGCTAAAAGAATTTTGAGATATGTGCATGGTACCTTAAATCGTGGTGTCTTTCTTCAACTTGGCCCTCTCTCTTTATCTACCTTCTCTGACTCGGATTGGGTTGGGGATCCCTATGACCGACACTCCATCATGGGTTACATTGTTTATCTGGGCTACAATCCTATAACTTGGAGTGCAAAGGAACAGGACACCATCTCTAGATCTTCCACTGAGTCTGAGTATCGAGCATTAGCCACCACTATTGCTGAGCTCTATTGGCTTCACCAGGTGTTGCGTGATCTTGGGGTTTTTCTTCCTGTCCCTCCGAAACTTTGGTGTGACAACGTGTCTACACTTGCTATTGCCTCCAATCCTGTATTCCATGCCCGCACCAAACATATCGAGGTCGACTACCATTTTGTTCGTGAGAAGGTCTTGCAAAAGGATCTTCAAGTCAAGTATATTGCCACAGGTGATCAATTGGCTGATGTGTTTACTAAGAGCCTCCCTACTTCCAGATTTTCCTTCCTTAGATCCAAAATCATGGTATCCGTTGGCCCCCTGGTTTTGCGGGGGGATGTTAAGGGAAGCACTGAAACTCAGAAATCAAAAATAGAAGAATAAGACTCATAATGGCTAGTGTTATGTCTAACAGCACTTAGACTAAAACATTGCCGTTTTGTGTCTTAGTTAAAGTATGTAACTGAGTTAAGAAGAAACGGTGTTGTTCAACTTATTGAAACTGTGCCGTTTTATGTCTGCCTGTTATAAGTGTTCAACGGTGCCATTTTGGAGTCATCTCTCCCAAAGGCTATCTGATGCGAGGAGTTTTCTCTCTGTGTGTTGAAGATATACAGTTATGGTTTCAGCTCTAACTGTCACTCAAGCCAGGTTGGCACACCGGAATTTGCGGAGTATATTTTGGGATTAGTTCTGAGTTTGTTAAGAGCAGTTGTGCTCTCGGGAATGCTCAATCTGTAATGTACTTTATCTATAAATAGAGTAGGTGCTATGTATTTTTCAATTAAGCTTGATGAAATAGAAATAATTTTCTCTTGTTTCTCTTTCTTGTTTTACTCTCTCTCTCTCTCTTCTTCTTCTTCTCTGTTTGTCTTGCTCATTCGCCATTGTTGTCCATCTTTCAAGCTTCAAAATTCTACAAATCATCACAACAATTCCAGTTGAACTGACTTTTCAAAGTTCGGAAAATCCTTGCCATTCTCTATATAACCGCAAATCAGAGGTCGCCAAAAACATAATGCACCAATATACTCAAATCTCAACTGGTCCCTCCTCCACATATAAACTCTAGACGGAAAATGATGTCGTGGGTTCAACTCCCATTGGGTTGCGCGTATCATTTATCATTCAAAAATAATAACCCATTCAAGGAAAGCAATTTCCAAACACAAACATACAAGCACAAAGTTCATTCTACATAAATTTCCACAAGACTCCCACTCTTAACACTCCCAAACCTCACTATTAAATAAAGCAAAATGCATTCATCCCAAATTTGTTATCCTTTCAATCTCATATAGCACCTAAACCATTAAAATTCAAAGTACTCTACCTTCCCCACACTTTTGCTGATTCAAATTTCCAGGGTTTGCTTGTTTGCAGATTTAATTTGTTCTGAACTCTGTGTCTAGTACAGCACGTGGCAATTTGGCATACTTCTGTTTCTTCCCTCTTGTAGAGCTAAACCAGTGCTTGTAAAAGGTGGAAGTGAACTCCAGAGCTTCTACTATTTGAGGAATCAAACAGGGTATCTTACTTTTATTTTGGGTGTGTATTTTTCATTAAATTGGGTTACTAATTTCCAAGTTGGGTGCTAAATTATGCTGTTTCTAGATAGCTGAATCCTGAATGTCAAAATTGTTTTCTGCATGGTAATCTTTTTTTTTCATCCAATCTGCATGGTAATCTTAATAGACTTTCCAAAGCAATTTCCGGTTATTTACTACTCTTGTTAAGACGTGTATGTATTAGCCAAACCTTGAACTATGTTTAGAAAGTACATTTTCCTTAGCATTGATTTGTTATACTTATTACTCTTTATTTGTTCTCACACTAGTTACAACTCCATCATACATATTCTTAATCAAATTAATATACTTTAGAGGAACTCTTTTCTTTTCAAAAACCTATGACAACCTCTCTAGGTATTCTATCATATGCTTTCTTTATATCAATAAAACCATATGGAGATCTTTCTGGGATTTTTTATATTCTCAATTAGATATCTAAGAAAATTGCTTTTGTGGTAGACTGCCTTGACATAAAACTAAATTGATTATGCAACATTGTTGTTTCATGTCTTAACTAAGAAGTATGGACATAGTCATGACATGATACCAGACACAATAGCATGATAATTCTTGAAAAATTAGCACATGACATGGTGGGAATATGACAATTAATTTTATTTTTTTGGGGATTGGTATAGGGGATATAACAATTAATAATGTAATTTAATATACATTCTTAGGTATATTTTATGTTTATTTGAAGTTTTCAAAATAAATAATAACTATCAAAATCTTTAAAAGCATATCTAAAATCAAAGAAATTTTTTTTAAACAAAAAAAAAAAAATTATTTCCCCTCCCAACACAATGAGGACACATGTATAGGAGTGTCCTTGGCATGGCCGACATGGACATGTGTTAGATAGGGATGCTCAACACGAACATGCTGAGAATTTTGGAATGTCCATGCTTCTTAGTGTCTTAACCTATGTTTGATCATTATCTCCTAAAGTTTCATAGTTTGACTCATAAGTTTATTTTCATAGCAATTTTTTATAGTTTTAAATACCTTCTTTCTTCTTAGATATAGGTGTTAAAATATTCTTCCTCCATTCACTAGGAATTTTGTTAATACTAAAGATCCTATTGAATCCTAAATTTTTGAGGAATAAATTTAACTTATGTTGATTCTAGCTAGGAATAGAAATTTTTTTGAAGAATTAATAGGGAAATGTAGAGATCTCACCTCTTTTGTTTAGATTCTACGGCACTCAGTATGGTGTTCTGAATATATCCCGTCATAAATTCAATCTACACTTGCTTTTAGGTTTTATGTTGCTCCTGTACCTGGAAGGATGGGTAATCTTGCTGCTGTTGAAAGGTGACTACTAATATATTATTATTTTCTGATGCATAAATGATCAAGAAGTTGTATAGGAAAAAATAAATAGATGTCGTGAAACTTTTGGCCATTTTCAGATTCCTCAAAGTAATGGCCATGGTGTGGGCCGGAAGCCAAATTACTAAGCTTATAAGAGCTGGCGGGTGAGCTGCCAGTACTCAAATTTTCTTCGATTATTTAGTAATTTGTATGGACATCATGATGTTTCTTGATTCTTGAATAAGCAATTCAGCTGTATGATAATGGAATATTCTTTACTATTTTACTAAAAATGGAGCGAAATAATATTGTTTTAAATTAAGTCATTTGAGCCATTGGTCAATATATATATTTGAGCTGTTTGGAATATATGCTTGTTGAAGTTATAATCGCTCAACTATACTGTTGGTTGAAGCAGATACAAGAACACAATAATGGGAGAAAAAGGGAAAAGCCATATGTAATGAGTTGTTAAATCTAAATCTAGTGCATGCTGTTGAAATAAGTTGTCTCTTTGATGCAGCAGAAGGGATTGTTTCTTTTCAATCTTAGCTGTAAATCTCGTGATCAACATTGTGAGAATGTAGTATATGATGATATGATGATTCCAAGGCATGAATGTTATTAGTGTTTTCTTAGCTATCTTCTTCTTTGTAATTAGTGTTTTTTTTTTTTTTTTTTTTTTTTTAATTTTTTTTTTTTTTTTTTTTTTTTTTTGTACTTTTGATATGCTGGTGTTACTTTGCATTTAGCAGTTTTTTGAATATATATCTTTCTTACCTATCAAAAAAATAAATATTATTGCTGAAAAAATTGTTTTAAAATTTCTACTTTAGATACAGGCATATTATATTCAGTAAAAAAACAAATTTTATCTATAGGTTATGAACATTGTTCTAGGTTTTTCCCATCTTTTATTTCATAATGATATTGTTTGACTGCTGATTTCATTTAAATGCCATTGTACTCACTCTTATAGAATAGAAGTTCTTTTTGTGTTAAATTTAACAGTCTTTTGATTCTATAGAGGTTCTTTTTATGCAGAGCGCTTGCCCTTGCACCTTTTGTAGACAGAGGATTGTCATGGTTAACTGTGAAATTTGAGTCTCAGGGGAAGGTAAGCGACACTGAAAATTTTTAAAAATTCTTGTTTTGTTCAATTACAAGTATCTCATTCCTTTAACTGTTTCCAGGCTTTCATGGCAATTGTTGGGTTCTGTTTTGCACTGGCTATCATCCTATTTTTGGTTGTGACATTGCTTTGGGCCTGAAGCTATTCCTCTTGTTTGTTCTCGCCTGGCTAATACAACAGAGCCTTAATTTCTCTAGTTCTCTTTAAATATTTTCATTTTTGTTTTTCCTTTAAATCACACCATCTATATGTAGTTCATGTCCCAATTAGTTTTCTATATCATTATTTGCTGCTGTTGCAGAATAAATTCAGCCTCTTGTTAAATCAAATTTTGTTGTACAGCGTAGATTTTGTTGCAAATAAAAGATACTATACAACTATAGATATGAGTACGTTCTCATAAATGAGTACGCTACAATGTACGATGGTGTCCGAAAACCTCAGGAAAGTGATTTTCCCTTGTCTTTTGATGATGCATTAAAAATGTTCTTAAAGCCTGGAGACATTTACTGTTTTTAGTTGTGATGATTTGGGGCTAAAGCTATTCTTGATGTTTGTTCTCACTTGGTTAGGTCGAGAGAGCCTTCTCTAGTTCTCTTTCAACATTGGCGTTTTTGGTTTCTCCTTTAAAAGTTCTGGTTTAGTTCACTTAATTTTAACACAAGTTAAGCTTGTGTTCATCATCAAGCTAAATTATAAGTTCAAACTTGTTTTATTTTCTTATTGAAAAAGCTTGAACTTGTTCCTAGGCTAATTGCTTATTCTATTCTTATATAAAGTAACCAACATTACTAAAAAATTTTAACTCTTCACAAATCTATACTAATAATTAGTAACTAAATTATAGTTGAGATTTTACTATTAGAGTTAACTAGATGTATTACTTTCATTTATAAACTAATATAATATGAATGATTCGTTCATATTGGCCATCAGTTTGTAAATGAAAGGCAGTGCTGAAATTCAATTTGGTAAACTGCTGATTTTCACTATCGAAATTAGTACTCCATGAGATCTTTTACTATATCTTGGACATAACGGGTATACTTGATAGCTAGGAAGTGAGCTGATTTTTTTTTTTTTTTTTCCCCCGATTAGGAAGTGAGCTGATTGAGTTAAATTGTTCTTGATAATCCATACTGCATCATTACTACTCTTACTCTCATGACAAAGTACATGGTCAACTCCAATTATTTTTTGTAACAACCTTGGACTTTGATGTTTAGCCTTCATTTGTTGAAACCAAAAACACTTCAAAACAAAATGTGCAACTTCTCACTTCGTACCCCAAAAAATCCCTGAACCATGCAATGATCACACAGTTTCCCTCGAGTTGTTTGTTCATCACAGTTCCAATAAAAGAGATGAAATGCAATTGGACTGAAAGGACAGAAATAAACCGAAATGAACCAAATGGACCCAAGTGGACTGAAATGGACTAAATAGACCGAGATGGATTGATTGAACAAAAGTGAACTGAAATGAACAAAAGTGGGTGGAATGGGTGGAAGTAGACCAAAATAGGTTGAATGGATCGAAGTGGATGGAAAGAAGTTAAGAACATAGCAACTATAAATGCTACGTTTCAACTTTTAGATATTATATAGATAACTTCACATTTCCAATGTTTATTTGTTTATGCTTATGCTTATACCCTCACCAAGCAATATAATGTATTGTCTATAATTTGATAAGATCCATAAGGTAAAGTAATCATGTGGTCATTCTAGGTTACGTTGCAATTTAGAGAACACCTTCTGCTAACCTACCAATAATCTCTGGTTTTCTCAAAATTATTTCCCAAACTCAGAAAATACATTTTTTCTTTTCAAAAACACACTTCACTTAACCCATTTCATCCTTATGCATTATTTATAATGTAGAAATTCAAATACATTACAATGTGACATTTTACCCCAAAAACCAAAAGCCAAATTTATTTTACGTTCCATTGAGTAAATGACATACAATTTTAAGATTTTAAGATGGGCATTGTGAGAGTTCCTAACACATTTTCCATACATAATCGAACCTTAAAACTCATATTTTTTGTTATAGTCATGATTTTGACTCTCAATTAGGCTAGGAGACCCCGAGACTTTCCTTAACCTAGGCTTGATAAAAAAATCAAAAGAAAAAAAAAATGATTGATGGATATTTCATAAATCATGAAATCCCTAACTAGCCACCAATTTAACTCCCTATATTTTAGAGCATATAGAAATTGCGATTTTTTTTCTCACGCATATACTTTATTCTTAAAAGGGAAAAGATTAGGTACCTAGTATAATTAACCAATATCTATAATTTCATTGTATTTATTTTTATTTTTAATTTTAATTAGGGGTTATTTAACTTATTTAAGAAATTATAGTCCCATCTAGGTTGACTTAATGAGCAAGTCTTTTTTACAACTCAACACTCCGAGTCTATGAGTGCACTCTTTGACGGTTAAGTAATACATAACCTAAGTATCATAATGTGGTTTGGACGTTGTTGGAATTTTAATATTAATTAATTAAAATGAATAAATATTACAACTTAAATGTAAAGATGTGGGAGTGAATATGGAAGATAAGGAGTTAGTGAAAATTTTTAATCCCACATTGAAAAGGAGAGATACTATTTTATTCTTTTTAATTGTGATGATTAATGGGTTAATATGAATTGAATCAGATATTGGGTTAGATATGTGCGCTAGGGGGAGCTGAAGGGTGGAGGTATCAAAAACCGGTAACAAAGTTTAGCAGTCCCCTTTCGCTTTAAGGGAGCCCACTTCAAGAGGTGGAAAGGAAAGATCCTCTTCCACTTGAGTCTTCTCAAAGTCGCCTACATCCTCACTAATAAGAATCTATCAAAGGCTTCTACCGATGAGATGAATGAGGAAGAATTTTGTCTCCACCATGGAAAAATAGATAAGTATACAAAAAATGAATATTATTGTCGCTCTTATCTTTTGAATTGTCTTGCCGATCATTTCTATAATTATTATGATACAACTTATAACTCTGCCAAGAAAATTTGGAAAGCTTTACAAAGCAAGTATGATATTGAGGAGGTTGGTGCAAAGAAGTATACTGCTAGTAGATTTTTCCATTACCAAATGGTGGATGGAAAATCGGTGGTGGATCAAACACAAGACTTCCAAATGATTGTGGCAGAATTGAGATCCGAAGGTATAAAGATTGGAGACAATTTGGTGGTAGCTAGCATAATTGATAAACTACCATAATCTTGGAAGTAGTTCCAAAAGACTTTGCGGCACAAACAAAAGGAGACATCCTTGGAGAATTTGATTACACACATCCGTGTAAAGGAGGAGGCTAGAGGACAAGATGCACTCATGACACAAGAAAGCAATGTTAATTCCAACACAAAGGTAAACTCTATTTCAGCCAATAATAATATGCCCAAAAATCTTTTTTCTAGAAATGGTCAATTGAAGCCTAAAAAGAGAACCTTTAAAAATAATAATAAACCTCAAGGAAGGGGAAACCTGAAAATATATATATATATATTACAATAAGAACCAAGGACCCCCTTCATAAGATCAATTTTAATAGATCCTATTTTGTCTGTGGCAAGAGTGGGCATATCACTTGATTTTGCAAATTTCGGAAACCTGAATCTGTCCCACAGGCTAACGTAACCAAAGAGCCTTTAGTGGCTATGATTACAGACATCAATATGGTGCAATATGTTGAAGGGTGGTGGGTAGATTCTAGTGCTAGAAGGCACATCTGCTATGACAAAAATTTGTTCAAGTTGTACACTCCTTTTGAAGAAGAAAAAACTATTATGCTTGGTAACTCTAGCAAAACCAAGGTTTTTGGGAGTGGTGAGGTTGATTTGAAATTCACTTCTGGATTTGTGCTAACATTGAAAGATGTACTTTACACTCCATCCATGATGAAGAATTTGATGTCAAGTTTTTTGCTTAACAAGGCTTGCTTCAAACAAACTATGGAATCTAATAACAATGTAATCACTAAAAAGGGATTAATTGTGGGCAATGGTTATGCTTGTGATGGAATGTTTAGATTGAATGTTGAGAATAATAAAGCATCTACCAGTTCAGTTTATATGCTTTCTTCTATTAATTTTTGGCATGCTCGTTTGTGTCATATAAATAGTAAATATGTGGGAATCATGAGTAGTTTAGAATTAATTCCAAGACTGTCAAAAGATTTTGAAAAATGTGAAACTTGTAGTCAAGCTAAGATTACAAAAAGGCCTCATAAAAAGTGTTGTAAGAAATACTGAATTGCTTGAGTTAATTCACTCCAATTTATGTGAATTTGAGGGAATTTTAACTCGTGGGGGATATAGATACATTATCACTTTTATTAATGATTTCTCAAAATATACAACTATTTATTTGTTGAAAAATAAAAGTGTTGCTTTTGAAAAATTTCAAGAATTTTTTAAAAGAAGTTGAAAATCAATTTGGTAGGAAAATAAGAAGAATAAGAAGTGATTGAGGTCGTGAGTATGAATCAAATGCTTTCAACTCATTTGTTCAGTTTTTGGGAATTATCTATGAAACTACTGCACCATATTCACCTGCTTCTAATGTGTGGGTGAAAGAAAAAATAGAACTCTAATTGAGTTAACAAATACCATGTTAATTGAATCTGGTTCACATTTACATTTTTAGGGTGAAGCTATTTTAAATACATGTCATGTTTTGAATAAAGTGCGACATAAAAAGTCACATACCACACCTTTTGAGATGTGGAAAGGACATAAGCCAAATTTGAGATATTTGAGAGTATAGGGTTGTCTTGCTTATGTAAGGCTTATAGACCCTAAAATACCTAAATTAGGTATAAGAGCTACTACTTGTGTTTTTCTTGGTTGTGCAATTAATAGTGCAGCCTATAGATTTTTTGATCTTGAAAAAAAAAATTTGAATTTGGTGATGCGATTTTTCATGAAGAAAAATTTCCTTTTAAATTGAAGAATAGTGGGGGTGAAGGAAATATTTTCTCACAACCTAGTTCTTCTACTTCTCATTTACAAAATCAAGAAAATTTTGAAATGGAACCTAGAAGGAGTAAAAGAGCTAGAGTTGAAAAGGATTTTGGTCCTAATTATTATGTTTTTAACATTGAGGAAAATCTCCAAAATTTAAAAGAGGATTTAACATCACCTAATGCTATTTTTTTGAAAGAGACTGTAAATGATGAGATGGAATCTCTAATTTCTAATAGAACTTGGAAGTTAGTAGATCTTCCACCAGGTTGTAAGACCATAGGTTGTAAATAGGTCCTTAGAAAAAAGTTGAAACTGGATGGATCAATAGATAAATTTAAAGCTAGACTTTTTTTTTTTTTCTTTTTTTGATACCATAAAGCTAGACTTGTTGCAAAAGGCTTTAAACAAAAAGCTGATCTTGATTTCTTTGATACATTTTCTCCGGTAACAAGAATTACATCTAGTAGATTGTTAATTGCTATTACTGCAATTTTTTATTTGAAAATTCATCAAATGAATGTAAAAACTGCTTTTCTAAATGGGGACCTAGAGGAAGAGTTTTACATGGACCAACCTAAAGGTTTTGTAGAGCTTAGACAAGAAAGTAAGTAATGTAAGCTGACTAAATCCTATATGGCTTAAAACAAGCACCTAAGCAGTGGCATTAAAAGTTTGATTTCTGCATGATTGAGAATAGCTATAAATCAAATGAAAGTGTTAAAAGTATTTATTCAAAATCATGGAATAATTTACATGTTATTATTAGCCTCTATGTGGATGATATATTGATTTTTGGCTTAAATATGCATGTTATAAATGAGACAAAAAAATATGCTTAAAAGCCATTTTGATATGAAAGATCTTGGTGAGGCTAGTTTTATTTTGGGCATGAAAATTACAAAAACATGTGCTAGAATATTTCTTGATCAATCACATTACGTTGAGAAAGTATAATTTTCATGATCCCAAAAGTGTAGCTACTCCTTTTGATTCTAGAGTTCATTTATTTCCTGTGAATAATGATGATGAGATTTGTAATCAAAAGGATTATGCTAGTATCATTGGTAGTTTGCGTTATGCTACTGATTGTACTAGATCTGACATTGCATATGCAGTAGGACTGCTTAGCAAATTTACTAGCAACCCTAGTAAAGATCATTGGCTAGCTATTGAGCGAGTCATGTGATATTTAATTGGTACCAAAAGTTATAGCTTATTTTATAAAAAGTACCCTGCTATGATTGAAGCTTTTAGTGATGCCGATTGGAATACTTTGTCAAGTGATTCTCTCTCTACCACTAGTTATATTTTTACCTTAGGTAGTGGTGCTATTTGTTGGAAATCTAAAAAGCAAACAATAATTGCTAATTCAACCATGGAAGCTGAATTAATAGCATTAGCTTTAGCTAATGAAGAGGCAAATTGGCTTAGAGATTTGTTATATGAAATTTCACTTTGGGAAAAGCTAATTCAACCTATATTAATTCATTGTGATAGCACTGCCACAATTGGTAGAGTTAAAAGCTGTTACTACAATAATAAATCCAGACCTATAAGAAGAAAGTACAATACCGTGCGATCTTATTTGAGTACTAGCATCATAATTGTGGATTATATTAAGGGTGTGTTTGGATTGAACTTATTGTTGCTGAAACTGAAAACACTGTAGCAAAATAATTTTTAAATGTGTAAATAGTACCGTGGGACCCATTTTTAATATTTTTTAATGAATAAAGTGACTGTGGGTCCCATAAACAGTACTGCTACAATACCGCTACAGTACAGTTTGTCTCCCTTTTCTGCAAAACGCGTGAAATGTAAAAAAAAAAAAAAAAAAAAGTGTGAAAACGTGGAAAACGCAACGCAACGCGGAACCAAACACACACTAAATCTAATGATAATCTTGCAGATTCATTTACCAAGGCCTTGGCAAAAGATAGGGTCTAGAATACATCAAGGGGGGTGAGACTAAAGTCCATAGAATCATGAGTCATGTATAAGGATATCCAACCCAAGGACCAGAGATCTTGAGAATTGGGTTCAATGGGAAAAACGAATCATAGGATGGTCATAAGAAATGCACTATTTATTTTTTTTAATTATTTATTTTGTAAATAATTTTATAAATAGTTCATCCCTATGATGTAAGTGCATTTGTCCTGTAATCTGGAGAGGTTGAGTAAAAACTCTTAATGAAATTTGTAGCTCGTATGAGTAAAGTGTTAGAATTACAGGAACACCCTTGACAAAATTTCACAAATATGAGTGTGGGGGTGGGGCCGCTCCCTATGAGATTTGGACTTAATCTCAAATACACTCATGAAACTGGGATCAGCACACAGCCATAAAGTGCTAGCTACAAAAGCTCATGTCAACACCTAGGTTATTATGTGTAAGCAGTGACGCTTAATTTCCCTAAAGCAGTTATAGTTCAAGTTAGAGACCACTACGACTCTGGAGTTGAGATCTCTATTTTACTAAGTGAAGGTTCAATGTAGAGCACAACTTCATGATGCATAGTGACCCGTTTTTTCCTAGTAATCTCTCTTTAACTAAAAATTTTAATATTGAAATGAGTGGGGGATTGTTGGAGCATTTTAATATTAATTAATTAAAATAAATAAATATTACAACTTAAATGTAAAGATGTGGAAGTGAATATGGAAGATGAGGAGTTAGTGAAAATATTTAATCCCATATTGAAAAGGAGAGAGACTATTTTATTCTTTTTAATTGTGACGATTAATGGGCTAATATGAATTGAATCAAATATTGGGTTAGATATGTGCGCAAGGGAGAGATGAAGGGTGGAGGTCGTTTAATTTCCAAACCTTCCAGCGAATATCCATATTTGTGGACATTAGGCTTATCATCCACGTTTCTTATGCGCAATTTGAGTATCATAACGTGGTTTGGACATCTAACATCTAGAACTTCTAGAGAATATTCAGAGTTGGGTACATTAACCTTCACAATTTTGTTAGGTGATACACAATCCTAAAGAGGTTTGGACATATGACATTTAGACCTTCCAATAAATATCCACATTTTTGAATATCACATCCACGATTTTCATAAGTTATACGTAATTTGACATCTAAACCTTCTAAAGAATGTCCAGATTTTCTAGCATTCAAAATCGCTTAGAAAATCGAAGAACCATATTCACTAATAAAATCACATCATAAACCAAATCAACACGAACCCAAATGTTCTTTCCAAAAAAAAAAAAAAATCCACATCATTAATCTAATGAAAACGCATGCTATCATATATCAAATACAAAAGCAACAACTCTATTAACAAAGACAAATTGATAATCACCCCTAGGAAAAAAAGAGAACCCAAATGACATGCTTGGTCTTGATGCTGTCTTCAATATCAAATATACTTCCATAAAACCCCATCTCTTTAACTGCAATGGAAGCCTTTCTTCCCGAGCCCTGGGGAAAAGGGAGAAGGAAGTGGAAAATAGGAAGCTGAAATCACTGTGTGTTTGGTTACATGATTAGCACATTCATGGTTAAAAGGAAAAAGAGTTGGGTCAAGTTGGGATAGCTGATTGGATAAAATTTAATAGTTTTTTTTGGACTTGTGGCAAGGCTCAAGTAGTGTGTTAGTGTGAGATAATCAATGCTTGTTAAGAGTCCATTTGGTATATGCTTTTTTTTCAAATTTTTGAAAATCTATTGTTTGAAAAAGGTGTAGCTAGAAAAAAAAAAAAAAAAAAAAAAAAAACAATGGTTTCTCAAAAAAATAAAATAGTAAGTTTTAAAAAGTTTTATTTTGAATATATATTATACTCATCACACGTGTTTTAAGCGTACAATAATACTATTTTTTATTTATATATTGGTTATTGCTATAATGTTTAAAAGTGATATATAAATAATCATGTGTATATTATCAAAAATAACAATAATAATAATAACTGTGTATTTTTTTTTTTTTTATGAGATAACCGTGTGTATTTTGTTTTTTAAAGAAAAAGGTAAGGTAACGTGGAATAGTGTTTAAAAATGAGATAGAGATAGTGTCCTAAATTTTAGACTGAATGGACAAGATAAAGAAAAAAAATCTAAAATTTAAAAATAGTAAATTACTCTTTTAACCAATTTCTATTTTTCAATTTAAAATCATTTAACTAAAAGATAGGGATATTTTAGAGAGTTTAAGAATTTGTGTGAGGGTACTTTAGCATGCAAAATGTTAAAATCCATGCAAAGAATCATGTTATTACTAGTATAGATAATTTCAAAATAAACATGCTAGCGAAAATCGAAACACATATCTCTTATTCGAGAATAAAAGATATGAGGTTTGACCTGTTATAGGTGGAGATTAAAACTCACATCTTTTGTTCGACAATAAGATATCAAAATTCAATGTTTCAACAAGGGATTTAAGAAATCAAGTGATATCTTAGTGACAATGACATTTTAAGTCTTGCTCCATTTAAAATAATAGTAATAAACTTTTTTTTTGGATAAATTTCATAAGCATGACCTGAAGTTTGGCCAATCAAGTCCAGAACATTTAAAAATTGACCATCGTAGTCCATACCCCCAAACAGCCTATATCGTTGTTACATATCTTAGTTTCGCACATTGTCCTCTTTCACCCCTCTCCATGTGTCTCACTTTCTCTTCCCTTTCTCTATTTGAATGGATAAGAAGAGGAAAAAAATTGAAAGAACCTCTTTCTTAGTGAAAAAAAGAAAAAAACTTTAATGAACCTAGTGACCACCAACCACTCACACATTTGCAAGCTAAACCTACAAGGCACAAACCCAGAACTACTGACCACTAACCATCAACATCAACATTGGCATCAGCATCGGCATCAACAAAACCCACCCACAAATCCATAACCAGTAACCACAAACCACTGGCATCAGCAAATTCACAAACAAACATGTCAAACTAAAACTCACAAAACTCCTCCACACTCACAAAAAACCTAGATCTCTAACGCCAATCCAAACCAAAATAGACCCATAAAAAACCCAAATCCTCTAACACCGACCTAACAAAAACCCATAAATCACCACAAGCCACAACAAAGACAAAGAGAGCAGAGAAATCAACAAACCAACCACCACGACGCCATAGCAAAGACAAAGGGAGAGAAGAGATCAACGAACCCACCACCACGTCTCCACCACAAAGATGAAGATAGAGAGGAGAAGTGAGTGAAAATAGAGATCAAAGATGAGAGACAAGAAACGAGAGAGCCGGAGGAAGATAAGAGAAAGGAAAAGGAGAAGAGAAATTAGAAAGAGAAGGGAGTTCAGAGAGAAACTAAAAAAGTAAGTGAGGAAGTTAAAAGGGCCAAAATGGGAAATTAACCCTAATTTTCAAATATTATAATTAATAAGCCACATTTTCAAACTATATTTTTTACTAGCATCTTGAGTCTAAGAGACTCGATTTAAGGCTTATAAATTGAGTCCCAAAGACTCGATTTTCATGAGTTGATCATGTCTGATGTGGTATTTTTTTCCACGTAGCGTCTACCTAGAAATCAAATCTTTAAGACTCGATTTATAACCCAAAAATAATTACAATCATTCATACTCAAAACACCCAAAATGCAAAAACAGCAAAAATGCAGAAAGAAAGAAAAAAAGAAAGAAAGAGAGAGAGAGAGAGAAGAAGAAGAAGAAGAAGAAGAAAAAGAAGAAGAAATGGAGATGCAAGCTCAAGATCTAAAGCCATCCACCCGAGCTGAAGTGACCCACGCTGACTTGAAACCCACCCACCCATGGTCCTATGCCGATCTAAAGCCACCCACTCCGATCTTCGATTTCCTCTCCACCATTCTCCCTCACTGCATTGACCATGCCAACATCGAAGTCTCCGATGCCGCTGCTCCAACACCTCACTTCGGTGAGACTCGACTTTTGCAGGTGAAAGCAATTTTGCTTTCACTCTCTTCTATGGATATTTTTGAATTGTTTGAAGATTTTTCTTCGTGTTAGTGGTGGTGGTGGCGGTGGTGTTTGAGATTGGGAGAATTGGGGGAGATGTGGTGGAGGACATGGTTGTTGACTTTGTGTTTGTTTGTTGGATTTGAGAATTTGGGAATTGGAAAATAGAGAAAAAAAGAGGAAGAGAAGGTGGGTGTGCTTATAAAACTTGTTTTTTAAAGGGTGCGTATAAAATCGTGTCTTAGGGTCTGTTTGGGAGTTTATAAAGGAATGGAATAGAATGGTCATTAAAGGAATGGAATGGAATGGAATGGATTTAGTAGGGAAAGGAATGGAATGGAATGTGATTTAAAAATCTTGTTTGGATGTTATAAAATAAAAGAATGGAATGGAATGGAAAGTAAGTAACACCGTTTGGGAGTGACATTGGAAGGAATGGAATGGAATCATTTTATAATCACATTACTATTATACTCCTCATTTTAAAGAACATAAAAAATAATCAATGAGAACTTATAATTGCTTTGAAATGCTTAATATTTTGTGGATGATGTGAAACTAGTTAGCCACAATTGGGTCTGTGTTAGATTATTGAATTACAATATTGTTTTGTCAAGGTGAATAGATTGTATCATGCTAATCAATAATTTAACAGATGAAGATAATGGCATGAAAAATTGACAATAGTACAATTTCTTTATTTCGAAGTTCCCAATGCAACTAATAATGATTCTTTCACCACTATTGTCTTGCAGACATCCCACAATAACACTAGATTCACAGCCATGGCAGCAAAGAGAGAGAGGGGTTTCATACTTTTTTTGAGGAGTAATATGTCAAATACTTTAATAGTAGCAGACAAAGTGGTATAAAGTATATATCACAAAGTGGCATAAAAAAATTTATATTAAAAATAATCTACTCCAACTTATTAAAGTTCTAAACCACTATTATTTTAATTAAAATACTTTTCATTTTACTTTCTTTTCATTTTAAATTTTTTTTACTCTTGTTTTTTTCTTAACCACACACCTGTCCTTGTACACTAGCTTTAACATCTTAATAAGTTGTAAACAAATGCATAAAATATATTATGTATATATTTTGTTTAGACAGAAAGGGAATTGACGTTGATAAATTATAACATAGATTGATGGATAGAAAAGGGAACTATCTTGGTTTGATATTGGTTTTGTTATTTGCATTGCAAGAATTCTGTTGTGATTTCATGAATAAGTAGTGGGCAATAAATTTGTTTGAATTATTTTTGGCTAAGAATATATTCAATGAAATGCCTTGATTTGAATTTGGGCAGAGTCATGTTACTCGGTCCTAAGCTGAATCATTTTCATGTTCAACATTAATAGTAAAAAAATAAATTTCTATGCTAACTTAGTGTATGATTTTCTGCAACAGTGCATTACTTTCTAGTTTCTTCTCATTTAAATTTTTTTTTACTCTTGTTTTTTTCTTAACCACACACCTGTCTTTTGTCTAAACTTGTACACTAGCTTTTGTAGACATTTCCTCTTAACCATACACATGGTGAAGCCTTGGAGCTATTAACTAATTGGATGGTTGACTTAAAACTGCAAGTGTAACACACCACTTGCTTCGTAAATAACAGAAGAATCAAAGAGGAAACAGAGTAAAAAGCAAATTTGAGTTCTCCAACGATTCTCAGTTTCAAATTCACAGCAGTTCTACAACAGTTTTCCAGCAATTCTCACTTTCAAATTTCTAAATACAATTTTTTTTTTAGCTGTACAGGTAATAGGAGTTTTCGTTTCTTTTCACTTTCAAGGTTTTTTCGTTTCTTTTCACTTTCAAGGTTGTTAGTTGTACATAATGTAATTTGTTTTGGTTTTTAGGTGTACAAAAACACTATATATCACTCTCATGAATCACTAGCAAACAATTCATAAAAATTTAAAAAAAAAAAAAGAAAAAAGAAAAGACTAGCAAACAACCGAAAAGAAAAAGAAAAAGATAGACATACTTGGTTTGAGCAATATCTAAAAATTGCAGCAAAAAAAAAAAAAAGGCCAGCGGTAGCAGCTTCACTTTGTAGAGGACGAAAAATATTGTGCAAGAATTATAGCTTTATTTTTCTTACAGCTGAATGAGAAGAAAAAGGCTGATATTAAAGGGGTATTTTAGGGATTTTAACAAAAATTTCATTAAACCTAAATTCATTCCCTCTCATTCCTCCCAATTTTGAGGGGTACAAAAATTTGAGGTTTTGAGGGAAAAGGGAGGAATGAGCATTCCCTCCTAACGATTCCATTCCCTCCCACTTAAACTCCCAAACAAGGAAATGGACATTCCATTCCCTCCGTTAAAACTCCCAAACAAGAGGAGGGAAGAATATTCTAAAAATATTCTTTTTATTCCATTCTATTCCCTCCTCCCAAATGGAGCCTTAGAAACTCGATTTTCAAATGGTTGCCATGTGGAAAAAATGCCAGATCATACTTGATCAACCCATGAAAATTGAGTCTTTGAAACTCAATTTATAGGCCCTAAATCGAGTCTCTTAGACTTGAGATGCTAGTAAAAAAATATAGTTTGAAAACAATGCCTACTAATTATATTATTTGGCAAACAGGGTTAATTTTCCATTCTAACCAGTTAAAAGCCCATTTGGATTTATGCTACTATGAACTGAGATTATTAGTCCAAACTTTAGGTATATTTGTGAAATTTACCCATTTTGTTTGAAGGAAAATAATAATAGATTGAACACTCATTTATCCTTTTCAATTAATTAATTAGCACATTCTTAAATAAAATAAAATAATTTTAATTAGCAAATATACCAACACTTTAAGTTAACGAAATTATATGAAATATATTACAAAATCCCACATTTTTCCAACTAGTAAGTGTTTGTTTGACAAAAATTATTTTTATCAACTTATTTTACTATTTAATTTATTTTTGGTATTATTTATATGTCTCATTATATTTTTTGATTCTATTCATGAAGCAGAATTTCAAATAACTTTTAAATACTTTTAAATTTATTTACAGCATCTCAGGCAAAAAATTTCAATTTCAACCAAATAACCGATCCAAACGGACCCAAATCGACACCTTTACTCCTTTTCCCCTTAAACCCTAGCAAAAACCCTTCTCCAGAAACATTGCCTGTGTATCTTTTCTTTGCTTGCACAACAATGGCTGCTAATCTTCCCTTCAGAAACCTGCTTTCTCTTATGCAAAATCGTTTTTTGACAACATCGGCAGCAAAAAATTCATCAACTTCTCAACTACTTTCATCCTCATTCACTGTTAACTACCTCATGAACTCATGTGGGCTCCCCTTAGAATCTGCTCTCTCAACCTCACAGAAGCTCAAACTCGAAGAAAACAACCTCCAAAGGCCTCAAGCTGTGCTCGCTTTCTTGAAATCTCACGGTTTCGACAATACCCACATCGCGGAATTGATCAAAAAGCGCCCAAGGATACTCCTATACAAAGTGGAAGACAATCTCAAGCCCAAGATAGAGTTTCTCACCCAGAATGGCTTTGTGGGTAAGCTTCTTGCTGACCTCATTGTATTGAGTCCTGTCATTTTCAGGCGAGGCTTGAGTTCCCATATAAAACCAACGTTTCAATTTCTGAATACATACCTTGAAAACAATGAGAATGTTGTGGCGGCTGTTAAGCGGTCTTCGTGGCTTTTAACTGGGAAGGAGTACCTTTACATAGCATATCGAAATTGATTCTAACGCAGCCTAGAACAATAATGCGGAAAGTCAATAGGTTGGAAGATGCAGTACAAACTCTCAAAAAATTGGGTCTAGAACCGACTTCTGAGTTGTTTATGCTTGCTCTTAGTGTATTGGTTTCCATGAAGGAGTCAAATTGGGACAGAAAAATGGAAGTGTTGAAGAGTTTTGGGTGGTCGGAAGAGGATATTTGGTTGGTTTTTAAGAGCAACCCGCTTTGTTTGGGTTGCTCGGAGGAGAAAATGAAGAGTGCAATGGATTTCTATGTGAATACCATGGAGATGGATGTAGAGACTATAATTCGTTACCTCAGATTTCTTACGTATGCTGTTGATAAAAGGCTTCGTCCAAGGTATAATGTCTTGAAGGTTTTGAAGTCAAAGAATCTGATTAAAGAGGGCAAGAATTATGCTTCGCTTTTTAATCAAGCTGAAAACACTTTCTACAAGAATTTTGTTGTTAAGCATTCAGATAGCATACCAGGTTTAATGGAGTTATACCGTGGTATCACTATGGCAGAGAATAAAGACAGTTGATGGCAATGTGTAAGTTGAGCTCAATAATGGGAAATTTATTACTATTGAGGTTCTGTTTATTTTGGAAAGGAAAATATTTTCAATAGATAATATTTTTAGAGAAATTTATTTATTTTCTGTTGCTTGACATCCTAAAAGTAAATTTCTAGTCTTTCATACCTTGTTAGGTTGGAATGTTGCTTTTTACCCTTCTCCTTGTTTTACTCTTTTAGATTTGGTTGAGCATTGTAGTTTGAGAGCTGTTTGCAATTCTCCTTAAGTAGACTCCCAGCGAACCTAGTTTTGTATTTTTTTTTAATAAAATTTTCGTTACTTACCAGATTTTAAAAAAAAAAAAAATGTTAAAACCAATAAAAACCGCAAAAGGTTGGAAGTTAGTGATGTTTGTTGTTGTGGTGGGAATAGTTTTAGGGGGGGAGGCGTTGGTGGTGGCGCAAAGTTGGAGGGAGGAGGGAGTTGGTGGTTGCAGCAATACAGAGGAGTAGCTGGTGGAGGAGGGGTGGTGGGGCAATGCAGAATATGGGGACGGAGGTGGTGGTGGCAGTGTGAAGGAGGGAGATAGAGGTGGTGGTAGCATGGGGGAGGTGGGGGGTCAGGGAGGGTGGTGGTGGGGTGGCACAGAGGAGCGGGGAGCAGGGGTATAGATTTGATCTGTAAGTGTAAACCAGTTTTCACCATTTTGGTATAATCTTTGGTTGACCATGAGAACATATCCCATTAGACCACAATTCTCGGTTGCACCAAATATATAGGTTAATACAAATGGGATGTCTATATTTTGTTTTGCATCATACTTACTATTTTCTCATTCCCATTCCCATTCTTCTTTCTTCAATGTGATTGCCTGATATTATCTTGAATTGTATCACCTTTTTCATATTGCCTGCTATTTTCAATGGTGATCATTTCCATAACCAATTTACTGCATCAACTATTTATTTGGTTTCCTTTACTTGATGTGTCAACCTACTATATTCCAGTGTCAACTTTTGAAGCATTAGTTCCCATGCTAGTATAAATCAGGAGAACAATAGCTGAACAGTGAGGTCTTTCTAGGTCCTAGATTAGTTGCATTTGAAAACCTATTGATGAACTCTTCAGTTGATGTAAGTATTTCCTGATATAACGTGGATTAATTTTTTTTTTTTTTTTAATTATTAATTTCGCTAAGATTAAAAGATGATAAGACCATATCAAATAGATTTACCAATTCATAAATGGGTTCTGACAGATATTTTGATGGGGAGTAGCAGACAAGAAGAAGATAAGTCACAGCTCCACAAAACAACCCTTTTACTTGCTTACAAGCTAAATAAGTTAAAGATCTTCTTTGTACTGTCATTGTCTTATAAGCTGTTGACCTTTCAGTAATAGGATTTTAAGTATTATTGAGAAAGAGGTGAGTAGCAGACAAGAAGAAGATAAGCTACAGCTCCACAGAACAACCCTTTTATTTGCTTACAAGCTATATAAGTTTAAGATCTTTGCACTGTCATTGTTTTATAAGCTATTGATACTTATCAAAAAAAAAAAAAAAATTAAGCTATTGACATGTCAGTATTAGTTTTTTAAGTATTATTGAGAAGGTGAGGGGAATTAGACGTCAATATTTGCAAGTGGATATCTGTTAAAGGAGTATGCAAACATGGAATTTGATGTCATTTATTTCAAATGGAATGTCATTAGAAACAAACAAGGAATCAGCAATTTTTTTCATTGTAGTGCTTAAATAGTCTTCTTGGTGTGACTTATCAAAAAAAAAAAAAAAAGGTTTTTTTGGTGTGAAACACTACGTTTTAAAGCATATTTTTAGAAACTCTGTTTTGCATTGTAGGCATTGCAATAAGGACCCACACCTTTGAATTTAGCATGAAATGAAAGTCATTTTTCCAACAGTCTGGAGGATTGAAGAAGATGCACCCTCAATGTCAGGACTGATCCTCCTTTATGGGCTTCTGTTGTTGCTAATACCACTGGTATTTTATGAGATAAAGATTACTGTCCCAGAGAGCCATCTATGCTTCATGTGTTGATTATCACATTTGAGTGCAACAGTTGGAAGGTGAAACTTTTATGTCATGGCCGACCATTTCAACATACAGAAGTAGTAAATTTCAGGAATATGATAAAAACAAACATAAATGTGAGGAATGGTAGATATCGTTCTATGATATCCTTTGATGCCTTGACATATGTAATGTACTGATCTTCGTATTGCCCTTATCACTGTTTCCTCTCAGGAGATGGTTTCTGTTTTAGAGCATCAGCATTTTTCTTGATTATTTGCCACTGATTAACATGACTTCCATAACCTCCTGATGTTGGCAATCAGTGTAATTTGTGTACTCAATTTTCCACTGTTAGCAAAGCTCATATGCTTGGATGCATTGAAATTGTACTTCTTACATTTCTTATGGCTGTCAAATGTTTCATTAATCTGAGTTTCCTAGATTTTGATTCTTTTTAAAATATTAATGGTTTCAACTATATTTGTGGATGTGATTTTGCCCCTTACTTTGGACATTGAAAAGTTTGCGATTGTTATCAATATGGACACTATTTTCAGTTCTGAGGTTCGTTGGATCTTAGTTAGGATGTGAGGGAACCTTTCTTAGAAGTTCATGCTTGGGACTTCTAATGATCTGTCATCACTGATGCTTTTACATTGCTTGCAGTTATGATTAACCTGAATCACTGGCTGCAAAATAACTATTGAAACTATTGATGGCATTGATAGGAAGATAGAATGGATTGATGTAGATCAAGAGCTTTGGTGTCAGACTTCATGATGCATTCTAGAATTGTGAAGTTCGAATAGTGCAACCAGATGAAAAACACATGGTAAGCATATTTGTATGTTGCTATTTCAAAAACCAGGGAAATTACCCCATCTTTAACCCAACTGACCTGCAATAGCTGAGTATTTGGATGTTTAAGCTTATCTCTCAATTTCATAGTATGGAGAATTAATTTGTATGTTTCTTGTATATCCTATCATATCATCTTTATTTCTTTCTTCCCCCCCCCCCCCCCCTCCCTCTTTTCGGAAGGGGGGTTATTAAAATTTAAGACTTACCTTGGAACCTTTGATACACAAAAAGGACCTTTCAACAATGTTTTGGGTTTTGATTATCTTTTTAAATATTTTCTGTAGACTCTTTTTTTTCCCCCAAGAAATTAAATCAAACTTGTTTCCAACAGTCACATTTTTCCCTGTAAGTGCTCTTTTCCTACCTTATTCTACCACCTGGAATTTAAAACTCTTGCACCTTCTGTTTTCTGACCAGGAAATAGAGTTGATCACAAGCTTGCCACTTGGTAGAGGTTCCTCTGATGATAAGCTCATTTGGCCCCATGTATCCTTGGGTATTTATTCTGTCAAATCAGGATACAACTTTCTCTTGAAGGAAAAAGTTTCTGCTTCCCTAGACAACTTTCGGCCACCCCAACTTCAAGGGCTTTGGAAACAAATTTGGACTAGTAAAGTTCCAAACAAGGTTAGGAATTTTCTTTGAAGAGGATGTAACGACCCAAGGAAAAGCGCTAGCCACATCTGCGCTATACCTCAAAAGGACTAGTCGCTATTGAAGCTCCTTGTAGTTGTTAATAAAGCCCAGTTCAACCCAGTAAATACCCGATGTGGGACTCATCACACACCCACACACATCACACAATCAATCAAATTGGGGCATCATAGAGGATGTAAAAACGCTTTGCCTGTCAAAACAAACTTAGTAAGGCGTAATGTTTTAGCCGAGGATGTTTGTGATCACTGTAAGCAACTTCCTGAAGACACACTTCTTGCCGTTTGGTACTGCCCAGAAATAGCTGCAGTATGGGATTCAGCCTCAACCTGGAATTTTTGCCACTGAACAGATTTCTCCAGCTTCACTGACCTGGTCCAATTAATCATAGAGGAAAATAAGAATTTACAAGATTTTGCTATGCATTTGGGCACTATGGTTTCGCCGAAATAGACTTCGAACTGAAGGTAAACCTGTTCCGATTGGTGATGTTCTACCTATGGCAAATCAGATTCTTACAGACTTCTTGAGAGCCAACCCAGTCAATTCAGGTTCGACCCCTACTGTCCAGAGAAGCCAAGTACAATTTTCTAAACCAATCCGTCCCTTGGTTAAGATCAATTTTGATGGTGCTGTGTTCCAAGATCTCAGCAAAGCAGGTGTTGGTGTTGTGGTTCGTGATTCACATGGGATGGTTTTAGCTTCAATGTCCGAACAGATTCCTCTTACCAATTCTGTGGCAGAGGTGGAAATCATTGCTGCTGTGAAAGCTGTAAACTTTGCTTAACAACTCTGTTTCTCTTCGGTTGTTTTTGAAGGCGCTTCCTAGGTAGTCATCAGAGCACTTTGTAGTGAAGATGAGTCTTATTCCTCTTATGGTCACCTTATTTTTTAGGCTAAACTTTGTATGGCTTCTTTTAATTTCTGACGCTTTTCTCATATTCGTAAACAAGGTAATTGTGTTACTCATAACCTTGCTAGACATGTTAGCGGTCTTCTTGTGTGGATGGAGGATGTTCCTCCACACATCAACTCTATTCTCTTAGTCGATTTTGGTTATAGATTATTTTAATTAAAAGTATCTTTTTCTCAAAAAAGCTTGAGATCATAAATTGAGCTGTTTTTCAATTTTATGATGGTGAAAATATTTTCATGGAAAACTACTTTGAATCTTTTCTTGTTATTGTATGGAAACTTTTTTTCCTTTTGGGCAAGAAGGAAAAATCTAGAGATTTGTTTTGTTACACGAGCAAAAGAAGAAAGGCAATGGTTGAAATGCTCTTCCCCACAAAACACTCCTCTTTCAACTTTAGTGGTTGATGTATCATGATACTTTCGTTGTAAGGGAAAATGAGAGCATTTGTGAGAATAGTTTTTACGTTTTTCCTTTTGCTTTTATGACTTGATTTGCATATCTGCTAATGCTTCAGGCTTCTAACCTTAAAGCTTTGGAGGAATTTTTAGCCCTTCTCATTTTTCACATTAGAAATATTTCTTAGAGATATGGCCTTTGTTTTTTGGATAAGTAGATACATGTCCCTTTTTTTTAATAGGGATATATGGCCAAATAATGGTATTATTAGTATTTTTTTAATTTGTTAGTAATTAATTTTTGCATGAAGACTACCGCACCTACAGGCTGACCAATATGGAGCTTGCAATTTTCCTTGTTCGGCTGTACTAGCACAATTGACCTTGGATATGGATCTAAAATTATTGATTTGTTTAGTTAAAACTCAAAAAGAGAAATAAGCAATTGAGTTCTACATCAAATAACATTTACTCCTTTCATTATAATATGAGAGAGAGAGAGAGAGAGAATTCTTGTTGTGTTTTAGAAAATAAGGTCTAGTAACACATCTTTTTTCATAATTTACCAATTTTACAAGTTTTGAATGGTAAAAAAAAAATAATAATGATAGGTCTATATTATGCAAAAGTGAAAAATAAAGATAATATCCCATTTTGAGCGTTTCACTTTATATTCTATCAATTACATATTAATATGTCAAGAGTTTTGTAGCTCAAGTGGTTGGCACCTTCTAGCATTTTTAATGAAAATATCTAAGGTTCAAATTTTTCTTATCTCGTTGTAACTAACAAATCATTACACGCAAAAATACATTCTAATATATGACTTTTTACTTATAAAATAAATAAAAATTGGAAAAAAGAAAAAAATCAGTATAAAAGTGAATAGAGGATTTTATATTTAAAATTTTGAAGTGCTTTGTCCAATAATCTAACTTGCCATCTCAACAAGTTGTGAAAAAAATAGTATAGTAATCATGAAGTTTTCTTGAGGCTTGTAAGCAACCATTTATGGAGATACATAAAAATTAGTCGTCCAAAACTTCCAATCACACTCAACATGTCCTTTTTAAAAGAATTCTGGCAAGACTTCGGTCCAATATTCTAGTGCATTGCGCATAATACAAGAACATAACAGTCATTTCAGGAACGCATCTAACCAGACACAAGCCATACTTGAATAATTATATCTTAAATCCCAACAAATCAATGAGCATCATTGAGCACTTATCGAACCAGCCATCTCATTTTCCATTAAGAAATTCACATATCACATCCGATTCATCCAAAAAATGAAAGAATTCCCATCCAAGGAGTTTGAATTGTAGCAAGGGAACACACCATATTCAGTACTAAAGTTCTAACTTCTAGCGAAAATTCCAGGAATTTAACACTCGTGTAAACCATGATTGGAATTGATCTATGATGAACCATCCTGATTTCAACAGTAGGTTCACATACAATTTGTCTGTACTAAAATCATGCAACTACTTCAGGTGAATTCATCCAGACAAAGATCCCCTGAACTTGAAAATGGATAAAAATAGGGTAAAAGAGCACAAATTTATCACTCAAGGATGCATTTCTCAGTTTCGTTACTAGTACAACAAAAGGATAAAGAAAAAAGAGAAATTTTAGTAAAATTGATGAAAGATCCACCACCATAAAGCTCACATGCTCTAGAAACCACATAACTGCTAAAACATCACATTAAAAAAAAAAACATGTAAATAGCTTCTCAGTTGGTAAGATCCATGATGGCAGTAACTATGTCTCCATCTGCAGCCTTCAATGCCTTCACAGCCTTTGACCTAGTGACTCCTGCCTGTGTCATCACCAACTCTATGTCCTTGGGTTCCACTCCAGTCTCATCTACTTCTTCATCATCTTGAGCCACAGCCGAAGTCTCAGGTTTGGAAATCACATTGCTGAGATCAGGAGCCTTAAACTGCTCTGCAGCCTGAGTCTGTAGTTGAGAGCTCAAATCCTCGATCTTTGCCTCCCCAAAGATTACATACGTGTCTGAAGTTGGACTCTTGAAAACATCGGGTTTTGAGATGACAAACAATATCTGATTTTAAGGGCAATATATGTTAGACCAAAAGAAAACTAAGATAGATACATAAATTAAAACCACAATCAATAAAATCACAGTTCAAAAGGCACCAACATTCTTGCTCTTTTTGACAGTGACTCGGCTAACACCCGGGATAGGTTTCATGCCAAGCTTCAACATTGCTTTGCGACTTTTCTTTTCACTTCTGCTTTGCTTCGACCTACCACTTGCATCTCCATCATGTTGTCCTGATAATACAGAAAGCAACAAAAAAGGAAAAAAAAAAAAAAAAGAACCATTATGTACATGATTAAATAAGCAAGGTCAGTACTAGATGCAATTGCATCCTTATTGGACCCATTGATATTTTCACAAAAAGGTTTAATTAGGAGGGATCACATTGAACAACTTTATTCATTTAGTTTAAATTTAAAAAGAACTTTATTTCATTTCATTGAACAATCAGCCCAATGGTTGTACATCAGTGCAGTTTTTGCTACCAGTGGATATCATCCACAGATCCATTAGTATCACTCATGCACACTAATTTCAAGCAAGACTATCTTCTTTTTTCAGGAAAATGTTCTAATTCATATGAAATGCGACACATTAGTGATAAGCAAGCAGTAGAAAATAAAACAGATTTAGAATATAAAAAACTGCAATCCAACTTGACACGAACATTTTATTAAGAGGAATTTGCAAATGAAAGGATCCAAAAGAACCAGTCAAACAGAGACAGAGTGAGAATAACAAAATCCAGGATTTAAATTTAAAAATAAATAACAAATAAACATCCTAAATCTATAGGTAAAATATTAGAAAGCCCTATATTTACATTCAAGGACTTGATCTTCAATTTATTTGGATGTTGGCCAATCTAGTGGCGACTACCACCTTTGTGCATCATAACAATCTTATAGTTCCAAACTATAGCAATGCACTGTTTTTTACCCAATCTGCACAAGAGAGATTATCGTGGTATCCATGTGAGAGAGATTAACAAGTGGCATCAAACACCCCCTTAAAACCCATTTCCTTTTATATGGAATACATGGAACACATAAGAATGTAATTTTTATGATAGATAATCTTTTACTGGAAAAAAAAAAGGCACAACTACAAAAAGTTTCTTGTTAAATCACTAACTTTTTTATTTAAGTATTTAAAAAATTTATTGGTTATCTATTATATCCAACCAATGAGCCTTCTTGAAGCCTAACCTCACCCTTCACCACATTCTTGTGGAAAGATGATGTGTAATTTGAAAAAATGCCCATTGACTTAACAGGAATAGATGTGAATGCATAAACACAAGGAAAAAAAAAAAAGGGAAACATGGATGCTACAACAAACAACATTCACAGCAAACTTACCCTCAACTTCATCATCATCCTTGTCATCATCATCATCATCCTCATCATCATCATCTTCGTCCTCAAGCACAGGCTCATCAGGCTACCCACAAAACAAAGAGAGAGAGAGAGATTGAATTAATACAACCAATTAAGCAGACTTCTAAAAGAAAGAAACTTATTAGAAATACAGTGTAATCATAGATTAGTTCCAAATAATTTACAAGCTTATCAGCATGGAAGTAATAGCCATTTCGAAGCAAAAATTTAGGGAATCTGGAGTAAAAAGATACATATGGGCCCATTTCATCTAATGGAATTAGAGGACATAAATAAATAGAAAGACTGAAAATCGCATATACAAGGAAGCCATAATATGGCTGACACCATGTATGCCATTTAGTCTGTTATTTTGTTAAGTTCATTAAGGCATATATCTCTCATACAGAACAGGGATGGGATGGTAAAGAAGAGAATCATCAGAACAACTACAGTTGAACTGACTTTTCAAAGTTCAGAAAATCCTTGCCATTCTCTATATAACCTCAAATCAGAGGTCGCCATAAACATAATACACCAATGAGCTCAATCTCAACTGGCCCCTCCTCTGCTTATAAACTCTAGACGGAAAATGATGTCGTGGGTTCAACTCCCCTTGGGTTGGGCGTATCATTTATCATTCAAAAATAATAACCCATTTAAGAACAGCAATTTCCACACACAAACATACAAACACAAAATTCATTCTACATAAAATTTCCACAAGACTCCCACTCTTAACACTCCCAAACCTCACTATTAAATAAAGCAAAATGCATTCATCGCAAATTTGTTATCCTTTCAATCTCATATAGCACCGAAATCATTTACATTCAAAGTACTCTACCTTCCCCCACACTTTTGCTGATTCAAATCTATATATATTTTCTATCCCCAAAAAAAAAAAAATGGTTTCTAGCTCAATACCCTACAATAACAAATTGATCTCATTTTTCGACATTTGGGTTTTTTTTTTTTTAAATATTAAAAAATAAAACCCAATATAAAGAAATGTCATTTTCAATGATTAGAAACGAAGCAAAATCATAAAATCTAAAGAGATCTAACATAATACTAATAGAGACTAACAAAATATAAGATCTTAATCATAATTAAAGAAATCAATCACTTCAAAGAAATAGCAAACGGATTCAATATATAGTGCGTGTGTGAGAGAGAGAGAGAGAGTATACATCGATGGCTTGCTGTTCGAGATGGGCAGCGAGAAGCTCTTCCTGGGTTTGGGCAGTCATGGCTGGTGATTTTGAAGAGAGAGTGTTCGCAAAAACCCTAAAACCCCAAAATTGGTTGTCCAAAGAAAGAGGCAATCGATAATGGGGGATTTTATAGTCGTGTCGATTTCGATTACAGGCCTCGGTGAAGCGAAATTACGAAAATGACATATTGTTGACCAAATGGGCTCTATTTCATCGGTCGAGCTAACATGGAAGCCCAATCTCATTTAATTTTTTATTTTTTATTTTTTTTAATGAGAGAGAGAGAGAGGTCTTTTTCAATCTTATATTAAAGCTTGTTAATTTGTACTTAGAGGATTCGTTAGAAACAAGCTTAACTTTATTCTCTTAAAGGTAAGTAGTCTAACGCTAACGAGTTGACTGGAGCTCAACCCAATATAGCCTAACAGGATTTTACAAATGTATTTTGATTTAGTAATGAGACAATAGTTATAAAGTGTACAATATAAATTCAGATCTAATCACTTGAAATAGATATATATATATATATATATATAATTTTTAAAAAAATAAAAATTGAAAAACTTATGATATTTATATCAAGTTTTTTTCATTTCATGGTAGACAAAACTTAATGAGCTATTATGACAAATAAATAAATAAATAAAGAAAGAAGATGGTTTGTTGGTTCATCCATTGCATGTAATTTATATGCTTTGGACAAGCATTATATCCAAAGCTAGCATAAAATATTTCTCCAGATATTTTTTTTTTTGAGAAAGATATTTCTCCAGATATCGTATACTCAACAAACCAACTTACTAACATAAATAAACTTCACACCGCAAATGTTGTCTAGTTCATTTCAATGTTACAGCCAAACATAAGACAATGGGTAATTCTCTAAAAAAATATTTCCCAAAAAATTGCATTATTTTTCAATCAGAACATACAAAATGTTAAATGAATTTAATTAGACTTAAAAATGGACAATGATTTCAACTACTGCATGTAATCAATATGCTTTGGACAAGCATTAGTATTAGATCCATATAAAAATGATATTCCCTTAATCACAATTTGTGACATCAAGAGATTGAGAAAAAGAAATTGTGATTTTTTTCGGTTAAATCTCTAGTCTTGTTTGCATGCACAACAAGGTGGGAGTATCTCTTGCATCATACAAGAGATAATTGCTGGTAAAACAAAAGGTGCAATATAGTAGAGTGTGGCACCACTCAATCTGTGTGGTAGTTTGTGGAGTGACTATATATAAACGTCCATATGACATGTGAGATCCACATACTATGAGAAAGCAGTCATTCCACAAATAAAATTATTGCACTCATCTAGCTAATTGAGAAAGTATCTCAATCTCACGCAGCAATAATAACATATTGTCTTTCTTTTTTTTGGGTGGAGAAACTATCTAATGTTCCTGTGCCAGTAGGCCTCTCACAATCTGTGTGTTCTATAGGTGTTAGGTGTAATTACACTACAACCTCTAGGAGGCTTGCTTCATGAAGCAAAAACAGACACAAGATTTATATTATATATTGCTTCAAAAAATTGTTGGTATACAATTTATATGTAGAAATTTTGTGCTTCTCTTAAATATCTATTTAGAAGTACTTAATTACTTGAGTAATTTCCTTCCACATAAGATATTAGGAGGCCGTATGGATTCCACTTAATCCGGCGTCTGCGTTTTACAAGTTTTACGTTTTCCTTTTTTTTTTTTTTTTCGCATTTGTTGACTTTGAGTGATAGAATTTACTGTTATGAACCGTATATGTACTGTTCATGCACTATTTATGTATTAAAAAAATATTAAAAATGGGTCCCACGGTACTATTTACACATTTAAAAATTATTTTGCTACAGTGTTTTTAGTTTTCAGTTTTCAGTTTCAGTAATAATAAGTTCAATCCAAACGGACTTTGAATGTCACATTTTTAGGCTTTGAGAAAAAAAGTTATGATGGTTAAAGTTACCTCAACAAAATAATAAAAAAATCACTTCCATAAAGTCACAAAAGCTGTCATTCCAAGTCCATCAAAACAACTTATCGTGGCGGTTATGAGAATTGAGAAACACTATTAGTACAATAAATGTTGGAAGGAAGTTATTGTGGTGATTTAAAATAGTTTACGCCCTAGACAATAGACCAATCCCCCCTCCCCAAATCCATGATCCTCCTGATCATGTCAATTGACCCATCGACACACCCCCACCCCATCCTTCGGTGATTTTATGCATGACCTTGACTGAAACCAAAAGTTCATGTTTATGCAGCAAAATATAAATTGAAATACTTTATGCTTGGATCAACTAGATGATTATTTTTCTATAAAGGTTTTCTTTTTAGATCATTTTAAATCGTAACTCTTTAGGCAATTTTCTTCATTCCATTACTAGGTAAGAGTAGGCTTCAAAAGCTTAATTTCTCCTCACCAATTTGACCCAAGTTTTTCCATTGGAAATATCTTCAATGTGACTCATAAGACACATGTTGTCAAGAAAATAAAATATTTTTGCATAATTGTGGGAGAAAATAAAAACTATAATCATAGAATACAACGAACCAGAGAATTGTATGAATATGGCTACAGTATCATGTAAATATACATTGCACTGTCGGAAGTTGTAAAATTCAAATGCAAAATGCCTCATGAAGCTTTTTTTTTCTTTTTTCTTTTTTTCTTTTTTTGTGTGTGCATTTGTGTGAATAGTGTTATGCATTTTGCATTTTCAAGAGCTTGCATCACCCAAGGGAATATATATATAGTGCTCAAACCCAAGATCCTCTAAATTTCCAATACCACTTGGACTAATAAGTGCGGAGGTAGTACACAAAATACTTGTTTAGGGTCTGTTTGGTTGGGGGAAGTAGAAGGATAGAAATTGGTGGGAGAGATAGAAATTGGTGGGAGGATGGAAAAGTGGGAGGATAGAAAATATTTTAATTTCCATTCCTTTTAATTGGTTAGGAGTGGAAAAGTAGAGGGATGAAAAAAAGTGAGTTCATATAAATTTACGTATATACCCTTGTTAAAAAGTGAGTTTGTATAAATTTACTAATGGGCAATTTCGTCCATTAAGCAACCTCATTTTTTTCCCCCATCCAACCAAACACACTTCAAAAAAGTTTTCATTTCCATTTTTTCTTTAAAGTTTTCTATTCACCCTATTTCACTTTCAAACAAACACACATAGTCAGCTTATTACTTCTATTTCCTACTATTTGTGAGTCTCACCTGAGTCACTACTTATTTTATTTAACTTTTGCTTATTGTTCGTACTATTTATGGGTCCCCTATGAATCACTACTTATTTTATTTAATTTTATTTATATTTTTCATACTATTTGCAGGTTTCAGGTGAGTTATTTATTTAATTTAACTTTTACTTTTTATCTATACATTTAGCAAAAAGTTTTCAACAAAAAGTTAGATAAACTAGTCTAAATGGAAAAAAAAGTAGTTTATTTTTTTTAATAAGATAGAAATTTTACTCTACTCTAATCTAAGTAGCATGTTTAGTAGCGATGTTTAAACAACAGTTTTCAATATTTAGATACTGAAAACTATAGGCCAAAAAAGAAAAAAGAGGTGTTTGGTAGCGATGTTTTATTATAAGTGTTAGAGTTATAATTATCAAATTATGGCTTGTAAAGTATGTATTTTGAAAACTCATCCATATAAGTTTCTAGTTGTCTAATAACAACTTTGATAAATAGTCTTTTGTAAATAGGTTGAAAATCGTACGCCCATTGACAAGACCAAACTTTTTTTTTTTTAATTTCTTTTTTTCTCACGGACTCACCTCTTTGTTCTCCTTAAATAAAATACTATTCTTTTACTATACACTTATCACTTAATATATATATATATATATACCAAACACTTTTTTTTTTTTTACATTTTAAAATATGTTATTTAAAATGTTATTTAAAATATGGTACAAATCACATTTTTGTTTGCATTATGAATATTTTAAATATATATTTACACAATATTTTTTAAATAATAACTTTCACACTATTTTAAACACTAATACTTAAACATTGCTATCAAACTGACTTGTCTCAGCTGTTTGTGTGAAATTCCTTTCTAGATCAATACTATTATCTTTGGTAAGTCATGGTATCTACACAAAAAGTTTTATTACTTTTTTTTTTTGGGGGAAAATATAAGATAAAATGCCAAAAGGACAAAATATCAAATTCCATTCAGTTTCACCGTTTTCTGGGTCTCCACAAAATAAATGCCCACCAATTAACCGTCCAAAAAAAAATTATCAATCCCGCTCAATTGCAATTTCCACACACTCTCTCTCTCTCACTTCCTCCTTTTCACTCTTCTCACGTTTCTCTCGCTCTCCCAATCCACAATCCCAGCTTTCCTCTCTGCGATCGAACCCAGATCTACGCCAAAAACTCAACTGGGTATGAAAATTTCTCTCCTCTTTTTGCTTTAATCTGAAATACTATGCTTGAATTTGTTCATTCATAAGCTTAACTGAAACTAGGAAAAAAAAGGGGTAAACTTTGTATTTTTCACTTTTTGAAGTATTTCTGGGTTTCATTTGGAACAAAATTTTCTGGGTTTAGACTTTCTATCTTCTTTTATTTATATATCATGTTAATTTTTTTTCTGGGGTTCTTTTATTTTATTGTTTCCATATATATTTTTGGGTCTGTAATTGTAAATTTTCTGTTATAGTTTCTTGAGGGATGTCAAGCATAGCTAATGTATTAAGGGTGCGTTTGTATAAGCTTGTGGAAAACGGTGTTTTGAGTTAAAATGAGTGGAAAAAAGTTATGAGGAGTTGTAATTGCAAAACAGAGTTTTGGATTTTAAAAACACTCTTTTAGGTCCCGTTTGGTACCCAAGTTTAAACATATGTTTTCAGTTTTTAAACAACATTACACGTATTTTCACACAATTTTTCACCCATATATATTTTCAAAAAAACTGAAAACTATTGTTTAAACACACGTATCAAACAGGCCAAAGCTCCCAAAACACCTAAACGCCTAAACAAACAGACCCTAAATATTAACTATGTTTTTGTTGTTTATGCAATATGTACTTTTGGGGCTGTAATTGTAATTTTCTGTTGTTATAGGTTCTTAAGGGATGTAAAGTATAGCTAAAATATTAAATATTAGCTCTTTATTTGTTGTTAATGCAATTTATTCTTAAATGTTTATGCAAAATGTGTTTTTTTTTTGAATGATTAGGTTAGGCTAATGTGATGGATCTTTCAAGAACTGCGCCGGATGTAATTGAGGAAGGTGATAATGGAGAAGATTGTCGGATTGTAAATTCACGTGAATTTGATGGGGAAATCAAACTTGGAATGCAAGTGAGTTCTGAAGAAGAAGCTTATGACCTTTACAATGCACATGCTTTTAAGAAGGGGTTTAGCATTCGAAAAGCGACTAGGCGAGTGGTTAATGGTGTCATTAGGCAGCGAGAGTTTGTGTGTTCAAAACAAGGGTTTAAAGAGTTCGAAGACCCTGTTAATGCGAAGAAGTTCAATCATTTAGATACTAGAACAGGATGTTGTGCTAGGATTCGATTCGATGTGAAAGATGATGTTTGGACTGTTGTTTTGTTTAATGACACGCACAATCATGAATTTGCAAGTCCTGAACAAAAGCTTAATTTGAGATCAGGAAGAAAGGTACTAAATGCAAATGGGAGTACAACTATCACAAATGCAAAAGCAACGGGATCATGCTCATGCTCACGTTTGTCAAAGGAAGTTGATGGTGCCAATAAAATTGGGTTAAGCAAGCTAGATAGTCACAATTACTTGCCTACTGTGAGAAAAGAAATGATTGAAGCTGGGGATGGGCAAAGTGTTTTTAATCATTTCAGACATAAGCAAAGTGAAGATCCTATGTTTTTCTATTCATTGCAAGTGGACCAAGACAATAGGATGGCAAATTTCTTTTGGAGAGATGGTAGATCAAAATTAGACTATGGTTATTTTGGGGATGTTGTTATTTTTGACACCTTTCGAATCAATAGTTACAACTTAATTTGTGCACTGTTTGTAGGGGTTAACCATCATTGGAAGAATGTTTTATTTGGTTGTGCCTTTTTAATAGATGAGACAACTGAGTCGTTTATTTGGTTGTTTAAGACTTTTTTGGCAGCCATGGGAGGTCAACAACCAAAATCTATTTTTACAGATCAAGACCAAACAATGGCAAATGCTATCAATTTGGTTTTCCCCAAATCCCGTCATCGACTTTGCCCATGGCATATTAGTAAAAATGCTAAACAACATCTTGGTGGACTTTATACTATTAATGCTGATTTCAACTCGAGATTTGATAAGTGCTTAAATGGATGCATAAACGAAATGGAATTTGAGTCAACTTGGAATGATATGATTGAGAAGTATAATCTACAGAGTCACGAATGGCTTAATAGTTTATACGAGGATCGAGAAAAGTGGTGCACAGCTTTGAGTGTAGATTTTTTCTCAGCAAAGCTGAAATCTTCCCAACGGAAGGAGAGCTCAACTAGTATTTTTCATCAAATAATGCGAAAGCCTATGCAGCTTATTCAAGCTATTCAGTCTTTTGAGGAAAAAGTAGCACAAATGCGTCAAGATGAATCAAATGAAGATTTTCGTTGCAAAAATGGTGCACCCTCAAAAGTTACTCGTTATGGAGGTATTTTGAGTCATGCTGCTAGTGTTTATACTCATGCTTTATTTAGAGTGTTTGAAGAGGAGTTGAATTCATGTTTGGGATTGAGTTGTGTTGAAACTAATCATCATGGGAATAATTCTATCTATTCACTAACTGAACTTGGAAATGGAAGTGTTCATATTGTTGAGTTTGACCGATCCAAGCTGATTATTTGTTGTAGTTGCAAGTTGTTTGAGACATTAGGTTTGTTATGTTGCCATGCTTTAAGGGTGTTTGTTGTGAATAATGTGAACGTGATACCCGATAAATATATATCAAATAAATGGACAAAAGATGCAAAGAAAGGGTTGTATTGCTTTGATGATTCGTGTCAAGAAAATGAGAAATCTACCCGTGCATCACGCTTGAGCGAGTTATGTCATTTGGGATATATTGTTTTTGAAAAGGCTTCATTGACAAATAGCAGGACCAAAATTGTCAAAGATAAGTTAAGAGAGGCATTGCACCTGGTTGAAAAGGATGTGGCATCCATGAGTATGGTGGAAATTGTTGGTCAAGAATGTCTCCAAGAAGATCCCAACAATAGTGATGATATGGAACCTTGTGTAGTTGGTGATAAACAAGTCTTTGACACACCGCATGTGAGAAAGAAGAGAAAAACAGTGAAAGATGCAATCACATTACAAACTCCACAACCTAGTCACATAGTGCATGGTAAGTTAAAATTTTTGTTATTTTCAATTTTTTTTTCTTAGTATGACTTGTTGAATTTAACTGTATTTTTTTAATTTCATTTTTGTTATTCCAACTGAAATTTCAGGAGATGGTCAATCATCATCTTCTTCACTTGAGTTGTCTTTTGATGATCACAATTTTAACCTCACAAGAACACCCCAAGAGAGTACCTCTGTGCCATACTTGAGTCCAGTAATTTCTACAACCTAATACTTTATGCTTGAGCACACATGTATGAATTTAACATTTGCTTCTTCTTCTGTTTTTTCATCCCCTTACCTTTTGTTATATTTGATGTAGGAATCTACCACATCAAAAGATGGTATGCAAGGATGATACACAAGACTTTGAAGTAGGTATTTTTTGGAACATGATATAATGTCACAGTAAATTTCTTCTGATAGTTGCCAATGGTCTTTGGTCCAATTTGCACATCACCCCCCCCCGTGGTGGGACATGTTTAGAGGTTGAATCCCGTCAAAAACTTCACCTGGCTAGGAAAGGAAAAAATGCTTTTGAATGTTGACTTTCATGCATGTTTAAAACATCCATTTTGTGTAAAAACCTCCACATGTACTACCAGAAGGCATGTTTTGAAACATTTGCCCCTTAAATATTTGTTACTTGATGTGGAGTTTATGAAAAAAGTAGTCACCGGATGTGAAGTTTAAATGGTGGTTTTATCATGGAGTTTTGAATGGGCTGTGGTATTGGTTTTGAAATGGCTTTTGGGTTGAGAGAGTTTTGCTAAGAATGTTAGGTTTGATTGATGGAGTGGGCATGGTGTAACTGATTTCAGCTAAAGGCTTATTTCAAACACAATGCTCCGTATGGACTTGAAAAGGCAGATTCTGTCCAACCAAAAAGGAAGATTATAAGTCAGGGTTATAATGGATCCTTTAGCTGAAACTTAAGAAGTATATAGTCTACTCATAAATCCTTCACATTGTAACTTTTGGTGCGATTTCATGATCATTTGAGGTGTTAGCAATTTTTCAAAGTTGTCAGGTCCACAGGATTGGCAAAATCATGCATTGACCTTGGAGTAATTAAAAATCCGGTAGTAAGGGAAAGTGCCTGGACTAACTGTAAACCCAGAAGTCTCTAGTTTGACCCCTAGTTGAGACATTTCATGATTTACCTGATGTCTGCTCAGTGGGGGTGTATAGGCATCCGGGGTTTGCCCCTCAAGGGTGGTCCCACTGTCCCATACCTTGAGGGGGGTTCCTCGTCATTAAAATAAATAAATAAATGCTAAGCATTTTACCACCAAAAAGCACACAAAGTTACATTATACCCACTGCTGTCTCCCCCAAAAAATTTAATAATAATAATAATAATAATGTTATAAATCATTCCATCTTAAAATGCTGATCGTTTCTTCTATATGTTTGGTAGCATGACTCACCAATTTGGTGACCTTTATTTTGCTTCATCTCTCTCTCTCTACCCCCAGCCTCCAACAGGAAAAAAAGAAAAAAGAAAAAAAAGAAGTACGTCAAAGTTTTAATAATCATCTTCCCATGGTTGTATTGAGCTATGCTGGGGAGATAAAACTTTTTTCACATTCTATTTCACAAGAACTTGTTGAGGTGCCAAATTATGACTTGTACAATATTATTTTCACATGTATCTTTCATTAACACCATAAATATGGTATCTCAGTAGTAGTGAAAAAAATTGTTATATCAGATTTGTTGTGGATGTACTCTTATAATCTTTGAATGCTATGCCTATATTCCTACCTCCAAAATCATCTAATGTTAAATAAAAAATTGGGCAAGCATTTAATAGGGTTATATGTGTGTGTGTGTCAAAGAAGTACCACAGTTCTGGCTCAAGAACTAGCAGAAAAGAATAGTTATAGAACTATGTAAATGCTATAGCTTTGACTTAATAGGTAACAATAATTACAAACTAGCATCAAACAACTTCAACCCATGATCCATTCCTACAAGCAAACCTTAATCTAAGAATCCAGAAGGGGTAACAGCAATGGCAACTTTTGTGTCTGTCATGGGGCAGGTCACTTGAGGAAAACAGAAGACGATGTTGATGTTCAATGTTCTACTTATATGGTTCACCCTTAATCGAAGGTCATTTTTGTTTATGCATTTCAATGTATATCTCACTTTTACTGATGCCAATTACCCTTGCAGTTAGCGGAATTGATAAGAAAGAATCTGTTAAAGTAGGTGTAAGCAAGGTTCTGTGTCAAGATTTAAGCAAATACTTTCATCAGACGAAGTGGTATTGAACCTCAAACATGTATTTGAATCCAGTGAACCCATCTTTCTTTTTCCAAAAGTATAAAAACAAAGTTGCTGGAATTCTTAAGCCACCGCTAGTTTGTGCCTCTTTACCAAATAAAACATAGAATAGAATGCATAGGGACTTAAATGGGAAGATTCAAATGATTGATTTCCATGTTTATTTATTGCAGTGATTCCCAGGAGGTGTATGGAAATGTCATGGATGATTGGATGCTTAGGTAAAAATCTCAGATAATGTGAAGAAAAATATGACTTGCATTCCAAATGAAGAAAAAAAATAGGTAAAAATAAGTCAATAATAAGGTTTGGAACTTTTGTTCTTGGTAAGTGATAAAATTTGGAACTTAGCATGTCATAAATTAGAAAAATCATTCCAATAACTCATGAGAGCACTTGAAAGTTGAAACACTGACAAAATTTAGGGGGAAAATAGGTAAAAATGGTAAACTATTATATGACGACATAAAAAAAAAAAAAAAAAAAAAAAAACACACATTCACATGCCCTTTTTATTTTGGGTAAATAAGGATAACAGAAACAAGCCCAGTGGGTCAAGTTATAGGCCAGTCCATTGATGGATATGGGGCAAAAGGAAAAAAGATACATCATCAAATATATAACAATTAGACTAAAATATTAGCAGTCATTCAATTATATAATATAATGTTAGTCAATGAGGACTCTTTTTTTAAGCTGACTAATTAAGTATCATTAAACAAAAATAAAAAGACAACAAAAAGTTAGTCATGAGATCCAAACTATCTTCATCCTCTAAGAGAACAGAAGGGATAAATGAGATCGTTCAAGAAGAATAATTCTAAGCAGAGAGTCAATCGCATACCTAATTTCACAAATTGTTAAGTTGTGCAACTGTGAATGGTGGAAATTTTCTGCATTATGCAATCCACTACTTCACACACCACTCAAAATTACACAAGTCAACAAATTGTGAAATTGGGTGTGAGAATGATTGTGTACAAGAAGCCCAGACAGTACGTACAAGAAACCCAGACAACTAGCAGATGGGCCTGAACATTACAATCCTTGTTAACAAAATGAATTTCCCAAAAAGAGAAATTGAGCAACTTCAACATGATATCAAGAATCAAAGGCGCTATTGAGTATACATGTGTGACTAAAGTCCCGCATTAAATAATAATAAATAGTTAATATAACATAATTGGTCCAAACTCATAAGTTTAAGTTTTTGGAGTATGGGTTAACAACACAATATTTTTGCATGGAGAAAAATAATTAACTTTGTGGAAAAAAAAATGTAGAACGGTATCCATTACTTCCCTCTTTTGGGCTAAGTTGCTATTGGGCCCGAGCTATTTAAAGTCTTGAACACTTTGTGTTACATTTTAGGGCAATGATGCTCTTACACTTGCTTTTGACATCTAATTGTTTATTTATTTATTTCCACTTTCATGTTTTAAATGTAGACATTCTTTTCCTTGTTTTTTAAAATGTGAATATTTCCACATTAATTGTGGATATTTATGTAAAATAGTAGATATAAACGAATTAGAAGATATTTTTCCTCTATTTTATGCTTTATAATATTTGTATGAAATTTAAAATGCTTGCCATTTTTTCTGTGTTCACATTTTAAACATGTTTCATACACCTATTCCATTAGTTAATTTTACATGCCGTATGGGTTCTGTTTTAAATGAGATTGAAGATATAACCTCTAAGCAGACCAATCTTTGAAACAAAGAGTTCCATGGTGCAAAACCCATCAATTGTTAAATCATCTATTTTGGTGAATAAACTACTACTATTATTAGTCTATCAAACACAAAAAATGTTTTGGCTTACCTTTAGTGCTTTTGTGCAATGAGGCAACAAAGAAACAACACATATCGGTCTAGTGTCTTTATTTCTGTGCACTAACTAAAACGGCTGTCATGAATATTTTCATGTTGCATCGAACTTCAGAAGCAATTATATTTTCCAAACCTAGAAGCTTGACTTCTTTAATTTCTACTACTTCTCAATACCAAATGACAAACCAAAAACCATAATTTAACAAGTATCTGCACAGCAAATACTTTTAGCTGAAAACTGAAAAAAAGTACAGGGCTTCTGTTTAACACAACGGTTTAACCCCGTTCATGCTTCTATTTTTGTTCATCAAATCTGGTTGAAACTGAAACCCTTGGGAGCATACAATTATTTTGGCATGCAAACTTACTGAAAAGTGACAAGCAGCTATATTATTACATACTAAAGTCACACATGAAAATTTTGAATCAACCCTTTCTTCTATAGAATAAAAATGGGGTACAACACTTACTAGTTATTAACATTACCAATTCAAAATTGGTACAGATGTCCAGAGTTTTTAAAAATAGAGAAAAATGTGGGGTTAATTCCTCTTTTGGTGCTGAGAAAAGTCTAGTTCTCCAACAGTTCTTCACCTTTCTTAATCCAAACTTTCGGCCGCTTACTTCATATCTGTACAATTTATGAGAGAAAACTATCAGTATATATATGCTGACATATATGCTCTTTTCCTTAGATTTTTTTGGTACATGATGTGTGTGGGTGGAAAGAACAAATCTGCAAACAGAAGTGCAAATAACCTCAGGGTCAAGGTGATGAGATGCATGAACCTGAATAATAAGATATTAACAGGTGTCCTTAAGGTATTTGTTAATGGACTATTTTAAAAAATTTATAATACAACTTTCATGAGAAATATTAAAAAAAAATGTTAAAAAGTTGGTTACTTTTTTTTCATTTCTCTCACAAAAAAAGTTTCTAAAAATATTTTCTAAGCAAATATCCTATAAGATAATACTTTTTCCTTGCATTTTTTTTGGGGGTTATTACTGTTCTGAACTTTGGTGCCCTATATTATCATAGGCTTCAAGTGCCTATGTTATGTAGTCTATGGCTATATGCAACATGGCCATGAACTTGGTTATATTCATAGCTTATCGGGTCTTTGATCATCCAACCTTGCCTTCAATGAAGGTTAGTAAGTGAAGCAGATCAAGGGGAGTCTTTTTAGTCTTTTCAACTACTGTCCTATTGACGAAACCTGATACATGAGGTGCTTAATTAATTTGATCTCCAAAACTAAACCGAATGGTGAAAGACTATTCGACTAATAATGAGTGACACTTCATGCAATTTCTGAAAATATAAAGGTTAAAGATTTTGCAAGCAAACACAACAACAAATATGACATATATAATAATGGTTTTACATTTTAAATTTTGATCCTGAGCTATGTCATAAGATTATAAAGAAATAAGGAGACTAAACTAAAAAGCTATACATGGATATGATTATGGAATGCAATGTAGAATTAAGCCACGCATTCAAAAAAAAAAAAAAAAAAAAAAAAAATTGGTAGAAGGATCTAGCCCTGAACTCTCTAATGTGCCCAGTGGAGTGACCAAGTTGACATCACTAGATCTCAGTCCAACCCCAGAGTTGGCAACATGCGCCTCGAGTACCCACTTTGTGTGAGTACATGGATTTTAGTTGGTGAAAAGTCGCCAATCATCAGGACTCTAAGATGTGATTGGTCACAGATGTTTATCAATTGGTTTTTTTTTTTTTTTTTTTTTTACCAATTCTAGGTCACGCACGATTCAAGATTTCATAGCCTATGTAAAGCTCAAAATCATGTCTTGAACAACAAATCTGAGTTTGAGAGATTGATTAGCCATGAGAAAGATATTATGCACTTCACAACCATTCCATGGTGCAAAACCCCATCAATAGTTAGGAAATCTTCTTCAGTGAATAAACCACTACTAATATGATTATTATTGCAACACAAATTCAGTAACACAAAAAATAGGCGCACCTATCACTAACCAGCTGACATGAATAATTTCAGGTTGCATCTAACTTGGGAAGCAATTATAATCCTAGAAGCCTGACTTCTCTTCCTCCCCAACATCTCAATACCAAATGACAAGCCACAAACCAGAAGGTTAACAAAAATCTGCATCTGCAAATACTTTTAGCTGAAAACTAAACAGAATGTACATGGCTACTGTTCTACACAGAAATTGCAGCAGGGGATGAATCAACAGTCATTGGTCATCAAATCAATTGGAGTGCTATCATGACTTAACTGAAGAGTTATCTGGGTTCCTTCAATTAGTAGCATTTCAGAAGATTATTGGAGAGAGAGAGAGAGAGAGAGAGCAATATAACCTCAGTCACAAAGAGTAGTGGGTACTGTCATACTAAAAGCAATGACAAGCAGTATATTTTACTTCCCAAGTAACAAGAGTAAAGCCAAGCTTGTTCGCATAAACCTTTTTTCCACTTTCCATAGATAAGTTAACAAGTACTAGGTGGATCTTGATCACAAGATCTTACCATTTACCTTATCTTTCAAGAAAGGAGAGCCATTTGAGGCCATGCTTGTTCGCTTACTACAACACAAAATATAAAAGCAACCCTTGATCCCAATCTACACTAATAACATAATCCCACATATGGAAGGAATTTCACTAATCACTGCTAACTGAAATCCTACACTTCCCAAGATATTTTCACCAGCCACTGCCGGCATTTCTACTCCAGTCACCCCCAGATCACATCCAATGCTGCTGCCACTGTTACTCTCAGCTCCCTAACTGCCACCCCAGGTGCCACCACCTGCACCTCTACCCTTACTGCTATCACCCCAACCACCTGTACTACCGCTGCGTTCCCCACTTCCTCCACCTGCACCTCTACCCTTACTGCTATCACTCCAACCACCTGTACCACCACTAGGTCCCCAACTTGTTCCACCAGCACTATCAGTTCCACCACTGCCCAACCCACTAAAGGAAGTATAATTGTTGTCATCATCCCTACTGTTATAAGAGTCACGTCCACGTCCACGCCCATGACCTTGGCCACGGCCTCGTCCATGACCTTCACCACGACCTTGACCACCACGACCTCGACCATGATTAGGACCACGTCCTCGTCCTTGTCCGTAACCATGCTCATTGGAGCAACCCATATTGTAACCACTAGTATGCCCACCTTCCCCATTGTTATCCCAATTGTCAAAACTGGCACTCCCACCCCCACTCCAACCACCAGTATTAGTTCCACCACTATGATTGTTGTCCTCATCCCCTATGTTATAAGAGTCACGTCCACGTCCATGTCCACGTCCACGTCCACGACCTCGACCACGACCTCGACCACGATTAGGACCACGTCCTTGTCCTTGTCCATAACCGTGATCATTGGAGCAACCCATTTTGTAACCACTAGTATGCCCACCTTCCCCATTGTTATCCCAATTGCCAAAACTGGCACTCCCACCCCTACTCCAACCACCAGTTCCATCACCACCACCACCCCAATTTCCACCACTAGCATTAGCATGATTATTATCCCATTTTCCAGGTGAATTTTTAATTTTGGCATCGGGAGAATTGCTCCATCCACCATCACTACCCCCATGGCTCCATCCATTATTAACACCTTGATTGCCATCATTATTACTCTCAGCTCCCTTGCTGCCGCCCCAAATGACACCACCTGCACCTCTACCCTTACTACTATCACCCCAACCACCTGCACCTCCACCCTTATTGCAATCACCCCAACCACCTGTACCACCACTAGGTCCCCAACTTGTTCCACCAACACCATCAGTTCCACCACTGCCCAACTCACCAAAAAAAGTATTATTTTTGTTCTCACTTGCACCCCCATGGCCAAGTACATTATTGCCCCCTTGATTGCCACCACTATTACTTTCAGCTCCCTTGCTGTCACCCCAAGTGACACCACCTGCACCTCCACCCTTACTGCTAGTGCTATCACCCCAACCACCTGTACCACCACTAGGTCCCCAACTTGTTCCACCAACACCATCAGTTCCACCACTGCCCGGCTCACCAGAGAAAGTCTTATTGTTGTTATCCCTTGCACCCCCACTCCAACTCCCTGTACCATCACCTACACCCCCCCAATTTCCTCCATTAGTATTAGTACAATCACTATCCCATTTGCTGGGTGAATTCTGAACTTTTTCACTATGAAAAGTGCTCCATCCACCACCACCCCCATCTCCATCCTTCGAACCAAAGTCCGACTTTGAGTATGTATCATAACCAGAATCTTTATTTTCATGGCTGCTGTCATCACGACCACGCCCACGACCACGTCCACGTCCACGCCCATGACCAAGGCCTTGGCCACCATCTCCATAGTCATTTGTATCTGTCAATTAAATGGAAAAATGAAGAGTAAAGAAAGTTAATGCATCAAAATATTCTAAATATTGGCAGGTTAGCCTATTGTGACCATATCATGTGTTCTACAACAAAATTATTGTACGATACCATTTACAGCATTGATATGTGAATGCCCTATTTATATTTTATAGACATGCATCTTCATATATCAAACTCATGTACACATCAATTGCTTTGACTAACAAATAAGCATTATTGTATGGTATTAAAAACTTCTAACATAACGTTAATCCAGGAATTTAACACCAGATCAATATAATAATCTGAAACTTGACAGAGGAGTCTATCAAATAATTTTCCCCAGGCTATTGTGTGCTTTATGCAAGGTATAAAATTAAAGAAATTACATAAAGAAAGTGAGTAGTTTTCACCTCTTGGAAAAGGGGTAGATTTGTCTAAGCCTGATTTTGGCTGGCTTTGCCAACCACTATCATTGCTTCCCCAATCACTAGTCTTTACAGAAGAACCCCCAAATGCAGATTTTTGCATTGGTGCTGACTCATGCTGCAAATCATCAATATGCTTCTGGAAATATGCCACCAAATGCTCAATCTTCCCAAACATTTGCTTCCTAAACTTGAATCCCTTGGGATGCAGACCAACAAACTCATGACGTAGATGTGTGGTTTTTATATAAGACAAGATGAAAGTTCCAGGATGCTCATAAGAAATTCCAAAACAGTAAACAATTCTAGTCGGATATTCTGATTTTTCTACTCTCAACACTTCATCAACCTCTGCTTTTGAACCCCTCTTGAATTTTCGGAAACTAACCATTGTTTTCAGGTGGGTTACCAGTGGGTCAACATAACGATCCACAACCTATTTTTGACACCATGAAAAAATATTAGATGAGTCAAAACAATCAAAAGGGCAGATACATTTAGCAGATAAGCACAGACACTAAATTTTCTGTGTATTAAGTAATTTCTTCTCAGCTTGGGGATTTATCAAGTAACCCATAAGATAAAACTCGAAATTATGTTGGGATTAAGACAAAGGTCCAGCAACAACTAACTACTAGCAATAAGCTTGATGTCAACTCATTGATGTTATAGTTGTGATCACGGAAAATTTTAATTCCAAAATATTCTCCACACCAAGACATTAGCTAGCTTTCAACCTTTTCCTTAAGAAAGCCTGATCAGTTTTTTGGCTAGTTCGCTGGGCAAGAATCAGATGGAATTATTTTAGTGACTCACAGTTACAGTTTTTAATTTTATCTATTTATTCAGTTTTACTACATAGGTGAATCTAGAACTCATTAGTCAACTCACTGTGTAGAAATAAAGAAATTACATATATGATGAATGAGGACTGGTTGAAATATAAAATTGGCAGAGATGACATACTATTGTAGCAACACTGACAATATAAGGTAGAAGTTTAGAAGCCTTCCTGACCAGAAAAAAGGAATACAAACCTCATCAATATCCTCAAAGTAATCATCCCCTATTTTTAATGTCTTTCCAAGACGAAGCAAGCTTGTAATATTGCTGTGATCCTTTCCCCCTTCGGTGATGTCTTTGTGCACAAAAAGTCCATCACAGATTTTCAGAGTTAAAGTAAGATAAGATGGACCTCTGGCACTAGGGCGAAAAATAAATTCTCCAGCATCCTTATTTGATAGGAACTACTCAACAAAATACACAAATTAATGCCTATCACCAATTCAAAACTCCATGACAACGAAAAATTGAACAAGCTAAAAATTGCATTATGAATAACACACCTCCATTGCTTGATTCAAAGTTAGATTCTGAAAATGAGGATGAACAATCATCCTTGGGTTGAAAGGCTTCTTTGCTAGCTCCCCATTGTGGGCTTTCCCCTGCTGATTTCGTAAACTGCTCTGGCCTCCACTGTAATAAGGGTCTGCTTCAGAAGAGTTTTGGTCTCCATTACTCTTTAATTCACTTTCTTTACAAGTCAGACACACCTGGAATTTGTCTTTTTCTATTTGTTTGATCTTGCAGGTAAGAATATCACCTACATGCAGCTTGTCTGCTAAAGAAATGCCATCAGCATTATCTGAAAAGTCTTCCTCTACGAGTACCCCAGTCAAGCCTGAGTCAAGCACACAGAAAGCTCGATGAGATTGCAAATTGCGAACTGTTGCCTGGACTATTCTTCCTTCAGCAAGAGCATTCCCATTTTTTCCAGATACCATATCAAATTCCTCATCCTGAGTTGGTTCTTCATAAGGCCTTCGAGGATCTCGAAATCCATGAAGAAGTTCCATTCTAATATCATAAAGAGTCTCTCTTCTGTTTTCTCCCATTTCTATTTCATATTTTTCCGAATAATCAGTAATATCAAAACTTTTTAGCAGTTGTGGATTGTCATTAATGTACTGTACCGGCTCTTCCAGGGAATCAGCATTATTTGCATCATCCTGAACATGAAATTTATGAACTGCCTTTGCCAAATCCTCTGCAAGACTATATGACTCAGGGTGAATTCTTGTATTATCCAACAGATTAGTATCTTTGCCAGTATAATGCAGTCCACTACAACAAACTCGTAAAAAACCAACTGCATTATAGAAATCGTTCTTTCCTCTCAGTCCACAACTAATTAAGTCTCTTCGATTTCTAATTTCTTTACCTCCAAGTAATTGCCTCTGTAATGAAGCCACCTTTCTAGGTCCAAGCCCGGAAACGAATTGCAAAGGCCCAAAAAGCCAGGCATGGCTTGCAGCCAAGTTCAAGTCTAGACCTACCTGGTTTGTAACATCCACCATAACCCATTCTATCATCTCCCACTTCTCATCACCTGTAAGATAGTGATCCAAGGAGCTAAGTTTCCAAGATACTATCTCTCTTTGGGCCCCACACAATGTTGCAATCATAGCCAATGGGTTCTGGAGGTAACGACCGAGAGCCACAGCACGCTTTACAATGCCTAAATGATTTCCAAAATAAAGGCAACAGTAAAAAATCAAGTTAATTAAAAGAAGATATCAAGAAACAAATGTAATTACCTGGTTGTCCAGACAGCTGTTCTGAGGAAATCTGTGAATGTTCATAAATATGGGCAAAGGATTCATCCCCATAAACAATGCTGATCTCATCCATAACTTGGCTGATATCTCCAGTATTCTCCTCTACCATTTTAAAAATGATCTGATCAACAGGAATAACGACTCACAATGTCATATTGTCTAACTAATAAAGAAGAAATCAAAATGATTATAGAAGAAAAGGAAAATATACATCATATGACAAGTCAGTGAAGTCATGAATGTTAAGTTGCATTAGCATCCATCAAGTAAAATATGAAATGTTAAGTCAGTGAAGTCATGATGTTAAGTCACGAAAGCAAAATACACGTTCTCTTTATTCTTTACATGCATACCAAATATATCTTGTTTACTATTTGACTCATGTTTTGTGTATAATTTTAAAGTTAAAAAAACTATTATGAAATTTTATATATTTTTTGGATGAGATAGTTATTGATGATATTTGAGAAGTAAAAGTTACACAAGGTTCAACTTTAACCTATGTCTCTCTCTCTCTCTCTCTGTCTCTCTCTCTCTACTTTTGACTACATCATGTAGTGAAAATATTGTTGTTCTTGATAAGAATACTCAGCTCTTCATAACTAGCACAGCAAAAGTTACTATGTTAAATTGTTCTAGATATGAATACCTCTTTGATATCATCCTTCAACCGTGTGCAAGCCACATTAGCAGCACCTAAGACAATGACATGTGGACGATAATTTTTCATGAACTTAAGAACATGCTGTTGGTCATTCTTCCTCTGTTGCTGGTGAATAACAATTTGTGACCGCTTAGTAATTGACCCAGCATGCAACACATCAAGCACTTCTCCTGAAGAATCCAACATTACAAATGTAGTTTCTGGCTTTCCTGGACCCCAACAACAGGCCATTACCCTTGGTGCAATACCTTTATTCTTGTTAACAACATTTTCCTTACAATGATATGGCGCCACAGAGACCCTGTTCCAGAACTGCTTCCCATATTCTATAAGTAACCAGTTTTTTGCTCGGGTGGTCAACAGAGCTCTTGCTTCCTTCTCCATAGAAGGAAGAAGAAAATTTTTAATTGCATCCTCTAGAATTAACTTGCGCTGTTCATTCCAAATTTGAGCAGATCTATTATCATTGTCTCTAAGATAAACATCATAGGATGCACTAATCAACTCATCCAGGGCACTCTCTGGCAACTTTATGGTAATTTCAAGGAGCTTCTCTTCTTCCGCCTTCTGAATAAGAAGCCACTGCATGTCCTCAAATTTTGAGAGTGGTTTATTGCGTAGCCACTTGACCCCTGCATACTGATGAAAACAATCTATTTCCTTGTTTCCTTTTGGGGTAGGGCTTGTTGAGATTAAAGCTCTATCCATGAAAATACCACGGGCATGTTTCCTAAACAATGTCTCACAGCTGATATCCACTGCAGCCTGCAAAAAAAAAAAAGGTTAGCAAACAAAACCAACCAGCCCCTCAAAGTCATGCAGGATCAAAGACAGACATCAAGAGCATACCATGTGCCTAGCACCTTTGAGCACTGCTTCAGGAGTTTCAAACATTTCACACATAAAATTTGAAGCTATCTCCTCTGGAAATTCCTCAGGATCCTCATCAAACTTAAATCCCTACAGTCAGAAGAAGCCAAATTATGTCTTACACATAAATTTTAAAACAAAAACATGGTAATAAAAGAAGTTTATACACTAGTGAACATACAGTTCTCTCTAAAGTTATTTGGAAGCCAAATTGCTTGGAGTCACCAAACTTGTGTGCAAGCTCCCGCAGGCCAGCCTTATTGCAGTAGCTATATTGTGATTTCTTTGCAGGCCTCTTATATTTTCCACCATTGCCCCCCTCAGTTGGAGGAAAATGTAAACTAAACTCCATGTCCACATCATCAACATCTCTCTCAGATTCAGCCTTCTTCAGAGACTTGATGGTGGTTTCAAAGAGCTCCTTAATAAAGGCAAGCCTTGCCCCACTGACTATATTGCTACATTCCTCTTCATAGTGCTTGTTATAGTACCTCTGAAGAGCACTCTTCCGCTTCTGAAGATGTAACCACTTTTTGTCAAGCTCCTTGATGGCCCAAAGAACCTGCACAGAATACATTCACTTGGATTATGGAAACAATTTATCCTGTTTATACATTATATCCACTTCCTACTTTTCTTTTCTTCCTCTTCTACAATGACTCATGCTACATGAATAAGGTGGCAACATGTAATTTGTATAGCCCCTCAATTTTACTAAGGTTATAATTAAAAGAAGAAAAAATTTAAAATAAAGAGTACCTTGTGCCACTTCAGTTTAGGCATTCTCTTAGCATCAACCTTATCCCTGCTTTCTTCATCTTGCTCTGGGTCTTTCAAGAGACTCAGGCACTGCTCCTTCCGATACATAGCAATAAACGGAATCTTGGAAAAAAACAAAAATTGCTAATTAAAAGGGGCAATTCAGAGTTTAAAATGGGATTTCACTTTAAAGCTACTGATACTTACATCACACTTCTCCACATGATGCAATTTCAAAAAGCTCATAATGTCTTCCTTACGAATTCTTTTACATAGGTCAAATCCTTCAGCTTGTTCCGGCATCTTGCAGAACAATGGATACACATACGTCCCAAGTTGACCAAGTATCCAAGAACACTCCTCTATAATGCTCATTTCGTCAACTGGAGCAGGCCCAATGACTTCCCCAAATATCTAAGAGTTGAAACGTAGGAAGAATTAATTCCAGAGTAAGAATAAGATGACATTTTGGCAATTAACTACCATTATCAAAGACAATAGACCTGCATCCTCTCGGGCAAGTCAATCTCCTTTATAATAGCATCCTTCTCTGTCATGTACTTGTCTTTGAGGATGAAAGGTGCAAAATCATTAGAATCATCAGGTCTGGCACTCTCAGCTATAACTTGGTCATGAAGATTCAGTACTTCATCAGCATTGCCAAAAGTGTAACTAGCTTCCCCTACTGCAGATGAAGCTTTTGATGCATGCCTTGACTTCTTTTCATTCAGATTTCTTTGGCAAGAAAGAGATTTGTAAGTAGAACTTGCAAAAAAGAAAAGAAAAAAAAAATGAATAACAAAACAATTTTTTTTTTTTGAAATATGTAATTAACAATTAATCATTTATAAATAACAAAGTAAGCAGGTGAATCAAAATAAGAATTACAAGAGTAAATTCAAGGGGCTCATGCTGGCATAATACCTTATGGGGGCTCCCTTCCCATAAAATTTTCCATGATCCACTATAAAATTTGCCATTTCATCCTCTTCATCATCAGGCACGTATTCATCTTCTTCAGCAACATCACTAAATAGTGGTCCTGAAAAGACCATTTTAAATTTTTTTTTTTTTTTAAAGAATTTTATGATAGACATTCTAATGTTAGATTTTTAAAGCACAATTTTGAATCATTAACAATGTTATGGATGGTTTTTAACCAAAAGAAACGTATATTGCAAATGTCTAATAAGCACCAAGTGTTTTCAAGCAAATTGGTCCCTACTCAGGCAGTCCTCAAGCCAGGTAATGGACATCTTTTTTACTTATAAAAAAAATATAATGGACATCTTTTTAGAACATTGAACTAAATTGAAGAAGTTATAACTACAGAGAAACAATTACCATCGTCATCTGAAATGCCAGAGGGCCCTTCCAGTTCAGTGTCAACCCCAACCTTTTTGAGCCGCTTAAACTTTGCACCTCCCTATCAGTGAAACAAAACAAGATCAACAAAATATGTATATACCATGTCAACAAGGATAAAAGGAACAAAAAAGATGATGGCACAAAAATTCACCTTCTCTGATTGCATAATGCTCAAGTTTTCATTCTCTCGAATCAACTCAAGATCGTCGTCATCAAGCATAAGACTCCTCAACGATTTTCTAAAGAATTTCAAAGCAAAATACTTTATAACATGAAAGTAAACCACATACTTCAAATCACATTGCAGAGTGGGTGGAAAAGATTATCCTAACCTTTTCCTTTTCCTCTTTTTCTTTTGTTTGCCTTTATAGCTTTGTTGTTCTTCCTCCGATTCTTCTTCTTCTTCATCATCATCATTATCATCTACTAAAAACCCATCATCCTCAAACTCATCCAAATCTTCTTCTAATCAAACCAATCAAACCAAATTCAATAATTATCAACAACAATTAGATTATAGCAAACAAATACAACAGCTATACCAGCAACACCCAACTCACATTAAGTCACTAACATCATCATTACCATAACAATACTAGAAACAATAATAACATATGGCAAAAGGCTTAAATCTTGTTATATACTCTCTCAAAGCATGATTTAAACCCACATCATGGGGTGTGTGCATAAGATGATCGAGTGTGCAAATAACCTGTGTGGGGGTAATCATTACTCACAATATAAGCATAAAACAAATTATAGAGTTGAGGGCATAGAAACCGAGACCACATATTGCTTAAAGAAATATGTTACTCTTTAAAAGCAATTAAGTGGGTTTCATTGCATTGGAAAATAACAAAAGTAAATAAATAAATAACTCTTTAGCTCAAAATTGTGCGACTCCCTAAAAAACTAATCGATTGCAATAAAACACTCAACTTTAACTAATAAACATTAGCACTCGATAACCGGATTCTTACTTGACCCAATGCTTGGACACTGAACTCAAATTGAGTGTAACTTTGACAATCAAAGAAAATGAGAGTGGAAAAGCAAAAATAAATAAACAAATAAAATACATTTTTTGAAAAAAAGAAAAAGAAAAAAAGCAGGGACACAATAAATTATAAAACGTTCACGTTCATAGAAATTTGAAGGCAAAAAAAGATTACAAATTTACAAACCCAACAGAGCGAGAAGAAAGAAAAATTATATAAAACAAAAAAAGAGAACTAGCCAACTAGGAGCATTCAAAATATCGCATTATCACGTCAAATGAAAATATCGCGAGATAACATTAAATGCAGTGATACGAGACGATGATAAACATGTCTATATATATCGCAAGCCGGAAATGATCATTTCGCCGGCGAAAACTCGCCGATCGTACGGACAAAAATATTTAAAAATAAATAAATTTAAGAAAACATTTATGAAAAGCACTTATTGATTATTAAGTAGAACAAAAGCTAAAACCAAAACGAACACACACAGTGACAGAGATAACAAAGAGTCCGTACGGTTAGAGCTACATCAACTTTTCAAAAAGAAACGTATATATATAGGAAAGAATAAACCGCAAAAAGCTGAGATAAAACTATATATGTTAGTTATATTTATATATACCATCGTCTTCTTCGTCTTCGTTGTTGGAAGCTACAGCTGGTTCGTTTTCGTCTGTGAAACCAAAAAAAAAAAAAGAAAAAAAAAAGCATAGAAAATATGAATTGGTTTTCGCATATAATGTGTGTATGTGAAAAGAGAGAGAGAGTATGGATTTTTAGGGACCTTCATCATCATCGTCGACAATGCGTGACCTTCTCTTCCTCGCCATATTGTAGGTTGTAGGTGATTCTCAGAAACCCTAACCCAATGGTTTTAGAGAGAGAGAGAGAGAGAGAGATTGAATAGCAGTGTTGATGATAGAGTGGAGTCAAGTTTTAGAGAGAGAGAGAGAGAGAACAGAAATGGAAAGAGAGAGTACCAGACCTCAGGCTTTTTCTGTTGTTACTTGTTATGCCATTTGCGTGTGCTCCATACTACTAATTTACCAAAACACCCCTATTATGAGTCTGCTGCTGTGATCATGCCACGTGGAATAACAATGGAGATGGAGTTGGTGAATCTTGAGCTGGAGCTTGCTTCGGAAGTTAATTTAGAAAATAAGCCTTAATTTTAGATTCGATTATTAAACGAGCCAAGATCAAACATAGTAATGTGATTGTGAATAAACTCGTGAACATGATTCACATGAAGATTCAATTTAACTATATAGTATAATATTATATTTTATGACAAAATTTTGGTATAGTAATTTATGTATTGTTCTTTAAGTTCACTTCCTAAAATTCATCAATATACTTAACTAAAAATACACTTCCATCTTATGAATTCTAAGATGAACTTAAAGAACGTCATCTAGGTGTTGTACCTAAATTTTATCCATATTTATATGCATATTTGTCTAAAAATATATTTATATAGACTTGAAATTATATTGAATAAGGTTTTCAATAAGTTTATATAATATTAAATTATTATTTAAAACTTATTGATATATAAAAAAATCTATTTGTAATAAAAATTTATGGAATTATGAATAAGTAAAACATTTTGGACATAGTTTTACAATATATATATATATATATATATAATATTAATCAAATAGCTAATAAACAACATCAAGTTTGCTAGAAAAAAATATGAGCTAAGCTTGACATAAAAAAAGCCTTGTTTCATAAAATCTTGTGGGAGAGAGGAAGGAGGGGGGCATAAATGTCATTTGGTTGGAACTGTTTTATTGGGGGTACTAATGTCTAATACTATATGGTACTAGTACAAGCTAGGAGAGCATATGGGCAGGCCACCTGGCAGATCGTATCACAATCAGTATACGTTTTTGGTAAACAAGACAAGGACACTGTATTGCTGCTGTTCTCCTACTTTATTACCCTTCAATTTTATGGCCAATATTCCTCTACCAACTTATTTAAATTAATGTCATTGGCACAATTTAAGGCTACCCCTATGGTCTCTTTATCTATTCCTTTCTTTCTTTTTAATTAGTTAGGAAAAAAAAATTTATTTTTATTTTTATATTACATGGATTCGTTAACAGTGACACAGTTTCTATTCCACACTCTAAAGTAAACTATCTTGTACCAGATATTACCTCTTTGATATATTATATGATTTCTTAATTAATCTGGTTTAGTGGTATATATGAAAAATCAATTACTTAAAAAGTAATAGAAAAGTAGAAACTTACTCATTTGCCCATATCTTGGTCAAATTTGCTCTTCCAGTCATAATATATTTGGTTCTTTTGATATGGGATGTTGTTCCTATTGTTTAGAGATTATTATATTATCAAGGTTGAGGCAAACAGTTCTGTTTCTTTGTAACTTCTCTTTTTCTTTTTTCTTTAATAAATACTTCTTTCTCATTAAAAAAAAAAAAAAAAAAATTAACATGGGAGATCTTTATCTATTCCTTTCCTTTTTTAATTAGTTAGGGAAATAAATTTTATTTTTATATTACATGGCTATACTAATGTCTATTTTATTTTTATATTATGTACTAATTATGATATGCCTCATTTATTCCTTTCATTCTATTTGATTAGTTTGGGAATTTTTATTATGTACTAATCATGACATGTCACATCAATAATTATAAAACCTCTATAAGTCAATTCTACATTGTTTCTCTACACGTAAGTTCTAACTTCTTTCGTCAAAAAAGAAAAAAGAAAAAAAAGAGGTTTCTAACTTCAAACTTCAAACTCTTTAAAGTAAACTTTCTTATACCATATATTATCTCTTTAATATATTACACACAATTTCTTAATTAATTTGGTTTAGTTGGTAGAGATGAACAATCAATTACTTAAAAAGTAACCGAAAAGTAAAAATATACTCATTTGCTAAATTTTACTTATATTTTTTTATGGGATCATTTGCTAAATTAAGTTTTGATAAGATACATTAGTGCATTGAGTCATCTTATTTTCCTTTGTGTTGTCTAATGTTGCACATAAATGTCTTAGTATATGTTTTTTGGGTAACAACTAACTACAAGGATAGATGTTAAATTGATAGGTCCCTAACAGATAGGGAAGTCATTACATGTGAGCAATCAGAAAGCAAAATCGATACATTTGAGTCAGATTAGCAAAATAGAGACAAGTTTTAGAGGTGGGCTGGAGTAAGTTACAAGAGTCTCTTATGAAACCACAGTCCTTTGGTTCCATATGTTATCTTTTCTAAGAAATAAAAATTTAAATCTAACACTTTGTTGTAACAGTAGTCATGTTTTTAAAGAGAGAAGAGAACCACTGTGTAGGGATGAAAAAGAAATGGAGGGAGAATCTAATCCAAGGATGACTAGAGGGGTTTAGCAACAAATGGCTATGAAAGACTTCAATGAATGAAATAACCATCATTAGCTGACTTGAAAGTTTAGATTGTTCCTTCAATAATTACATTTTCAACTAAAATCAAAGGTTTTGTCTTTGCATTCATGATTCATCAAATATGGCGAAAATAGCCAAATAACACATTTTCACAAATTATGTTGCAATCTACCACTGTTTCAGAAATATATAAGAATCTACCACTTTTTGGATACTCGAGTTTGGTAAAATCGTGTTTTCCATGGTACTCGATATGAAACTCCTTAAAAAAAATTTAAAATTTTTTAGAGTATATTTTTCAAAGAACTCAAGTCTTTGGAACTCAAGTTTCATAAACTTAAGTTTAAAAAAAGTGGTAGATCCCTACATATTTCTAAAACAGCGGTAGATTGCTAGTTTTTTTGCTAAATAGTGATAGCAGGCCATTTTTGCCCATCAAATATTCTTTCTATTATTTCTATACGAATGGTGTTAATCTTAAATGTTCAATATGACATGCAATACGAATGCACTCCGTCAATAGAATTTCTAACTGAACCTGGAATTGTACAGCTAAGACAAACAGATATTACAAATTTGAAAATGGAAAACAAAAATTAAACAAACCAACAAATAATATTTGGTCACGAGGGAAATAATATAAGAACTGAGATATATCCATTAAAGCATTAGTAATATAAGGTTTCTTCGTAAAAGACATCAAACTATCACTCACTACTCACTATCCAAGAAAACGGCAAAAACAATTAAAGAGGATCTCAGTACTGTTAACTCTCTGTACACATGATTTCACCACCCCAAAACTATTTACTTCCATCCAGAATTAGCACCCCATCCAGCATTTTTAGCCTTTGAATCATTGCTCTTCTTCTTTCCCCATTCGCCCCAACCACCACTCTTTGGGCCATGTTTTGCACCACTAGTTCCCCAACCACCACTTGCAGCAGCACCTCCTTTGGAATTCCCCCAGCCACCGCTTCTTACTCCGCCCCCATTATCACCAGTACGAGCGCCACCACCACTTGGCCTACTACCGCTGTCACTCCCATCCCAGCGGGTATTGTTCTTATTGCCCCGATTGCCACTCCCTTCAACCCGACTAGCATTTTTAACCTCTGAACCAGGTTCAGTAGCTGAATGCCAAGCCCTTCCACCCCCTCTACCAGCATTGTTCTTATTTCCCCACTCCCCCGTACCACCACTCTTTTTGCCAGCATTTTCACCAACAGCTCCCCAACCACCATTTGTAGCAGCACCTCCTTTGCAGTTCCCCCAACCAGCATTACTTACCCCACCCCCAATGTTAACAGTACCAGCATCACTACCACTTTGTCTACTACCCCGATCACAGCCATCCCAGCCAGTAGTTTTCTTATTGCTCCAATTGTCATTTCCTTGACCCTTTTTGCCAACATTTTCACCACCAGCTCCCCAACCAACTTTTGTAGAAGTACCTCCTTTGCAGCCCCAACTGGCATTACTTACCCCAACCGCATTGTTACCAGCACTGGCATCACTATTACTTTGCCTACTACAGCCCTCCCACCCAATTGTTTTCTTATTGCCCCAATTTTCATTCCCTAGACCCTTTTTGCCTACATTTTCACCACTAGCTCGCCAACCAACATTTGTATAAGTACCTACTTTACAGTCCCCCCAACCAGCATTACTTACCCCACCCCTATTGTTAACAGTACCAACATCACTACCACTTTGCCTACTACCCCTATCACAGCCCTCCCAGCCATTAGTTTTCTTATTGCCCCAGTTGTCATTCCCTTGACCCTTTTTAACACCACTATTTCCACTTTTCCTATCTTCCCATGACCCCCAATTATCACTCTTTTTGCCATCATTATTACTGCCGGATGCCCAACTTCTCAAACTGGTAGCAGCCCCATCTCTACTATCAACCCTACTGTTCCTTTCTGTGCACACATTACCACTAGTAACAGTGTCTTTCCCACTTTCCTTGCTACCTCCAGCACAGCCATCCCAGCCAGTATTTTTCTTATTGCCCCAATTGTCATTTCCTTTACCCTTGTTAGCACCACTATTACCACTTTTGCTTTCTCCCCATGCCCCAACATAATCATTCTTTTTGCCATCATTATTTCCACCGGCTGCCCAACTTCTCAAACTAGTAGCAGCCCCATCTCTACCATCAACCCAACTATTATTTACTTTGCATCCATGACCACTACTAGTAACAGTGTCACTCCCACTTTCCTTACTACCTCCAGCAAAACCATCCAAGCCAGTATTTTTCTTATTGCCCCAACTGTCATTGCCTTCACCCTTGTTAGCACCACTATTACCACTTTTTCTATCCCCCCATGCCCCCCAATCATCACTCTTTTTGACATCATTATTACCACCGGCTACCCAGCTGCTCAAACCAGTAGCAGCCCCATCTCTACCATCAACCCAACTGTTACTTACTTTGCATCCATTACCACTAGTAACATTGTCACTCCCACTTTCCTTACTACCTCCAGCACAACCATCCCAGCCAGTATTTTTCTTATTGCCCCAATTGTCATTCCCTTTACCCTTGTTACCACCACTATTACCACTTTTTCTGTCTCCCCATGCCCCCCAATCATCACTCCTTTTGAAATCATTATTACCACCGGCTGCCCAACCGCTCAAACTGGTAGCAGCCCCATCTCTACCATCAACCCAACTGTTACTTACTCTGGATCCATTACCACTAGTAATAGTGCCTCTCCCACCTTCCTTACTACCCAAGTCAATATTGAGCCGGCCACCATGGCTCTTATCCCCCCAATCTTCATTCCTTGGTCCAACATCTTTAGTACCACTACCACCACTTCTGCTACCCCCCCATTCCCCCCAACTGCAACTCTCTTTGTCATTAGCATTACCACCAGCTCTACCCCAATTGTCATTACTTACTATGCCCCAATTGCCACCACTATCAATGCCACTTCCCCTTTGCCCACTTACCCAGTCACGACCTCCCGAGGTATCACTGTTCTTATTTAAGCAGTTGCCATTCTGTTTGCCATCTTTAACAACGGTATTGCTACTTTTACCACCACCAGCCCAAGCATCATTAGCAGTAGCACTCTCACCTTCCCTGCCAACAATGTTCTTAACCCCCCAACTACATTTTGTAACATTCTCATCTCCACCACTCCAATTCCCATTACTGGTACTACTAATCTGATTGTCGTTCCACCCACCAGGGAAAGCTTCTCTTCCAGGGGAATTCTGGATTTTAGCACCAGGAAAATTTTTCCACCCATTTTCTATCCCACTCCCATTTGTGCAATCTGAGCCCCATTGAAAAGTACTACCATATCCAGAACCCTTCCCTCCATTAGTGTTGCTTTCCCTCCTGCTATTATAATTGCAATGGCTTTGTTCAACATGTGGCTTAGTAGTCAAGCCACTTGGATGCCTATCTTGACTACCACCACTCATCAAATCATTTTTTCCTGTTCAAAAAAAAAAAAACAATGGCAGCATAAGTTCAATGCATTACATTCCTATATGACACACTAGAGAATAGGTCTATCAGTGTATCTGTATATGATCCTGACAGGTATAGAGGAAACCATCTAATAAAATGAATACCTTATACAAAATATCACTTACAAATTAACAGAAGACAACCAAAATTTCATAGCCTTTTATTTGACTTAATCCTATAAATACCACCCAAAATATACCAAAGCTACTCGAATAATCTTAAATATGCATTAGAAGTGTAAGCATGACATGTAAAAACCAAAACACCGAACCATCAAGTCCTTAAACATATAAACTAAGCATGTTATACAATGTATGAGGATTTCCATGCCATGACATTGTACTTGCAGAACTTAAATTTATTCTTCTATCTTGCTTTCTTGTTGTCAAAGATTGCATACTACGAGTTGCTGACCAGACACACAAGCCTGAATTCATCACACCAAATTCAGATTGGGAATTACAAGCATGGCACATAAAAACCTAAAGAGTGAAACATCACATCCTTGAAGGCAAAATTTAAGCATGTGATGCAACCTACATTTGTGCGTTTTTGTGCTAATTGTTCAATCATTCTGCAAGTGTGGGGATATGAAGTTAAGGGTTAAAAAGGTGTCCACTCCAAAGTAGATGCTTACCACAGTCACTAATACTTTCTATGCAGTAAGCCATATTCAAACTTCAAAATTAACTCTCAAGTACTGCAATAACTCAATGAAAATAGACAAATTTATCTTTAGGATTTTCTTCCCTTTTAAGCATACCAATGATGCAAAAACTAAGATTCCATGCTATAAAACTAAGACTACATATACCTATAAATTAGTTAAAACAACTACTAATTAAATCAAAACTTTACCTTGAGAACCAGGAGCTGACAAGGTATCTCTTTCTGGACATGACTGTCCTCCCCTATTGATCTCATTCTTTTCCCTCCCGCCACCCATGGGTACCCCACCTAAACAACTCCTATAAGCAGTGCCGACCATTGGTACGATGGCAGAAGCTGAATGAGTAGACTGTGGAGGCAAATCATTAATGTGTTTCTGGAAATATGCCACAAGCCGATCAATGTTATGAAACGTATGTTTCCGAAATATATATCCCTTGTGGTGCAGCACTACATATTCATGATGTGGATTTGTATTTCTTATAAAAGACAAAATAAAAGTGCCAGGATGGATATAACAAACACCAAAGCAATAAACTATCCTCATTGGGTTTTCTGATTTCTCAACCTTCAAGAGGTCATCAATTTCAGTTTTTGAGCCTTTCCTGAATTTACGATAACAAAGGATAGCCTTCAAGTGAGATACCAAAGGGTCAACATATCGATCCATGACCTATAACAATAGCAAGAATTATTAGAGAGAGAGAGAGAGAGAGAGAGAGAGAGAGAGAGAGTCAATGCATGTATTTAAATGGTCAGGAGGCCTAACAAAACATAACCAATATTTTTAAAAATATAGATTTAAATTATCAAACCCATCAGCAAATACCCTGAAAGAAGTCCAGGGTCTGCACAAATTTTGAGGATCATACGAGTAACCATAGCACTTTAAGCATGACCCCAATTCATTGCTACTTTATAATTTTACAACTAAAAGTAGTAAGCTATATGATCCAAGTCATAGGTTAATATGCATCGAATGATCTCCAGCGCATATGTGTGCACGTGTACGTGTGCTTGTTATAAATTACCATCAAGATTCTCTATCCATATAATCAATGGTTCAAACTCAAACCACAAATACATTGGTGAATTTTATAAAATAATTTCGTTTCTCTAAAGGATTTCCACACAGAATTAGCCAAAAAAAAATCAAGAAAATTGACAAATAACATGTGCACATCGTACAGACTACACCTTATTAGAGCAAATTTAAGGCAAAATGAGAAGCCTCAGAATTTAAGAACCCTTTTTCAAAAAGATGAAAAGGGAAGAACAAATATGGAAGCAGTGAGGTGGATGAATGGAAAGAAAAATACAATTTTCTAAGATTTCTAAGAAAAGCACTCACCTCATCCAAATCTTCAAAACTGTCCTTATCAATTCTCAGTGTTGTTCCAAGGGTAAGCAAACTGGCCTTCTGATCCTTCCTATCTTCAACTATTTCTTTCTGAGTATAAACTCCGTCATAAATTTTCAGAGTTAAAATCAGACAAGATGGACCTTTTGAGCTTGGACAAATAACACTTGCTCCAACATCCTTGTCTGAAAGGAACTACACAACAAAGCAAGGGGGGCAGGGGGAGAGAGAGAAAATTCTTAACCACAGACAATATAAATCACCACACTTAGGATATATACATAGTAAATAGATATCAAATACATACCTCCTTTGCTTCATCAGCAGTCATATTCCGAAAATGGGGATGAACTATCATCCTTGGTATAAAATTCTTTTTTGCTACCACCGCTCTACAGGACTTCTCCAGCTGACTTAAGGCATGCATCTGGTGTTCACGGTAATAGGGATCAACATCACATGAGCTTTGACATTGACTATTGTTCAACTCACTTTCTTTGCAGGTTATTATCAGCTGGTATCTATTCTTCTGAATCTGTTTAATCTTGCAGGCAAGCACATGACCTGCTTGTAATTTGTCTGTTAAATCAACATCATCCAGTTGATCTGCAAATTCATTTTTGTACAGTATTCCTGTCAAGCCAGAGTCAACAACACATATTGCTCGATCAGTTTTTACATGCCGAACTGTTACTTGAACTATCTTTCCTTCAACAAGTGAATCCCTATTTTCTCCAGACAAAATATAGAACTCCTCATCCTGACTTAATTCTTTAAAAGGACTACGCCACTCACAAAATCCATGAAGCAACTCCATTTTAATGTCATAAAGAGTCTCTCGTTTATCTTTGTTGTTATCCTCTGCATAGTTATGAACTATGAAATTTTCTAGCAGTTGTGGATTGTTCTTAACATATTCTATAGGTGTCTCATCATAATCTGCAGTTTCAGCATATTTTGTGTGAACTTCACCAGCCAAAGCCTCAGCAAGAGGATATGACTCTGGATGAATTCTAGTATCATCCAAAAGATCAAAATCACTACTAGAAGCAGCCAACCCACTGCACCTTACACGTAAGAAACCAATTGCATTTGCAAACACCTTTTTTGTTCCAAGTCCATGAGCAATCAAGTACATTCGAGAGGTAGCTACTCCAGCTCGAACTAATGCCCTCTGTAAAGAACCAGCCTTCCTGGGTCCAAGCCCAGATACAAATTGTAAAGGAGCAAAAAGCCAGTTATGGCTCGCAGCCAAATTTATGTCAACACCCACTTGGTTGGTGACATCCACCATCACCTGTTCAACCATTTCAAACTTCTCATCAGGAGTGAGAAAATGGTCTAAGGAGCCAAGATTCCATGATAATATCTCTCTCCCAGGCCCACATAATGTCGCAATCATGGCCAATGGGTTTTGAAGGAAGCGACCAAGAGCCACAGCTCTCTTGACAATCCCTAAAAGCAGCAATAATCAATTGTAAGAGTGTAATTAGGCAACGAGAAGATCAAATAAAAATAAAAATAAAAAGCTGAATTCACCTGGTTGTCCAGGTAACTGTTCTGAAGAAATCTGTGAGTGTTCGTACAGACGAGGCAGTGATTCATCCCCATAAACAATGCTAATTTCAGCCATTTCTTGACTAACATTTCTAGGATATTCCTCCACCATGTTATATATGATCTGATTGGGAAACCAAAATGCAAACATGAGAAAACATAATTTAAAGGTAGTTGAAAAAAATCAAGAAAAACATATAAATTCCTACGGCTCAACTTCCTGATACAATATAGAGTTAGGCCATGACAACCAGAAAGGTAACAACATTTGCATATATTACAAGAATAAAAGTTTCAAGATTACAAAGATATAAAACTGATTGCTGAATCATTGCATAAAATTCAAGTTCAAGCACGATTAAGAGATTTCTGATGCATTATCTCCTGAATTTATGGTCAGAAGACTCAGAACCAACAAACAATTTACATAGTATAAAGAAAGCAACCACAAAGCACTGCCCCCTGCCCTCCACCACCCCCAACACAAAAAAGGGGTGGGGGGTGCTACATTTTATTAAGTAATGAAAGCATAATAGGAACAGAAATAGGATAAAGAAAATAAACAATGCAGCAGCTGGTCAAAGAGAACCAGTCCACTGCCATAAATATGTGATATCACAGGTACTCAAGAAAGTAGGGAAATTTTTGAAAACCTATATAAAAAGAAAAGATCATAAACAATATGAGGAAACAAAAATGTCAGGCAATTTTCTTCTATTGTCATAATTTTTCTGAGAATACAGCTGAAAAGGATAAAAATGGCAAAGTCATCACACTCTATACCAGAAGAAAATGTTCCATTATGGCTCTCATAGCATTCAAGCACCATTTTGAATTTGTTAGAAATACTAGCACAACTAAATTGGGTTTCAAGATTTAGACCTCATATATCTCATCCTTCAACCGCTTACAAAACAAATTTGCAGCCCCAAGAACAATGACGTGAGGTTGATGATCTGCCATGAACTTGAGAAGACGTTGTGCTTGATCTTTCTTGCACTGCAAGTCACCAACATTCTTTGACTGTCGGCTAAGGGACCCAGCATACATCCAATCCAGCAACTCTCCTGATGAATTCAACATCACAAATGTGGTTGCAGGATTTCCAGGACCCCAACAACAAGCCATTATCCTTGGCGCAGTTTCCTCATCTAGCCCAACATCATGTTCCTTTCGCTGATATGGTGCAACAGAAGCCTTGTTCCACAACTGCTTTCCACACTCCATAAGCAGAGATTTCTTTGCCTGGGCTGTCAAAAGCACCCGAGCTTCCTTCTCCAATGAAGGGAGAAGAAATTTTGAAAAGGCATCCTGTAGTATTAACTTGCGCTGTTCATTCCAGAGTCGTGCAGATTTGCTAACACCATCACTGAGATAATAATCATTGCACTGCCTAGTCAACTTATCTAGGTGAGTTTTTGGTAATGTGATAGAAACTTGAAGAAGTTTCTCTTCTTCAGCCTTCTGAATAAGGAGCCATTGGGCATCCCCAAATTTTGACAGTGGCTTCTCATGTAGCCATTTGACCCTTGCTAGCTGATGGGAAGAGTCTATCAACTTAGTTCCAACAGAGGTGGGGCTTGTTGAGACAGCGGCATTATCCATAAAAAAGCTACGGACATATTTCCTTAAACATGGCTCAAAGCTGATCTCCACTGCAGCCTAAGGTCAGCAAAATATCAGTAAATAAAGAAACCTTTAAAATGGAGCTGGACCAAATATAAACATGAAATGCATACCATGTGCCTAGCACCTTTAAGAACATCTTCTGGAGTTTTAAACATTTCACACTTATAGTTCAAAGCTATCTCTTCAGGAGTTTCCTTTAAATCCTCCAATGCTTCTGTCATCTACAATTACAAGAGCTGAACTCACACTTCTATCCGGGGGAGAATTTAAAAAAAAAAAAAGAAAAAAAAAGAAAAAGAAAAAAAGGAGCATAATAGTTAATAACTTAATATACCATGTTCTTTTGAAGATGTGGAAGTGTCAGAAATGCCATTAAAGCTTTCTTTTCTTAGCTTACTCTGTGGATGGTCCACTGTCATGGGTCTCAATGGCAGTGGCACCCTAACAGAATTTGCTAATTCAATTTCTTTTTGCTAATAATTCTTTGATGGCAATTCTTTGGGCAATATTGTGCTATGTAACATTCATGAGCTAGTTTCATTGCAATAAAATCTATTACTTATCAAAGAAAAAATATATATACCACTTCTTTCAGGGTGATTTGCAACCCAAACTGCTCAGAATTCCAACCAAATTTACTTGCAACCTCCCATAGGCCAGCCTTAGAGCACATGCTGTATAGTGATTTCCTCTTAGGTCTCTTGAACTCCCCTTCAACTTCATCTGGTGGGAAATGCAAATTAAACTTCATATCAACATCATCAACTTCTCTCTCTGATTCAGCACTCCATATAGATGTCAAAATTGATTTGAAGATTTTCTTATTCAGATTAAGCCTTGCTTCATCATAAATTCTGTGAACTTCTTCTTCATAACGCAGGTTGTAGTTAGAATAGAGAGCACGCTTCCGCCTTTGCAGAAGTAACCACTTTGTGTCCAAGTCCTTGATGGCCCATAGTACCTGCGTACAAAAGGATTACTTCATCTATGCAACACAAAACCTATGTTTTCAATCTTCACATTGAATCCAGGGAAAGGGAAAGGGAAAACACAATACCTTATGCCACTTCATTTTTGGCACTCCCTCTATCTCTTCCCCTTCATTGTTTTCCATTTCACCTTCCTCTGGATCTTTCAATAGACTTAGGCACTGCTCCTTCCGATATATAGCAATAAAAGGAATCTGGGGGATAAAAAATCAAGTCAAATACAATGGTGTACTTTTAATAATCAGAGAGAAAATTTTGAAAAATGTTAAAAGGCTTACATCATACTTCTCCACATGATGCAACTTTAAGAACCTTAAGATATCTGCCTTAAAATATTTTAAGGCATTAGATTCTTCGCTAGTCCCTTTATTAGTTTCCTCTGTAACTCTCTTCAAGAACCAGAATGGTATCATATTTGTTGGAAGTTGACCTAGTATCCAAGAACTTTCTTCTTCTATACTTTCTTCATCAAGACATGGCTTAGTTTTTTCCTCAGATATCTACAAAGAACGATAGTTGGCAAGTTCAGTCCAAATCATTACACTGAGGCATTATTTTTTCCAACCCAATGCAATTAACCATAATTAAAACAAACAAAAAAAACCTGTATCCTCTCTGGCACGTCAATCTTGCAAATTCTATCGTCCTTCTCTGTCAGATACTTCTCTTTGAGAATAATGGGGTCAAACTCATCTTCAAGTCTCTTTCCCTGCAACTCAGCAGAGTCACGAGATCTGGCACTCTCAGCTAGACTTTTTTTGCGGAGTCTCAAAAGTTCATCAACATCACCAAATATGTCACGTGCTTCCTCCATTGCAGCAGTTGAAACACCAGCAATCTCCCCTAACTTCTTCTTCCTTGACTTCCTTGGTCTAGTAAGAGAGTTCATAATCAAGAAGAATTTTAAAAAAGGAAAAAAAAAAAAAAAAAAAAAAAAACAACTATTCTACAGGAAATCATGATAGATATAACAAACCTGATTGAAGCTCCACCAATAACAATTCCATCATCTTCATCACTAACAATAAAATCCGCCATCTCATTCTCTTCAAGCACATCCGCATCCTCTTCAGCAAAATCCTCAAGTTGCGGTCCTATGACATTAGAACTTGCTACATAAGTAGGAAATTCAGCATGCAATTGTCAATAATAACTAAATTCTGTCCCCCCCCCCCCCCCCAACACACATATTCATAAGGCTCTAGAAGCCAATCCATGTAACTACAACAACCAGAAAGTTGGCTTAGTATCAAAATATACCTATCTGATATCTCTAAAATTGTACAGGCAAAAAAGCAGATACATTTTAACATGATTATACAAGCATAACGAAATAGTTAGAATAATTGATAAGTAACTAAATTCACCATTTACTATCACCTTAAATATTTGAAACAATTAATAATTTATCATGGTATCATAGCAGGTAATTTGAGTTCAAATCATGTTGGGTCCGGTCCCATAATGGTTAGCGATTAAATTCATCCACTTTATTTATTTATTTTTTTTTTTTTCTATCAATTTAAATTTATGGGTCAATCAACAATTTATCAAGACCTAATAAATTTAATGTTCAAGTAAAAAGATGATTACCCTCTTCATCTGAAAGCTCTGTGTGCTCCTCCTGTATGTCAAAATCGTTCCTAGCTTTTTTGAGCCGCTTGAATTTCGGTCGCCGTTGGTGAATACCGTGCTCTTCAAGCAACTCATAATCGTCTTCATCAACATAATCAAACTTCCAGGATTTCCTGAAGTGCAAAAAACACTTCAATAACATTTGATTGAAAGTTACAGTGTCCTCAATATATAAACAGGAGATAAGGAGAGTAAAAATGGACCTTCTCTTTTTCCTCTTTTGCTTTTCTTGCTCAACACGTTCTTCTACTTCTTCTTCTTCGGGATCTTCCTCCACTTCATCTACTATAAACCCATCCTTCTCATACTCATCCTGACCTAGCTCTAATCAATCCAGTAATAAATAACCCAAATTTTTTTTTATCAATAATAGTAAATAAATAAATAACCATAATACAAAAAAAGCAGAATGAACAAAATTTTTTTTTTTTTTTTTGTGTGACTATAATCAATATTTCAATTTGTTGAGAACTAACTAAAGTACTTTCGGCGTTTTTTGAAAGCAAAATTGGCTTTAAAATTGTTTGAAGAAAACTAACACATTTTCCCAAAAAGAAAAAATAATGACACAGAGAAAACAATGAAAATACAAGAGATGCAAGTGCCAAAATCTCGGCACGAGACGAAATCGGAAACCAAAATAGTGTCCTAGATTGACGCGAAGTAGTAGATCTAAAATCCCGTGAGTTCAAAAGCAAAAATATCGAGATATCTCGCGAGATAAAAGTCTTCCGCAAGCTCTCGGCAATCTGTACCAAACAATCGCCTGCGAATACAACTCCGTCGCCGGAAACCGCTAAAAATACGAGAAGACGAAAAGTTGCAAAGCTTTAAATATATATATATATATATATATATATATATATGTTATTGATTAGTTGATTTGTAGTATTTATATATTAAACGAAGTAATAAGTTAATATAAACGTTGACCAAGCTCCTTTGAGATTAATAAACATTGAAAAAAAGAAAAAGAAAAAAAAAGCTATATTAGGATCAGAACTAAGCAGTAGTGTTTAGAGAGAGAAAAAAATGGAGGTTCCGTACAGTACGGTACGGAAAGTGAGAACTCCGAAGAAGATATTTTCGTTATAACTCGAAAACGAAGGCACTAAGATATGGCGAAGAAAACCTTACCTTCTTCGTCTTCGTCTTCGTCGTCTTCGTCAATGGCTTCGCGACTCACGAGTTCACCTTCTTCTTCTTCTGCTTCTTCACCATCTTCCATGTAAACAAGTTTACCACATACCAAAAAAAAAATCAATAAAAGAAAATTGCATATATAAAAAAAAAAAAAAAGCTAAAAAATGCAGAGAAAAAGAGAGAAAGAGAGAGAGATGTACAAGCTTTTCCTCTTCCTTTGCTGACAATGGCCATGGCTGACTGAGTGATGGTTTTTAGTAGAAACTAGAAACCCTAGATTTCTTGTATTGGAAATGGTTTTAGAGAGAGAGAGAGAGAGAGTGGGGTTTTAGTTTTGAAGTAATTAGTTAGAGCTAGAGTTGCAGTGATTGTGGATATTAATTATTGGGATGATGGTGATGATGAGGAGCGGAGGGTCTATTTAAGTAACGGAATTAGGAACGTGGGACGGTTCATTAGCATGGCAGGGGTCAGGCTCAGGCTGTGTCCTTTGTACTTTTTCCTCTCTTTTGGCAGTACCTTGAAGGAGAAGTTATAAAATGGTTTTGGATGCTAATGCTATTTCCAATTTTTTTTTTTTTTTTAAATGATATGCAAAGAATGTTTTTCTTATTTTCATAATTTGGATTTAAGAGGAATACTTTAATATAAAATAAATAAATAAATAGTTGGGGCTAGATAAAAGATTTGAAATTCAAATCGTAAATTTTTTTTGTTGGAAACACCAATAAGTGCTTTTGATGCTACACAATTTTTGGTGAAATCGAGTCTTTTTATTTTGGGTAAGTTAGTTGTAGATAAAAATAGCGTCATTATAAATGGGTTGTAAGCAAGTTAAGTCGTTCACTTTACGGGATTGACACCAATTTTTTTTGCAAGGATTAAAAAAAAAAACAAATAAAAAAGCTAAATGTCACAATTAAAAGTTAAATAATACATAAATTATTAAATTTGCACAATTTCAATTTTACTAATGATATCATAACCATGAATAAATAAATAAACCAACAAACAAACTAACTAAATGTTTTAGACCATGTCAAGATAGTGGTCTTTTTAGTTGCACCAATTTTTTTTCATGTAAAATATAAAAAATATATATATTACCTAAAAAAATAACTAAAAAAAGCTTTAAAAATAGAACATAACATATTGGATAAAGAAAAATAAGTAAATTTTTAATATGAATTGTATCTCAATCTACTCAATGTTAGTAGTAGATCCAGCAACAAAAATCTTCATACTTGAGAATCACTATCTACCATATAAATTTTCTCACACCATTTTCGCTTAGTCCTTCATATCCCATCATCCTTAAAAAAATATTAAAAATTTTTTTTAAGAAAAGGTTGGTAATAGATCATAATTTCGAGTTTGATTCGGGTATTTTCTCTTCAGGTTATTGGGTTGAGTCCAATTTTGTCAAGTTAGGTATAAGCACCAATTATTTCACATAAAAAAAAAATCACCTTCTCTCACATATTTATCTCATTCAATCCCACCACAACACAAAAATAAAAGTTATGGTGTGATGTATTAGATGAACATGCAAATTTTTTTTTTTAAAAGGTGAACATGCAAATTGGTGCCAATAGACCTTTCCATACATAATTTTAATAGTTATTTGATGTTTGTTCAAAAAAAAAAAAAAAACTTATTTGATGTTGTTTGACCATTTCAGAATCTACTATAAAATTTTAATTTTAAATCAATTTATAGGGATTAATGTATAACAATTTTGATTTTATAAAGAAATTATAAAATTCAAATAAAAATTAGTACTAAATTACAAAAGTATCATTCTGCATGATATGGTCATTAACTTATAATATCATTTTTTTTTTCACTTTTAATTTTTTTTTTTTTACACTACGTATCTTGTATCATGTATGATGTATCAATAATGTAAACATGAATCATATATATGTAATTTCTCAATAAGAAGAAAATCAAGCAAAATCATTGAGTTATATGGTATTTTTTTTTGTTGCTTTCAATATAAACTATACTAGAGTTTTTCACCTTGAAAGAAGAAAAATTATTCATATGTTTGGTTTTAGAAATTAAGCACATTTTTTCTTTTCTTTCTTGAACTAATTCAATTCCCAACTATGCTTCATGTCTCCCTCTTACTTTGTTTGATTATGAACTTTCCAAGAAAATGATGTAAACGATTTGGTCAATTACTCAATTCTTTTTTAGGGAAAACGATTTGGTCAAGTTGGACTTGGTTGGTTGTATGTGACCTAGGAAATTACATGAGAGTTCACACATATACCATATCCTCTTCAATGAAATACAATGCATCCTTACTAAATCTTTAAATGTGTTGCCTAAAATGGCCCAAATGCTTTAGAGGCTGTAGAGCCTAATGGACAATACGTTTTGCTGATTTTAAGAAAATACAAGTTTATGTTGTATCAGCAATACACTATCGTCTTCCATTACAATATCAGTCAATACAGCTTGAATGAAATAAATGCATAATTGCGCACCCAATACTATTAAGACTTAAAAAGGAAAATTTGGGTTACCAAATGGCATTGAACCAATTTACAATTAAAATTAAAGTTTTTACCAATAAAAAATATTAATTGAATATCTTACTCTTATAAATTTGTAATAATTGAAAAAAAAAAAAAAACACTAAGATGATATAGGTAATATATAACTATATATGATTTGTTGGGCAGAAAGAAGAAGTACAATATGACCACATCCACAATTTAATAAATAAGTTTTTTACCTATGTTTTTGTCTTATATTTAAATTTTTTTTTTTGGGGTGAAAAATCTTATATTTAAAAGTTGACACCTTAGTATTGAAACTGATACAATAAAATTTGTAATATCATTGACATCACTTGTTGACTTATTAGTGAGATATAGTAGGAAGAGATGAGGGTTTTGGGTATCTTGCTAAAAACAACATTAATTTAGAGAGAGTGATCAGTTAACAAGTCTTATACCAATTCTGACAAGTCTAATCAATTTTATTAGTAAAATTCTACCACACCAATTGATCATGTTGTCACATTCAAGAAATCAATGACAACCTCTGTTCTAACTTCTAATCAACTGGCTATGAAGACCATGAATTAAAATGTTTTTAGAGTTTTTAATTAATTCCACCATATATAGTGTTCCTAAAATTATATTTATTTGTTTTCAAAATAAGTATATTAGATTTTGCAGCGTATCAATAATTTAAATAGATACAAAATGGTAATAGATGATATTTGTTTAAATACTGATATGTGGCAAAAATCCAGTCCACTGTGATTGAATATTTGGGAACTTTATAGTAGAGTTACCCTAGAAATTCTTGAGATTATTAGTATGAATACTATCTAGGGTTGACTTAACATGAAAAGACCCCCTATAAATAACATGTTTTGTAGTGTAAAAATTTTCTATATCACTTTGATATCCCCCAATGGCCAATCAAATGTATTGTCTATTTGTCTGGTAGCATAAAAATTATAGGAGTAATTAATACCCAAAAATTTTAATTAACAAAAATTATTTTTAGAAAATTATCCTCTTTTCAAATGATGTGCACTTTGTAAATGAGTATTACTCTAGCAATTTAAGAGTAAATTTATGATATACCAAACACATGAAAGGTGAACAAACACACACACTCTCTCTCTCTTATAAAATTAATGATTTTCCTCACAAATTTATTAATAAAATCTAATGATTTTTTAGAAAAATATTGAAATCTAATGATAGTTATTAAAATTTAAATAAATATTATTTAATTACTAAGTTGTGACTCAAGATCCTAAAACGCATTGAGCTAGTTGTGACCCAAGATCCCAAAACGCATTGAGCTTACTTTGGAACTATCATGATAAAATCTAAACATTAGGGGAATTGGGCTATGAATGTCTCAATTAGAAATATTTAGAAGTGTAAACTAGTTTAGCTACAAAACTCTTGACAGCAAATATTTTTTTATTATCCAAATTGACATGATTATTTTCTATAATAAAAAAATTACATTGACATGGTTTATTATATGATTATATCTCTAAATTGGCAAAATAAATTACCAATTACAATTTATAGGTTCGAATAAGATTGTTAGGTGTGAATCATACTTTGAGTCTTTGACAGACAAGACATTACATAAAGATGATACCAATTACAAGAATTCGAATAAGATTGTTAGGTGAGGATCATACTTTGAGTCTTTTAGAGAAAACTAACCTACACGCATTTCTAGTTTTGGTATGAAAGTAAATTGATGGAATATATTCATAGTCCTCTTTTGGCATGAAATCAAATTGCTTTGATCATAAAATTGCAAGTAAGGCATGTCTAGCATGATGGGAAATTGGGAATCTGAGGAGGCCTTTTTTATTTGGTAGCTAATTGTAATGTAATAAAATACCCTTTATTTTGTTTCCAAAATTTTCATAAATCCTAGAATTTGTTTCCAAAGTTAATATAAGTCGCATGTCACACGTTTATTTTCTGTCGATGTTTTTGGGTATAAATACCCTTCATGCTAGCCCTGCCTACCAGCCATCTCAATTCACAAATCACAATTCTTTTGCTATGGCTATCCCTAATTTACTCATCTCTCCTCTATGGCTCTATCCCATCTTCCTTTGCCAATTTCATCCAATCCTCCTAATTATCTATCCCTTCAAAAATCAAATATGAGTTTGATCTCAAAAGAAATTAATAGATTGTCAAATTGGATCAGTGATTTACTAGAAGAAATCCACATTGCATAGCTATGAAAATCTAAATTTGAATTGTAACAATGCCTTCTCAACTCAATTCTCAATGCCTTTGCTATGGCTTCATCCCTAGCATGATGGGAATCAAAGGGGGCCTTGATTTACTAGAAGAAATCCACATTTTCATAGCAATAAAACATAAATTTGAATTGTAACAATGCCTTCTAAACTCAATTCTCAATTTTATTTATTTATTTGGGAGCTAATTGTAATGTAATAAAATACCCTTTATTTTGTTTCCAAAATTGTCATAAATGCTAGGATTTGTTTCTAACGTTAACATTGGTCGCATGCCACACTTTTATTTATTTATTTTGAGAACGCCACGCTTTTATTTTCAGTATATGTTTTTGGGTATAAATGCCCTTCATGCTAGCCCTCCCTACCCATCTCAATTCACAAATCACAATGCCTTTGCTATGGCTTCAGCCCCAATTTCTCATCCCTCTTCTATCCCATCTTCCTTTGTCAATCCCATTTTTGTGCTAGGCCAATTGAAATTACAGTTCCAATTTCAGGAACTTGCATCTGCACAGGGGCGGAGCTAGGAATTTTTGTTTGGGGGGGTCAAGTTGCAGCACTAATATATTTATCAAGACAACCCTCCACACACACATATATATACATGCTTTTTTTTTATTATTATATACGCATTTTTTATTTGATAAGTTATATACATACACACACCCAACAACAACAACAAAAGTTTAGTATTTTCAATCAAAATTATGTTTGATGGCGATATTTCATAAAATTAATAAAATTTATTTTTACCATTTTCATAGTGAAATTCTAAAAAAGTTTCATTTTCTATACAAATTATCAAATTTTATACTAATGTAAATAAAAAATCATTCAATTGAACTAGTGAAATTTTCAAAAACATGAATGATTCAAAATTTGGAGGAACAAGTTAGGCTTCAAACATATTTGAAGCTATCTTACTTTAATCCATTATGTGACATCTAAAGAGACATTTCATGTGTAGTTTTAGTAACAAGATTTTTTTAATGAGTCAATAACTTGTTAATCGCCCCATAACGGGTTAAAAAAGATAAATTCAAATATGTTTGGTGCAAAACTTTATCAAATATTTAACAAATATAAGAGCACATTTTACAATAAAAAATAGAATTGCGAAAAATAAAGTTATGTCTCTATAACTATTAGACCAATTTTTTTTTTTAAGAGCATCATTGGACTAATTCAAATACTTGGGGGGGCCAGCTCTTATTTTTGTAGACTAAATTTTGAAAACATTAAAAAAATGATATATATATTTTTAAAATTTTCAAAATTTTGGGGGGCCATGGTCCCCCACCCTTCAACATAGCTCCGCCCCTGGATCTGCATGCCATATGACAAAAGCCAATGGGTGCTGAAATTACCATTTCCAATTAAAAAAAAATTTTAAAAAGTGACCATTTTATGTATCTTTGTGTTTTTCCCCTTTTCTTTCTCAAATACTCTTAAGAGCCTTCTCAAAGTGACCATTTAATGCATCTTTATGTAGAAACACACATTCAGTCAGCAAACAATGCCACTTGGAGTAGTAAGTCCTGCTTATTAGATCTCTTATTATTGTTAAATCTAATGTATTATTTCTGCATATCAATTTTTTGTCACATATTATTCAGCTTGGTTAATATTTATATGTGAATATAATTATAATCCATTAGTAAAAATACCTTGGTTAATATTTATATGTGAATATTGTGAGGTGTCCAAGGACTGAGGAGAATAAGGAACGGGATGTCATTCATTAATTCATTGGTAAAGCACCTTTGAACCGAGAAGTTGGTCTACCCGAGGCGAGGATGGGGAAGGTGCGTAATGTCTTATGAGTGCCCGAGTGAAAGAAATAGCATTCTAGGAGAAGAGTAGTGTGGGGGGAGGAAGCTCCCTAAAAGGGTATACCTACCACTCCCGCATTGAATGTTCTATAACAACCTTATCAGTTGCATTAATGAAAAAGTGATCCCTGAACAGTGTCTTTACAGCTAGCAACCCTTTCTACCACCTTTAGTAGAGCCTTGATGGGATAAGTATCAAAAGAAGAGTTTTGGGGCATACAAGTAGAGGGCTAGGATGCTAAGAAGGAGGATATATAAGAAGAAAGAAGCTCTACAATAAGGTGACTTTTGAGAGAAAAGAACAAAAAATAGAATAGTGTACAAACTAATATAAACCCGAGAAAGTCTTATATAAGAACACTTCATCAAAAGAGACCAAGGAGAGTTTTTCTTTAGTTGCTTGACTCATTTTTCCTTATATGTGACCCATTTCATTAGTTAAAAGCCTTAACGAGCATCTATACTGTGATTGCCTTTCCATCTCTACACACAAACAACTTTATTGTTTGGGCTTGAGTTGAAATATAAGTCTCCACTATTCTAAGTGGGCTTGGGTTTCAAAATCTAGTTCTCACAAATATAATTATAATCCATTAGTAAAAAAAATTGTTGATTTTTACAAATATAGAATCTTCAATGCGTGGGTTGGTCCATCCGTGTTGTCATGGTAAATCCTAGGTTCTAAAGCATTTATTAACTTGAATATAGAGTTCCTTTCAAAAAAATAAAAAAATAAAAACTTGAATTTTTAGTTTGACAATCTTTGAACCTGTTTTATGTACCTGATCTATACAGGGAATAATATATTTATTCAATAAAAAAAAAAAAAAAAAAAATCACTATTTAAATACTTAACCTTATCTCAAAACCAAAAATAATAATGTGTGTAAAGGAAACAATGGATACACATTGGAACAATAAGACATCAAGGCTCAAAGTTGGTCATCCCTTTCGAAAGGGACAAATGCCTGTCCTTCAAAGATCTGATATGGAGATTGCTTATGGGAGAGGTATCTCGGATAGAAGCTGCAGCAAAGGTGATCACCGGTGCATGGAGTCTATGGAACAACCGGAATGAGGTTCGGGTTGGTGGCACAAGGAAAGCAGGGGCTAACCTGATGAAGAGGGCAGTGCAGTACTATATGGAGGAATTTAATGCAGCAACGGAGTTACCTGTGAGCACACCAGTTCCAGAGGCACAAGTCCTAGCTAGCATGGGTCCCTCCAACAACATCTTATTTCAAGGTCAATGTGGACGGTGCAACTTTTGCGAAGCAGAAGGCTGCAGGGGTCGGGGTAATTATTCGGGATGAGTCATAGCGGCGTTAAGCAAGAAGCTTCCAGCACCTTTAGGGGTGGTGGAGACTGAAGCGAAGGCATTTGAAGCTGGGCTGTAATTCGCGAAGGACATTGGCATTCAAGATCTCATTTTGGAAGGAGACTCGCTTACCATTTATCGCGCACTGGTGGGTTTGTCACTACCCCCAACTTCAGTGGATTCCGTGGTGAAAGGCTTGCAGTCCTTTTGTGGAGAGTTTCGTCAGATTTCTTTCTCACATGTACGGCATTAAGGAAATAGGCTGGTCCACCTTTTAGCTAAATATGCTAGGAGTATTGTTGATTATTCTACCTGGACGGAAGAGAACCCTTGTTTCTTAAAACAAGTTCTGCTCCAAGATGTACTTACTTTTATTGCTAATTAATAAAGTCGTAGTCTTCTCATTAAAAAAAAAAAAAAAAACTTGCGTTCATCTATCTTCTAATTGTGTGGAAGACTTTCTAGTCATTTTGTTTTTGTCAATCTAATTAGTTCTCTCTTTTAGGAGATGATTGCATACACATTGGAACCTTTTTAAGTTGAAATCTTTTTGAACAACATAGGCTCTCTAATTGTACAATAGCAAACACTTTGAAGTGCAATCTTTTTTGCTTTTAATTTTTAATTTTTTTTTATAAGTTTGGATATTCTGTCTTGTGAAAGGCATTGCCATAATTCTTTTTAGACTGAAAAAGAAACTATTTTCTTGCTGTTACAGCTATCATATATGTGTGTCATTGATTCAATTATTCAATTATTTGTATTCATTGAAATTTCCCTAGGTTGTATTTGAAAACTTTAATTTTTTGGATTTGGATTTTAAATTAATAAATTTAAATTGCCTTGATTTCAAATCTATTACTAATTTTAGAGATCATCTCAAATTCAATAATTTTAATGGATTTTGTCAAATTCAAATTCTTAATCTTTTAAAACTATCCAAATAAAATATTTGGATTTCAATCACTCAAATGGTCGAATCCAAATCTACATGCACAAATTTTGCTATCCAAGCGCACCATTAGTTTATCTATCATAAAGATGTTTATCTGTAAATTAAGTTTAAGGAGGGTAGGACTCCGTCCTATGAACTCCAATAATAGGAAAGCATTATAGAGAGATTATTTTCTGATTCCATTCTAAACAAAAAGGTTGAATATTATATCCAATGCCTACTTCATATGGGTTTTGAGATGGCAGGTCTTAGAATAAAATTATTCATCACAACATTGAACATTCCTACTATTTCTAAATATACTTCTCTTTTTAAAGAAAATCTATTTGTTTACCATTTATTAGTTTCTTGGTCCTAAATTCCTAATGACCAAAGATTTTATTTTTAGGTTATATACTTATATTTGATAAATGCTTGAGGGCAAAAATTGAGAATATCACCCTAAGCACTAAATTGTGTTTAGAAATTTCATATATATTATATTATCATTCTCAATGTCATATATAGCCTATTGATCTAAGTTAAACATAAATATTTTCTAATTTTTTAAAGAGGATCCACAACTTTCATTGTGGGTGGGCCGAAAAGAGTGGGCCCATTCCTAGAACAATTTAGGCCTATTTCGGGATTGTCTTGGCCCAAGATAGGCCCATGCTAGCTGAGTGGATAACGAAGCATCCTAGGTGAGGGAGCCCACCTTGGCGAAACTTTCCAACAATCATCCATGTGAGCCAAGGATGTAAAGCAGTGCCTTGGGAGAATCCGTCCGCCAAACATAGGATCTAGCATTGGACATAAGTTACTAGTGTCACCTCAATGGTAGGAAGTGGGGGCCCCTCTCTGTTACATGACATGACACAATAAAATAGTAGACAAGACCTAAGAAACCACCCAAACCTCATGGGTGAAGGGACCCAATGTCAAACTGAATATTCCCTCATCATGACTAACCCATTGAAGTATAAATTAGAAGGGAGGGGCAAAAATCAGGGGTCGGAACAAAAATTGAAAGAGTGATAAATAAATAGAACTAGGGTGTGGTCCATCGTAGCACAAATAGCTTCAGGGATCTCCTATTGTGGGCTAATTCCAACCCAAAATATAAACAAATTTGGGGCTTGAGCCCAACAAGCCCAGGGTTGTTGGAAAAACGCAACCACAAGTATATATGTAGTTAATTTGTTTCAATCCATTGAGACACATTGGTTTCAATTCCACTACATATAGCAACAAGGAAAAAAAAAAAAAAAAACTAGTTTTTCAATTTTTTTTTGCATCCTTCCGATATTGATAATTCCAGCACTTGCGTCTAGAGCACAATATAAACTACACACTGTTTAGATATAGCCAGGCATGATAAGCTCAGAAATGTGGGCAAGAAGGAGTGAAAATGTTTAAAGCTAATGCTTTTAAAGATGAGATAAGCCCGGAAATACCATTGAAGGAGTGATCAAATGCCTGAAGATGTGTGATAAAATTGGAAAATGTTTAATTTTTTTTTTCTTCCCTTAGTGAATGTAATGCTTTGTTACTTAAACTAGCATAAAACTTGTGCTTACACATGAGAATGTTCAATTGTAGTGGTACTATTAATGTTAAGCTTGGATTATTAAACATATAGAGTATTAATTCAACCAAGACTTTTATATTTTGGAGTAGTTATGTTTTATAGTACAATGTCAAATAAATAATGAAAAATGTATGTTTGTGAAATTATAATGATCATTTGATTCAAAAAAAAAAATGATCATTTGATTTTGCTATAATAATAATAATAATAATAAAGAAGAAGAAGACATTTAAAGGTATTAAAATGGGTTTTCTTGCAATTTTGATGATATTGCTTTCGTTATTGTGATACATATTGAAGACATCATTTGCTAAATAGTTAAAAATGAACATTTAACAAATATCATATAAACATAAAAGTAAGGAAATTCTTAAACTATTACACAATATATATTAAATGTTATTGAAAAAAAATTCTTTTTTTTTATTCTATTAAGGATCTTCTTAACCTATTACACAATATATCTTAAATGTTACTGAAAAAAATTCTTTTTTTATTCTATTTCATTAATAGATTGTACAAATTTCTACCAACTATATTTAATTGGTGTCTCCCCCCCTTTTGCAGGGGGCGGTTTCTCAAAAAAAAAAAAAAATTTAATTGGTGAAATATTACTGAAACTAAACATAATTTACCCTCAAAAACCAAATATTTTTGAACTTTCAACAAATATAAGAAATTATTATCCCCTTCTCCACCTCAACAATCGCTATTATTTTTTATTTCATTTTTTTTTAAAGAAGGATTGCCTTAAAATAACTTTCATTACCCAATCATTAATGAAATTCAAATAATGTAATTCAAAATCAACCAAATATTAGCAAAAAGAAAAATCATTTCAGTGATCACCCTCATTCTCTGATATCACAATTTACAACATTATTAATAACACTAGTTTCATCACATGTGCTTCGTGCATGCAATGAGATTTTTACTTTTTGGGTTTACACGTTTTACTCATGAGAGTTTTATTTTATTTTATTTTATTTTTTATTTTAAGAAGAAGTTGTATTAGTACTTGGCTACTAATGTGAGAGAGAAATGTAGAAGTAGGAAAAAAACAGTTTAGTGATAATAAAAAATGTTACATTTGTGGAAAAAAAAATAGTTTTATTTATTTATTTACAAAAAGAAGTTGTATTAGTATTGGACAGCTAACATGAGAGAGAAATGTGGAGGTGAGAGAAAAAAACCATTATTTATTATTATTTTTTATTTAGCTAATAATTAGAAGTTTTTAAATTACTAATTTTACATATTTAACCCTATGATTTAAGCCTTAGAAACGGATGAATTTGAGGGTATTTTGAGCCTCTAAATTGAGAATCCCAAATAGGAGAAACTCTTAAATAATAGTATAGATGAGATCCCTTTATCAACAATATATATTCGCAAAGAACCGTAAATGGGAAAATATATATTTTTATTTTCCTTTGTGTTTTAGCAAGCAAGCAAGCAAATAAAACGCTACTGAAACAAAAAATAAACTAATAAAAAAAACATCATTAACAGATCGAGGACAAAACCTTTTTGTCCTATTTGTTTTCTCACAACCAAACAAAACTTTACCAAAATTTCATTAGAAGGTATTTGTATATTTTTTTAAATTAGAAGTGAAAATGAATCAAATCCTACGTGGTGTGGGGTGTATCTCTATATCTGTCTTATGTTTTTCCCCTTGTATCCTAAATCTGTTAACTTGCCCCGTTGCCGTAATCATTTCTAATCAAAGCCAAGAATACTATCACATGAGAAACTAAAAAAAAAAATTGATTTTTCCAAAATGACATGATTGAACCATTACTCAAATTTGAAAAACAGCCAAAATATTTATTAAAATAATCGAAGAGATAAATGATGAGACTAAATGGGCTGACCTTGTAAGTTCTGTCACCAAAGAAATGGATTTCACGAAAATCATTTAGGTATCTCAAAGCCACTCTATAGCCGTGTTTTTGTAAACGTGGCTTAAAAAAATGCAGCTAAAAAACACGTTTTTTTAAGTGAGGTCTCGTCCCAACCTTGAGGGAAAAAGATGTTACAGAAATTATGGACCAGGATTTGATCCAATCAATGGGAATTTACACTTGCCTTTTAACTTACCATTATTCCAAGAATCATCAAAGCATAATGAAGCTTTAGTGTAACCTGAAATACTACTCACATCAAAACTTATTTGTCGTCCAATGGAAAATGTCAGATTAAATTTTGCAAACTTCCCGCCAAGCACAGATACCATTTTTGCATGGAACTTGTGAACCTGAAACTACATTTGCATGTTTTTATTTATTTATTTATTTATTTCATATTACATGCTGAAAATCTGTAACACAAAAGCTATAGTATGATAAAAGAAAAACTTAAAATTTAATATTTTAGGGGAAAAGGAAAGAAATAAATGAAAAAAAAAAAACCAAAAGTATCTTTACCTTGTCATACATTTCAAATTCGACTTGTTCCTTCCAATTTCTATCTTTGGGCATAAGGATAAATGCAACTTGCTCCTTACAATATTAAAAAAGGAGTGAATATATTCAAACTTTTTTTTTTTTACGTAAGTTTCCTAGCTATGAAATATAATGTAAATATGAAATTTTATAGCTAAGCAAAACATGTCTTATTGGAAACCCCCAAAAAAAGAAGAAGAAGCTAAAACCCAAAAGGCTAAAATATTTGTATTCAACTATATATTTACTATTGTAAGGCATGCATTATTAACTGTATGAGGAGAACATCGAAGAAAAGCAATTCATTATTGTAAAAAGTCCAACCTAACGTGAATTAGAATAAAGCTAAAACTTTTTGCACATGAAACATAAGATATTAGTGACTATTTGGCTTTGGCATGACCTCCATTGAATTGCTCTGAGAGTAGAAGATAAAGAAAAACTTCATGAGGCATATCCTTAGAAGATGTACGGGCACCTTGTGATACTATATTAGTATTAGTGTGGTGATTTTTGTTTAGTAGATATGATTGGTTTTTTGAAAGTTCATAAATTAGACTTTAATTGAAATCCAATTGGATTTGAACTCTTCAGTTTTTGCATCTTATAATTCATTGACATGGAAATTTAAAATTTAGATATGACACATAGTAAAAAATTAGACTCCAATTAAAATTCAATTTTTAATCTAATTAGATTTTCTCTAACTTTTGGCTATTAATATATATATATATATATATATATATATATATATGTTATTGAAGTTTTGAAAGGACTTTTTCTCTCTCTCTCTCTCCAATGCATCATTGCGACGTATTCTTTGCTACGTACAACTTGTCACTTACCTTATGGATGGGATTTGAGCATAGATCTCATATTCAAGGATAAAAAACTTAATTAGTTGAATTAATTAAACTTTAATGAAGCCTTATTCAAATCAACTGGTGTGTCTGGGATAGGGGCGGTGGGACTGTAAGACATGATTCAGGAACGTCAACTCAAGGATTAGATTGCACACCACCGATGTTACATAGAAAAATTGAATAGATTTTCATATTTTACCTTAGGTTATGTTGGTTTCTAGAATCACTATGGGTTTGGTTGAGTTGGGGATTTATCAACTTGAAAAAGAAGTCAAATTCAATTTAAAAAAAAAAAAAAAAAAAAAAAAAAAACCCAAAAGCTAACCCAACTTGACCCATGTACCCATAGTGGCACGTGTATGTTAGACAATAAGGTGTTTGAACTTTGACGAGGTGCGTTGGTTATATGCTCATGTATTTGACCATGAGAAAAATGTTAAAGAATAAAGATGCAATCAGTTCAACAAATAAAATGCTTACAAAGCAATGTAATGATAATCATTATTGGACTATATCAATAATATTATAAATAAATTTCTTAACTATGTTTTCCTCCTATGTTTAAAAGATATCACTGCAGTTTATAAAACTAATTAAAATAGTAAAATTTATAATAACCTTAATATCACTTTGTTGTTTAAGTGTGGATTCCAATTAGTTTAATTGGTAAAGTTTCTGATAATTGCATAAGAGATCTGAAGTAATGTTTGGAGAAACAATGAAGTGAGAGTAAGAGTGTGAGAACACCATTTATATCAATGTAATGGAGAAACTACGAAGTGAGAGTTTACAAATGTGAATGAAATAGGTCAATAAAATTTTTAAATTTTATGATTATGGTTTTTCTTTAAGTAAATTAAATATTACCTCCAAGTCTAAATTTAAATAAATTTAGTTATTTATTTATTTATAAAAGAAAAAAAATGGGCCAATCCATGTCGTGTGCATGTCAGCATGATCCAATCTGTTGTTTTAATGAGCAAGGTATTGGTTGGCCCTTTTTTTGTTGGATCCAAAAATCCCTTACCATATATGGTTATATACTTTTTTTTTTTTTTAATCTTTTAGATTTTTTTTTCTTTTTTTTAGGGTTTTAACCTATGATTTCCGCTCTTGATGATAACTCATTATTATTAGACTAAGCCACCAATCGGTTTTTGGTATAGGCGGAGATTGAACTCTGGATCTCTTATTAATCTTTTGGATTTGGGTAGGTTAATAAGTTTGATTCCAATTTTGAGAAGTTAATCAAATTTACTAGTAAAATTTCTTCTACTTACTAATTGATCATGCTATCATTTTCAAGTAGTTAATGACAACCACTATTCTAATCAATTGGCTATAACTGTGAATTAATATCTTCATAGAGTAATTCTACCGAGGTGTTCTTAAAATTAATACATTTATTTTTGAATCAAAAGCTTTGATTTTGACACTTATCAATAATTCAAATAAATACTAGAAAATAGTGATAGGAAACATTTCTTTAAATGTTGATGGTGTGACAAAATTCAATCTATTTATTCCAAAAGGATTGAGTAATTAGAAACTTTGGTAGAGTTACCTTAAAAACTCCCGAGATTCTTAATTAGCATAAGGACTATCATGGTAAAATCAAAAATGCAATTAGGTTTTGAGATGCTCACATATTTTTATCATCTAATTAGAATGAGAAGTGGCTTTAGATACTGTGAGAGCATATCTTGATGAATATTTAGATTTTAGAACTTATACTTTTTTTTTTTTAGAACTTATACTTGATGAATGTTTAGAGGACGAGATATCATAATATATTATATACTATATAATAAAAGTTTGGCTTAAAAGCGGTAATTGTGCCAAGTGACTTCACCAAATTGCATAATTTTTTTTAAAAAAAATAGATATAATTTTTTTTCATTCTTATTTTCTTATCCTATAATTTCTAAGTTGATAAAAATCTTAATTTGATTACAATCCAAATTCTTCATCTAATTCTTTTTTCTTACATAAATTATATTACTGCACGTCAAAAAACATCAACATTATTAGTATTTTTTAGATTTTCAAAAAAAAAAAAAAAACATAAATTATATTACTACATGTCAAAAAAAACAACATTAATAATTCATATTTTTTAGATTTAAAAAAAAAGATATAATATTTTGTTCTTATCTTCTTCTTCTATAAGTTACGCTTCCACAAATTATACTGATACTAGACTTTTTATTTATATCAACTTCTTCAATGTGGAGTGTGTGTGTGTGTGTATATATATCAAATAAATCATAATAAATACACACCATACGGTTTTATTTCCTTTATTCTTTTCTTCTTCTACCTACAACCTTGCAGGTATGTATTTGTTTACACTAATTTTTTATATATTTGTTTACTCTAATTTTTTCCCATCAAAACGTTTTGTGTATTTTTTGTCTTTTGCTTAACCTAATTTTATTAAGTTTTATCCGATTTAAATGGTTATAATTTGAGAGTTTCATTAAATATACTTAGACATGTTTTTTTTCTTTTTTTTTGTATATTGTATATGAATTAAACATTTATGACATGGGTTCTAATGGTGATATGTTGTTACACATTTATGCTTAATGTGGTTACACATTTATGCATCGCACGGGCATAATACTAGTTGTCAAGTGTTTTTTATTATCTAAATTAACTCAATTAAATCTTCAAATTGGCAAAATAAATTACCAAATTACATGTGAGAATAAGGTTGTTAGGTGAGAATCTTAATTTGGCAGACAAGAGAGTACAAATATGCTATACATGGGGAAAAACTAACATGCATGCATTTTAGCTTTGATATGAAATTAAATTGATGGAATATATCTAGTCTTTTTGGCGTAAAATCAAATTGCATTGATCACAAAATGGCAAGAAAGGCATGTCAAGCATGAGGTGAATAAGAGAAAGCCCTTTTTTTATTTGGCAGCAAATTGTAATGTAATAATGTACCCTCCATTTTGTTTCCAAAGTCGTTAAATGCTAGAATGTGTTTCCAAAGTCGTTAAATGCTAGAATGTGTTTCCAAAGTTAAAATTAGGCGCATGCCACACTTTTATGTTTTCAATATATGTTTTTGGGGTATAAATACCCTTCATGCATAGCTAGCCCTGCCTGCCCATCTCAATTCTCAATGCCTTTACTATGGCTTTATCCTCAGTTGCTCATATCCCCCCATCTTCCCTTGCCAATCCTCCTATCCATCTGCCCCTTCAAAAAAAAGACTTCAAAAGTGATTACTAGATTGTCACATCGGATCAATGATTTACCAGAACAAATCCATATTTCAATGATTATAAATAGTACCTTTGATTGGTAGGTATATTCTTTCATGATTAAGAAAAAAATTACTACCACTTTGAATAATGAGGCTTTGCTAATGTTATTGTGTAGTCTTTAATTTTATTCTTAGTTTCTTACCTTTAAAATGAATCGTATGCCAAGTATTCTGTCAACCTTTTTGATTGCCTCTCATTTTTAAGCTAGGCCAATTGAAATTATAGTTCTGATTTTTGGAACTTGCATCTGCATGCCATATGACACAAGCCAATGGGTGCAGAAATTATCATTTCTAATTTAAAAAGTGACCATTTTTTTTGCATCTTTGTGTTTTTTTCCCTTATATCTTTTTCTTTCTCAAAAAATTATAGGACCTACTGCAACTTGCAAGTCAACATAAGTTTTCACAAAAAATCTTTTCTGTGATAGTCATTGATTCATTTCCGAATTATTTATCCAAAAAATCGGTGTATTATTTATCTTTGCAGTAATCAGATGAAGATAAGCAGGTGGCTGTGTAGAAACACAAATTCATTCGGTGAACATTGTCACTTGGAGTGGTATGTCATGCTCCATAGTACTCCTAAATTCTGCATATCATTTTTTGTCTCATGTTATTCATTTTGGTTTATATTTATATGTGATTATTTATAATCCACTAGAACAATATGGAGCTTTTACAAACATAGAATCTTCAATACTGGGGTTAGTCCAACAGTATTGACATAGTTATTTTGGGACCCAATTTAGGAGTGAAAAAGGAGTACCATTTGTTATGTACTGACTTGTGCCTTATGTGTCTCATCTATATGGGAAAAATAGAAAATTATTAGTTACTCCCGGAATATCATAAATGTGTACTCCCTCCTCTCACTTGAATTGTGGGTGAGGGATGGCAATTCCTCCTCCCCCCCCCCCCCCCCCCAGCCGCTTGACCCGCTCCTTCTTGTTTCGTCCCGCGCGGGTTTTCCACACCCCACAAAGGTGGTGGGGAGGGGATGGGGTCGGACGGGGATAGGTTTAGATCTTTTAGACCCAACTCGCCCTGCCTTGTATTGATAAGGTTAAGTTGTAAAATTTTCATACCTTAAAACCATACTATTTAAACAAACATATCATTAACTTTTTTTATTCTACCCAACAAGGTTTTCTGTCTCTTTTTTTTTTTTTTTTTTTTTCCTCTAGCAAGGTTGGAAATAAGTTACCAATTTTAACATTTTCTTTTGTCTTTATTATAAAAAAAAAATTATATACTATTGAATCATTAATTTTGTATTATGAGATTTTTGTTTTTGTTGGAATATTGTCTTGTTAAACACTTTAATAATATTATTCAATTTTTGCTAAAAATTAGTTTGATTTGATGGGATAAATTTATTTGTAATTTTAAGTATATTTTTATTAACAAAACAGGTTTTATTAAAAAAATAATTGTAATAGTTATAGGTAAATTAACAAAAAATAGAGTTTTACAGGGTGGGCAGGTCTTCGCAGGGCCCCAAGGGGCAGGGATGGGGCAAGAAAATTGTCTCTATCATGTGGGGTGGGATGGGACAGGAATGGAGTAAGACAAAACCATGCGAGTCGGGGGCAAATACCCATCCTTCGGACCAGCCCCGCCCCATTGCCATCCCTTAGTGGGTTCCACCATAAATTTAATTAGTGAGACCTACAATTATGTGAGAGGAAAGAGTATGCATTTATTGTACTCCGAGAATACTCAATAATTTCCCAGGAAAATATATATTTATTCAATTAAAATGATGTTATTTTAATAACGAAACCTTATCTCAAACCCAAAAGTAAAAAATCTGCATACATATTAATTTGAACCTTTTTAAGTTGCAATCTTTTTTAACAATTTAGGAACTTTGAAGCGTACTCTTTTTTCTTTTTCCTTTTTCCTTCTTCTTCTTCTCTCTTTTGGTAAGTTTGGACATTCTGTCTTATGATAGGCATTGCCATAATTCTTTGTAGATTGAAAAATTGAACTATTATATTGCTGTTACAGCCATTATTTGTGTCATTGATTCAATTATTTCTTTGCACATTGAAATGCCCCTAGTAACTAGTAAGATACTGTCAAAAAGATGTTTACAAGCAAATTGAAAGAGGGCAGGACTCAATCCTATGAACTCCAATAAGGGAAGGTTGGAATATTATTGTGGGAAATCATTATAGAGAGATCATGCTCTAATATTACAACCAATGCCTACTTCATGTGCTTGGTTTTGAGATGGTCTAAGAATAAATCTATTCATCAGAACATTGAAAACTCCTAGTATTTCATATTTTACTTCTTATAGCGAATCTATTTGTTTACCATTTATTAGTTTCTTGCTCCTAAATCTAATGATCAAAAATTATATTTTTTGGTTATATTTGATAAATGCTGAGGGTAAAACTGAAAACATCAAACTAAGCAAAAATTTGTGTTAAGAATTTTTTTTATTTATCATTCTCTATGTCTGTATGTCATATTTAGACTGCTGAGTGCTGATATGAGAACTACATAAATATTGTATCATTTTTAAACAGGATCCATAATTTGTATGCACTTCAATTTAGTGCTAAAAGTATATAGCTCGTTCTAATCAAATTAGACACATTGATTTCAATTCCACTACATATGGAAACAAGAAAATTTACTTAATTTGTTTGTTTGTTTTTGGGTCATCCTTTCAGCATTGATAATTCCAGCACTTTCACCTAGAGCACAATATAAGGTACACACCATTCAGATATAGCCAGGCGTGATAAGCCCGGAAATCTGTGGAAGAAAGGATCACAATGTCTAAAGCTAAAGCTTTTAAAGATGCGATAAGCTTGGAAATATCATGGATGGAAGGGTCAAATGTCTGAAGTTACGGCCAATGAGTGTGGTAAACCTGGAAAATCAGGCAGAGAAGGAGTCAAAAAGTTAAGAACTACTTAGCCATTGTTGGAATTTGGAAATACTAGTCTTTGTTAAAGCGAGGTCCTTCTATTCATCTAACTAAAGTAAGGCCATCAATTGTGGGAAGTGGGATGAAGATCTCTGCGAGCCTCAAACTTAGGTGGAAGATTTATCTCTCTAATTAGCCAGGACCAAAAATTACCAAGCAATTAAGAAAATTTTTGCCACGCCAATGTTGGAGATTCTTTTGTCTAAACCATTTCAAGGATTCATTGTTCAGTTACTTCAGTAGATAATTGTAGTTTTGAATTGAGTGTCCCTCTCTCTCTCTCTCTCTCTCTCTCTCTCTCAAATGCAACATTTATCTCTTATGAATTATGTTGAAAAACTTCTAACTGCTTGCCATCAAATGTTGAATGTGGACCATTATTTCAAATCAAAATTACTATTCTAAAGGGAACTCAGTGACACGTAAAAATTTCTAGTAAAGATAAAAATTGTTTGCTCATTGAAAGTAAAAAAAATGAAAACATATGTAGCCAAAAATTGTTAAGAGAAATTGGTCTAAATAATTATAAAAATGTGTGGCCAGAAAGAGCCAACATTGTTGGAGAGATTGGTATGGTTTTTGGGTTCATCAATTTGAAGTTTACACATTTATTCACTAAAATTACATATCTGTGAATTATTAATACAGCCATGAGTGTCATAAAACTAGTTTCAAAATTAACAAATCCACATAGGAACATATGATTTTGATTTCTTCATTTTTTAGAGCTAGCATCATAATACTCTAGTTGTATCATTAGTTTGCAAGTGTCTAATATTAATAGAAAAAAGTGTAAACTTTGAGTGACTATTTGGATTCAACATTTTACGTCTGTGTTAGGTGCATTTTGCGTTTCACGCCTTTTTTTTTTTTTTTTTACTAACTCAGCACCTCTTGCACTGTTCATGGGACAATATGAATAGTGTAAGAAGGCAAGTGAACAGTGTTTTCCTTGTGAACAGTACTCTGAAAAAAAAAATATTGTTTTCAGTTTTTAGCGAAATAAGCTGTATTCAAACAGATCCTAAATTGAAATGAATGAAAAATTATGACACTAAACCCAAAAAAAAAAAAAAAAAAAAAAAGTAAAAAAATAAAAGAGCCTCAGCCTCATCTATGAGTTACACTCAAACTGTTAACTGTAAGCAAAACTGATAAAACCCATAACATTGGGAAGACTAAGAGGGAAACAATGAAGGGGGAAGTTTTTCTTAGGAAGTTTATTTTTTTGTGATAAGCATTGGGTAAGAACTTTGTATTTATCTACTATCTATTGGGGAGATTTTACCAATAGAGTTTTTGTTTTAAATTTTTGTTAATTTATGATTTTAACCTCATTTCTCATGTTTTAGAAATAAGGATTAATTAATTAATTTTTAGAAGTCAAAAGTCGGAAAACAATAATTAACTTTTAAAATCCTTTAAATATATAGAGATAAAGAAGAGATAATAATAACTAGAGGTTACATTGAGTCGGGTATTAAACAATGAAGCCTTTAAGATTGGTACAGCTTATCCAAATAGCCTGATAAATTAAAATCTCAATTTTGGGGTCTTCTCAATCAAAGATGGAGAGTTCGAGGTGGAGGTGGGGGTGAGGTCGAGAAGGTAAAATCAACAAGGTCAAGAAGGTTATGTTCTGTTTGGATTAAGAGAGAGGAAGAGGGAGTAGAGTAGAGTTGACCCAAAATTAACCTATTTTTAACTAACTCTACTTCACTTCCCTCTACTCCCCCTCAATACAAGCAAGCCTTTAAGGTTATTAAGGTCAAATAATAATATATTATTACCTGAAGAGTTGTTGGAAGAGATCCTATCAAGGCTTCCAGTGAAATCATTAACACGTTTCAGGTGCGTTCAAAAATCATGGTCCGCTACTCTTCTCCAAAACCCTACTTTCATTGCCAAAAACCTTCTCCAACAAACAAATGCAAAGTTCCAAACCCAACTCTTTTCTTCGAGAGCTTTGACTTAACTATCTTGTCTTTGAACCCTCCTCCTCATCCTGATGATGCTGATCATTATCAAAGAGTACCCATTAATTTGAATTTGAAGAACATTGGAATGAAGAAACATCAACTTTGCGACATGATTGGTTGCATCAATGGTATTATTTGCTTCGGTGGTTACTTCCTTGACGGCTTTCATGGCTTTGTATTATGGAATCCAGCAATCAGAAAATGTAAAACTGTTCGCTATCCCTTACTTCCTGACTATGCTGCCCATCTTCTCCCATCATCAAAACCCTTTAAAACATACCATGCATTTAGTTATGATCAATATTCTAATGACTACAAGGTTGTTAGAATTGTCACTTATCACAAGCTAGATACATCTACCCGAATTTCATTCTTCATAGACTACCACAATTTTTTTTTTTTCATTTTTACTCTCTAAATTCTGATTCCTGGACCCAAATAATTGACACCACTATTCATCATTCAAACATTAGGTTGTTTAGTCGTTTTGAAGGATTTTACTTTAATGGAGTTCATTACTGGAACGTTAACGGTTTCCTTGACTACGGCGACACAAACGAACTTGGGCAGGCTTGTGATTGTGAGATAGTTCTAGCCTTTGACATGAGTCGTGACGTGTTTCGAGTAATGAGGTTGCCAGATGAGGTTCCCGGCGGGCGATGCTTCATGCATGAATAAAGATTTTGCCATGTTCAATGATTGCCCTGCTTTTATTGTTTATAAGGATATGGACATATTATGACAGAGAAATACTTTGATATATGGGTGATGCGTGAATATGGGGTTGAGGATTCTTGGACCAAACAACTTGTTGTAGGGCCACTGTTAAGAATTCACAGGCCACTACCATTTGCAAAGAATGGAGAGCTTCTTCTGCTTGGTGACCACTACGCCCACAATGCATTGTTAAAGTATAACATTGGTTCTCAAGAAATTAAGATTCTTCAACCTACAAGCTTTCCAAGGTCATTCGTCCCAACAAAAAGCTATGGTTTATGTGGAGAGCCTTGTTTCATTCACAAGGAGAAATGAGTTCTAGAGTTATTTATCCTGAGCTCCTAATTATTTGTATACCATAGGTCTTTATTTTCCTTATCAAAGAAGGGTTTTTTGTGTGATTTATGGAAAGATAAAATCACGTTTTGTATGGATGATGGATTAAATTTCAATTCTCTATTCTCTTCACTCTCTATAATTTGTTGATGGAACAGTAAATTGATGATTTTTTACGCAATAGAATTGTGATAGAATTTTGGATAAGGGTTTGGGATGACTATTATGCAATAAGATCTCAGCTATTGCTTACCTTGATGTCTATTTGTTGTAGGGAAATTCACAAATACTTGGTCACTTTAGGACAGTGAGGGTCCTGTGACAAACTAAGTTTCATATACCATGGTCAGTGTAGGTAGATGAATATCAATGAAGAAAATTTCAAGAGCATATCTACCTTATTATAGCTTTTGTGGTCTCTTAGCATTTCAATTATCAGGCCTTTTTTTCTTATACTAGTAGTAATTTTGATTTGCCAGATTCTAAATTTTTAAGTCTTCCCATATATGATAATGTTTTCTGTTTGCCAATGTTATCCATGGATATGAAATTCCTTTGTAATTTCTTTTGGATCCTAATCTTATCTTTTTCCACAAACTCATTTTATTGCATTTGAATTCTTAGAAGGTCAGCTGTAATAACTGAAGTTGAAGTAACTGCATGACCAAGAGATAAAGAGAAATATTATTGTTTTTTTCTTCGTCCTTAAAGTTGGTTTTCGTTTTTACTGACCAAAGGTGGTTAGGTTGAAAATTAAGAAATTGAAACAAGATCAAGAATTATACTTGAAACTGGATACCCTTAGTTGAGTCAATAATCTGGACTGGACAGTGTGCCTTGCACATAGAAAAGAATTGAGTAAAATCATGACAAAGATTTGTCCTCTATGATATCTAAATCTTGTGTTGCCACAATAATGGGCTCTCAATTCGGGGTGTGGATAGATGTGGATTGCGTCCGCGTTCTAACTTGTAATTGGTAATTTTTTTTGCCAATTTTATAGATATAAATCCTGTACATATGGATAATAGAAAATTATTAATCTATAGCATCTCTCCTAACAATTTCAAGCAAGGTTGTTATATGAGAATCATAATTTGCCAGACAAGAGATTACAAACATGTTATACATGGGAAGAAACTAACATGCATATGCATCTTAGCTTTGATAAGAAATTAAACAAATGGAAAATATGGTTGGCCATTTCTGGACAATCAAATTGCATTGATCATAAAATGGCATGTAAGGCATGTCTAGCATGGGAATCAGAGGCTCCTTTTTAATTTGGTAGCTAATTGTAATGTAATAAACTCTCCTTATTTTTGTTTCCAAAATTGCAATAAATGTTGGATTGTGTTTCCAAAATTAACATTAATAGGCATGTCATGCTTTTAATTTCAGTGTGTTCTGGGGGCATAAATACCCTTCATGCTAGCCCTGTCTGCCCATCCCAATTTTCAATGCCTTTGCCATGGCCTCATCCCCAGTTGCTCATGTTTCCTTTGTTTCCCATCTTCCATTGCCAATCCCATCCAATCCTCCTATTTATCCGCCCTTTCAAAAATCAAACGTGAACATGATCTCAAAAGAGATTACTAGATTGTCAAATCGGATCAATGATTTACCAGAAGAAATCTGTATTTCAATTATAAATAAAACCACAATTGAAATGTAAGAACATTTCTTTTATGATTCAGAAAGAATTTTCAATACTTATATTAATAACAAGTTTTTTGCTATTGTTATCGGGATAGTCTTTTTTATGTTATTCTCACCCTAAAATGAATGGTTTAAACAAATCTTCGCCTTTTCCACGATAGTTCTCTATATGGCTTTGGGTTTTCTTTGGGCTGCTATGCCTATCTCAAATTTATCATGCACCTAGTTTTTTAGTCTAAACTCTAAAAAGTTTCTCTGTTATTTCCCCAAAAATTATGGTGTGATTGGTGTCCCATAATGAAAAAAGTATTTAGTGTATATTTTTGGACAAATGAATTTTTGTTTTTAGTTTTTCTACCGTTCATTCCTTTCTAAGGGAATCATGGATGGGGCATTGACAGTTTTGGACATATCAGCGGGTCTCAGCCACTCAAGAGTACTCTTGGGCCTGTGGTTTTTGGTTGTTTGGAACTGTTTTTCGTTCATGTGTTCTTGTATTTACTGAGACATGCATAGTTGCTGCAAGTCTTTTTTTGTATAAATATATTTCTTTACGTCAATAAAGTTTCTATCTTCAATCTCAAAAAAAAAAAAAGGAACGCGCTTTTTGTTCCTTAGACCGGGTTGGAGTTAGACCATATCAATAATGTCCTAAGTAATAGTCTCAATTTTTTTTAATTCTCTCTCATTTTTAGGATAGGCCAATTAAAATTGCAGTTCCAACTTTCAAAATTGCATTTGCATGCCATATGGCACAAGCCAGTGTGTGCTGAAATATTGTTTATAATTTAAAAATAACAAAATCTTGTTACACATTTCTTGTTGCACACTCTCGTACACATGAAATCGTGTTTTCAAAACACCATTTCAGCTAAAGTGTAATTGTCTACCGCGTATGATATATAACTATCACCACTCTTTAAACAGTGACCATTTCATGCTTCTTTGTGTTTTTTCCTCCATGTTTTTCTTTCTTAAAAACTCTTGAGAGTAGTTACTGAAACTTGTGAGTAAGTTGACACTGGAAATCTTTTGTGCGATCAAATAATGAATTATTTATCCAAAGAATTGGTGTTTGATTCATGTTTGCAGTAATAGGACGACGATAAACAGGTGTTTGTGTAGAAAGACTCATTTGTTCAGGGAAAGAAGAGACCTGCGGAGGAATGTCCTGTTCCGTAGTCCTCTTATTAATTTAGTTGCTAACTTTAATGTATCATTTCTTCATATCAATTTTTTTTCAATTGTCACATGTTTTTCAATTTGGCTTATATTTAGATTCGATTAATTGTAATCTACTAGTAGAAAAATATGGAGCTTTTACATACACAGGATCTTCAATGCAGGGGCCGGTCAGACAGTGTTTATATCATAAGTCTCGGGACCCAATTTAAAAGTGAAAAAGGATTGCATTTGTATATTTATATATGATAATCTTTGAACCTGTTCTGTACTAAGTTGTGTCTTATGCGCTTGATTTATGCGGGGAATAATTCATTTTTATTCAATCAAAACTCTATATTAACTTCTTCTTTTTTTTTTTTTTTTTTTGATGATCCTCAATATTTAAATTATAAATCTTATCTCTAACCCAAAAATAATAATCTATATTACAAAATAATAGGCGGGTTCCTCAATCTTCTAACCGTATGGAAGGCTTTCTAATCATTTTACTTTTGTTAATCTAACTCACTTTTAGGCTTTAATGAGTGCATGCATATGTGACCCTTTTTTAGTTCCAATCTTTTTGAACAAGTTAGGCTCTTTAGTTGTACAATATTTAGCAAACGCTTTGAAGTGCAATAATTTTTATCTTTAGTTAAATTTGGACATTTGGTCAGTTGTGATATACATTGTCCTAATTCTTTGTATACTGAAAAATGAAACTATTATATTGCTATTTCAGCAATTATGTGTCTTTGATTTAGTCTATTCACTGAAATGCCCCAAATAAGACACTGTCAAAATTATGTTTACCTATGATGTATTATAGAGCGATTATTTTCTAATTCTATTATGAACTAAAAGCTTGAATATATATTACAATCAATGCCTACTTCATATGCTTAATTGGTTTTGAGATGGCAAGTCTTATAATTAAATATATTCATCAGAACATCGAAGATTCCTAGTGTTTCTTATTTTACTTCTCTTTGTAACGAATCCATTTGTTTAACATTGATTAGTTTCTTGATCCTAATGATCAACACTTTTTTTTTTGGGGGGGTTAGATTTGATGAATGCTTGAGGGTGAAAACTGAAAACATCAACCTAAGCACAAAGTTGTATTTAGAAATTTCTTTCTCAATCTCTCTGTCATATTTAGACTATTGATCAAAGTACTACATAAATATTTTTCTCATTATTTTTTAAACAAGTTTCCCAATTTGTATGCACTTCAATTTAGTGCTAACAGTATGTAGCTCGTTTCATTGATTTCAATTCCATTACACATGTCAACACTAAATTTTCTTGCTTCTCATTCTTTCAGCATTGATAAGTCTAGTGCTTTCATCTAGAGAACAATATAAGCTACACACCGTTTAGATATAGCCAGGCGTGATAAGCCCGGAAATCCATGGAAGAAGGGATCATAATGTCTAAAGCAGAAGCTTTTAAAGACGCAATAAGCCCGGAAATACCATGGAAGGAGGGATAAAATGTCTGAAGCTATGGCCTATGAGTTTGGTAAAACTGGAAATTATGGATGAGAAGGCAAAGATATTTGACAAGACTCAAGAATACAGCCACGTTAAGAACTACTTAGCCGTTATTGGAATTTGGAAATACAAGTGTTTGTTTGAGCAAGGTTGTCCTTCGATTAATCTAAACTAAAGTAAGGCCATCAATTGTGGGAAGTGGGATGAAGATTTCTGCAAGCAAGCCTCGAACTTAGGTAGAAGATTCATCTCTCTATTTAGCCAAGGCCAAAAATTAGCAAGCAATTAAGAAATTTTTTGCCACGCCAATGTAGTAGATTCTTTTGTATCAACCATTTCATGGATTCATTTTCAATAGATAACTATAGCTTTGAATTGACTCTCTCTCTCTCTCTCTTCAATGCAACATTTGTCTCTTATGAATTATGTTGAAGAAACTACTAACTGTGCGTAATCTGGACTTGCATCAAATGTTGAATGTGGACCATTATTTCAAAGCAAAATTTCTATTCTAGAGGGAACTCAATGATACGTAGAAATTTCTAGCAATAAAGATAAAAATTGATTGCTCATTGAAAGTCAAAAACAGGAAAGCTTAAGCATATGTAGCCAGAAATTGTTAGAGAGATTGGATCTGTAAATCATCGTAAAGGAATTTTGAGATTGAAAATTTGATCTCAAAATTTTGGGGATGAGACCTTTAAAAAAATATATATTAAAAAATTCTTAATATGACAAATTGACAATTAATTAGCACTAAGATGAAGATATAATTCTAAAATTTTTGAGACACAAATATAATTCTAAACTTAAATTCACTACATCAAACAATGAATTTAAGAAATCTGAATTTCAAATACTTTTGAGCATATGAATGAGCAAACAAGAGATTTTCAATCAATAAACATTATTACATCAAAAATCCAAATCTATGTTCGTAAAGACAATAATATTCCATATAAGGGAAGAACAGCCACTGAAAGGAGGCTTCAATTAATTGAAGATTTTTTTAAAGGGTATTTTTTTTTGAGAAAATTATAAAGGGTAAATTTAAGTACATATATATAAGGTTTTCCAATTAAATTCAAACACGTGTTGCATTAATTAATAAATTATAAACAATGTTATTTTTTTAGAGAGTTTCAACTTATGGCGTCCGCCTCTGATAATTGTGCTCTTTATCATCAGAACAAGATACCAATTGGTTTTTTGTGTAGGCTAAACCTTAGATCTCTTATTCAACTATAAGTGACTTTACCAGTTGAACTAACTAGAACCCACTATAAACAATGTTATATCATTCAAAAATAATTGAATTCAATACAGCTACCAGTTTGGATTTAATTAAAGAACCTACTATTATGTACCTAAGAAATTATACCTAAGTTACATCCTTTTATTAATTCCTAAAATTATATATATTTATTTTGAAATAAGAAGATTGGATTTTAGCACCTCATCAATAGTTTAAAAGATATTAAAATAGTACTACCAAATGTATGTTTAAATGTTGATGACGTGACAAAAATCAATCCATTTATTTCATAGTGACTGAATATTTAGAAGCTTTATGGTTGAATTATCCTAAAAATGCTTGAGATTCTTATAAGTATGAGGATTGTCATGATAAAATCTAAACTACAGTTAGGTTTTGAGACACTAACATATTTTATCATTTATTTAGCATGAGAAGTATGTTATAGTGAGCGTGTACCTGATGAATATTTTAGAAGAAAAGCTTTTATCAAGAATTTTCTGTTATCCATATCTACAGGATTTATATCTCTAAGTTGGCAAAATAAATTACCAATTACAAGTTAGAAATTCTCAAAAAAAAAAAAAAAAAAAAAAATACTAGTTAGAATAAGGTTGTTATATGAGAATCATAATTTGGCAGACAAGAGATTACAAACATGCTATACATGAGGAAAAACTAACATACATGCATCTTAGTTTTGGGTAAGAAATTAAACAAATGCAATTTATGGTTGGCCATTTCTGGACAATCAAATTGCATTAATCATAAAATGGCATGTAAGGCATGTCTAGCATGGAAATCAGAGGGGGCCTTTTTAATTTGGTAGATAATTTTTTTTTTTTTTTTTTTTTTGAGAAAGTTTGGTAGATAATTCTAATGTAATAAAACTCCACTTATTTTTGTTTCCAAAATTGCAATAAATGTTGGATTATGTTTCCAAAATTGACAATAATACACACGTCATGCCTTTTATTTTCAGTATGTGTTCTTGGGGCATAAATACCCTTCATGGCTAGCCCTGCCTACCCATGTTAATTCTCAATGCCTTTACTATGGCTTCATACCCAGTTGCTCATGTTCCCTCTGTTTCACATCTTCCATTTCCAATCCCATCCAATCCTCCTATTTATCCGCCCCTACAAAAATCAAACACTAATATGATCTCAAAACAGATTACTGGATTGTTAAATCGGATCAGTGATTTACCAGAAGAAATCTGTATTTCAAGAAAAAATAAACCTATTGTTGAAATGTAAGTGCATTTCTTTTTTTATTAAGAAAGAATTTCTAATACTTCTATGAATAGCAAGTTTTGTTTTTGCTATTGTTATTGGGATAGTCTTTTTATGTTATTCTAGTTTTTGAGTCTAAACTCTAAAAGTTCTGTTTTTCCCCCAAAAATGATGGTGTGCCATAATGAAAAAAAGTACCGTAGTGTATATTTTTGGGAAACCTAGTTTTGTTTTTTGTTTTACCGTTCATTCCTTTCAACTAATGGAACTGTTTTTGTTCGTTGGACCGGGTTGGACCATATCAATAATGTCCTATATAATTTGCCCAACTTTTTAATTCTCTCACATTTTTAGGCTAGGCCAATTAAAATTGCAGTTCCAATTTTCAAAATTGCATTTGCATGCAGCCAATGTGTGCTGAAATATTATTTATAATTTAAAAATAACTAAATCTTGTTATACACTTCTTTTTGCACACTCCCGTATGCGAGAAATCGTGTTTTCAAAACACTATTTCAGCTACCATGGTATTGTGTGTCCCGTACACATGATGTGTACCTATCAAAACTCCTGAAAAAGTGACAATTTCATGCATCTTTGTGTTTTTCCTCCATCTTTTTCTTCCTCAAAAACTCTTGAGAGTAGTTACTGAAACTTGTAAGTAAGTCGACACTAGAAATCTTTTATACTATCAAATTATGAATTATTTATCCAAAGAATTGGTGTCTCATTCATGTTTGCAGTAATAGGACGACGATAAACAGGTGTTTGTGTAGAAAGACTCATTTGTTCAGGGAAAGAAGAGACCTGCGGAGGTATGTCCTATTCCGTAGTTCTCTTATTAATGTTAAGTTGTTAACTTTAATGTATCATTTCTGCATATCGATTTTTGTCAATTGTCACATGTTGTTCAATTTGGCTTATATTTAGTTTCGATTAACTGTAATCTACTAGTAGAAAAATATGGAGCTTTTACATACACAGGATCTTCAATGCAGGGGCTGGTCCAACAGTGTTTATATAATAAATCTCGGGATCCAATTTAAAAGTGAAAAAGGAATTGCATTTGTTAGCTTATATGTGATAATCTTTGAACCTGTTCTGTACTAACTTGTGCCTTATGTGCTTGATTTATGCAGGGAATGATACATTTTTATTCAATAAAAACTCAATATTAATTTTTTATTTTTATTATCCTCAATATTTAAACTATAAATCTTATCTCTAACCCAAAAATAATAATCTATATTAAAAAATAATAGGTGGGTTCCTCAATCTTCTAACTGTATGGAAGGCTTTCTAATCATTTTATTTTTGTTAATCTAACTCTCTTTTAGGCTTTAGCAGATGAGTGCATGCATATGTGACCCTTTTTTAGTTCCAATCTTTTTGAACAAGTTAGGCTCTTTGTTTGTACAATATATAGCAAACACTTTGAAGTGCAATAATTTTTATCTTTTGGTAATTTTGGACATTCGGTCTTGTGATATGCATTGTCCGAATTCTTTTTAGAATGAAAAATGAAACTTTTATATTGCTGTTACAGGCTTACAACCATTATGTGCCTTTGATATAGTTATTTCTATTCATTGAAATGCCCCAAATAAGACACTGTCAAAAATATGTTTACTTGTAATGCAAGTTTAAAGAGAGCAGGACTCCTTTCTATGAACAACTATAAGAGAAGGTTAGAATATTGTTATTGGAAAGCAATATAGAGCTATTATTTTCGAACTCTATCAGGAACTAAATGCTTAAATCCATTCATTAGAACATCGAACATTCCTAGTATTTCTTATTTTACTTCTCTTTGTAGCTAAGCCATTTGTTTAATATTGATTAGTTTCTTGATCCTAATGATCAACACTTTTTTTTTTTTTTTGGTTATATTTGATGAATGCTTGAGGGTGAAAACTGAAAACATCAACCTAAGCACAAAGTTGTGTTTAAAAATTTCTTTCTCAATCTCTCTGTCATATTTAGACTATTGAATAGAGTACTACATAAATATTTTTCTCATTATTTTTTAAACAAGATTCACAATTTGTATGCACTTCAATTTATTGTTAACAGTATGTAGCTCGTTTCATTGATTTCAATTCCATTACATATGTCAACACTAACTTTTCTTTTTTCTCATTCTTTCAGCATTGATAATTCTAGTGCTTTCGTCTAGAGAACGATATAAGCTACACACCGTTTAGATATAGCCAGGCGTGATAAGCCCGGAAATCCGTGGAAGAAAGGATCACAATGTCTAAAGCAGAAATTTTAAAGACGCGATAAGCCCGGAAATACGACGGAAGGAGGGATAAAGTGTCTGAAGCTATGGCCTATGGGTTTGGTAAAACTGGAAATTATGGCTGAGAAGGCAAAGATATTTGACAAGCCTCAAGCATACAGCCACGTTAAGAACTACTTAGCCGTTATTGGAATTTGGAAATACAAGTGTTTGTTTGAGCAAGGTTGTCCTTTGATTAATCTAAACTAAAGTAAGGCCATCAATTGTGGGAAGTGGGATGAAGATTTCTGCAAGTAAGCCTCGAACTTAGGTAGAAGATTCATCTCTCCCAAGGCCAAAAATTTATTAGCAAGCAATTAAGAAATTTTTTGCCACGCCAATGTAGTAGATTGTTTTGTATCAACCATTTCATGGATTCATTTTCAGTAGATAATTGTAGCTTTGAATTGACTCTCTCTCTCTCTCTCTGTGCGTAATCTGGACTTGCATCAAATGTTGAACGTGGACCATTATTTCAAACAAAATTACTATTCTTCAGTGACACGTAGAAATATATATATATATATATATATATATTTGGTTAAACGAAGCATGATATTAAACTAAGGAACAATAAATCTATTACAAACATGGCCAGCTTTATCCATAGCCACCAATTCAACCACCACAGACAGTGGATTACACAAAAAAAGGTGGTCTAAAGTAAACTCAGCCCCCATCCTAGCTAATCTGTCAGCACAGCTACTAGCTTCCCTATAAACGGAAAAATTTCTAGTAATAAAGACAAAAATTGTTTGCTCATTGAAAGTCAAAAACATGAAAACATATGTAGCCAAAAATTGTTAGAGAGATTGGATCTGTAAATCATCGTAAAGGAATTTGGGACCAAAATTTGATCGCAAAATTTTGGGGATGAGACCTTTTATAATAATAATAATAAAAAATCTTAATAAGACAAATTGACAATTAATTAACACTGAGATGAAGATAAAATTCTAAACTTTTTGAGAAACCGATATAATTAGAAACTTAAATTCACTACATCAAACAACGAATTTAAGAAATCTTAATTTCAAATACTTGTGAGCATATTAATGATCAAACAAGACATTTTCAATAGATAAACATTATTACATCTGAAACCTAAATCTAAGTTTGCAAAGACAATAATATTCCATATAAGGGAAGAACAGCCAGTGAAAGGAGGCTTCAATTGCTTGAAGATTCTTTTAAAGGGTATATTTTTTATGAGAAAATTATAAAGGGTAAATTTAAAGTACATATATAAGGTTTTCCAATTAAATTCAAGCACGTGTTGCATTAACCAATAAATTATAAACAATGTTATTTTTTTTTTTAGAAACCACCCTCGTAGAAAGAGGAGGGGGGGGGGGATCATTTTATAACTTCAGAAACATACACATCTATCACTCCTGGAGGAACATCCTCCATCCAGGATTGGAAATTAACAAAGTTACATGCCATTCTAGCAAGCCCGTGGGCAACTCTATTGCCCTGTCTACGAGTATGATTAAAGAGAACACCTCCAAGCGATGAGGACACCGATTTGAGACAATGTTATTTATTTAGTGAGTTTCAACATTTGGTGTCGGCTTCTAATGATATGATTATGCTTTTTATCATCAGACCAATACACTAATTGGTTTTTGGAGTAGACAGAGGTTGAACTATAGATCTCTTATTTAACCATTAGAAACTTTATTAATTGAGCTAACTAGAACCCACTATAAACAATTATATATCTTCCAAAAATAATTAAATTCAATATAGCTACTTGTTTGGATTTAATTAAAGAACCTAATATCATGTACCTAAGTTTCATCTTTTTATTAATTCCTAAAATTTTATATATATATATATATATATTCTGAGATAAGAAGAGTGGATTTTAGCACCTCAACAATAATTTAAATTAAAAGCTATTAAAATAGTACTACTAGCGAACGTATGTTTAAATGTTGACAACTTGACTCCATTTATTTTGAAGTGATTGAATATTTAGAAACTTTATGGTTGAATTATCCTAAAAACTCTTGAGATTCTTATAAGTATGAGAATTATCATGGGAAAATCTAAACTACAGTTAGGTTTTGAGACACTAACATATTTTTCATTTATTTAGCATGCATGAGAAGTATGTTATAGTGAGCGCGCGTGTACTTGATGAATATTTTAGAAGACAAGCTTTTATCAAGAATTTTCTATTATCCATATCTACAGGATTTATATCTCTAAATTGGCAAAATAAATTGCCAATTACAAGTTATAATAATGTTGTTATATATTAGAATCTAATTTGACTGACAAGAGATTACAAACATACTATACATGAGGAAAAACTAACATACATGCATCTTTTTTTTCTTTTTTTCTTTTTTATATACAAAATAGAATTTCTACTCTAACCTAATCTAAATGTTTATGTGTATGAAACTCATTCTTAAAGACTTGAACCCCGACCCTTGCCCCCACACCCCCACAAACACTTATACTTGTGGAGTGACCACCGCACCAAGGGTGTGCGGTGGTACATGCATTTTAGCTTTGGGTAAGAAATTAAACAAATGCAATAAATGCTTAGCCATTTCTGGATAATCAAATTGCATTGATCATAAAATGGCATGTAAGGCATGTCTAGCATGGGAGTTAGAGGGGTCTTTCTAATTTGGTAGCTAATTGTAATATAATAAACTGTTCTTATTTTTGTTTCCAAAATTGCAATCGATGCTAGAATGTAATAAACTCTCCTTACTATTCTAAAAGGGAATTCAGTAACACTTAAAAATTTCTAGTAAAGATAAAATTGTTGCTCACTGAAATTCAAAAACATGAAAACATATGTAGCCAGAAATTGTGAGAGAGATCGGTCTAAATCATTGTAAAGGAATTTGGGACCAAAAAATTGATCTCAAACTTTTGGGGACGAGACCTTTAATAAAAATAAAAATAAATTCTTAATATGAAAAATTGACAATTAATGTACACTAAGACGAAGATATAATTCTAAACTTAAATTCACTGCATCCAAAAATGAATTTAAGAAATCTAAATTTCAAATACTTGTGAGCATATCAATGATTAAACAAGAGGTTTTTCATCGATAAGCATTATGGCATTTGAAATCAAAATCTAAGTTCCCAAAGAAGGGATCCAAATGTCTAATGCTAAAGCTTTTAAAGACATGATAAGCCCATAAATACCGTGGATGGAGGGTTGGAATCAAATGTCTGAAGACTGAAGCTATGTGTGTGATGAAATTGGAAAATCTACAAAAGAGGGTTCAAAAACATTTGACATGCCTCGAGCCTCAAGCCTACAACCACATAAAGAACTACTTATCCATCGTTGAAAATTCATAGGGGATGTTTGGTTTGTTGTGATGTGTCATCAATGTAACATTAAGGTTTTTGGTTTATTTTATAATTTCTAACAATACCATAATTTAAAATTACAAAATATTTCACATCATTTTAATCTCATCACCTTCCTAAACAATTTAATTTTGTTTTGAGAATATATTAATGTAAGATTACAATAACGTAATATTATGGCGTAATGTAACATCACGGCGAACCAAATGCCCCCTAAGTGTTCGTTAGAGTGAAGTACTCATATTCATCTAGCTAAAGCATGGCTATCATTTGTGGGAAATGGGATGAAGATTTCTGCAACCCTCAGCCCTAGGTGAAAGAACCTTTTCTCCAAATAGCCATTATACGAAAATTACCAAGCAATTACGAAATTTTAGCCGTGCCAATGCTAAGATTCATTTGTATTAACTATATCCATGGTTCTTGTTCGGTAGATGATGCATACAGATTGTAGTTTTTTTTTTCTTCCCTAAGTGAATGTGATGCTTTGTCACATAAATGTTATTGAAGTTTTGGAAGGGCTCTCATTCTCTCATGCAACTTTGAGACAAATAACTTCGCTACGTACAACTTGCCACTTCAGCAAGTTGTTGAAAAAGGTTGTGTCTATTGCAGAATTGGTTTGTTGTAGGTGAGATTCGAACCTAGGTCCCTCATTTAAGGATAAGAAACTTTACTAATTGAATTAACTAAAACTTAAACATGTTTACATATTTATAAAATCAACTTATGGATCAAATCACATGCTACTAAAGTTACATAGAAAAATTGAAGTCTTTTTTTTTTTTTTTAGAGTTTCAATCTATGACGTTCACTCCTAATAGTAAGACTTTATCATTAGACTAAAATTGCAATCGGTTTTTTGGTGATCAAAGACTTTACTAGTTGAGCTAATTGGAACTTACAAAAAATTGAAATTAGTTCAATTAGGAAAATTGAAGTTAATCCAACAAACGGTTTGGTTATAAAATGCTTACAAAGCAGTGTAATAATAATAATAATTTTTTTTTTTTGAAAATAATTATTATTATTAGAACCACATAAAATAAATAAATTTCTTATCTACGTTTTTGTCCTATGTTTAAAAGTTACTACTAGAGTTTATAAAATAGATATAATATAATAAAATTTGTAATATTCTTAATAACATTTATTGACTACTTGAAGTAGGGTAAGAAAAGAGTGAGACCAAGAGGCAAGGACTGATTATTATATAAGTAGATTAAACATTACCTCCAAGTCTAAAATTAAAGAAATTGAGTTTTTTTTTTTTTCTTCAAAAAAAATGAAAAATAAAATAAAATGAAAACATGTCAATCCATGTGGCCCATATGTCAACATAATCCAATCCGTTGTTTTAATGAACCAGGTATGGGTTGGCCCATTTTTTACTTATCCAAAAATCCCAAATCTATACCCCTTTTAATCTCTAAAATTGAAAAAATAAATTACTAATGACAAGTTAGAATAACGTTGGTCATATGAGAAAACAAGAGATTACAAACATGCTATACATGGGGAAAAACTCACATGCACCATCTTAGCTTTGGTAAGAAATTAAACAAATGGAAAATATGGCTGGCCGTTTTTGGACAATCAAATTGCAATGATCATAAAATGGCATGTAAAGCAAGTCTAGCATGGGAATTGGAGGGCTCCTTTTTAATTTGGTAGCTAATTGTAATGTAAAAATTCCCCCCTTATTTTTGTTTCCAAAATTGCAATAAATGCTGGATTGTGTTCCCAAAATTGACAATAATAGGCGTGCCATGCCTTTTATTTTCAATATGTGTTCCTGGGGCATAAATACCCTTCATGGCTAGCCCTGCCTACTCATCTCAATTCTCAATGCCTTTGCTATGGCTTCATACCCAGTTACTCATGTTCCCTCTGTTTCACATCTTCCATTTCCAATCCCATCCAATCCTCCTATTTATCCGCCCCTTCAAAAATCAAACGCAAATATGATCTCAAAAGAGATTATTGGATTGTTAAATCGGATCAATGATTTACCAGAAGAAATTTGTTTTTCAAGAAAAATTAAACCCATCATTGAAATGTAAGTGCATTTATTTTATGATTAAAAAAAAAAAAAAATTCTAACACTTTTGTGAATAACAAGTTTTTTTGCTATTGTTATTGGGTAGTGTTTTATGCTATTCTTACCCTAAAGTGAATGGGCTAAACAAATCTTCGTTTTTCCACGATAGTTCACTAAATGGCCTTGGGTTTTTCTTTGGGCTGCTATGTCTGTCTCAAATTTCTCATGCATCTAGCTTTTTAGTCTAAACTATAAAAGTTTCTCTGCTATTTCCCCTAAAATGATGGTGTGCAATAATGAAAAAAGTACTCTGTATGTGTGTTTTCAACACATGATGTGTAATTACCATCACTCTTTAAAAAGTGACCATTTCATGCATCTTTGTGTTTTTTCCCATTTTTTCTTTCTCAAAATCTCTCGAGATTAGTTTTATGCAATCAAATTATGAATTATTTATCCAAAGAATTGGTGTCTGATTTATGTTTGCAGTAATAAGATGAAGATAAACGGGTGTTTGTGTAGAAAGATTCATTTGTTCAGGGAAAGAAGAGACCTGCGGAGGTATGTCCTATTCCGTGGTTCTCTTATTAATGTTAAGTTGTTAACTTTAGTGTATCATTTCTTCGTATCATTTTTTGTCAATTGTCACATATTGTTCAATTTGGCTTATATTTAGATTTGATTAATTGTACTTGTAGAAAAATATGGAGCTTTTACATACACAGGATCTTCAATGCAGGGGCTGGTCCGACAGTGTTTATATCATAAATCTTGGGAGCCAATTTAAAAGTGAAAAAGGATTGCATTTGTATACTTATATATGATAATCTTTGAACCTGTTCTGTACTAAGTTGTGCCTTACGTGCTTGGTTTATGCAGGGAATAATACATTTTTATTCAAAAAAAACTCTATATTAAATTTTTTTTTGGGGTGATCCTCAATATTTAAATTATAAATCTTATCTCTAACCCAAAAATAATAATCTATATTAAAAAAATAATAGGTGGGTTCCTCAATCTTCTAACGGTATGGAAGGCTTTCTAATCATTTTATTTTTGTTAATCTAACTCTCTTTTAGGCTTTAGCAGTTGAGTGCATGCATATGTGACCCTTTTTTAGTTGCAATCTTTTTGAACAAGTTAGGCTCTTTAGTTGTACAATATATAGCAAAGACTTTAAAGTGCAATAATTTTTATCTTTTGGTAAGTTTGGACATTTGGTCAGTTGTGATACACATTGTCCTAATTCTTTGTAGACTAAAAAAATGAAACTATTATATTGCTATTACAGCAATTATGTGTCTTTGATTTAGTCTATTCATTGAAATGCCCCAAATAAGACACTGTCAAAAATATGTTTACCTATGATGCATTATAGAGCGATTATTTTCTAATTCTATTATGAACTAAAAGCTTGAATATATATTACAATCAATGCCTACTTCATATGTTTGGTTTTGAGATGGCAAGTCTTATAATTAAATCTATTCATCAGAACATCGAAGATTCCTAGTAGTTCTTATTATACTTCTCTTTGTAGCGAATCCATTTGTTTAACATTGATTAGTTTCTTGATCCTAATGATCAACACTTTTTTTTTGGGGGGGGGGGGGGGGGGGGGGGGTTATATTTGATGAATGCTTGAGGGTGAAAACTGAAAACATCAACCTAAGCACAAAGTTTTGTTTAGAAATTTCTTTCTCAATCTCTCTGTCATATTTAGACTATTGATTAGAGTACTACATAAATATTTTTCTCATTATTTTTTAAACAAGATTCACAATTTGTATGCACTTCAATTTAGCGCTAACAGTATGTAGCTCATTTCATTGATTTCAATTCCATTATATATGTCAACACTAAATTTTCTTGCTTCTCATTCTTTCAGCATTGATAATTCTAGTGCTTTCGTCTAGAGAACAGTATAAGCTACACACCGTTTAGATATAGCCAGGCGTGATAAGCCCGGAAATCCATGGAAGAAGGGATCACAATGTCGAAAGCAGAAGCTTTTAAAGACGCGATAAGCCCGGAAATACCATGGAAGGAAGGATCAAATGTCTGAAGCTATGGCCTATGGGTTTGGTAAAACTGGAAATTATGGCTGAGAAGGCAAAGATATTTGACAAGCCTCAAGAATAAAGCCACGTTAAGAACTACTTAGCCGTTATTGGAATTTGGAAATTAATACAAGTGTTTGTTTGAGCAAGGTTGTCCTTTGATTAATCTAAACTAAAGTAAGGCCATCAATTGTGGGAAGTGGGATGAAGATTTCTGCAAGCCTCGAACTTAGGTAGAAGATTCATCTCTCTATTTAGCCAAGGCCAAAAATTAGCAAGCAATTAAGAAATTTTTTGCCACGCCAATGTAGTAGATTGTTTTGTATCAACCATTTCATCAGTAGATAATTGTAACTTTGAATTGAGTCTCTCTCTCTCTCTCTCTCTCTCTCTCTGTGCGCGTAATCTGGACTTGCATACAATGTTGAATCTGGACCATTATTTCAAACAAAATTACTATTCTAAAAGGGAATTCAGTGACACGTAGAAATATATATATATATATATATATATATATATATATGGTTAAACGATGCATGATATTAAACTAAGGAGCAATAAGTCTATTACAAACACGGCCAACTTTGTCCATAGACAACAAATCAACCACTATAGGCGGTGGATTACTTAGAAAAAGGTGGTCTAAAGTAAGCTCAGCTCCCATCCTAGCTAATCTATCAACACAGCTATTAGCTTCCCTATACGCGTAGAAATTTCTAGTAATAAAGATAAAAATTGTTTGCTCATTGAAAGTCAAAAATATGAAAACATATGTAGCCAAAAATTGTTAGAGAGATTGGATCTGTAAATCATCAGAAAGGAATTTGGGACCAAAATTTGATCGCAAAATTTTGGGGATGAGACCTTTTATAAAAAAAATAAAAATAAAAATCTTAATATGACAAATTGACAATTAATTAACGCTGAGATGAAGATATAATTCTAAACTTTTTGAGAAACAGATATAATTCGAAACTTAAATTCACTACATCAAACAATGAATTTAAGAAATCTGAATTTCAAATACTTGTGAGCATATGAATGATCAAACAAGACATTTTCAATAGATAAACATTATTACATCTTGTAAGCGACTAAATTTCTCGTTTCGAAATAAATCAAACAAGTAAAATAGTTTCACAAATGCGAATTTGTATTGATGATTGTGTGGTACAATTCTCTGTGATTACAAAAGAGTTATCCTCTGATTCGATCTCCTTAAAAGATTTGTTGATTGGATTTGTAGTAATGTGATTTTGATTCGAACACCCAATGTACTTCAATTTGGCTGAAGAATGGATTGAAGATCTTTGGAACAAAATTACAATGAATCTCTGGCTATGAGCTTGTTAGAAATCTTTTGTTCTTCGTGTTCTTTGCGTTCTTCGTGTGTTCTTCGTCTTCGAAGGTTTGTAGTGGAAGTTCTTCGGTGCTTTAGAGGCTTGAATCCGTGGAGCTTCGCTGATTTGTGGTCGTTTGAGGTTTTTGGAGGCTTTTGAGCTTGATTCCAGTGAACTTTGAGATCTAGGCAGATAGTTTGGATGATTCTGCTTCGAATGTTCTTTGTATTTGAAGATTTGTGGTGGAAGTTCTTCGGGGCTTTGGAGGCTTGAATCCGAAGAGCTTCACTGATTTATGATTTGTTGATGTTTTTGGACCTTTGAGCTTGATTCCCGCAAACTTTAGGATCTAGGCAGATGATCTGGATGATTCTGCTTCGAATGTTCTTCGATTTTGGGGTTGAAGTTCTTGAAGTTCCTGGAGGCTTCAGGGCTTGATTCCAGCAGAGCTTTTTCACTTCTCAATTCTGGTCCTCCTAAATGTCTCAGGAAGGCTTCTATTTATAGGAGTTTGGGGGTGGGTGAGCGACACGTGGCGAAGCTTGATTGGTGACACATGTCACAGCCTGATTGGTCCGCTTAAGTCATCGCTTACACGTGCGAGGTTGCTTGAGTCATTGCTTACACGTGCGAGGCTGCTTGAGTCATCGCTTACACATGCACTGATGCGTGATTGGTTTTTGCATGACACTTGGCAAATTTCTATTGGCTTCTGAATAGTGATAGCAAAACCTAGCAGCAGTACGTGGTGCTTTGTAATTGGCTGTATTTTGTGGACTTGAAAATGTGACATGTCAGCTTGTGATAGGTCGGGAATTTTCCCTCTCTACACATCTAAAGCCTAAATCAAGCACATGTTGCATTAACCAATTGTGGGGGCCAATAATCTAGAAGGAACTATTGAAACTGTATGAGTTGGGCCTATGGCCCAATCCGAGGATATCAATCAATCCGAGAATGGTCAAACAAGGTTATAATGGGAATGGTATAAGAAGAAGAAATAAAGATTGTATGTGATAGTCTAAAATACGTCCGAGGAGAAAAGTCATCTTGGAAATAGAGATTCAAGGTTAGTAAGAATATCTTATCATCCCAGACATCCTTCAAAATTGCATCACAACTAATAGTAAGACATTGGATAAGGGATGAGCAAAAAGAGGCGACAAATATCTTCAAAAGCTGCTACCTCCACATTAAATGCCTCCCAACTAACTCTCTGGCCGCATTAATGTGGAGGTGATACCTGAACAATGGTCAAGCAGCCTTACAGCTACTAGTTGATGGTTCTAGGAGGTGTTGGATACGACAAGAAGGAGTTCCTAGAATCCAAACTACACGTGTATGGTAGGGATGATACCAAAATTGTAGTATATAACATGAGAAGGTGGCCTAAAAAAGGGGATCGAAAAACAAATCAAAAAATCTTTGTAATAATACTGTGAACTCTTGTAACTTTGTTCAAAAACAAGACATTATAATATAAGCTCCTCCGGTCAAGCCGAGGACAAATTTTCTTATCTTACTTGTGTTAAATGATCTTAAATCCGCAAATTTTATTATTTTTCTTTTGGAGTAGATCTAGTTCTTTCATCCATACTCTACAAATTCATTGTTTGGGCTTGTTAGGCCAAAACTAAATCCTATACTGGGTCCAATCCAAATTCAGTCCTTACACCAATAAATTATAAACAACGTTATTTATTTAGTGAGTTTCAACATTTGGTGTCGGCTTCTAATGATATGATTGTGCTCTTTATCATCAGACCAATATACTAATTGGTTTTTGGTGTAGATGGAGACTGAAGCCTAGATCTCTTATTTAACCATTAAAGACTTTATTAATTGAGCTAACTGAAACCCACTATAAACAATGATATATCTTTCAAAAATAATTAAATTCAATATAGCTACTTGTTTGGATTTAATTAAAGAACCTAATATCATGTACCTATGAAATTGTATCTAAGTTTCATCTTTTTATTAATTTCTAAAATTATATATATATTTATTCTGAGATAAGAAGAGTGGATTTTAGCACCTCAACAATAATTTAAATTAAAAGCTATTAAAATAGTAATACTAGAAAATGTATGTTTAAATGTTGACAACTTGACAAAAATCAATCCATTTATTTCGAGGTGATTGAATATTTAGAAACTTTATGGTTGAATTATCCTAAAAACTCTTGAGATTCTTATAAGTATGAGAATTATCATGGTAAAATCTAAACTGCAGTTAGGTTTTGAGACACTAACATATTTTTCATTTATTTAGCATGAGAAGTATGTTATAGTGAGCGTGTACTTGATGAATATTTTAGAAGACAAGCTTTTATCAAGAATTTTCTATTATCCATGTCTACAGAATTTATATCTCTAAACTGGCAAAATAAATTACCAATTACAAGTTAGAATAAGGTTGTTATATATTAGAATCATAATTTGACAGACTAGAGATTACAAACATACTATACATGAGGAAAAACTAACATACATGCATCTTAGTTTTGGGTAAGAAATTAAACAAATGCAATATATGGTTGGCCATTTCTGGATAATCAAATTGCATTGATCATAAAATGGCATGTAAGGCATGTCTAGCATGGGAATTAGAGGGGTCTTTTTAATTTGGTAGCTAATTGTAATATAATAAACTCTCCTTATTTTTGTTTCCAAAATTGTAATAAATGCTAGAATGTAATAGACTCTCCTTATTATTCTAAAAGGGAATTCAGTGACACTTGAAAATTTTTAGTAAACATAAAATTGTTGCTCATTGAAATTCAAAAACATGAAAACATATATAGCCAGAAATTGTTAGAGAGATTGGTCTAAATCATTGTAAAGGAATTTGGGACCGAAAAATTGATCTCAAAATTTTGGGGATGAGACCTTTAATAAAATAAAAATAAATTCTTAATATGAAAAATTGGCTATTAATGTACACTGAGATGAAGATATAATTCTAAACTTAAATTCACTGCATCCAACAATGAATTTAAGAAATCTGAATTTCAAATACTTGTGAGCATATGAATTATGATTAAACAAGAGGTTTTTAATCGATAAACATTATGGCATCTGAAATCAAAATCTAAGTTCCCAAAGAACGGATCCAAATGTCTAATGTTAAAGCTTTTAAAGACATGATATGCCCATAAATACCACGGATGGAGGGTTGGAATCAAATGTCTGAAAACTGAAGCTATGTGTTGGAATCAAATGTCTGAAGACTGAAGCTATGTGTGTAATGAAATTGGAAAATTTACAAAAGAGGGTTCAAAAACATTTGACAAGCCTCAAGCCTCAAGCCTACAGCCACGTCAAGAACTACTTATCCATTGTTGAAAATTTATAGGGAGCGTTTGGTTTGTTGTGATGTGTCCTTAATGTAACATTAAGATTTTTGGTTTATTTTATTTTTTCTAACACTACCATAATTCAAAATTATAAAATATATCACATCATCTTAATCTCATCACCTTCCTAAACAATGTAATTTTGTATTATTGTATTAAGATTTTATTAATATAAGATTACAATAACGTAATATTATGGTGTAATGTAACATCATAGCGAACCAAACGTCCCTAAGTATTTGTTAGAGTGAGATATTCATATTCATCTAGCTAAAGCATGGCCATCATTTGTGGGAAATGGGATGAAGATTTCTGCAAGCCTCAGCCCTAGGTGGAAGAACCTTTTCTCCAAATAGCCATTATACCAAAATTTCCAAGCAATTACGCCAATGCTAAGATTCATTTGTATTGACTATATATGTGTGTGTATCCATGGTTCTTGTTCAGTAGATAATGCATACAAATTGCAGGGTTTTTTTTTTTTTTTTTCCTCCCCTAAGCGAATGTGATGCTTTGTCACATAAATATTATTGAAGTTTTGGAAGGGCTATCATGCAACTTTGAGACAAATAACTCTGCTACGTACAACTTGCCACTTCAGTAAGTTGTTGAAAAAAGTTGTGTCTACTGTCTATAGCAAAATTGGTTTGCTATAGGTGAGATTCAAACCTAGGTCCCTCATTCAACGATAAAAAACTTTACTAATTAAATTAACTAAACTTACACATGTCTACGTATTTATAAAATCAACTTATGGATCAAATTGCATGCTACTAAAGTTACATAGAAAAACTGAATATCTTTTTTTTTTTTTTTTTTTTGAGAGAATTTCAATCTATGGTGGTTACTCCTGATCAGGGCCGGCTCAAGGCCTAGGCCTAAGGCCCCACTAAAAAATAAAATTTTTCTTGAGAAAAAAGGCCCCATTTTTTATAGTTAAAGGCCCAAATTTTTATAAAATTATATATATTTTTTAAAGGTTGTACTTTTTTTTATTAGTGATGTACAAATTTTATTATTAGTTTACAAATTGTCATGTTATTAATTACAAAAAAATGTGATATAAACATTCATTAGTTAAATTGATGAAGTTCATCAATGAGAAACAACATCACATTATATTTTGAACATTTATAGTACTTTTAATTAGCGCATTTTTCTTTTTCATTTCTATTAAGACTCCCAAAGTACGAGACAACCTTAACTCAATTGAAACCCTAAAATATTTCAAAAAGATGTTGCAAATGTGTTAAATCATCAATTATAGATTAATCTCCCCCAATAGTTTGAGACTTTGATTTTTGTAAACTAATATCCTACAAAACCATACACCAAATAATATATATATGTATATCTCTCTCTCTCTCTTTCTCTCTTAAAATCAAAATATAAAATTAAAAATTAGATTACAACTTTATTTAACTATGCATAGTCTTATATCCAAAATAAAGTTTCTTTTTCAATCGTAATATATTTTTATTTCTTTTTATTAATATTTATAATTCAACTATGATATTCAATTCTCTATATGAAATTAACATTAGTCTAGTTGGTATTATTTATGTATTTAATGTATCAAATTAACCTTAATTTAATTAGTATTAAATAATTTTGTTTAATTAATATTTACATATTAAAGGCCCCGCATAAATTTTTCGCCTTAGGCCCCAAATTATGTTGGGCCGCTCCTGCTCCTGATGATAGTTTTTTATTATCAGACTAAAACATCAATTGATATTTGGTGTAGACGGAGATTAAACTCTAGATATCTAATTTAGTTATTAAAGACTTTACTAATTGAGCTAACTAAAATCTACCAAAAAAAAAAAAAAAAACTAAAATTAGTTCAACTGGGAAAACTGAAGTTAATCCAACAAATTGTTTGATTATAAAATGCTTAAAAAGCAGTGTAATAATAATTATTATTAAAACCACATAAAAAATATAAAAAATAAATTTCTTATCTACGTTTTTGTCCTATGTTTAAAAGTTACTACCAAAGTTTATAAAACAAATATAATATAATAAAATTTATAATATCCTTAATAACATTTATTGACTACTTGAAGTATGGTAAGAAGAGAGTGAGACCAAGTGGCAAACAGTAATTTTTCTATAAGTAGATTAAATACTACCTCCAAGTCTAAAATTAAAAGTTTCAAAAAAAATAAAAAGTCTAAAATTAAAGAAATTGACTTTTTTTTTAAATGAAAAAAAATAAAAAATAAAATAAAAATGTCAATCCATGTGGCCCATATGTCAACCTAATCCAATCCGTTGTTTTAATGAACCGGGTATTGGTTGGCCCAGTTTTTACTAATCCACAAGTCCCAAATCTATACCCCGTTTAATCTTCTGGATTTGGGTGGGTTAACAAGTCTGATTCCAATTTTGACAGGTCAATCAAATTTTTCTGTAAAAAATTTTCTACTAACCAATTAATCATGCTGTCATTTTCAAGCAATTGATGACAACCTCAATTCTAGTCAATTGCTATGAGGACTTTGAATTAAGATTTTCTTTGTACAAAATATCCCTTTGTAAAGAATTGACCCAAAAAAAAAAAGTGCAACAAAAGACAGTGAAAAAGGTTCTCACTTTCTCCCACTTAATTTTTTTAGCTAACCAAACACAAACAAGTTTGATATACTGTTATTGTTTGAGTCTCCATTATTGCTTGCTTCAATTTTTATTTACTTACAGATTTTTCGGCCTTAGATATCCATGCTAAACTGCTAATTTTTCATCATCGAAGATTATTTGATTGGTTTCAATTCTTTTGGTGGTTTGATTCTAATTTTACATTTATGCTAAGTTTAATCAAATTATGCATGCAGCATAGTTTGCATTTATACCGGCTAATAGTTCAATTTTTTTCTTTTAGACATTTTTTTTTCCTTTTATTTTCCCGGAAATTATAACTCTAAAAAAAAAAAAAAAAAAAAAAAAAAAAAAAAAAAAAGCCTAATCACATGCGTGATGAGGTTTGTGTGTGTGTGTGTGTGTGTGTAAAAGGGAAGAACAGCAAGTGATGAGAGGAGGCTTCAATTAATTGAAAATTTGTATAAAGGGAAATTTAAGTACATATATGAGGTTTTCCAATTAAATTCCACCACATTTTACATTAACCAAGAAATTATAAACAATGTTATATCTTTAAAAAATAATTAAATTCAATATAGCTACGTGTTTGAATTAAATTAAAGAACCTAATATCCGGCATCTAAGAAATTGTACTTAAGTTTCATCATTTTATTAATTTCTTTTTTTTTTTTTTTTTGAGAAACCTATATATATTTATTTTGAAATAAGAAGATTGAATTTTAACACCTCATCAATAATTTAAAAGATATTAAAGTAGTACTACTAGCAAACATTGGTTTAAATGTTGATAATGTGGCAAAATTAAATCCATTTATTTCGAAGTGATTGAATATTTAGAGAATTTATGGTTGAATTATCCTAAAAACTCTTAAGATTCTTAGTATGAGGATTATCTTGATAAAATCTAAACTGCAATTAGGTTTTGAGAAGCCAAATTATTTTATCATCTATTTAGCATGAAGAGTATGTTATAGTGAGCATGTACTTGATGATAATATTTTAGAAGACAAGGTTTTATCAAGAATTTTCTATTATCCATATGTACAGGATTTATATATCTAAAATTGGCAAAATAAACGACCAATTACAAGTTAGAATAAGTTTGTTATATGAGAATCATAATTTGACAGACAAGAGATTAAAAATATGCTATACATGAGGAAAAGTTGATATGCATGCATCTCAGCTTTGGTAAGAAATTAAACAAATGCAATATATGGTTGGTCATTTCTGAACAATCAAATTGCATTGATCATAAAATGGCATGTCTAGCATGGGAATTAGAGGGGGGGCCTTTCTAATTTGGTAGCTAATTGTAATGCCTGTAATTTTGTTTCCAAAATTGCAATATATGTTGGAATATGTTTCCAAAATCAATCAATATATATATAAAAGCAGAGACCTCATGCGGAAAAGCTTGAGGTTCTGTTATGTGATGCACTCTATGAAGAGAATTGAAATACTCTTAGAGATAAGAACAAATTTAAAAATACAGTGGTTCAATATTTCAAGACAACTTTTTCTTACATTTTTTATTCAATGTTTTAAGACCACTATTTGTTTTATTTGGTTCAACATTTCAAGAATTTTCCTCTTTCTCACCTACAAAAAACTCTATGCTCAAAAGTCATAAATGTATGAAGTTTTATTTTTTTTTTTATTATTTTGTGTTAGAACTCATAATTTGTAGGTTTCTTTGTAAGTTTTTTACTACTATTTTGTTCGGTATGAGTCATAGTGATAAAAACAAAAGTTCATGATAAATTCAAAGTTTTTTCCTCTCTTTCTTTTTAAAGGATACATAAGCCTAACTAAAAACAATTAAATTATGATAAATGGATGTGTTTTTAGCCAATTTCTCTATGTTTGATCATGTTCTCTTTATGTTGATACTTACAAATGATTTCCTTAATTTTATTAAGATAATGAATTAGATGTTTGCGATTGAGGTCTCCATATTTGGTTTTGAGAATAGAGTGATTGAGGTCTCCATGTGTCACAATGTGTTTCGAGTAATGAGGTTGCCAGTTGAGGAGTTTTGAGTAATGGCCTGTTAAGAATTCACAGGCCACTACCATTTGCAAAGAATGGAGAGCTTCTTCAGCTTGGTGACCACTACACCCACACTGCATTGTTACTGTATAACATTGTTTCTCAAGAAATTAAGATTCTTCAACCTACAAGCTTTCCAAAGTCATTCGTCCCAACAAAAGCTATGGTTTACGTAATTACGTGGAGAGCCTTGTTTCATTCACAGGTCGAAATGTGTTTTAGAGTTATTTTTCCTGAGCTCCTACTTATTTGTATACCATAGGTCTTTATTTTCCTTATTAAGAAGAAAATTTTTTGTGATTTATGGAAGATAATATCGCATCTTATATGGATGATGGGATTATCTATTCTCTTCAATCTCTATAATTTGTTGATGGATCAGTAAATTGTTGATTTTTTTATGCAATGGACTTATGATAGAAATTTGGGGGAGGATTGGTTATTGATATATTTAGAGTGAGTGCTGGTTGAGGGTTTGGGATGACCTTTCTGCAATAACATCTCAGCTATGGCTTGCCTTGATGTCTATTTGTTGTAGGGAAATTCACAAATGCTTGGTCACTTTAGGACAGTGAGGGTCCGTATCCCAGGGGAATGTGACAAACTAAGTTTTATATACTTTGATGGAAACCATGATCAGTGTAGATAGATGAATATCAAAAGAGAAAATTTCAAGAGCATATCTGACCTTATTATAGCTTTTGTGGTCTCTTAGCATTTCAATTATCTGGCCCTTTTTTTATTATACTAGTAGTAATTTTGATTTGCCTGATTCTTTTTTTTTTTAGACTTCCCATGTGTATGATTTAATGCTCTCTGTTTTGCCAATTTTATTCATGGATATGAAATTCCTTGGTAAATTCAGTTGGATCCTAATCTTATCTTTTTCCACAAACTCATTTCATCGCATTTGAATTCTTAGAAGGTCAGCTGTAATAACTCAAGCTGAAGCAACTGCATGACCAAGAGAAATAGAGAAATGTTATTGTTTTTTTCTTTGTCCTTGCCAACTTAAAGATAATTTTGGTTTTAACTGACCAAAGGTGGTTAGGTTGAAGCCAGGAAATTGAAACTGGATGGACTTAGTTGAGTCAATAATCTAGACTGGACAGTGTGCCTTGCACATATTAAGGGCTGCTTTTTGTCTGTAGCAGAAAGTGGACTGGTACTTTCTTGGCAACAATGCAATGAAATTAATCTAGTCCCTTTCACATTTCTTATTTATTTTTTGATGAAACAATTCTTATTTATTTCAGTTCTTTGAAAAGTGGTGATTTAATAGTGCAACAAAGGAAATCATATATAGATGAAATGATTATAATAATGAAAAAGATTTGTCCTCTATGATGTCTAAATCTTGTGTTGCCACAATAATGGGCTTTTATCTCATGTTTTCTGTTGCCACTTGAGTAAGTTGTGGAAAAAGTTGTGTCTATAACAAAGTTGGTTTTATTGTAGGTAGGATACGAACTTAAATCTCTCATTCAAGAATAGGCAATTTTACTAATTGAATTAACTAAAGCTTACACATGGTTACGTATTTATAAAATCAACCTATGGATCAAATCGCACAACACTTAAATTACGTAGAAAAAGTGAAGTTAGTTTTACAAAGCGATTGATGACAACCTCAATTCTAATCAATTGCTATGAGGACTTTGAATTAAGATTTTCTTGGAGTCTTTTAGAGTAATTTCACCATATGGAGTTTGTAAAATTCTATATATTTGTTTTGAAATAAGAATATTGGATTTTAACCTCATCTGTCATCAATAATTTACAATATATTAAAATAGTAATAGCCAACATTTATTTAAGTGTTGATGACATGACAAAATCAAATCCATTTATTTCAAAGTGATTGAATATTTACAAACTTTATGGTTGAATTATCCTAAAAACTCTTGAGATTCTTATTATGAAGATTATCATGATAAAATTTATATTGTAGTTAGGTTTTGAGACAGTAACATATTTTATCATCTATTTGGCATGAGAAGTACGTTATAGTGAGCATGTACCCGATGAATATTTTAGAGACAAGCTATAAATTAAGAATTTTCTATTATTCATATGTGCAGGATTATATCTATAAAATTGGGAAAACAAATTACTACTTACAAGTTAGAACGCTGAAGCAATCCGCATTAGCCAACGCCTTGAATTGATCGACGGACCGGCTCGTTGCCATTCCACATCCGACCAAGGCGCATTGCCAGCCTCCATCCACTTCCCTCCTAAAAATTCCAAGCAAGGTTTTTATATGAGAATCATAATTTGATAGACGAGATAACAAACATGCAGTGACAGAACTAGCTTAGGGCTGAGGGGGGCCATGGCCCCCCTCCCTTTAGCCTTTGAAAATAAATCAACTGGTATATATATCAACACAAAAAAAAAAAAAAAAAAAAAAAAAAAAAAAAAAAAAAAAAACTTTGATTCTAAAAATTTATAACTCCCCTCCCCCCTTCTCCCAAAGAAGATTACAAGCTAACCTCATGAAATCCAAAAAGGATAACAAGAAAATCCATTTAAAAAAAAAAAAAAAAAAAACATATCCGGATAATAAGAAAAATCTTTGGACAAATCATAAATCCAATCTAAGCAAAAACAATAGCAACAAATCAATTGCAAATCCTAGTAAAACAAATCACAAAAACCCAAATAATTTTTGCCCAATTTCTCATTCTCATTTGAGAGCTCTATGCTCCTCTCAAATGACTCCACCCGTGTAGTCACATAGACAACTCCTATGCCACTGATCACTCCATCCACACACTGGCCAATTAATATCACCAATAGCTTGGATTAATTGGTGTCTTTAACTCAACCCGTGAAAAAAAAAAATTATTTATTTTATGAATGATAGAATTAATTTATTGATTTTTAATGTTTTATTAACTTTGAGACACATTTGGCATGCATTCATAAATGGTAATACAAGTGTGAAATAACAACAATTTATTGTTTTGTGCCTTACCTAACTACCACCAAAGCATGTGTGTGATTAGTCTATTGGTAATAAACACTATGCCTTAGCTAAATTAATGTAATGGTGGGAAAAACTTTAGGCGTAAATACACTTTTCTTCCCTACATTTTGGGGTCATTTCTATTTTAGTTCCTACATTTCTATTTTACCACTTTTAATCCCTAATCCAATTAACGCGTGTTATTTTAGTCCTTTCAGTCAGCCAACGAATGGAAATAGCTGATGTGGCTGACGGAAGAATTAAAATATTATTAAAAAAGCCACGTCAGATAAAATAATATAAAAAATTTCTAACCTTCTTATTTAAAAAAAAAAAAAAAGAATTAAATTAATTTTGTTTCTCTTTTTTTGGGAAGAACATGAAGAATCTAGAACATGTATTCTTTCTGTCAATCATGTTCTTCATTTTTTTCCTAGCAAACCTTGCCCAGAAATTTAAAAAATCAATATTTTTTTTTTCTCTTTTCTTATGTTTCCTTAGCAACAAAACCCATAAAATCAGTCAGATTGACAAACACAAAGACATGCCCACAGATTTACAAAACACAAAAACATTCAACAATTACTCTATCATTCTTTCACATTCCCATTACAAACACAAATACCTTCAAGGATTCAAAATACCTTCAACAAACCCAAAGTCCTTACACGCCTTAATCCAAATTTATAGACCCAAGCAAACCCAAATAGGAAAAACCCCAAACTCAAGATCGCTTTCCTTTTCCTCACCAACTCCGACCTCCACTTCGCCCCTCTCTAGTAGCAATTTTTCCAAAATGCCCCTTCCAAAAACCTCTACAACATGTATGTCCACGCTGATCCTTCCGTCAACGTCACCCGCCCTAAGGGCACCGTCTTTGAATTCCGCTTCATTCTGGCGAAAAAAACCTACCGCAGCTCGCCAACACTCATCTCCGCCACGCGTCATTTGCTCACCACCGCCATCATCGACAATCCGGCCAATGCGTTCTTCTTCTTCTTCTTTTTTTTGTATCGAATCTACTTGTAGTTCGGATCCGGGTTGATGGAGCCAAATCTATCTTTGGGAGCCATTTGGGTTTGTAACAGTTTTGGAGATTTGGATTTGTTTGGAACAAGTGAAAGAGTCAGAAACAATGTTTGAGGAAAGGAAGGAAGTGAGGGTGTGGGTTTTTATAAAGGTAGGTTAGAGAGAAAGAGTGTGTGTGTTTAAGAGGGTGTGGGTTTAAGAGGGTGTGGGTTTTGTGTTGTTGTGATCTGGGTCTGTGTTTGTGTTTGTGTTTGATCTCTATTTTTCTTTTCTTTTTTATTTTGTGTTCTTGTAATCTGGGTTTGAGTTATTGGTTGCTAGGTTTGTGTTCTTGTAATCTGGGTTTGAGTTCTTCGTTGCTAGGTTGGATTGGGAAGAACAAGAAGAACAAGTTGTAGTGTTCTTATGAAAATTAATAATGATAAGTAATTTTTTAAAAAAAATTAAATTAGATTTAAGGTTTTTTTTTAATTTTAATAATATTTTAATCGTTACATCAGTGCCACGTCAGCGTCACGTCAGCCAATAGAATGTTTCGTTAGCCACGTCAGCTATTTCCATCTGTTGGCTAACGGAAAGGACTAAAATAACACGCGTTAATTGGATTAGGGACTAAAAGTGGTAAAATATAAATGTAGGGACCAAAATAGAAATGACCCCAAAATATAGGGACGAAAAGTGCATTTACACCAAAACTTTATTATTGACTTAAAAAAAGACTCAAAGTTACCATCCATTATCATGTGATTGTTTAATAGATCTCTTTTTTTATAATAAAAATATATTATTTTCAAACTTGCAATTTTTTTAAAGGAAAAAAAATTTCAACCTTACCAAGACACCAATAATTCTCTCACCCTTTTTTTGTTGAATATTAATGCATGATATTTCTTAACCATTATTTTAGTTGTTTATAATATATATATATATAGCATTATGAAGTTATTAGTTATAGAATTATGAGAAAAGAATAAAAAATTATAATGTGGATAGAATAAAGAATTGGTCTAACCTTGGTCAAATCTTGAATATATTAGGACTTAGTTGACTTACAAAACTCTTGTTCATAAATTCCTATTATTGATTTTTCTTCAAAAGAAAAAATACAAATAATTGAAAAATTAATGCTAATAACGTATTGTTGTCAACCTCTAGTATTGTTATTCCAATTTTTTAAAATCTTTGAACAAAAAACTACGGCCCCCTCTAAGTTTAAATCCTGGTTCCGTCCATGCAAACATGTTATACATGGAGAAAAACTAAAATGCATGCATCTTAGGTTTGGTATGAAATTAAGCCAATGGAATATATGGTTGGCCATTTTTGGACAGTCAAATTGCATTGATCATAAAATAACATGTAAGGCATGTCTAGCATGGGAATCAGAGGGTCCTTTTTTAATTTGGTAGCTAATTGTAATGTAATAACCTCCCCTTACTTTGTTTCCAAAATTACAATAAATGCTGGATTGTGTTTCCAAAATTGACAATAATAGGCGTGTCATGCCTTTTATTTTCAGCCTGTATTCCTGGGGCATAAATACCCTTCATGGCTAGCCCTGTCTACCCATCTCAATTCTTAATGCCTTTGCTATGGCTTCATACCTAATTGCTCATGTTCCCTTTGTTTCCCATCTTCTATTTCCAATCCCACCCAATCCACCTATTTATCCACCCCTTCAAAAATCAAACGTGAATGTGATCTCAAAAAAGATTACTGGATTGTCAAATCGGATCAATGATTTACCAGAAGAAATCCATATTTCAAAAAGCAATAAACCTACAATTGAAATGTAAGTGCATTTCTTTTATGATTAAGAATGACTTTCCAATACTTCTATGAATAACAAGCTTTTTTTTGCTATTGTTATACGGATAGTCTTTTTTATGTTATTCTTATTCTAGAGTGAATTGAGTTAAACAAATATTCGCCTTTTCCATGATATTTCACCAAATGGCCTTGGGTTTTTCTTTGGGCTATCAAATTTCTCATGCATCTAGTTTTTGAGTCTAAAGTCTAAAGTATACAATTTCTGTTTTCCCCAAAAATGATTGTGTGCCATAATGAAAAAAAGGTGCATAGTGTATATTTTTGGGAAACCGAGTTCTGTTCCTTGGACCGCGTCGGACCATACCAATAATATCAATATATAATTTGCTCAACTTTTTTAATTCACTCACATTTCTAGGCTAGGCCAATAAAAATTGCAGTTCCAATTTTCAGAAATTACATTGCATGCCATAGGCATAAGTCAATGTGTGCTGAAATATTGTTTATACTTTATAGTGTATACTTAAAATAAAAAAAATAAAAAATCTTATTACACACTTCTTGTTGCATACTTCTGAATGCATGAAATCGTGTTTTCAAAATACCATTTCAGCTGAAGTGGCATTATTTGCCTCATACACATGTTGTGTAACTATTACAACCTTTTAATAAGTGACCATTTCAAATTATGAATTATTTATCCAAATAATTGGTGTCTGATTTATGTTTGCAGTGATAAGACGAAGATAAACAGGTGTTTGTGTAGAAGAACTCATTTGTTCAGGGATTGTAGAGACCTGTGGTGGTATGTCCTGTTCCATAGTCCTCTTATTAATGTTCACTTTAATGTATTATTTCTGCATATCAATTTTTGTCACACGTTGTTGCAACTTGGTTTACAATTATATTCAATTAATTATAAACTACTAGTAGAAAAATATGGAGCTTTTACAAACACAGGATCATCAATGCAGGGGTTGGGCCGACAGTGTTTATATAATAAATCCCAGGACCCAATTTAATAGTGAAAAAGGAATAGCATTTGTTAGCTTATATATGATAATCTTTGAAACTGTTCTGTACTAACTTGTGGCTTATGTGCTTGATCTATGCAGGGAATATAACATTTTTATTCGATAATAAATTAAAATTTAAAATATACATCTTATCTCTAACCCAAAAATAATATCATTTTTGTTAAAAATTGTGTTAATCTTCTAACTGTATGGAAGGCTTTCAAATCATTTTATTTTTGTCAATCTTACACTCTTTTAGGAGATGAGTGCATACGTATTTGAACCTTTTTTAGTTGCAATCTTTTTGACCAATTTAGGCTCTTTGATTTAGTTATTATTGCTGTTACAGCCATTATGGTTGTCTTTGATTTAGTTATTTCTATTCATTGAAATGCTTCAAGTAAGACACTGTCAAAATTATGTATGAACTCCTATAAGTAAGAGACGTTAGAATATTGTTATTGGAAAGCGATATAGGGCGACTATTTTCTAGTTCTATTATGAACTAAAAGCTTAAATATTACAATCAATGCATACTTTATATGCTTGGTTTTGAGATGGCATGTCTTATAATTAAATCTATTCATCAAAACATCGATGATTCCTAGTATTTCTTATTTTACTTCTCTTTGTAGCAAATCCATTTGTTTAACATTGATTGGATTCTTGGTCCTAATGATAAAAAAAATGGTTATATTTGATGAATGCTTGAGGGTGAAAACTGAAAAAATCAATGATCAACCTAAGCACAAAATTGTGTTTAGAGATCTGAGACCTCATAAACATTCTCTCATTTCAATCTCTCTGCTATATTTAGATTGTTGATCTCAGTACCTCATAAACATTCTCTCATTTTTTGAAAACAGGATTCCACAATTTGTTAGAACTTCATTTTGTACTAAAAGTATATAGGTCGTTTCATTGATTTCTATTCCACTACATATGTGGCAACACTAAATTTTCTTGTTTCTCGTTCTTCCAGCATTGATAATCCTAGCATTTTCATTGAGAGAACAATATAAGCTACACACCGTTTAAATATAGCCAGGCGTGATAAGCCCGGAAATCCATGGAAGAAGGGATCGCAATGTCTAAAGCAAAAGCTTTTAAAGATGCGATAAGCCCGGAATACCATGGAAGGGAGGATCAAATCTCTGAAGCTATGGACAATGGGTTTGGTAAAATTGGAAAATATGAATGAGAAGGCAAAAATATTTGACAAGCCTCAAGAATACAGCCACGTTAAGAACTACTTAGCCGCCAGTGTTTGTTTGAGCAAGGTCCTTCGATTTATCTAAACTAAAGTAAGGCCATCAATTGTGGGAAGTGGGATGAAGAATTCTGCAAGCCTCGAATTTAGGTAGAAGATTCATCTCTCTATTTAGCCAATGCCAAAAATTAGCAAGCAATTAAGAAATTTTTTGCCATGCCAATGTTGTAGATTCTTTTGTATCAACCATTTCATGGATTAATTCATTTTCAGTAGATAATTGTAGCTTTGAATTGACTCTCTCTCTCTCTCTCTCTCTCTCTCTCTCTCTCTCTCTCTCTTCAATGCAACATTTGTCTCTTATGAATTATGTTGAAGAAACTTCTAACTGTGCATAATCTGGACTTGCATCATATGTTGAATGTGGACCATTATTTTAATAGTTCAAAGCAAAATTATTATTCTATAAGGGAATTCAGTACCACTTTAAAATTTCTAGTAAAGATAAAAATTGTTGCTCATTGAAAATCAAAAACGTGAAAAAATGTGTAGCCAGAAATTGTTAGAGAGATTGGTCTAAATAATTGCAAACATATATAAAAGAGATGACATTGTTATAGAAACTGGTCCAAATTCCTTTACATGTAGTTGTATTAAAGTTAATTGGAGAACCTAAGAGCATCTCCAACTATGTAAGCAAAAGCATAAAATTCTCTATAATAGAGAATAGGACCATAAAAACACTCTCCAATGGGTTCTCTATACCCGGAAATTTTTTTGGCTCATGAACAGTAGCTCATCAAGCCTGATGGGCTACTGTTCATTCTTCAAAAAAAAATTTCTATTATAATAATCAGGTGGTGAATAAAAAAATGTTGGAAGATGTGTAGTTGTTAAAAAAAGAATAAATAATGAATAAAAAAATAATATTTAAATGAGATAGAGAATCTGTTGGAAAATGTATTTAAAAAAGTGGATAGATAAAAGGTAAAAGTCATTATTCATTCTCCAAACAGTACAAAAATTTGATGAATTTGTTGGAGATGCTAATACTCTGTACCTAAAAAATTGTAACTAACTTTCACATTTTTATTAATTTTTGGTAAAAATTCAACATTGTACCTCTCTCTCTCTCTCTCTCTCTCTCTCTCTCTCTCTCTCTCTCTCTCTCTCTCTCTCTCTCTCTCTCTCTCTCTCTCTCTCTCTCTCTCTCTCTCTCTCTGCAGCAATATCAAATGGTAATCCACTCATGCAACGGCATGGGATGCTCAAACAGAGTTTCCAATCTTGCTCCAATGACTGTGTTTGGTTTGTTCGAAAGTTGGAACTGAATATTCTTGTACTAATTTATATTGATAAGAGAGATGCTACGTCTACAATATTTTTACAACAAATCACTGGTGGTTAGTTATTATTGGTTCAAATTTGAAACTAACACTAAAATTACTTTTTTGCTCTAACAATAACAACCAATAACAACCTGCCACTTAGGATTTGTTGTAAAAATATTGTAGATATATCATTTCTCTATTGATAAAACGTTTCAAAGTTGTTGCTAATTGTATAATATTCATTTCTAACACAAAAATAATATTGTAGTTAATACCATAAATTGACAAACATGAGGGATCATAAATAAATGAAGGTATTACTACTAGATTATCATTAAACCCCAATATACTTAAGTTTCATACCATATTAAATTATCAATTAAAAATCAATTATTACTCACTTTTTAAAATCAACATTACATAATGGGTATTCATATATCTCATTACATAATAAGTAGCCCATTAATTTAGAACGAATCAAGCCTAATAGAACCGAATTTCGATAATCAAATCAAGAAAAAATAAAAAGATCAAATCAAATTAATAGCTCAAATTGCTTTAAATGTCACATGGAAATAATATCTAATAGAACAATCAAATTCAATAATAAGGAAATTATAAAATAAAAAAATACCTAGGAAAAAAAAAAGTTTTGTTCACATATTAACTAAAATTTAGCAAAGCAGATCAAAATTGGTGGAATAGTGCGAAATGGACTAAAATTTAAATTGAAGTGGAATAAGAAGTGATTCGTATGAGTTAACATATTGTAACAGAAAATTTTGGTTATTTTGAACAAGACCAATTGGAATTGATTTGTGCACGACACTATCATCCCATGGAGAACGATTTTTTGTTTTTCCTTTTTTTTTTTTTTTAATTATGCATTATGTCTTCTTAGCTCTTAAATAAAATGAATCAATCTTACCTATAAGAATACGTATCTTCTATCTTAATCTTATAACATGAGTCACACACGAGTCCATGATACCCGACGCTGTAAGGAAAAAAAAAACACAAAGATCCAATCTCAGAGAGAGAGAGAGGGAGAGAGAGAGATATTGAAAAATTGGAATCCAAATATTCAATATATTCTCTTTGAATCAACATTTTTCAACATCTGGATTCACTTTGCATAAATTATTCCATTCGCAACAGTAAAATGCTTAATTTAATTCCCAATTTCCGATGGTTCTAATCTTTAATACTTATATTGCTATGTGTTGACTCTTTTGCTTACGTGGCAGATTCTGATAGGACGGTCTTATAATTTACCAAACCGCCGTGCACGTTAACCAATGAACTCAAATCAACTTTTCTCTCGTAAGCGTTTGGTTTTCGAGAAAGTGCTGGTCGAGAAAATTTTTTTCAAACATTATTTTCTCGAGAAAAAAAAAACCCTATCCTCCCAAATGAGCCGCCCTAGTAATAGCAGCAGCAGCAGCAGAAGTAGTCGTTCTCCTTCATCGTCTTAACTTTATCGCTACATCTCCGGCGATCAGATGATGTCGGAAACGGCGATCTGACCGGCGAGAGATTTCCACCACTCTAAAGATCGGAATCTCCTCTCTCCGTCGACTCAGGTATCATACACACACTCTCTCTCTCTCTCTGTGAATACATGCATGCAGTTTCCTCTTTTGTGTGTGATTTTGTTAAAATTTGTTGTAATTTTTTTTTTTATGAAAAATATTTGGGTGAGATAGTTTGTGAAATTTTATTGAGTGGGCATTATGTTGTAGTAGCTGCTTTTTTTTTTTTTTTTTTTTGGTTTCATTGTGTAATAGAAAGTGTTAGATTTTTCTGTGTATGTGTATGTGTGTGTGGTTATCAAGGTATTAGTGGACTAATTTCATGACGCCATTTAGTTGAAATTTCTTCTTATATTGTGTGTTTTGGGTTTGAAACACTATGAAAATCAAAATAGTCTGACTGGATGTTTCTGAATGATCTTAAAATTCCCGAAAACTATCTGAAGATATGCTTTATTGAACTTTAGGAGAAAGCCAAGAGTTGTAACTACTAGGCAGCATGGACACTTCATTTGAGGTCTCGTACTCACCGTGTCATGTTATAATTTTTCAAAAATTACTCGTGTCGCTCTTGTACCCATACCCGTATTGTGTCCATGCTTACTTGGTGACTAGGCTCAGTGGCTAGCCCAAGTTGTTGGGGTTAGTTAATTTTTTCTGTTTTGGTTCGGTAAATCAGGGGAGGGGAGCATCTGTAGTGAATTTCATTCCTTCCCCTCCGTTTTCTCAGCAAATATGTGTAGCACCGCGTGTTTTATTTTGTGAAAGTGCCTTCTTACTTATGCCCAGCTCAACATGAAATTGAAGAATCTTCAATCCCTTAAATGTTCAAACATTGTAACATTCACAAGAATTAAATGTGGACTTCCATGCTGTCAATTCTGAAATTTACATAATAATGTCTTTGAATAAAATGCTTTTGGTGATTACTTTATTATAGATATCTTATGGAATGTGTGAACCATAATGACAGTTAAAATAGTCAGAATATTTATGAATAAAATTATATTATGTACTTTTTACTTCTAATGAATGTTGTAAGAATGTTTCGAAACTTATGGTGGTTGGATGATGTTGATAATGGATGACTGGATATGTGACTTGACTTCCTCTAACACTTGTGTGTTAATCCATGTAAACATGATTTGCATTTGAACCTGGTTTGATTCAAGAATGCCTTATAATTTTTATATGTAATTAGTTGAATGCATTTTTTCAGATTGAGTTGTAGGTTTTGGTTACTGATTTTGGTCTAATAAGAATTGGGCTATAGTATGTTGGTTACATCTATGTAGTCAATGAGCTCTAAGCTCACATGGCACTTCCTCCCTTCATAAAAAAAATGAGGTGGAGGGTGAGATAATGTTTCAAATTCAGTGGGTATTTGTGTAACTTAACAATAAAAAAGAAAAAATACATGTATTTAGAGGGAGGAAATATTATTGCTTATGAACTCTCATCAATGTTTTGTAAGTCTACTGTATATGTCCAACATATTTAGTTTTATGCTACAAGACATTGGATGCACTACGCAAACCTAAATTTAATACAGGACAGGAAGCTTCTGTTCTACATCTATCTACCATTCCGATGGCCTTGAGACTTGTTGGGCATAATATAGTAATATGGATATGTTGACATGTCATCCCTAATTGAATAGATCAAGAGGCAAATTATATTGGTAATATATGTATGCACTGGCAGTGGCCAGATCTAAAGTTAGCTATGAACTGCTAACCTAACGGTGTTAAAGGGGTATGGATTTATATTTGATTCCTGCATTCAAGTTGTTCATTGCTCATAAATTAAGCGTATACTAATACTCGTGACTTTATACTTTCACAAATTAATGGCCAGTTGGTTTGTTTTGTGACCTTTCACCCATGGTTGACAATTTTGCTCAACTTTAAGTTGCTGCTGCAGAGAAGAAGAAAGAAAAGGGCAATTAGAATAATGTTATACTGAAGAAGAATTTGGGAAGTGAGTGTTTATAAGCACAAATATAATTTAACTTCCTAGCATGCTAAACAGATTATGGTCCTATAAAATTGGAAGATAGCGGTTGATTATCTAGGATATCAGAACCAAAGATGTGTTATAAAATGCATTGTGAGTTGAATTGGTGTTGGGAGCCTCTAGATTGTGGTTTATAATTTTGCTTGTTTGTGAGTTTATTGGGTAAGAGAATAAAATAATGAATGCCGTTTAAATGTTTATATTGTTGTTGAAGCATTTTGGAATAAAGAAAATGAAGTAGAATCACAGATCATAAATTTTTTTCCCCTTAAAAAATTTACAGTTCTAGATATTGCAAGCTGATTATGGATTGCACCTGTGGTGGTCAACAACCTCACTCTCCACCTTGCTCTTACAAAGGGAGAAGGTTCCATCTGAGTTAACCTCATTGCCATATTATCTAGCACTGATGATGATAACTTGAAAACTCGGTACCCATACATTAGTGCAAAGACTTACAACATAAAATGGAACTGTCCAACCAAGTTTTCACTTCATATGCTACTATGGTTGCAACAACCTATCAATTTAGTAACTGTTTTTCTCTTTGAATCTGATTTTAATGACTAAAAGGCCATCTATCTATTGATCCTAATAAAGTGAAGTAGATGCCATGTAATTAATACGTGATCCATGTTGATAATGTTGGACTAGGTCATTTGCATTTTCTATTACTAATCACTGAGACAATTAGTATGTCAATTGGTATGTTGAATTCTGTTTTATCATGTGGCACAAAATATATTTATCTGTCCTTTACTGATTTAGGAATGGAGCAATATGACCTTCAAGGGCAAAGACGGGATATGAAGCACAAAGGAAGGAACGTAGTATGGTCAATTGCAATGGACAAGTGCCTTATTGAAGCCCTTGCTGTGCAGGCTAGAAACGGGAACAAAATTGACAAATGTTTTAATGAAAATGCTTACACTGCTGCTTGTATTGCTGTGAACTCTCGTTTTAACTTGAACTTGAACAATCAGAAAGTTATTAATCGACTTAAGACAATTAAGAAGAGGTATAAGGCAATGAAGGATATGCTAAGTCAAGAGGGATTCAAGTGGAATCCAAATACGAAGATGATTGAGTGTGACAGCGATGATCTTTGGAAGAGATATGTGGCAGTAAGTCTTCCCCCCTCCCCCCTCCACCCCATCCCCCCTTTTTTTCTCTTTAAAATGTGTCATACTGTTGTTTACAATATTCCTGTTGGTGTTCATGGATTCGTTGGAGTAGGCACACCCTGATGCAAGAGGATTTCGAGGTAAACAGATAGAGATGTATGATGAATTAAAGATTGTTTGTGGGAATTACCAAGCCCCTAGTCGTTGGGCTAAGATGAAGGACGGAAGCCATCCAACAGATTTCAGGAATTGTGATGATGACTCTGTCTCATATCTTTCTCCAAGTTCAGAAGAACTAAGCGACACAGATGGGACAGAGTCATATACTGGAACACCGGAGTATGCCCAAATGCCAGATGGTACTCAAGATCCTCCTATGGCCCAGCCTCTCAGACAAATCCCAAAACGGTCGCGTGGCTCAGAGGCTCTTCAGGATGCAATGTTGGCTGTGGCGTCCAGCATTCGGCGCTTGGCTGATTCCATGGAGCGAAGCAAATGCTCAATTGACTCACATGAGCTATTACAGGCAGTGATGGAGATCGATGGCCTGGAAGAGGCTAAACAGATGTATGCTTTTGAGTATTTGAATGCTGACCCTGTCAAAGCTAGAGCCTTCTTGACTTACAACCCTCGAATGAGGAAGATGTATTTGTTTCGACAGTTCTGGTGGTGGAAGGGAAAGTAGGGCCAAATCTTAGGACTTTTGGGGTATATAACTCATGATATTGTTGGTGTTTTCTGGATGTTTGCACATTATTTAAACCATCTTTTGTTGATGTTTTTGGAGGTGACTGTATAGATATCAGATATTCACAGGGTGAATATAATTGGCAAGCAGCTAGGATTGTAGAGACATGTTCTGGCTTCCATGCTGCCTGTTTTGGAAGTGAAGCTATCAAACTAGCAGTAGGCTTAAGAAGATTTATTTTCTTGCTTTTTACCCCCTTTAGCTTTTCTAAACCTGGAAATGGCTGGTAGAATTTTCTCTTTCAGCCTTACATGGAATTTATGTGTTTACCACGAATTGTTTCGAGCTGTGTTGTCGACCGTTGAGGCCTTTTCGGCCTTGTTGGATTGTTTACAACTGTTTTGCCATTTCCATTCGATGCTAGCAGACAGGTAAGCGACCGACAGATCAGAGCAGTTGGGTTTGAGCATTACACTCAAGTGTATCATGCTGCATATTGTAGACATCAAAATTTTCATGAGTTCTTAATTATGTTTTAAGCTGAGCCTTTTTCACAATTGGTACTATGCTCTTTACACGTCTTATTATTAGTACTATAATAATAATATTACTATTATTATTATTATTATTATCATTGCTGTTGACTTCAGAAACGTAATTATCATATTGGTGCTGATTCTGCTGATTCTGCTGGGAGGAACTTCTAATTCCAAGTTGATCTTTTCTGGAGATGAATTGATTTTACCACGTACGAGAAATTACTTTATGTCACCACTTTGAAATTAAAACTAAAATGAATTTGATTCTGGAATTTATTTTTCTCTTTTTTTTTATTTCATTTCTTCTTATCATAATTATTAGAGCTGTAATACTGTATTGAACCGGCTTACTGTTATAGTTCACAGCAAATAATTGGCATATCATACTTGACATTAAATTTTTGTTTATTGAAGGTGAAGACTGAGCAGTGAATACAGCAGTTTGGGAGGTCATTTATAATCTGAATATTAAAAAAAAAATTCAACGATTGTGAATTTTAATATGGAAGGACAAGTGGTAACCTTTCCATGTCCAGAGCCAATTTGGCCTGTAACTCAGAGAACATGCTCCATCCATTTCAAATCAGTACCAGGGATTACTCTGCTTAAACCAATAAATATATAAAAGGTGAATGAGAAGGAACTCCTGGAGGAAAAGAAGAAGAAGAAGCTTAAATTTGATATAAGGATTTTCATAAAGACTGCATATTTCATTTCAGAAGTAATTAGGAAAGGGGCAAAAAATTACAATAACTTGATCAACAATGATCTGATTATTACAAGATGTACCTTTTTAATGTTTGTTGGTTAGAAAAATGGCAGCTCAACTTCCAGACCTTCTGTTTGTTCTCTTATTAAGATATTAATTTGCACTGTTTGGGGAAGATCGTCAATAATATCATGATGTGTAACAATATGGAAACAACAAAATTCATCCATGGAACTCTTTTTATCTGTACCCCGAGGCCCCATTCCTAGTAAATCATCATTTGTAGCTAGTACATCAACTCTCAAGAATCAACCCTTGACGACTTTACCAATAATCTCCGCAAGAACAAGTTCCGTTTTTGAAATGGTGGAACCGATGCATATCACGCACTATGATTTCCCGTCTGGTCACAAGAGAGATATACTTAGTCGCGTTATGGCAATCTCCACAAACTCGGAGGTTTTTTCGGATGTGTATGGTTGTTCCCGGGCTGGTATTTAACAGTCCAAACGCGATAGCCAGCTTCTCACTATGGCTATTGAGCAACTGCTTCTTAACATCATCCTCCACATCATGAATTGAATTAGTATCAGGCACATAACCGGCAGCCTTAATATCTTCTCCCAATGTCTCAAGAAAAGCATATATTCTTTTGGATTGGGGATGGATCGTGCTTCCAGAATAGAAACTGTGAACCTCATTTTTCAATTCCACTAGGCTGCAGCCAGGAGTCTTTTGAAGCCCAGTCTTCTCCATCATGGTTCTCACTTTGGCCATTTTGTCCCACATTGAAGCTGTGGCATATATATTCGAGAGCAGTACATGGTACCCACCTTCATCTGGGTTTAACTCAAACAGTTTTTTTGCTGCCTTCTCACCCAGTTCAACATTTTTATGAATTTTGCAAGCACCCAACATGGCACCAAATACTGTAATCCCAGGCTCAACAGGCATATCTTGAATGAAATCCCAAGCTTTATTGAGCTGTCCAGCTCGACCAAGAAGGTCAACCATAGCTCCATAGTGATCCATGGCAGGCTCTAAACCATAATCTTCCTTCATGCTGGAAAAGATGCGGAGACCCTCTTGCACTAAACCTGAGTGGCTGCAAGCAGAGATAACACACAGAAAAGTTATGTCATTTGGCTTGATGGTTCCCTTTTGCATATCATTAAACAATTCGACAGCATCTTTTCCAAGGCCATGAGTCCCATATCCATCTATCATAGCATTCCAAGTTGTCACATGCCGCTCCTCCATCGTGTCAAAGAGCTTTCTTGCAGTGTGAATAGCTCCACATTTAGCATACATGTCAACAAGAGCAGTCATCACAAAGACATTTTTGTCCAAACAATTTCTTATAACAAGTCCATGCATCCACTTTGCTTGACGCGTAACTGACAACTCTGCAAGAGCAGGAATCACACTCACCAATGTAAATGAATCTGGTTTTATATTTTGGGATTGCATCTCACAAAAGTGATTTAAAGCCTCATTTACTCGCCCATTTTGAGCATAACCTAATATCATGGCATTCCATGAGACAATGGTTTTGCCCTGCAAGCCTTCAAATACTTTAGCAGCAAGATCAACTCTCTTACATTTGGAATACATGGATATCAAAGAGTTCTTTACAGAAACATCATATCCAAGTTTCAATTCATCCACTAATTTATGAACAAATTTTCCCCGCTCAAGATCACCCAAATCAGCACACGCATGTAAAGCTTCCATAACAGTAACATTGGTCGGTTCAACCCCTTCATCTAACATCTTCTGGAAAATTGACATTGCTTCCTCAGGATCTCCACTTTGTACGTACCCATGAATCATGGAATTCCATGAAACAACAGTCCTTTGTTTCATCCTATCGAAGATCAACCGAGCAGTCCCCACCGACCCACATTTCGAATACATGTCTACTAAAGCAGTAGAAATATTTACAAGCAACTCAAACCCAGCTCTTATAGCATACCCATGAATCAACTTCCCAATCCTCCAAGACCCAATATTTGCAGCGGCAGGCAAGACAGTCACCACCGTGATTGAATCAGGCTTCTGCCCTTCCTCCTGCATCCTCAAAACCAAATCTAACGCCACTCTCGCCAACCCATTTTGCGCGAATCCAGCAATTATCGTATTCCAACACACCAGGTCTCTTTCGGGCATTCTATCAAACATCTTATACGCATCATCAATCTGTCTACACTTCGCATACAAATTCACAACCCCAGTCATTGCAAACACATTCGACGAAAACCCATTACTTATCACCTGCCCATGAATCTCTTTACCCCTCCTAAGGTCCGCATTATCACCACAAACTTTCAACAAATAAGTAAAGTTATAAACAACAGGCTTAACATCATCACACTTCATTCGAACAAAAAAAGACATGGCGTTGTGTAACGAGGAGTTCTTAGCATACCCTTTAAGCATAGTGTGATAAAGCACGTCGAGTTTATCCTCAATGGGCTCGAAAACACGAGCAGCTTCGTTGACACTGCCGTATTTGCAGAACAAGCTGAGGAGCTTGGTTTGGAACAAGTGCTCGTTGTAGAGGCCGTTTTTGATGATGAGAGGGAGGATTTGGTGGAGCTCTTTCATGGAAGTGCAGAGCTCGAGGAGGAGAGCTGAAGGGTGCTTGTAGACATGAGAAGGAATGTGGGTTCTTTGGGACAGAGTGTGAGAAGTGAGGTTTGGTTTAGAGGGAGGAGTTGGTGGTGACGGAGGTTTGTTGTTTGTGAGGTGCAAGAACTGTGAAGCAGAGCTCATCATCTTCTTCTTCTTCTTCTTTCTATCTCGCTTTCTTTACATTTGTTGTGGCTGTTGAGTTGAGGATGAAGTTCTTCAAAATTATGTTTGTTTGTTTGTCTTTTTTTAAAAAAAATAAATAAATAAATAATAAAAAATGAAGTGCTTATTACAAGTTACAATTTTTACAAAGTCAGAAATAATGATTTTTTTTTTTTTTGTGAAAATAATAATCAAGTTCATGGTAAGCTTTGTTTGTTTTGATGCTTTTTAGAAAATAAGTCATTTTCAAAAAAAAAATTATATAAAATTATCTCATTTTTCTATATTTGATAACAACATTAAATAAGTTGAAAAATAATTAAATTACATTACTTTCTTTATTTAACTTGTTATGTCTAAAATAAACCATATTTTTTATGTTGATTAAAAATAACTTTCATTCTACTCTTTTTTTCTTTCTTTTTTTCTTTTTTTTTGAGAATGATTCTACTCATTTTTTCTAGTGTTACCAAATAATAGAATATACAAAAAACTATTTTCATATAAGATTTTTCTTTGAAACAAACAGAGCATTAAGAAGGAAAAGTCTAAAGGTCTCTCCACTCTGAATGATTCAGAGATTGTTTTCTTATCCTTCCAAATGATTTTGTGTTGTGATGAGTTTAAGTTGTACTTTCTCGAATGATATATGTAATTCTGTAATTGAGAATCTGATATGTGAAAATTTTATTGAATATTTTTTTATCTATTCGGTCAACTTTGGTCTAGTTCAATCCGTTTTGGTCCATTTCAATGAAATTTGAGACATTTTGGGGGTGTTTGGTACACAATTTTAAACAACAATTTTTAGTTTTTAAACAACATTATAAGTATTTTCACACACTTTTTGACCCACACGTATTTCCACACATGTTTACAAACAACAAAACACATGTTTTTAAATGCATTTACCAAACATCCCCTTTGCATTTGGATTTTGGACTCCTCATCTGCCCAACAACACAATCGGCTAAAGTTCCACATTAAATCCAACTCAGTAGTAATGAATCACTAACATTTGAGTGATGATGCACAATGGTTGCTCGGAGTAGTTAATATTAGATCATGCCCCTTTCATAAGCATTAGCATTGAACGATGATGCACAATGGTTGGTCCCAATGCTGGAATATCATGGATATGATTTGGTTGCCAGATACTACTTCTGGAGTTCGCATTTTTTTTTTTTTTTTTTTTTTTTTTTTTTAATCATCAGTTCATCGCCAAATACCAATGGAAGGTGAAAATGACAGCTTTTGACCATGTTAAGCCTTGTAGCACAATGACATTGCCTCCTTTTTCTTTACAAGAGAACTAGGTTCGAATCACCCCTCCCCACTGTTATAACTATCGAATTCTAAAAAAGAAGCATAAGAAATTTCTGCCACATTAAGTTTCCATTGAAGTTAAAGTGAAGAATAATTTAACAGACAAGGAGTAAAAGGAACCAAAGAAAAAGATGTAAAGAGTCTCTCACACTGACACTGGAATCACAAAGTTGCATAAGTCAATAAACAAACTCAATTGCTCATGAAATGCTTGCAATTTACTGTGTAGAGAGATAAATGAAAGCATGTGTTTTCTTATACCACAATATAGAAGGTGAATTTAATCAGCCATACTAGCATCCTGAGCCCACATCATAAGCCTTAGTTCTGCGATGGTTTTCAGTACAATCATGAATCATCTGCACCTTTTCAACTATGCCACACAAAAGCATGTAGAGCAACTTAACCGAGCTACTTTGATTTTTTGCCAAATGTTAGCTAACAGAAGCAAATGCCCTGTCACTAGTGCAACTACTAACAACAGTAGTTCAACGTTATCAAAAAATCTGACAACAGTAATCGGTAGTGTATCCATACATCATCCCAAGTATTTAGTCTCTTCATACCTACAGTCCCAGACTAAGCATTCTATGAGGAAGAAGGATCTAACTAAACCTCATTCGATAGTTCAAAATACCAAAATCCATTATGTTGATGCAGTAATTGTGTTTATTTCTTAATTGAATAGGTCAGCTGGGTAGTTGAAGAGAAGAGAATGCATCTAGAAAAAGTGAAATACCAAATCCATGTGAAAATTGAACGGGAAGGGGAAGAGCACAGTGAAGCTAAGGCAAATGCTGTTTTTAGGCTTAACATTAGCCAAAATTATACCGAAGCGACAAGAACATAAAGAATATTTATGAACTCAACTAAAGCCTTAATCCCAATAAAATTGAGATCGGCTTTATGGATCCCAAGTATACAAACTAATGAAAACAGACTTTTATTTTAAGAAGGGATTGAAACTGAAAATTCCCGTGCAATAAGGTCATGTTTGTCATACATGATATACAAATTTCATTTGTGAAAGAAAATATGTACATAGTTATATATTCACATACTGTCATGTACTTTTGTGGATCAAGTACATGGCACATAAAAATTTTCTAGTGTTGGACGTCCAAGCCTTGCAGAACATTTCCAATGCAGCAATTAGAAGGCACCTACCAAATATTCAGATTCCAGAATATTTTTGTGAGTTAAATTATGTAGGTAACAGTACTGGCAGAAAGCACCAAAAACACTTATAGTAATAGCAAAAGTAAATGATTAGTAATGTCATGTACCAGAAAAACTACAAAATTAATAACGATCATACAAGTCTATGGAATCATCTCAAAATGGTTCTCTTAAAGCTGTTAACAAGAGAATAGATTGTTAAGTACAAAATATGATCTCCACCTTCTGGCCTCCTATGTTAGATTTTTAACATCCCTTTATCAAAAAAATTGCACAGTAAGGACAACACTTTTTTAACAGCAAAGTTTCTAGGCATACTTTGGTAACCTAATTCAAAACCAACTCAGTGTGTACTCTTTAGAGAATAATGCACACAACAGCAGTAGGTTAATACACTTTCAGCCATTCAGTAGATAGAAATCAACTGTGAGCTAACAGGACTAAAATTTCATGCCTCAGTAGAGACCACCAGAGAATAAATAATAAGCTCACAACACACTAATGACAACATACATTCAAACACCCCTTTCTTTCCTCTCTCATCTCCTCTCCCCTGTCAACTCACATTCAAACATACAGTTAAGTTGGATCAATGGACAGGCTTATGTCAGTGTTGCATCCTACTTATAGTTCTTATAATATAATGACTACGAATAGACCAAAATCTCTAAGGCAAACCAACTGCTGTCCAGATCCTATAAAAGCACAGAGCAGATAAAAATTTCAGCCTTTTTAATGGCAACCTAGTAGGTGCAGGACTACAAAACAGACCTGTTGAAAAGCTAGACATACATGGACTTCTAAGATTAATCAAATGACTTAAAATGAATTTTCCCTCGACGGATATTACGTACAAGTGAAAGATTACCATTCATTTCTTTTGATATAAGATGATCAAAATTCACATCAAAGGACTCATTTGTGGAAAAATTCATAAAATGAAGAGATCTAATTTAATTGAATACAAACAAAGATCAATTCCTATTGCTTAAATCTTAAGTACATTGGGTGACTGAAATGCGGAAAGTAGTAACTGCCATATATCCAATGGTAAGTTATCTTCACCAGAAAGTTTAGCATATCAGGAAAAGATTCTAGTAACTGAAATAAGTGCAATGACTCAAGAGAGAATCATCAGCATTATGCTTTGCACAATAAACCAGAGCATCTCAATGCAAAAGCCGAACCACAAAATCAATACTCCTTAGCAAGGTCACATATATTAGAAGATTCTTTTTTCATTTTTTGGATACGTTATTAGCTCACCTTCCACCTTTGCTCTTAAAAATAGATTAGGAGCCATTTGAGTGAGGACTCATTGGCATCAAAAGATCAAACAGTAAAGTACAGGTATAAGTACACTCACCAAGTTGTTTACATATTTATAACAAAAACAGGGAACTTAAAACTTATATATACATACATACATATATATATATATATATATATATAATCGAACAAGTGCTGGAGATATCATCATCAACTTCTTTAATCAAAGAACTCAAACTGCAAACATATTACACCAAAGAAATCTATAACTTGAGAACTAACCAAACCAAAGAATTGTAACCAAACTCCAAAACCCACCTTAATGAAATGACCTCATCTTAAATTCACAAGTAAAGAAAGATAACAAAAATTTGACATTAACCCATCAACTATTCCATCATATAATATCCAACAACCTGCACTTGTTTACCCTATTGATACATAAATAAATCTAAATAATAAGCTCACAATACACTAATTACAACATATTCCAACCACCCCTTTCTTTCCTCTCTCTCATCTCCTCTCCCCCATCAACTCACATTCAAACATACAGTTAAGTTGGATTAATGGTAGAACCGGGCTTATGTCAGTGTTGCATCCTACTTATAGTTCTTATAATATAGTGACTACAAATAGACCAAAATCTCTAAGGCAAACCAACTGCTGTCCAGATCCTATAAAAGCACAGAGCAGATAAAAATTTCAGCATTCTGAATGGCAACCTAGTAGGTAAAGGATTACAGAACAGACTTGTTGAAAGGCTACACATACATGGACTTTTAAGATTTATCAAATGACTTAAAATGAATTTTCCCTCAATGGAATTATGTACAAGTGAAAGATTACCATTCATTTCTTTTGATATAAAATGATCAAAATTCACATCAAAGGACTCATTTGTGAGAAAATTCATAAAATAAAGAGATCTAATTTAATTGAATACAAACAAAGATCAATTCCTATTGCTTAAATCTTAAGTACATGGGGTGACTGAAATGCAGAAAGTAGTAACTGCTATATCCAATGGTAAGTTATCTTCACCAGAAAGTTTAGCATATCAGGAAAAGATTCTAGTAACTGAAATAAGTGCAATGACTCAAGGAAGAATCATCAGCATTATGCTTTGCACAATAAACCAGAGCATCTCAATGCAAAAGCTGAACCACAAAATCAATACTCCTTAGCAAGGTCACATATATTAGAAGGGGTTTGGCTTACCTCTAATACTTTTTAAAATGGAATCTCCTTTTGTTTTAATGAGAAACTACCACATCACCCACTAACTAACTTAATGGTGGATATTAACACTCACTACACATCATTCTATCTCAAGGAGAAACTAACTACATGTCTAGTTGAAAAAGTACCAGAGGTAATCCAAACCCTATTAGAAGAATCTTTTTCTTTATTTGCATAGGTTATTAGCTCACCTTCCACCTTGCTCTTACAAATAGAGTAGGAGCCATTTGAGTGAGGACTAATTGGCATAAAGAGATCATCTAAAAGTACATGTATAACTTATTTATAACAAAAACAAGAAACTCAAACTACAAACATATTACACCAGGAGATATTCCTCAGTACACAAATTGAGAACTAACCAAACCAAAGAATTGCAACTAAGCTCCGAAACCCATCTTAACAAAACGACCTTATCTTAAATTCACAAGTAAAAATAGATAAGATAACAAAATTTTGACATTAACCCATCAATTATTCCATCATATCATATCAAAAAACCTGTACTTGTTTACATACATATCATAAAGTACAATCTAAAAATCAATTTTCGAAAACGAAAAAATAAAAAATAAATAAAGCATTGACAAATTTTCACATGACCTTAAAAACTATATGACTTTTCCAACTTACAGAGCAGCGTGTGGCAAATCAAAATCAAGCTCGAACACGCGGCAACGCATCAGGATCCCCACCATAGTGCGATATCCGAGCAGCCATATTAGCCACCTGAGTCTGCATTTGCGCAGCCCTAACTTTCGTGGCGGTGGCGCGATGAAGGAACTGCTCGCGCGACAAGAGCCTCACATTCCTCAAGTACAGATCGAACGGCACCGCGCCCTCCTGCGCCGCCTTGTCGAGCGCGTACACGGCGTCCTCGATCGCCAAGTCCGCCGCCGTGCAATCCATCATCTGCTTCGACAACGCGTCCATACACTCGAACGCGTCGTCCACGTCCACACCTTCTCCGAAGCTACGCACCTTCGCTTCGTTCTCTCTCAACCAAGATTCGAGAATATCCGCATTCATCAGAACCATCTGCAACTGCTGCTCCAACCCTTCCTTCTCGTCGTGCATTTCCTTCACGGCTTTCCTCAGCTGATCCTCCCGGTACCGGAGCACCGACTGCGCGTTGAACATCCCTTCCATCTCCGCCTCACGCGTCTTCCTCATCGAAACCACCTCGCCGTGCACCATCTCGACGAGCTTGTTCACCGCATTCCTCTTGAACACCTCCGACGGATCCTCCGTCTGCGCCGCCACCGCCGCCGCGGCGGCAGCACCATAAGGGGAAGCCGGGTAGGACCGCGGCGGAGGAATCGCAGGGCGCGTGTAAGCCGCCGCCGCCGGCGCGTGAGTGGGACCATAAGGGTTGAAATTAGGGCTAGGGTTAGGGTTCGGCCGGCGCTGCGAGTAGAGCGGCGGATCGCGGCCGAAGTGGAGGCTGAGATTCCGGGCGAGTTCGACGAGGGTGGAGCTCGGGTAGATCCAATTCTGTAGGTAAGGGATTGACACGAGGCCCGAAGGGTTGACGTGAGGGTGAGGGCGCTTGATGATCATGTCGCGCGTGGGGTTGACGTAGACGCAGGGCGCGTGGCGGGGGTAGGACTCCATGAGCCAGATTATGATCGGGATGTTGTAGGTGACGGACTGGAAGGAAACCGGGATGGTGCCTTCGGCCTGGAGGAGGTTGACGGAGCGGCCGTCGTTGTGGGTGAAGGTGGCGGTTTTGGGGTCTAGAGATGGGTATGCGGAGGTTAAAGCAACGAGGTGCTGGCGGATTAGCCATTTGGTGTCTTCGGAGTATGGGAGGGCGGAAGGCCCGCGTTGGGAGAGGACGGAGCTTAGGAATTGTTGGGTCTCCATATTTTTTTTGTTGTTGGTGGTGGCGTGTATGGGTTTTTGCGAGGGATGTTCGGACCTTTAAAAATATGAGAGGAAAATGGGGATTTTGTTGAGGAAAAAAGAGAATGGGGGAATTTTTTTTTTTTTTTTTGGTGCTTCTTAAGGAAGTTTTTGAGATTTATGCGTGTCACGGTGTCAGCGTGTTGTTTGTTTCGCAAGGAGTAGTGAGGAAGTAGTGGACTTCCTTTTTGGTCTATCTATGCATTGGTGAGGAAGTTTATATTTTACACACACAAAAAAAAAATATAAATAAACTGGACTCCAAACTGCGCACGTGTGATATGATTCTCTTTTTTATTTTAAGTTTAATGTAATTTTTTAACTAACATTTAGAATTTGAAATAGTGTAAACTGGTGAGTTTGGTGTGTATTAGTTTTTAAGAAAAAATTGTACTAAATGTACATGAGATTTATTTAAATAGAGAGTGTAGTAATTTTTAGGAAAAAAAATTATCTAATTACATTAAGAATATTTTTAACATATTTTGAAATTATAACTATCTTTAAGAAATTTTTTTTTTTCTTTTTTTGCAGTGTTGTTTGATTCACAAGGATTGGTAAAGAAGTAGTGGACTTTCTTTTTGGTCTATCTATGCATTGGTGAGAAGTTTATAGACAAAAAAAAAATATATATATATATATATATATAAATAAACTAACCTCTGCACTCCGCACTCCGCACATGTGACATGACTTAGTGAGATAAGAGCATCCGTAGCAGCTGTTGCAAAAATTATGTCATTTTACCACACTAAAGGCCTACTTTATTATTTTACCACATCATTTTAACATCACCGCCTACAGCTGTTTTATTCATTTTACCACACTAAAGGCCTACATTTTATCATTTTAACATCACATTTATCAAATGTTTTATCATTCAATTCTATACATTAAAATAATATTTACTACACATTAAAATAATATATTATCTCCTCCCCCATTATCATCAACAACAGCACAACAACCCACACCGCAAATCAACTACCACAGCCCACAACCACCGATCACCCCCACAGATTCAACCACCGACCCACCAATATCAACCACTGCTACCAAAAAAAAAAAAAAACTCAAACAAACACTACAACCAATATCAGCCCCTACACCAAAAAAAAAAACACCACAACCAATATCGGCGACAGCACTGGTGAGACCCCTCCACACTCCACAACCACAAATCTCACACCCACAACCCAATCTCACTCCCACAACCCACAACCCAATCTGAGACCATCCCAAATCTCATACCCATCCTAAATCTCATACCCACAACCCGATCAACCTACCACCATCAACCAAAATCAGCCAACCACCAATAATCAAAACAACCAACCACCAAAAAAGAGAGAGAGATCGGCAAGATCGGAGCGGCGATGACGACCGGCAATGACAATGGCGATGACAACAGTGATGACGATGGCAATGATCGGAGTGGCCTTGCCCATGCCACTTGCACCTCCGATGATAATGGCCACCTTGCCTTGGAGCTTATTGTTTGAAGATGTGAAGTTTGTCATTTTGTTCTTTCTTTGTTGAGGGAGGAGCTGGGTCTGATGTGAGAAGAGAGAGAAAAAATCAAGACCAGAAGTGAGAGGAGAGAGAAAGCTGAATAAAAAAAAATATTTTGGTTTACCATTTGTGTCCGTACCGTTGCAAATTTGCAACGGTACGAACACAAATGGTATAATTTTGGTACATATACAACATCTGATGGGAGGTGTTTTTTGTGTTTGGTGTGGCAAATGTGCCAAATATTTGGCATTTGGCACATTTGCCACATCTACTGTGGGTGCTCTAACACAAGGGAATTTTAAGAATGTTGTTTGTATTTTTTGGAAATATATGTGGATAAAAAAGTTTGTAAAAATGCGTAATGTTGTTTAAAAACTGAAAATATGTGTTTAAACATATGTATCAAACAACCCATTAGTATTTGAAATAGAGTAAACTGCTGGTTTAGTGTGTACTAATTTTTAGAAAAAAATGTATTAAACGTGCATAAGATATACTTAAAGAGAAATGATATGTCCACAATGTTTTTATAACAAATCCTAAGTAGTAAATTGTTACTAATTGTTATTGTTGGGACAAAAAAGTAATCTTAATGTTACGTTCAAATTTGAACTAATAATAACTAACCACCTATGATTTTTTGTGAAAATATTGTAAAAATGTTGTGGATGTAGCATCTCTCTTAAATAGAGAATGTGCTAATTTTTAGGAAAAAATATTATCTAATTACATTAGGGGTATTTTTGACATTTTTTTAAATCATAACTAACTTTCTGAATCCTCTTAATATATAGAGAAGAGATAATACAAAATATTTCATTAACTAATAAAAACTTGTCAACTCAACTGTAATAAAAAATATTGTTATTATTATTTTTTTTTTTATGTAACATTGCTCATGCATTCAAGCTAGTTTTGAGTCTGACAAAGGCAAGAATAAAAATTAGGCCGCAAAAAGGTGGCAATTTATGTTGACATGTGTTGTTAATTAATTGAAAATACATAGGTCAACCCTAATATGACTGATTTTTCCCTTATTTTTTTGAGTTAAAGGATTAGGGACTTGAGTTTCAATGCAAAAGTCATGGGTACAATCATTGAAATTCTTTAATTCTTCAATTATATTTTAGAATTCATATTTCTATTAGATAAAAGTGACATTTTTTATATATATAAATATGGTCATTTTCGAGTTGATTGCAATATAGAATTGGTCCATTTAAAATGGTGTTAAAGCATGTCCATCCACTTTGACATGAACCAATTTATAATAAATACTAATCCTAAGAAAAAAGGATATCCTATTTGTGAGTCATGTCAAACATTGTTACCCTGCCATTGGGTCTCCATTTTGTTGTTTGGGTTTTGTGAGGATTTTCAGACCATTAAAAATAGAGATGAGAATTTTTTTGCTTCCTAAAGAAGTTTTGAGATCTATGTATGTGTGTGTGGTGGTACCGTAGTGGACTTTCTTTTCTAGTTTATGAATTGGTGAGAAAGTCTATATAGAAAACAAAAATATAAAAAATAAAATGAGATAAAAAAAATAAAAATAAAAAGAAGTAATTTTGGTGATCAGTTTAGATAAGAACATATAAAAGCTAGCTAATTCAACTATTGAATCTGGTGCGAGATAGTCTAGTTTTTGAGCCCAACAAAGGCAAGAGTAAAAATTTCAGTTAAAAAAGGGTGACAATTCAGTTGGGAGGTCGTGTTTATGTGTTCAAAAACATGTCTTAATCCTAACATGATCATTTTAATAATTGTGTCAACATCTCAATACAACTTATTTATGAAGCTGGTTGACACAACAAAACCTATTTCAACTCATTTAGTACATGGCCTTAGAAAATAAGATGAAAATAGAGTTTGTTTTTCTTTGTTTTGAGTAAAAAAGTTTAGGAATTTAGAGTTTCAAACTCTCAATACAAAAGTTATCAATATAATCATTGAAATTCTTTCATTTTTCAATTATACTTAGAATTCAAATTTATATTAAATAAAAAATTTATTTATATGAATTAGGTTATTTTGGGTGATTACAACACAAAATCGATCAATTTAAAATCATGTTAAAGCATGTCTATCCACTTTGACAGAAACCAATCTATATCTATATATTACTAAAAGAAGCTAGCATTTATTGTTGCTATGCTCCTATTGAGCCACATTAACAGCTACGTCATTCATTTATTTTTTATATTTTCTTTTTACTATTTAAACTTTTCTTCCCCCTATTTTCAAAAAAAAAAAAAAAAAAAAAAAACTCTTATTCTCCCTATTAGTTCACACACCTACTATTACACTTCTTCCAACCTTTTATTTTCCTTTTTTACATTTTTATCTCCCCACTATTTTATCGTTATACTTTCTTCCTCTTTTTTATATTTTGACTCTTCTTCTACCCATTTTATTTTGAATAAATTTGATATCATTTTCCCATTCAATTCATATTTTCTCCACACAAAACTGTGAGTACTCTCTCTCTCAGTGAATTTTTATTCTATCCTATAACTCTAATTAAGGTTAATGGTTTTTTTTTTTTTTAATATTCCATAAAAAAGTCTTCTCTTTTCCTTTTATAACTTTGGTTGAATTTTAGTTTGGGTTAATGCTTAATTTTTTTGGAAACATGAATTTGAATATGCCTACCAATTGTTTGAGTAATAAATTATTAAAACCTATTATTTGTTCCTTTGTTTCATTTTAATTTTGGTTAAGATAACATTATAATTTTGTAATGAGTTTTGTTATTATGATAATTTCATTATTCCTTAAGAGATGAGAAATTTGATTAATAAATTTGAAACTTATAAAATTTAGTTGTATATTAAGCAAATATAATACACTACAATAGAAGTTAGAAGAATATGATTTACCTTAAAAAAATATTAATCAAACATAAAAAATAATAATAATAAAATGGTATATTTTGTAGAGATAAAAAGATAAAAAAATACTTGTAGAATTTTTTTTTTTTTTTTAAATAGACAATACTTGAAGTAATTGTTACTTTTTATATATTACACCTCATTACATAATATTTATATTCTCACGCATTGCGTGGGTTTGTGAATTGTTTATACTAAATACTAACCACAAAAAAAATCATATCTAATTTGTAGGCTATGTCAAACATTGTCACCATGCTGAAATTGATGACTATATATATATATATATATATATATATATATATTATAGACTGGTATGATGGTATCCATGCCTCATGCCTTCTCGACTAAAATTGCTGGCTTGCTGCCACTACGCCAGCATCGTTTTAAAAGTAGGCACTAATCAATAAGAAGTATTTGTCAATGGAGTAATTTAAGAGAAAACAACCAATAGCATACTTAAACATCTTTTCATGTGGCCCTTAAGTTGTAATACTACAATTTAGTTTACATTATAGTGATTGATATTGATTGGTAATCTTGTGTGTTCAACGCTTAATTTATGCGGGTATACATCAATATAAATGCACTTCCAAAAAAATATGAAGCACTAGTAATTTGTTTTGCACTAATTGAAGCTTATACTGAAAATCGATGGAAGAGTGCACAGGCTACTAGTTAATAGTTATACAAGAGGAAACAGGTATATTAGCGTGATGGATACTATCATGGTACTCACAGATCCTTGCATAAGCTACAACCTGGGGAAGATTAAATGTCGGGAGAGGAAGGGGGAGATTCTATTTCTATGAAACTTTTATTTAAATGCAATTATGTTTTAAATTCTGAGATCAACTTTGGTCTTTTAGTTCAAATATACTTCAATTCAAAGCAATTCTCACAATTCAAAAGCAGGATTGTAACCTTCAATCATCAGAAGATTTTAGCAAAGGATTAAACACACACACACAACATTTACCACTGCATTTTCGCGCCGCGGGGTGGGGAGCTTAGGCGGGCATGTGACAGAAACCAAAGTAGGAGAACCATGGATGACCTTGTTTGGCAGACGAAACTATGTAATAGTCACCTCTCACGTGTTACCTGGGTTGAAGTCAAGTGTTGCGCATATATGAAAGTAATGCAAAGGTATCTAAATGAATTGAAAAGGTGAAAAAAGAAAGAAGTGAGAAACCAAACAATAAGCCAGAAACTAGCAGATGCATTTTCATTAGTAAACCAGAAACAACCATCAACACAGCCATCCCAAACCAACCACATCTGTTTACATTTTCTCCTTTTGCTCCAAAGTCATATTCCTAGTCCTAAGGAGATGGAGAAGAAACAAACTGCCTGGGTGCACTGAAGATGTCCTTGCCTGCAAAGGGAGATGTCCACTCATTCAAACCAGCAGAAGATGATGTTTCTGTAGCCACTCCACCATCCGATATGAATTTGCCATTTGTACTGCCCAGTCTCATGCCTGAACTATTCCTCAAAAATGAAGAAAGCCCCAGCCATAGTCCATTTGATTTGGCAGATGATGGGTAATCCAAAGTCCAATCTATACTGGTATAGTCCAATTCAGGCATCAACCCCCCCGTATTCCAATCCACATGTGCAGGTGAGCCAAATGTTCCTGCTGAACCCTGACCAGAAAACAGCCCGAGGGAGGATGGAACTGTAAGTGAATGTGAAGATGCACCCATTGTGTTCCATGAACCTCGAGGCTCAGAAGGAACTGAGTGTGAAGGTGAAGACGCACCCATTGTGCTCCATGAGCCCCCCAGGCCAGCTGATGTGGAATCCACCGGCCCAAACATGAGTGGATATTCTTTATAAGGAGCTTGATGGTAGAATTGCTCTGATCGCTGATTTTCCGGACCAAAGATCCCTGCACTCTGATTTTGCATGAATTTCCCATTTGACCTTATGTTGTCAACACCTGGAACACTGCTTGCATACCATGGAACTGCTCCTGATGCTGACACACTAATGCTAGAAACAGGGTTTTGCTTTGCATTTATGGACTGGGGGCGCTGCATCACAACCACTGGCTCCCTCACTGCTCCTTGCTGCATTATTCTTCCATCATTTCCAACAACACTAAGTCGTGACTCCACTTTTGCTGAAGGAGGTGCTACTTGCATAGGTGGTGCCAAATTCAATGGAGCAGAATGGCTTGCTCCCATAGCAAGCCACCTCTTCTCTGCCAGTGCCTTCAGATGATTTGCCTTTAAAATCTGTAGGTTCCTATTCCCAGGATCTGAAAATGCTGGCACTGCCATAGCTGTCTGGGGGTAGTTATAATCCCTTTCAATTCTTCTTTGCTGTATTGTAACTGAAGCTACAGGCATTTCTTGTGGTCTTATCAGGTTCCTTGTTCCAGCCGTTTCCTCTGGCTTTGACATAGTAGCATGCTCTTCCTGCTTCTGTGTTCTCAATGTATCTTCTGCCTTATCAAGATCACCTTCAAAAGTAACAACAGCTCTTTCAACCTCTTGCTTTGAGCATTTGTATCTCACCTCTAATGCTGAAATCCGAGCAAGCTCTTCACTAATATCAATCTTCAAATTGGCCTGACTTCCAAGGTTCGTATTATCATTTTGGTGATTTTCTTCTTCATTTCTCTCAAAAAGCCAGGTGACTGATTCCTCTACCTTGCCCTCATTCAACATCAGAGCCAACGTTGCCCGTTCAGAAGGGAACCCCATTGCCACAAGCTGCTGAGATAGTGCTTCCAGCTTTCTTGACATGAGATAGCCATTGCAACGGTCGTGCAACTCTTGTGCCCGCCTTTCTCTCTGCCGCTGGTGCTTCCTCTCATTTTTCAGACGGATCTTCTCTCGTCTGTCATTGTCAGAACCAGGAACTGCCTCTTGCCTTGGAGTAGAATGAGCTATTTTATCTTTTGGGTCTTCAGACTCACCAGAGCAGCTGCCATTGTTGGAAATTGAGTCATACTCCGATACCGTTCCATGAGGGCTACTAGAATGTTCATCTGTATCATCTATATTACAATAACGACCATTGTCATGAAAAGGTGGCGAAGTGGCAGCAGATGATGTTTCAATGGAATGGAATGTTCCAGAGACTGGATTGTAAGCACTTGCTGGATTACCACCCCCAGAGTTGCTAGATCCAGAAGGCTTAGAAGAAGTCTTCTGTTGTTCCTTGGTTGCCCCTGCAGAGGGCTTACTCTTGGATTTAGACTTGGATTTTGACGCTGGAGACATCTTTCTGGTTCAAACGAGCCAAAAATGTTACTGCAACAATTTATAAGAAAAATTAATTTTTTAGCATTAGAAAACAAAATATATGCAGCTAATCCAGCTAATCCATATGAACCAACATGCAGGAAAAAGTAATATCAGGGAAAATATTCAACATTCCACTCTTTTTTTTTTCCCTCTTATCTTTACAAAATATATAGAGTTGAAAGAGGAACAGGAGGTATCATCCCACAAACCAACCAATTTTAAAACATCAATTTTCGAATAGAAGAATTATCTCCAAACTTCTTAATTCTTATAATGAAAATTTCAGCTAGAATTCCCCAATTCATTCAAATTGAATTAGGAGATTAAACCCGAGCCCTAATGTCAAATACACAACTTAGGCACACATACAAGATTAAACCCAAGCCCTAATTTTCAATCCCTTACTGATGGGGAAAAATTAGTCATTTGGTCCAATTCCATTGGTATAAACATTAATATCATATTTTCCCACAACGAAAGTTAGCCCCTTACTATTATGTATATATCATCTACACAAACCCCAAAAGTAACTTCTTATAGTGTCAAATTCACAACTTAGGCACACATACAAGATTAAACCCAAGCCCTAATTTTCAATCCCTTACTGATGGGGACAAATTATTCATTTGGTCCAATTCCATTGGTATAAACATTAATATCATATTTTCACGCATCGAAAGTTAGCCCCTTACTATTATGTATATATCATCCACACAAACCCCAAAAGAGTTCATCACAATTATCAAAATAATAATCGATAAACAATGTGCAAGAATAGTTAGTCCACCAAACTGCCAAACATCACCAAGATGAACCCAATAAAATGGCTTTCTTTAAAATTAAAATCTAAATCTTTAAAATGAAATGCCACACTTATAATTGTCCCAAAAACCACAAGCCCACAATTCCACTCACCAATTCCGAATAGATACACACATGCAACACCAACAAATCACAAGACAAGAAAACCAACACAACAAACAAAAACATATGACCCCAATTCCTAGAAATCATAACTGAATCCCAGGAAATGAATTGAAACAAATCCCAGAAAATGAAAATGGAAAATACAACCAATTCAGAACACACCCACATTCCAAACAACATATAAATCAACTTCACAAACCCACATAACAAACAAATAAATCATATAACAAGCAAAAACCCATTATAAAAAATCCAAAACCCAGATAGACAGTGAAATGAAAATGAAAACCCAGAACCTAAAGATCTTCAAAAATTCTTCTTTTTTATTAAAAAAAATCAAAGATCAACAAAAACAAAAAACACCCTTTAAGAAATACCCAAATATCCAAATCAAAAAAACACAAATCAAATCGAAAAAAATGATAATCACACTCATTGTTGTCAAAAAAAAAAAGGAAAAGATCTAAGCAGAGAGAAGAAATGGGATCTGAGAGCTGACCTTGTGAAGGAAGAAGAAGATGTGAGAGAGAGAGAGAGATCGATTTGTGATGGTGATCGGTGATCGATGATGATGATGATGATGAGGATGACGACGAGGTCGTGTCTCTTTGTTTGTCTCTACCTTTTTTTTTTTTTTTTTTTGCTCTTTCTTCTTTATTGCTCGCTGTTTTCGTTTTTTCTGTTTCACTTTTTACCTGTTTTTGCTTTGGTTTTGTTTATTCTGTCTTTTTAATTTATTAATTTGTTTTATTTTTTTAATATTATAGCTGTCAGTCTGGCCAAACAGAAAATATTGAAAATTGGTTTAGTTTTCTGTACTGTGCTATCAAGAATTAGGCCAGATTCTATCACCAAAAAAAATTTAGGCCAGAATTTTATTTTATAAAATTAGGCCAGATTTAACTACTTTTTTTATTTGGTTTCATAAAAAAAAAAAAAAAAAACTACTTTTATTTTATTTGAGTAATGCTGGAGATACAAACTTTTTTTACAACAAAATTTACAAATAGATGATATAGTAAGTAGTTATTGGTAAATAAAAAACTAACATTAATTGTAGGCTTAAATGAAAACTAATAAAAAGTTGGTCACATTAACGGTTTGTAAAAATACTATAAAATAGTTTGTAATTGTAGCACTACTCTTTTTATTTTGTATTTTTTGTTTAGGAGGTTTTATTATTTGCCTAAAATAAGGATTATGGTTTATCTAAAAACAAAAAATACTACATTTACAATATTTTTATAACGAATCTTAGGTAGTAGGTTATTACATACTATTACTGGTACATAAGAAAGAAATTTCATTCAAATTAAAAACTTATAACAATCTAACACTTAGAATTTATTGTGAAAATGTTACGTAGACCATGTTTTTATAGAAAGATTTTGGTTTCTCTTTTTCTTTTTTGTTTTCAAATATTAAAAATAAAATTATATATATATATATATATATAAAAATCTTTGTCTTTCTGTGGGAACAGCTTTCAATGGGAAAGTAGACACGTATTAAGACTGTTGAGATCCCGGGAGTTCCGTACTGCCGCCGATTGAAATTGTCCTCCAAAAGTTGTGTGCATTTGTTTTGTTTTGCCAATAATGTCCTTTTAACTCCTTATTCATTTCTAACTTTTACTCAAAAAATAAAAATAGATAAAATCTCCTTATTCATCGAGGTTGATGAAGTTTATTGACACATAATAATTATTATTATTATTTTAAAGATTATCTCCTCAGCGAAAAGAAAAAAAAAATTATCTCAAACTCTTCACTCAGAGGAAAAAAAAAAAAAAAAACTAAACTAAACTCCCGAATATATATTTTCTAATATTGATTCGAAAGTATGGATATTTTTTTTTTTTTGAGATGAATGGTAGAAAGTATGGATATTATGTGTGTGGTATATTTTCCCCAATTGAGAGTATTTAGCAATATCAATGTGTGTATTAAATTACTTTACTTATTGAATTATTTTAACAAGTCACACTATTTTTAAATAATTAGACAAAATTTTATTTTAAAATCAAGTTGGAGGAAATTAGGAATAACCGATAAAGTGATAAGTCAAATGAGCATCTATGTATACTTATAATCATATGACCTACTTTGCAGATTTCTAACTTGTTTATATAATTTAATAAATTATGTGATTTAACACGCATTGGATTGACTTATGAATAGCCGCATAATGAATTGTATGAAATTCCTTTAAGGGGAAAACTTTATCATTATTTTTATATATCAATGCATAAACAAAAATGGTTGTAAGTCAATGATCATAACCAATAACTGATAATTGTTAAAGATACGGAGGTACAATTTATATCTCTTTTGTTGAATATATCGAATATCGTATCTTTCTTTTAGTTTTTTAAAAAAAATATTATTTATTGGTATCCAATGAGTCTTGAATTCATGACCCCACTCTTCACTAGCAATTGATAATTTATGGTAAAATATATAGGGAAAAAAAAGAAAAAAAAAAAAGAGAGTCACCATTATGTTATCCTTCCAATATGGTACTAGATTATTTAGAAAAAGAGTCACCATTATGTAACCCTTCCAATATGGTACTAGATTATTTAGTGACCATAATTACCATGGCCATTATGTGAGCTTAGTCCTACCACTACCACCAATATCCTCTATTGAGTTTGAGTTTCATATCTACTTCATTGTTGCCATTGAAAAGTATTTATTAGAATGTTAATTTCCACTTCCACTATCATATGTATGGTTATATACAATTGTTATACAAAATAACATGAACAATCACAAATATTATGTGGTTTAGAACTTCGGATACTTCAACTTTTCAAGAACCTACACCAAACTTCCGTATGGTTTAATCGTCTTCATTTTTCTTTTTTTAATGGAAGGTTTAATTGGTTTGAATTAAGTAATAGCCATTAATATATATTTTTTTTCCATTCAAGTTTACAAAAATTAATAGAAAGTAATAAAATTTCTCTCTTCAAAAAGGAATACCAAAAGCCTTCACAGTCAAACCCATAGGCATAGCCACTAGCCCACTAACCACTAACCATTTCACAGTTCACACCCATATGTTGCCTAGTAATGGGCCAACTGGCCCAACTAAAAGCACACACTGATACCCAATTGTGAGTTGTAATCCTCAACCATCGCCTAACAACCCAAAGATCCAAAATCAGGGTGCACCGTCAGACTCATATGCTTACGCTACTTGTCCAGTTGTTATGTCCTAATAAAAAAAAAAAACAAAAAAGAGAGAGACTATTTTACTTCTTCTTTTACCTTTGAAAAATGCTATATTCGTAATATTTTTACAATACTTTTATAACATATTTTAAGTGTTAGGTTATTACTTGCTGTTATTGGATAATAAGAAAGTAATTTCAGTTGTAAGTTTAAATTAAAACTAATAACAACCTGTCACGTAAATTTGTTACGAAGACATTGTAAAAATGTTGTAGATGTAATACTTATCTTTCATTTTTTGAGCTTCTTTAGTTTTTTAATTAACAATAAAATACACCTAATTTTATACCTAATTTTACACGATGATAAGGTGTCAACTTTTGATGACAGCATCATCTGAGTATTTTTTACTTTTCTTTTTTGTTGCTAAAGTCTAAGCAGTTTTTACTTTGGTCCACTAGTATTTTTATCATACACCAATTACAATTTATTCTCTTAACATGTTCTTAAATTCAATAATTTTAGTTAAAAATTTTATAACTCATTTCGTTGACATCGAATGAACTCTTTAGTCCAAGCGGTACCTCTTATGCACTAAAGTGCAAGGGTTCCAAAGGGGGGTTGGGTCGAGTTGCAGGGGTAGAGAATTTTCTAACCATTTCAAAAAATGAAAAAATGTTGACACTTTTTAGTGTTTCTAGCAGATATATCCATGGTTCAAATCCCTCCTTACCCAATTATCGAATAATCAAAGAAAAAAAAAATCAATAATTTTAGAGACACAACAAAGTTCACATTTGCGACTAGTTTGTAATGGTAGGTAAAAAAATATTGTCGGTGGTGGGACTATGTAAGAAACAATAAAAACTTACCAATAATATTGTGTGGTTTAAACCTATCTTTGATCAATAAACCTGGTTAATCAGGCACTATTTACTATTTGATCAATAAACCTATCTTTCAAGTATAATTTTAAACTACAAAAACTTGCATTTTAAATATTTGATCGATAACCTAGTTATTAATATTTGATTGTCTTGAAATTTTGCAAGCAATGAGAATTGAGAATAAACGAAGATAATGTAATTTGTAGGTAAGTTCAATGACCTTGAAAACCATTTGCATAATCAATATGATATGTCAATGCTCGAGCCATCAACCTCGATTACACGAGAGTTCCATGAAAAATCCTTTGCAGGATTGAATTATTTTTTATGGGAATGACGATGCTGCATCCCTAGACGAAGATAACGCTAGTGACGGAGGAAGCATCCTTGACGAAGTCATCAGGAACAACGAAGAAAGCTATCATCACTGACGAAGACAGGGAGTCACTCAATGCAGTCAATCAATGACCTGAGCGGTTACGAAATCAACTCAGCAGACCGTTGGGAACCTCTTAAAAGTCTCATTATTGGACCAGGGGTGTTACTTGAGAAAGCATTAACCATCCCAACGGCTAGCCCCCAAGTTTGCAGGTATAAAGCTCCCACACAGTCAGTAGAAAGGTATGAAATATACAAACACAGATCCACATCTTGATTTTCTACTATTTTTATTCTAACTTTGGCATCGGAGACGTTGTGGCAGGCACCACACCGGTGACCATCGTTGAGCATATTCTCTCGCACCACGAAGGATTCCATCCGCTCACTATTATTGACGATCCTGTGCATCATCAGTTTGGCGCCGTCTGTGGGAACGAGTTTTCAGATTCACATTCGAAAACGTAGTTTCCATCAATTCTCCATATCCCGATGGAATCCAACCCAGATTCAGCAACCTTGGCCCAGCAAGTTCAAGCCCTTGCAGCCACCATTGAGGAACTCACCAGACAGAACCAGGAAATGAAGCTGCGGCTCCAGCAGGTTCAACAAGCTCAACAAGAAGAAAACCGGTCCAAGGGTGACACGGAGGGAGAGGGGAATAGCCAACAGAGGGAAACCCCCCGGAGACCAACTACTCCGGACGAACAGAACTCAGATCTTCTTCGGGAAATGAGGAAAGAGATGGATGAACTAAGGAGCGCTATCAAAGAAAAGACAGACCGGAGCGTAGACAAAATGATAAGGGCTACAGATTCACCCTTCACTGCAGCAGTACTTGATTGCCCCGTGCCGTCAAAGTTTCGCCTGCCTCAATTAGAGCCATTCGACGGACTCAAGGACCCTCAGGATCATCTTAATACCTTTAAGACGACTCTGGGTCTTCAGCAGCCACCTGACGAGATATTGTGTCGTTCCTTCCCTACGACTCTCAAAGGAGCTGCAAGAGAGTGGTTCACTAAGTTGCCAAACTCGTCCATAGACAACTTCGATCAGCTGAGTAGTGCTTTCTTGTGCCACTTCATAGGGGGACAACGCCCAAGGAGACCAGTAGATTACTTACTCACCATAAGACAGGGAGAGAAGGAGACTCTGAGGTCATATGTCAAGCAATTCACCCGGGAAACTCTGGAAGTGGACGAAGCTGATGACAAGGTACAGCTGACAACCTTCAAAGCAGGGTTGAGATCCAGAGACCTTGTGGCCTCTCTTGCAAAAAACCCCCCGAAGACAATGGCTGAGATGCTCCTGAAGGCACAGAAGTACATGAACGCGGAAGATGCTCTAGCTGTCATAAAAGATACTGAGAGACTAGGGGACAAGTCCAAAGGGGAAGACGACCGCAGAGGGCAAAAGAGAGACAGACCAAAACGTCGGAACAATGACGGGAATAGAAGGAGAGACGACAAAAATCCTTGTCAGGTAAAATTTACTCCTTTGGTTATGCCTGTTGACAAGATTTTCACGCAGATCAAGGACGAGTATTATCTCAAATGGCCCAGGCCATTACACTCGTCCCCCAACGTACGTGACAAGAACAAGTATTGCCGGTTCCATAGAGACCACGACCACAACACAGAAGATTGCAGAGACCTGAAGGAACAAATAGAGGAATTAATACGGAAAGGAAAGTTACAGAAATATGTAAAGAAAGGAGAATATAGCAAGTTCAGAGACGACAACAAAACCCAACATGAATCCTTTACTCGGGATGACGACCATCCGTCCCAGCCTCCACGCAAAGTGATCGGGGAAATTAACACGATCACGGAAGGACCATCCTCAGGAGGATCATTTAGATCACTCAAAAAAGCATGCCACAGACAGGTGAACAGTGTCCACACCATGCCTCCGTCCAAGCACCGACGAACATATCAAGACATGTCCTTTAACGAAGGAGACGCCAGGGGAGTAAAGCAGCCTCACAACGATCCCCTGGTCATAGTGCTGAATATAGAAGGGTTCAATACCAGAAGGATCCTTATTGATAACGGGAGCTCAACGGATATCATCTACCTCCCAGCCTTCCAGCAGTTGAGATTAGATCCAAAAAGGCTTCGCCCTTTTGACTCTCCGCTCGTCAGCTTCAGTGGAGACAGGGTCTATCCCAGGGGAATAGTGACTCTGACGGTGACAGCAGGGACCTACCCATTACAGTTGACCAAACAAGTAGACTTCCTGGTGGTAGATTGCCCCTCGTCCTACAATGTCATCATTGGGAGGCCCACCTTAAACAAGTGGAAGGCGGCGACGTCGACCTACTGTTTGAAGGTGAAATTCCCAACAAACAACGGCGTGGGTGAAGTGAAGGGTGACCAAGTCCTGGCAAGGGAATGCTATCAGGCCGTACTGGCAAGGAAGGAGAACCACACGTGGACGATTGAAGAAAAAAAGGAGGACGAGATGGAAACCCTGGAAGCAGTGGAGTTGATAGAAGGAAATGCGGACAAGACGACCAAGATAGGGACGACTCTAAGCCCCGAGATGAGAATGAGACTCATAAAATTCCTTAAGGGGAATCTAGATGTCTTTGCATGGAGTCACGAGGACATGCCAGGCATATCTCCAGAAGTCATCCAGCATAGGCTAAATGTGGACCCCAGCAGGAAGCCCGTTCAGTAACGACGAAGAACCTTCGCTCTAGAACGAGATCAAGCAGTAGCAGAGGAAGTAACCAAACTCTTGACGGCTGGATTCATCCGAGAAGTATATTATCCAGAATGGCTCGCCAACGTCGTCCTGGTAAAGAAAGCAAACGGAAAGTGGAGGATGTGTGTAGACTTCACCGACCTAAACAAAAGCATGCCCAAAGGACAGTTTCCCTCTACCAAGGATAGACCAGCTCGTGGACTCCACCGCCGGACACAAGCTACTGACGTTCATGGACGCTTTCTCAGGGTACAACCAGATAAAGATCGCTGAAGAAGACCAGGAGAAGACTGCCTTCATCACAAGCCAATGACTCTACTGTTACAAGGTGATGCCTTTTGGGTTGAAAAATGCTGGAGCTACGTACCAAAGATTGGTAAACAAAATGTTCAGCCAACAGATTGGCAGGAACATGGAAGTATACGTGGACGATATGCTCGTCAAGAGTAAGGAGGAGCTCACTCATCTGGACGACCTGGAGGAGACTTTTGCAACCCTGAGAAAACACCAGATGAAGTTGAATCCAAGCAAATGTGTTTTTGGGGTAGCCTCGGGAAAGTTCTTGAGATTCATGGTGTCCCAGAGAGGAATAGAAGCAAATCCAGAGAAAGTACGAGCTATCATTGACATGGCCTCACCCAAGACCGTCAAGGATGTACAAAAACTTACAGGAAGGATAGCAGCTCTAAACAAGTTCGTCTCTAGGGCCACAGACAAATGCCTGCCCTTCTTCAAAACCCTCAAGCAGGCTTTCGCTTGGACCGACGAATGCGACGCAGCGTTCCAAGAGCTGAAGCAATACCTGAGCCGTCCACCTCTCCTGAGCCCGTCCAAAGGAGGGGAGAACCTATACTTGTACCTGGCGGTGTCAACCTCGGCAGTAAGCGCAGCCTTGATTAGAGAAGAAGGCAAGAAGCAACTCCCGGTGTACTACGTCAGCCAAGCCTTTCAAGGAGCTGAGTTCAGGTACCCAAGGATCAAAAAGATTGCGTTCGCACTTATAGTAGCCTCGCGTAAGCTCAGGCCGTATTTCCAGTCAAATCCTATCCTTGTGATGACAGATCAACCAATCAAGAAATCAATGAACAAACCAGAAGCAGCAGGGAGAATGGTCCAATGGGCAATCGAACTCAGCCAATTTGACATCGAGTACCATCCAAGAGCAGCTATCAAGGCACAAGCTCTGGCTGATTTCATCGCTGAATTCACTCTTCCAAACGAAGATGGAATTACAGACGAAGTTGATAAATGGACAATACAGACAGATGGTTCGTCAGCCCAAAAGAGGGGGGAAGTAGGGGTCGTCATAACCACCCCCGACGGAGAAGTGATGAAATATGGGGTTCAACTGAAGTTCCCAGCCACCAATAACGAAGCCGAGTATGAAGGAATATTGACGGGCTTGAGGCTTGGGAAAGCTCTTGGTGCCAAAAACTTGCTGATCCAGAGTGACTCAAAGCTGGTAATCGGACAGATCAGTGGGGAGTACGAGGCAAGGGAAGAAAGGATGCAGAAATACCTTAAACTGACAAGGCAACTAACTCAAGAGTTCGACACAGTGGAGTTCGTCCAGATACCAAGGAGCCAGAATATTGGGGCCGACAAAGTATCAAAACTAGCATCATCAGAAGAAGGGAAGACGAGCATAGACATGGCAATAGAGATCCAGAAACACCCGAGTATTGAAGAAGTGGCGGTGTTCTCCATCCAGAGCACAGACACCTGGATGACGCCCATAATATCCTTCCTCCAGGACGGGCACCTACCTCAGAATACTGACGAAGCCAGAGAGGTCAAAAAGAGGGCAGCCAGGTTTACGATCCTGAATGACGTCTTGTACAAGAGAGGCTTCTCTATGCCTTATCTAAAGTGCGTCGACGAGGACGAGGCCAAATACATCCTGGAAGAAGTACATGGAGGAATCTGTGGCGACCATGCCGGCTCCAGATCCCTAGTCAACAAGGTGATAAGAGCGGGGTATTTTTGGCCAACCATGCAGGGGGATGCTGCTGATATCGTCAGAAGGTGCGACAGATGCCAACGGTACGGGAATGTGCAACGGCTTCCAGCGGAGAAAATGACGACCATAGCCTCCCCATGGCCGTTCGCACAATGGGGAATCGACATCGTCAGTCCACTACCTCAAGGTAAAGGTCAGGTAAAATTCCTTCTTGTTGCTATTGACTATTTTACAAAATGGGTTGAAGCAGAAGCCCTAGCAACGATCACTGAGGCTCGAATCCAGAACTTTGTGTGGAAAAACATAATCTGCAGGTTCGGGATTCCCTTGACGATCATATCAGACAATGGAAGGCAGTTCGACAGTCAAGGCTTCAGGGAATTCTGCTCAAACCTTGGGATCAAGAATCAGTTCTCATCCCCAGGGCATCCTCAAGCAAATGGGCAGACGGAAGTGACGAACAAGATGCTGCTCAAAATCATCAAAACCAAGCTGGACGAAGCAAAAGGTGCCTGGCCAGAAGAACTGCCCAGTGTCCTGTGGGCTTACAGAACCACAGCCAGAACCCCGACAGGAGAGACACCGTTCAAGCTTACTTATGGCACAGAAGCAGTGATCCCAGTGGAGGTCGGAGTAACTAGCCTCAGACGAGGAACTTTCACAGAAGGACCCAATGATGATGAATTACGACTCAACCTGGACTGCTTGGACGAAGTAAGAGACAACGCGTGACAAAGTATCAAAGAAAGATGGCCGAGTATTACAACAAAAGGGTCAAACTTAGGCGGCTGGACATAGGTGACCTCGTCCTCCGCAAGATCACTGCAGCAACCAAAAACCCTACTCAAGGAAAACTGGGCCCTACATGGGAGGGGCCTTACCGCGTCATTCACTACTCTAGACAAGGGAGCTACCATCTGGAAACCATGTACGGAGAAAAGCTCCCTCGGCCGTGGAATATTGAGCACTTAAAAAAGTACCACGAGTAAATGTAATAAACAAATGCATTCGTCCTTGAGATTAATAAAAGGATTATTCTTCTGATGTCTTTGTGCAAGCAGTACGAGTCTACCATAAGGCCAATAAAAAATTAAAGTAACAAGATTCTGCCTCGACGGATGTAAGTTACTGACGATCACATTAAAAAAAGGGAGACTAAGTAACAAGATTCTGCCTTGACGGATGTAAGTTACCAAAGATAACCTCATGGGTATAAAAAGTTAAAGTAACAAGATTCCGCCTTGAAGGATGTAAGTTACTGACGACCCACATAATGGGTAGAAACCACTAAGTAACAAGATTCCGCCTTGATGGATGTAAGTTACTGACGACCCACATAATGGGTAGAAACCACTAAGTAACAAGATTCTGCTTTGACGAATGTAAGTTACTGACGACCCACATAATGGGTAGAAACCACTAAGTAACAAGATTCCGCCTTGACGGATGTAAGTTACTGACGAAGACAAAAGCGCTATGAAAGCTAAATGGCTATGTACAAATGGCAAAAGTCCTCTTGACGAATTCACATAAAGAGGAAGGGAAAAGCCATACATCAAATCAAAACAACACTCAAAATACGTTCAAGATCGTCAGAACAGTTAACAGATTGTTGACGAATAAACATAGAGCAAGATACGAAGATATGAACAAGTGCAAATCAACCAAAAGGGGTAAGCATGCTTCATTTTAACCCATAACCACTGGGTGATTAACATCGTTCTCAAAATAAATGATTGTTCTAAAAAAAAAAAAAAAGGGGGCCCAAAACAAGAAGGGCATTCACCAAATACAACAAAAATTTTTCCAAGTAACAGGGTCAGGTATCAGCGGAAGCGTCCACAGCGGCAGGTGCGTCAGTGGCAGGCTCGGGAGCATCACCATCTGGGGCAGAGCACTGAGCAGCCTCGTCCAAAGCCATCTCCTTATCTACCTCCTCCAAATCTAAACTCTCCATGTTGACCCCAGAAGGATGCTTGATGAGATACCTCCTGAGCAGCTCGAAACCTTTAAAATACCAACTGAAGAGTACAGTATTGTACTCGTCAGTGGTCTGGAAAGCCTCCACCGACCTGGCAGCAATAGTTGCAAGCTTCTCCTTGGCTGAAAGAAGCTGCTCATCCTTCTCTTGGGTCAACTGGCGTTCAACCCTGAGGTCGTTATCTAACGCTTTAACCTTCTGCTTCAAAGTGGTCGCCTCGTCCATGGAGGTAATCAGGTTCTTCTTCAGATCGGAATTTTCTTTCTCCAGGGCTTCCATTCGGGTCGTCAGAGATGCCACCTTGGCCTCTTGAGTGATATACTCAGTCGTAATGTGGAGGCTCTCTCCCAACACCTGGAAAGAGGTTATAAGTCGTCAATAAAAAAATAATATATATATATATATATATAAACACATATGAAAAGGGAAAACGTGGAAGAACTCCGTACCTGGACGGGCTTATGAACATGACGGGAGGCAACGTCGTTCAAAGACATGTCTGAGAGAGCCCTTAGGTCCTCTGGGGTGACAACCTCATGAGCCTTGTCCAAGGCTAACCTCTCATTGTCCCATATTGTTGACGAACAAACATCAGCCTTCTTCTTCTCCTTCCCTTTACCAGCCACGCGCTGCCTTTTTGAGCCGGGAGTAACGATCTCCTCTATTAACGTAGTTGGAGAGGCAGTTCTCGTCGTCTCCAGAGCTATGGGAGGAATGGTACTAAGGGGAGTGGGAGCAGGGCCCTTCCCGGTCACGCGCACGACCTTCTTCCCTAGATTGGACAGGGGCTCGTCCTTCTTCGACCTCATCTTCGCGTACATATCCTTGTTAAACTTTGTCGTCATCTCTGCAAGAAGAAAACACTTATCAAAAATGCCTAAGTACACAAGAAGAATCAGCAGTGACGAGGATAATACTTACTCTTTTTTCCTTCAATACCAAGTTGACGAAGAACGTAAGGCGACGGGTCGGGACCGAGGTTGTAAAATGCAAGAGACCGGGGGTCAACGAATTCGTCCCAGCTCTCAATCGTCTCTGCGTACCCGATCGCAGTCTCGATGCGCTCCTTGTAACGGCTCTTAAGCCCAGGTCGTCTCTTAACTAGGCCAAACAAAGAAACAAAGGAGTTAGCAAAACCAGAAGCTCAAAAGTAGCAAAATTAAACGACGGGGAGAAATACTGATGCACCTAAGGTCGGGGTTCCCCACCGACGGAGCAACCTCGGGATATCACCCCAATCACTGCTGGATTGAGTCTCGAAGTCGTCCCCAGACACAAAGAAAAAGCGCGACTTCCAATACCTGAAGGACGAGGGCAAGCCCTTGACAATCCTAGTCTTTCTCTCCCAGGGGACTAACTCATAATACCCCCACTCTTTGGATTCTTTCAAGCGGTACAAGTAGGTGAGCTCAGCCATCCTGATCATATCCCCGTTGGAGGCCAACCATATTTGCATACAGTTGATCACGATCCTCCACGAGTTAGGCATGAGCTGCCTGGGGACAATATCGAAATGATCTAGAAGTTCCATCAGGAACGAGTGGACGGGGAATCTAAGCCCGCAGGTGAAAGTTGACTCATAAAAACATATTTCACCTGGGAAAAAGTGGCAGGCCCTATCTTCTTCCCTGGGTAGACGAACACGAACCCTAGATGGAAACTGAAACCTATCCTTGAATCTATTTACAGTTTCAGGGTCCAGGCCACAAACCTCCTCGAGGGCGTAAAAAGCCCTAACCACCCGTTGGCTAGAGACGGCTGTATCTCCTTCAGCCGGGTCGTCACTAGAAGACAACCCAGTCTCAAGATTACTAGATCTAACCTCAGACATTGACCCTCTCCTAGCTAAACCCTCGAACCAATTCAGCGATTGACGGAGCAAGGGCAACAAGTTGCCCAAAACCACGCTCAGACAATTGCCCTCAAACACAAAATTTTTCATAAACGGATAAGTGCCCAAAGACCCCCTAGACGCGCGAAAAGGAAGGAGACCGACGGACAAGCTATCCTAACCTCCAAACTATCAACCATGGAAATGCAGAAATCAAAGGGGCAGAAAAATACGACTCAAACTAAATCCCAAAAAAAAAAAAAGAAGAAAAACAGAAACCAACAACAGAAGAAGAATAAAAGGAAACATAGAATCAGAAATTATGCAAAAAAGAAAAAAAAGAAGGAAGTGAAAGGAAAGAGACACGCACCTCCAATGGCGGAACGGCGAAAACACAGCGCAAGGTGATTTGGAGAAGAAAGAAAGTCTCAAAAGAACGCTCAGAGTATCACTGGAAAATTTTCTGTCTTTGCTCTCTGAAAAGTGAAAGAAAAAACTAAAGAAGAGAAGTTTTAAACTTAGGCCAAAAAGCAATTGAAAAACCAGCGGGAAACCCAAGGGTCATACCATTAATTCCACGGATCGTCACGCACCACGTGGCCATGATTGCCTGTAGCGCCGCCACTAATCATTAAAAGCGGAACAGAACCCCAAGAGTCACAAAAGAAGCTTTTCATCTTCTGTGATCGTCATGACACGTCACCGACGACCCCAGAACCTGGGGGGCAATTGATGGGAATGACGATGCTGCATCCCTAGACGAAGATAACGCTAGTGACGGAGGAAGCATCCTTGACGAAGTCATCAGGAACAACGAAGAAAGCTATCATCACTGACGAAGACAGGGAGTCACTCAATGCAGTCAATCAATGACCTGAGCGGTTACGAAATCAACTCAGCAGACCGTTGGGAACCTCTTAAAAGTCTCATTATTGGACCAGGGGCGTTACTTGAGAAAGCATTAACCATCCCAACGGCTAGCCCCTAAGGTTGCAGGTATAAAGCTCCCACACAGTCAGTAGAAAGGTACGAAATATACAAACACAGATCCACATCTTGATTTTCTACTATTTTTATTCTAACTTTGGCATCGGAGACGTTGTGGCAGGCACCACACCGGTGACCATCGTTGAGCATATTCTCTCGCACCACGAAGGATTCCATCCGCTCACTGTTACTGACGATCCTGTGCATCATCAATTTTAATAATGGAAATGTCATGAAGCGTGAACCAAGATCCATGATAAAAGCTCAAATAGTGCGAAACACTATAGCTTGTTTAGACCTCCAAATTAAAATTTACGGTTAGATTACTTTTACTCTACTTAACTAAGTGCGGAAAAAGAGTAAGAGTGACACAATAAAACCGGATCTACTCTCTAAAGCATAAGCACATACAATAACCAGTAAAAGTAAAGCTTAAAGAGTAAGGGAAGAGAGATGTAAACACAAAATAATACCAAAACGTGTTATCAAAGTGGAAACCAAAAAACTCGGAGAAAAACCTTTCCGCAACCCTCTAAGCCGAATCGATCCATTAGTGAATAAAGTTGGAGTAAAGATATCAAAAAGACCCTTCAAGCCTAATCCACCAAATGTACTTGAACCCTCCGAGTTCCAGCTACTGACGGACTTCACCGAGCCATGTCTTCACTAGTTATCCGGATCCCGCAATTAGCTCCAAATTGCATCCGTCAATCAATGGCTTCTTCCAATGCTTCCCACACACACCAAAACTTCTCTTAACACTTAGATTGGGTGAGGTAAGTGTTTGGGCTAAGAACCTCTCAAAGATTTGTAATTAGAGAGGTAGGAGTAAAGGAAAACTAAGAAAAATTGTGTAGATGATTGTGGGTTTACAATCTCTAACTCTCAAATGTGTTGTTAGTGTTTTTTCTCTAAAAGACTCCTTACAATTTCTTGGGTAATGTGGCTTATATAATATGGGTAAAGAAATGAGGAAGGCACTCTTTAAAAACATCCAGGTAGAGAGTTTTGCGAGTCACTCGCAGGTTGGCCAAGTCGCGAAGTGACTTACAAAATACAACCTTGCAAAAGACTGTTCATATTCCATCATGTGCTTCTCATGTAACTTTTCTCAAGTTGTCCACTCGCGAGTCAATCGCGAGCAAGTCGCGAACTTCACGGTCTTCACAATTCTTCACCAACCTCTTATACTCAACCCTTACATTAAATCCCACAAACATACAGGGAAAAGATTGGCAGAATACAATCAAATTTGACACGGAATTAAAGCCAACAAAATAAAGTTGAAAGACAACTTTACAATCTTCTTATTTGGCTATTTCATGACAAAAATGTGAGTTTAGGAACAGAGGCAAAACCCACTCACACTTAAATCTAAAACCTGTGAAGAACTTGTACCATATATGCCTGTAACTTGAAACACTGCACATAACAAATAACTTCATTAAGCTTGAGACAAGTAGAAATCAAGGCATGTATATAGAACAAGTAAAATAAGATCAAGTAAAACCAATTGAAATATAAACATATAGCAGAACTTGGTTAAATTAAAATTAATTACATGTCAAAATCCTATTGGATAAGCTTGAAACAATTATGTGAATACATGTACTTGATCTTTTCAATATTAATGGATTTAATAAATATTTCACAAAATAGTTAAATTAAATCTCTTAATTTTGGAAAGATTGGGTCTTGCTTTTGTGCTAAGGTCTGCCAAGATGCTTAGTACAATGAAACAATAATTCTTAATTTAACTCAGAGATATTGGAACTCATTGCTGCTATTATATGCAGGTGACAATTTATTTCAATAAATATGAAGCATGATTGTTTTTATGTTCAGTGAGGAAGATATAATCTTGCTAAGTCTCATGTATGCTTCTTCAATTAAAATTTTAGGGATTTTATACATGCTAGTAATATGTTTTTAATTTTTAATTTGTTATATCTATGAGTAAAAGAAAAATCTGTTCATAAAAAAAAATAAATAAAAAAAAGATAAAAACTAAACTTAATCTCAAAAATAATAGTTCTTAAGATCTTAGAATTCTATATTCTTTTTGTAAATATTTATGATGTAAAACTCAAAACATGCTTTCCACTAAAATTTTTATGTTTAAATCAATTCAATGTGATGTGATATGACTGTATATTATGCATGTTTCCATGTTTAAATTCAATTCAATTTTAATTCAATGTGATGCAGAATAGTGGTATATTTTATTTTTCTCTTCAAAATTCAAATCCAATATGATGTTTGTATCTTTGTTTTATGACACGTTTGATGGAATATGTAAGTGGCCACCATAGTCTAAAAGACTAGTTTGATTGGGTATGGTGGATGCCTAACACTTTCCCACCTTGTAACTTAGTCTCCGAACTTAGATCGAAGGTTATAGATTAGTTAATTATGCGTGTAATTTTACATTTTAGAATGTAACTAGATTCAAAGCTATGTACTTTTTTTAGATTGTACTTAGGACAAAAAGCCTTGAAATTTCTATTTCAATGTAAATTCAAATTCAAAGCTATTTAATAAAAATGTGTATTATTTCATAAGGTCTTCTTATTTTTCCTACAATTAAATAACTGGTGACTCCATTGTGAAACCCTCGATTTAGGGGGAAAACAAATTTCACATGGGCTTCCCACTTTGAGGGACAACAATCACGATCTCCCCCATTTGTGTGGGCTAGGTCCGGCAGGACCTGGTGGGTTGAGGTCATGGTTTCTCACAACATCATAAACTTTTAAGAAAATTAGGGTAACTATCTACGCCCTCCCCCCACCCACTAAACTAAGGTAACGTTATTACTTTCATTTTTAAAAAGAAAATATTCAAACAGTACTTCTTTTTTGCTTTATAAAATATTTATTAAAAAAAGTTATTAAATAGGGGTATGATAGTAAATATATACATATTCTATTTTATAACCCATACTTTTCTATTCACCAACCATACAGATCCTTAATTTAATTTGTTTTTCAATTTAGTACTTTAACTTTCAAATTTATTTAATATGGTCTTCCTATTAGTGGTTGTCATTACCATGTCATTAGAATATAACATAAATTTGATTTTTAAAAAATAAATTTAATATATTAAAAAATTCAAAAAATTAATATCTTAAAAAAGAAAAAAAAAAAGAAAAAGAGATAGTATTATCTAAGATTAAAAAAGGATTTAAACAAAAAAGGATTACACCACATCACAAACAAATTCACATATTTAAAAAGAAAAAAAAATATCGAACCAAATATTTCTACACAGAAGAAAAAAAAAGTGTAGGATTGACATCAAAACTGAGAGACTTCAATTATGATTCTCAAAATTTAATTACCCTAATATTCTGTATTCAAAGGAAAAAAAAAAAAAGAAAAAAGAAGAAGAAGAAAGAAGTAAAGAAATATTATATTTTAATCAAATCGTAGTTCACTTAAAAAGGATTTCACTGAAGACTAATTAAGATGCGATAGGCGCATTGCTTTATTATATACCTTACGGTTACAACAAAATCAAAACTGAAATCTAACAAACTAAACCAACCCAACAGTCTGCCATAACAAACAGTAAAAAACTTAACTGTCATGACTAATGAATAACAGCTCCAACGACATACAATTTAAGTAGGTTCATTAGTGAACTTTACATAAACGACTTGTAGCTTCAAGTATTGAAGGAGTATAACCTTAGACGCTAAACGACACGCCGTAATATCATCTAGAGTCTAGACGACTACGAAAATAAACCTAAAGCACCTTGTCGTATATGGGGGACCTGACTCAAACGGCCTGTCGTACTTCTTCCTCCTTAATTATTAGCGTTTTAATTAGGTAGCATTGCAATGTTTACTTCAAAGATGTCTGATTGTTCACTTTTATTAATTTTATTTGTATTGATGGCTTAAAACTAGGTTTATGGAAATCTCCATTCTACCTTAATATGTTTGCCACCAAGAATACATTCAAACAAAAGACTTTCAATTTGTAAGAAACAAGTCCTCTGTGTGTGTTCTTGAATGGGACATTGGTCTTTGAAGCAGTTTCTTAAAAACCATTAATGCTAATCTCAGCTTTACGTTGGGATTATGCGTATCATTATCATGCCAGACACACATACATGCATGAGTTTTACCCAATCAAGATTTGACACATCATTGAGCTCTGAGGGTTAGGTTTTCTTTATTTATTTATTTATTTTTGTTTGGTCTCTCGCCTCTCTCATTTACCACAAAAAAAGTTATAGTTTATGAGTGATCTATGAGTTTTAATTAACTCAACGGTTTAAAGTCTATTATTATCGTTATCATTGAGGGAACATCATAGATTCAAATAAGTTTCAAGATATGTAAAATTTCTTTTCAAAGTTTCCATCTCCTTAAGAAAAAATAAATAAATATAGAAAAGAACCTCCAAACATAAATTGTATATTAAGTACAAAGAGCACCCTAGTTATTGCAAGAGGAACCCAATAAGTTGATCCACCAAAAGCTCACATAAAGTTGGCCTCCCAAACCATAAAATTTGAAGACGCGAAATACGAATACTTGATAGTCTAGTTGGCAACAGTATTCAACAAGTTGAGAATTGTGATTTCAGCATTCCGGTTGACATGACTATCTACTCAATTGTCCTTATTTCTCTACCAAGACTGTTGAAGATGACTAATACTTCTCCAAAGGAGCAAATATGACCAGTCCACATCATTATGTGATCTTAAACATCTTTTTTGTAATAGCTAATTCAAGACTTTTTTTTGCTTATTGCTGTACAGTCACCATTTGACAACAATTCAATAGGGAACTACAGGCTGACATACCTAAGGAACAATAAGAAAGGAGATAGAGAAATATGTTAGTCTTCACATATCTACGCATATGGTTATCATGAAAGCAACTTCTCACCTAGAATGTGAGACAAATACTATTAAAAAAAAGGAATGTAAATTTACCACAAACAAACATATAGGCTCAAGTCTCGCAGATTAGGAGTTACGAGTCAGGTTGCATGCTTAGTGGAACTGTCATCTGTAGGGGAAACAATAGCTAAAATATCATATTAAATATTGACCAATTTCCATAGACTCATATCATTTTCCTGAAAAATCTTACAGCTTACCCCTATTTGCCTCTCTATTAGACCCAAAACAATAGCTCCAGACACTGAGGCAAATATTCTGCAAAATGAGGATAAAGGTTCTTACCATCTTAACTACAAAACAGAATGCAGTGGTCATCAACAAGGAAGAAAAATAAATAAATCATTAAGACAAGCATGAGATAATCTATGGCTATGCTGACCAATATGAGAGCAGTTAAACAAAACAATTCTCATTAGATATTGTTGTTGAGCAGAAATACACATTTATAAATTTTTTTTCCTACCTTATTGAAGGAAGTATGAAACAGAACTACTTGAATCTGAAAAGTGATATTAAAAAAAGAGTAAATTTTGCTCTAAAGACAAAGTCTGATTTAAAAAATAAAAATACTACAAACCTAGCTAGCAGTAGCAGGTAGAACTTTACCAGAAGAATATCATGGATTAAATCAAGCTTTAAAATGTGTAAAATTTGTGAATATCAAGCTCTAGGGCCAAAAAAAATATGTAAAAAATAAACTGTGAAAACTATTCACAAAGTTGACCTTCAGTCAAGCAGTTAAAACCATATATGAGACAATGGACAACCTACCCTTCAGAAATTTTGAAGGCACTCACTCATACTTCAAGTGGTAAGAATCTAAAATCTAGGAAGGGCATAACATCCTGACTAAATGCAGGGAACATAATAATTTTCATCAACATAACCCCTACCAGTAGGGGGCAGGGGAGGGAAGTTGAGCTCTTTTAGAGTTTTATTTCATAAAGCTGAATTGAATTTCAATTGTTTTGAGGAATATGAAAGTACCATACCACCTTCTATTTTAATCCAAATGCATGTTCTCATACCTTCTGAAAACTTGCTTGTAAAGAACATATGGTAGGACAAAGCTCCGGTCACCAAATCTTCCTTGATAAGTAACTTCACCGAGTGGTTTTATTGCCTATGAGGGAGATCCCAAGATTTTCCAATAAGAACAAAAATTAATAGGAAAATTTAGGCAAAAAAAATAAGGAATTTCATCCGAATGGGAGTCAACGAGGGACGTAATCTTTCTCTCCCTAATTCTAGTCCCTTATGGAAAATGCTCCTTTTCCCTTTTCTCTAAAATACACAGAAATGGATCATCTTCACACTTCACACTTACTTCAAAGATGACACAGTGACCTCCATCCACACTGCAAAAGAGAATGAATATTATTGGGGATCTAATACTAGAACATGAAACATACACCTAGCATCTGCACAAAAGGGAATTCATTGCATGTGTATAAAAGTTTCAGGTTAATGTAAGTGTTTGTGACTCTCATATATGCAATTACCCATGGCTTGGAATATTGTACCATACTAAGCAGCCTTAAGAAGAATTGAAAGACAACTTCAAGGATGACTAAAATGATGCTAATGTAGAGATAACAGCACTTACTGAAGAGGTTCTTAGTTGTGGAAGTCTCAAAAGCCATCAATGGAGCATGCACAATTTTGCCCTGCACTTGAAATTGTCAACTGAAAAACCAATATAAAAATTTGTATGACTTTTGCAGATTATGTCACACACTCATTCTTTTATATGTAAGATTAAATGGGTTAAGTCACCTACTTGTACACAACAATGAGCTCCAGACAGCACAAAAAGAGAAAACTACAAAATTAAGAATTCATCAGTTAAAAAATATTACTGTTACAAAAAAATTTTGCAAGCAAATTTTTGAAAAGACAAAACAGTTATAAAAATGAACACAAATATGAAACTAAATTAAGGAAGTGAGAGACATATTACTCAATCTATTGAAAAATGATGCTTGATTTTTGTAGAACCATCTTTGAAAATCCTTTTGGTTTCAATGCCACAATCCTCTGTTTTATATACAGAAACAAATAATTTAGAAATTCAATAAAATGGGATGCTCTTGAAAGAGAACAAAGAAAAAGAGTGCACAACTGATCAAGATGTGGTTCAATAATATATAAGTCAGAGGTCGAAGGATTCAAGAACCTGTGTAGCTAATGGGGTGAGATCCTTCTGGACCTGGTTAGAATATTTGGGGCACCAGCAATCTTATGATCCGTTTCCCCTCCTTAATTCATGTTTCTGCTAGTTGGAGTAAGAAAAATTGGCAAAGTATTCATCACACATTTTTTAGAAAAACAAAATTCCCATATGATTTGAGCTAAATCATTAAATTAAGCAAATTAAATCTCTTGTATAGATCCGGTGTACTAGGGTTGTGCCCCCATTTTGTGCCTTTTTAACAAAATGTTTACTTATTAAAGAAAAATTGTATTAAGCCAAATCAAGTAGTTTTTTCTACCAAATACCAAAAGATGTCAAAACATTTTTTGCTGCTCTTGCTCTTTTTTGCCAATCGAATGAAGCATAAAGTTACACAGTCCCTAGAATTTTGCAACTTTAAACTCTAAAGCATATTTGTTCTTTTGATGCGCACTAAGCTATAGAAAACAAAATTGAGGAAAAAAAAAAAAAAACTGAAGTTATTCTGTGAAATTTTCTCACGGACTACATACAAGATGATAATTAGCGACCCTTTTTTCAGTAAAATATTAATGATAGCTTACATGGATAATAGCTCCAAGCTATTTCCCTATGAATTGTACTCAGGATTCACCCTCTTGAAAAAATGTAACTCAAGGTCAAGAAGTGCCAGATATCACTTGGTCTATATATTACTTGATACAGAAACCAAATGCAAACGCCTGTCAACGAAGTATGAGATACAGTTCTGAAGAAAAGAAGCAAATAAAAGGACATGGAGATATCAGATGCAAAATAAAAGTGCAATAGAAGAGAGTGCAAACCAGTTGTGAAATGGAATATATATCACCGCCTTGTTGTAGGACTATAGTATGCACATGATGAATAGCATCAATACTTAAGACCTATAGTTTAGTGTTGCAATCCATTCTACAAATATACTACAGAATTTTATTATAAATATTAAAAAAGAAAACCTTAAAGAGATAAATAGAGAAAGGGGAAAAAAAAGGAACAAAATTACATTTGATAGCTTGTGAAGGGTGCAGCTTAATTAGTAAACTACAAAATCATATGTATATATATGTTAATCTGATGGCACTAGTGCCCTTTCCTTTGAATTGATTGATTAATCATATAGTGGTCCTTAATTTAAGCTTTCAGATCACAAAAAAGGCTGACATACAAAACATGTCTAAAATGCGTAATTGCCACACAATATGCATCTCTAAATATAATTACAAACGATACTACCTTCAATTCAAAAAACATCTTTAAAAAACTATCAAAAATTAGAAACACCTTCCGCTCATTTTTGTAAGAAATGCATGTCTTTTAGTATTAGAAAAGAGTATACTTGAGGGCAAGTTCTAAAGAGTAGGACTGTATAAGATACCCCAAAGATACCCCTCCCTTGGTGAGATCAGTACAAGATAACAACCCTTTGATATATTCAAAAACCCAAAAACATATAGAATCAGCCAATTAAACCATTATTTTATTAAATGTGTGGCACAATGTACAATTCACCATTCTAAATGATCTACAAGAAGAATTTTCACATTGGCTCCTATATAATCTTTTGGCAAAAATGATAAGGTAAGAATAGTGCAAAGGCTAGAATTTGCTTACCTCCGCATTGCTTTGTAGTGAATTACTCCATCTTTGGGATATTTAATCAAACTGCTTCTCTTACCTGTCATGTCTCAACCATCCTTACTCGTTCTACCTCTTTATGGCTTAAAATTTTCATGTACTCTATCCCCCATACTCGGGTCTGGGGCCAGCATGCTAGTTCTTCATAGTGATTAGAGAAAAGAAAATTAGCAATGTTGCCCAATATTCAAATAGAGTCTGCACAACAAAAGGTTAAGAACCAAAGGGGCTTTAGGAGGTAGACAAATAGACAAAACACCAACCACAGAAAATGAAAAGTTCCTAAGCTTGGATGCTGCTTTGAGCATTAATAACCCACCATAAAATAAAACATAAAGAATTAAGAACATGAGGGTATTCTGAAATCTGTTAGATAATTTACCATTGGACTTGTGCATGTCTGGACACACTAGACTAAATAAACCTACTAGACTCTATTTGATTTTATGCTTTTGACTTAAATGAATTCTCCAGAAACATTTGGAAAAAGAAAAAATTATTCAGCCTTGTTGTCTCAACCCATAAACTACTTAATTCATTAGTTGTTTACCAATTACCCAATGACATTGTGGAAATCAATTTCTAGTATACTTAAGAACATGTTTTAAGCTTATATATAAAGAAAATAATTGACCAAATAGAATCCATTTAATAAGACTCCTGCAATGTTAGTTTGCATGGAAGATACTCCCCTCAAGTGGTAAAAGTTTTTCTCTGTTTCTGCGATGGGCAGCGAAGCAACCAAGTACATCACCTCATAACATAAAGTCAAATGTAGGTACAAAGATATAAATGCTATCTTTTCTTCACCATATATGGGAAGATGTTATATATGCAACAACAAGCCTTTGAACATATAGAAAGGATACAAAACATAAAGAGATTTACCGAATTTTTTTTAAGAGAGAGAAGATGATGACCAACGAGTCTGCTACTTGTTACACAATTTCAGGGCCAAAATTAGCCAGGTTTGTAGCTTCCCTGATTTGTTCTGTGTGAGAAGTCAAATGATTGAGAAGTTAAATATGCAATTGGATTCCACTCTTATGTTCTTTCCCTCCTACACATGTTTTTGCTGCCTCATGTTCACACAGGGATTCCATAGCCAAAATTCAAGAAGCCACGGCCACGGTTTTAGCAGAGAGAGAAAGTGCCAAATTACCAACCATTGGAAAAACCAAAATTTCTTAATCTTGGGTTTTGTTTTGAGCACAACAACCTATTATAAAAAAGAAGTAAGAAAAATAACAGTATCCTCTAATCTTAATTGGTATTCAAGCAAAAAGAAAAACCTTAAGTGGCAATTTTCAATTGAGTAATAGATAAAAATTCAATCCAATCTACCCTTGAATTTGTGCAATAATGAACAAATTAGACTCATTCAGTCATTCTCTCATTCTTCTTTGACTTCAAAGTCAGTCTTCACATCAACGATTCAACATGTGAGGAAGTAAATAAAGTATTATGTGTGTACCAAAAGAAAGAATTTTGTTTTGGCAGGACAACAATAAGAAGCATATCACAATCAACTGATGGAAATCTTTTACCTTCGAAATATATGGATATGAGGAATAGGCTCCAGCAATAGAAGGCGTAGCAAGATCCAAGCAAATTAAAAAAAAAAAAAAACTTGCAATTAAGAAGAACCAAAAGTCAGGTGGTTTAAGCATTAGCAGCCTGACTTATAAAACAAAACGTGGGTGGAAAGGTAAGAAAAATGATTGATACCTAAAAATCTGAGTGGTTTATATATATAAAATTAAGAGACAAGAAATGCAATTTGGATGGAGATTTTTTATTATTATTATATCATTGACCTTGGAATTATGCATGTTTAGATACACTAGACTCAAAATCATTTATGCTTTTGACTTAGACAAATTCTCAAAACAAAATTTGAGAAAAGGAGGAAATTATTCAGCCAAATTATATATTATTACATTGCATAAACTACACAAGCCATTAGTTATTAGTATTTACTAGTTACTAAAATGACATTGCGCAGTACGAACATAAAATATCATATTAAATATTGATTAATTTCCATAGAATTTCATCATTTTGCTCAAAAATCTACAACTTACCTCTATTTGCAAACTGAGGATAGAGGCTCCTACCATCTTAACTACAAAACATAATGCCACAGTCATCAACAAGGAAGAAAAAGAAATAAATCAATAAGAAAAGCATGAGATAATCTATGGCTATGCTGAACAAAATAAAAGCAGTTAAACAAAACCATTCTAATAAGTGAATAACTCCAGTAAACATATATGCAAAGGATGAAGCTCCTGCTTAAGAAAAATTAATGGTAAGTTCATGAGAGTAAGGTCAGGGGGTGAGACAAGCAAGAAGGGAAAAGGAGTGAACCATTAAACACAATTAAATAACAAAGGGAGTAGTAGAGTAGAGAGAGGAAAGTAAAAGGAGGAAGTTGTATTATGGTGTTTTTGCTCTTCTCATTAGATATTATTGTTAAACGGAAATACAAATTTAACATTTCTGCGTTGTACTAATGAATTTTCCTGCCTTCTTCAAGGAAGTATGAAACAGAACCACTTGAATTTGAAAAATAATAATAATAAAAAGAGTAAATTTTGCTCTAAAGACAAAGTATCAGCAATTTAAAAATACTATAAGCCTAGCCAGCAGGTAGAACTTTACCAGAAGAATTATCATAGATTATATTAAGCTTTAAAATATGTAAAACTTGTGAATATAAAGCTCTAAGGCCAAAAATATAGGGAAAAAAAATTGTGAACATAAGAATAAAGAACTATACACAAAGTTGACCTAAAGTAAGGCAATTAAATTAAGGAACAACTTCCACTCATTTTTGTAAGAAAATGCATGTCATTTAGTATTAGAAAAGATTATACTCAAGGGCAACAGCTAAAGTGTAGGACTGCATACAAGCCACCCCTTAATAGGTGAGATCAACATATGGAATCAGCTAATTAAACCATTAATTTATTAAATGTGTTGCATTACCTCCATCAGAAACGAATTCATGAGTGTGGGGCATATTGTATTTAATTCACCATCTAAATGACCTATCATAGAATGCTAATATTGATACCTATATAATCTTTTGGCAGTTGGCACAAAAATAATATGATAGGAATAATTAAAAGGCTAGAATTTGCTCACCTCTGCATCACCTTTAGGAAATTTAATCAAACTGCCTCGCTTACCCTTCACAGCTCAACCATCCTTATCCCTTTTAGCTCCCTTGGCCTAAAATTTCCATACACTCTATCCATCCATTACGTGGATAGCCCCCTTTGCTTTCCAGTGATTATAAAAGAGAACATGTGTGATGTTGCCCAATGTTCGAACAGAGACTGCACAAGCAAAAGTTAAGAAGCAAAGGCTATCTTTAGGAGGTAGAGAAATAGACAAAATTTCAACGTCACAGAAAATGAAAAGAAAAATGACATTATCCTATCAAATTAAAGGAGGATATTGTACTATGGTGTTTTCCCTCTTCTCATTAGATATTGATGTTAAACAGAAATACACATTTGACATTTCAGTTTTGCATTTATGAAATTTTCCTGCCTTCTTCAAGGAAGTATGAAACAGAACTGCTTGAATCTGAAAAACAATAATAAAAAGAGTAAATTTTGCTCTAAAGACAATGTATCTGTTATTTAAAAATACTATAAGCCTAGCTAGCAGGCAGAACTTCATCAGAAGAACTATCATGGATTATATCAAGCTTTAAAATATTGTAAAATTTGTGAATATTAAGCTCTAGGGCCAAAAAAATTGTGAATATAAGAATAAATAAGTGTACACAAGGTTGACCTTAAGTAAATCATTTAAAACCATACAAGAAAACCTACCCTTCAAAAATTTTGAAGGCATTCACTCATACTTCAAGTGGTAAGAATCAAAAATTTCGCAAGGGCATAATATCCTGACTAAATGCAAGGAAAAATTCATATGACCCTAGAACATAAGAATTCTCATCAATATAAACCCCACCAGCAGAGGGCAGGGGATGGAAGTTGAGCTCTTCCAGAGTTCTATTTCTTATAGTTGAATTTAATTTCAATAGTTGTGAGGAATATGAAAGTACCATACCAGCTTTTATTTTAATCCAAATGCATGTTCTCATGGCTTCTGAAAACTAGCTTGTAAAGAGCACATGGTAGGACAAAGCTTTGGTGGCCGAATCTTCCTTGATAAATAATTTCACCAAGCAGCTTTATCACTTATGAGGGAGATCCCAAGATTGTCCAATAAGAACAAAATTAATAGGAGAATTCAGGTTATGAAAAATGGTACTTTATCTGAATGGAAGTCAACCAGGGATATAATCATTCTCTCCCAAATTATAGTCTCTTCCCAGAGAATTGGTGTTTTCCCTTTTCTGTAAAATACTCAAAAGGAATGGATCATTTTCACACTTCACACTTCAAAGACTCACCGATACAGTGACCTCCACCAAACTGCAAAAGAGAAATAATATGATTTGGAAAATGATACTATATCATGAAACAGACACGCATAGCATCTGCATAAACAGTAATCCATTGCATGTGCATACAAGCTTAGTTCATGTAAGTGTTTGCCAGTCTCACATGCCCATTGATTGAAGTACTGTGGTACCCTAAGCAGCCTTAAGAAGACTTGAAATACTACTTCAAGGATGACTAATATTTGTTGTGGAAGTCTCAAAATGATACAATTTTGCCCTGCACCTGAAGTTGTCAACCTAAAAACAAATACTAAAATTTGTAAGTCATTCACAGGTATGTCACATATTTTTTAATGTAAGTTGAAATGGGTTTAGTCACCTACTTAATCACCTACTTGTACACATACATGAACCTCCAGACTGCACAAAAAGCAAAGCAACAAAATTAAAAATTCACGACCTGTTAAAAATTATTATTGCTATAAAAATTAAAAGTTCATAGACCAAGCTGTCTCTACAAAAGGACAGATACATGTGACATGTTGCAATAAATATTCTGAAATTGAAACTGTTTGTTACAAAAATTATCATAAATATAATATAAAAATAAGAAAAGAAGGTGAGAGGCGTATCACTCAGTTTATTGAAAGATGATGCTTAATTTGTGTAGAACCGTCTCTAAAATCTTTTGGTTTCAATGCCACACTCTCCTCTGATTTTTATAAAAGCATAATTTAGAAATTCAATGACATTGAAAGCTCTTGAAATGAAAAGAGAGAACTAATCAATATAGGTGGCTCACTAATATACGAGGCTGAGATTGAAGGATTTAAGAACCTGTGCAGCAAAAGGGGTGGCTACTAATCCATTGATGTCAAAACTATTTTTTATTTATTCATTTATTTTTCTGTTTTTACTCTTCCTCAGTAATCAAAAGAAGCATGAAGTTAAAGTTGTCCATAAAATTTTGTGACTTTAAACTAAAGCATATTGGTGCTTTTGATGCACACTAGGCTATAGAAAAAAAAAGGGAGTTGTTCTGTGATATCTTGTCACATGCTACGTACAAGGTGATAATTTGTGACATTTTTCTAGTAAAATATTAACGACAGCTTATATAGATTGTTCAAATGCTGATTGTCTCAAAAATTTAATCTGTTAGGAAATGGTGATTTAATCATTTAGCCATAATTCTAACATTATAAATTGGCTCCAAGCTATTCTCCCATACATGGTAGTCAGGATTTACCCTCTTGAGCAATTGTAACACAAGGTCAAGAAGTGCTTGATATCACTTGGTCTATATATTGCTTAAAATAAAAACCAACTACAAAAGCCTGTCAACTAAGTATGAGATATAGTTTTGAAGAAAACAAACAAATAAGAACTAGCAAATATTAGATGCAGAATAAAAATACAATGAAAGAGAGTGAAAATCAGTTGTGAAATGCAATATGTATCACAAACTTGTAGGATTGTAATGTGCATATGATTTTATTAGCATCGATACTTGAGCCATATAGTTTACAGTCACAATTCATTCTACAGAGGAAATTAATGTTGTTAGAAATTATTTTAAAATAAACCAAACCACCATAAAGATATGAATAAAGAAAAAGTACAAAACAAGGAGCATCATGATGATGACGATATTTGGTAGCTTGTGAAGGATGCAGCTTAATTGGTACATACCAATAGAAGCATATGCATATTTCTTCGAGAAAAAAGATGTTAATCTAACTCCCATCATATAGTTTCCATTTTCTTCCTCCAGAATATAGAATTTGAGCTATCTTAGGCCAATTAAAACTTGTTCCACCCTTGCATCTTTCTAATAACTTGAACAATTGGTAATTCACAATCTCATTAAAGTGGTGAGAGAATGAGGTAGCTATATTCCTTTCAAGTAGCGATATCAAACTAGGCCATCTGAAATTACAAGGATTTAACGGAGGTGAGGTTGTGGATTACTCTAAGAAAGCATTGGACTAGAACAATATCAAATGTGAACAAATTTGCATTGCAGTAGATGTTGAAGTTGCTCTCTACCAAATACCTTGGCATGAAAATGAGTTATTGCCTTATTGGTTAGTGTATGAGTTACTTGGTGCTAAAATATACAAATATATCTCATTCAGTGAATATTCCTTATAGGAAAATTGAGAAAATCTGAGGTATCTTAAATTATGTTTTTCCTACTAGTGAGAACATGTAAAATTTTAAGCCAGAATTTTTTGAATTATCCTTGTAAAAAAACTGAGACATTGACTTTGGATAACACTTTTTGCATCACTGAAAAACACTAGATTATTCCCACCCACTCCTATATGTAAGATGTTAAGGCAAACATAAAAGTCCTTGGGATCATTTTCAACAATTTCCTTTTTACCAACTGCATCCTTGAGTTGGGTTGACAAAAAAACATGAAAAAGGAGGGCCCCTATCACTCTAGCGTCCTTCCTTTGAAATTTTTGCTTCCAAAGCACGAAAAGGACTGACATATAGAACTAGTCTAAAGTGCAAAATTGCATACACTACATGCATTTCTGGTTATAATTACAAAAGAAACTACCTTCAAACAATAATTTCTATACAAAATTAATAAAAAAGCGGAAACCTCCACTCATTTCTGTAAGAAAATGCATGTCATTTAGTATTAGAACATACTATACTCAAGGGCAAGTGCTAAAGAGTAGGACTGCATACAATCCACCCCTCCATTGGTGAGATCAACATATAGAACCAGCCAATTAAACCATTAATTTATTAAATGTGTGGCCTTAACTCCATCAGTAATGGATATATGAGTGAGGGGCATATTGTATTTAATACCTATATAATCTTTTGGCAGTTGGCACAAAAATGATATGGTAAGAATGATTAAAAATGCAAGAATTTGCTTACCTCTGCATCACTTTGCAGCAAATTACTCCACCTTTGGGACATTTAATCAAACTGCCTCTCTTTGGCCTAAAAACTTCGTACACTCTATCCATCCATTATGCTAATCGCCCCCTCTGCTTTCCAGTGATTATAAAAAGAACATGCGTAATGTTGCCCAATGTTCAAACAGAGACTGCACAACCAGAAGTTAAGAAGCAAAGGATGTGTCTTTAGCAGGTAGAGAAATAGAAAAAATTTCAACGACATAGAAAATGAAAAGAAAAATGATATTATCCTCAAGTCTTAATTGGTATTCAAGTGAGATGTAAAACCTTAATTAGTATTTTTAATTGATTAACAGATAAAAATTCAATCCAATCTACCTTAAAATTTGTGCATGTCCGAAAAATTAGACTCATTCAATCAATCTTGTGTTGTTCTGACTTTAAAAAGTCAGTCTTCACACCAATATTTGAGGAAGCAAACAAATATTCCCCCCAAAAAACAAAAAAGTTAACCACAAAAATACCTTTATAGTAAGCTGATTCCCTGTAGAGTTAGTTGCCTGGTCATGTCCTCCCTTCAAAATTCAACCAAATTTTCTATGATTCTGTAATTATTAAGAAGCAACCATATATGTCATTTCATCAATACAAGATATAAATAATTAGAATAAAAGAACAAATGAAAAATTTTACAATTATCCCTTTTTGTTCTCCTTAATAATTTGAAGAAATCATGCATCTAATAAAAGTTTTGAGGAAAAAAAAAAGTGTAAAGGGAATTCAAAAAAAAAAAAAAAGATGATTAGCAATGAGTCCAAGACTGTGCTTGCCTTAATTTCAGGGCCATATAGTTTTGAATAGGGTCCAAATTTTTAGCCAGATTTGCCCTTCCCTTAATTTGTTTTGCATGAGAAGTCAAATGATTGGGAAGTTCTTCAAAATATCAAAACCTCAAAAAGCAAACTGAAGAAGAACCAAAAATTGGTTTTCAGTTCAGCATATAAAGCAAGATACCTGAAGTAGTTAAAACTTAATTTGTAATTTATGATTTTATATTCTATTGACAGATAAAAATTCAATTCAAACTATCTTTGAATTAGTGCATGTATGAACAGATTAGGCTCATTCTCTTGTTCTTTCTTTTACTTTAAAACCAGAATACACACAAACATGTGAGGAGTATTTTGGTTTAATCATTCTCATGAAAAGCATTTAGTAGATATATGTTGGAAACTTTCATACCCCAAAAAAAAAAAAAAAAAAAATTAACCACCAAAATACCAGTTTAGTAGGCTAATTCCTGGTCAAGTCCTCCCTTCAAAGTTCTAAGAAATTTGCTAGTATTCTGCAATTATGAACAAGCAACCATATATGTCATTTCATTAACACAAGTTTAGATGAAAAGAAATAAATCATTAGAATAAAAGAACAAATGATAGAACAACTATCCTTTTTAATTCTCTTAATAATTTGAAGAAATCCTGCATCTTATTAAAGTTTTGACGGGAACAAATGATTACCACCGAGATCTTGACCTGTTGCACAATTGCAGTTTTTGAATATGGTCCGAATTTTGTACCCAAGCTTGTTCTTTGCCTCAGTTGGTTATGCATCACTTGGTTCTGCATAAGAAGTCAAATGACTGAGAAGTTTTCAAAATATGACAAACCTCAAAAGGGGGAAACATAAGCAAAATGAGGTATCCTCAAGTCTTAGTATTCAAGTAATAAAAAAAATTAATTCGTAATTTTTATTTACAGTAATATATATATTAAAAAAAAAAAAATCAATCCAATCTATCCATGAATTGTAAACAACTAAACAGATTTGACCCATTCTCTACTCTATAGTACTTGGATACACAGTATCATTTACACACATAATGAAGTGTTATGAACCGTTGTTTTTAGCACAAGAACCAAAAAATAAAGTACATGAAGTGTGCATTAAAAAATTAGAACTTTTCCGTTTCTTGCAGAACAATAATGAGAAGGAAGAATAAAACCAGGGTAGGATTTTTTGTTTTGAAATGCTTGGAGATGAAAGAAAGGATGTAAGTGGCTGTTGGAGGTAGAGGAAAAGCCAAAAATCACTAGGAAACCAAAAAAAATAATGACTGTGTGATGCTCTGGGCATTAGAAATCTAACATATAAAAACAGATAAAGAAGAAAGAAAATTGAAAGCACCAATGATTTTGTTCAAAATGTTTAACATCTAATTAGAAGTATTTAATTATTAGGAGATAAGAAATGCACAACTCAGATAAATATTATCTCTAGATTTGTGAATGTCTGCATTGGTAGACCTCAATCTTTGTTCTGCTTTTGACTAAAACAAAGTCTCCAAAATAAAAATAAAAAATTCTGAGAAAAGAAAGAATTCATTCACCAATTATCCCATCAAAAACAGAAATTAAATCATTAGTTATTTTCTATATACCAATAGTTCAAATGAGAATTTTAAAATTAATCTTAATAAATATATAGACCCCAAAAAAGAAAAAAATAAATAAAAGAGAGTGAAACAACGAAATACCTGTAATATAATCTAAATCTTGCAATGGTTGTTGCAAGATTAGTTCGTCCTCTGGAAGTAAACAAACCGACTCTGATTCTAAATCAGATTCTGCAACAATTAAGAAGCAACCATTCACTTAGGTACAAAGATATGAATCATTAGAATTAAAAGAAAGAAAGAAAGAAAAAAGGGATGGATTACATTATCTTAATTTTTCTTGTTCAAACAACTTTGTGAAGAAATCGAGTGTCTAATTAACATTCTATAGACAGGGAAAAGAAAAAAGACCGAAAAGAAAGAAAGAGAGTTTTAAACTGGTTCAGTTCAGCATAAAAAACGAAGTTGAATAGTTTTAAAAGTTGTCCAAAATATCAAAAACTAGTAGTTGATTTTTAATTTGGGATTAAAAGATAGATAGATGAGATGCATACCTGAAGAAATTGTTTATTCTTGCTGGTTCTGCCTAAAATAGAGATGCTGAGGAAGGAGATCATGACCTTTTTTGTTTGTGAGATTTTATGTCTGAGGAAGGAGATTTTGATGTTTCAAAGCAGAGATTTCTAAATTTGGGTGGTGTATTTCATTGGTCTATAAATAGACAAAGTTATCAAGGTTGTTAGGCAGATCATGTAGCTGAAATAACGGTCTATCATGCACTTTCCAACCAACCAAATAACAGTCAATCCACATTATTTCATGGAAACTTTTTGCATGTCCCGTTGCCCACATATCTGGCACTTGAATCTGGGGCCAGTAGATATTTGGTGGGAAAGGTGAGTTAGATGTGAGAGTTATATAGATTAATGTGTTTCCATAAGTTGACAAGCTTATTGCTTCAATGTGTTTTAGTTATATCTTTAAATTTTCTTCTCGTCAAAAAATCTTATCTAAATAAAAAATTAATTGATATTTTGACCTGAGTTATTTTTAGGTACAATTATCTTTTTATCTAATTTTTATTAAATCTTATCTATACTAAAAATCAATTGATATCTTTGACTTAAGTTATTTTTAGGTATAATTATCTTTTTTATAGGGCAGCACCATGAAAACAAAGGATTTTAATTCATGGTTTCTTGACCACAAAGAAGCTCATGAGAAAGAGATATGAAAAATGAAAAATAAAATTTTCACTAACTAAATTTAGTTGCACAAAAGCATCTTCTAACACAATACTGATATGAAGTTATCAAAGTCAACTTAGGCAGGAGAAACATGAATATTAATGAGTGAAAACCTAGTCTGGTGGCAACTAAGGTAGATTTTCAAGCCACTCTGGGATTACTAAAATGTTAATTGACCTATTTATGTAGAATGTTAGCAAAACCAATAATCTGCTACTCAGAAATTATATGCCACACATTTTTCTTAATTTACACGTAGGTCATCAATTCAGCATTGGATTTAAAAAAAAAATGAAATTTCTGTCTATATTCAAACATAAAATCCATATCACACATTGATGAAGAAATATTTTGCCTACAATTTCGTGGGTTTGCAGTTATGACTTCAAAGGCTTGTCATGACAAGTGTACCTTTTAGATCCAGCATATCAGGTTTAGAACAAATTGCATTCGTTTTATTTAGTCTAGTATTTCTCACTCTTTAGTAGCATTGGCAACTTCAAACAAAGGCTACAGCTATAACAGTCTAGCAGAGACAAAACCAAGCAATATCCATAGACAACAAAAGTCTCACCATTCTAATGCTTCATTGCCTTGCAAAGCTGCAGAGTGTGCAAGTCGACATATTTCATTGAAATTATTTTGACTAATTGCCTCCTTATCAAATATGGCATCAGATAATACAACTGCTGATGCTCCTTGGGTGATATATTTTCTGACTGAATCTGTATCAGATTAGAAAACAGATAACATCACATTGCACACAGAAAATAAGAATATAAAACATATCAACTTAAACAAATATTTCTGAACATAATGTCTCTTTAAGTTCTCCAAAAACAGATGTTCCAAGAATACTACAAGTTTGAATTTCAATCTATGAAAAGTACACATGAATCAAGAAAATGTTATTTTATGCATGATTTTCATTTATTTCAAGGGCTGATACACGCATTTAAATTTTTTTTTTTTTTTATAAGTTTGAAAGAACTCCCAATAAATGTCTTAGCCATGAGAACAATTTGGATAATGGAGGGATATGAATACAATTCCCAGATGCAAAATCATCTCTCTTCCTTATACTTGGATAATAAATAGCAGAAGGGTGGAATTTTGAATCTTTCTTACTTTTGAGCATGAACAAAAAATTTACAGTAGTGAATCTTTAAGAGATACAGGACAGAGACAAAGTTAACCTATTGTTATGCCCTGAGAAGCAACTATTGAGATGTGATGAAAAGGCCTCTTGAGTGCAGAAATATACCGACTACCACCTAGTGCAGAGACAAGATAAACCTAGTCCACCAAATAGAAGAAAAATAAATCCATAAGGTACATCTATAGATGAACTATTTTCTGACATCCAAACAGTATAAAATCCCAGAATTCTTAGTGAAGAAACTAGAGAACACAAATGTTTGAAAGAACCAATCATATACTAAGCCATAGTTTCTTCACTGTGCAAATCTTATGAAGATTCTTTAGATTGACGAAGAAGAATGCAGTTATGACTTATGAGCCAGTATTTAGGGGCGTAAGTAACCTACATAATGCCAATATTAGTAAGGAACTCTCAACTATCTGAATGGAAGCTTTGTGAGACAAAGTATGCCTAGTCTAGTGAATTAACAGTTGAATTTAATTATAAGACTAAAATAAATAGACACCACTCTGAAATTGTGTACAGAAGAACAATGTGGGCTGGAAAAAATTTATAGAGCAAATTAAGACAAGAAAGACCATTTCGAGGCACAGAAATACTTTTAAAATTCTGTGGTAAAAACACTAACCAGGTCCAAGGTGCCAACTCAAGGAAGCAGAGCCTATGCATGCATGATCTTTTTTGGTTAAGTCTAAAGCATGATCAATTCACAAGATAGAAAACTGAAAGATTAAATTTAGATAGGGTAGATTTGAGACAAGATGAACCAATTAAAATGACAAATCTTGAATCAGAGTTGGTTACAGGAGAAATGAAGATGCACATTCCTCTCAGAAAAAAAGTTTACTATAATTTAGATCCAAATTCCACTGATATCTTATTCTAACTCAGAAAGCTAAGCTACAGAACTTATTGTTTTAGCTTGCATAACTTTATATAATTTCATTTAGAAAGATGACTTTTATTTTTGAACCAAAAAGAAACTGATATATGTTTAAAAGAAGTTCATGGTCGATTGGGGACATTTACCATAATTGTGTACCTAGCAACCGTAATGACTGGTGGATAGAGGATATCAAATAAATAATGAGCTTTCACATTAATATCCTTTGAAAAAAGGAGTCAGGAGTGCATATGGCATTGGACAGTGACTACCATATGAACTGCCCAATCTTAAACATCATAGAACATGTCAAGACTTACCTTGACAATTTTGGCACCAGAATCATATGCAGACAACATCTGTAAATCACAATCAGGTTTTAAGTTTCTGACTCAAAAGTTTCAAATCTCAAAAAGAACAGTAGAAAAAAAATAACTCTGAAACAGAAGTGTCCAACAAGATAAACATTATAAGAAGTCAAGTGCGTTAAGAAAATTTTTATAAACGCTATAAGGCTTAGAAATGAAAGAGAGTTTTAAGTTTTATAAGATGGCCTTACTTCTGTTGGGGTCATCACTCCAGGTATGTACAAAACTTCACCACATTGGGCATCAACCATAATGTCCTGACAGCCAATAAGCATGTTTAGAGTATACAGAAGAAGCAGTATTAGTGATGTCATCTAACAGGTTTGTTTAGGATTAAATTCAAGATAGAGAGTTACAAGAATCATGAAGAGCACTAAAAAGGACAAAATAATTCAAAACGCATGAGACTGCAGAATTCAAAACGCTTACTTTCACCATTGCAGGACTCATTAAAAATTTGGCTCCAGCATTTATTGCATTTTTGGCATCCGCAACATTTAAAACAGTCCCAATCTGCAGGATACTTTATATTTTTCAGAAGTGAGAAAACTCTTGCAAAGCAGTACTTGCATAGATATATATGGAACCTTTCTATGACTTCTCTTGATTGAAGATGGAACAGTAAAAACATTCAAAGTCTGTTACAAATATAGTTTTTGATAGTCCTCCAAGTAGTTATGACCTATTCTTATTTCACAGATAGTAAATCAAAATTGGGCTCTCTCTTTATAATTATCTATGGTATGTCAGCAACAAACAAACCCATCCACTTGCATCAAAAACCAGATTGTGAACTTAAAATTGCATCTAGTTGGATTTACATGAAATGTGCCTAAAGATAATATCTAAAAGGGGCAATTTAGTTTAGCATTTTGTCAGATAACTAGTAATTAAGCTAATTAGCTCATCATGGATCATTATAAATCAAGCTCACATTTTCATATAACATCCAACAAATGATAAACACCAGTCTAATGTCCTTCCAAACAAGCACATAATTTGTCCATAGATCATGCACAGATAACTATGCCAACAAGCATAAAATTTAGCAAGGATTTTTGTCAAGCACAGTCAATTTGAACATAAAACTAGTAATTAAGCTAATTAGCTCGTCATGGATCATTATAAATCAAGCTCACATTTTCATATAACATCCAACAAATGAGAAACACCAGTCTAATGTCCTTCCAATCAAGCACATAATTTGTCCATAGATCATGCACAGATAACTATGCCGACAAGCATAGAATTTATCAAGGATTTTTGTCAAGCACAGTCAATTTGAACATAAAACTAGTAATTAAGCTAATTAGCTCGTCATGGATCATTATAAATCAAGCTCACATTTTCATATAACATTCAACAAATGAGAAACACCAGTCTAATGTCCTTCCAATCAAGCACATAATTTGTCCATAGATCATGCACAGATAACTATACCGACAAGCATAGAATTTATCAAGGATTTTTGTGAAGCACAGTCAATTTGAACATAAAACTAGTAATTAAGCTACTAGTAATTAAGCTAATTAGCTCATCATGGATCATTATAAATCAAGCTCACATTTTCATATAACATCCAACAAATGAGAAACACCAGTCTAATGTCCTTCCAAACAAGCACAAAATTTGTCCATAGATCATGCACAAATAACCATGCCGACAAGCATAGACTTTAGCAAAGATTTTTGTCAAGCACAGTCAATTTGAACATAAATGATATATTTAGAAATTCAAGAGGAGCTATGAAGAGAATTACTCCTAAGGTTGTAGTAGGATGTTCCTGCACCAGCTGCTGAAGAACCTATGCAAAAGAGAAAGAAAGCACATTAACTCCCAAGCCCAAGAAGCCAATTGCATTGGGGAATTGGAAAAGATTGCATTCTCAACAACCTCGAATACACCTGGGGTAGACATCACAATCTCCAGCTACATATCAAGAAAGAGAAACAAATCAGAAACCATCTTTCATATAATCATGGACTACCGCAACTAATTGCAGAATAAGAATAAATTACCATTGTATTTCTTTATAAAATGATTAACATAAAGCAAACATTTCCCCAATCAACAATGCAAAAATTTCCCAAGAGGCCTTTAAGTAACAGCAAGAATCTAACTAATCACAATCCATAGATTAAGGGATAAGCAATGTGGGTGCAATAAGTTCTTCTAGACTGTCCAAAACAATGCAACTGAATCAACTTTTAAGATTATAAAAGCCACTTACTTAGTTAATATTTATATAATAAAAGTTGGGTCTTAGAAGTCGTGATTGTTACGCATGTGATACATTAATTATTAAGACAGTTTACTTGACATGAGACTCTAGTTCAATTTATGAAAGAGATGAAAGAAAATTTTGTAAAAAAATAAAAAAATAAGAGACTCACAACTGAGATGCCACCACTAAGTGCAGCATGTGCAGCTTTCAGTGCCAGCTCTGCGCTATCCAAAAGGAGAAAAAAGATACAGTAACTAAGCCATTAATAAGAGTATAAGACAACAAAACAGTCCCTAAATATAATATTAGAGAGAGAGAGAGAGAGACCTATTGGCACGAAGGCAAGCTTATGACACCAGAACTGTGAATGTGTGTCAAGGTTTTGTGAACAGAGAGCTGAGTAGAAGAATAGCAACAAGCCCTCAGCCGAGGCAGAGGCGGTGGCGGTGGCACTGAGCTTTGAAGCCAAGTGCAGCCGCACATGCTGCTGAGGGTGAGGTTTGTTATTGCCATATCCACTCACCTTTGCAAAGACAACAATGAGAAGGAATAAAAAAATTAATTAGTAATTTTTATTGGCAGTAATATATGTAATAAAAAAAATCAATCCAATCTAACAATGAATTGTACACGACTAAACAGATTAGACCCTTCTCTAGTACTTGGATACACAATATTATTTACACACATGATGGAAGTCTTATGAATACAAGAACTAAAAAATAATGTACATGAAGTGTGCAACTATGCATTGAAAAATTAGAACTTTTCCATTTCTGGCAGATTGCATGACAACAATGAGAGGGAAGATTTTTATTGTTTTAAGTGTAGGATTTTTCGTTTTGAAATACTTGGAGATGAAAGAAAGGCTGTAAGGGGCTGTTGGAGGTAGAGGAAGAGCCAAAAATCACTAGGAAACCAAAAAAGTTATGATTGTGTGATGCTCTGGCCATTAGAAATCTAACATATAAAAACAAATTAAGAAGAAAGAAAATTGAAAGCACCAAAGGTTTTGTTCAAATGCACAACTTAGATAAATATTATCTCTAGATTTGTGAATGTCTACATTGGTAGACCTCAATCTTTGTTCTGCTTTTGACAAAAACAATGTCTCCAAAATAAATAAATAAATAAAAAGTCTGAGAAAAGAAAGAATTCAGTTGGCAATTATCCCATCAAAAACAGTAATTAAACCATTAGTTATTTTTTATAGATCAATGGTTCAAATGACTCAAAAATAAATAAATAAATAAATAAGAAGAGGGTAAACCAATGAAATACCTGCAAAACAAGCTAATTCCTCCTCTGGAAGTGAACAAACCAACTCCGATTCTAAATCAGATTCTGCAACAATGAAGAAGCAACCATGCACTTAGGTACAAAGATATAAATCATTAGAATTAAAAGAAAGAAAGAAAAAAGGGTTGGATTACATTATCCTAATTTTTCATGTTCAAATAACTCTGTGAACAAACCCACTCTGATTCTAACTCAGACTCTGCAATAATTAAGAAGCAACCATACACACATCATACTATCAACATGCTCTTAGGTACAAAGATATAAATTATTAGAATTAAAAGAATTTTTTTTTTTTTTTTTTAAAAGGGATGGATTACATTATCCTAATTTTTCTTGTTCAATTAACAGTTTATAGACAAGAAAAAGAAAAAAGATTGAAAAGAATTGTTCAAAATAAAAAAAGCAGTAGTTGAATTTGAATTTGGGATTATAAAAGATAGATGCATACCTGAATAAATTGTTTTTTCTTGTTGGATTATTTGGGACAATCTTCACTGTTTCCTTCGTGTAGCCGTAAGCAGGGGACAACCACCAATAATTGGATTTTTCAGAGAGGGGGGAATCAGGGGCATGGAAGTCAGGTTAGGGCAACACCAAATCTCTAAATAAGAAAGAGAAGGAGGAAATGATGGAAGTAAGAGATGGTGTGGCTCATTATCATCATCATCTGAATTCCTCCACCATCCCTTCAGTTTTGGGCAATCATATAGCCATAGAGAAGATAAGGATGGGAAGAATGGTGTTTTTGAAGAAGAAGAGGAAGCACCCAACACGTTACTGACACTGTCTTCATCTATCCATATGTATTCAAGTGCTTCCATTTTCTCAAGAGAGAGAGACTTGAGAAAAGGGAGTTGATTTAACGGGGGGAGGTGCTGCAATCTGTCATTACGAAATAAATGAACATGAACAAGATTAGTGAGAGAAGAGACCCAACTTGGAATTCTCACACCCATATATCTCCACAATTTCAACGCTTTAAGATTTGGATGTGGCTCGAGCCCTTCCAGTGACATGTCATCATAACATTCAGTTTCTCCATCATCCGGCAGTCGACCCCACAGTAATGTCAGCTCTTGAAGATGTTGTTTCTGCTTCATATTTGTGGCTTTACATTCCACCATGTCATCTTCTCCATGTCCCAATCCTTCAATCTCTAGACTTCCTCCCAAATTGCTCAGCTCCTTCAATTCACTTAGCCCACCACCAGACTCAGCCTGTTTTTTCTTATACCAACTACACCTCACGACGAACGTCGGTAGTATCTCAAGAGAAGTAAGATGCCCAAGTCCAAGGGGCATATGCGTCAATTTGTAGCACCCACTAACGTCTAAATGCCTAAGATTGACCAACTTCTTAAGGCCCCGCGGTAACTCTTTAAGTGAGTGACAATTGTCGAGTTGTAGCGTCCACAAATTTAGCAACTTTGTAATGGAATCAGGGAGAAATTCCATATTTTCATTTTTAGAAAGATCAAGATATCTTAAATGTTTCAATTTTCCAATTGAATGGGGCACAACATGTATCTCTAATTCACTCAAATCCAATGCTCGCAAATAATTGAAATTTGAAATGAGTGCATCACAAGTTAAGTTACCCAACTTTCCCCCTACACTGGCTGCAAGAATTGTTCGTATCTTCCTTTTATGAGGCATGAGGATTGAAAATTGTCTCGATGAATCCACAAGATCAAATGATACATGACGTACTTTTTCAATAACATTTTTCCTACTTGAATTTAATATGGCACTTTCCGTTCCAGACATAAGAATTGCAAGATCATGCATGAGATCATGCATCTTACACCATTCCATATTACCCAAATCATCATTTTTTACATCTTGAAAAAACGATCTCCAAAGTAATTCCATAAAATATTTTCTGCCAATATCCACAAAACGTTGCCTAGGACCTTCTACTACAATAAAGCCTTGTGCTACCCAAAGATTAATAAGTGTATTTACATTAATCCTATAATCTTTTGGAAACAATCTACAATAAGCAAAACATTGCTTTAAGTGTGGTGGAAGGTGATCATAACTCAACTTAAGAGTTAATGAAATATTATTTTCTTGTTGGGTTAATTTTGAGAGCTCATCATCTAAAAAAGATTGCCACTCAATTTTAGAGGTTTTACCATACAATAAGCTTCCTATTGTTCTTATAGCAAGAGGCACCCCAATACATTTTCTCACAATCTCTTTTCCTAGGTCTATTATGCCTTGGTTTTCTGGCTCTTTGCCTCCTTTAAATGCCATTTTTGTAAACAATGACCAAGCCTTTTCTGGATCTAGGCGTTTAAGCTCATGAGGTGGAGTTGTGCCCATTATATCTGCTACCTTTATCAAGCGAGTAGTTACTACTATCCTGCTTCCCCTTGCACCACCCATTAGTAAATTTTTTAAGAGAAGCCATTTTTCAATGTCCTCATTCCACAAATCATCTAGGACAAGAAAGTATTTTTTTCCATTAAGTTTTTCTCGAAGGTGATTTTGTAAAATATCAAGACTTTCTTCATTTCTCCCATTTCCCAAAGATTCTAAGATTTGTTTCACAATATGTTTTATATCAAAGTTATCAGATATACAAATCCACAACTTCAGCTTAAAATTATTTTTGACAATTTCGTCGTTGTATATGAGTTTAGCTAGTGTTGTTTTGCCTAAACCTCCAATCCCAACTATTGGAATAATTGACACATTCTCTACAGTGTTGGAATCCAAAAGAAGATTTATAATTTTATTTTTATCATCCTCTCTCCCAACCACATCTTCTTCCAATACAAAAGAATAAGTTTCTCTATCCTTATTCATGACTTGTGACTCGATGGGGATTTCTTTAAAGTGGAATTTCATCCTATCATCTGCAATGACATTTAGTCTCTCCCTAATTGCCTTTATTCTATGACCCATCTTAAGACTAAAAGCAAGCTGGTTTGAACTTGAAAAGAAAATGCGTACCTCCTTCGTCATCTTACTTCCAGTCATCACGTTGTGCTGCAGAGCTTCAGTGGAGAAATCATCCAGCACGTCATCTGCATCAAGGAAGACATCTCTGAGCTTTTTGAGCCAGTCTTTGACCTCGTTGTTATGAGAGCCCTGCTTTTCTGCATCTAGAAGCACAGCTTGGATTGTGGAAACTGTGCTCTTCAGATTTTCAAGCTCATCTTTGACACCACAGGCCAACTTGATCTCTTGGAGTGCTAAGGAACCCACCACTTCAAGGACTTTCTTGACAAGGTCGAAGAGAACTCCTTCCGCCATTGGTTTTTTTTTTTTTTTTTTCTTTCTTTCAGGAATGCAATATGGCTTTGTGGGATGATGAAAGTGATGGGAGTCAGGTTGTTGTTGTGTCCAGCTTAGGATAATGACATCGATATTTATAAGCCTTAAGGGTTATCTTGTTAAACACTTCGCTTGTAATTTTCTTCTAATGATGCTTGGGCAAAGAATATTAGTTCTTCAGGTGAAAGCAAATAATATTAAAAAACCACTCATGCTTGGGCGTGAGTGGTTTCGAGGTTGTTTTCTTCATAGGGTGGCTTGGTTTTATTCCATACCATTCTCCTCGATCCATTTTTGTGGTTCTCAAGATTGGAGAGCATACCAAGTAATACCACAGATATGTTGCACTCTCTTATAGCTATTTTTATTGCATTCACCATTTTTTATATCATGTTGTTTCTTCTTAATAATAATGGAATATTGGTTTACTAATGAAAGGAAAGGATAGCAGCCCAGGATTGTCAGTTGATGAAAACAAATGCAAAAAACAAAAAACACGAAAAAATAAATAAATAAATGGTGAATGGCAGGACTCGCAGGGGTATAAAGTTTCCCATACGGGGTTACAAGTAATTTGAATTTTGATACAAACATGATCGAGTATTATTATAAGAATATTATTTACTTATTATATTTCAAGAAAAAATAAAGATTACTTTAGGCCTTCTATGTAGATGTATAATCCTAGGCAAAGGCATGTAAAATTTATTTATTTATTTTTGGATAAGTATAGCAAGCGGAATTAACAGAGGCTAATGTACATTCCTTTCTTCGAGGAATTTATTCTTTCATGGAAGCAATCAAACGTCTGAAAGTTCAATGCTTCTTTACTTTATGCCATGAAATGTTTATTCAATCTTTTTACTCTTCCCATGTTGAAAGGACAAAATTTTGCAGCCGTATACTTCAACTTCCTCTAAGAAGCTGACATGTGCCCTTACTCAACATTTGCTATGTGCATTGCACACATGTTAATTAACGTCTTATAGGAATCAGCGTTTTGTTTTTTTTTTTTTTTTTTTTTTTTTTTTTTTTTGAGATAGTTTCAATTTATCGCATTCGACTAAAATACCAATCAGTTTTTGGTGCAGGCGGAGATTGAACCTCAAATCTCTTATTCAACCATCAAGACTACAATTAATTTTGTGGTCAAATTTTCTCCATATAAAAATAAACGGTTTAGCATGTTATTTAAAAAAGATCAAGACATTTTAATAAATTTATTTTTTTAAAAGTTGTTTGAAGTAAAAGTTGTTTGTTGTGGGATTTGGTTTGGCAATACAAACATGTAACACCCCATAATTTTGATACCAATTTAATTATTATACATAAATTATAAAGGAGGCCTACAATTAAATGGACTAAATTAATTTGGGTCTAAGATATTAAAAATAAGATAGATACTGAAAGCTTGAAAATGTGTGAAAACACAAGAGCTATTTAGACCCCTAAATTAAGGATACGGCTCGATTGATTTTACTCTAACTTAATACTAAGTACGGAATAGAGTAAATGCGAGCGGATAAACAAACGAGCGGATAAACAGACAAGCTACTCTAACCCATAATCATTGTAACACAATAGTAAAATAAAAGGTAAAAGAGTAGGGAAGAAGAATGCAAACACAAGATAACTCGTCGATGTGTTATCGAAGAGGAAACCAAAGAACTCGGCGAAAAACCGTTCTGCCGTCCTCCAAGTGATAATCGATCCACTAGATAATCAGTTGGGATACATGGGCAGTTGGGATACATGGGTTAACAAGAGACCCTCCAAGCCTAATCTATTCGATGCACCTAAGCCCTCCAAGCTCCTACTCCAACAAGACTTCTCGAAACCGTGTCTTGTCTAGCTCTCCAGATCTTGCAATATGCCTGATTGCATCCGCCAAAACTTGGCTTCTTCCAATGTTTCCCAATAGCACCAAAACCTCACTAAACACTCTGAAAGGGTGTGGTAAGTGTTTAGACTATCAACCTCTCAACAGTATGGAAATGGAGAGGTAAGAGTTGAACAAAATTCACAAACAATTGTGTAGAGAATTGTGGGTATGACAATCTCTAACTCTCAAAGTTTGTGGCTAAGGTTTTCTCTCAGAAGCACTCCTCAACATCTGTGAGTAATGGGGGTATATATTGTGTAGGTACAGAAAGTATGTATTAGAAATGACAATCTGGCAAAATAGAATGTTTCGCAAGTATCTCACGGGAAGGCCTTACTCGTGAGGCACTCACGAAACACAGTTGTCTCCATCTTGTCATGAATCTTTGCATTCCAGTCATGTGTAGGGCACATGCATCACTTTATGGGATGCTTAGTCGCTAGCTACCCGTGAAAACAACTTTAGTCTTCATGCCTTGAGCCTTCACACTCTCTCTCTCTCTCACACACACAACCTTTACAATGAAATCCCATAAATAATAAAGGGTACATGAGATTGAACATAATTACAATCAAATTTGGCACGGAATTAAAGCCAACAAAACACATAGTTGAAAATTAAAATTTTACAGATACTATGGAATACGAAGCCCAAGTGAGGTGACATAAGTAAATATATGAGCCTTGATAAGCTTAAAAAAAGAAAAAAAAAAAAAACCCTAGCCTTCTTCCTCTTTAGTTACACGTATATTTACTGATGGGGCTTCCTTTTGCTTCAGCTGACTATTGAACTTTGCCTTTCTTCACTATGGCTGTGAGTTGGAGTCTACAGGTATGGTTTGTTCCCACTCTTATAGGAGGCATCTCTTATTTGTGTACCTAATAGAATAATAGGTATGGCCATCTTGGATCTAAATCTATGATTATTTTAATGGGAAAAGGGGTACTCTATGGTTATTTTATAATTGTATCTAGCCTTACTAATTTCTCCACCATCTGTCATGCACCTACACCCTTATCATTTTCCAAATATGTGCCCAACAATGTCCTTATGTCCAGCGGCATCAAGAGAGCATACGAAGCAACTAGATTGATGAATTAAGGCTATCACATGGCTTCCAATATTAGGTTGAATATATATAATATTAGAGTGAATAGATTCCAGCGGCATCAAGAGGGAATACTAAGCAACTAGATTGATAAATTAAGGCTATCACGTGGCTTCCAATATTAGGTTGAAAATATATAATATTAGAGTGAATAGATATGAATAAAACATATGGGTGTTACATTCAGATTGATTAGATATTCATTATTTGGCCATATTAAAGTTTCATGAATATCTATGATTACGTTAATGGAAAAATCTTATTAGGCAGCAATATTTTTATGTCCAAAAATCTTATCAAAGCTGAAAGTAAATTGGATATTTAGGTGAATAAATGGAGAATTTTGAATATATCAATATTGTCTAAGATAAAACCGTTTAAGTGTGAAAATAGATTTTTAAGTGGAAAATTGTGTATTGATGAACTTATTTTTGGTGTAGCTAGGTTCTAATTCTACTGAATTGTTGTGATTTAAGGGAGGTTGATTTCTTTTATTTTTGCAAATAAGAGGTAAGTGGTGTTTACTAATTTTGGGGGTTTTCCCAAAACAGTGTTGATGATTAAACTATTTTATATCAAAGAAATATGTTGATATTCTATATATAAATTGATATTTTATAAATGCTTGATGTGGACATTGACTATTCGTTTTATGAAAAGCTTGTGAGACAACCTAAATTTATTTAAACTTGTATGTGTGAATATATCTTTATATTTTTGAGAATTATGAATGGATTATTTTGTGAGCATATTGAATATGTTTTGAAAACCTATGACAAGTCGTGATTAAAAACTCAGTATTGTATTTAGTCCTTAGCAAGAGACAATCATACTGTAGCTAGTCCTTAGCAAGAACGATCCCAAAAAAAGGGGATAGTGCACAATTGATAGTTCCTTAGTAAGGGAGTATACTATTGAGGATCCAAAAAGGAACCTCCTTAGTAAGGGAGTGCACTTTTAGGTTTCAAAGGAGTCATCCTTAAGAAAGGGGATGAAAAGGAGGTTTCAATCCCAAAAAGGGGATAGCACAACCCTGTCAGTGAGGCGTAAACGTTGACCACAAGAAAAGCCTAGGAAATTATTTATATGATGGTATTGATATATGTATTATGATGGTTCACAATATAAAGATATTTTATTTTTATATATGAAATATTTGATGATAAAATATTGATGAGTTACAAGTTATGAAATTATTGTAAGAATTATTTATTTGAAAGGTTTGTTCTCACATCCCAATGTTAGTGAATTCCACTTATTGAGTTATCTCTCCCCCCCCCCTCCCCCCTTTTATTTCCCCTTACAGATACATTAGAGGGATTATTGGAGTAGAGATTCCTGGAAGACAATAATTACGAATTATTTTGTGGAATTGAGGATCTTATTGTGATTTTTATAGCATTAAACATTGTACTGGAGAATTATTTTGAGGATGTTTTGTTTTTGGTGGATTAGAGCTCTAAAATTTGTGATGAGATTTTAGGTTGCTGATTTCTTTTATTTAATATTTTTTTATGGACTATTCATATTAAATAGACTTTTATTGCTTATGATTTTGGGGCGTTACAAAACATAGACTAAAACAATGTCCCCTTCTTAAATTTTGATACGGCAAGTATGTATCTAGAATGAATTAAAGTATGAAGCATATGCACTCTTATTAGATAATAGATTTATAGATACAAATCTTGTCAACTTAGAAAAGAAAAGAGGAAGGATTCTAGAGAGGATAGAAAGCAAAGCATCTAATCATCTATATTGTCATTAACGGCTAGTCCTCAAAGGATAGTGACATTTTGAGGTGAAAAGAATAAAGGTGGTTTAATTCACTTTATTCTTTACAAATCACATAAGAGTTAAGACTCCCTTATTTTCTCATGTACTTTGAATTTAATGGTAATCCATCCCTCCTCTCTTTTTTCACAATTAAAAAAAAAATTGTGGTCAAAGTTATCTTTCCAATTTAATTAAACACTCTCATAGTTGTTCATTTATTAATGTCAGTTGTTGTGTTTTATTTTCCTGCTTTTTTTTTTTTTTTTTTTTTTTTTTTATTTAGTTCTCTAGCTTCTCAAAAATTACACTATACTTCATAGCATTCATAAAAATCATTTTAGATTCAGGAAAAAAAAAATCATTTTAGATATGCTTTTCATTTTCGATTATATATATATATATATATAATCTTTTAGTTATGATGCATATACTTAAGATTATTTATCGAATATTTAAAATTATAAATAATTTATTATAATTAATAAATATAGAAGTAGCTTAGAAAAAAGAAGATGACTACTTAGAAAAGGAAAATACAGTGCTTTAGTGTTCTCTTTGTTAATAGTAAAGATAAAGGAGGTTTTGTGTCAAAAGTTGTTGACATTATTTCAAAAATCATCATAACTATAGTATCAAATAAGCAGTGATAGAGTAAAGAATTTTTATTTGGGGTTCAAATTATTCAAGTGATAAACCAATTAAAATAAAATCAAAACATATACATACATTAATATATATATATATATATATATAGTGAATGCAAATATTAATATTTTCTTTTGAAGCCACAAATCTTAATTTTCTAATACTAAAACTAGTTATAACTTATAAATATATTCTATACAAAATTATTGACTTTGATATATAATTTTTCATAATACAAGGTTACTGAATCTATATTATTTAAGTTCATAAACAAAATTCATTATATCTATGTAACTTAAATAATATAATTTCAACTATAATTTATTTATCAATATCAACTATAATTATGTTAGAATAAAATTAAAATAGTAATTCAGAGTTTTTAATACTTCCTTTACAACCCTCAATGTAATTAGAGGAATGCCTTAGTTTTATTCAACCTTTTTTTATACTTCCAATGTATTAATAAAATGTTTTACTGCTTTTTATTATTATTATTATTTTAAATCAATCATTGTGTGTTGTGATCTTAGTGTCCTACATGGATTAAGAGTAAGCTTAAACATGTGTATATAAGTTCGTATGCACCCTCTCCTTGTAAGCTGGTTTTCAAGAGTCAATTCTACCTATAGGTTCGTATCAAACAATTGCACCCAATGATTTTATCCTCACTTTGATAAGGTGTGGAGCTACTCATTGACAAAAGCCAAAAAAGAAAGAGAAGGATAAAATAAAAAATAAAAAAAGAAATTCTTATAAGTTTTTGTTGGAGTTGGCTCATATCCATTTTTGGGTCACTGAAGTTGGGGCCTTATGGGCCAAAACTGACTGATTCGGGCACCGATATTGGGCCGGGCCGTGTCTATCGGTTACTCCGCTCTACCTCTACTGTATGAGTAATGCTCTTCTTTCTCTCTGGCTCTCTGCTACTCCGTACGTCGATTCCAGATTGGAGCATTGATTTCTTTCAAATTCTTCAACAATCAACATGGTAAGCCTTCTTATTTTGTTGTTAGCCACTTCAACCCTTCGCCTTGGTTGAAAATGCATACCCTTTTTTTTTCCCTTAAGTTGTTTTCGGTATACCATTTGATTTTTATTTTTTCCGCAAATTTCATATATGGGTATGGCCTAGTTCTTAACAATTTGTAAAATTTTCATCACTGTATTGTTTAATACTTCCATTACCACACTGCAAATTATTAATCCCTACCCATCTATTTAAAATTGTTAGATGTAAACTTTGATTTCTATGTTTATCTTTGCTTTTATACTTAAAAAGCCTTAACCAATATCAATTGTTTTCAGGGAAAAATACGACCCAAGTTGAGTTTTTGAGTGTTAACTCTTAAACCCTTGTGATAGAGTTAGTTGTGTAAACAGTAAAACCCTTCTGGGGGTTTTGAGTGTAACAGAAGACCCTGTGTGGTTCTGTTTTATACGAATGGGCACATGTCATCATATGTGCGACTCACTGTTTATTCTTACAGATGTTTAACGGTTTACACATGAAACAGCACTACGTGGGTTAAGTGTTTGAGGGGTATTGGTGAGGATAAGATGTGTTTGAGGTGAGCAGTTATTATCAGGCCTTGTTGGGTGTATGTACTCAGTCCTTCTCTTAGAGAAGTATTTGGAAGCAAAAGGTTGCTTCCAGAGTTGCGTTTTTTGTTTGGATTGCAGCTTTGGGAACTATTTTGGCTATTGATAATTTACGTAAGAGGAAGGTGTTGATTCTAGATTGGTGTTGTTTGTGCAAAAGTAATGGAGAATCGGTAGATCATCATTTATTACATTTTCCTATTGTTTTTGAGTTGTGGTCTATGATGTTCACCTTGTTTGGTATATACTGGGCAATGCCAAAGATTGTGGTTGAGTTCCTTGCATGTTGGCAATGAAAATATGGTCATCATCATAATGGTGTTATCTGGATGGCTGTCCCTCATTGTTTGATGTGGTGCATTTGGCGGGAGAGAAACAACCAATGTTTTGAAGATTCTAAGAGGACAATAGCCGACTTAAAATTTTCTTTTTTAAAACACTATCGGATTGGATGTCTATTGTAGGAAGCCATTTAATTTTTTCGGTTTATGATTTGATTGATGCTTGTAACTTGTGTATTTGATTGCTGTATACTTCCTGTATACTTGGATGACTCCATTTTATGACTTAATTTATCAAAAAAAAAAAAGTGTTGAACTCAAAACTTCGAGCGGCTTTCATGTTTTTTACAAATAGAGGTTATTATGGTATTAATGTTAGTATTATGGCATGTGTTGTTTATTATTCTCAAGAAGTGTTCAAGAGAGCCATACTACAGCCTGGGCCACCTCAAGCTTTTGCACTATAGAAAGTTCAGGAAGTTATAAAACCTCTGGTAATTCATACATATCCCTCTCTACTCTCTATTCAGATATCAACTTCCCTTGTATAGGAAAATCAACATGGATCAGCTTTGTTTCCGTTTATATTTGGTTTGACTATGGTTATTTGAACAAACATTGATTATCCGTTTGTTATGCTGTTCATTTTAATTTTGTTTTGTATATGAGAAGTTGTAGGTTCAAGACCCACTGTGTCTGTGCATAACTCAGCAAGAAAAAAAAATTGTGTTGTTATTTGTAACATAAATTGAACGATAAAATGGCATTTGAGAGAGAGTTATGATTTGAAGGGCAATGTATCTTCAGTGGATATGGCTTTGGATATAATTAATTTAGAAGTTTTTCTTTTGTCTTGTGGTTTCTCTACTCTCTAATTTCAAATGATTGATTTAATGGCCTTTGTCTTATTTGGTTCTCAACTTCCAAGGTAAGCCTTGAGCTCTACCTTAGTTAATTTGAGCATTTGGAACACACGAAAAAGGTGGTGTGCAAACCTTCTTAAGAGCTTAAGAAAGGACAAATAAAAAGCTTAAACTTTTATATGGGAGTTGTTTTCTTGTGTCTCCCAAATGAAATGATCCATGTTTCAACTGGGATCAATGCTTCATCCCTGGAGCGATTTCTGATCATATCTTTACCATATTTACAGTCAATGACTTTCCTCCACAAGGACTCCCTCTCCAAAGCATACTTCCATAGCCATTTGTGTAGTAGAGCACCATTAAAACAGAGCATACTTTCTTATACCTAAGCCTTCTTGTTGTGTTGGCTTACTTACTGTAGACCAATTAACCGGGTGGAATTTGTGTTTTCCATTGAAACCCCCCAAAACCTTTTATAGCTTGTTAGCAATACTGACTGGTAGTGGAAAAACAGACAGAGAGACAGAAAATAAGTAGGGAGGCTTGAAAGTGTACTTTTTATTAAGGTGAGGTGATCACCTTTTGAAAGATAAATTTTCTTCCATTTTCTAAATAATCCCATCCCAGATTCTACAAGATTTGTAAGGAGCTCCAAGAGGAAGACCCAGATGCTTTATAGGAAGAGTGGAAATCCAAAATCCTACAACCCAAAGTACAGAAAATAAGTCAATTACTTTGACTTTCTGTAAAGACTTTAATCAGATATAATCATTTGCGCCTGGCTTGGGTTGCTTTATTTTGAGATTGTGACATACCTTAGAAAGTATTTTACTCGGTATCACTCCCCATCTCTCCATTCCTTATGTTGTATAGTTCCATTCAAGCAGCCATTGTATTCTCCTAATGGTGATCAAATCAATTTCTACAGCAGGAATTATAATGAAGCAACAGGGGTTATTCGTCCACGTCATATTCATGGTGATAAGTGCAGGTGTCCTTCGTACTCGTCCCTACTTGGGGCCGTTCTGGGTGTTGGAACTCAACAGTTCATTATGTAAGCCATTTCTGCCATATGTTTCTTAATTCAATTTTTTTTTGCCAATTCTGAATTCTAGCTTCTCTTGATAACACTTGATTGCCATAGTCGAAATATATTGTAAGCCATATCTACCACATTTTAGGTCTGATTTTATTCTGAAAGATGTTGTCACATGCCAGTAGTCCATAATAAATGCTAGGACAACTAAACTAGCTCAGTCACTATACAGATTATAGACTTCTCACAAGCCTGCTAAAGTTACTACAAAATGTGATTGGTGACAGATTAGCTTTTGGGAGAATTGGTAATTAAATATAGTATCAGAGCAGAAGAGGATGCTTATAAATTATAATCACTCATTAGTGTGCCTAGAGGGGCCATCCAGTGATTTCTTTCATCCTAAATTGCATAATTTTAATAACTTCCCCCCCCCCCCCCCCCCCACCCCAAGAATCTATACTTTTAATAATTTAACAAATTCGAAGATTGAGTTGAAAGTATTTTTCTTTTAATTATCTTGGGCATTCACAAAAAGCATACACAACCTTTGTTGCTCACTAACAATATGGATAGAATTCAATATGGATATAATCTAATCGAATTGAACTTTATTATTTTTGTTCACTAACATTAAACAAATGATTTTACTTAAAATCATTTTTTGTTGTTGTTGTGATTATTTTCTCAAGCAACTTCATTTCTTTAAACTAGAAAAAAATCAAAGTCCACTCTACTTTAACTTTTTCATCTTCTTCAATAGATCAAACTTTCAGAAACTTAAGTTTATTTAAGAAATATTATGACCAAATCAAAGGAATCAGAAACACATTCAAATTCCGAGCTGAAATTCACATAGAAGATCATTAGAAAATGCTGAAGAGATGATATTTCAAAGAGAAATGGAGAAATTTATTACCATAGCTCTCCTTGATAAGGATAAGTGATGCAAATCACGTTATGAAGAAACAAATAGTTTTTATTGTTTTCCTTTTTGATATCATAGTGCTCCTCCTTGACATCAATATACTCCTCTTCCACATAACATGGATTTGGATGGCAGTTTTGAGGTTGGTTTTCAACAGCGAAGACGGCGAGCTGCTTTGAAAGCGCATCAAACCACTCCTTTATTCGTTGAAAGAATGCCTCTAATTGTGCATTGTGTGCAACCTCATCGCGTTCATACACGTCATTTATGGCAACAGATCTTCCCCCATATGCTCCTCTTTGTGCCATGATAGGAACCTAGCCTTACTCTGATACCAACTGATGTAGCGTAGGCGTGTAGAAGCAGAATGTAAAACACACAAATACTACAACTCTTCCACTAAACCTAAGTTCTACAAGAACACTAGGCTAATAGGCACAGTAATAGAGAAAACCTCTCTAGCAAACTTTTATTCAAAACACACATAACATAAATAATCTCTCTGTAAAGAGTATTTATAGGAATAGAATTTCTCCTACTCCTTTTAAGAAAAGAAATAATAAACCTACTTCTACTTGAGAAAAGAAAAACAATTTAATTAGGAAAAGAAAAACAATTAAAATCCCAATTCAACTAGGAAAAGGATTTTAATTCAAAGTACTAGAGTAAATAAATCCTAATTCAAATAGGAAAAGGAAAACAATAAAAACTATTTGTTTCTTCATAACGTGATTTGCATCATACCAACTGATGCAGCGTAGGCGTGTAGAAGCAGAATCTAAAACACACAAATACTACAACTCTTCCACTAAACCTAAGTTCTACAAGAACACTAGGCTAATAGGCACAGTAATAGAGAAAACCTCTCTAGCAAACTTTTATTCAAAACACACATAACATAAATAATCTCTCTATAAAGAGTATTTATAGGAATAGAATTTCTCCTACTCCTTTTAAGAAAAGAAATAATAAACCTACTTCTACTTGAGAAAGGAAAAACAATTTAACTAGGAAAAGAAAAACAATTAAAATCCCAATTCAACTAGGAAAAAGATTTTAATTCAAAGTACTAGAGTAAATAAATCCTAATTCAAATAGGAAAAGGAAAACAATAAAAACTATTTGTTTCTTCATAACGTGATTTGCATCATTTTCTCCCTGGGTTGGAAGAAACTCGTCCTTGAGTTTGGAGTCTGGATTGGAATTGTCTCCTTGATATGGAACAAGATGCTTAACATTGAAGACGTCAGATGTACGCATATGACTTGGAAGTTTCAATTGATAGGCATTAGGATTAATTTTCTCAAGAATCTCCAAAGGACCAATCTTTCTAGCAGCTAGTTTGTTGTACTCTCCCACAGGAAAGCGATCTTTGGTCAAAATTGCCCAAACAAAATCACCAATCTCAAATTCTACTACTCGACGTTTCGTGTCAGCGGCTTGTTTGTACTTAGTGGAAGTCTCCTGTAAACGCTTAGCAGTAGCCGTATGGATTTCTTGAATTTGTGCGATTAGATCCTCAGCTTTCACATTGACACGCTTCAAGTTAGGGATAGGAGCCAAATCAAGTGGTGCACGTGGGTTGTAGCCATAAGTAATGACAAAGGGACTTAAGCCAGTGCTATGATTAATAGAACGGTTGTAAGCAAATTCTGCCTAGTACAAGCGTTGATCCCATGATTTAAGATGATCACTCACCAAGCTCCGAAGTAAATTGCTCAAGGAACGGTTTACCACTTTTGTTTGACCATCAGTTTGAGGATGATAGGCATTACTAAAATTAAGTGTGGTGTTGGCCAAACGCCATAAGCAACGCCAAAAGTGACTAAGAAAACGCACATCACGGTCTGAAACAATTGATTGTGGTAAGCCATGGAGGCAATAGACCTCTCTAAAGTAAAGTTAAGCGACATTAACTGCATCTGAGGTTTTTTTACAAGCAATAAAGTGGGCCATTTTGGAAAACCGGTCCACAACAACAAAAATTGAATCGTTACCTCATTGTGTATGCGGTAATCTCAAGACAAAATCCATACTGACATGAATCCATGGCTGGTCTGGTATGGGAAGAGGCATATATAGGCCAACATTGGTTGTGGTGCCCTTGGAAACTTGACAAATACGACACCTCTCAACAAACTTGGTAATCTCCTTTCGCATGGTTGGCCAAAAATAAGAGCTTGTCACAAGTTTCATGGTTTTATCACGTCCCATATGGCCTTCATTATGCAACTCTTGAATAACCCTTAAGCGTAGGCTACTATCAGGAATGCATAGTTGATTCCCTTTAAAAAGGAAACCATCATGTATAAGGAAGTCAAACCGCTTTTTTGTTGCCACATCATCCATTATAGGGCCAAAGTATGGGTCACTAGAAAGTAACTCACGAAATAAATCAAACCCCAACACTTTGGTTTGCATTGTGATGAGCAAAGAGGCCCGTTGACTAAGAGCATCTGCCACTCTATTCAATGCTCCGGATTTATGCTTGATGACAAAAGAAAATTGTTGAATATAAGCAGCCCAAATTGCATGTCGAGATGAGAGCTTGTCTTGGCTATTGATATGCTTCAAAGCATCATGATCTGAATAGAGGACAAACTCATGATAGGCCAAATAAGAACTCCAATGCTTCAAAGCGCAAATTATTGCATAAAATTCCAAATCATAAGTGCTGTAATTTAATTTTGACCCACTCAACTTCTCACTAAAGTAGGCCACTGGTTTGCCATTTTGACTAAGAACAGCTCCAATTCCAATCTTGGATGCATCACAATGTAACTCGAATGGTTGAGAGAAATCAGGAAGAGCTAGAATAGGTGCTGTAGTAAGCTTTTCCTTGATTTGATGAAATGCCTTAGTGGCTTCAGTTGTCCACAAAAACTTACTAGTCTTCATGCAATCCGTAATTGGTGCCATGATGGTGCTAAAGTCAGGGATAAACCGCCGGTAGAATGACACCAACCCATGGAAACTGCGGACCTCGTGGACTGTGGTTGGTATTGGCCATTGTTTAACAGCAGTAACCTTTGATTCATCAACTGATAGTCCATCCTTGGACACCACATAACCAAGAAATAAAACACTATCTGTCATAAAAGAACATTTGGTTATGGCAGCATAAAATTTCTCCCTACTTAGAACTATGAGTACCTCACGAAGATGTTGGAGATGTAAATCAATATTGGCACTATATATCAGGATATCATCAAAATAAACTACAACAAACTTGCCGATGAAGGGGCAAAAAATCTGGTTCATAACACGCATGAAGGTGCTAGGAGCATTAGAAAGTCCGAATGGCATTACTAGCCACTCATACAACCCCTCACGTGTCTTGAATGCTGTCTTCCATTCATCACCAGGACGTACTCGAATTTGATGGTACCCACTTTTTAGATCCAACTTAGAAAACACTGTAGCACCACTCAACTGATCAAGCAAATCATCCAATCGAGGAATAGGGAATCTATACCGGACTGTAATTTTGTTGATGACACGACTGTCGACGCACATTCGCCATGATCCATCCTTTTTAGGTGTTAGTAAGGCTGGCACGACACAGGGACTAAAACTCTCTCTAATATGCCCTTTTAACAACAAACCCTCTACTGTTGACGCACATTCGCCATGATCCATCCTTTTTGGGTGTTAGTAAGGCTGGCACGACACAGGGACTAAAACTCTCTCTAATATGCCCTTTTAACAACAAACCCTCTACTTGTCTTCTAAGTTCTTCATGCTCTTTTGGGCTCATACGGTAGTGTGGGCGATTAGGTAGATTCGAACCTGGTACAAGATCAATTTGGTGTTGTATATCTCGGAGTGGTGGTAACCCCTCAGGTAGATCACTAGGAAATACGTTTGCAAATTCATCTAATAAAGATTGCACAGCCTCTGGTACTACACTACCCTTTGAGCTCTCCTTTCCCAATAATACAAACACCAACCCTGAATCAAACATCTCTTCAACAAATGCCCTTTTAGCTAAGAGATTCTTACCCCCTCTTGAAGTTGGCTTAGGTTCAATCTCCTTACAAGGCAACAACACAATTTTTGTGCTACCAAACATGAAACTGTATGTATTCTTCTTACCATCATGTTGAACCTCTCTATCATATTGCCATGGTCTACCAAGGAGAAGATGACATGCATCCATAACTACCACATCACACCATGCATTATCCTTATATTTCAACCCAATAGAAAAAGAAACCAAACAACGTTTAGATACAGTTACCTCATTGCCCCTTTTGAGCCAAGATAGTTTGTAAGGGTTAGGGTGCTTCTCTGTTGCTAATCCCAATTTTTGAACAGCCTCTTCTGATACCAACTGATGCAGCGTAGGTGTGTAGAAGCAGAATCTAAAACACACAAATACTACAACTCTTTCACTAAACCTAAGTTCTACAAAAACACTAGGCTAATAGGCACAGTAATAGAGAAAACCTCTCTAGCAAACTTTTATTCAAAACACACATAACATAAATAATCTCTCTATAAAGAGTATTTATAGGAATAGAATTTCTCCTACTCCTTTTAAGAAAAGAAATAATTAACCTACTTCTACTTGAGAAAGGAAAAACAATTTAACTAGGAAAAGAAAAACAATTAAAACCCCAATTCAACTAGGAAAAGGATTTTAATTCAAAGTACTAGAGTAAATAAATCCTAATTCTAATAGGAAAAGGAAAACAATAAAAACTATTTGTTTCTTCATAACGTGATTTGCATCAATAAGCTTTGTTGGCAAAGAGATCGCCGTCGTTGTACCCACGATCTTGCATTTCCACCATGAATGACACATATTTCATGGTCTGAATTGCAAATACCAAAGCTGGAAGAGCAACCAGTATCAGAACCAAGAAACTTGTTCTTACTCTACTAGCCATGGATTCTCTATGTGAGAGAGAGAGAGAGATTTCAAGAGCTTGAATATTTAGGAGGGAAAAGCTGTTAGAATTGCTTACTTATATACTGTTCTTCTTTTTTTTTTTTTTTTTTTTTTAAATAATCTTTTTGATGGAGTTGATCCGAAATTTTGGACGTTAAAGATTGACTCAGATAACGTTGTACTGCCAGGTAGTTATTTATTTTGCATAACAGAATTAGTCAGGGGCAGTGATGGAGTCACAACTTGGTGAAATAAGTATCTCACAGTACTCTTCGAAAATCGAAACTACTAGTAGCTGTCAAGCTGAGGAGTAATTGACTTATTATATAACGAAATTACTCTGAATTTCCATATTATGAACCCTTCCTATAGGAACTATTTCAGACTTAGCCAAATTATCACAAAGTCCAGAAACAGCCTCAAAACATAACAAAATGCATCAAAAAAGACCAGGATATCATCTGCAAACAGCAGATATTAAATAGCCATAGCATCCCCACCAGCTGATGAAACCAAAAAACCATCTGTATGACCACCCTCCTCTGCTCTTAACATTGGTCTACTAAATGCTTCAATTCCCAAAACAAACAGCATAGGTGAAAGAGGATCACCTTGCCACAAACAACGAGTACTAGGAAAGAATCCTTCAGGAGTACCACTAATAATGATAAGAGAATCATACCGTAGGAATACAAAATCGAATCCAGCCCCTAATTTTCAATGGACACAGTCACTTCATTGGCAGTAATTTACCAAGACAAATTCATTATATGCTTTTATGTTCTCCAAGACTAAAAACTAGTGGCAGATCTGCTAGTACTTCTCCAATAAAATTTATTGCTTATTCGCAATAAGATCTGTATGGATTATCATTTACTTTTTTTGGGTACTTCTTTAGGTTTAAATGTTATCCTGTATTTTTTTTTCTTTTTTCAAATTTGGTTATTGAAAAGATGTAGATGTTAAAAAAAGAAGAAATAAACCAATGTTTTCTTGTATATTTGATTCAGGAAACATTTGCACATTTTGAGGCTAGTTTTGTGTATGGATTAATTTTGAAACAACTGACGTAAAAATTGACAGACTTCTATTTTCTTGAAATTAAATTAGGTAAATATACTGTGTTTATCGTGTTTAAACTATGTTGCTGAGGATTTGTTTCTTAACCATTGGTTAATAGAGCAAAACAACTCACAAAAAAAAAAAAAAAAAAAAAAAGCAATTTTCTCTAGAGCTGGGGCATGAATTTTATTTGTCCTATCGTAGTTCACTTCTATTATTAACTAAATTTTGTGTGCAAATATGCAATTGAATCAGGTTTTCTTGTATATTGTGCAATCATCTGCAGTACAGTTGGGACCAAATAATGCAGTATGGGCAATCAATTGATGACAGTGAAACTACCAGGTTCATATTCCTTGTCTTCTTGGTCTGTACAAATTTATTCTTACTAAAAGTCAATCATATGAAAGCATATGACAGTCTATAACTTGCTTCATATTCTCACTGCAATTGCATTTCCAAAGTCATTTCAAAGATAGATAGCAGAATAAATAATATCCCCAAGATAATGGTTCTTTGAATAGTCTATAATAAAAGTATTTACATCGTTCCAGGTGTCGAAAGTTGAAGTTAGCCCATGTGATATAGAACGTAATGGTTAAGTTTCACCAATGGTCTAGGCTTCAAGTTAATCCGGCCAAGTGCAAGATTTTTTCCATGCAGAACAATATGTTAGCATGTTGTGATACAATCATGCTCCCAATAATATATTTAGGAGTACCTTGAACAATTGGACGAGTACTTGCTGAATGAAGAACTCTAAATGAAAAAATTTCAAAAAGAATAATTCCTTTTGACTGTCTTGAATATCTGCAGCTTTTGAAGCATCTCTTTTCTTTTAATTCTTTTTGGCCGTTGTCCATATGGTATTGAAGCACATAGAAATGAATTGTTAACCTCTTCTAAGCACAACCACTCTAATTGTGAGAGGGGAAAGCAGCATGAGGAGGAAGGTGATGTTATTACTCCCATTTTCACTGTTTGCTTCAATACCTTTAAGCTAGCTCCATCCAATTGTAGCCCGCCCTTGAGAAACAAGGATCCGGATCCTCTCCATTTCTCTTTGAAATGGAGAGTGTCCATTTCATGGACAGGATCTCTTTAAAATAAATCAACGCTCTAAAAAGTGCCACGTCAATTAAAACTTAAAATTCTCAAACTCAACTATGGTTAACCTTTACTCAGTAAACCCACCTGCTCTAACTCATCAAACCCTTTTTTTCTGAAAATTTCAAAATCTCTCTCTTCTCCAACTCATCTCCAAGCTTCAGTCTCTCTCTCTCTTAAGCACAGAGAAGCTTTTGAACCAGATCATGGAGCTGAAATTCACATCCAAATCGCTCCAACGCCAAGCCAAGAAATGCGAGAAGGAGGAGAAATCCGAGAAGTTGAAGATAAAGAAAGCCATGGAGAAAGGCAACATCGACGGAGCTCGAATCTACGCCGAGAACGCAATCCGGAAACGCACCGCGCAGATGAACTACTCGCCTCGACGCCGTCGTGGCCCGTCTCGACACGCAGGCGAAGATGTCCACAATTTCAAATTTTCAAAATTGTGGCTTGATTTTTTTTACTAAAAAGCTTTGTTTGGTTGCTGGAAAAACGATGGAAAAAAAAAAACTATTGCAGCGGCAATGGCAGGGCTGAGAAAGAGTGGAGCTTGGAGATGGGTTTGAGAAGAGAGAGATTTAGAAAAAAATGGTTTAGAGTAGGTGGGTTTACTGAGTAAAGGTTAACCATAGTTGAGTTTGAGAATTTTAAGTTTTAATTGACGTGGCACTTTTTAGAGCGTTGATTTATTTTAAAGAGATCCTGTCCATGAAATGGACACTCTCCATTTCACTTTGAAATGGAGAGGATCTGGATCCGAGAAACAAACATATGTTAAAAATAGGTTTTTTTTTTTTTTTCATTGAGCAAGGGCAAAACCTTGAAGATTACAGCCAACTCAAATAGAAATCACTTTCTTTTGCAAGAGGCTTCTTTGTTACAAAACCTAATTCAAATGTTAAATGGCTAAATCTCAAAAACCTTTCTTTTTACCCGGGAAATTAAAGAAACTTTCCTTTTCACTCAAAATATGCTAAAGCTCCACAACCACAAGGCGATGATTAACATGGCTTGCATTCTCAAAGCTACTCAGGCCAAAGTAGGCAGATATATTACTCATGCAATGCCCTCTTTCTTCCATTCTAGTGAAGTAGGAAGTAAATGCAATAGTAGTAATACTAATTCATGATAAGGGTCCTAGTTCATCAAAGACGAGTGAGTGAGGTCAATATCACGTTGTAATACTTAGTACAAACTACAAAGGCATATAGCAAAGCTGCTAGTTGATATAGCAAAGTTACAAAGCTACAATCGCAGAAACATATTCTTGGCTCAAGAGACTGTAAAGAATTATAACAAAACCTCTTTGATCCCAAGATGTGCAATTGAAATATCCTCATGAATGAAGGCACATGACAAACTATAATGGGTCTGGGGAATTAAACACTCATTGCAATTGGTATTCTGAATCCTTTTCAAACATTGATGGTAGAGTGAATAGCTTCCCATCTAATTATTGTTGCCTTAATGTTTTTTTGATCAGCTGATTTGAAAGGATTAAAATGGACTAAAGAAGGGCAATCAAGTCCCTCTTCTTGTTTATGTGAGTAATGGAAGTATTTAAATTGTTCTGAGTGTTTAATGCTGAATTTATCCTGTTATGCTCTGGTAATAACTATAATGCAGTTCATAGCAGCTAATTCTGAATCATGTCTTGGCCAAGGTTTACTTGTGGTCCAGGTTTCAAGCTAATCTGAGTCAAGCATGCTATCCTCTCAATCGGATAATTTAGAAGTGCTTCTGATCATTGAAAGATCACTTGAAGAATGTAAAGCATTGATTGGGAAATTTTAAAAACTAATTCTATCAGTAACATTTGTCCATATGGTATTGTAACAAATGGGTTAGAAATAATTGAGCCAACGATAGAGCAAATCAATTCTATGCATGTTCCAGCATTATCAAGTCAAAAGAGATACTTAAACAGCATTTTGGCATACATACATGAGGTATAATTAAGGAGCACCCCAATTATTAGCAAATCGAGATGGCAAAAAAAGAACCCAATAAATTGATAAACACCCAAAACATTACTCAAACCTGGACACCCAAATCATAAAATTGAGAGAAGAAATGAAATGTTCGATAAGTCGACTGTGTAGCACACTTACACGTGCAACATTCCTGATGAAATGAATGAATAGAGTTGTTAAAATGTCCTCATTTTTTTGGCGAGACTTAGAGTCTGTTTGGATAGAACTTATTTTATTAAAACTGAAAACACTGTAGTAAAATAATTTTTAAATGTGTGAATAGTGCCGTGGGACCCATTTTTAATGAAAAAGTTGCTAAAAAGTGGAATTTGTGGATCCATGAACAGTGCATCCATGCACTGTTCACCGTGGAAAAGTCAACAAAACCGGCTAAAAAAAAAAAAAAAAAGTTGCTGAAATGCAAACGTAAAATGCAAAAGCTGAATCCAAACCCAGCCTTAATTGAAAGATGAGTGAGTGAGACTTACTGAAGGAGTAAAATAACCATTCTACATCATTATAATGTGACCTTAATTATCTTTGATATATTGTGATAGCTCAATTAATGGCGAACTGCACATCCTTATAATGGCTAATACTGACTAATATCTCTAACTACTAATAAGGGAGCCAGTCTAGTGGTGTGTGAGAGCAATGGGGCTCAATGGGTTGGTATCGTTTTGGTCTATGGGCTTTGAAAGAGTGGTGATTTGATGGAACCATTTGCATTGTCTTGTCATGAACCCAACTGTTCACTCTCTCTTCTTCTTCTCCTTCTTCTTCTTCTTCTTTTTATTTTTAATTTTTAATTTTTTTTATAAGCTATACAGTCATACTTCAATTTATGCTCTTTCCGTCCCTTTTACCCCAAGAAAAAACTTGCTAATAATTCTTAATTTGAGTAAAAGATACAAATTCAATCCAATCAAACTTTGAATTTGTGAATGTATGAAAAAAAAAGTTAGACTTTTTCTTCTGACTTTAAATAGTCAGTCTTTCACACCAACATGTGAGGAAGCAAACAAATATTTTATTTTAATAAATGTATATTGGGAACTTTTATAACCACCAAAATACTAACATGCTAAGCTAAATTCTCTATAGTATTAGTTGCCTGGTTATGTCCTTCCTTCAAAATTCTACCAAATTTGCTATAATTCTGCAATTATTAAGAAGCAACCATATACGTCATATTTCATCAACTCAAGCTTCGATACAACAATACAAATTATTAGAATAAAATAACAAATGAAAGAATTTACATTTTATACTTTTTTATTCTCCTAATAATTTGAAGAAATCATGCATCTAATTAAAGTTTAGATGGGAGAACAAAAGTAGAGGGAATTGTTTTTTTTTTTTTTAATTTAATATATATATATATATTTACCATTGAGTCCATGACTATAGTTGCCTTCAACGTCTAACCATTGGAAAATTATATGCAAGATGGTAAACTCTAATCAAGAAATAAAAAAAAAAAAAAAAAATGTTTTGTCAAGATTATCCACATTAAAAGTGTACGGTAGCACATTGAACTAGAAACAGGGCCAGGCCAATGCCGTCATTTCCTTCCTATGCGAGTTAATTCTCAAATCACAAAAAGATAATTAAACCAATTTGAAATTTGAAAATTTGCACTTTTATGCTTGGCGCCATGCAACCCTAACTGGACTAGTTCCACCTCTAAAGTTAGACACATGAACACAATGCACAAAACTTATTTAATACAAATTAGCAACATTCTGCAAATTCCTTCTGTATTAATTAGAAAGCAGGAAACATAATTGGTAATAGTATATTTCATTAGGTGGAACATTTCACAAGCAAACACTCAATACATAACTTTGCTAGCTAGTGTATATATTTCGATATACTTTCTTAATTAACAGAAAAATACATGTATAATAGCCAATTACCCACATCTGAAAAATAAAACAAATGTGGTGAATAAATAATATGATCTAGTGGATGTTGATCCAAAACAATGCTAATTATATGATGCATTTCTAAAGGATATGTATTGGGTTTTTTTCATTATGTGTTTATGTTGTACTATCAATATAAGATTTACATTTTAGATTAAATTAATATGTACAATATTGTATACTTTTATGCAAATATATACAATGTATTAATTTACAATCTAAATCATACATTAATAGTACAATGTAAGCTTACCAACTCAAGAAAAAGAAAGAAAAATGATTTGAAGGTGAGTTTACTGCTCTTGAAAGGTTGAAACCATTCACATAATCAATGAGAGATGCCAATGCTTGAATTATCAACCTCAATTGCACCGGAATGCTCGTTGTAGTCTTGCGAAACCAGATGCTTTAGATTTGTTATTCGTTTGAAAACAACTTATCTAGCCTTTTGTAAATGATTCGCATGGAACCCACAAAAAAATAAATAAATTGGCAAACTAGCTTAAGTGCATCTCAAACAAACGCTTACCAATAGTTTCCATCTTGGTCAAATACACACCAAGCCACCTTTACTTGGTGTTCTCAGCATCTGATAACCATTGCTCTTTGTTTACTTTACAGGTTTGGAATTTCCACTCCACCAGTAACCAGCCTCTAGGACCCATAAATCCAAACTCACGTACACCTATCTATTCATGCATCATTTCCATTGCTTTATTTTGAGAATATACAGACCCAAATGGTACAAAGATTATTAACACAAAATGTTAACAATAATTTTTACAAATTTGGATAACAATCTAGGTAAGCACGGACACTAGAACACGAACTAACGGTACAAACTACAAAGATTATCAAAGCTTAGAAGATGCTACAATGGTTTTCGAAACCAATCCAAGCACACCACAAATCTCAGGATACAAACTCTTCCTAATCTCCGCATACACCTCACCATTCCACTTCCTCTCCGCTAACCTATGCCCAAGGCGCACCGCAGCCTCCACAACACTCTCCTCGCTATCGTACGCCGCCGAGTCCACAATCCCCATTCTCACCGCCTCTTCTCCCTTCACCTTCATCCCTCTCAGCAACACGTCGCGCCGAGCAGCCGACCCTCCGATCTTGGACCTCATCAGAGCCGCGACGTAGTCTGGCAAGGTAATCGCTAGGTCGACCTCGCTCATGTACAGAAAGCCGCGGTCGCGCCTCATAAGGACGTAGTCGTGGCCGAGCGCGAGGACCAGTCCGCCGGCGGCGGCGTGGCCGGAGACGGCGGCGATGGTTGGGACGGGGAGGGAGAGGAGAGCAGACATGACGGATCTGAAGGACTCGACCATCTGGTGGAGGCGGCTGCGGGCATCGGATTGGCCCCAAGGGACGTCGAAGCCGTTGCAGAAGAATTTGCCGTGAGCGACTGTGATGAGGGCGGAGCCGCCATTGATGGCCTGGGAGTTGACTTGGGAGAGAGCGGAGAGGAGACAGTCGATGAGAGATGGGCCGAGTCGGTGCTCGTGATTGTCGCCGATAAGTGTTAGGATAAAGAGGCTGCCGTGTTTCTCTAAAGTGCACATGGTCGTGAGTCTGAGACTTTTGGTATGAACCGTAAGTTTTTGATTTTTCTCATGGATCTTCTTTTTAGTTTTTATTGCCATAAAGAAGTATTTAAGCACTACCTCAGTGGCATATCCATAATTCCATATCCACAGATATTTGTAATTAAAAAAAAAAAAAGAGTATTTAGGCCGGCTTTATTTTCATTTTTATTTTTATTTTAATTCCCTGATTTGTGATAGGAGTAGTGGATTGAATTGAGTTGGTGTTAGTTGCTTAAGTAGAGTGCAAATGCTGTGTGTGTGTGAGAATTGTGGTACTGAGTATGTTAGTGATTTGTTGAGCATGTTAGTTAGGAAGTTGGTTAGGGTGCCAGCTATATGCTGAGCTAATGATTGGCTAATGATTGTAACCGTTGTAACTGCCAATTGTAGAGCTGTGAGAATTGGGAAGTTAAGCAAAAATAACACAAGCATATTCTTGTTTCCTTTCCTCTCTAATCTCTAAATCTCTCTCTAACCTTTATGTTTTCCATTTTTCTTTCCTTGGAGGTTGGTTCCCTCGAACTACCCTTGAATACAATCATCTTCTCTAAGTTGTTTCCTATCAATTTGCTAGTTGAATTATAGCATTCGCATTAGAGTAGCTAAACTAGTATGATGTTAAACATATAGCAAAAAAAAAATTCCACAAAAACCTCACGCATCAACCTCACCAAACTAACCCTAAACACTTGACAATAAACAATATCATGCCACAAGTAGTGTGGAACTGTTCCTCGCTTCATCAAAATTTAATACTTCTTTTAATCTCTCTCTCTTTGTGAAAACATTTGATCTTCCCTTCCCCACACCAAAACGGTTGCAAATGGTGGTTGGCAATGATGGTTGGGTCTATTTGGGTTTTGGCTGGGTTTAATTGGTGTAGATTGCATGAGGTTTTTGAGTTTTTGTGGAGTGTTTGTTAGGTTTAGATCAGCGCAGATGGGTCGGTTTCATGAGGTTTTTGGCTTTCTGTGGAGTGGTTGCTAGGTTTTGTGGGTTTAGGTGGCAGCAGCGGCGCTGTGGACCTACAATTTATAGTAGTATCTAACATCACTCTTTCAATAACTGACACAAGCTCTCTCTTCAAAATTTTGATGTTAGAAGTTAGGACACATAAGTTAATGTAAGTAACATTGCGTTAGTAGAGAATTCTAAGAAAATCTTACTGCAAATATCAGCCCAAAAAGCATCAATATCCAAGCACCAATACCACCACATTAATTTATTCCATACATTCACTCTTCTCACCCCAAAGTCCTACCTTTTTTCTCTCTCTAAACTCACCTCTTTTCTCTGCGCTGACCCTGTCAACAGCTAGGTTGCATGGGCCATAAGTATCTGGATTTTTGGCAAGGCAAAGAGTTGTTGTCACCTTTTTTATACTCCGTACTCCACAAACCTATCTCCTTTGGCCCTTTCTTGATTCTCGATTCAATCCATTTTAAAAAGGTGTAAATGTACTTTTAATTCCTACATTTTGGACATTTTTAAATGTGCTAAATCATCCACCATCACCGTATCAATGTGGTGACATGAATAATATTCATCACTGTTAAATTCACCAAAACTCGCAATAACACCACCATCCACCTCATCTATCCTTAATACCCAACCGGAAAAGTTGATTCAAAACCAGTTCTACAACTATTCCGTTCTGTCTCCATCTTATTGAATTTTGTTTTGACAAGAATAAAAATATTGAGATGTTGGTCCCTCACAATGTCGCGAGCTTCTTATAACAAAGATTAACCCACACCGGATTATCCGAACCAATCTTCCAGTTATCCAGAGTAACTTGAACAAAAGTAGGATGTGGACTTAGAAACTAAGCCTACTAACCAAACTACTTCATTTATAGCATCTCCTTTTACCGCCCACCAGCAATGTTGGAAAATGCCATAGTAATATCCATTCATTCTAGGGGCTTTATCTCCCCTTATCTCCTTAAGAGCTTTGACTATCTCATCCTGTTCAAAATCCTGTACCAGCACCAATTTATCTGCCTCAGCTATGAAAGAAAAAGCAAACCCATCTTCTGTTGGCCTCCAAAACTCAGTCTTTTTGTAAAGGAATTCATAAAGATTAACTATCTAGTTCCTTATCCAGAATCCTCCTAAGAAACTGTTCCATTCACCTCATTGATCAATTGTCCTAATAACTTTTTAAAGCAAAAAATAAGATAGATCTCTTCATGTCTATAACTTATCCCTTTTGAAAACACTTTGATGGACACAAGTTTCTTCCTGTACATCAACATCAAATTTTTCTAGAATTGGGAAATTCACAATAAATAAACAAAGCCTCAATTCTTATATTTAAGGGTAAAATACAATTTACTCCGTTGTAGTTCTACTTCATTTCAATTTAACACACTAGCTTTCAATTGTTGCAAACCATTTTCTTTCAAATTATGAGGTCTGTGAGCTAAACCTTTAATGTCCTCTGCCCAATTTGGTTCTGAGTCACCAGTTGCTTCAGCTGTTGCAACTCCAATTTCCGTTCTTCACACTCTTTCTGCAGTTCCTGTAAAGAATGTTTCTCCTTGTTCAACCATTTGTGAGAATTTTAAAACGGTGGAAGAAATTAAAATTCAGCTCCGGCTAATTTTTTTTTAAATAATCTGTAGAGAAAAGCACAAAATAAGAAAGATCACTTCAAGCCTATGAGTTATCCCTTTCAGTGAACCCAATGACACAAACTTTCAATTGCTACATTTGAACCACTAAGTTTGGATTAAAATGAAATTGTTAGGATTTCATCCAAATTAATGGATTTTTCATTTTGTTGGTAAGTAATTTACCCTCTAATGTTTTGATACACTCACAATTCAATATCACAGATGTTTTTAATTGCTATGTTTTAACTCCTAAGGTTTGAACTAAAATGAAGTCATTAGGGTTATATATGTTGGATTGAATTCTAACAATTTTGTTTTAGTCCAAAATTTAAGGAGTCAATATAACAATTGAAAATTTGTGTAATAAAATTGTGAAAGGACTAACCCAGCAACCAGTTCCACAAAAAAACCCAAAAGACTTCATTGTTTTCTTGAACTTTTTACAGAACAGAGTAAATCTCTTCACTCCCAAGCCCCAACTCAACTTTCTGTGGTATCTCTCTGGTTCCTTCATTTCTCTCATTTTCACAAGCGAATCATGTCAATTGTCACGGGGGCTGCTTCATCTACTTTCTTTGATGTGCTGTTTGACAACTTAAGCTCCCCTGATTTGTTGAAGATCTTTCGGCAAAAGAACGTTGATGCTGATCTCAAGAAGTGGAAGAGAACGTTGCTGAAAATTCATGCTGTTCTGGAGGATGCAGAAGAGAGGCAGATGACAAGCAGGTTGGTGAAGATTTGGCTGGATGAGCCGGAAGACTTGGTTTATGATGTGGACGAGTTTGCTACTGAAGCTTTACGACGTAAGTTGCATGAAGAAGAATGCAGCAGAAGTAAAATACGGAAGTTCATCCCTGCTTGTTGTGTGGGTTTCAATCCAAGTTCTATAAAGTTTGATGTCAGTGTGCGATCCAAGATTGAAGGGATCAATACAAGATTGCAAGAGATTGTGACAGAGAGGGAAGGTCTGAAATTGAATGACGGTGCTTGGGGATGGACTATAAGAAAAACATCAGGGCCGCCCACGTCTTCTCTGGTTGAAGGTCAAACTTATGGCAGAAACGAAGATAAAGAGAAGATTGTCAAGTTGCTCAAATCAAGTGATGCTCAATTCTCTGTGATTTCCATAGTTGGTATGGGTAGACTGGGGAAGACGACTCTTGCCCAAATAGTCTACACAGAGGATGAAGTGAACAGTTATTTTGATTTGAAAGCATGGGTTTGCTTGTCTGTGATATTGAATTTTGAGTGGATCAAAACATAACGGGGTTTCTACGATAAAGAAAAGAGAGAAAAGGAAAAGTGGTTTACCAGGTAGAACTGTGATGCGAGCAAGGAAGCTAGATGCTTCTTCTGCTTGCTCTCTCTCTCTAGTCTCTACTGTATTGTATTCAGCCCTCTAGTAGATACCCATTTGTGAAAGAGGTTAAAGGGGCGGGTGAAAACCTTTTTCTAATATTTATAGCCTTTTGAACCTAAAAAGTAACTTGTCAATAAAATTTAAATTTTTTAAAAGTTTTATTTTAAGGTATTGATAATTCAAAGCATTGTATTATTTAAATAAGTTATATAACTTATTAAAAAAATTAGACAAAAGTTATAACTTTTGTTTTTATTGTAATTATTTATGCATAACAATAGTTTTTTGGAATTCATGGTCATCTTATTATGCACTACTTGCATCAATTCATAAATTTTTTTTAAAGTAAAAGTTAATAAAATCTCATACATAAAAATGCAGTCTGAAATTTCGTAAGAATGAACAAATTTTAAATAAAATCGTCAAAATTAGGCTGATATGTCCTGAATTTCCATTGAAACAAAATTAAGGGATGTGATTGTTATACCGGTTTATGAATAGGAATAGAAAATTCATGCCATTCCAATCAAAACATAGCCACTTTCAAAACTTTAATATTAAATATTTTTTTTTTAAAGAAGATAATCTTGAACTCTAATTTTACACTTCCACATCAATTTTAATTTGGATTGTCATCAAGGCATCCAAGTCAGCATAGATTTTAGAATAAAATGGTGAATTTGGAAGCGAGATCTATATTTTCTAATAATTTTGGATTTAAAATAAATACTCTCAATCCAAACTTGTCTTTTCTTATTCTTAAATAAATGCATCGAAATAAACTGAAATGCAATGTTGATGTGACTCAACATGAGCTTAATAACAATAAATGTAAGACTTTGCTTTTAGATATTATATAGATAGATTACATTTGATCTAAAAAATATAACTAGTCATTCTTTTTTCTTGATCTAAGGGTGTTCATTATGGACAATTGTGAGGTGAATGGAACAGTTTATTAGGAGGATTCTGAAGTGTTTTTTTGTGGAACAGTTTATTAGGACAATTGTATGATGTTTTTGGGTTTTTGTGGAACTAGTTGTTGGGTTTTGTTCAGTAATGGTTGGCTGTGGTGCAGTGGTGGTTGAATGATTTGGTTTGGTGGTGGCTAACTGAATGCTCAATCGTGGTTGATTGTGCTATGAGGATAGTGAAAAAATAAATATTTAAATGAAGTAAGAAAGTATTGAGTTTGATGCATATATATAAAAAATACGGATAGCTAAACTAGAAAAAATAGTATTTTTTAGGTTAGTTTAACTAAAAATTTTAGTAGTCTAACTTGAATGCTCGCTTCTAGTAAGTTTAGACTATCTATTAAAAAGTTAAACTCAAATACATTAATGTGTTTGTAAACAAGTCCACCCATTTCATAGTAAATAATTTTTAACAATTTGATCAACCTAATTTTTATATATTTATAAATACAAATTATTTTGTCTGAGTAATTCAAATAATATAATTTTAATTATAATTTAGTTTTTATTTATTTGCTTGATTTGTGAAGGAATAAAAAAAAATAGTCATAATATTTACCATATACAAAAAAGAATAAGTCAATCAAGTAGTTTGTAAACAAGTTCAATAAGTATTAATCGTATAAGGTTATCTATATTATATGATGCCTTTCTAAAGACAGAGAGAGAGAGAGAGAAAGAGAGAGATATTTGGTGTTCTTCATAAAAATGATGAAAAGGATCAGCCAAGCCTGATTCTCCCAACACCAAAATCCAAATCTTCTGTAGCCATCATATCCAAAAAGACATATTATACCCAATATAGCATCGTGAGGAACAATCCAAAATTTCCCACACATTCAGTATCTTTCTTCTGTGTCTCTATCCATTTTATTGTCATATGGATCTCAAAGTCTCAACCTGAATTTCAATGCTATAGAGCTGGCTTCCATTCGATTGAGCTAAATGTGTAACATTCTTTGTATGAATCGCCTAGTGCTTTTGGCACTATGCCCACTTCTACGTACCTCTGTGTACTTCTGTGTCTCATAATGTTTCTCCTCTTTCTAACGAAATTTTTTTGTCACTTATCAAAACAACAAGAGTCCAGTTAATAGCATATATTAATTATCCATTATTTTAGAAAAGTTTTTACGGAAAATTGAAAAAACTATTAAAACAATTAATTATTTTTTCATAAAAAGTTTCTAAAAATAGTTTACTAATGCCATACGTTAGCAAAACCCAAACAACGATAAGTCCTTGTCCTGTTACCTTTGAGAGCTTGAATTCTTGGCCAAAACAAGGTCAGCTCAGAAACGCTGTAGAGTGTAGACACCAACTTACAGCTTTATAATTTTTTAAATAATTTTTTTTTTCTCTGAACTACTTTACAAATTAAACACAATTTTTGTCATCATTTCCTCCATTTCCGATTGAACCTGTACTTTACAGAGGATGCAAATATTTTCCTTATTCTGGATAATGTAAAATAACTTAAAATTAGTGTTGCAGAAAAAGTTTTTAGCATCATTTTTGCATTCCAGCTGAGGAGAAGAAATAGAATTATTGTCCGAACTCCAAAGATAATTACTTTAATAGAAGCTGAGTAAGTGGTGTAAAATTATTGATTTGGAAGGAAAACAAAGCCAAGTACCCAAGTAAATGATTCATTAAGAGAGCACAAAAGAAGCATAACCCAACTGCCCTAGTACAAAAGAAGTATACAAGAGATTCACCAACAGATATCAGAGAAAATTGCAAAGATCATGCTACTCAAAGATACTGCCCATTTCTGCCATCCACTCAAACAAAGATCCAAGGAATGAGAGTTTCAAGTCAAAACTGAAGTTTTCACATTTCGAAACTCCGAGCATTTCTCTCTCCAAATACACCACTTGAGAGAATGGGGGAATTGCATTCCTAATGCCTACACTGTAATGTCAACTAAACCGACCTTACCAATAAGCTAATAAATCAGTTCAAAGCTCAATTTTCTGCTCTTCAGAGTAGATATCGCATGGTTTATTCATAGTCATCAATCTGCAAAGATATGAAGAAAACTGAGTACAAATAATGATAATGATGGTTGTGGACAACAATAATAATGAAAACAGTGACAATGAGCATAGCACCAAAAATATTTCAAAAGTCATGTGGGTCTCAGTTTCCTAGCAGAATGGATATGTATCAACTCCAAACCACAGTCCATGTTATTTCTAGCATGTCAGTTGACAAACAATGAAGGGATACTTTAGGTTAAAGAAAACGCACACAAAATGAAGACAACAATGAAGGGCTGGTCTTTTACCTCAATAGTCTAGTATGTATCCATTATGTATTTCTAGCGTATATGCATCAGTTTTGTCCTAAAATTGTTCTGATGCTTTAATCCTGGTGTAGGTGACGCAAAGGAAACTTTTGGGGAACTTGTAATGCAATTAGTTTAGCGTGCACCTTTTCTTCCTGCATGACACACAAATCAGTCAGAGATCATGCCATTAATGCACAATAGCATTATCTACCATATGAGATGTTCCTCAACAGAACCTTTTCCCTGGCCCCATATATGATATGTATGCAATTTGTATTAAATTTTTTTTTTTTTTTTTTTTGGAAAGTTGAGAGTCCAAGCTGTCAAAGTTCATCTCCTGCCATATGGGACTTTTCTGTTGTTATTTTGGTGGAACTTTTTTTTTTTTTTGAAAAGTTGAGAGTCCAAGCTGTCAAAGTTCATCTCCTGCCATATGGGACTTTTCTGTTGTTATTTTGGTGGAACAAAAAGGAAGGGGAGATACACATTCAGATTGAGTTGGATCAAAATGCAGGAATCAACCATCCCAGAAATGGTCATTATTTCATTTCATAATCAAGGAGCAGAGTCAAAGTGGCATAGGCCTAAACTGAACCAACCAAGTCTTAAATCAGGTTGGTCTGGTTTGTAGGCTGAAGTGCTTTATTCTATTTTTCATTTGTGTGTGTGTGTCGAATCAAATCTGGTACTTTTTTGTGAGGGAGCTTTTATCAAGATGGATAATTTAAACATATACTAACTTACAATATCCCTTAATAAAAAGAAATGATGCCTTTAATTTATGATGGTCATAACTCATCATCATTCTAGTTAAATCTTCCACAATTACACTTGAAGAAACTAATGAGAGAGGCAACATGAAAACAAAGGATTTTAATTCATGGTTTCTTGACCACAAAGAAGCTCATGAGAAAGAAATAAGAAAAAGAAAAACAAATATTTTCACTAACTAAATTTAGTTGCACAAAAGCATCTTCTAACACAATACTGATATGAAGTTATCAAAGTTAACTTAGGTAGGAGAAACATGAAAATTGATGAGTGAAAACCTAGTATGGTGGCAAATAAGGTAGATTTCAATCCACTCTGGGATTAGTAAAATGTTAATTGAACCATTTATGTAGAATGTTAGCAAAACCAACAATCTGCTACTCAGAAATTATCAGCCACACATTTTTCTTAATTTACATATTATCAGCATTGGATTTTTTTTTTTGTCCGCATTCGAACATAAAATACATATCACACATTGATGAAGAAATAGTTTGCCTACAATTCTGTGGGTTAGGATTTATGAATTTAATGGTTTGTCATGACAAGTGTACCTTCTAGGTCCAACATATCTGGTTTAGAACAAATCGCATTCATTTTATTTAGTCTAGTACTTCACACACTTTATAGGTCTTTTAAAATTTTCAATATAGTAGCATTGGCAACATCAAAAAAAGACTACAGATATAATAGTCTAGCAAAGACAATACCATGCAATATCCATAGACAACAATAGATCTTACTATTCTACCGCTTCATTTCCCTGCAAAGCTGAAAAATGTGCAAGTCGAAATATTTGTTGAAATTGTTTTGACTAATTGCCTCTATATCAAATATGGCATCAAATAATACAACTACTGATGCTCCTTGGGTGATATATTCTCTGACTGAATCTGTATCAGATTAGAAAATAGATAACATTACACTGCACGCAGAAAATAAGAATGTAAAACGTATCAACTTGACAAATATTTCTGATCATAATGTCTCTTTAAGTTCTCCAAAAACACATGTTCTAAGAATACTGCAAGTTTGAATTTTAATCTATGAAAAGTACACATGAATTAAGAAATGTTATTTTATGCATGATTTTCATTTATTGAAGGGCTGATACATGCATTTAAAACAGAATAATAACTTAAAAAAGTTTGAAGGCACTCCCAATAATGGAGAGTTAAGAATACAATTCCCAAATGAAAAATCATATATTTCTTTTTTAGTTTGGATAATAAATAGCAGAAGGGTGGAATTTTGAGTCTTTCTTACTTTTGAGCATGAACGCAAAAAATAAAACTAGTGAGGCTTTAAGCTACAGGACAGACAAAAAGTCAACAGCCTATTGTTATGCCCTGAGAAGCAACCATTGAGATGTGCTGAAAAGGCCTCTTGAGTGCAGAAATATACCAACTACCACCAAGTGCAGAGACGGGATAAACTTATTCCACCAAATAAGAAAAATAAATCCATAATGTACATCTATAGATGAATCATTTTCTGACATCCAAACAGTATAAAATCCCCCAGAATGCTTAGTGAAGAAACCAGAGAACACAAATGTTTAAAAGATTTAATCATATATTTAGCTATACTTTTTTCACTATGCAAATTTTATGCTCTTTAGATTGAGGAAGGAGAATGCATTATGACTTATGAGGCAGTATTTTAGGGGCATAAGTAACCTACATAAGACTAATATAGACACCAGAAGAACAATGTGGGCTGGATAATATTTCTAGAGCAACCTAAGACAAGAGAGGTCACTTCAAGGCACAAAGTACTTTTAAAATTCTGTGGTAAAAATACAAACCAGGTCCAAGGTGCTAACTCATGGAAGCAGAGCCAATGCATGATCTTTTTTGTGTAAGTCTAAAGCGCAATCAATTCACAAGATAGAAAACTGAAAGATTAACTTTAGATAGGGTAGAGTATAGACAAGATGAACCAATCAAAACAACAAATCTTAAATCCAAATTGATTACAGGGGAATCAGAGATGCACATTCCTCTCAAAAAACATTTTACTATGATTTTGATCCAATTTTCGCTGATATATTTTATTATGTAATGATCTCCAAGAGACAGAGAGTGTAATAGATGCTTATGAAAATTTTATACAAGGTAAACAGCATAATTACCACAAGTAGCACTCAAGATAGAGAAATTTGAAATCCACAAAATATTTTATTCTAACTTAGCAAGCTAAGCTATAGAACCTAATCTTGTAGTTTGCATAACTTTATATAATGTTATATAGAAAGATTGAATTTTATTTTGAACCAAAAGATAAAAGAAAAAAAGAAGAAGAAAAACATGACTATTCAAGCAATTGATGTATATTTAAAGGAAATTCATGGTCAAGTGGGTACATTTTACCATAACTTTGTACCTATCAACCCTAACAACTGGTGCAAACAGGATAATCAAATAAATAATTATCTTTCATATTAATATCCATTTGTCTATGATACATGGAATTCATATGGAATTGGACAATGACTACCATATGAACTGCTCCATCTTAAACATCATTGAACATGTCAAGACTTACCTTGACAATTTTGGCACCAGAGTCATATGCAGACAATATCTGTAAATCACAATCAAGTTTTAAGTTTTCTTTCCAAGGAATATAGCTCAAAAGTTTCGAATCTCAAACAGAACGCTAGAAAACAAATCACTCTGAAATAGAAGTGCCCAACAAGATAAACATTATAAGAAGTCAAGTGCTTAAAGAAAAATTCTAAAAAAAATCTGTAAAAGCTTAGAAATGAAAGAGAGCTTAAGTTTTAAAAGATGCCCTTACTTCTGTTGGGGTCATTACACGAGGTATGTACAAAACTTCACCACATTGGGCATCAACCATAATGTCCCGACAGCCAATGAGCATGTTTAGTGTAAACAGAGGAAGGGGTGTTAATGATGTCTCCTAACAGGTTTGTTTAGGTTTTAATTCAAGATAGAAAGCTACAAGAATCATTAAGAGCACTAGAAAGGAAAAAGAAAGAACTAATGTATTATGATCCCAAACTGAATGAGAATTTAGAATTTAAAGCGCATACTTTCACCACTGCAGGACTGATAAGAAATTTGGCTCCAGCATTTATTGCATTTATGGCATCCTCGACATTTAATACAGTACCAACCTGCAGCATACTTGATATTTTCAGAAGTGAGAAAACTCTTGCAGAACAATCCTTATATAGACATATCTGGAACCTTTCTTTGACTTCTCTAATTTGCATATGGAATGGTAAAAACATTTAAAGTCCTTTTTAAGATAGTTTTGACTGGCCTCCTGGCAGATATGACCTATCCAATTTGATAGATAGTAAAATAAAAAATGGGCTCTCTATTGATGTCTATCTATGACATGTCACACAATTCTCAACAGATAAACCTCTACATATGCATCCAAAACCAGATTGCGCACTTACAATTGCTTCTACTTAAATTTATATCTAATGTGCCAAAAGATGTATTAAAAAGGGGCCAATTACTCTGGCATTTTCTCGGATAACTTGTAAGTAAGCGAATCAATTCATCGTGAATTGCTATAAAACAAGCTTACTTCTTCATACAATATCCAACCAATGAGAAACACCAGTCTAATGTCCTTCCAAACAAGTACGGACTTTGTGTCCATAGATCATTTATATATAACTATGCCCACAAGTAGAATTTGTCAAGGACTTTTGTTAAGCAAAGTTAATTCGAACATAAATGATAAATCAATAAATTCAAGAAGAGCTAGGAGGATAATTACTTCTAAGGTCGAAGTAGGATGCTCTTGCAACTTATGCAAAAGAGAAAGAAAGCAAATTAACTCTCAAGTATCTAGCCAAGCAGCCAATTGCAGTTAGGAATTGGAAAGAGTGCATTTCTAAACAACCTCAAATACACCTGGGGTGGACATCACAATCTCCAGCTACATACAAAAAAAAAAAAAATCAGAAACCATTGTTGGTATAATACAGACTGCAACTAATTACAGAATAAGAATAAATTATCAGTGATTATCGAAAAAAAAAAAAAAAAAAAAAGAATAAATTATCAGTGTATCTCTTTATAAAATGATTAACATAAAAGCGAAAATTTCCCCCATCAACAATGCAAAAATTGTTCAACATTATAAATTACAAGAGACCTTAAGCAATGGCAAGAATCTAGCTAATCACAATTCATAGATTGAGGGATAAGCAATGTGGGTGCAATAAGTTCTTCTAGACTGTCCAAAACAGTGCAACTGAATCAACTTTTTAGATAATAAAAGCTACTTAAGGTCTATTTGTATTGCGCTTCCGCGTTTCAGGGCTTTTTTCTTTTCTTTTTTTAATAATTCTAGCGCATGAACAGTACATCAAGGCAAATGCAGTGTTCTCTCTAATGAATAGTAATTAAAAAAATTATTTAATTGTTTTCAGTTTTCAGCAAAATAAGCTGTATCCAAATGCACACTTAGTTAATATTTATATAATAAAAGTTGCGTCTTAGAAGTCATGATTCTACAAAGTAACTCAACATATTACTTTACATGAAACTCTAGTTCAATTTATGAAAGAGATGAAAGAAAAATTTGTTAAAAAAAATAAAAAAAAAAGACTCACAACTGAGATGCCACCACTAAGTGCAGCACGTGCAGCTTTCAGTGCCAGCTCAGCGCTATCCAAAAGGAGAAAACAAATACAGTAACTAAGCCATAAATAAGAGTATAAGACTACAATACAGTCTCTAGATAAAGTATTAGAGAGAGCAGAGGCAGAGCCAGAAATTTTTGTTTGGGGGGCCAATTTGTGTTGCTAATTTATTAGTCTATACAAACATTTATAATACACAAACACGTGTCTCTATACACAGATAAAATAGGTAACTAACCCTAATATTCTAACTATTTAGTTAGATGGTTCAGTTATGAAAGTAATTAGTTTTGTAGCATCTCGAGTCTCTTAGACTTGATTTTGGCCTGTAAATCGAGTATAAAAGACTCGATTTTCATGGTCTGATGTGGCATTTTTTCCACATCAGATTAGTGAAAATCGAGTCTTTTAGCCTCGATTTACAACTATTATATAGGCTACTCCCAAAATCATAACCCAAAACTCAAATCTCTTTCAAATTTCAAACACCTGAAGAGCCTCGTTCTGGACCGCCGAGGAGGTCGATCTCTCCGGCGACCCAGGTCGCGCCAGGAGCACGACCCAGGCCAGCGCGACCCAGGTCGCGCGGCCTGGGCCAGCGCGACCTGGGTCGCGCGACCCTGGCCGCGCGACCTAGGCCAGTGCGACCCGCCAGCGCGACCCAGGCCAGCGCGACCCGCGCGACCTGGGTCGCGCGACCCTGGCTGCTCGACCTGGGTCGCGCTCCTGGCGCGACCTGGGTCGCCGGAGAGATCGACCTCCTCGGCGGTCCAGAACGAGGCTCTTCAGGTATTTCTTGGGTTTTCAGTTTGATTTTGTTCTTGGGTTTTTTGAAATGAGAATGGGAGAATGACGAACAGACACTTGAAAGTTTGATTTGATTTTGTTCTTGGGTTTTTTGGAAGTTTGAGAAATGAGAATGGAGAAGAACGACCCAGACACTTGAAATTTGAATATGTGTACTGTAGATGTAAATTGAGTCTTAGAGACTCGATTTACAGGTGGATCTCTCCTGACACAAGTGCCACCTCGGACCGATCAAACCATGAAAATCGACCTTCAAAAAGTCGACTTATAGGCCAAAATCGACTATCTTAAACTCAAGATGCTATAAAACCAATTAGTTTGATAACTAAGCCTACTAACTAAATAGTTAAAAAGTTAGTGTTAGTTACCTATTTTATCCCTCTATACACACACAAAAAAACTGAGTATCTTTCATAATAAATCCTTAAAATTAAATGTTTCATAGAATTAAATTTTTTTTTTTTTTTTTTTTTGAGAAAGAGGTAAGTGAATTTTATTGATGATCAAAATCAAATTGGAACACATCTTCCAAATCACTAGGTAGTTCTTCTACCCATACATCAGTGTCAGCAGAAGAAACTGCTCTACGGGCAAGAGAATGAGCAAGCTTGTTGCCATCCCTCTTTACATGTTGAAAACAAGAAAAACTAAGGCCTCTCCGTAAGTTCTTAATCTCTTCCACTACATGACCAAATAAAGTTGAACATGCTGCCTGACTGTTGACTGCCTGAACAATACGGAGACTATCACCCTCAAACACCACTTGTGAAAGACATAACTCCTGAGCAAAGACTAGAGCCCGATTGCAAGCCAAAGCTTCCACCATATCCACAGAATGATGGCAGCAGACCTTCTGACTGAGTGCAGCAATGATATTCCCTATTGAATCCCTCACCACAACACCAGACCAGCCAACCCAAGATCATCAAAGAGGGCAGCATCAAAATTAACTTTGTACGTACCTTCTTGTGGGGGATGCCAATAGGTAGGAGCAGATCGTCGCACTGGCTGTATAGGCTTCCGATTGATCTCGAAGAACTCTAGAACCATCTCTTTTGCCCGCCTACTCACCTCATGGAGAGGCCAAGTCTGCTGCCTCTCTCTAATCCTATTACGTCTCTGCCACAAACTCCATGCAATTGTGGAGAACCAAGCCACCTTAAACACCGAACCCCTATCCAGCACAGCCTCAAACAAATCCATAAAGGTCCTGAACTTCCTTTGATACAAGTGGACAAAGCTAGCTTCAGACTTCCACACCGAATGAGCCTGATCACACAGCCACAGTGCGTGCATCGTGCATAGAATTAAATTAATCTTTCACCATCTTCCATAGTGAAATCTTTACAATTTTCATTTTTAATATAAGTTACCAAATTGTCTACCGTTGTGAGTAAAAAAAATTTCAATTGAATTAATAAAGTATTTAAAGACATAAATGATCTAAAATTTTAAAAAATACGAGAACACATTTTACCATAAAAAATGAATTTGATAAACAATACGTTCTCTATAACTACTAGACAAATTGGACAATTTTTTTTAAGAACATTATTGGACCAACTCAAATAGTTGGAGGGGCCAAGTCCCATTTTTGAGGGCAAATTATTAAAATATTAAATATTTTTATATAGTAAAAAAAAAATTCAAAAATTTTGGGGGGGCCATGCCTAACATGTAGCTCCGCCCCTGAACACAAAAGAGAGAGACCTATCGACAGGAAGGCAAGCTATGACACCCGAATTGTGAATGTGTGTCAAGATTTTGTGATCAGAGAGCTGAGTAGAAGAGTAGCAACAAACCCCTTCAGCCGAGGCAGAGGCAGAGATGGTGGTGCTGAGCTCCGAAGCCAAGTGCTGCCCATGCTGAGGGTGAGGCTGGTTATTGCCGTATCCACTCACCTTTGCAAATGCAATGGATGAGCCAATAAGATATGAAAGAAAACTTTATATATGTTGTCTTCTTGCTACTTGTGTTTGGCTCTAACTGATAGTTTTTATCTATCAAATTGGCCAAACATGAATTGGCAAAATAATACAATCAATTTTCTTTGGGATATAAAACTTATTTCATTTATAACTAATGCTATATATGTGTGTATGTATATATATATAGTGCCCAGACCCGGTTGTACTTCCCTTAGAGATGGAGAATTTGGGCTCCCAATTTATTTGTCGGCGGGTTTCCTTGCACTCCTACTAGATGATGCCTCAAACGCTGCCTTGACAGCCCAATCCTCTCACCTTCTTTGTCACAAGCCCAATCCTAACTCTCTCTGATTTACCCTCCCTCTCTCCTTTTTTTTCTCTCCTTATCTTTCACCCTTCTCTCTGTTTGCCAACCCCCATTCCATTCATCTTATCTTTCCTTTTATAGTTTCCCCTTAGTGGGAAACCAAATCATTACTTTTGCGTCAATTCCTACGCAATTCCACTTCTACCAGAATCCCAAGAAAATTTATTCCTTCTAAGGATTCTCTTGAAACTAGTACCTAACGCCGAATAGTGATCGGCAGCGGATTTCCCCAAGGCACTAACTGTGCTTGGGGGATTGACCTAGGTCCTAACTACTCTCTTATCGGCTATCCTTAGCCTACTAGTCGATGCTGGGCCTAACCCAGCCCAAATATGGTAGGTTTCTCCAGGGGCGGAGCCAGAAATTTTGGTTTGGGGGGGCCAAGTTGTAATGCTAATATATTAGTTAAGACAAACCTCTACACACACATGTATATAAATTAATTTACTAAGAGAATTTATCATTTTCTAAATTTTAATGAATATATAAAAGTCATGTATTTCTTCTATTAGACATGTACAAAAATTTATCATTTTCTACATAGTTTAATTTGTTAAACCTCTTAAATTATATGATTTTAATATAATTTCTTTTTCTTTTAAGAGTACCATTGAAATAACTCAAAATTTGAGGGGGCCAACTTCAATTTTTACATGCTACATTTTTTAAAATGTAAATAATATACATACTATAAATTAATTTTTTAAAATTTTGGGGGGGCCTTGGTCCCCCCACCTTTGTGTGTGGCTCCACCACTGGGTTTCTCCTAAGTGCCGTTCATATACGTACCCTTGTACTTTTGTCACAAGGTTGGGCCTACCCCAATAGAGGCCAATCTCGGTTACCTGGGTCAGTCTTGGTTACCTGTGCCAATCTTGGTTATCAACCCTAGGTCCCTACAATATATATATACACACGAAAAATTTCATATTTACTGAAGTGATTTTGTGAGTAGTGGAGAAAAATAAATGAATTTACGAGTGTCAGTTGTGTCCATCACTCAAGTCAACCACTTTAACAATTGTAAAATTTGTTGTAAAACAAGTTGAATCTATTGCATTATTTGATCTCGCGCTATATCTCAACAGCTTTGGTCAGCATGCCTCAATACTTTGTTTACTTTTGAAAGCTAAGTATAAAGCAAAGCACTCTCCTTTTACATGGGGTAGTAAACGCTAAACAAAACCTATTACTTGGTTTTGGAAAAAAGTTAGGCCAAGTAATCTCAATTTAGCCATAAATGAATAACAGGTTAGGATTGATGTTGAATTGCTACAGTAACGGTATAAATTTGGGTTGACACTATTCATTTTGCGTTCAATTTTTTTATTCTTTCTTTACATGTCTCGAGAATGAAAGAAGAGAGTGAATAATGGTTGTTGTGTGTGAAGAAAGAGAAACAATTAAAAAAATAATAATATTTTTAATGAAATGTAGTGCAAAATAAATAATTTGATGTGGAGAGTTTTGAAAAGTGAGTAAATAAAATAGAAAAAGTAAGTTTTCATACTAAAATAAACAAAAATTTCTACACGAGTTGATACGAATATTTTAAAATGGCTAATGTTTTTGTAACTTCATGTTTTGCCACTTTTAGAATAAGAGTATTGTACACTTTTCTATAATATTTGTTGATATTAAAAAAAAAAAATTAGTGTTTAAGAATTTTATAATTTTCTCTGCCCTAAAAAGTGTGTATAATTAGGCTGTTGTGTTTTAGATTTTGTAAAAAAAAATATATATATATATATATATATATTAGTGTTTAACATTTATAAATAAAATAAAAAAATTTCTAGGTCATATATCTCTAATAAAACAGAAAAAACTGCACATGTGATATGACATTCCCAAATGGTTTGGTAACTCGCGGTGGGAAATTTCGATAATAAAATTGTTGCCCAATTATATATACAATTTCTTTTAAATATTTCATTTAAAGGTAAATAAATAAGAAATACAATATCAGAATTCTGAACACGTGGTTTGACCCGAGGCTTCCCTTTCTTCATTACTTCTTTCACGACGAGGGAACTGTGTCCGCTCAGTCGAAGTGGTGGAACGCCCTCCTGAGTCAAAGAGAGAGCTTTTGCACCTCTCTCCAAGAGATATGATTCGATATCCGAATCAGCTGAAGGAGACTGAAGAGGCGGCTATTCCCCCAGCCTACGAGAAGCCTCTTCTTTTTGGTCTACATCAAGTGCATTGAATGCCCCACAATCAAAATCAAAAAGGATAGGTCAAGGAAAGGTTCGGGACGAAACCAGAGTGGATTTGCAGCAAAGTGGAGGCTCCAAAGGTATGGTGGCTTGTGTTGTGCCGTCATTTCGGATTCCCAACCAATTGTGGCACTAGTTAATGGGGTGAATCACCCGGATCTTGAATCAACTAGTAGATCATCAACACAGGGGCCCCATTCATTCTCCAGATGAGTTTAGGAGCTGGGGTAGCCCGTGCGCGATCCATACCAATCCTACACTCCTTTCTCCTATTGTTTCTTTGTCACTTCTTGGAAATCTCAAAGAAGATTCCCGGACTTGGACTGAGCGGGAAGGGAGCTATTGTCGGTATTGGAAACATGTTATTATCTTTCTTTTTATCTACATCCAAAGAAAATGTTGCCAAGTTACTGCAGCATTTTGTTAGTTTTCTCCAATATTTCAATAATTTTACTTCTAAAAAATTGTAATATTTAAAAGTGCTCTATTTTATAAACAAATAAGAAAGACAATAAGAGGGGTGTAATAATTTGATCATACTATATGTGCTTACAAATTTGAAAATTTCATGATATTTTGACTGATATAGACAAGCTAGTTTCATGCCAACTAAAAAAAAAGGGCAAAACTTAGATACAGTACCCTACGTACAGTATGTTAGGTACCCCTTTTAAAATTAAAACACCTGTCCACTGAGTTAACAGTAAAACTAGCGTTAAGTCTCCGTCTATTTTTTTTTCTTTCCCCTGTTACTGACTCTTGAACTCCGGCGGAAAACCTCAAACACAAACCCAGCTCCTAACGTTCTCTCTCTCCCTTTTTTTTCTTCTCTTTCTCTCTTTCTTTCCTTCTCTCTCGCTCATATTAGATGAAAAAGACGAATCCAGCTCTCTGAATTCTCTATCTCGCTCTGTTTTCGCAGATTAATTGGCTGGAACTAAAGTGATTCGTTGGTATGTATTGGCTAAATCTCATTGTAGGTTTTCAATTCTAGTTGCTAGGTTTGTGTTATTTTGAGGTTTGGTAGAGTTTTTCTTTGTTGATTATGATCTGGGTATCAATTTTTGTTAATGGGTTTGTGTCATTATTGCTTTGGTTTGTTTTGTTTGGGTTTTCAATTCTAGCTGCTGAGTTTGTGTTATTTTGAGGTTTGGAAGAGTTTTCCTTTGGGTATTTCTGATGAAGATTTCAATTTTGGTTAATGGGTCTGTCTTAGTATTGCTTTGGTTAATTTTAATTTGGGTTTTCAATTGTTGTTGGGTTTGTGTTATTTTGAAGTTTGGAAGAGTTTTCAAATGGCTATTCTGATTTGGGTGTCAATTTATGATGCACCCTCTGCATAATTCCTCGCAACAATTGAGCAAACTAATATTCCATGCCCTTCCATGTTCCTTGTAGAGTTCATTCTAATCTTGAAGTTGGGTTCATTAGCTGTCAAACCCTTGTAAAAGCTCCTAGCATATATGAGCTTTGCATTACACATTGATGAATTGAAATCTTATTTTCTACAAAGTATGAGGCATGGATTGGTTGCTAATTTAGAACACCAATCCATGTTACTTCTATTGATTCTTTCTTCATGCATATACATTGCAAAACATTTGTTTTTTAAGCTTCTTTCAACAATTCCTTTATATATTGTAGTAATTTTTTATATTTTTAGTGAACTTTGTTCATCAAAAGCAATAAAGTTGTGTCTGTTAATTTACAGGTTATGGAGAAAGATGGGAAGAGCAACCTTGAAGAAGTTGTGTTTATTGACTCAGAGGAAGATTTTTTTTTGAGAAATAACTCAGAGGAAGATACAAATCCAAAAATTTGAGAAAATATAGACCCTAAGAAGATATAACTCCAAAAATTGGAATGGAGTTTGATTCAAAGGATGAGGCATATCTATTGATATGATTAATAAATCATGAGTTCTTTTTTTGGCAGACCACTGTGTTAGCATGGACAAGGAGTTTAGCATGCAAGAAGTTTAGCGCGGTTTTGGATGAAGATGAGAACATCTCTTTAATGATTGCTACAAGTGACATTAATTTATTTATTGATTGCTACAAGTGGCATTACTTTGTTTTGTTGTCGCTTATCAGTTTATTTATCGATGCGTGTTTTGGGTACTTTTATTGTTATAACTTATCAGCTGTAACTTCTTTAATATTGGGTACTTTTTTTGATCCAAATTCACTACTAACTTTTGATAATTTGAACTGTTTTGCCTTACTTTCTTTATTACAATCATCTCAAACTTGATAGGACAGGGACCTATAGTTGAATGCAAACAATGCAACTCTTTTGTTGAATGTGAGTGAGATAGTATGTTTTTCTTGAAGGACATCAACACTTTGGCAGGAATTGGGGCAAAATCCCTGGAACAAAATCCCATGTTTGACATTGAGATTCACTTTTAGTTCAATTGGCACACTTTTGCAACCAATGTTCAAGATGGTTTTCTTTGATAGCAGAATCTTACATAACTTCTCTTTTGGAACAAGTTCCTTGTCATTATATAACAGAACTAGCTCAATTTTTTATTTGGGGGGACTGATAAGAGTAAAAGCACTCAAATTAATTGATCCTTTTCTAATAATTTACTTTTTGAAAAATGTTGTTAGGTGATTTGATAAGAGAGTCCACAACCTGGACAGCCAAGCTGGCTGCATCCACCCCACCATTAGCCCTTAGTTAAACATCCATATCATTTTGCTCAAAAGTTTAAACATTTCCACGTGTTGAAATTTGACTCATGCTGCAGTGAACAAGTACTGCAGTTTATTGCTTGCAAACAAATGTACCAATGTATTTTCCACTTGTTTCTCTTTTGGATTGAATGTGCAGAGAATGACGTTACTATAGATGGAGTTAAAGACTAAGAATTTGATAGAAGTCCCAATATGTTTATGATTGCTATAGGCATAGGTGATACAAGCAGTTTAATATTCAACCACCTCAATTAAAGACATCTAGTGAACTGGTCTGACAGCCAACACTATCCAAGCCGAGTCCTAGCATAGCCAGATATTTGATATTGCTTAGCAGCACTTAATATGCCAGAGTTGATGCCCCAATTCCTGCCAAAGGTTTGAAGTCCTTCAAGAAAAACATACTATCTCACTCACATTCAACAAAAGAGCTGCATTGTTTGCATTCAATTATAAAACAAAAACTATAGGTCCCTGGTTTCCTGCACTATTAGTTCCCACTATTATCTTTAAGTGCAGGCAAATGAAGGCAGGTGTGGACTCTTTTTAGAAAGGATGAGGCAACCTGTGGTGAAGATATAGCCAAAACTCGCAATAAATTCAAATGAAATGGCGTAAATGCCCCATTTATAACTCAAAAAAAAAACAAAAAAAACAAAAGGAGCTTAGTTTTGATAATAAAATGAAGTAAATGGTGTTTTATTAAATTGTGAACTCACATTACAAATATCACATCGCATATTGCAAAACAGAATAATACAATGCTTATTGTGCATTGTATAGAATTCACTAATTAAATACAGTGCTTATTGTGCAATTTTTAAATAACTTGCAATTGTACAGAATAATTTGAATATATTCAATAGCTTAAGTCCTACTGCCTATTCAACCTAACACCAACTGCCTCTCTGCCGTTTGAGATGGTTGAGCTGCAAATTACTTTATGTCTCCATTAAACTACCATGTCTCCATTAAACTGCCATGTCTTCTAAGAAGCAAGCAGTAAAGGGAAAAGGTAAGTAAACACCTTCTTCTGTAGAAAATCTGGACAGAAAACGGACAAGAGCAACCTTGCATCTTGTGACATGGTAATGAAGATTTTACTTGAGAACATGCTTCAACTAAAAGGTCGAGTAAAAAATGAACAAATCCTTAATCATGCTAACCCAATTGTCATTATTTTCCTGCAATAATGAGAAGTTATAGATTCAGTAGATACCACATTTAAAAATCAAGCTACAATGTTAGAGCAATCTTAAAAGATATGACAAATAAACCAAAAAAATTCACTAGCCATTAAAACATCTTCAGGTATTGCTAATATCAATCCAGCAACTTTCAAAATATGCAAATCAAGATATTTGTATTTAATTCTCTAAGATTAGTATATGATTGTTGTACTAAGAATCTTTTGCCTTCCCAATTTCAAATTTCAGATTTGAACTATCAATCAAACACCAAAGACAAACATCAGACGTTGAAAAAATAATTAGAACTCAGCTTCATCAAGGTGAACAGAGAAATCAATGTCCATCTGCTGTTAATTTTCCTTTGAACAATTGACACCCAAATCAGAATAACCATTGGAAAACTCTTCCAAACCTCAAAATAACACAAACCCAGCAACTATAATTGAAAACCCAAATTAAAGTTAATCAAGGCAATAGTAAGACAGACCCATTAACCAAAATTGAAACCTTCATAAGAAATACCCAAAGGAAAACTCTTCCAAACCTCAAAATAACACAAACTCAACAGCTAGAATTGAAAACCCAAACAAAACAAACCAAAGCAATAATGACACAAACCCATTAACAAAAATTGATACCCAGATCATAATCAACAAAGAAAAACTCTACCAAATCTCAAAATAACACAGACCCAGCAACTAGAATTGAAAACCTACAATGAGATTTAGCCAATACATACCAACGAATCACTTTAGTTCCAGCCAATTAATCTGCGAAAACAGAGCGAGATAGAGAATTCAGAGAGCTGGATTCGTCTGTTTCATCTAATATGAGCGAGAGAGAAGGAAAGAAAGAGAGAAGGAGAAGAAAAGAGCGGGAGAGAGAGAACGTTAGGAGCTGGGTTTGTGTTTGAGGTTTTCCGTCGGAGTTCAAGAGTCAGTAATAGGGGAAAGAAAAAAAAATAGACGGAGACTTAAACGCTAGTTTCACCGTTAACTCAATGGACAGGTGTTTTAATTTTAAGAGGGGTACCTAACATACTTAACCTAAGGTACTGTATCTAAGTTTTGCCCAAAAAAAAAATACAAATATCATTTTGATAAATAAAAATACAAAAAAACAAATTTTAAAAAACAAATGTGGACCACGCCACATCAACATTTTGTAAAAAAATTGTAAAATTCTTTGTGTCTCTAGCAACTGAAAAAACAAATGACAATTATTCAAACATTTTATTCTGAAAAATGAAAAATAAAAAATGACAGTTATCCAAAATTTTGGATAGTGATAAGGACAAGAAAATAAGGATAGTATTTGTTTTAATTAATTAATTAATATATATATCCATTACCCTAAAACGTGGGATTTAGAAATAAAAAAACAAAAAAACCGGTGAATGACAACTTGAGTTTAGGAGTTAGTGACTTAGTGAGTCTACTAAACAATTTGTTTAAATAAAAAAATAAAAAATAATTGTAGACAGAATAAATTTTTAGTTCAGATTGAATTTGAAAACCAACGAAAAAGTGGTCATATTTTGTAGGTAATATTGTATTTGGAAATTTAAGAAGTATTTTTACCATGTTAGTTTTGTCTCTATTTAGTATAAAGGTATTTTTGAACCAATAAAATGTTAATTCTAAATAGAAGAAGCTTCTTAAATTGTAGTATAGACTAACCTCGGAGCGTGTGCACGATTTTTTTTGGGGGGGGGGGGTTAGTGTTATAATTTTCCAATCATTCCACTTTGAGATTTACACGTTTGTTCACTAATATTACGCATTTGCAATCTTTTAATACAACCAAAAGTTTCATGAGGCTAGCTCCAAATTTATTTTATCTAATTAATTTAAATAATATAATTTAAATAATAATTTAGTTTCTATTTATTTGCTAGATTTGTGAAGGAATAAAAAAAAGTTTAGTCATAAAATTTACTATATATGAAAAAAATAATAAGTATTAAGTATTTTATAAATAAGTTCAAGCTTGAATAATAAGAAAATTAACAAACTTAAAACATGTAATTTAGTCTTGTAATGAGTTCAAAATCCTCGCCTTTGAGATAAAATTAAATGAATAATCATGTTCCTATAATACATAATTTTGGTGGTATATATATTTCGATATACTTTCTTAACTAACAGAAAATGCATGTATGATGGCCAATTACCCATGTCTAGAAAATAAAACAAATGATAGCGAATAAATAATATAATCTAGTGGATGTTGGTCCAAAACAATGCCAATTATGTGATGCATTTCTAAAGGATATGTATTGGGTGTTTTTCATCGAAAGTTATGTGTTTACATCGTACATTTGTATTATCAATATAATATTTACATTGTAGATTAAATAAATATGTACAATATTGTACAATGTATGCAAATGTGTACAATGTATTAGTTTACAATCTAAATCTTACATTAATAGTACAATGTAAATTTACCAACTTAAGAAAAAGGGAAAAAAAAAAGTTTGAAGGTGAGTTAACTGCACTTGAAAGGTTGAAAGGGGTGTTCATCGAACCACACAAACCACAAAAACCACATCAAGCCCCTCACAAAATGGCATACCCTCACTGCACTACAGATCACCCTTTTTATATATTAATATTAATAGTTTAATAACCCAAGTTTAAAAAATAATAATTTAGTAACCCTAGCAACTAGCTGCTAGGGTATTAAACTATTATAATATCAAATACACATTATCAATAGTTTAATACTTGTTGCATATAGCATTGGATGGACAGACCCTTTTTTCTTGTTGCATTCATGTTCATTTAAACAATTTGTTGTTGGGTTTGCAATTAATACTTGTTTTGGATTTGTAATTCATTTCATGCTTTGCTTTAGACTAGTTTACATTATGGTTTTGATAATTGAAACTTGAAATTAGTAGGCATGACTAGCATTGCTTTGAGTCTAGGTAATTTTTTTTTCTTTGTACTTGGTGTTTCACATAAACTCTTTACTTCATATTCTTGATTGAAAGTGAAGAGCATTAGATTTTGATAGCTAAAACATTTAAGTTGCTTGCCACTGTACCTTGTTCAAACTACTTGACTTCGTTTAAATGTTTGATGCATACCTGAGAATTTGAGTTAGTGATATTATTGATATATGTTGAATTGTATGGTGATATATGTTGAATTTTTATATAGTAGGTGTATTATGGGCTGGGATAGCGATATATGTTTAATTTTTGTTATATACCAAGTGTATTATAGTTCTTGAAAACAAAGTTTTGGGTTGGCCCAAACCAACCTAGCAAGTGTTGATTAGGAAACCCAACCCAAAATAAGAAAAACTAACTCAATAGTTTAAAATTTGGCCAAAAACAAAGGAAAAAAAAATCAGTTTTGGGCTGGGTAGGAAAAACCAAAAATTTGAAAAATATACCGGTTTCAAACCATTCAAACCGCATCTTATATACTGCACCATACATGTGACTGCAAAAATAAAATGCTGTGTAGTTATGGTTTTGGCTAAACCGCATCGTACCACAATGCGAACACCATAATTAGCGAGATGTGCCAATGCTCAAATTATCAACCTAAATTGCATGGGAATGCTTGTGTAGTCTTGTGAAACCAAGTGTTTTAGATTTGGTGTTTGTTTGAGAATAACTTATCTAACCTTTTGTAAGTGACACTCGTGAAACCCGCAAATAATAAAAAATAAACAATAAACTAGGCAACTAAGTTAAGTGCATCCCAATCAGACATTTACCGCTAGTCTCTAGCCTGGTCAAATATAGAGCAAGCCACTTTACTTGGTGTTCTAGCATCTGATAACAATTACTCTTGTTTACTTTACAGGTTTGGAATTTCTTGCTAGCAAAGCTCATCCTCTGATTATGTGGCTCTCCAGACAAGGTCACATGTTTTCACATCTATATACATAGTAAGAGCAGTCAAAATATTAAACTGGTGAGCTAATTTGGCTATGAGGGAGAGACTCTACAGTTGTCCATTAAGATTAATGGCCTGTTTGGAAGTTTAAAAAATGAGGGGGAGTAGAGTAAAGGGAGGGAGAGTAATTCAATTACCTCATTTGGAAGTTTTTTAAGAAATGAGGGGGAGGGGTTTATAGGGGTTTCAACTATCTTTAACCCCTCATTTTTAATTTCTCCAAATTAGAGAGATTTGGAGGGAGAGTAGAGTAGATAAATTATTGACAAAATGGATTCTCCAATTTAGCCTTTCTAAATTAACAAAATTTCAAACCAATTTTCTTTTTCTTTGCTTTCTTTTTCCACTATAATCACCTGTGACCGTTCGATCACTGTGACCTCTTGATCTTTTCCAAATCAATGGCCAGCCTTTCATTGGAAGAAGCCTCCAGTTCCGGCTTTGGCTCCGACTCCAACCAGGAGCAGAGCGAGCGGTGCGGCAGCTACAGCCTGAGCTCTGACGTTAGTGAGTCGGAGAGCTGTAGCAGTAGCTTCTCATGCCGACAATTCGAGACTAAGTGTGGAGCTTCGAGATTGATGACATCAACTCCTCATCCAGTGGCCGGTAATTTCCTTTTTCTGGCGCCGTTGATGCTGCTGGTGATCGGAGGCAAGGACATGGTGGTTTGGGACGAGAAGAAGCCCAAGAAACCGGAAACCGATTTGTCCAATACATTCTATTTTTCATTTTTATTATTTTTTTTTCAGTATTTACTATTTATTTTTGTTTTCTAAATTACTATTAAATATTTTATGATAGATAATAGTAGTTTTATACTTCTTTCTTTGCTTTTTTATTTATTTTTTATTTTTTATGCAAAGTAGTTTTATACTTTTATTAATGGTATTTGATGAAAAGAGAACGTAGATTAAATAATTATTTAATCTAACAAATTTATCATAGACCAATATTACAAATCCATTTTCAAATATGGGGTAAATTTTTCTATTTAAATCATTTCCTCTCCTTTCCATCTTAATTTTAAAACATCCAAACAAGAGAAAGGGCTAATTACTCCCTTTCCCCTTACTAATTTTAAAAACATCCAAACAAGGTGAAGGATAATCATTCCCCTCTATTCTCCTCTCCACTATTCTCCTCCCCTCTACTCCCCTCTACTCTCCTCCCTCTCTAAACTTCCAAACAGGCCATAAATCATACCACTCTACCAGTAACCACCCTCTTGGACCTCACCAGAGCCAAGAAGTAGTGTCATTGCTAGTTAGACCTCGCTCATGTACACAAAGCCGCGATCGCGCCTCATGAGGACGTAGTTGTGGCCAAGAGCGAGGACGAGTTCACCGGCGACGGTGTGGCCGGAGATGGCAGCAATGGTTGGGGTGGGGAGGGAAAGGAGGGTGGTGATGATTGATCTGAAGGATTTGACCATTTGGTGGAGGCGGAGGCGGGCAGAGAGTTGGCCCCAAGGGACCTCGACACCGTTGCAGAAGAACTTGCCACGAGCGACGGTGATGAGAACGGAGCTGCCATTGATGGATTGGGTTTTGACTTGGGAGAGAGCGGAGAGGAGAGAGTCGATGAGGTGTGGGCAAAGACGGTGCTCGTGATCATCGCCGATGAGTGTTAGGATGAAGAGGTTGTCGTGTTTCTCTAAGTGCACATGGTTGTGAGTCTGAGACTTTTGGTATGAACAGTAAGCCTTTATTTTTCTTTTTTTTTGAGAATGAAGTCAGTGTTTTATTACTCTATCGTAATGCAAGGGATGGATGTCTAATTATGCTTATGCATTGGGCATATATATATAGAGAAATATCTAAGCACTAGCTCAGTGACATATCCATATCCACAATCAAGAAAACAAAAATCGTAACACCACGTAAAAGATCACCAAACTACACAAATGGCAGACTGTAACGGTGGAGATGGTGAGTGGTGGAAGAAAAGTGGTGAGTCCATGTGAAAGTGACAAAAAACTAGTCAGAGTTTAACACATAAAATAATTGTGGTAAAAGTTGTGACATTTTATGTGGTACTAAAATTACTCTTGAGAAAAAATTTATGTATATATATATATATATATTGTGGGTGTTTTTTATAAAAATGATGAAAAGGATTAGCCAAGCCTGATTCTCCCAACACCAAAATCCAAATCTGTTGTAGCCATCATATCCAAAAAGACATATTCTACCCTATATATCATCGTGAGGAACAATCCAAAATTTCCCACAGGTTTAGTACCTTTCTTCTATGTGGTCATATGAATCTCAGTCTCAACTTGAATTCCAATGGTATAGAACTGGCTTCTATTCTATTGAGCTAAATGTGTAACCATCTTTGTTTATCAAAATAAAATAATGTGTAACCATCTTTGTATGAATCCTCTAGTGCTTTTGGTACTAAGTCCAATGTTTCTCCTCTTTCTAACGAAAATTTTTTGTCACTTATTGATGTCTTGAAAGCTTAAAAAAACACACACGATACTCTCTTTGATGAAAAGAAACTAAACTATTAGTTTCTGGGTAGTAAACTTTGAATCCACGAGAGGTTCTTTGAATCCGCGAGATGATATACTGGAATCTACCAAAGAAAGAATTTGACAAAAATTATGTATTTTATTAATAATAAAATAAAAACTGAATTGCCTTTTGAGGGTATAATGCGTTTAAATAGAAAAAACAAAACCTAGGGCAACTAGAAACCCTTATAAGGTGGCTACGAAAGAATATAAAACCCTAATTTGACTAAACAACATTAAAAGCACCTAAAAAGAAGGAAATAAATAACAAAAATTACATAAAAATACTAAATTTAAATAATTACAAAAATTAAATATTAAATCGTGTCCTACATTAGACCCCTCCCTCCACTTGAAACAAACTCGTCCTCAAGTTGATGGTGGAAATCTGAAATCTTCTGCTCCAAATAAACAAATATTTTGAATGTTTTAATAACTTAATCAGGTTTTGAAACTTGAATTCTTCGTAAGGTGCAGCATAAAATTTCTTTTTATCTACCTTCAATTTATTTGCAACATCAATTAACAAAGGATTGATAATAAAATTAAAATTTTCTACTCCAAGGAAATCAACATATTGTGTAGTCATCCTCAACAATCAACCGAAACTTGGGGGTTGTGGATGATGGACTCAATACCATGTTTAACCTCAATTGGTTCTTCCACAATATTCTCAATAAAATCTTCATCAAACTTTTGACAAGTGATATCTTCAATCTTCAATTCAATAACTTGTTGCAAGCCTTGATCTTTTTTAACCACTTCAAACTTTTCTTTAGAAATAGGTTACTTCTTCTCAACCCTCAAACCCTTTCCTTTACTTGACACATGGACTTGGCTGTGATTATTTTGGTTTTGTGGTTGAACTTTCATGTTTTGAACATATTGCTTTTCATATGAATATACATATTTATAATCAACACTTGTATAATCTAGTATATCACAATATGCATTAGGAAACCATAAATCAATTAATACTTTTTTCATTCCTTGGCAAGAGCAGATAGGAATGTCTTTTTTCACCAGTTTCTATTGATTTAAATGTCTTCCCACCATTCCTATGCTTCATCGTCCAATTTATTAGATGCAAGCCGTACTCTTTCTTCATCACAAATCTTCCAAAAATTAAAATACTCTTCCAAATCAAGAAGTCAATCAATAAAACCCAACTTACACATATCTCCATCAAAGAATGAAATTTTCTTGTAGTTAAGAGTATATCTTTGAATATATTGATCATTGTTGTTGTGAGATGATTTCCTAGTAAGAAACTAGCAATTATTTGCTTAATTTCGCCTATAATTTGCTGACTCTTTTCACGAAATTGTTAATTCTCATCACGGGCCTGTTCACGAAACTTGAGGAACTCAGCCCTAGTGTGGACTGTGTTGTCGACGTCGTTGTTGTGGTGGTCACCATCTTGCCAGTTAGCCATCAAACCAAGGTATGTCAAGGCTCTGATATCAACTGATGTTGCGGAAGCTTGAAAAAAGCGTACACAATGCTCTCTTTAATGGACGTAAACTAAATTATTAGTTTCTTAACTTTTACCTTTATCTACAGTACTTTCAACAAAAAATTTTCAATTTCAGCAAAATAAGTGAATCCCAAATGGATACTATTTTTAAATAGTAAATACAAAACATAAGACAACTAGAAACCCTAAGACAGTTACGAAAGCATATAAAACCCTAATTTGACTAAATAACGTTAAAAACACCTAAAAAGAAGAAGATAAATAACATAAACCTAAAATAACAAAAATGACATAAAAATACTAAAATTAAATAATTACAAAAATTAAATATTAAACCATGACCTATATCACTTATCAAAACAACAAAAAGTCCTCATCCTGTTACCTTCAAGAGCTTGAACTCTTGGCCAAAACAAGTTTAGCTGAGAAACCATGTAGAGTGTAGACATCAACTTACAGCTTAATAATAAAAATAATAATAATAATAATAATAATAATAAATAAAAAACTAAATTACAAATTAAACACAATTTTTGTCATCATTTCCTCCATTTATGATTGAAATCTGTACCCTACAGACGATGCAAATATTTCCCTCATTCTGGATAATGTAGGATAACTTAAAATTAGTATTGCAGAAAAAATATTTAGCATAATTTTTGCATTATTGTCCAAACTCCAAAAATGATTACTTTAATAGAAGCTGAGTAAGTGGTGTGAAATTAGTGATTTGGAATGCAAACAAAGCCAAGTACCCAAGTAAATGATTCACTAAGAGAGCACAAAAGTAGCATAACCCAACTACCCGAGTACAAAAGAAGTATACAAGAGATTCGCCAACAGTTTGAAAGAAAATTACAAAGATCATGCTACTCAAAGATAATGCTCATGTCTGCCATCCACTCAAACAAAGGTCCAAGGAATGAGAGTTTCGAGTCCAAAACTGAAGTTTCCACATTTCGAAACTCTGAGCATTTCTCTCTCCAAATACACCACTTTAGAGGATGGGGGAATGCATTCCAAATGTCTACACTGTAATGTTGACTTAACCGACCTTACCAACAAGCTAATAAATCAGTTCCATAGTGCCAAAAAAATTTCAAAATTTAACATAACAAAGATATGATCATGTAGGTCTCAGTTTCCTAGCAGTATAGATATGAATCAGCTCCAAGCCACAGTCCATGTTATTTTTAGCATGTCAGTTGACAAACAATGAAGGGCTACTTTAGGTTCAAGAAAAAGCACACAAAGTGAAGACAACAATGAAGGGCTGATCTTTTACCTCAATAGTCTAGTATGTATCCATTATGTATTTCTCGCATATATGCATCAGTTTTGTCCTAAAATTTTTCTGATGCTTTAATCCTGATGTAGGTGATGCAAAGGAAACTTTTGGGGCACTTGTAATGCAATTAGTTTAGCGTGCTCCTTTTCTTCCTGCATGACACAACAATCAGTCAGAGGTTATGCCATTAATGGACAAAAGCATTATCTACCATATGGGATGTTACTCAAAATCGCACATAATCTTTTCCCTGGCCCCATGTGTGATATGTATGCAATGTATAATAGATTTTTTTTTTGGGGGAAAGCTGAGAGTCCAAGCTGTCAAAGTTCATCGCATACCATATGCGACTTTTTTTGTTGTTATTTTGGTGGATCAAAAAGGAAAGGAAGCTACACATTCAGAACAAGTTGGATCAGAATCCATGAATCAATTAACACATATTAACAAGTTGGATCAATTAACACATTGGCAACGATCATAGTGCCAAAAATATTTCAAAATTCGACATAACAAAGATATGATCATGTGGGTCTCAGTTTCCTAGCATTATAAATATGTATAAGCTCCAAACCACAGTCCATGTTATTTTTAGCATGTCAGTTGACAAAAAATGGAGGGCTACTTTAGGTTCAAGAAAAGGCACACTAAATGAAGACAACAATGAAGGGCTGATCTTTTACCTCAATAGTCTAGTAGGTATCCATTATGTATTTCTCGCGTATATGCATCAGTTTTGTCCTAAAAAATTTCTGATGCTTTAACCCTGGTGTAGGTGATGCAAAGGAAACTTTTAGGGCACTTGTAATGCAATTAGTTTAGTGTGCTCCTTTTCTTCCTGCATCAGCATGACACACAAATCAGTCAGAACCATTAATGGACAAAAGCATTATCTACCATATGGGATGTTCCTCAAAAGCACACAGAACCTTTTCCCTAGCCCCCATATGTGATATGTATGCAATGTGTAATAGATTGTTTTAGGAAAGTTGAGAGTCCAAGCTGTAATAGTTCATCTCCTACCTTATGGGACTTTTTTGTTGTTATTTTGGTGGATCAAAAAGAAAGGGAGCTACAAATTCAGATCAAGTTGGATCAGAATCCAGGAATCAATTAACACAGAAATGGTCATTATTCCATAATCAAGGATCAAAGTCAAAGCATCATATAGCTGAACTGAACCAAGTCAACCAACCTAGTCATAAATGGGGTTGGTCTGGTTTGTAGGCTGAAGTGTTTTATTCTATTTTTCGTTTGTGTGAGTCGAATTAAACCTGGTACTTTTTGTGAGGAAGCTTTTATCAAGATGGACAATTTAAACATATACAAACAATATACCTTAATAAATGGAAATGATGCATTAACTTTATGATGGCCAGAAGTCATCATCATGCTCTTTAAATCCTCCACAATTACACTGGGAGAAACTGAGGGCAGCACCATGAAAACAAAGGATTTTAATTCATGGTTTCTTGACCACAAAGAAGCTCATGAGAAAGAGATATGAAAAATGAAAAATAAAATTTTCACTAACTAAATTTAGTTGCACAAAAGCATCTTCTAACACAATACTGATATGAAGTTATCAAAGTCAACTTAGGCAGGAGAAACATGAATATTAATGAGTGAAAACCTAGTCTGGTGGCAACTAAGGTAGATTTTCAAGCCACTCTGGGATTACTAAAATGTTAATTGACCTATTTATGTAGAATGTTAGCAAAACCAATAATCTGCTACTCAGAAATTATATGCCACACATTTTTCTTAATTTACACGTAGGTCATCAATTCAGCATTGGATTTAAAAAAAAATGAAATTTCTGTCTATATTCAAACATAAAATCCATATCACACATTGATGAAGAAATATTTTGCCTACAATTTCGTGGGTTTGCAGTTATGACTTCAAAGGCTTGTCATGACAAGTGTACCTTTTAGATCCAGCATATCAGGTTTAGAACAAATTGCATTCGTTTTATTTAGTCTAGTATTTCTCACTCTTTAGTAGCATTGGCAACTTCAAACAAAGGCTACAGCTATAACAGTCTAGCAGAGACAAAACCAAGCAATATCCATAGACAACAAAAGTCTCACCATTCTAATGCTTCATTGCCTTGCAAAGCTGCAGAGTGTGCAAGTCGACATATTTCATTGAAATTATTTTGACTAATTGCCTCCTTATCAAATATGGCATCAGATAATACAACTGCTGATGCTCCTTGGGTGATATATTTTCTGACTGAATCTGTATCAGATTAGAAAACAGATAACATCACATTGCACACAGAAAATAAGAATATAAAACATATCAACTTAAACAAATATTTCTGAACATAATGTCTCTTTAAGTTCTCCAAAAACAGATGTTCCAAGAATACTACAAGTTTGAATTTCAATCTATGAAAAGTACACATGAATCAAGAAAATGTTATTTTATGCATGATTTTCATTTATTTCAAGGGCTGATACACGCATTTAAATTTTTTTTTTTTTTTTATAAGTTTGAAAGAACTCCCAATAAATGTCTTAGCCATGAGAACAATTTGGATAATGGAGGGATATGAATACAATTCCCAGATGCAAAATCATCTCTCTTCCTTATACTTGGATAATAAATAGCAGAAGGGTGGAATTTTGAATCTTTCTTACTTTTGAGCATGAACAAAAAATTTACAGTAGTGAATCTTTAAGAGATACAGGACAGAGACAAAGTTAACCTATTGTTATGCCCTGAGAAGCAACCATTGAGATGTGATGAAAAGGCCTCTTGAGTGCAGAAATATACCGACTACCACCTAGTGCAGAGACAAGATAAACCTAGTCCACCAAATAGAAGAAAAATAAATCCATAAGGTACATCTATAGATGAACTATTTTCTGACATCCAAACAGTATAAAATCCCAGAATTCTTAGTGAAGAAACTAGAGAACACAAATGTTTGAAAGAACCAATCATATACTAAGCCATACTTTCTTCACTGTGCAAATCTTATGAAGATTCTTTAGATTGACGAAGAAGAATGCAGTTATGACTTATGAGCCAGTATTTAGGGGCGTAAGTAACCTACATAATGCCAATATTAGTAAGGAACTCTCAACTATCTGAATGGAAGCTTTGTGAGACAAAGTATGCCTAGTCTAGTGAATTAACAGTTGAATTTAATTATAAGACTAAAATAAATAGACACCACTCTGAAATTGTGTACAGAAGAACAATGTGGGCTGGAAAAAATTTATAGAGCAAATTAAGACAAGAAAGACCATTTCGAGGCACAGAAATACTTTTAAAATTCTGTGGTAAAAACACTAACCAGGTCCAAGGTGCCAACTCAAGGAAGCAGAGCCTATGCATGCATGATCTTTTTTGGTTAAGTCTAAAGCATGATCAATTCACAAGATAGAAAACTGAAAGATTAAATTTAGATAGGGTAGATTTGAGACAAGATGAACCAATTAAAATGACAAATCTTGAATCAGAGTTGGTTACAGGAGAAATGAAGATGCACATTCCTCTCAGAAAAAAAGTTTACTATAATTTAGATCCAAATTCCACTGATATCTTATTCTAACTCAGAAAGCTAAGCTACAGAACTTATTGTTTTAGCTTGCATAACTTTATATAATTTCATTTAGAAAGATGACTTTTATTTTTGAACCAAAAAGAAACTGATATATGTTTAAAAGAAGTTCATGGTCGATTGGGGACATTTACCATAATTGTGTACCTAGCAACCGTAATGACTGGTGGATAGAGGATATCAAATAAATAATGAGCTTTCACATTAATATCCTTTGAAAAAAGGAGTCAGGAGTGCATATGGCATTGGACAGTGACTACCATATGAACTGCCCAATCTTAAACATCATAGAACATGTCAAGACTTACCTTGACAATTTTGGCACCAGAATCATATGCAGACAACATCTGTAAATCACAATCAGGTTTTAAGTTTCTGACTCAAAAGTTTCAAATCTCAAAAAGAACAGTAGAAAAAAAATAACTCTGAAACAGAAGTGTCCAACAAGATAAACATTATAAGAAGTCAAGTGCGTTAAGAAAATTTTTATAAACGCTATAAGGCTTAGAAATGAAAGAGAGTTTTAAGTTTTATAAGATGGCCTTACTTCTGTTGGGGTCATCACTCCAGGTATGTACAAAACTTCACCACATTGGGCATCAACCATAATGTCCTGACAGCCAATAAGCATGTTTAGAGTATACAGAAGAAGCAGTATTAGTGATGTCATCTAACAGGTTTGTTTAGGATTAAATTCAAGATAGAGAGTTACAAGAATCATGAAGAGCACTAAAAAGGACAAAATAATTCAAAACGCATGAGACTGCAGAATTCAAAACGCTTACTTTCACCATTGCAGGACTCATTAAAAATTTGGCTCCAGCATTTATTGCATTTTTGGCATCCGCAACATTTAAAACAGTCCCAATCTGCAGGATACTTTATATTTTTCAGAAGTGAGAAAACTCTTGCAAAGCAGTACTTGCATAGATATATATGGAACCTTTCTATGACTTCTCTTGATTGAAGATGGAACAGTAAAAACATTCAAAGTCTGTTACAAATATAGTTTTTGATAGTCCTCCAAGTAGTTATGACCTATTCTTATTTCACAGATAGTAAATCAAAATTGGGCTCTCTCTTTATAATTATCTATGGTATGTCAGCAACAAACAAACCCATCCACTTGCATCAAAAACCAGATTGTGAACTTAAAATTGCATCTAGTTGGATTTACATGAAATGTGCCTAAAGATAATATCTAAAAGGGGCAATTTAGTTTAGCATTTTGTCAGATAACTAGTAATTAAGCTAATTAGCTCATCATGGATCATTATAAATCAAGCTCACATTTTCATATAACATCCAACAAATGATAAACACCAGTCTAATGTCCTTCCAAACAAGCACATAATTTGTCCATAGATCATGCACAGATAACTATGCCAACAAGCATAAAATTTAGCAAGGATTTTTGTCAAGCACAGTCAATTTGAACATAAAACTAGTAATTAAGCTAATTAGCTCGTCATGGATCATTATAAATCAAGCTCACATTTTCATATAACATCCAACAAATGAGAAACACCAGTCTAATGTCCTTCCAATCAAGCACATAATTTGTCCATAGATCATGCACAGATAACTATGCCGACAAGCATAGAATTTATCAAGGATTTTTGTCAAGCACAGTCAATTTGAACATAAAACTAGTAATTAAGCTAATTAGCTCGTCATGGATCATTATAAATCAAGCTCACATTTTCATATAACATTCAACAAATGAGAAACACCAGTCTAATGTCCTTCCAATCAAGCACATAATTTGTCCATAGATCATGCACAGATAACTATGCCGACAAGCATAGAATTTATCAAGGATTTTTGTGAAGCACAGTCAATTTGAACATAAAACTAGTAATTAAGCTACTAGTAATTAAGCTAATTAGCTCATCATGGATCATTATAAATCAAGCTCACATTTTCATATAACATCCAACAAATGAGAAACACCAGTCTAATGTCCTTCCAAACAAGCACAAAATTTGTCCATAGATCATGCACAAATAACCATGCCGACAAGCATAGACTTTAGCAAAGATTTTTGTCAAGCACAGTCAATTTGAACATAAATGATATATTTAGAAATTCAAGAGGAGCTATGAAGAGAATTACTCCTAAGGTTGTAGTAGGATGTTCCTGCACCAGCTGCTGAAGAACCTATGCAAAAGAGAAAGAAAGCACATTAACTCCCAAGCCCAAGAAGCCAATTGCATTGGGGAATTGGAAAAGATTGCATTCTCAACAACCTCGAATACACCTGGGGTAGACATCACAATCTCCAGCTACATATCAAGAAAGAGAAACAAATCAGAAACCATCTTTCATATAATCATGGACTACCGCAACTAATTGCAGAATAAGAATAAATTACCATTGTATTTCTTTATAAAATGATTAACATAAAGCAAACATTTCCCCAATCAACAATGCAAAAATTTCCCAAGAGGCCTTTAAGTAACAGCAAGAATCTAACTAATCACAATCCATAGATTAAGGGATAAGCAATGTGGGTGCAATAAGTTCTTCTAGACTGTCCAAAACAATGCAACTGAATCAACTTTTAAGATTATAAAAGCCACTTACTTAGTTAATATTTATATAATAAAAGTTGGGTCTTAGAAGTCGTGATTGTTACGCATGTGATACATTAATTATTAAGACAGTTTACTTGACATGAGACTCTAGTTCAATTTATGAAAGAGATGAAAGAAAATTTTGTAAAAAAATAAAAAAATAAGAGACTCACAACTGAGATGCCACCACTAAGTGCAGCATGTGCAGCTTTCAGTGCCAGCTCTGCGCTATCCAAAAGGAGAAAAAAGATACAGTAACTAAGCCATTAATAAGAGTATAAGACAACAAAACAGTCCCTAAATATAATATTAGAGAGAGAGAGAGAGAGACCTATTGGCACGAAGGCAAGCTTATGACACCAGAACTGTGAATGTGTGTCAAGGTTTTGTGAACAGAGAGCTGAGTAGAAGAATAGCAACAAGCCCTCAGCCGAGGCAGAGGCGGTGGCGGTGGCACTGAGCTTTGAAGCCAAGTGCAGCCGCACATGCTGCTGAGGGTGAGGTTTGTTATTGCCATATCCACTCACCTTTGCAAAGACAACAATGAGAAGGAATAAAAAAATTAATTAGTAATTTTTATTGGCAGTAATATATGTAATAAAAAAAATCAATCCAATCTAACAATGAATTGTACACGACTAAACAGATTAGACCCTTCTCTAGTACTTGGATACACAATATTATTTACACACATGATGGAAGTCTTATGAATACAAGAACTAAAAAATAATGTACATGAAGTGTGCAACTATGCATTGAAAAATTAGAACTTTTCCATTTCTGGCAGATTGCATGACAACAATGAGAGGGAAGATTTTTATTGTTTTAAGTGTAGGATTTTTCGTTTTGAAATACTTGGAGATGAAAGAAAGGCTGTAAGGGGCTGTTGGAGGTAGAGGAAGAGCCAAAAATCACTAGGAAACCAAAAAAGTTATGATTGTGTGATGCTCTGGCCATTAGAAATCTAACATATAAAAACAAATTAAGAAGAAAGAAAATTGAAAGCACCAAAGGTTTTGTTCAAATGCACAACTTAGATAAATATTATCTCTAGATTTGTGAATGTCTACATTGGTAGACCTCAATCTTTGTTCTGCTTTTGACAAAAACAATGTCTCCAAAATAAATAAATAAATAAAAAGTCTGAGAAAAGAAAGAATTCAGTTGGCAATTATCCCATCAAAAACAGTAATTAAACCATTAGTTATTTTTTATAGATCAATGGTTCAAATGACTCAAAAATAAATAAATAAATAAATAAGAAGAGGGTAAACCAATGAAATACCTGCAAAACAAGCTAATTCCTCCTCTGGAAGTGAACAAACCAACTCCGATTCTAAATCAGATTCTGCAACAATGAAGAAGCAACCATGCACTTAGGTACAAAGATATAAATCATTAGAATTAAAAGAAAGAAAGAAAAAAGGGTTGGATTACATTATCCTAATTTTTCATGTTCAAATAACTCTGTGAACAAACCCACTCTGATTCTAACTCAGACTCTGCAATAATTAAGAAGCAACCATACACACATCATACTATCAACATGCTCTTAGGTACAAAGATATAAATTATTAGAATTAAAAGAATTTTTTTTTTTTTTTTTTAAAAGGGATGGATTACATTATCCTAATTTTTCTTGTTCAATTAACAGTTTATAGACAAGAAAAAGAAAAAAGATTGAAAAGAATTGTTCAAAATAAAAAAAGCAGTAGTTGAATTTGAATTTGGGATTATAAAAGATAGATGCATACCTGAATAAATTGTTTTTTCTTGTTGGATTATTTGGGACAATCTTCACTGTTTCCTTCGTGTAGCCGTAAGCAGGGGACAACCAGAAATACATGGCTCTTTCAAAGAGGGGGGAATCAGGGGCATGGAAGTCAGGTTAGGGCAACCCCAAATGTATAATTCCGAAAGAGAAGGAGGAAATGATGGAAGTAAGAGATGGTGTGGCTCATTATCATCATCATCATCATCATCATCATCCGAATTCCTCCACCATCCCTTCAGTTTTGGGCAATTGAACAATGTAAGAAAAGATAAGGATGGGAAGAATGGTGTTTTTGAAGAAGAAGAAGAAGAAGAAGAAGAGGAAGCACCCAACACATTCCTAACACTGTCTTCATCTATCCATATGTATTCAAGTGCTTCCATATGTTGAAGAGTGACAGACTTGAGAAAAGGGAGTTGATTTAACGGTGGGAGGTGCTGCAATCTGTAATTACGAAATAATTCAAAATGAACAAGATTAGTGAGAGAAGAGACCCAACTTGGAATTCTCACACCCATATAATACCACAATTCCAACGCTTTAAGATTTGGATGTGGCTGGAGCCCTTCTAGCAGCATTTCATCATCACATTCGCTTTTTCCATCATCCCAAACCCACTTTAATACCAGATGTTGAAGATGTTGTTTATCCTTTAAATTTGCATCTTTACATTCCCGCACCTCATCTTTTCCATGTCCTAGCTTTTCAATTCTTAATTCTCCCCCCAAGTTGTGTAGTAACTTCAATTGACTTAGCCCACCATTGGACTCGGCCTTTTTTTCCTTATACGAACCACAATGGCCTTTTTTCACTTGGCCCCTGGAACCTTCCATTCTCACAACAACTCTTGGTAGTATTGTCTCAAGATAAGTAAGGTGTCCAATTTCAAGGGGCATATTAGTCATTTGGATGCCGCAACCTGTAACATCTAGAAACCTGAGATTGACCAACTTTTTAATGCCCCTGGGTAATTCTCTAAGCGAACCACAACCTCGTAGTATCAGTGTTTGCAAATTCAGCATCTTAGTAATAGAATTAGGGAGAATTTTAATCATATGATTTTCAGAAAGATCAAGGTATCTTAAATGCTTCAATTTCCCAATTGAATATGGCACTACAAGTAATCTTAGATTTCTCAAACCCAATGTGCGTAAATACTTAAAATTTGAAATGAATGCATCACAAGTTAAATCACAAGTTAAGTTACCCAAATTCCCCCTTATATTAGGTGCTAGAACTGTATGTATCTTCCTTCCATTAAGCATGGGGATTGAAAATTGCACTGATGAATCCACAAGATTAAATGATACATGACGTACTTTTTCAATATTATTTTCCCCACTTGAATTTAATATGGCACTTTCTGATCCAGACACAAGACCTGCAAGATCATGCATGAGATCGTGCATTTTACATGATTCTATATTGCCCATATAATCATTTTCTACATCTTGGAAAAATGACCTCCAAAGTAATCCCATAAAATATTCTCTACCAACATCCTCAAAACGCTGATTAACTAACACAATAAATCCTTGTGCCGCCCAAAGATTAATAATTGTGTGTACATTAATCCTATGATCTTTTGGAAACAGTCGACAATAAGCAAAACATTGCTTTAAGTGTGATGGAAGATGATCATAACTCAACTTAAGAGTTTTTAAAATCTTATCACTTTCTTGATGACCTATTTTTGGGAGTTCATTATCTAAGAAGGATTTCCACCTTATCTCAGAAGTATTAGCGTACAATATGCTTCCTATTGTTCTTATAGCGAGAGGTAATCCATCACAATATTCAACAATCTTTTGTCCTATTGCTACTAAGGCTTTATATTTTGATTCTTGACCTCGTTCAAATGCCATTTTTACAAACAAATTCCAAGCCTTTTCTTTAGGTAGGACTCCTAGAGGATAAAGTGAAGTTGCCCTTATTATCCTCGCTACGCTTTCTGAGCGTGTGGTCACTATTATTCTACTTCCCGTTTTAGCACCCATGAACAAAGTCATCAAACGAAGCCATTCATCATAGTCCTCATTCCACAAATCGTCCAAGACTATCAGGCATTTTCGTCCATTTAGTTTCTCTCGAAGCTTTTGTTGCATCACCTCAATGCTTTCTTCATGATTCCACTCTTGCATCTGTTCTAAAACTTCTTTAACAATACGCTTTATGTCAAGATTATCAGAGATACAAATCCAAAGTTTTAGATCAAATTCCTTTTTTACATTTTCATCATTGTACACCAGTTGAGCTAGTGTCGTCTTGCCCAATCCCCCAATACCAACAATTGAAATGATAGAAATATTATCGACAACATTGTTATCGAAAAGACGTTCTATAATCTCATTCTTATCATTCTCTCTCCCAATAACTTCATCTTCCTTTACCAAAGAGATAGTGTCCCTAGACTCTCTATCCCTATTCATGACTTGTGGCTCATTGGAGCCTACATTAAAGTGGAAATCCTCCTTTTCTTCGTTAATGACATCTAGTCTGTCCCTAATTGCCTTAATTTTATGACCCATCTTAAGACTAAAAGCAAGCTGGTTTGAACTTGAAAAGAAAATGCGTACCTCCTTCGTCATCTTATTTCCAGCCATCACATTACGCTGCAAAGCTTCAGTGGCAACATCATCCAGCACGTCATCAGCATCATGGAGGACATCTTGGAGCTTTTCGAGCCAATCTTTGACCACAGCTCTATGATGAGCCTGCTTTTCAGCATCAAGAAGTACATCTTTGATTATGGAAACTGTGCTCTTTAGATTTACAAGATCAGCTTTCAGACAGCAGGCCAACTTGATCTCTTCACGAATCAAGGGACTCAGCAGTTCAATCACTTTCCCGGCAAGGTTGAAGACAACTAATTGCGCCATTTTTTCCTTTCTTTTTTTTTTTTCTTTCAGGAATAGAATATGGTTTTGTAGGATGATAAAAGTATAAAGAAGCAGGTTCTTGAGATGTGCCCAACTTAGAATAACTACATAAACGTTTATAAGCCTCGAGACAAACATTATCGTCTCAACCTTATTTCTTTGTATTAGAATTATTAAAGCTTTTCAATATTTCATATTCGTCCTACTTTTGACAAATTGGATTCGATCCACTTTTCATCGGATTAGAATGAATCAGACAACTCAGCACTTATCCTTGTTGGCGGTATTAGGAAATTATTGCCGACATGTCACTGTATCAAGAATGACTCAAGTTACCGTTCATCAAACAGTATTTTGGATGTATCAGGAAATAATTCATAAATACCAACAGTCACTGTGATTGAGATGCAATTAACCCCATCTCTCTCACTCACACTCTATTTTTTTACTAACCCTACTGTTTTTTACTTTCACTTTTTTTTTTTTACTAGATGATTGAAATTTAAAATTGCAACTTTTTTTTGAGAAAAATTTAAAATTGTAACTTTAAATCTTAGCTAGCGGTGTGCATGGTAAGGTTGAGGGAATTTTTTGACCCAATCCATCATGGTGGGTCAAAAAAAATTCGACCCAACCCAACTCATCAAATAAGTCTAACCTAACCCATATGGGTTGGGTTGGATCGGATTGAACCCATGGGTTCGACAATTTTTTTTACTATTATTATTAAATTCAGCAAAAAAAATATATCACACTTGCCACCTGAGTTGATAAACAAAATATAAATGAACTAGTATCCTAATTCACTTATAAACAAAATATACATGAGTTCCTAACATAGTTATAAACAAAATATATCTAAAAAAATTTATTCATTATATAATATATTTAAATATATATTAAAAGAACTAATAGGATTTTATATTATATATGATAGTAAGAACCGAGGAAATGCTCTACAGCTGGTTTTTTTAAAAAGATTATTAAATATATAATATATTTTAAACATATATTAAAATATGGGTGGGTCAAGTCGGGTTTGGTGGGTTTGTAATTTTATAACCCAACTCGACCCACTATTAAAAAAAAAAAAATTATAACCCAACCCAATCTACTAAGCCCTAAAAACCGACCCAATCCGACGGGTTGAGTTGAGTCGGATCGGGTTTGAGAAGTTGGTAGATTTTCTGCACACCCCTAATCTCAGCCACTCACACCAATTGTATCAGTTACAGTACCTATTACAACTGATCTCAATCCATCTAATCACACAAAATAAAAGAATAAAGAATAAAGAAGAGCAATTATATGTGGTCTGGTCAGCATCAACAAAGCACAACACCTAGAATTCCACAAGAGCTAGCCTAAATAATTATGCTCAAAGAAAACATTGTTTTTAATTGTAAAACTTTAGACTGCTTTTTCTCTTTCCCTATTGCTGGGGTCGTGTCAATATTATAATATTTACTGTTGATTTGGAAATTGGTTATTTGTAAGTTAAAAAAAAAGTGTGAGAACTAGTAAGAAATTGTGTGCAACAAATTTTGAAAGCCACCTCTTTATCAGAAATGAACTAGTATGATTATATAACATAATTATTTATATAATCATATTTCACAATACTATTCCAAGCACAAATTTTCCCTGCACCTGAAATTGCCAAGCTAAAAACAAATACTAAAATTTGTAAGTCTTTCGCAGGTTATGTCACATACTTTTTAAGGTAAGATCATAATCAAATGGGTTTAGTCACCTACTTGTACACATCCATGAACCTCCAGACTGCACAAAGGGAAAAGATACAAAATTAAAAATCAAAACCTATTAAACTATTATTATTGCTATAAAAATTAAAAGTTCTTAGACCAAGCTGTCCCTACACAAGGATTGATACATGTGACATGTTGCAATATTTATTCTGAAAATTCAAAATTGTTTGTTACAAAAATTATCATAAATATAATATAAAAATAAGAAAAGAAGGTGAGAGGCGTATTGATCAAATTATTGTAAGATGATGCTTGATTTTTTGTAGAACTATCTCTACAATCTTTTTGGTTTCAATGCCACACTCGTCTCTGATTTATATAAAAAAATAATTTATACGAGGACAACTAGTCAAAATTGGTGGCTATATACGAGGCAAAGATGGAAGGACTTAAAGAACCTGTGCAGCATCACTAGCTACCTCGAGGGGGCTAGTGAGCCTCGTTAGCGTTATCCAGGTCTCCTGTTCCTATAGGATCGGGTCCAGTAGATAGAGTGTCATTATAATCATGCTTAGCTAAAAGACACCAATTTAGATGGCCTTCCTTTACCAATTTTTTGTTCATAAAAATAAATAAAAAAATAAAAAACAAACCAGTGTAGCCAATGGGGTGGCTACTAATACATTGATGTTGAAAATACTTTTTATTATTTATTTATTTTTCTATTTTTACTCTTTCTTGGAAATCAAATGAAGCATAAATTCAACTTTGTCCATATAATTTTGTAATGAGAATATATTCACGAAATTCTCAGATCTATGAGACGCAAAAATAGAAAAAAATATATGAAAAAAAATAATTACACACAAAACAGTATTTACGAGCAGGAACAGAGCCAGGACTTGGAGTTAGGGGGGCGATTCTGCTGCTAGCTGTGTACAGTGTCTCTAACCTTTAAGTCTACTGTTTTACTACTAAAGATTTTTGCTTAAAATTTTTTAAATGGCGAAGTTGTTTGTTTTGGGTAAAATAAATTAATTGGACTTAATTTTTTATTTTTATAATTGGTAATTTTTGTTGTTGGACTAGTTTTTTTGGGCTTATATATTTTGTTTTTGATTTAATATATTAATTTTTTATGTTCTTTAAGAGGTGAAAAATGCTAAAACTACAAAATTTTTACAAATGGCTAATGTGGTGAGTGGTTATTGATAAATAAAAAATGATGCAAGTGTATGAACCAATAAGAATTTGCTACCTCAATAGTTTGTATAAACGTTGTAAAAACGTTTGTGGCTATAATATTACTCTCAAAAGAATTGATAACATTATTAAGGGGGGGGGCAAAGTGTAATTTTTTGAACAAAATTGCTAAATTTAATACCTATTAATATTATAAAATTTTTTAAAAAAAATTTAGGGGGCGCCAATGCCCCTCCTAGTCCAATAACAGCTCCGCCCATGTTTATGAGATTTGGCAATTTGCCTACGTCCACAGAGTTGCAAAGATTTCACTATTCTTAGGGAAAAATACATAGCACGGCAGTACAATTTCTCTCTAAAAACAACATCAAAACTCTAATCTCCAAAACAACAGTTTTTAATATCTTGCGCACAGGATTCACAATGGACTACAAAAAGGGGCCAAAAACCTCAGAAAATCTTCTCTCTATGGATTAAGCCTTAGAAAATCTTCTCTTAAAAATTGTAATAATATTATTTCAGGTTGGGTCATAATCTATATCGGACACAACTAGGCTCCACAAAGCACAACATTTTGTGACTTTAAACTAAAGCATATTGGTGCTTTTGATGCACATTAGGCTATAGAAAATAAAAATTGAGAAAAAAAAAAAAAAGGAGTTGTTCTATGAAATCTTGTCACATACCACGTACAAGGTGATAATTTGTGGCATTTTTCTAGTAAAATATTAATGATAGCTCATATAGATTGTTAAATTACCAATTGTATCTAAAGTTTAAACTGTTTGGAAGTGGTAAACTTAATCACTCCCTTTAATGTGTGAGCCTAAACTTCCCTTTAATTACTCGAACCACTAGTAATTCACAATCTCATTAAAGTGGTGAGAGAGTGAGGTAGATATATTCCTTTCAAGTAGTGATATCATACTAGGCCATTTGAGATTATAAGGATTTAATTGAGGTGAGGTTATTGATTACTCTAAGAAAGCATAAGACTAGAACGATATCAAATGTGAACAAATTTGCATTGCAGTAGATGTGAAAGTTGCTCTACCAAATACCACGACTTTGGATAACATGAAAGTAATGAAAATGAGTTATTGGCTTGGTGTATGAGTTACTTGGTGCTAAAATATACTACATCTCATTTAGTGAATATTCCTAGTAGGAAAATTGAGAAAAATCTGAGGTATCTTATATTACATTTTTCCAACCAGTGACAACATATAAAATTTTAAGCTCGAATTTTTTGAATTTTCCTTATAAAAAAAACTGAAACTTTGACATTGGATAACACTTTTTTGCATCACTTAAAAACACTAGATTATTCCCACCCCCTTCTATGTGTAAGATGTTAAGGCAAATAGAAAACTCCTTGGGATCATTTTAAACACTAGAATTTTTTTTTTTTTTTTTAAATTCTAAAACTTTTGACTGTTTTTTCTACCTTTTTCTCTTTTCCCTTTGATGGTGTGAACTGTGAACATATGAATTAATCATTTAAAAAGTGTGTGTGTGTGAATGCAGTTAGCATTATAGTGTGAAACAACATTTCTAAATTCCAAAAGCAAAATTGTAGTCAAAACTTTTTTTATTAATTTCTTATCATGGGAAGTTAAAACTTTTATGATTTAAATGAATAGAGCTAATTTTTCTTTTATTAGAATTGAATCAAAGAAGATAGAATATTTGTTTTTAGTAGAACAGCAATACTAAGGGTCTGTTTGAATACTCTTTATTTTGTTAAAACTGAAAATTTATTACTGAAAGTAGTGTAGATAAATATAAAAGTTAATTAAAATAGTACAATGGGGTTCATGAATAGTACCAAAAGTACAGTAAGACTCATAAATAGTAACAAAAATAAACTGAATAGTATAATAATTTTAATTTTTAAGTGGTATTCAAAGGTTTTGAAAGATAATGAGAATCTTTTTACCCCATTGCTATACAATTGCTCCTTCCGCCATAAGTTTTTTTTTTTTCTTTTTTTATAGGAATATTGGATATTTAGACGGGTTTGTGGAGCACTGAAAGTGATGAGAGATACAGCTAGCCTTAATAATTATGCCCAAAGAAAAACTGAAAAAGTTGGTTTTATTCTATAACTTTAGATTGCTTTTTCTCTTTTCCTTTTCCTGGGGTCGTGTTACTGTGTTAATCATTTACAAAGTGGGAGTGGGAAACCGAGTGTACGTGATTAGTGTGAACGCAATTAGCAGCTGTAGCAAGCAGTAGTGTGAAAACAACATTTTTAAATTCCTAAATCACTAGCGGCTAAAATAAAAAACTTTATAACTTTTAGGATTTAAATGAATCAACCAACCTTTTCTTTTTATCATAAATGAATTGAGCTGCTAAGTCCAGCTCAAACTTGAGTTTATCATCAGCAACTGTTAAACATGCCTCAAATATAATAGGGCAAAACTTAGATACAGTCCCTTAGGTTAAGTATGTTAGGTACCCCTCTTAAAATTAAAACACCTGTCCATTGAGTTAACGGTGAAACTAGCGTTTAAGTCTCCGTCTATTTTTTTTTCTTTCCCCTATTACTGACTCTTGAACTCCGACGGAAAACCTCAAACACAAACCCAGCTCCTAACGTTCTCTCTCTCCCGCTCTTTTCTTCTCCTTCTCTCTTTCTTTCCTTCTCTCTCGCTCATATTAGATGAAACAGACGAATCCAGCTCTCTGAATTCTCTATCTCGCTCTGTTTTCGCAGATTAATTGGCTGGAACTAAAGTGATTCGTTGGTATGTATTGGCTAAATCTCATTGTAGGTTTTCAATTCTAGTTGCTGGGTCTGTGTTATTTTGAGATTTGGTAGAGTTTTTCTTTGTTGATTATGATCTGGGTATCAATTTTTGTTAATGGGTTTGTGTCATTATTGCTTTGGTTTGTTTTGTTTGGGTTTTCAATTCTAGCTGTTGAGTTTGTGTTATTTTGAGGTTTGGAAGAGTTTTCCTTTGGGTATTTCTTATGAAGGTTTCAATTTTGGTTAATGGGTCTGTCTTACTATTGCCTTGATTAACTTTAATTTGGGTTTTCAATTATAGTTGCTGGGTTTGTGTTATTTTGAGGTTTGGAAGAGTTTTCCAATGGTTATTCTGATTTGGGTGTCAATTGTTCAAAGGAAAATTAACAGCAGATGGACATTGATTTCTCTGTTCACCTTGATGAAGCTGAGTTCTAATTATTTTTTCAACGTCTGATGTTTGTCTTTGGTGTTTGATTGATAGTTCAAATCTGAAATTTGAAATTGGGAAGGCAAAAGATTCTTAGTACAACAATCATATACTAATCTTAGAGAATTAAATACAAATATCTTGATTTGCATATTTTGAAAGTTGCTGGATTGATATTAGCAATACCTGAAGATGTTTTAATGGCTAGTGAATTTTTTTGGTTTATTTGTCATATCTTTTAAGATTGCTCTAACATTGTAGCTTGATTTTTAAATGTGGTATCTACTGAATCTATAACTTCTCATTATTGCAGGAAAATAATGACAATTGGGTTAGCATGATTAAGGATTTGTTCATTTTTTACTCGACCTTTTAGTTGAAGCATGTTCTCAAGTAAAATCTTCATTACCATGTCACAAGATGCAAGGTTGCTCTTGTCCGTTTTCTGTCCAGATTTTCTACAGAAGAAGGTGTTTACTTACCTTTTCCCTTTACTGCTTGCTTCTTAGAAGACATGGCAGTTTAATGGAGACATGGTAGTTTAATGGAGACATAAAGTAATTTGCAGCTCAACCATCTCAAACGGCAGAGAGGCAGTTGGTGTTAGGTTGAATAGGCAGTAGGACTTAAGCTATTGAATATATTCAAATTATTCTGTACAATTGCAAGTTATTTAAAAATTGCACAATAAGCACTGTATTTAATTAGTGAATTCTATACAATGCACAATAAGCATTGTATTATTCTGTTTTGCAATATGCGATGTGATATTTGTAATGTGAGTTCACAATTTAATAAAACACCATTTACTTCATTTTATTATCAAAACTAAGCTCCTTTTGTTTTTTTTGTTTTTTTTTTGAGTTATAAATGGGGCATTTACGCCATTTCATTTGAATTTATTGCGAGTTTTGGCTATATCTTCACCACAGGTTGCCTCATCCTTTCTAAAAAGAGTCCACACCTGCCTTCATTTGCCTGCACTTAAAGATAATAGTGGGAACTAATAGTGCAGGAAACCAGGGACCTATAGTTTTTGTTTTATAATTGAATGCAAACAATGCAGCTCTTTTGTTGAATGTGAGTGAGATAGTATGTTTTTCTTGAAGGACTTCAAACCTTTGGCAGGAATTGGGGCATCAACTCTGGCATATTAAGTGCTGCTAAGCAATATCAAATATCTGGCTATGCTAGGACTCGGCTTGGATAGTGTTGGCTGTCAGACCAGTTCACTAGATGTCTTTAATTGAGGTGGTTGAATATTAAACTGCTTGTATCACCTATGCCTATAGCAATCATAAACATATTGGGACTTCTATCAAATTCTTAGTCTTTAACTCCATCTATAGTAACGTCATTCTCTGCACATTCAATCCAAAAGAGAAACAAGTGGAAAATACATTGGTACATTTGTTTGCAAGCAATAAACTGCAGTACTTGTTCACTGCAGCATGAGTCAAATTTCAACACGTGGAAATGTTTAAACTTTTGAGCAAAATGATATGGATGTTTAACTAAGGGCTAATGGTGGGGTGGATGCAGCCAGCTTGGCTGTCCAGGTTGTGGACTCTCTTATCAAATCACCTAACAACATTTTTCAAAAAGTAAATTATTAGAAAAGGATCAATTAATTTGAGTGCTTTTACTCTTATCAGTCCCCCCAAATAAAAAATTGAGCTAGTTCTGTTATATAATGACAAGGAACTTGTTCCAAAAGAGAAGTTATGTAAGATTCTGCTATCAAAGAAAACCATCTTGAACATTGGTTGCAAAAGTGTGCCAATTGAACTAAAAGTGAATCTCAATGTCAAACATGGGATTTTGTTCCAGGGATTTTGCCCCAATTCCTGCCAAAGTGTTGATGTCCTTCAAGAAAAACATACTATCTCACTCACATTCAACAAAAGAGTTGCATTGTTTGCATTCAACTATAGGTCCCTGTCCTATCAAGTTTGAGATGATTGTAATAAAGAAAGTAAGGCAAAACAGTTCAAATTATCAAAAGTTAGTAGTGAATTTGGATCAAAAAAAGTACCCAATATTAAAGAAGTTACAGCTGATAAGTTATAACAATAAAAGTACCCAAAACACGCATCGATAAATAAACTGATAAGCGACAACAAAACAAAGTAATGCCACTTGTAGCAATCAATAAATAAATTAATGTCACTTGTAGCAATCATTAAAGAGATGTTCTCATCTTCATCCAAAACCGCGCTAAACTTCTTGCATGCTAAACTCCTTGTCCATGCTAACACAGTGGTCTGCCAAAAAAAGAACTCATGATTTATTAATCATATCAATAGATATGCCTCATCCTTTGAATCAAACTCCATTCCAATTTTTGGAGTTATATCTTCTTAGGGTCTATATTTTCTCAAATTTTTGGATTTGTATCTTCCTCTGAGTTATTTCTCAAAAAAAAATCTTCCTCTGAGTCAATAAACACAACTTCTTCAAGGTTGCTCTTCCCATCTTTCTCCATAACCTGTAAATTAACAGACACAACTTTATTGCTTTTGATGAACAAAGTTCACTAAAAATATAAAAAATTACTACAATATATAAAGGAATTGTTGAAAGAAGCTTAAAAAACAAATGTTTTGCAATGTATATGCATGAAGAAAGAATCAATAGAAGTAACATGGATTGGTGTTCTAAATTAGCAACCAATCCATGCCTCATACTTTGTAGAAAATAAGATTTCAATTCATCAATGTGTAATGCAAAGCTCATATATGCTAGGAGCTTTTACAAGGGTTTGACAGCTAATGAACCCAACTTCAAGATTAGAATGAACTCTACAAGGAACATGGAAGGGCATGGAATATTAGTTTGCTCAATTGTTGCGAGGAATTATGCAGAGGGTGCATCATAAATTGACACCCAAATCAGAATAGCCATTTGAAAACTCTTCCAAACTTCAAAATAACACAAACCCAACAACAATTGAAAACCCAAATTAAAATTAACCAAAGCAATACTAAGACAGACCCATTAACCAAAATTGAAATCTTCATCAGAAATACCCAAAGGAAAACTCTTCCAAACCTCAAAATAACACAAACTCAGCAGCTAGAATTGAAAACCCAAACAAAACAAACCAAAGCAATAATGACACAAACCCATTAACAAAAATTGATACCCAGATCATAATCAACAAAGAAAAACTCTACCAAACCTCAAAATAACACAAACCTAGCAACTAGAATTGAAAACCTACAATGAGATTTAGCCAATACATACCAACGAATCACTTTAGTTCCAGCCAATTAATCTGCGAAAACAGAGCGAGATAGAGAATTCAGAGAGCTGGATTCGTCTTTTTCATCTAATATGAGCGAGAGAGAAGGAAAGAAAGAGAGAAAGAGAAGAAAAAAAAGGGAGAGAGAGAACGTTAGGAGCTGGGTTTGTGTTTGAGGTTTTCCGCCGGAGTTCAAGAGTCAGTAACAGGGGAAAGAAAAAAAAATAGACGGAGACTTAACGCTAGTTTTACTGTTAACTCAGTGGACAGGTGTTTTAATTTTAAAAGGGGTACCTAACATACTGTACGTAGGGTACTGTATCTAAGTTTTGCCCAATATAATAATATGTTCATAAATAAAATTAACTGTTAAGCATGCCTCAAATATAATAACATGTTCATAAATAAAATTAACATCACGCTCGATTTTTTCTGTCTTTTTATTTATTTATTTATTTTTTTATCATAGCATGATGCTAGATTTAAGTATATATTTATGTATATAGGATTCTAAAAAAAAATATATATATATATATATATATTTATGTTTATACATGCATAAAAATCTTCTTAAATATATTTAAGATCTTAAAAATAATTATTTATAAGTAAAAAAAAAATAACTCGAATAATAGCTATTAGCTAGCAAGACAACAATGCTAAAATAGCTGTGGATGTGTCTTGCTTAGAATATCGATATCGATATATATACCAGGAGGGTAATCTTGTTGAGCACTTTCCTAGAAATTGTCCTTTTAATGGTGGTAGCATCACACAAAAAAATGAGCAATTTCCCATAAAAAAAAAAAATAAAAAAAAAAAAAAAAATAAAAAAAAAAAGGAGCAATTTATATGTGGTCAGGTCAGCATCAACAAAGCGCGGAACCGAGAATTCCACCACAACTAGCCTCAATAATTATGACCAAAGAAAATGTTGTTTTTTATTTGAAAACTTTAGACTGCTTTTTCTACCCTTTTTTTTTTCCTCTTTTCCCTTTGATGGCGTCCTGTCAGTATTAATCATTTACAAAGTGCGAGTGTGAATGCAACAACATCAAGCAATAATGAAACAACATTTCTAAATTCCGAAAGCATTGGTGGCTAAAAAAAAAAGTTAAAACTTTTTTTTTATAATTTTTGTAATACTTCTAGGATTTAAATGAATGGAATTTTTGTAATACTTCTAGGATTTAAATGAATAGAGCCATTTTTCTTTTTATCAGAAATTAATCAAAGCTATTTAGTCCAGCTCAAACTTAAGCTTATTTTAATCATTTAAACAAAATTCAAATATAATATGTTCATAATAACATTATGCTTGATTTTTTCTTTTTTATCAAAGTATGACGCTTGATTTAAGTATATATTTATGTATATAGGTTTCTCAAAAAAACAAGTATTTATGTATATACATGCATAAAATCAACTTAATTAAATATATTTAAGATTTAATTGAATAAGTGTACAAACAAGTTCATAAGGTCTCACAAAATTCTTTTAGCCATTTTTATAAATTGTAGATTTGGAGAGTGATTATTTGTAAGTAAAAAACTGAAGATATTAGTGGGCTCAAATGATAATTAGTAAGAAATTGAATGCATCAAAGATAGATTATTTGTTTTTAGCATGATAACAATACTAAGGCTTTGAAAGATAATGAGAATATTTTTACTGTCCAATCTATTAATTAACACAGCATCGCATTATTGCTAATTTTCTACAGAATTGCTTCTTCCACATTCAATCTTTTCCCATCAATTAATCCCTACACTACATGTAATTGTTCTAATTCCACAATTACGGAGAGAGAGTGTCCGAGTACAATTGAAGAGCCTTCGTTCTAATTTCTGGCTTCACCACTATCTGCATTATATATGTTTATATTAAAACAAGTTTCAATATAATTTTAAACATACTAAATATCAACCAAAACTGTTTCCAATTAGAGTCTAGAAAAACTGGATATCAAAAGGAGTTCAAAATTGATATGATTTTATTTCATGTTCAATTTAAATGAGAACTGAATCTACTCTATGTTCTATGGTTTAATTTGTTTGACTAAGTAATGAATAGAAAGAAATAATGCTGAAATTTTTGGTTTGATAATGAGAAAGAAAGGATAACTTGTGGTAGAATGGAATTGAAATGGGGAAAAGTCTGCTAATAATGCGCTGCCTTGTATACTAAACAATGTTTTTTTTTTTTTTTTAAATAATAATAATAATATGCATGGCATTTTCTAAATAAGTACAATAAAGAACATTGAAAATAAAAGGAAAGAGAAGCTTGGCCATTCTCTCTTTTCTCTCCGTTTTTTGGAGCAAGTTGTCCTGCATGCACACAATCACCAAAAAGACGTAGAAAAAGATAGGTCTTTGAAGTAAAATATTGTTAAATAAAATAAACTACTGATGTTTTGTTACTGGTTTTTTTGGCGCAAGTTCTCATCCATGCACACTGTCACCAATTGAACCCGATCTTCTTATTTTATCAAAATTAATTTTGGAATATTTTACCCATATAAACTAATTTTATCAAAATTAATTTTATTACATATGGAAAAATTGTGTTTCTTTCTTTAACATTCATTTCTATTATGAATTTAATGAAAATAGAATATACGTAGGAAAAAAAACATTATTCTCCATATTTCCTTGTCAGCACCGGATTTGATTTTTGTAGCAACCCAAATTTACTTTCAGCAAAAGTGATTAGGCCCGTGAATCAATAGTTACCAGGACGAACATTATCATCTCAACCTTATCTCTTTGAATTAGAATTATTGAAGCTTTTCACTATTTCATATTAGTCCTACTTTTGACAAATTGGATTCAATCCACTTTTGACAAATTAGCATTTATGATTTATGCTTGTTGGCGGTATTAGGAAATTATTGCCGACATGTCACTGTATCAAGAATTACTCAAGTTACTGTTCATCAAACAGTATCTTGGATGTATCAAGAAATAATTCATAAATGCCTACAGCCACCGTACAGTCATGGATTGAGATGCAATTAACCCTCTCTCTCTCTCTCACTCACACACTATTAATTTTTTACTAATCCTACTGTTTTTTACTTTCAATTTTTTTAACTCAATGATTGAGATTTAAAATTGCAATTTTTTTTTAAGAAAAGTTATTTACTTTCAGCAAAAGTGATTAGGCCCGTGAATCAATAGTAAGCAGGACAAACATTATCATCTCAACCTTATCTCTTTGTATTAGAATTATTGAAGGCTTTCACTATTTCATATTAGTCCTACTTTTGACAAATTGGATTCGATCCACTTTTGACAAATTAGCATTTATGATTTATGCTTGTTGGTGGTATTAGGAAATTATTGCCGACATGTCACTGTATCAAGAATTACTCAAGTTACTGTTCATCAAACAGTATCTTGGATGTATCAAGAAATAATTCATAAATGCCCACATTCACCGTACAGTCATGGATTGAGATGCATTTAACCCTCTCTCTCTCACTCACACACTATTAATTTTTTACTAATCCTACTGTTTTTTACTTTCAATTTTTTTTTTACTCCATGGTTGAGATTTAAAATTGTAACTTTTTATTAAGAAAAATTTAAAATTATAACTTTAAATCTCAGCCACTGACACTAATTATATCAGGTACAATACCTATTGTAACTGATCTTAGTCCATCCAGTCACACAAAATAAAAATAAAAAATAAAAAAAATAAAAAGAAAAGAAGAACAGTACGTGCGACTCTCACCGCATACGGCTACACATCCTGAGCCCTTTCTTTCACCTCTCCTCTCCAATGGTCAGCATCAACAAATTAAAACACAAAACCAAGACTTCCACAACAAGTAGCCTTTAATAATTATGCCGAAAGAAAACGTTGTTTTTTATTCTAAAACTTTAGCCCACTCGTTAGCAATGGGGCCCACCGGGGTTGGTCTTTTTTCTCCATTTGCCCTTTTTTGTGGGCTTGGAAAGAGTGGTGATTTGATAAGATTTACTGTGCTGATTTTGCCGTGAACTTCATTGTTTGTGTTTTTTTTTTTTTTTTTTTTTTTTTTTTTTAATGGGTGTGAACTTCATTGTTGTTTAAGTAAATAAGTGTTATTCTCTCTTTCTGTCCCTTTTTATTTACAATTTTAGGGTGCTAGGAATTTTTCTAAATAAATATAAGGATCCTTTTGAAATATTATATAATCTGTGTTATGAGTGATCTTCAACCAAAAAAATAAAAAAGTAATGATTTATGAGCCATCCGTGGATTTTATTTTTTAATTTTTTGTTGAGAAAATAGTGATTTTTAATTAGTTCAACGGTTTAAAGTCTATTATCATTGTTAATTCGTTATTATTGAAGGAACATAAATTCAGATCTATCATATCTAACCAAAAACAATTACGAGTGTTAAAGTTTGATTAAAATTTTATTTCATTTTTAAAAAAATAATAATGCGTAACATAAAGAATTAAATTTTATACTACAATTCATTCAGTCAACTGTGGTCCATTTCGATCCATTCGGTCTATATATAAAAAGATAGATTACACCAAAGTCAAGAGAGCTATTTAGAATCAAGACACCCCACCCACCAGGGAAAAATTTACCATTGGAAAATGGATTGTGTAGCGTGCCAAACAATGAGACAGCGCTTCCCACCTTGCGGCAATGTCATCCATCAAGGGGAAGATAGGTGGTAGGTCCAATAAAAATATAGAAAAGATGACAAAATACCCAAAAAATATTTTTAAATGGTATTTGAAAACAAGGTTGGGAACTGCAGCCAAGAAGAGTTGGAGAGGATTGTTGTTCTTGCATGGCAGCTTTGGTAGTTGATACCATTGAAACACACGTACACATGGTATTAGTGAAGTGCCAACATCTACCATTCTATAGGATGCAACCAGATTCTATGAGGATTACAAAGCTCATTCCTCGACAACAACCTAGATACATAGTCATTCTCAAGAAAATGGGTTCCAGTGTAGTCTAACATGTACAATTATTTTGACAAATTTGTGTTCTTTAGAAAGATAATTTAACCCAAAAATTTCTTTCTATTGTTATGTCAAGTGTCCAATAATTTTATGGGATAAAATGCAATTATGCAATTTTTCAAACATATTTTTTTTTATGAATAAAAATAGGGTAGGGGGCGACCAACGTGACAATCCTACCTAAGTGTGACTATAGAAGCACTCTACCCAGTGGGTCTAAGGTCCTGTTAGGGTGCAAGGGGACCACAGTGAGCCATAACTTCCCAACCCCACGAGAGACACTAGTAAACCTTGAGCTGCTAAGGGAGGCAATCCAAATGAGTCCATATTCGGACTTGAATCTTGAACCTCACACTCAGCGTATCTTGTGCATCACCCAAGACCACTAGACACACATTTTTCAAACATATTTAGATAGATGGATTGCAAGAAACATCATTTGGCAAGATGTTTCACTAGATGGAAAAGATAAAAGCTCATAGAATTTGAAAAACAAATACCAAAAACAAAATAAAAATGATTGATTTGCTTAGATTTCTTAGGCTTGTAGACATGTAGAATTTCTTTCCAATGTTTCCATCCTCATAAGAAAAAATAAATATTCATAACATTAATCGGCAATGGCATACAAGTACAACGAGCACCCTAGTTAATTATAATCGTGAAAGGAACCCAATAAGCTAATCCACCAAAACCTCACACTTGGCCACCCAAACTGCCTCTCTTTCCCTTCACAGCTCAACCATCCTTACCCCTTTTACTTCTCTTTGGCCTAAAAAATCCATACACTCTATCAATCCATTACGCAGAGTGCCCCCACTGCTTTCCAGTGATTACAAAAAAGAACATGTGTAATGTTGCCCAATGTTCAAACAGAGACTGCATGACCAAAAGTTAAGAAGCAAAGGCTATTTCTTTAGGAGGCAGAGATATAGACAAAATTTCAAAGACATAGAAAGTGAAAAGAACAATGATGTTATTCTCACCCTTAATTGGAATTCAAGTGAAATGAAAAACCTTAATTATTAATATTTAATTGAGTAACAAATAAGAATTCAATTCAATCCAATCTACCTTAAAATTTGTGCATGTATGAAAAATTAGACTCTTCAGTCATTCTTGCATTCTTCTACCTTAAAAAGGTCAGTTCTTCACACCAACCTGTGAGAAAGCAAACAAATATTCTCCAAAAAAAAGAAGCTAACCACCAAAATAGCTTTATAATAAGCTGATTCCTTGGAGTGTTAATTGCCTCGTCATGTTCCACCCTTCAAAATTTTACCAAATTTGCTACAATTCTGAGGAAGCAAACAAATATTCTCCAAAAAAGAAGAAGTTAACCACCAAAATACCTTTATAATAAGCTGATTCCTTGGAAGGTTAGTTGCCTCGTCATGTTCCTGCCTTCAAAATTTTACCAAATTTGCTACAATTCTGCAATTATTAGGAAGCAACTATAAATGTCATTTTACCAACACAAGCTTAGATACAATGATAAAAATCATTAAAATAAAAGAACAAATGGAAGAATTTACAGTTATTCCTTTTTATTCTCCTAATAATTTGAAGAAATCATGTATCTAAAAGTTTTGATGGGAAAAAAAACTGGGATTTTTTTTTCTTTCTTTTTTAAAGAAGATTTGAGTCCAAGATTGTACTTGCTGTAATAGCAAAACCTCAAAAAGCAGAATGAAAAAGAACAAAAAAATTGGTTTTTAGTTCTGCATAAAAAGCAAGATACCTGAAGTAGTTAAACCATAACTTGAAATTATATTTTATTAACAAATAAAAATCCAATTCAAACTATCTTTGAACTAGTGCATATATGAACAGATTAGGCTCATTTAGTCATTCTCTTGTTCATTTTTCACCTTTTAAAGCAAGCATACACACAAATATGTGACAAGTATTTTGGTTTAATCATCTAATGACAAGCATTTCTTAGATATATAACTAAAACTTTTATCCCCAAAAAAAAAAAAATAAATAAATAAAATAACTACCCAAATACCAGTTTAGTAAGCTAATTCCAACAGTGTTAGTTGCCTGGTCAAGTCCTCCTTTCAAAGTTCTAGGAAATTTGCTATGATTCTGTAATTATGAACAAGAAACATATACATCATTTCCTTAACACAAGTTTAGATGAACAGATATAAATCGATAGAATAAAAGAACAAATGATAGAACAGTTGTTCTTTTTTATTCTCCTAATAATTTGAAGAAATCATGCATCTTATTAAAGTTTTGAAGGGAAAAAGGAAACAAATGATTATTACTGAGTTCTTGACCTGCTGCACAATTGCAGTTTTTGAATAGGGTTCGAATATTGTACCCAAGCTTGTTCTTTGCCTCAGTTGGTCCTGCATGAAAATTGAAAAGTCCAATGCCTGATAAGTTCTCCAAGATAGGAGTATATCAAAACAAGATTATTGGTGTTGGTTTCTTCAAGATTTTGAGCTTCCCAGTGGTTTTTTTTTTTTGCAATATTTACAAGATCCGCATGTATTTTTTTAATAAAAATAATTTTAAAATTGTATCTTACGGTACTATTCATTGATTTATAAATTATTTTATTACAATATTTTCAGTTTTTAATTTCCAATAATAAATAGTATTTAAACAAATCCTAAAAGTCAAATATCTGAAGTTGTTTATAATAAGTACATTATTATTTTTTTTTTTTTTGAGAATCATAATAGGTAAATTAATATATTTTATATATATATATATATATGTATGTATGTTTGTATGTACACATATATATTAGGCTTTACTTTAGAGTAATCTACTGCGTACTAATATTATGTTGTTGGCCATTTTATTTTAGTTAACGGCGGTAGTACTAATTGCCTGATTAAACATTCCAATGTTTTTGTACAAAAAGGAGCGTTTTTGCCACGCAAGTCGCGGAGTCGGGGCTAACTAGTTGTCCTGACTCATGAGTCCTTAAACACTGTTTAATTCCTGATACCTAATAAAGGTCTGAAAAGATGTGTTGTCAACTTTCAACTCAAAAATGAGTTGTCATGCAAAAACGTGCTTCTTCTCATCTCGCTTTGTACTTCTTGCTCACACAATAATCTGCAACTATCACGTGGGTTGATATGTGATCACATCAACCCCCACTTTTGTTGTTATGTTATAATTTTTATTACCAAAAAATGTTATAATTTTTTTATATATTTTAATTAGTTGTATGACTTTTCAATTTGCAACGATTTTCAATTTTTTATATTTGAATCAGCTTATTTAATTTATATTTTTCTGATATATTTTCATTAATTACCCTTTATTTAATAGTAATAATAATTTTAAGCAAATCTAAATATCCATATAAAAATTATCATAATAAAAAATATGAGTTTAGAGTAATTTATTTTGTGTTAATACAAATTTATTGAGTTAAATAAATTTCAATTGTGCAAGTTTAGAATATAAACTCACCACATCATCTACTAAAGTTGAGATTGTTTTATACTTAAAATTTTGTTTTACTCAAATTATAATTTTGTATTATAAATCATTTTTTAATTTATTTCTATTTTTTTATCAATAAAAATTGAAATATTAGTGGAGCTTGAATACAAAAACTTAATTAATAAATTTTTATTTCAAAAGACAAAAATAAAAAATAAAAAAAGGTAGAAAATATTAAAAATTAAATAAAAATTATTTAATTAATTAATATTTAAATATAAATTAATTAAATACCGTATTTAAAGTTTTTGCTCTCTAAAATTGTTGATCCGGCCCTAAGTCAAATAAGATGAAATAAAGTATAGAGTTTGGTTAATAGATGTAGGGATAAGGGTCTAAAATTATATATCGGGTCTTGAGCTTTGGCCAAGAGCGTGAGTAATCTGAGGATGAACCAATAGTAATGAATGGTTCAGACCCTGGATTTAATGAGCAAAATATCAGAAGGAAGGTGGTCTGAGGAGGAATATCTCCTTGGACATGGTAAATACAACTCAAATATGTATTCCAGTGATTAGAGTAACTTTCCATGAAACTCCAGTGATAGAGACATGCATCATGAACATACGAGAAGGAGGGTAACCCAAAAATGTCTAAGGGAAAGCTGCTACCACCGTATTGAATTCACTGCAACTACTTTTCTGGCCTCATTTATGTGGAGAAGACCTCTGAACAGTGCTGCCTTGACTACCGTAACTCATAGAAAACCAAAGAGAGTGTCTGATGGGACAAATACTCAAGTAAGGGCTCAGATGACTAATAAGTGTAGGATTAAGATGGTCCAAAGGGAGTTATATAATGTAAGAGACCGTCCATGAGGAAGGGATCGGAAAAATAGAGAAAGAACATTGTAGCAATCAGAATTGTATTTGTACTCAACTGTTGTTTTATATAAAAAATACCTCCTCGGATTACAAGTTCATTCATATCAACAGCTCTTATTTGAGTTTGATTTTCATCTAATTCAATATTAGCCGTTATTTAACTCATCAGAGCCTAGTCTTTTAATCCACTCTCTACAAATTTATTGTACTGGGTTCACTGGGTCAAGATCCCACGCATTTTGAGCTTAGGCTCCAAACCGTGTCCTTACAATAGATACTTTTAGGGCATTTGATTTTTTTAATAAATTATTTTAGAAAAATTTTAATTTCACTTTTAGAAAAATATAAATAATTATTAAAAAAATTAGTTACTTTTTTCTTTCTTAAATTTTTTTTAAAAATATTTCTTAAATCAATATTCTTAGACTTTAACTATTAAGGTGAGTTAAATAAATACATTACAAGGCTTACTTATTAAAACTTAAAATGAAACATAAAAAGATGGTATATACGTTGACACAGAAAAAAAAACCACTAATATGTCTTTTATTTATGGGTGGTTAAAGTTAAACTTTCGTCTTATTATTTTTAGGACACGGCTTGTGTTTAGTACACAAACCTGACTCTTATTTTAAAGTCACCCAAACATTTAAAATATTTTCAATTGAAAAAGTTTACGTTTGATAAACATTTTAAACTCAACAAAAAAAGTGATAATTTTTTGTAGGGGCGTGCATGGGTCGGGTTGAGGGGATTTTTTGACCCAACCCACCATCGTGGGTCAAAAAATTTAACCCAACCCAACTCATCACATAAGTCCAACCCAACCCAACCCACGTGGGTCAGGTTGGGTCGGGTTGAACCCATGGGTTTGACAATTTTTTATTATTATTAAATTGAGTAGAAAAAAATATAAATATTAATATATTAAAAAAACCTAAAAACTAGTATCAATGTAACTCCTTAAAGGTTCAATACTAATGACTAAACAATAATAGTAATTTATTAGAATCTGTGTGAACTAATTGGCTTTTATATAGAATATGAAGAATTGGTTATTTAAAAAAATTTATTAATTATATAATATATTTTTTATATATATTAAATTAGTATTAGTAGAAGGAATTGAAGAAATGCTGCTCCACAGTTGGTTTTTTTTTTTAAATTATTAAATATATATAATATATATTGTAAGGACACAGTTCGTAACGAACCTAACAGTGTTGGGTTCGCACGTGAAAAAGCCCAAACAATGTCATTTGTAGAGCGTGGGTTTGAAAGGCTAGACCTTGGTTACCAGGTGGTGGGTTTTTCATGGTGTTCATACGTGGTTAAGTTATCTTCACCCCTGGAGTCTTTCTCCTAGAGGTGGGCTGGGAGGTTCTGGTTTTTGGCCATTTTTCCCAGCCCCTTCTATAGATTACTCACTTTTCCTTTTATATTAGCCCGTGTCCACTGTCCTTCGTCCACGTGTAGGGTTAAATCTTCCAAGATTGATACTTGTCCCATCAATCCATACTCAAAGTCGTTGGGGGTGGTTGTAAAAGCCAAAGAATGCGGCTCTGTCAGGCGCAGAGTATTGAATGGCAGTAAGGGCAGCTTTTCCCGGATATTCTAGATTTTCTCTCAAACTTATTCCTATACCATTTTTGCCCCTCTCTTCGGTGGGACTTTAGGTTCTGCCGAGGACCGAATTGTCCTTGGATGTATCCCAAGGATTTCTCGTGCTTTATCTTATCGGGCCTGGGCCATAGCCCTCCTCGACTTGGACCTCTGGATTCCCCACGGGTAGATGGGCCTGGCCCATAAATTACTTGGGCCCCACATATATATATATATATATATATATAAAAAAGTGCCCTACAATTGATTTTTTTTTTAATTATTAAATATAAAATATATTTTAAATATATATTAAATATGGGTGGATCAGGTCGGGTTTGGCGGGTTTGTAATTTTATGACCCAAACCCAACCCGACCCACTATAATAATTTTTTTAGTAACCCAACCTAACCCACCAAGCCTTAAAAACCGACCCAACTCAGTGGGTCGGGTTGGGCGGGTCGGTGGGTTTTTTGCACACCCCTAATTTTTTGAGATATCTTTTATTTTTCATATCTTAGTGCAGTTTGGATTCAGCTTATTCTAAGTCCATGTTTTACTGTAGCGTGTTTTTTTTTTTTTTTTTGGTTCAGCCTACAATGGTTGACCATTCAACTGTGAATAGTGCTCCCGTGCACTGTTTACGAGTCCCACAAATTACATTTTTCAACAACTTTTTCATTAAAAATGGGTCCCACATCACTATTCACATATTTAAAAAATATTTTGTTACAGTGTTTTTAGTTTTCAATTTTCAGTTTCAGCAAAATAAGTTCTATCCAAACAGACCCTATATATTGGAATAAAAAAAAGCTATGGACCCTATTGTTGATAACACAACAAAATAGATACAAACTGTATAAACCGTAAGGTGTAATAAATGCATGTTAGTGTGTGGACAGTGGAGAAGTTTATTCAAAAGTTCAAAAGGAGGTGATATCATATGAATATATGAAGGGACTGTTAACGAATGCTCTAAGCTATCATTTTTAGAATAATTTTCTTTAAAATTGAAAAGTTGCCAATATTTTATCAATTTTTAAGAAATTTTTTTTCAAAAATAAAAATTATTGTGTGTCTTTAAGGCACACATTAATAAAATGCATATATGAAACTATCTTCTTGATAGAAATTTTAATAATAATAATAATAATAATAATAATAAATGATGTGAAAGGCAAGCAAGTCGAATCGGATTTAAGTCGGTCAATAATAATAAACATCTGTGGGTTTGTTTCTAGTTTAAAAAGTCAGCTTATTTACGCAAAAAAATTTCAGTTTCAGTAAAATAAGCGGATCTTAACAAACAGATCTATGATTGTGTAAATTTACAAGTCTGTGATAACTCTAATATTGTGAATTTATATTGACACTATTTATTTTGTATTTAATTTTTTATTATTTCTTTACATATCTCGAGGATGAAGGAAGATAGTAGATGATGATTGTTGTGTGTGAAGAAAGATATACAATTAAAAAAATCAAGAAAAAATTGATACTTTATGAAATGTTGTGTAAAATAGATAATTTGACATGAGGTGTTTTGAAAAGTGAGTATGTAAAATAGAAAATGTATTTTCTAATGTTAAAATAGATAGAAATTTTTGCATGAGCTGATACAAATGCTCTTAAATAGGCATTAATCAAGTTAGGATTGAGTTGGGGTGGACTCATATTTTTTCACATTAAATTTTTTGTGTAGAAAATATGTATTTGTCACTTGGTAAGAGCACTTACATCTCAATGTATAATAATATAAATGGTAAATTTTGCATATTCAATTCCAAAAATCAACCATATTAGTTCATGTAAATTTTAATTATTGGTTATTATAATACTATTTACATGCAAATATATTTTTTAATACTTCTTTACTCATACCCACATAGAGAAAATAATAAAAAACTAACAAAGATATAATATTTTAATGAAATGTAGTTTAAAATAAATAATCTTATATATAAGTGTTTTTGAAAAGTGGTTGTGTAAAATAGGAAAAATATATTCTTCTATTTACATGGGTTGATACAAATGCTCTAAGTTTTTTTTTAGAAACAAATGCTCTAAGTCATATAACAAATTACTTGGTATGAAATTCATTAGTTTGAATTCATTCATGTCAAGAAAAAGTTCATATCAACAAATTAAAAATTGTTCATTAATAATAAAATTATACAAATCCCAAGATTGATAACCAAAACAAAACGGCTCAATCACAAACAGCCTAGTCTACCATTTGAATTTATAATTAAAACAATCACACAGCTCCCATTTTAACGCAATATCAATATTCCGAATCTAAAAACAACATTACAAATGCGTTATTGGATAACTAATTTGATAAAAAATAAAAATAGATAAAAATTTACAATTTTGAAAATTTATTTTAGATTCACAGTCTAATTTTGGATGTGCTTATTTTAGAAGTATATTGGTTGACACTTTGTTTTATTTTCAAAAATATGCAATTAATGTTTAGTTGTTTACTTATTTATAAATGATATAGTAGTTCCATACAAATCAATAAGGGGTATCAGTAAAATTGTTGTTTAATAGATTTTTTTTTTTTTTTCATTTTTTGAGAAGATTGTTGAAGAAACTATTCATAATAAATAAACTTATATTATCATCATTAAATGGAAAATATTAGGATGACAACTTTTGCCATAACTCATAAAAAATGGATTGCTTTATGAGTCGACCCACTTTTACTTTGAGTATAAATAAAAAAGAATTGGATTAGGTTATAAAGTTGGGTTCAATTTTACCATGTCTAAGTAAACCTCCATGGATATTAAAATAAAAAATAAAAAATGAAATTAGAGAGATAAAGTCGTAGATGAGATTGCTATCACAGTTTTACTCTTTGCATTTAAGAAAAAGAAGGAAGGGAGAATAAATTTAAAGTTAATTATTAGTCATCTAATGATTGAAGCAAGACACACATTGTCCCCCCTAGATGAGCATCTACCACAAGGAAAGCTTAAAAAAGGGAAAAAAAGAAAAAAGAAAAAAAGAGACTAAGATAAAGAACAATAAGGTCAGCAGCGAGGAAAAAAAACAGGGAATTAATTTTTTTAATAATTAAGATGAAGTAAGTGTTTTTGTTTTTTGTCTTTTCTTATTAGAAATATATAGTCTATCTTTTGGCATATTTCTAGATGTAAGGACTCGATTCGTGACGACCCCAAGATGACATTGGGCTCGTACGTAAAGAGGGCCCAAACAACATCATTTGTAGAGCGTGGGTTTGAAAGGCTAGACCTTGGTCACCGGACGGTGGTTTGGGTTGGCTCCGGTCAGTGAATCTCATCCAAGGAGTCTGGGGAGTTTTGTGCTCTTGTTATTCTCCTTATTTCTAGGACACCATGGTTGGGAGGACTGGTTGTTCCCCCCTCTCTCACACTGCCTCTCTTAACCTTTTATACGGGCGTTTTCCCTCTCACCAGCGTCCACGTGTAAGCTCAATTTCCTAGGATTTACGACTTGTCTTGTTAGCCCATATCTAGAGTGGTTGGGGGGTGGTTGTAAAAGCTGAAGAGTATGATCCCGTCAGGTGCAGAATGCTTTATTGCAGTACTGGCAGCCTTTTACTTGGGCTGTTTCTGCACTGTGCTCACTCTTCCTTTTAGGGGCATTATGGGATGCTGTGCACAAGTTTGTCCTCGGCCATTTCCTTAGGCTGTCCTGAACTCCCATGGTGCGTCCTCGGCCTTACCTCTCCTCGGCACGGGCCTTGGGCCTTAACATGAAATGGGCCGGGTTCATAAATTCTCTGACCCCATAATAGCCCCTCAAAATCCTGTTGTCCGACCTCTTGGTCGGAGAGGAGGGTTTTGGTAATGCCACGTCTTTATTACGGTCCGCTTAACTCTGCCCTTCATCAATGTGGGTGTCTCTTCATCTACCCAGGAAACACGCCGGACTACGAGACATTCTTCTAGAGTCACTCACGATGCGCTCCTGCCATTTCAGTGCTCGAGACGCATCTTTAATGATTTCCCTTTACGAGACCATTCAAATTCGACGATTATTGACGGCGTTGGGAAGTGGAGTGGGTATATTCGCGTTTACAAATCTTCTTGGAAATTTGGATAGATCAAATGCTACCCATCTTGCCCTCCATATAAGAAGAAAAGCAAGAGGTTACTTCCCTCACATAGAGACCCCTTAATCCCTCTAAAGTCTTAAATCCCTAGCTTCACCCAGAGTTTCCCTCATCCGCTCACTCACACCTTGAATTGTGATATGTCTGAGATAGGAGCGGGGATGAAGAGACCATATCCTTCCCAGAAACGTTATGTTCTTCCGAAACTTAAAATGGCTCGGTCAGGGCAGGGTTGGCAAAGACTCAAGATACCTCTCATCCCCCCTTCAGCCAAAATCCAAAGCAGGGGCTCATCGCGTCAAGCTTTTGGTGCGACTGAGCTGGGGTCACCCATTATCAGTACCAGCCGCTCTCTTATGAGTATAGCTAACATGGCATCCGCGTGTTAGGAGTTAGGGCTGACGCAGGGACAAAGTCTCCCTGCTTCTTCCTCTCTTCCTTCATTGGTGCCTCTTTTTGCCTCCTCTTCTTCTTCTTTCCCATCACCAGATCCATCCTGGTGCTTTTACTTCTTCCTCTTCTTCTCCTCTTCCATCAAAGGAGGTCCTCCTCTCAATATGGTTGCTACTGGAGCAGAGTTTGGAAAGACTTCGGAGCAGAGCTTAGAAAGACTTCTGGTTGTTTGTTTTTTTTTTTTTTATTATTGTTTTTGTAATTCGTTTTCTGTATAGGCTTGTTTAAGCCTTTCATTGTATGCTGTAATACCTCTTTATATTAATAAAAGTCAACATTGCTTCATTTTGTGTATTTTATCCTTTTTTTTTGCAATGGTTATGCCATGAATAGACGTACTACCATATGACTTTTTTTTTATTTTTATATTCTGAACGATGCTTAGGGCCGAAATCCCAGTTAACAAAAAGACCTTACTCTGCGCTTATTGAAACTATCCGGCACAATAACGCTGACTTGAACAAATGATATTTAGGGCAAAAACCTTTATTTGAGAGAAAGATGTTGTTCTGTACTTATCGAGATATTTGGCTTGATAATGCCGACCTAAAAAAAAAACAATATTTAGGTCCGAAACCCTTGCTAAGAAAAAGATGTTATTATGAACTTATTAGAGCTGTTTGGCACAATAATGCCAACCTGAAAAAACGATACTTAGGGTCGAAACCCTTGCTAAGAAAAAGATGTTATTATGAACTTATGGCACAATAATGCCGACTTGAAAAAACGATACTTAGGGTCAAAACCCTTGCTAAGAAAAAGATGTTATTATGAACTTATGGCACAATAATGCCAACTTAAAAAAGCGGTACATACCCCAAACTAGCCGAGATGACAGCTGAATGCTCGGTGCGGTGTAGGAGGTAACCATCCGAGGATGGGTGGTTCAAAAGAGGATCGTCCATGTGGGCCGCCAAGTACTGGAGTGTTTCGCCGCCTTCCTGATGGCTTTCATAGCTTTGGTCCTTCTTTGGTATCCAGTCCGAGGACCGAGGTACGATTGTGCCGAGCTCAAATGCTCGTTTGCATCAGTTCCCTTAGAGCTGAGGCTCTGATGACAGGTCGGGATCTTCATTATGTCTAGGACTTAATCCGACTTTAGTAAATAATCTTCCCATAGGTCTGAGTAACCTAGAATTCTCTTTAAGTAGTTGGTTTCCCCATAGGTTTAAGTCCGAGGACCATGCAATACCTTGGTTCTGTCCAAAACTTGGATTTTTTAAGTAGCTGGTTTCCCCATAGGTTTGAGTCCGAGGACCATGCAATACCTTAGTTCTGTCCAAAACTTAGATTTATTAAGTAATTGGTTTCCCCATAGGTTTGAGTCCAAGGACCATGCAATACCTTGATTCTGTCCAAAACTTAGATTTATTAAGTAGTTGGTTTTTCCATAGGTTTGACTCCAAGGACCATGCAATACCTTGGTTCTGTCCAAAACTTAGATTTATTAAGTAGTTGGCTTCCCCATAGGTTTGAGTTCAAGGACCATGCAATACCTTGGTTCTGTCCAAAACTTAGATTTATTAAGTAGTTGGTTTCCCCATAGGTTTAAGTCCGAGGACCATGCAATACCTTGGTTCTGTTCAAAACTTAGATTTATTAAGTAGTTGGTTTCCCCATAGGTTTGACTCCGAAGACCATGCAATACCTTGGTTCTGTCCAAAACTTAGATTTATTAAGTAGTTGGTTTCCCCATAGGTTTGAGTTCGAGTATCATGCAATACCTTGGTTCTGTCAAAAACTTAGATTTATTAACTATGGAAGGGATTAGCCCCTTGAGGGATTAGCCCCTCAACCAAGATGTGAGACGTTGATCCGCCGTGGAAAGCCCCTAGAACCGTCCGCGTTACTAACGCTTCGAAGCGCAGCCCCTAGTAGAACTCTACGTCAAGACGTGCTAACGGGCTGTTGGAAGTAATAGGAGAACTTCTCGCTCCACCGCCTGAGCCAACGCACAAGCCTCCCCACAGACGATGCCAATTGTAAGGACTCGATTCGTGACGACCCCAAGATGACATTGGGCTCGTACGTAAAGAGGGCCCAAACAACATCATTTATAGAGCGTGGGTTTGAAAGGCTAAGCCTTGGTCACCGGACGGTGGTTTGGGTTGGCTCCGGTCAGTGAATCTCGTCCAAGGAGTCTGGGGAGCTTTGTGCTCTTGTTATTCTCCTTATTTCTAGGACACCATGGTTGGGAGGACTGATTGTCCCCCCCTCTCTCACACTGCCTCTCTTAACCTTTTATACAGGCGTTTGCCCTCTCACCAGCGTTCACGTGTAAGCTCAATTTCCTAGGATTTACGACTTGTCCTGTCAACCCATACCTAGAGTGGTTGGGTTGGCTGTAAAAACTGAAGAGTATGGTCCCGTCAGGTGCAGAATGCTTTATTGCAGTACTGGCAGCCTTTTACTTGGGTTGTTTCTGCACTGTGCTCACTCTTCCTTTTAGGGGCATTATGGGATGCTGTGCACAAGTTCGTCCTCGGCCATTTCCTTAGGCCGTCCTGAACTCCCATGGTGCGTCCTCGGCCTTACCTCTCCTCGGCACAGGCCTTGGGCCTTAACATGAAATGGGCCGGGGTCATAGATTCTCTGACCCCACACTAGATATAATAAATTTGTCTACTATTAATTTATATTTTAGCAAAATTTAAGAGAAAAATGTTAAATTTTATTAATAAATTAGTATTATGCCCATAAAATGCATGACTTAATTAAAAATATATATGTAAAAAATCAAAACTATATTAATAATTAGTAAGTCACATGTTCTAAAACCCATTAATATTATGATATATAATACATATACATACATTAAGTCATTTTGTATAAACATGGTTCGTAATATATAAAATTTACATATTAAAACATAAAATAATGATATATAATCAAAAAAATTAAAATAAATATTATATTTATTTTATATTACTTGAAACTCTTGCTAATCTAATTTTAGGTGAAGTAGAATTTTAAATTTCTTATAATTTAGGATATATTTATTTATTTATAGTAAATTATTGGTAAAAGAGTTTGATTAACGGTAACTAATTTAATAATTAATGAGAGTGTAAACTATTTTTATGCATATAGTAGTATGACCTAGTATTATAATTGTATGTTAGGAGTACTAGATATGAATATTTACTTAAAATGAATTATATCAATGACACCTATGACCAGGACACTTTATTTTGACATGAAAAAATTGAAAAAGAAATAAGCATTTCGAGGAGATAAAACACATCATTCGGGGCTTATGAGCATTATTAACAATCTTGACCCATCATGTTAGCAAAAAAGGAATAAGTGATAACCTTATGTGTGGAGTGAAGTTGCTTGAGATGGTTAAATTTGAGATCTTCACATGCTTTAGTAAAAAAAAATACACCTGCATTCCACAAAAATTAATATAAAATATCAAACATTATTACCAATATATCAGTTAGAGTCCTAATAATTAAAGTTTTTTTTTTCCCAATCTAACAAAATTGTAATGTTCATATAGAAGTTTTCGTCACCTTAAATTCTATCTTCCACTCTCCACAATCCTACCAACATTTACAAGTCTTAGAAATCGTTGCCATGCCAAATAGGTGTTAGCAACATTTTTGACTCCATAAAAACAAGAAAAAAACATGTGATATCATATGACATACCCAATATAAAAAAATAAAAAAAAAAATTAAAAAATTAAAAAGTATACCTAGCCTTTATGCATGTTTGGTTTTGTATAAACCTTTTGTAAATATTTACGAATCTCAATAAAAACAAATGATGAACTAAATAAATGAAAAAAAGAATAATAAAAAAAAATTTGTTATGCATTTAAACCATCCATTAGATTTATTTATTTATTTTTTGAGAATCCATTAGATTTATTTAAATTGTATAATATATGATTCCACATATAAACACGGTCATGATAAATGACTAATGTTTTTTTTTAATTTTTTTTTATATAAGATAAAATTTATACTTTAGCTTAATCTAAGTGTATATATGTGTGAAACTCTCTCCTGAAGACTTGAATCCTAATCCTTGCCCCCACACCCCACAAATACTTATACTTGTATAGTGACTACCGTACCGAGAGTGCGCGGTGGTAAATAAATGCCTAATGTTAAAATATATAATGCCATAGGCAAACGCAATCATAATAAATACTTATTAATAACCATTGTAATTATTGAATTTCATATTTAGACCAAAGGAAAAAATAAGAAAAAATAAGAATTAGATTATGTTTTTTTTAGACACACACAAGGTAGAGGAAATTAAGTTCTAATACAAATGTTGAAATGCATCATAAACTTTTAAGAAAAGTAGGGTACCTATCTACACCCTCCCCCCACCCACTAAACTAAAGGAATGTTATTACTTTCTTTTTTAAAAAAAGTAATTATTCAAACAATTCTTCTTTTTTTCCTTTATAAAATATTTATTCAAAAAAGTTATTAAATAGGGGCATGATAGTAAATTTTTACATACTCTATTTTATAAACCTATACTTTTCCATCCACACACCAAATAGATCCTTAATTTCATTTGTTTTTCAATTTAGTTCTCCAACTTTCAAATTTATTCAATACAATCCTCCTATTAGTGGTTGTCATTACCGTGTCGTTAGAATTTAACATAATTAAATTTGATTTTTTTTTATAAATTTAATATTTTAAAAATTCAAAAAATTAATATCTAAAAAAAGGAAAAAAAGAAGAAGATAGTATTATCTAAGATTAAGAAAGGATTTAAAAAAAAAAAAAAAAAGGATTACGCCACAGCAAAAAAAAATACACATTAAAAAAAATTATCCAACCAAAAATTGATGCGTAGAAGGAAAAAAGTATAGGACTGACATCAAAACTGAGAGACTTCAATTTTGATTCTCAAAATTTAATTACCCTAATATTCTGCATTCAAAGAAAAAAAAAAGGAAAGAAGAAAGAAGAAAGAAATATTATATTTTAATCATATCATAGTTCACTTAAAAAGGATTTCATTGAAGATAAATTAAAGATGTGATAGGTGCACTGCTTTATTATATACCTTACGGTTACAACAGAACCAAAACCGAAATCTAACAAACTAAACCAACGTGTTTCTCAAAAAAAAAAAAAAAAAAAAAAAAACCAACGGGATTCTCAAAAAATAAAATAAAATAAAAAAACTAAACCAACCCAACAGTTTGCCATAACAATCAGTAACAAAGGATGGGTCTGCTATTGGTAATTTTGGGTTAGCAAGTGGTGGAGGACTGATTCGTAATGAGAATGGTGATTGGGTTATGAGATTCGCTAGATAGTTGGGCATAATATCTGTAGTCATGGCAGAGTTATGGGCTCTAAAAAATGGTCTAACGCTAGCTTCTCAACTTAGGATTTCTTCCATAAGTGTAGAGCTTGATGCCGAACTTATTGTTTTATTTCTTACTAATTACTTGATAAATAATCTTATGTTAGAGCCTTTGCTTGATGATTGCAGGACCCTATTGAAGAAATTCCATAGTTCAATTGTCCATCACATTTTCAAGGAGGCAAACCAATGTGTTGATGCATTAGCTAAGTTTGGAGCCATCCTTTCTTCTGACTATGTTAATTTTGTAATAGACTTAATAGTAATTAATCTATTTCAGCATTGGTTTGCCCAAAAAAAAAAAAAAACTGTCATGTCTAATGAATAACAGCTCCAACAACATACAGTTTAAGTAAGTTCATTAGTAAACTTTACATAAACGACTTGTAGTTTCAAGTATTGAAGGAGTATAACCTTAGACATTAAATGACAGACCGTAATATCATCTAGAGTCCAGACGATTACAAAGATAAACCTAAAGCGCCTTATCGTATTCCCTCCTTAATTATTAGCGTTTTAAATAGGTAGCATTGCAATGTTTACTTCAAAGATGTCGTTAGATTGTTCACTTTTATTAATTTTATTTGTATTGATGGCTTAAAACTAGGTTTATGTCTCCAAAAAAAAAAAAAAACTAGTTTTATGGAAATCTCCAGTTGCCTCAATATTTTTGCCACCAAGAATACATTCAAACAAAAAACTTTCAATTTGTAAGAAACAAGTCCTCTGTGTGTGTTCTTGAATGGGACATTAGTCTCTGAAACGGTTTCTTAAAAGCCATTTATAGATTTTAGTGGTTGTGAACTTGTATTAAGTGAATTTAGGTACGTATAGGGGTGGCAAATGGGCGGGTTGGGTCATAAATGGGTTGGGTCTTAGATGGGTTGGGTATATAATTATCCATTTATCCATTTATGACCCATTTATATATAAATTAATTATCCATTACCAACCCAACCCATTTAATTAGTAACCCACCCATTTAACCCAATATGACCCAAATACCTCTAAAACTACTTGAATACCCTCTTGACCTCCAAAATACCCATAAATACCTAAAATGCTGCAAATACCTCTAATCTTACCCTTGGACATCCAAAATTATCCCCAAAATCTCTAAAATTAGCAAAATACCCATGAAACCTCTAAAATAACCAAAATACCCCTAATATCTCTAAAATCACCAAATATGCTTAAAAACCACTAAAATGACCAAAATACCCCCTGAAAAAATGACCAAAATACCCCCAAAACTCAAATGACCAAAATACCCGAAACCTAAAAATTTAAAAACCCCACCTAAAAATGACCAAAATACCTCCAAAACCTAAAATGACCAAAATACCCCAAAACCCAAAAAATGACCAAAATACCCTCAAAACCCAAAAAAATGACCAAAATACCATCAAAACCTAAAAATGACCAAAATACCTCCGAAACCCAAAAAATGACCAAAGTACCCCCAAAACCCAAAAAATGATCAAAATACCCCCAAACCTAAAAATTACCAAAATACCCCTGAAACCCAAAAAATTACCAAAATACACCCAAAACCTGAAAATGACCAAAATACCCCCCCAAAACCCAAAAAATGACCAAAATACCCTCAAAACCCAAAAAAAATGGCCAAAATACCCTCAAAACCTAAAAATGGCCAAAATACCTCCAAAACCCAAAAAATTACCAAAGTACCCCCAAAACCCAAAAAATGACCAAAATACCCCCAAACCTAAAAATTTCCAAAATACCCTTGAAACCCAAAAAATTACCAAAATACCCCCAAAACCTAAAAATGACCAAAATACTTCCAAAACCCAAAAAATAGCCAAAATACCCCTGAAACCCAAAAAATAGCCAAAATACCCTTGAAACCCAGAAAATGACCAAAATACCCCGAAACCTAAAAAATTACCAAAATACCCCCGAAACCCAAAAACTGACCAAAATACCCCTAAAACCTAAAAATTACCAAAATACCCTCGAAACCCAAAAAATTACCAAAATACCCCCAAAACCTAAAAATGACCAAAATACCCCTAAAACCTCAAAAAATACTAAAATACCCCTAAACCTCAAAAAATACCAAATATCCTTGAAACCCAAAAAATGACCGAAATACCCTCGAAACCTAAAAATGACCAAAATACCACCAAAACCTAAAAAATTACCGAAATACCCCAAAACCTAAAAATTACCAAAATACTTCTGAACCCTAGAAATTTACCGAAATAACCCTAAAACTAAAAGACGACAGAAATGCCCTCATAACCTAAAAAATGCTAAAATACCCTTAGAATCTAAAAGATTATCAAAATAACCCCGAAACCTAAAAAATTACTAAAATTCCCTCGAAACCTATAAAATGAATGAAAGACTCTTGGAACCTTTAATTTGTCAAAAATATCCTTGAAACATCCAAAATACCCCGAAAACTCTATTTCAGTAATTTTAGATGTTTCAGGTGTATTTTGGTCATCTTACATGTTTGGGGGCATTTTGGTCATAATTTGGGCTTCAGGGGTTTTTATCGATAATTTTTTTGGTTTTGGGGTTATTTGGGTCATTTTTTAAAGGTTTTTGGGGGTATTTCGATCATTTTTTAGGTTTCTGCGTATTTTGGTAATTTTTTTAGGTTTCTGGGGTATTTCAATTATTTTTTAGGTTTTAGAGGTATTTCGGTCATTTTTTAGGCTTATGGAGTATTTTGGTAATTTATTAGGTTTAGGGAGTATTTTGGTAATTTTTTAAGTTTTGGGTGTATTTTGGTAATTGTTAGGTTTTGGGGGTATTTTGGTCATTTTTTTCGGTTTTTGGGGTATTTTGGTCATTGTTTTAGGTTTTGGGGTTATTTTAGTTATTTTTTAGGTCTTGGGGTATTTTAATCATTTTACAGGTTTTAAAGGTATTTTGGTCATTTTTTAGGTTTCGGGGGTATTTTTGGTAATTTTAAGGTTTCAAAGTATTTTGGTCATTTTTTGGGTTTTTAGGGTATTTTGGTAATTTTTGGGTTTTGGGGATATTTTGGACATTTTAGAGGTTTGGGGGGGGGGTATTTTGCTATTTTAGAGGTTTTGGAGGTGTTTTTCTCATTTTGTGGGTTTTGGGGGTATTTTGGTAATTTTTTGGGTTTTGGGGATATTTTGGACATTTGAGAGGTTTTGGGGGGTATTTTGCTCATTTTAGAGATTTTGGAGTTATTTATGTCATTTTGTGGGTTTTGGGGATATTTTGGTCATTTTTTGGGTTTCGAGGGTATTTTTGTCATTTTTTGGGTTTTGGAGGTATTTTGGTCATTTTTAGGTTTTAGGGGTATTTTAGTCATTTTTTGGGTTTCAAAGGTATTTTGGTCAATTTTTGGGTTTTGAGAGTATTTTGGTCATTTTTTGGGTTTTAGGGGTATTTTGGTTATTTTCTGGGTTTTGGAGGTATTTTGGTCATTTTTAGGTTTTAGGGGTATTTTGATCATTTTTTGGGTTTTGGAGGTATTTTGGTCATTTTTTGAGTTTTGGTGGTATTTTAGTAATTTTTAGGTTTTAGGGGTGTTTTGGTCATTTTTTGGGTTTCAGAGGTATTTTGGTCATTTTTTTGGATTTTAGGGGGTATTTTGGTAATTTTTAGGTTTTGGGGGGTATTTTGGTCATTTGTTAGGTTTTGGGGGTATTTTGGTCATTTTCTGGGTTTTAAGGATATTTTGGTCATTTTTTTGGTTTTGGGGGTATTTTTGGTAATTTTTAGGTTTTGGGGGGTATTTTGGTCATTTTTTAGGTTTCAGGGGGTATTTTGGTCATTTTTTGGGTTTTGGGAGTATTTTGGTCATTTTTTGGGTTTCAGGGGTATTTTGGTTATTTTTTGGGTTTTGGAGGTATTTTGGTCATTTTTAGGTTTCGGGGGTATTTTGGTCATTTTTTGGGTTTTGGTGATATTTTAGTAATTTTTAGGTTTTGGGGTATTTTGGTCATTTTTTGGGTTTTGGAGGTATTTTGGTCATTTTTAGGTTTCGGAGGTATTTTGGTCATTTTTTGGGTTTTGGTGGTATTTTTAGGTTTTAGGGGTGTTTTGGTCATTTTTTGGGTTTCAAAGGTATTTTGGTCATTTTTTGGATTTTATGGGGTATTTTGGTAATTTTTAGGTTTCAGGGGGTATTTTGGTCATTTGTTGGGTTTTGGGGGGTATTTTGGTCATTTTTTAGGTTTCAGGGGTATTTTGGTCATTTTTTGGGTTTTAGGGGTATTTTGGTTATTTTTTGGGTTTTGGTAGTATTTTGGTCATTTTTTAAATTTCAGGGGTATTTTAGTCATTTTCTAGAAATTTAGATTTTATGTTGTTTATTTAAATTTTAGATGGGTTTAGTGGGTATTAGTGGGATTATCCATTTAGACCCATCTAATTAAATAACCAAATGGGTCTTTACCCATTTAACCCAAATATTCAAATGGGTTGGGTTAAGACTTATCCAAATAAGGTGGGTAATGGGTGGGTTCATGGATATGGATAAAAATTGCCACCCCTAGGTACGTAGGTGTGGATGTTACTGCTTCTGGGAATCATAAATGTATATGAAAGTTATGAACATGAGTTATTTATTTAGATGCCTAAACAGTGTGGGAAGTGTAGATGATGTGTTTATCTAAAGATTTGAGTGTTGTTCAATCATTACTTAGTAGATTGATGAGTCTAGTGAGTTGTAGCTCTTGATTCAGATATGCTTGGTTTGCTTGTTGTGTTGGCTTTAACCTTCAACTTTCTCAGCAGCTACAAATCCCACCAAAATGATCTTCAAGACTACTACATGATCAGTTTTTGGTTTCATTTCAAATTATTAATTACAAAAACTACTAATTGCTTTTCTACTTCAATAATGAGCTTTTCCTTTCAATCAATGTAATGCTAATCTCAGCTTTACGTGGGGATTTTGCGTATAATAATCATGCCAGACACATACACAGGCATGAGTTTTACCCAATCAAGATCTGACACGTCATTCAGCTTTGAAGGTTAGGTTTTTTTTTTTTTTTTTTTTTTTTTTTTTTTTGTGTTTGGTCTTGCCTCTCACATTTACCACCAAAATTTTCACAATTACGGAGAGAGAGAGAGAGAGAGAGAGAGAGAGAGAGAGAGAGAGAGTGATTGTTCTTTAAGTTGATGAACCTAATCTTTCTCAAAAAGAAAAAAAAAAGTTGATGAACCTAATAATAGTCTCAATAAATGAAAAACAGGCACAGCCCACTCGTGGGCAGTGGGGGCTACTATATCTATATGTTGTTTTGTGTGGGCTTGGAAAGAAAGAGTGGTGATTTGATGAGACCAATTGCACTGATTAGCTGTGCTTGTGAACTTCACTGTTGTTTAAGTAAGCAGCTGTTATTCTCTCTTTCTGTCACTTTATGTCTGCAACTTTAAAATTGTAGGAATTTTTCGTAATTTTAAATATGAGAGATCTTTCCCAAAAAAAAAATGTTTATAATTTATGAGTAATTTATGGGTTTTAATTAGCTCAATAGTTTAAAGTCTATTCTTATCATTATCATTGAGGGAGCATCATAGATTCAAATAAGTTTCAATATATGTAAAATTTCTTTTCAAAGTTTCCATCTCCTTAAGAAAAAGAAAATTAATATAAAAAAGAACCTCCAAACATAACTTGTATACAAGTACAAGGAGCACCCTAGTTACTGCAAAAGGAACCCAATAAGTTGATCCACCAAAAGCTCACACAAAGTTGGCCTCCCAAATCATAAAATTTGAAGTCATGAAATACGAATACTTGATGGTCTAGTTGGCAACAGTATTCAACAAGTTGAGAATTGTGATTTCAGCATTCCGGTTGACATGACTCTACTCAATGGTCCTCATTTCTCTACTAAAACTGTTGAAGATGACTAATACTTCCCCAAAGGAACAAATATGACCAGTCCACATCATTATGTGATCTTAAACATCTTTTTTGTAATAGCTAGATTCCAGACTTTTTTTGCTTACTGCTGTGTAGTCACCGTTTGACAACCATTCAACAGGGAACTACACGGTCGTATAATGGCTGACATACCTAAGGAACAATAAGAAAGGAGATAGAGAAATATGTTAGTCTTCACATATCTACACATATGATTATGCGTGAAAGCAACTTTTCACCCAGAATGTGAGACAAATACTACTAAAAAAAGGAATGTAAATTTACCACAAACAAACATATAGGCTCAAGTCTCACAGATTAGGAGTTATGAGTCAGGTTGCATGCTTAGTGGAACTATCATCTGTAGGGGAAACAATAGCTAAAATATCATATTAAATATTGACCAATTTTCATAGACTTTTATCATTTTTCTTAAAAATCTTGCACCTTACCTCTATTTGCCTCTCTATTATACCCAAAACAATGGCTCAAGACATTGAGGCAAATATTCTGCAAAATGAGGATAAAGGCTCTTACCATCTTAACTACAAAGCATAATGCAACGGTCATCAACAAGGAAGAAAAATAAATAAATCAATAAGACAAGCATGAGATAATCTATGGCTATGCTGGCCAAAATGAGAGCAGTTAAACAAAACAATTCTCAATAGATATTGTTGTTGAGCAGAAATACACATTTGATATTTCAGCATTGCACTTATAATTTTTTTTTTCCTACCTTCTTCAAGGAAGTATGAAACAGAACTACTTGAATCTGATAATTAATATTAAAAAAAAGAGTAAATTTTGCTCTAAAGACAAAGTATTTGTGATTTAAAAATACAACAAACCTAGCTAGCAGTAGCAAGTAGAACATTACCAGAATAATATCATGGATTAAATCAAGCTTTAAAATGTGTAAAATTTGTAAATATCAAGCTCTAGGGCCAAAATAAATATGTAAAAAATAAATTGTGAAAACTATTCACAAAGTTGATCTTCAGTCAAGCGGTTAAAACCATACATGAGACAACGGACAACCTACCCTTTAGAAATTTTGAAGGCATTCACTCATACTTCAAGTGGTAAGAATCTAAAATCTAGGAAGGGCATAACATCCTGACTAAATGCAGGGAACATAATAATCCTCATCAACATAACCCCTACCAACAAGGGGCAGGGGAGGGAAGTTGAGCTTCAGAGTTCTATTTCTTAAAGTTGAATTGAATTTCAATTGTTTTGAGGAATATGAAAGTACCATACCAGCTTTTATTTTAATCCAAATGCAAGTTCTCATACCTTCTAAAAACTTGCTTGTAAAGAGCATATGGTAGGACAAAGCTTTGGTTGCCAAATCTTCCTTGGTAAATAAAAGAATAAGGAATTTCATCCTAATGGAAGTCAACGAGGGACGTAATCTTTCTCTCCCTAATTCTAGGCCCTTATTGAAAATGCTCATTTTCCCTTTTCTCTAAAATACACACATATGGATCATCTACACACTTCACACTTACTTAAAAGACGACACAGTGACCTCCATCCACACTGCAAAAGAGAACGAATATTATTGGGGATCTAATACTAGAACATGAAACATACACCTAGCATCTGCACAAAAGGGGATTCATTGCATGTGTATAAAAGTTTCGGGTTAATGTAAGTGTCTGTGACTCTCATATATGCAATTGCCCATGGCTTGAAATATTGTACCATCCTAAGCAGCCTTAAGAAGAATTGAAAGAAAACTTCAAGGATGACTAAAATGATGCTAATGTAGAGATAACAGCACTTACTGAAGAGGTTCTTAGTTGTGGAAGTCTCAAAAGCCATCAATGGAGCATGCACAATTTTGCCATGCACATGAAATTGTCAACTGAAAAACAAATATAAAAATTTGTATGATTTTTGCTGATTATGTCACACACTCATTCTTTTAAATGTAAGATTAAATGGGTTAAGTCACCTACTTGTACATAACAATGAGCTCCAAACAGCACAAAAAAAGAGAACTACAAAATTAAGAATTCACTAGTTAAAAAATATTAATATTACAAAAATAATTTTGCGAGCAAATTTTTGAAAAGAAAAAACTGTTACAAAAATTATCATATATATGATACTAAATTAAGGAAGTGAGAGGCGTATTACTTAATCTATTGAAAGATGATGCTTTTTTTTTTTGGTAGAACCATCTTTGAAAATCCTTTTGGTTTCAATGCCACAATCCTCTATTTTATATACAGAAACAAATAATTTAGAAATTCAATAAAATGAGATGCTCTTGAAAGAAAACAATAAAAAGAGAGCACAACTGATCAAGATGTGGTTCAATAATATATGAGGCAGAGGTCGAAGGATTCAAGAACTTGTGTGGCTAATGGGGTGAAATCCTTCTGGACCTAGATAGAATATTTGGGGCACCAGCAATCTTATGATCCATTACACCTCCTTAATTCATGTTTCTGCTAGTTGGAGTAAGAAAAATTGGCAATGTATTCATCACACATTTTAGAAATACAAAATTCCCACATGATTTGAACTAAATAATTAAATTAAGAAAATTAAATCTCTTGTATAGATCTGGTGTACTAGGGCTGTGCCCCCATTTTGCGCCCTTTTAACAATATGTTTACTTATTAAAAAAAATTGTATTAAGCCAAATCAAGTAGTTTTGTCCACCATATACCAAAAGTTGTTGAAACAATATTGGCTGTTCTTGGTCTTTCTTGCCAATCGAATGAAGCATAAAATTACGCTGTCCCTAGAATTTTGTGACTTTAAACGCTAATGCATATTTGTGCTTTTGATGCACACTAAGATATAGAAACCAAAATTAAGGAAAAAAATGAAAAACCAAAGTTATTCTATGAACTCTTGTCACGGACTACATACAAGATGATAATTAGTGACCTATTTTCAGTAAAATATTAATGATAGCTTACATGGATAATAGCTCCAAGCTATTTCCCTGTGAATTGTACTCAGGATTCACCCTCTTGAAAAATTGTAACTCAAGGTCAACAAGTGCCAGATATCACTTGGTTTATATATTACTTAATACAAAAACCAAATGCAAATGCCTGTCAATAAAGTATGAGATACAGTTTTGAAGAAAAGTAACAAATAAAAGGACATGGAGATATCAGATGCAAAATAAAAGTGCAATAGAAGAGAGTGTTGTGAAATGGATATATATCACTGCCTTGTTGTAGGACTATAGTATGCACATGATGAATAGCATCAATACTTAAGACCTATAGTTTAGTGTTGCAATCCGTTCTACAAATATACTACAGAGTTTTATTATAAATATATATTTTTTTAAAAACCTTAAAGAGGCAAACAGAGAAAGGGAAAAAAAAGGAACAAAATTACATTTGATAACTTGTGAAGGGTGCAGCTTAATTAGTAAACTACAGAATCATATGTATATTTCTTCAACAAAAAGATGTTAATCTGATGGCACTAGTGCCCTTTCCTTTGAATTGATTGATTAATCATATAGTGGACCTTAATTTGAGCTTTCAAATCACAAAAAAGGCTGACATATAGAACTTGTCTAAAATGCGTAATTGCCACACAGTATGGATCTCTAAATATAATTACAAAAGATACCACCGTCAATTCAAATAGCATCATCTTTAAAAAACTATAAAATAAAATATTAAAAAAAAAAATTAGAAACAACTTCCGCTCATTTTTGTAGGAAATGCGTGCATGTCTTTTAGTATTAGAAAAGAGTATACTTGAGGGCAAGTTCTAACGAGGAGGACTGTATCAAGATACCCCTCCCTTGGTGAGATTAGTACTAGATAACAACCCATAGATATATTCAAAAACCCAAAAACATATAGAATCAGCCAATTAAACCATTATTTTATTCAATGTGTGGCACAATGTATTTAATTCACCATTCCAAATGATCTACAAGAAGAATTTTCGTATTGGCTCCTATATGATCTTTTGGCAAAAATGATAAGGTAAGAATAGTTCAAATGCTAGAATTTGCTTACCTCTGCATTGCTTTACAGTGAATTAATCCATCTTTAGGATATTTAATCAAACTGCTTCTCTTACCTGTCATGTCTCAACCATCCTTATTCGTTCTACCTCTTTATGGCTTAAAATTTTCATGTGCTCTATCCCCCATACACATGTGGGGGGCCAGCATGCTGGTTCTTTGCAGTGATTAGAGAAAAGAAGATTAGCAATGTTGCTCGATATTCAATTAGAGTCTGTACAACAAAAAGTAAAGAACCAAAGGGGCTTTAGGAGGTAGAAAAATAGATAAAACTCCAACCACTTAGAAAATGAAAAGTTCCTAAGCTTGGATGCTGCTTTGAGCATTAATAACCCACCATAAAATAATACATAAAGAATTAAGAACATGAGGGTATTTTGAAATCTGTTAGATAATTTACCATTGGATTTGTGCATGTCCGGACACACTAGACTAAATAAGCCTACTAGACTCTATTTGATTTTATGCTTTTGACTTAAATGAATTCTCTAGAAACATTTGGAAAAAGAAAAAATTATTCAGCCTCATTGTCTCAACCCATAAACTACTTAATTCATTAGTTGTTTACCAATTACCCAATGACATTGTGGAAATCAATTTCTAGTATACATAAGAACATGTTTTAAGCTAATATATAAAGAAAATAATTCACCAAACAAAATCCATTTAATAAGATAACTCCTGCAATGTTAGTTTGCATGGAAGATACTCCCCTCAAGTGGTAAAAGTTTTTCTCTATTTCTGTGATTGTCAGTGAAGCAACCAAGTACATCACCTCATAACATAAAGTCAAATGTAGGTACAAAGATATAAACACCATCGTTTATTCTCCATATATTTGAAGATGTCATATATGCAACAGGAAGCCTTTGAACATACAAAAAGGAAACAAAACATAAAGAGATTTACTGATTTTTTTTTTTAAGAGAGAGAAGATGATTACCAATCAGTCCACTACTTGTTACACAATTTCAGGGCCAAAATTAGCCAGGTTTGTAGCTTCCTTGATTTTTTCTATGTGAGAAGTCAAATGATTGAGAAGTTAAATACGCAATTGGATTCCACTCTTATGTCATTTCCCTCCTACACATGTTTTTGCTGCCTCATGTTCACATAGGGATTCCACAGCCAAAATTCAAGAAGCCAGGGCCACAGTTTTAGTAGAGAGCGAAAGTGCCAAACTACCAACCATTGGAAAAACCAGAAGTTCTTAATGTTGGGTTTTGTTCTGAGCACAACAACCTATTATAAGAAAGAAGTATCCTCTAATCTTAATTGGTATTCAATCAAAATGAAAAACCTAAATTGGCAATTTTCAATTGAGTAATAGATAAAAATTCAATCCAATCTAACTTTGAATTTGTGCATTAATGAACAAATTAGACTCATTCAGTCATTCTCTCATTCTTCTTTGGCTTCAAAGTCAGTCTTCACATCAATGATTCAACATGTGAGGAAGTAAATAAAGTATTATGTGTGTACGCACAGGGATTCCACAGCCAAAATTCAAGAAGCCAGAGTCTCAGTTTTAGCAAAGAGAGAAAGTGCCAAATTACCAACCTTTGGAAAAACCAAAAGTTCTTAATCTTGGGTTTTGTTTTGAGCACAACAACCTATTATAAATAAGAAGTAAGAAAAATAAGTGTATCCTCTAATCTTAATTGGTATTCAAGCAAAAAGAAAAACCTTAATTAGCAATTTTCAATTGAGTAATAGATAAAAATTCAATCCAATCTACCTTTGAATTTGTGCATTAATCACAAATTAGACTCATTCAGTCATTCTCTCATTCTTCTTTGGCTTCAAAGTCAGTCTTCTCATCAACAATTCAACATGTGAGGAAGTAAAGTATTATGAGTGTACCAAAAAAAAGAATTTTGTTTTGATAGGACAACAATAAGAAGCATATCACAATCAACTGATAGAAATCTTTTACCTTCAAAATATTTGGATCTGAGGAACAGGCTCCAACAGTAGAAGGTGTGGCAAGATCTAAAAAAAAAAAAAAAAACTTGCAATTAAGAAGAACCAAAAGTCAGGTGGTTTGAGCATTAGCAGCCTGACTTATTGAACAAAAGTTGGGTGGAAAGGTAAGAAAAATGATAGATACCTAAAAATCTAATTGGTTTATATATATAAAATTAAGAGACAAGAAACGCAATTTGGATGAACATTTTTTTATTTATTATATCATTGACCTTGGAATTGTGCATGTCTAGATACACTAGACTCAAAATCATTTATGCTTTTGACACAGACGAATTCTCAAAACAAAATTTGAGAAAAAGAGGAAATATCTACACAGGTGGGGTGAGGTCGTTACATACGGTATCAGAGCCGGCCTGGTAATCCTGTGTGGGCTCAGAGACGCTACCCTACAAAGTGAGCCCTAACGAGGATGTTAAGGATTTAAGTGGGGGAAATTGTGATGTCCCAATTTGATTGATTAATTGTGTGATGTGTGTGGGTGTGTGATGAGTCCCACATTGGGTATTTACTGGGTAGATCTGGGCTTTATTAACAATTACAAGGAGTCTCAATTGACTAGTCCTTTTGAGGTATAAAGTGGATGTGGCTAGCGCTTTTCCTTGGGTCGTTATGGGATTGTAGTGACCCAAAAAGGGTGTCTTGCATTCCATGGAAATCCCACATCACCTAAGGAAGCACATGAAAATGTATTTATAAGGAATGACCTCCCTTCAATGTGTAGAGGCCTTTTCCCCCACTGTTGTGTGCTTTGAGGGAGAACAAAACCGTGAGAGCCATGGACCCCAAAGCAGACAATATCTACACTGCTTAAGACAAATTAATGGAAAGTTCATTAGAGTAAGGCCAGGGGGTGGGACAAGCAAGAGGGGAAAAGGAGTGAACTATTAAACACAATTAAATAACAAAGGGAGTAGTAGAGTAGAGAGAGGAAAGTAAACGTAGGAAGTTTTCCCTCTTCTCATCAAATATTATTGTTAAATAGAAATACAAATTTGACATTTCGGCGTTGCACTAATGAAATTTTCCTGCTTTCTTCAAGGAAGTATGAAATAGAACCACTTGAATCTAAAAAAATAATTTTTCCTGTAAAGAAAAAGTATCGGTGATTTAAAAATACTATAAGCCTAGCCAGCAGGTAGAACTTTACCAGGAGAATTATCATGGATTATATTAAGCTTTAAAATATGTAAAACTTGTGAATATCAAGCACTATAAGGCCAAAAATAATATGGAAAAAAAATTGTGAATATAAGAATAAATAACTATACACAAAGTTGACCTAAATTAAAGCAATAAAAAATGAGGAACAATTTCCACTCATTTTTCTAAGAAAATGCATGTCATTTAGTATTAGAAAAGAATATACTCAAGGGCAACAGCTAAAGAGTAGGACTGCATACAAGCCACCCCTCCATAGGTGAGATCAACATATATAATCTGCCAATTAAACCATTAATTTATTAAATGTGTGGCATTATCTCCATCAGAATTGGATTCATGAGCGTGGGGCATATTGTAATTCACTATCTAAATGACCTACAGAAGAATGCTAAGATTAATACCTATATAATCTTTTGGTAGTTGGCCCAAATATAATATGGTAAGAATAATTAAAAGGCTAGAATTTGCTCACCTCTGCATCACTTTGCAGCAAATTACTCCGCCTTTGGAAAATTTAATCAAACTGCCTCTCCTACCCTTCACAGCTCAACCAACCTTGCCCCTTTACCTCTTTTCGGCCTAAAAACTCCATACACTCTATCCATCCGTTATGTAGATTGTCCCCATTGCTTTCCAGTGATTATAAAAAAGAACATGTGTAATGTTGCCCAATGTTCGAACAGAGTCTGCACGACCAAAAGTTAAGAAGCAGAGGCTATTTCTTTAGGAGGTAGAAAAATAGACAAAATTTCAAAGACAGAAAATGAAAAGAACAATGATGTTATCCTCAAGTCTTAATTGGAAGTGAAATGAAAAACCTTAATTAGTAATATTTAATTGAGTAACAAATAAGAATTCAATTCAATCAAATCTACCTTAAAATTTGTGCATGTACGCAAAATTAGACTCTGTTCAGTCGTTCTTATGTTTTTTTTCTGACTTAAAAAAAAATCAAGTCTTCACACCAACATGTGAGAAAGCAAAAATATATTCTCAAAAAAGAAAAAAGTAAACCACCAAAATACATAGTAAGCTGATTCCTTGGAGTGTTAGTTGCCTGGTCTTGTTCCTCCCTTCAAAATTCTACCAAATTTGCTACAATTCTGCAATTATTAGGAAGCAAATATATTTGTCATTTCACCAACACAAGCTTAGATACAATGATAAAAATCATTAGAATAAAAGAACAAATGGAAGAATTTACAGTTATTCCTTTTTATTCTCCTAATAATTTGAAGAAATCATGCATCTAATTGAAGTCTTGGTGGGAAAAAATTTGAGATTTCTTTTTTTATTTTGAAGAAGATTGACTTTGAGTCCAGACTGTACTTGCCAGCAAAATCTCAAAAAGCAGAATGAAAAAGAACAAAAAAATTGGTTTTTAGTTTTGCATAAAAAGCAAGATACTTGAATTAGTTAAACCACAATTTGTAATTATATTCTATTAACAGATAAAAATTCAATTCAAACTATCTTTGAACTAGTGCATGTATGAACAGATCAGGCTCATTAGGTCATTCTCTTGTTCTTTTTTCACTTTTTAAAGCAAGTATACACACAAATATGCAACGAGTATTTTGGTTTAATCATCTCATGAAAAGCATTTAGTAGATATATGTTGGAAACTTTTATGCCCCCCCAAAAAAATATTTAACTACCAAAATACCGGTTTAGTAAGCTAATTCCAGCAGTTTTAGTTGCCTGGTCAAGTCCTCCCTTCAAAGTTCTAGGAAATTTGCTATGATTCTGTCATTATGAACAAGAAACCATATATGTCATTTCATTAACACAAGTTTAGATGAAAAGATATAAATCATTAGAATAAAAGAACAAATGATAGTATAGTTATTCTTTTTATTCTCCTAATAATTTGAAGAAATCGTGCATCTTATAAAAGTTTTGATGGGAAAAAGGGAAACAAATGATTACCATTGAGTTCTTGACCTGTTGCACAATTGCAGTTTTTGAATAGGTTTCGAATTTTGTACCCAATCTTGTTCTTTGCCTCAGTTGGTTCTACATAAGAAGTCAAATGACTAAGAAGTTCTCCAAAATATGACAAACCTCAAAAGGGGGAAACGTAAGCAAAATGAGGCAACCTCAAGTCTTAGTATTATTATCCCATCAAAAAAACTAATTAAGCCATTGGTTATTTTCTATAGATCAGTCGTTAAAAAAGAGGATTTTTAAATCAATCTTATAGACCCCAAAAAACAGAGAGTGAACCAACAAAATACCTGGAAAAGAAATTGTTTCCTACAGTGCTAGGTGCTCAATCAAGTCCTCTTCTTGACAAATTGACTCTTGACTCTGACTCGAATTCTACAATTATTAAGAAGCAACCATACAAACATCATATTATCAACATGCTCTTAGGTACAAATACATAAATCATTAGAATTAAAAGAAAGGAAAAAAAAAGGATTGATTACATAATCCTAATTTTTCTTGTTGAAATAACTTTGTGAAGAAATCATGTGTCTAATTAACATTTTATAGACAAGAAAAAGGGAAAATACCGAAAAGAGAGAGAGAGAGTTTTAAATTGGTTCGGTTCAGCATAAGAAAAGAAGTTGAATAGTTTTAGAAGTAGTTGATTTTAAATTTGGGATTAAAAGATAGATAGACAAGATGCATACCTGAAGAAATTGTTTCTTCTTGCTGGTTCTGAAAATCCACATCTACGACTGGGAAATGGGCAATGAAGGACCAATCTTCACCCTTTTGCCCTAAGAGGAGACAATCAGAAATTTTCAACTTTTTTAAAGAGGTGAGATTGCGAATCTCTTGAGGAAGTGACATCAGATTGTGACATCCCCAGATTTCAAGGGTTTGTAGTGATGTAAGGCTGCCTATCCAAGGGAGAAAAACCAGTCCATCGCAGCTTTGTATATTGAGTTCCCGGAGAGAAACGAGGTTCCGCAGCCCCTCCTCTAGAAGAGATTCAAACTCGTTCATCTTAGATAAGTGTAATTGCTGTAATTGAGAGAGAGGAAAGTAGGTTGATGTGGTTGCTGCTCCCATTTTCATTGTCTGCTCTAATAACTTCCAGCTACACCCACACAATAATAACATTTCTTTCAAATATGGAAATGGGGGCATGGAAGTCAAGTTAGGGCATCCCCAAATATATAATTCCAAAAGAGAAGGAGGAAATGATGGAAGTAAGAGATGGTGTGGCTCATCATCATCATCATCTGAATTTCTCCACCATCCCTTCAGTTTTGGGCAACCCCTAATATTTAGAAAAGATAAGGATGGGAAGAATGGTGTTTTTCAAGAAGAAGAAGAAGAGGAACCACCCAACATGTTACTAACACTCTCTTCATCTATCCATATGTATTCAAGCGCTTCCATATATTCAAGATAGACAAACTTGAGAAAAGGGAGTTGATTTAACGGTGGGAGGTGCTGCAATCTCCTATTTCCCACTAATTCAAAATCAACAAGATTAGTGAGAGAAGAGACCTAACTTGGAATTCTCATACCCATATAATTCCACAATTCCAACCCTTTGAGATTTGGATGTGGCTGGAGGCCGTTCAGTGACATTTCATCGTAACATTCGGTTTCTCCATCATCCCGCTTGTAATCCCACTGTAATCTCAGCTCTTGAAGATGTTGTTTGTCCTTCATATTTGTGGCTTTACATTCTACCATGTCATCTTCTCCATGCCCCAAACTTTTAATGACTAGACTTCCTCCCAAATTGCTCAGCTCCTTCAATTCACTTAGCCCACCACCAAACCTAGCCTATTTTTTCTTATGCCAATTACATGAGCTAGCCTTCAAATCCTCTTGCCTCACAGCAAACTCTGTTAGTATCTCAAGAGAAGTAAGATGCCCAAGTCTAGCATATCATAACAGCTAAATAAGTTGTTGTTGACCTGTCATGTTTTGAACATATTGCTTTTCATATGAATATATAGATTTATAATCAACACTTGTATAATCTAGCATATCATAACAGGCATTAGGAAACATAAATCAATTAATACCTTTTTCATTCCTTGTCAAGAGCAGATTGGATGCTTACCTCACCTCTTTCTATCAATTTGAATGTCTTCCCACCATTCCTCTGCTTCATCGTCCAATTTATTAGATGCAAGCCGTACTCTTTCTTCATCACAAATCTTCCAAAAATTAAAATACTCTTCCAAATCAGGAAGCCAATCAATAAAATCCAACTTACACATATCTCCATCAAATAATGAAATTTTCTTGTAGTTAGGAGTGCGTCTTTGAATATATTGATCATTGTTGTTGTGAGATGATTTCCTAGCAAGAAAAGTAGCAATCATTTGCTTAATTTCACCTATAATTTGTTGACTCTTTTCACGAAATTGTTGATTCTCATCACAAGCCTCTTCACAAAACTTGAGAAACTCAACCCTAGTGAGGACTGTGTTGTTGACATCGTTGCTGTCGTCGTTGTTGTGGTGGTCACTATCTCACCGGTTAGCCATCAGACCAAGGTATGTCAAGGCTCTGATACCAACTAATGTCGCAGAAGCCTAAAAAGAGCGCACACAATGCTCTCTTTGATAGACATAAACTAAACTATTAGTTTCTAAGTAGTAAACCTCGAATCCATGAGGGTTCCTTGAATTCACAAGGTGATAAACATGAATCCATCAGAGAAAGAATTTGACAAAAAGTCTATATTTTATTAATAATAAAATAAATATTGAATTGCCTTTGGAGGCTACAATGCGTGTGCGTTTGGGAAAAATTATTTTTGCCAACTTATTTTACTATTCAGCTTATTTTTGCTACTATTCATGAGTCTCACTGCACTTTTTAGAATTATTTATGGGTCCCAATGTTTCCGCTAACTTTTACTTTTATCAATAGTACTTTCAGCAAAAAGTTTTCAGTTTCAGCAAAATAAGCGAATTCCAAATGGACACTGCATTTAAATAGTAAAAATAAAGCATAGGGCAACTAAAAACTCTAATGCCACTACGAAAGCATATAAAACTCTAATTTGACTAAACAACATTAAAAACACCTAAAAAAAAGGAAATAAATAACCTAAACCTAAAATAACAAAAATTACATAAAAATACTAAAATTAAATAATTACAAAAATTAAATATTAAACCGTGTCCTACATCACGTATCAAAACAACAAAAAGTCCTTATCTTGTTACCTTTGAGAGCTTGAACTCTTGGCCAAAACAAGGTTAGCTGAGAAACCCTGTAGAGTGTAGACATCAACTTACAGCTTTATAATTTTTTAAATAAAAAAAAAAAATCAATAAAGTAATTTACAAATTAAACACAATTTTTGTCATCATTTCCTCTATTTGTGATTGAAATCTGTACTTTACAGTTGATGCAAATATTTCCCTTATTCTGGATAATGTAGAATAACTTAAAATTAGTATTGCAGAAAAAAATTTTAGCATAATTTTTGCATTATTGTCCAAACTCCAAAAATGATTACTTTAATAGAAGCTGAGTACGTGGTGTGAAATTAGTGATTTGGAATGCAAAGAAAGCCAAGTACCCAAGTAAATGATTCATTAAGAGAGCATAAAAGTAGCACAAACCAACTACCCAAGTACAAAAGAAGTACACGAGATTCACCAACAATTTGAAAGAAAATTACAAAGATCATGCTACTCAAAGATACTACTCATGTCTACCATCCACTCAAACAAAGGTCCTAGGAATGAGAGTTTCGAGTCCAAAACTGAAGTTTCCACATTTCGAAACTCCGAGCATTTCTCTCTCCAAATACACCACTTGAGAGGAGGGGGGAATGCATTCCAAATGTCTACACTGTAATGTCGACTTAACCGACCTTACCAACAAGCTAATTAATCTGTTCAAAGTTCAATTTTTAGCTCTTCAGAGTAGATATCCAGGGGTAGTCGGCCAGGTTTTGTTAATAGCCATCAATCTGAAAAAATATGGGAAGAACTGAATTCAATAAATGATAATTAAGGTAGTGATGACAACAATAATAATGAAAACAATGGCAATGATCATAGTGCCAAAAATATTTCAAAATTGGACATAACAAAGATATGATCATGTGGGTCTCAGTTTCCTAGCATTATAAATACGTATCAGCTCCAAACCACAGTCCATGTTATTTTTAGCATGTCAGTTGACAAACAATGGAGGGCTACTTTAGGTTCAAGAAAAGGCACACTAAATGAAGACAACAATGAAGGGCTGATCTTTTACCTCAATAGTCTAGTAGGTATCCATCATGTATTTCTTGCGTATATGCATCAGTTTTGTCCTAAAAAATTTCTGATGCTTTAACCCTGGTGTAGGAGATGCAAAGGAAACTTTTGGGGCACTTGTAATGCAATTAGTTTAGCGTGCTCCTTTTCTTCCTGCATCAGCATGACACACAAATCAGTCAGAACCATTAATGGCAAAAGCATTATCTACCATATGGGATGTTCCTCAAAAGCACACAACCTTTTCCCTAGCCCCATATGTGATATGTATGATATGTGTAATAGATTGTTTTTGGAACGTTGAGAGTCCAAGCTGTCAAAGTTCTTCTCCTACCTTATGGGACTTTTTTGTTGTTATTTTGGTGGATCAAAAAGGAAAGGGAGCTACACATTCAGATCAAGTTGGATCAGAATCCAGGAATCAATTAACACAGAAATGATCGTTATTCCATAATCAAGGATCAAAGTCAAAGCATCATATAGTTGAACTGAACCAAGTCAACCAACCTATGTGTAAATCAGGTTGGTCTGGTTTGTAGGCTGAAGTGTTTTATTCTATTTTTCGTTTGTGTGAGTTGAATTAAACCTGGTACTTGTTTTGAGGGAGCTTTTATCAAGATGGACAATTTAAACATATACTAACTAACAATATACCTTAATAAATGGAAATGATGCATTAACTTTATGATGGCCATAAGTCATCATCATGCTATTTAAATCTTCCACAATTACAGTGGGAGAAACTGAAGGCAGCACCATGAAAACAAAGGATTTTAATTCATGGTTTCTTGACCACAAGAAACTCATGAGGGAGATATGAAAAAAGAAAAACAAAATTTTCACTAACTAAATTTAGTTGCACAAAAGCATCTTCTAACACAATACTGATATGAAGTTATCAAAGTTAACTTAGGCAAAAGAAACATGAATATTAATGAGTGAAAACCTAGTATGGTGGCAAATAAGGTTAGATTTTCAAAATACTCTGGGATTACTAAAATGTTAATTGACCTATTTATGTAGAATGTTAGCAAAACCAATAATCTGCTACTCAGAAATTATATGCCACACATTTTTCTTAATTTATACATAGGTCATCAATTTAGCATTGGATTTTAAAAAATGAAATTTCTGTCTGCATTCGAACATAAAATCCATATACATTGATGAAGAAATAGTTTGCCTACAATTTCGTGGGTTAGCAGTTATGACTTTAAAGGTTTGTCATGACAAGTGTACCTTTTAGATCCAGCATATCTGGTTTAGAACAAATCGCATTCGTTTTATTTAGTCTAGTATTTCTCACTCTTTATTGATCTTTTATAATTTTGAAGATGGTAGCATTGGCAACTTCAAACAAAGGCTACAGCTATAATAGTCTAGCAAAGACAAAACCAAGCAATATCTATAGACAACAAAAGATCTCACCATAATAATGCTTCATTGCCTTGCAAAGCTGCAAAGTGTGCAAGTCGACATATTTCATTGAAATTATTTTGACTAATTGCCTCCTTATCAAATATGGCATCAGATAATACAACTGCTGATGCTCCTTGGGTGATATATTCTCTGACTGAATCTGTATCAGATTAGAAAAAAAATAACATCACATTGCACACAGAAAATAAGAATATAAAACATATCAACTTAACAAATATTTCTGAACATAATGTCTCTTTAAGTTCTCCAAAAACACATGTTCCAAGAATACTGCAAGTTTGAATTTCAATCTATGAAAAGTACACATGAATCAAGAAAATGTTATTCTATGCATGATTTTCATTTATTTGAAGGGCTGATACACGCATTTCAATATATATATATATATATATATTTTTAAAGTTTGAAAGAACTCCCAATAAATGTCTTAGCCATGAGAACAATTTGGATAATGCAGGGATATGAATACAATTCCCAGATGCAAAATCATCTCTCTTTCTTATACTTGATAATAAATAGCAGAAGGGTGGAATTTTGAATCTTTCTTACTTTTGAGCATGAACACAAAAATTACAGTAGTGAGTCTTTAAGAGATACAGGTCAGAGACAAAGTTACCTATTGTTATGCCCTGAGAAGCAACCATTGAGATGTGATGAAAAGGCCTCTTGAGTGCAGAAATATACCGACTACCACCTAGTACAGAGACGGGATAAACCTAGTCCA